>NC_091015.1:153178600-154499100 GCF_041296385.1 Aphelocoma coerulescens | reverse complement strand
CCAGGACTCTCTGTATGCACATAGCACTACATTGACCCAAAGAGTTTAGTCTAAACTGCATCTTTCAACATTTTTTGATAAAAAAGACCACAAGCTATTGTGGACCATGCCTGGAGCTGACAGGGGTGACTTTGGAGAGTAACTCCTACCAGGGCAAGGAGTGATCTGGGAGGAAGAAGCCATCTTGATCCTGAATACTCTGCATTTTTGACTACTTGGAAGCATTAAGCAATCTGACAGCTTGCCCATAATTAAAGGATTTACTAAGATAGCTCTGTGATAGAGTGACTGCAATGCTGAGATGCAGCAGCACTTTTTCTTTCTGCTGTCATTTATATTAACTCCCAGAGGAAAATCAGTTGTGCTAATTAGGACTTGTAAGTCTAAATGCCAATATGTAACTGCAAGGTACAGAGGGAAAAGCCCTTCAGGAACGATTTCTTTCCTGTACAGAAGAACACGCGGCAAAACATTTATGCAAAAGGTTAGTCCAAAGCCAGTGGAAAGGCAGGAAACAACCATTTAAAAAATGTATTTGGTAACATTTATCTGTTGCAGAATGAATTTTGGACATTGCCTCTTCTTGAATAAGCATTTGTTATTTGTTCACTTCAAAATATCCTGCAGTACATCTGAGTCTGTGTTGTTCATATCAATAGAGAAGGGAAAGCGAAAGAGGAAGGTAAAAGACATCTTGATTAATTCTAATGCTCAAGGTTAGACATTCAAGAACACAGATATTTGCTTTTTTTAATCTCCCTGAACTCTTACCTTTCCATGCAACTGAGATATAAACTAAATTACTTAAGAATAGTAAGATAAAAATAACTTCTAGTAAACTGCATTTTCATTAAGTGCTTGGTCAGATATTGATGTTTAAACAACTGTAGAAAGAAAATCAATAATGAATGCAGCAGTTTGGAGGAAAGTCTTTAAAAATAGCATTTCTTTTAATGTCCATAGAAAAGGAAAAAAAAGTCAGTGATATTATTACCTGTCCAAAATAGCCAACCTATAGCTAATTTCTTTTGTTTGATTAAATATGATCTTGCACAACTTATTTTTACTTTATTTGCTATGACATAGCTTTAAATCAGTATTTATAGAGTGTGACAGCCAAGAATTGGAGGTACTGATTAAAACCAGCAGCAACTAAGGCCCAGGAAACAGGGTGAACTATAAAGTGCACAGACCCCCCCGCACAATCTGTACAGCACAATATTATCCTACAGACCCGAAAAATAACTGAGACCTGCAGATTATTTGCAACAGTTTAATGCAAAGACTCATGCAACTAGAACAAATGTTTCTTTAGTGCGATGAAAATTGGGATATAGGTTTCTTGAAACACACCTGACATCCATGAGTCTGTTCCTCATGTCCACCCTTCATTGCCCACTTAATCCAGGCTCTCACCTGTGTTGGTCTTAGCCATTAATTTTCTCCAGTCAAGCATACAAAACCTACTGACCCCATCTGTTGGGGCCCTACCCCCTGCCGTGGGGTCCTGGGAGAGGGGCCCTGGAGGGAAGACGCAGGGTTTCCCTGCCCCTGCTCAGCCTCGTTCCCCATTGGTTGTTTTGTGTTCCCCTGTGTCTCGGTTTTGAAAGACAGGTGTCTGCTAAGGAAGGCAGAAGCCTCCCTTGAAGTGGCAGATATAACCCCTTTCCCTCTGAGTTATTATAAATTTGAAATCAAGGGTCTTTAGGCAAAGATGTGGGAAATAGGAATAACAGTTCTTTACTATATATATGTATAGATATATAACCAGTCAAACAAAACAACAACAACTATGGCAGTAACAGCAAACACAAACCCAGTCCCGGCCTTCTCGGCTGTCAGGCCCTTTCCCCTCGGGTGCAGTTCCGCTCGCAGCCGGCAGGGATCGCTGGCGGCTCCCGGTGAGCAGGGCAGGTGCGATGGTTCCCCCGCGGCTGCAGGGGGCGCTCCGGAGCGAGCTCGGGGAGCACGCGGCTCTGGTGCCCTGGGATCCCGGGGAAGGATAGAACAAAAGCTTCACAAACTGCTGGGCAGCCGATCCCGGACTCTCGGGAACAGCAGGCTGGAACGGCAGGCTGGAGCGGCAGGCACAAACACAAATCCTGGGTGGCAGATGCGATGTATCCAAAAGGGGAACCCCCCGGAGGTCCGGGCAGGCAGGGTGAGCACGGCTACAACGCAGCAAAGGCTCGAAGCAGCAGCAGGGCAGGGCAGCCACAGCCCAGCCTCCAGCAGGACAGGGAAAGCAGCTTTAGGATCCCGGTGTTGTTTCCAGCAGAAAGAAAAAACGGCCGAAAACAGGAACCAGCAGCTCCTTTCTCCGTGGCTTCTCTCTCAGGGCGCTGAGAGCAAACTGAACTCACATCCAGATGAAAACAAAAGCCTGTCCAGGCCCTTTTGTTTTCTCTTAAGTACGGCCATTTGTCCCCTAGCAACATGCATATGGGAAAAAATTCCTTTAACAGGAAAAAAAACTAGGACTAAACTAAAAACTCCAACACCCTGCACGGGCAAGTACCCTCGGGTCCCGTGATTGAGCAGTTCCTCGGCAGAGCCCCGGCCATGCGGCTGGAGAAATAAACATCTCTGAAACATCTATCAAAAATCAGTCCATATATATTTCTTTTCCATGGGCCGCCTTGTTTGATACGCGTGTTGCAGTATCTGCACTGTAACAAATGGTGGTAATGTGGGCAGAAAGATCCCTGATCCCTAAGCGACTGGTTTGTGAGTAAACTCTAGAAACTCTGGATTTCTCTTCTTGTTTTTGTTTTGCTATTCCATATCTAAACTATGGAGGAACCGTGGAAAGACTCTTGGCTCTCAGAGCTGCGTATGGACATTTATCTTAAACTTGAAAAGATTCTTGAACAACGATTTGTAAATTTTAGCTTAATTCAAGCTCAAAAGGAACTGAAACATTTCCTTGCATGGTTGTTTAAGAACTTTTTCTACGTTTCTTGGGATTTAATTCTTACCAAAGACTTTTGGAAGACCGTTTGGACCCAGTTAATTTCTGAGTCAAAATATATGCCGATGGAAGAATATTTTCGTGAATATTATTTAATTACCGAGACTGTTGAACAATGTCAGCTGTGTCTTGGCGAAGGGAAGCGTGCCTCAGAGTCCATGCGAACCAGGCCACGTGGACTGAGCCCTCTGTGAGCAGCAGCAAGGCAGTTCCCGCGCACGGGTGGAGCGGCACAATCTGCAGTGTCGGCACTGGAGCGAGGCGCGGAGGGAGCCCAGCTGGCCCTGCGCAGTGCGTGGTGGAGCGAGCCCCGTGAACGCCCAACCGAGAGGGGCGGCGGGCGGGCGGCGGCTGGCGGCAGTGGAGTGGAGCTGCGCCTAGCCGAAACGTGCGTTGGAGCAGCGCCGCTCGGAGGGCATGGAGCAGCCGCAATGCAGGTGCCCAGCCGAGACATTGGAGTTGGCGAGGCGGCAGCCACGACAAACACACAAGCACGTGATAGGAGAAGTTGTAGTAACGAAAATCACAGGAACTGTGAAATGGTACAATGTAAAAAACAACTATGGATTTATAACACGAGATGATATAGGGGAAGATTTATTCATCCATAGAACTGCCATTGAAAGGAATAATCCTAAAAATTACCTGCAGAGTGTAGGAGATGGGGAAGCTGTAGAATTTGATATAGTGCAAGGAAAGAAGGGTTTACAAGCAGCAAATGTTACTGGACCTGGAGGTATTCCAGTCAAATGCAGCCGTTATGCACAAAATTATAAACAATATCCATCCCAGCAGCTTCCCTACCCACAGCCTACTTTCCCCTTTTACCCTATACCCAGTATGAACCCTTTCCTAAGTTTACCCCATCCCCAGTTTATTCCTAATCCATTTTTCACCCCATGGCTTCCCTATACAATTCCCCTTCCCTACAACTTCTCTCCGATGCCGAGGGGGGGATGAAAAGGGGGAGGGATGAAATTAAACCCTCTCCTGCCTCAGTTTCCCCATAAAGCATGCTCGGAGAGTCCTGTCTCCCTTCTGTCAGCCTTAAGATGTTCCAGAAAATCTGTTTGGACATTTAAAGACTCAGGAGGGTGGGTGGCTTGTTTCGTTTTGAAGCTGTCCTCGTTATCTCATGTTTATCCAGTTGTTTTCAGTGTAAAGTTTAAATCTCTTTTTGTTAAAAATAAACAGGTGAAATGTTGGGGCCCTCCCTCCCCCCCCGCCATGTGGTGCTGGGAGAGGGGCCCCGGGGGGGAGGCACAGGGTTTCCCTGCCCCTGGTCAGCCTCGTTCCCCATTGGTTGGTTTGTGTTCCCCTGCGCAGGCAAGGACCCTCGGGTCCTAGGATTGAGCAGTTCCTCGGCAGAGCTCCGGCCATGCGGCTGGAGAAATAAACATCTCTGAAACATCTATCAATAATCGGTCCATATATATTTCTTTTCCACGGGCCTTCTTGTTTGATACGTGTGTTACAGTATCCACACTGTAACACCCATATCTTGGATATGCTTTAACTCAAGATGGATTTAACACAGGGAAGACCCCGGTAATATCGTTATAGAGACTGGGAAAGTCCTAGTGTGTCTCAACAGATAACACACTTGGACACGCAAGGAATGCAAAACCATGCAGGTTATAGTAACGCACATTGTACTTTGTTGTCCGTCCTAATCTGGGTTAACCTAGATTCTCAAAGCGAGGTATCTGTCATACAAGCAAGGGCTAATACTATTTCTCATCTTCTGCCTGAAAATCATGCATTGTGAAACACTGCAAGAAAGGACTGTTAGGGGATTTGATTCTCAAGAAAAATACATATTTGAAGTCTGTATATATTTGTAGCTGTGACTTAACAAACCTGTAACTTGCCAGATAAAAGTTTGTAATAACAATTTGGTCCCTAGCAGAGTGGTAACTTCCAGTTGAAACTATTTAGTAACAAATATTTTCTTGGCAAAATCAAAGCATTTTATGGTAAAAATAACAACTTCATGAAAAAATAGAATTTTTTTTCTACTGAGCAAA
Source organism: Aphelocoma coerulescens (assembly GCF_041296385.1). Taxonomy (NCBI): domain Eukaryota; kingdom Metazoa; phylum Chordata; class Aves; order Passeriformes; family Corvidae; genus Aphelocoma; species Aphelocoma coerulescens. The sequence continues at coordinate 154,494,102 of NC_091015.1, read as the reverse complement.
AATGAAAATGAAATATTTGGTTTCAGGTTTGCTTAGATAAAATTGTTTTGTTAACCAACAGCATGTTCCAGTGTCCATGCTCAGGACTCACAGCTGCCGATGTGCAGGCAGCAGTTCTGGTCATGGGTGCCAGAACTCTGTCCCAGAGCAGAAGGGAGGTGTTTAATTCCAGAGGAAGCACAGTGTTGGACTTGATGTTCTTATTGTTGTTCCTGTTGTCTAGCTTGTGGTCTCTCCACCTCCCTCCTCCTCTATCCCAAGCTGTCAATCCTGTTCTGGGATTTTGGGCTCTTCCCAACCCAAGTGCCCAAGCAACGCCCTTGGGTTTCTGAATTCCTCCCAGTGAATGGGTCTTGCCTTGCCAGTTTGCGTCCAAATCCCCTGATCTTTCCATCCTGTTTACTTACCCGAGGTTTTAATCTAACATTTTTTCTCTTGCTCAATTTCCTGCTTGCACTTCTCCTCTTTCTTTGGCTGGTGCTCCAGTCAGTGCCTTCTGGGCATAGTTATTTCCTCATTCTATTGACTAATCCTTCAGCCATCTTTGTGCCATTGGAGACCTTCATCCCTTGTATGCACATGCTTTCTTCCAGGTCATCACTATGCACTGGAGGCAGTCTAACTGGCTATACTGATCCTTGGTAACAGAAGCTGGGATTCAGTCTGTCAGAACTTACAGGACAGAGGACTCTTAAAGAGAGAGCTGACAACAGGAAAGACTGGAAAACAAAATATCTTTTGAAAATACAGAGGAGAAAAATGAAAAAAACAGTAGTTAAAGAATAATCAGCTTCAAACTGACTTTGAAACCATGGCACGAAAATCTAAAGCAAAAAATATAATATAGCTTTAGCCTTCCAACTTCCAAAATGACAAGATGCTTTCTACTGGGGGGCCAGTTGGTCTTTAGGATGTACACCCCTTTAATCAGCTTGAGAGACCCCATCTCAGGAAGACATTAGAGATTTCTGAAGGTCTTTCTGGGCTCACATAAAGTCACTGTTGCCAAAATAGTATCTCACATATACAACTACTGCCAGCACAAGAATTTTCAGCCTGCAGCAAATGTGTAAAATTTAATCTAGTTTAACCCTCTGCACTGAGGCTGACCTAATTCCAGTGGCTATGCATTTGTGGTGGGTTAAAATGCACACACAGCTGCTGTGATGAGGATTACATGGAGTGCATCACCCCATGATAAGCCATTTCCATGGATGTGTTTCAGGGAGTCTACAGGCACCTTGTCCAGGCCTTCTAGACTCAATGGGAATTTTTTCCTTCATGTGACTGGTCCTCAGGATCAATCCTACAATGACAAAAGAGGCCACTTCTTGTCTAATTATCCCCTTGCCAAAATACTTAATATCTTCTTATTACAAATGTGAAATCGCTGGGATGGGAGACTGCTTCCAGTGCTAAGGCGATTGATATCACTAAATGACTTCTGGACTCTGCAACTGCTCTGCAAGCACTGCGCTGTCGATACAGGTCAATAACAGACTTATCACAAAATAAATAAATTATATGTGCCTGTGGTAAGATGCAGCTCCACAGTAGAGTGGAGCAAGTAATTACAGAGGAAAACAATTTCTCCTTCAGATGGTTTTTAAGACCACGAAGGATAAGTCAAATCTGGCACTCCTGATTTAGCAGAAATCTGGTGGACCTCAGTAGAGGAGAAATATTATCCCTCCTGCCTCTGGGTTTGTGGTAGAATTTTAACAAGGAGTTCCTAAGAGACCCCTCAAAGCACATCACTGCATGTAATTCATTAGCTCAGTTGCACCTGAGGTCTTGGGTTTTCTGGACAGGTTGTGCTTCTGCAAAGTGACTATAAAAAATAGAGACCAGGCTCAAGCACAAATCTCCAGAGGAAGTCCAGATGGATATTGTAAAAACGCAATCAAAAAGAGCCTCTGGCCTTGATGATTTGTAGACTGATTTTAATAAGAATTATCAGAGCATTTTCTCTCCCAAATTGTGAGAGGATTTTTCAGTACTAAAATAACAATCTGTCACTCAACTAAAATTTGTTTATGACACAAACCACAGGGATCTTGGATGGTGAAGGATAGAAAGTGTCACTGACAACCCAATTTGTCAATTTTATTCTTTGGTTTGGTTTATCCTCTTATCTTTTCTCTAACATTTTTAAAATATCTGACTAAATATTACAACAGTTGTGGGAAGGTTAGAGGAAGAATAAATTTAACTAGATTTGAGGAAGTCAGGGTCTGAGAAATTAACACTTCAGTCGCGGTTGGCCAAAGATACAATTTCAAAAATCTTAGCAGGTGCAAAGTGTAGCTACTTGGGGAGGTGGTAAAATGTCTTTGTTGCAATATTACCGCATCTGAACACTTCCTAATTAACATACAGGTAACATTTGGAGGATGTCAAGCAACGAGTGTTGGCATATCTTCTGAGAAAAAGTTGCTCAAGAGACTATTTTCTAATGTTTGTGCACACTGTGGTCAGCAAGAAACACTCTTAACCAAAAGAAAAGGATTAAAAATTAATGTCTTATCTTTCACAATGTATAATTAAACTGTGACACTCATTTTTACAAAATATTGAGGTCAAGAGTTTAGCAGCATTGAAAGAAAGATTATATCTTACAAGGATAATACTAAATCAAATGGGGCGGAAAAAAATTCAGGTAATACACAACCTCCCTGCTGCAGGCACAGACATCTTCTAATTAATGATAAGACAAATACTCCTCTCGGTAGGTTATCCTGTAAGTGTTCACCACTGATACTCCTGATGCCCTCTCCCCCTGCCAAGAACAAACTCCCTGAGATAATGACCATGCCAGCAAACCACCACTGCATGCCCAGGTCCCCACATACTTGAAAGGACTTCACTTAAAGAAGGGCCCACCAAAATTATTGTGACTTTAAGAGAAGAACACTATCTCAAGCATGACCAGGAAATTATCTCCACTTCTTGTATGGCCTGTTTTGTCTGAAAAATTGACAATTTATTCTAAAAGGGAGCAAACTAGATGGGTAGCCGCTAGTAGGGGATGGGATAAACAGTGTAAGGGATCTTGCCTGTATAAGGAGGCTAGCACAGAATGAGAGACAGAGTACTCATGTCTCTGAAGTGTTAATTGATGCACACACAGAGACAAATTGTTCTTTAGCTTCTTCCATTGTCACTCGTAAGAAATTTGAGGTCATCAGAAAAGGTTTCTGCTCCAGACTGTCATAAAACATTCTTTCTATGGGAAGAAAAATTAAAGCAATTATCTGTGAAATTTTATATACAGAAAGTATTGTGTAAAGGTGGACTCCAGCAAAGAACGGCACAGGAAGGAGAGAATAGTAACAATACATAAAATTGTGCTTTTGTTAAAAGCATCTTCTTCTGAAAACCAAAATAGCTGACCAAAACATAATTTACTCAGGCATAAAAAAATGAAACAAAATTTAAAATGGAAAATTCCAGTGAAATATTTCCTTTAGCTCTGTGCACAGTTATGCTCCCAGGTAGGGAGACTAGTGATGAAAACTACAAACAAAAGAACATGCTGAGCAGGAGGCATCGAGTCAGCCTCTGAGATCTGGTCTCATTTGTTACTGTTGATCCATTGACTCCTCACTTGAATACAACTCCTCCCCGATGGCCAGGATCCTATTGTGCCTCTAATTTACTTGGACTCCAGTTTCATATTTCCCCTATGATAACAGCATTATAACAAATCCCAGGGATTGCAGTTTTAGCATGAGGCTCACTGTGGAGCTGCCTTGGAGATGAAATTGTGACAAGTACCACAGGAAGCTTCATTGAAAGATGAGACACTCCATGTGAGAATAAAAGCAAGACCAGCAGCTACAGCTCCAAGGAGGACATCCAGTGGGCCACAATGTATTATATTTGAGGATGTTAAATTGGTTGCTAAGTGGGTTAAGAGAGAAATTCCCCTCTCCCTTCAGCACGGCAGAGGTGGAAGAATGAAGCAGCTGCTTACCAAAGACTGCTTTTTTCTGAAGCTTTCAGCACTGCCCATGAGGAAGGTGGGGGGCAGGGAGTGTGGACTTGCTGCAGCATTCAGTGCCATCCAGTCCCAAGTTCAGAGGAAACATGTCTGTCTCTTCAGGATGTGCAGGTTTTAGGTCACATCCACCAGCTCCAGGCAGATACCTCAGATGCTTCACTGAAGACCCCTTAACCCTGATGTTCAGGCACCTAGACTAAGCCCTGAGCTCCACTGACTGAAATAGGAGCTCAGACACCTAAATTTAGATGAAAATGTCACTGTCTAGAGATGCAACTGGAACCTGTAATGTGTTATCTGTGGCTGAGTATTGACTGCTCTGTGATTAAAGGAACTATGATGGTAACATAGTAAGTCCTTGCAAACCAGAGTGCAGGATCTCAAATACCCTCACATTTTTGTGAAGAGGAACTGCAAATATTTGGTCTGTAAATGAGGTTCTGGAAAAAGAAATTACAGTGCTGCTAAATATATCCTTTGAATCTTATCCTGTGAATCTCAGAAGACCTGAGTTGGCATTGTTTTCGCAGTCAGAATTTGTAGGGTATGCCCAGCCTCTGCCCTGGAGGGACATCTGCTGAGATAAGAAGATTGAGCAATTTCCCAGCAGGACAGCCCCCCCCCCCCCCACCCAAAGGCAGCTACTTTGCAGTTACAGCGAGAAGACAAACCTAGAATCCTCTGGGAGACCCTATGCAGATCTTTTGTAGCCCATTGTCCCTTACCCTCTGATACCCACCCCCTGTACCCCTATAAAGCCCCCTGCCCATGCGAGGGCAGAGAGTTGCTCATCCCTAGCTCCCCTTCGCCAGAGTATGGATAATAAAGCTACCTCGTGTGGAACAGCTACATGAGCCTCTCGTCTCTCCCCCTGGTCTGGCCTGGAGGCTGCCCTGCAGAGCTGAGCTGAAATCACAAGCTGATAATCACTAAAGAGCTGACAGCTTCTGCACGGGCCCTCCTGCCAGCAGCTGAGGGAAGACACCGGACCTCGGGAAGATGATCCTCCACGGGACTATCTCTCCGGACTGGTCACAGCTTGCTCGGTCAGAGCTGATGTGACCCCACACCAGCTGTCATAAGAATTTCCTCTGCTGTTCATGGGATGATGGACTGTGGCTGCGAGCACCATTGTGGGCAGAGTGGGAAGGAGAGGTGAGCTCTTCCCATAGGCATGGAGCAAACCCAGTGAGCATGACATTCCATCCATGCAATGATCTAGGCCTCCATGCCCCCTTTGGTCAAGGAGAATCTGCTCTCACCTTGCCATGCTGCAGAGCCAAGTTTTTTCTGCATCCTCTTCACCATTTACTGGAGCACAAGGAATTGGATTACGTTAACCTCTGTTCTCATACAAGGGAGGAGGAAACACTCGCTTCCTTCTTCCTGGCTGCACAGGTCCAATGACATCCTCACCCTGGGGTGCTGTCCTGACTTGAGTAAAGCCTGAATAAGCCCAGACAGATCTGACTCAAACTACTACTACTTAAAACAACTTTTTTTTAAAGGGTTAATAAGCAGTTTGAAAATCCCATATCAAAGACATAAGGCTATACATGTGGAATAATGCAGAATATTTCATTTTCAGATGGATTTGCTCCATTCTATTTAAATTCTGTGACCTTCAGGGAATCAAGTTAGTTCTACCTTTTAGCTTATAAATTTTGTGTTTGGTATTCAAGGTTAACTTCTTGCTTGATTAGACACAGGCAAACGCTTGCAGCTGCAGTACCACAGTGGAAATCTAGCCCTATACTGTATTTAGTCAGAAATGTCAAGAACCTAGTAGTTATCTACAAAGAACTCATTTTGTCTTCCATTAGCGGCATTCAAGTAAATATGGTACTGTTTTGTTTTCATGTTGCACAACATAAAAATGTCATAAAGTGGAACATATGAGATGACTTGAAGATGACCATCCTTATTTACACAGGGAGTACCATTCCGTTGTTAATTCATTATCACTATCATCACAGAAACAGCAAATGAGAGTTCAAGCAATTTGGAAAAATATTTGCCTGCTAAAGGAGCCATGCAAACCGTCCTGGTAACACTGTAAATGGATGCTAAAAATTCCAGAATGTTGAACAAAGTAAAATTCATATTATGTGGCACACAAGAACAAAAGAATATGAACCAAATACACAGGAGAAAGGTTCAAAAAAACCATCAGTGTTGTGTTTGCCCCTGATTAGTTGCTTAAGATGAACTGGTGCTGGCAGAAGCTGGTCTGTTCAGACAGCTGCCTGTGCCAGTGTCTGCACAGTCTTGCAGGGACATGGTACATGCCCTTTGGCCACCTAATAACTGCCATGGTTTGTGAGACGTCTTTTTCAAATGGAGTGTCAGACACAAGTCTGCACCTCCCAAAATTATGAGGGGCTCCAGCTGCAACCTGCTGTACCTGAAGATGGCTGCTCCCAGGGGCTTCCAAAGCTGAAGGCAATCTCAAGTCCAGCTTAAGAAAGTATATACTCAAGACTGTTTTCAGGCTGCTTCAGATCTTGTTTGCCTTGGTAGCAGACTGTGACAGGGCTCTCCTCTTCAGGATGGGGCCATTGCTGTGTTTGCTGATGTGCAGTGACATGAAGCCAGGCCAGAAGATACAGGTGAAGGTGTCAGGCCAGGCACCGAGTGCCACCCATGGGCAGACAGGGCAGCCCTTGAAGGGGCTCTAGTATGGCCCTGGGAGGTATCATTAGCTTGCCCCAGAGACCCAAGGCCTTGCCTGTGAATTGGCCTCCATTGTACAGACATGTCCACATTTCCAGGGAAATATCGCTGTTATGCAGCTGTTTCATGCTCCCAGTTCCAGTGCAAGCATCAGCTTCAAGTCAGACCTTTGCCTTATAATGTTTGGTTTACAAATATTACTGACTTTATATTTGAGTGAAGAGAGACAAATTTAGTTTGCAGTCAAAGTAAACACCTTTGAAATGACCTTAGCTAGTACACGGCTGTTATGCATCAGTTTGAAATGAGCTTGACAAGAGAATACACATTGGCTGCTTCTTTTGATGCACAGTTCAAGTGCAGACTTGAGAGCTTGTTGACTGGAAACACTCAGATATGGATCAGGGAAAGAATGCTTTCACATGCAGCTTCCTCCTCCACCTTTTCTTTACTTCCTTTAATATGATTTCCAGATATTTCCCCAAGACATTGGCAATAGGAGCTGCTATGTGACAAAGAAACTCTATTTAGGGTGTTTACAGATTATTCTAGACATACATTCAAAAGATTTGTTGATGCTACAGGAACACTACTATTTTTTTCACTTACTAAGTCAGGATTCAACCAGCTTTTTCATTTTTAGGAGTTGCCAGTGCAAACTGGAATAAAGAAATATAATTTAATGCCTTGGTATTTGAAGAGATCTGATCTTTAGGCACTGCTACTAAGGTATACAGTGTGCTGAAATTTCAGCAAGATAGACAAAGAGTACTCTTTGTAGGGAAGGTCCTAAAATTGCCAGCAAAATTACAACAGCCCTCATAGCTATTTGTGTGGGAGTGCAAGGAATCTTCAGACTAACTTCTTTTCTTGAGGAAGATAAGGAAGGAAAGTGTCATCTAGAACTCCAGTGTGGTCTGGCTGTCCAGAAAATATCTGTAGCTCAAAATTGTCTGCAAGTGGCAGGGGACCAAATAATATGCTTTTGATACCAGATCTGAGACTGTCCTGTGCCCATTGGAGGTGATCATCAGTGGGGTTGGGTAGGCTGTGGGCTCTGAGATGTGAAGTACATGGCTCTCCTAAGACTTGTTCTGCCACTGTCTGTGGACATGCCTTGTGTAACCTTCTCTTTGTGCTACTTTGTACAACAATCTCTTCCCTTCCCATCTCTAAAGATATGAGTATCTCTCAACTGTGGTGATTGAGGGATTTCTCCCCATTCTGGGGACTGAAGGTCTGCTAGATCAGACCCACCCTTGCAAGAGCCCAAGGAGCACAGGCTGATCCAGAGCAGGTTGTAGTGCAAATGTAACCTGGATATGTTGTACCCTGGAAAAGGTTTAGCACAGGTGACTTAGTGTAGCTTCTGGGCTACTGTAACCAGCACTGGCCTCTTCACAATGCCCAGGAAAGGTAAACCTGCCTATATTATATCACTGTGCTGTTCTTGGTGGTGGGGTCAGCTTGTGCTCTTCTGACAGCTGACAGCATGAACAGGGCCCTGACTGGGAGGGAGTGTTTGGACAAACTCCTGTAGGGTTGGCTGGGCCTCATGGCACTACATTTGCTGAGAAAAACATACAGTCCTGCTGCTGAATTGCAACAGGAATTAGTCTTCTGGAGCACCGTGAAGATCCAGAGGAAGAAATACACCAAAACCCCATGTGATGTGGAGGCTCCTCCCACTGGGCCATACTTATCATTCCCTGTTGAAACACCGTCTCCCCATCATGGAGGGTTGGCTTCTCCTCTGGGCAGCTGTCATGTGCAAAGAACAGCCCCTTCCTCCTGCCTGCCCATGACTCCCCTCTGGAAGCAGTATCATACACAGTAGTTTGCAAAAAAATAAATAATTCTTTCATTGTAATCTATGACAACTGTGTTGAACATGACAGTATTGCAGGTAAAGCAAACCAGCAGCTTCCTTTCTTAGAGCTGTCTTAAATGATGGACAGGTGTTTTTAACCAGCATCAGCACAAGCTCATGCCACCATTCAAAACTGAAGGACACTGAAAATATGAACATGTGTGTTGGTGATCTTGAAGAAGAAATGTCTGAAGTAAAGTGAGGACTAGGATTAAAAAAACTCAAAGTGATACAGTACAGATAAGGAAATCCAGGCACAGAGTCAGGGTTAAATGCTTGGGTTCCTGAAAAGCCTAAAGAAGGACCAAGATTTGGGCCTAAAAGCAAGCAAAAAAGGAGAACAAGAGATGCTATGTCATTTAATCCTTTTGGGAAAAGAAGCAGGGTTCTAAGATCAACAGATAAAATTTGCCAATGAGAATATTTCATGGCTTTGCCTAATCCATGGACCACAAGTTTTTGGAGCATTGGCTTGCAGTTGGTGGCCTATCATGTACATTTCCTGGATGGCCCAATCTACTGATTTTGTGCCTGGGAGCTCAACTGCATCTTGTTTAAAACATGACACGCAGCTCTTAGATCCAAGTGATTACTGGCTGATTCATATAAATGTTAATATTAATACAGAGGCGAGGGCTTTCCTTTCCCCCACAGAAGACTGCAAAATAAATCATAGATGCTAATGTTGATGTCTTGGAAATGAAAGCTAAAGTAAACTGTCAATGAGACTTGCGTAAATGGCTCCAATAATTTTGTCTTGAAGAGAACTCAAACTCTTAGCATCAGCCAGCTGGCATGTTCAAAGTCTATAAATATTAAAAGTTTTCTTTGGCAAGAATACCAAAATATTACTGGTATCTCTGGCATGTAATTAAAATAAAAATTAAGTCAACTGTAAATGTTAACAAACCTTAAATAGTCCTGATACCAACTAAATGGAGAGCTTCATTATGCCAGGCTGACATGGCCTCAAGTAGTGCTTGAACAATAAGGACTGTGTTGGGTGATTCCTGCTGGGTGCATGAAGTGTTTAACGAGGGTTTTCTTAGACAACTGGGTACCTTTCCTTTGATGTGGCTGATTCTGCATCCCCCTCCCCTCTGGCTCCTTCTGCAGCAAGCCCCAGGATGGACTGCTGCATAGCCTAGTTAGGTTTTCCTCTGCCTGGTCCTTGATGTTTGAGACATCCTGAGCCTTTATCACAAGACTAAAAAGCATATATGCCCTTCAGAGAAGGTCAACCCAGCAGCACAGGTGCTGAATGCTGATGCTGTGGATGCACTGAAGATTTCTGGATGTGCAGTGGCCCTTGAGGGACATGTCCAGCCTGTTGTGTGAGCACTTTGTGCAACTGCTTCATGCACAGGAAGAGACCCAGACATTCAGGGAAGAATTTCTGCACAACTGGAAATCTGTACAAATAGAGCAGTTGCCAAATTATGTACGGAGAAGATTTGCGGAAGATGATTCTGGAGGAGGCTGACTATCCAGTAGCCTTATCTGTTCCTGATTCCCGGAAAACATGTCTCCAGCAGCCAAGTAAGGGTGTTCTGCCTGTTACCTTTGCTTGTATTAATGAAGCCTGGTACGTTTGCAAAGATGGCAGTTCGTCCATTAATGCACAGGTCATTCCTCTAGTCTGAGGCTAAGAACAAGCTGCAAAACACTGCTTGGTGGTTGCTTCCCAAAGACCCCTGGCAATGGGAAGGAAAAAGAAGAAAATCTGATGGCTGCTGGCAGTCTGGGCTGTGATGTGTATTTCTTTATCAGCCCCAAATCTGTCTGAACTGCATGAACAAGGATTTGAGTCCATGCTAAGGCACTGTGTGTTCCCAGGTTCCTCATCCTTCTCCTCCCCTCAACCCTCCAGAAGGGTAAAAGGGAGAAAACTTGTGGGTTGAGATAAAGACAGTTCAATTTGGTAAAGCCAAAGCCATGTGCAGAAGCAAAGAAATACTAGGAAGTGATTCACCACTTCCCATGGACACACAGGTGTTCAGCCATCCTTAGGAAAGCAGGTCTCCATCATGTGTAATGGTGACTTTGGAAGACAAACACCACTACTCCAAACATCTTTCCCTCCCTCCTTCTTCCCCCAGCTTTAAATGCTGAGTAGGATGCTATATGATTTGGAATGTCCCTTGGGTCAGTTGGGATCAGCTGTCTGGGCTGTGTCCCCTCCCAACTCCTTCTGCCCCCTCAGCCTCCTCACTGATGGGGTGGAATGAGAGGCAGAAAAGGCCTAATGCTGTGTAAGCCCTGCTCAGCAGTGACAAAAACATCCCTGAACTATCAACACTGTTTTCAGCACAAATCCAAAGCACAGCCTCATACCAGCTACTATGAAGAAAATCAACTCTATCCCTGCTAAAACCAGAACAGTCTGCAACTGAGAACCATCAAACTAATAAAAGCATGAAGATGCCCCTCTGCTAGTAAGCCCAGAGACTGTGGCACTGTGGCTCACTGCATATGCTCCAACACACGAGCAGCTATATCTGTGCAGTGACATGGCAAACCCAGCAGAGCTCTCCATGGCACAGCCCTTAGCCTGGGAAGACCAAGATGTGCAGGATTTGTAATTTAATTTTTACAGCTCTGTGGTATAGAATGATGAATCTAGCAGAAACTGCAATATTGTATTGTTGAAAAATCAAAAAAATAATGCCCATGAAGCAGAAAGAATACATTGTCAGGCACAATTATTTTTGGATAAAAAGCAATAGGAGTTGGTGTAAGAAGTAGACTTTCATTTTTCCTGTCTTTTCAAGTATCAACTTGGCAAAGGGTTAGGTATACATAGTGCAGTATTCCGTGGTTATGTAGAAGGACAACCTGAGCAGCATGGCATTCTATTTTTCAAGGCTATCTAATGAAAGAGGCCAAAAATGTGCCTAGATTATTTTTCTGCAAGTAAGTAATGTGGAAGATAATAAAATATTTATGTTATATAACTGGAACCCTCTGATCATGCTTTATTTTTGGAAATGTTAAATAAAAAAATAGCATTTACTAACTTAATGGGAAATGCAATGTGGGTTTAGCAGAAGCCATGAAAAGAGCAGCAGACTGAGGTATCAAGTGGAGTGCTCTGGGGTTCTATTGCATTGTACTTGCTGCAAGCCCCTGTCACATGGAGGATTATGTGCTTACCACATTTGTCAGGAGAGCAGTTTTTCTCTACTTCCCCACACAAATGTGTGTCTCATGTATGCTTCTAAGGCTTTTAACTGAAACAGGGTGTGTTTCCACCCTGAATTACCAGTAAGTAGTTAATACTCTGCCAGGGAGCAATACAAGAGAGGAGAACAGCTCCGAGCATATTGGTGATGCCCACACTTTCCAAATAGTGTTGGAGTCTGGTTTTGCTGAACTATTGCAAATGAGGAGGTTCAGGATCACCTGCTGGTGGTGATGTTGAAGTGCTTGTCTCTCCCACTGTTAACCCTCTGAGTGCAAAATAGGTTTTGAAATGTTCTCTGATAACACCACATCATCACAGGCATACTTGGCCTTTTCCAAAATGATGCAAAAATACCACAGAAAGATAAATACAATGTTCCTGACATACTGCCTGGATATTTCATTGCCTCATTGCTACACACCAATGTTATAGTACACCATGCCATTACCTACATCCTGACAGGGTATTATCCCAGGTAAGGGCTCAGGTATCCTGCTGATAAATTTGATAAGTGAACAGATGCAGAAAAAAAATTAAAAATAATAAAAAAAAAAAGGAAGAAAGGACCAGTGAGTGGAGAAAAGGTTGGCAGAGAGCCTGAGCCTCAAAATTGCAACTCTGTTGGTGATCAGGTGAGGGAGAATAAACTTACACACACAGGCCTGTGTCATGTTACTGACCTTATTTATTCAATTACCAGTACTGAAATCAGTCTAATTATTTATTACAAAAAGGCATGCAAGACTCAATGGTTTTTTAGCACTGGCAGGATTTTTTTCACCCCTACTTTAGCAGCTGTTTGTCTGAGGGCTGCTTGCACCGGCCTGTGACTGGCCACACTGGCACTGGTCAATGGGAAACCCAGATTTTGCATCTTCTCTGGCCAAATCTGTCATGCTGGGTACTGATAGCCAGGCTGTGCAGAGCTGCTTTTAGGAACAAAATTGGATAATGGTGAATAGACAGAGACTGATGGTGACTGCTAAAGATTTATATTAGGTTTTTTCCCCATTCATCTGTGGAAATGTGTTCCCTAAAGCTGGGGGAAACAATGTGGTTCCTTCCACAGCTCCTGTATTACAATTCAAAGTAGGGGGAAGATGAGTGGTTGGGACAGGAGGTTTTTATAGAGCCTTACATAGTTTGTGCTCACTGTCATCTGGAGAAGGTGCTGTTGATTTTCTGCTTATTCTCTGAGATCTCTGAGAAGGAAAAATGTCTGCTGTAACCCAGTGTTACATAAGCAACACAATACAGAGTAAACACCAGCTTGGATCAGGACAGTACTAGGTTTTGAGTCCATGAGGAGCAGTAAGCTTAGTTATCAGTATCTGCAAAATATTATAAGAGATGAAACGCAGAAAATTCTGCTCCTGGCTGTAGGCAGATGGAGGGTGTGTGGCAGTACAGAGACAGGATGAGGATAAGCCATCAACCACTCCACTGATGGGAGTCATCACCCCACAAACCCTCACTTCTGTGCAGTCACTTACTGCACTCTCTGAGGCAATGTCCCATGTAAATGTTTCACAGGCTGGTGGAGCCAAAACCCCCAAATATTTGACCAGCACAGGGGTACAGGGAGGAATGGAAAATTCTTACTAACATATCAGGATGCCACAAATCATGCAACTATTGAAAAGTTGGGGGGCAAGCTGCAAAAGTGATTAGTAGCATAGAGAGTAGGAGCATATTTAACTTCGATTCAGCTTTCCATATAGTACAAAGGCTTCTACGCATCTGTGTGGCCATGGATATGTTGTTTCCTAATAAAGATATGAGTATTCGAAGAAAGATTAAGGAAACGTATGATGACAAGATCCTACTTTACATCTGCTACTACAATTCTGGGCAGGTAAGGAGAGAAGAGAGAGCCCCACTCTATCCAAATACATAGTGCACCATGTGAAGGAAACACATACTTAAACGGCAGAAAAGAGACAGCTTGAAAAATTCCTAAACAGCCAAATTTACTTCTAAAATTTCCAAACAATGCAAAATCAGAAAAGCCTGATGTTCAGCAAAGGCATGCTCTGTCCTGTTGCAGTGCATGTGGCAGTGGCCACTGCAGCAGACCATTCAGAGGACTGGTGGACAGGCCTCCAGAACACAGAGATCGGATTCTCACCCCGTGGTTACAGCGAGTTCCCACATTCGTAGTGGTTCTTAGTTTACATGTTTTAAGTTTATTGGTTCAGGAGTTCTCCACCCAGTTTTATGTATAAGTTCATGTTTATGTATTTCCCCTAGTTACTTATGTATTAGTTCTGGAAAGTTCTCCCTTCTTTGATGCCCCATTGGTCTACTCATATAATTCCCTCCCTTAAGCTATCCCCATTGGTTATTCCCCTGTTATCTCCTCCTCCTCAGTCGATCTCCATTGGTTGTTTCCCTTTGTTCCACCTGCATATAAAATGCGCTCTCCCCTTTTTCCTGGTCTTTGTCCCTGGACCCTTCACGGATAATAAACCAGTGGAACCTACACAGAGACCCCTCTCTTGTCCTTTGCCTCTGCCGATGCTTTTACACCACTTTTGTTTGGGGCTCGCTCCTTGCTGCAGCTGACAGCTTTCCCTGCTTGCTGCAGCCAGCCCCTGCCTGTTGCAGCTGACAGCTTTCCCTCCTTGCTGAAGCTGACCCTTGCCTGCAGCAGCAGAAGCCAAGGATGTATGTAGCTGGACACTGTGCTGCCTCAGGCAGCCTCAACAGTGTCACTGTCCTTTCCCCAGCCTTCTGCCCATTCCCAGTATTTTCCATTTAAGACCATTCACATCCCAGTTGAGCCAGGGCTGTGTGCCTGTATCAGCAGTGTGCGAGTGTATGGCTTGAGCTTTACACAATTAAAAGTTTAAGAGGCTTGTGATACAGAAGGCAAGTTCCTAAATCAAATAAAAATACTCTCTATTTGCTTCAGATTCTACAATAATTTGTTCCAAATTTCCTGCTCTCCATTGGTCCAATTTACACAAACTCACAGTAATTAGCTGCAGAGCTTCTTTTAAATTCACAAAAGCAATCATTCTCTGTGATAGCTCGATGCTATGCCCAACTCCCTCTGAATAGACTTTAATGACACAGTAACCATGGTTACAATATATAAAATATGCAGCCATGAAATGGGGAAATGTAATGGTGTAATATAATTTTCTCTGGAAAATAAAGGGGTTTGGCATATTTGCATTAATTAGGACATCGCATTAAGTATTTCATGTTTGCATTCTTTATGAAAATAAAAGTTGTAACAGACAAAGTGATTTTTGAATTCTATTCAGTGGCATACAGTACCATTGGGAAAGCATTTTCCCTGATAAAATGGGACATTTTAATTGGACATCTCTAAGTGCCATTCTGGTAAATTGAAGTTATAGCATGTTGGAAACAAGCCGAGAGATCCACTGCAACTGGAGCAGCCATATGTCACAGAGCTCAGGCTTTTAATCTGAGTGGCCACTGGGAGGAAGCAGCTAAACCCCTTGCCTGCACAGCTCAGCAGGTAATAGGGGAAATCCATGGAGAAGCACAGCAAACCAACGCTGGCTGCATTGTTTTTCAGGCATTTTGCTTTCCTGATGCTATTTGTTATTACATCTTCTTAACTCGTATAAAACAATCTATAGCACACAAATTAAACCTGCTGCTAAATGATACCCTGAATATTTTGTGAAAGCTGCAGCCCCCTCCATCAGTTTCATATATCACACCACTCCCTTGCACGGGGTTGAGGATCCTGAGATCTCTCTTCTTCTGACAATATGTCTCTCTGTAGCAGACTTCATTGTACTGATGGGCTGGAATATGATCTACAGCATTTCATCCCTCCAACTTACACCTTCAACGTCTCTACTTTGGTGGTTTATTAGGAAGAGGGGGAAGGATGGCCATCTCAAGGCAAAGGGAAAGGCAAAACACAGCCCTGCTCTAACTTTTGCTCTAGCCATATTTAATGCCAACATATCCATGAAAAAAGCAACAGGCTGGGTTGGGTGCATCCTCCATCTCTAGTTTGGAATTGCAGAGATAATTTGAACCAATTTAGCTAGTTAGTAGTGACTGAAACGCAAAAACTTACTTCCAAAGTAGATGCTACCTGTTGCTCTGTCCTCTCCAGGGGACAACTTCAGAGTAGTCCTGACAAGCCCATCTACTTAATTGTATTTACAGCAGTGATGCCATAACGAGTGGCCAGTAGCCTTGAAGTGACAGCTTTTATGAATACAAAGGCAGTTACTTTATTTTCTCTTGAAGCATTCATCAAATGACGTTAGATGAGAAATGTATTTATATAATCTGGTCTCTTCATGACAAACTGATGTGCAAGAGAAAAGATTAAATTAATTGAAAATCATTGATTATGAACAGGTCATTTATCTCTAGCCTCAAGCAAACCACCTCCTTATGAGCTAGGCATGGAAAGATGCTCTGAGTTCAGCCTGTACCTCTTGTTCTCCCAGCTGGAGCCTAGTGAAGGAATCACAAAAGAAGAAAGATTAACCTTAGAAAATACAAAAGGATGAAAGGTTGGTGAAAATCCTTCAGTTCCATTTAGGTCAGGCTGGCATTCAGCAACTACTCCTGTCCAATTAGGCAACTGGAACAAATCTGCTTTTTGTCCCCATATCTTGTGCAACCTTGTTGCGGAAACAGAAGTGGATGATAACATTTTTATTTCAGTTTCAAAATACAGATATAATAAGATTCCATTTAGGGAAATGAGGCTAGGTTTCTTTATTTTTATGCTAGCATATTATGCTTTTTTGTTTGTCTTTGAATACGTTTTTTCCCCATCATCCAGATTGACATGTATATGTTCTTTATAATCTTGGACTCAATTTCTGAGATATATATTTTGTTGGTGCAAAAGGGACAAAAAGAGCAGGACTCCTTTCTGAATCTTCTGCATGTTAAAATATTTATGAAATAGTCATAGGATGGTTTGGGTTGGAAGGAACCTTAAATATTACCTACTTCCAGCATTCCTGGCATGGGCAGGTGTACCTTCCACTAGACCAGGTTACTCAGAGCCCCACACAGTCTGGCCTTGAACATTTCCAGGGATGGGGCATCCACCACTTCTCTGGAAAACTTGTTCCAGTGTCTCACCACCCTCACAGGAAAGAATTTCTTCTTTATTTCCAAACTAAATCTATCCTCTTTCAGTTTAAAGCTATTCCCCTTGTTTGATCACTACATGTGATCACTATATAAAAAGTCCCTCTCCAGGTTTCTTGTTGCCCCTTGCTGTACTGGAAGCACTGGAAGCACTGGAAGCTGCTGTAAGTTCTCCCAGAATCTTCTCTTCTAGAGGCTGAACAGCCCCAATTCTATGAGCCTGCCTTCACAGGAGGGGTGCTCCAGCCCTTTGATCATCCATGAAGCCTTCCTCTGGACTTAATCCAACAGGCACAAGTCCTCCTTATGTTGGGGGCCCTGTAATTGGATGAGTACTCCAGGTGAGGACTCACCAGAGTGGAGTGGAGGTGCAGAATCCCCTCCCTAGTCCTGCTGGTCACGCTGCTTTTGATGCAGCCCAGGACACAGTTGGCTTTCTAGGCTGCAAGTGCACATCATGATGAACTTCTCATTCACCAACATCCCCAAGTCCTTCTCTTCAGGGCTGCTCTCAATCCATTCTCTTCCCAGCCTGTATTTGTGATTGGGATTGCCCTGACCCAGGTGCAGGACCTTGCACTTGGTCTTGTTGAACTTCATGAGGTTCACACAGGCCCACCTCTCAAGCCTGTCCAGGTGCCTCTGGATTTCTCCTCACAGCACAGAGCATCTCCCTCAGGTATTTGCAAAGCACTTGTCACTATGGGAACAAAATTAAACATCAGAAAAGCAAAGGAAAACCTATTTTCTGCTCTATTTTATGCTTCCAAAGAAAAAGAAGGACCAAGTAGAGCACCAGCTCCAAACTTCAGTCTAGGTTTGAGCTCATTTCTAGCAGAAAGCACTAAGGACAACCACCTTCCTTTCTCCCTTTCTTTAATGAACATAACATCACCAAAGAAATCAAAGGGCATTATTTGAGAAAGTAATGACTATGTCCTGGTCCACCTAGTGTCATTCTGACAAAAAGCATGGTAAAATCCTAGTCTTTATTGAGTCAATGCAAAAATTAGCATTGATTTCAATATATTTATTTTCACGTGAAGCGCATTTACAACATTCTCTTCAACACTGAGACTTGACGTAAGTACTTCATGTCTACTGGCCATCCAGACAGAACTGTTAGTCAGAGGACCAGAACTCATGATGGTCAGGATTTCACAGCCCTTCTGAAGTCTCAGTGACATACTGATGTGTTACAGTGGGGATTCTGTAACACGATGTATCAGACAAGGAGTCCTGTGGAAAAGAAATATATATGGACTGGTTCTTGATAGATGTTTCAGAGATGTTTATTTCTCCAGCCGCGTGGCCGGGGCTCTGCTGAGGAGCTGAGGCAATCCCGGGACCCGAGGGTCCTTGCCCGCGCAGGGGAACGCAAAACAACCAATGGGGAACGAGGCTGACCAGGGGCCAGGGAAACCCCGTGCCCCTCTCCCAGGGCTCCATGGCAGGGGGGACGAACCCCAACACTGATGTTGGTTCCTGCTCTGTCAATATTGTGCCCACCTGTCCTGGTTCAGCTCTGCATCTCACAAAGAGCGGTGGCAAAAGCACCTCCCACCCCTCTCTTTCCCAGAAGCACAGCACTGACATGCCCTGCTCACTGTACAACTTGTCCTCAAACCATTCCAATGTTCTCAATAATTCAAACCTACTAAAAATAGGTGTTATTTGAAAGAGTAATTACACACTACTACTATTCTTCGAAACTGAGTAAGTATATCAAATTATAGAAAAAAAGGGCAGAGATATAGAACTGTGAGCCCCTTCTTAGTTTTTACTGCTATGTTTTTGAGCTATACATTTCCACACGCACTAGGTTCTGTACCCCATAGCAACTCACGGTATCATATGGTATTGTGGTTTCTTCTCCAGTCCCACTTCCATGCAAAAATGTCAGCCAGACACATCTCGGAAGCTGGCTGTTTAAAGACTAATACGCATTGTTTGATATTATTAATGTATGATACTTGTGTTTTATGGTAAAACCCAGTGCTGACCTCATCCAGGAACATTTCCTGATTAAGGGCTGCCCCCCAGGAATTGACCCATGGCATTACTGAAGAGACCCAGAGATGATCAGCTGATGGAGTATACATCACATCCAGACCTGCAGTGGTGTTTAAGTTCTCCCTCCTCCCCAGCCCATGCTGAACTGTATTTACGCTTTTTTTTTTTGTTTTTTTTTTTTTTTTTTTTTTAAATAACTCTGCTGGTAGATCTTTTTCAGTTGCTTGGAATGAAGAAAGTCCTTGCTTAAAATTGCTGCATTGCAACATTGCTACTCCCAGCTATTAAACATCCCACGGCACGAAACGCCGAGTCCACACAGGCTTACCTTAGCAAGTGTTCCAGTCAAGCACAACATGAGTCATCTTCTGAGCTTCAGCTGGATGACTTGTGAGGAATTTGCAGGTGTGTGTGTTTGTTTGGATTACAAGGAGACTATTTCAAGTGGAGACAGAATGTTTCATTCCTGCTCCTCAGTCTCATACACACATTATATTTGTCACTCCTGTCAACAAACATTTGTAAACTAAAAATAATGAGTTAAATATATGCACTTTATTACACTACTCTGGAAGCTATTTCTGCTTTCAACTTGAATTTCAGCTCTTGGCTGTCTCCTTTCTTTCAGAGACAGCCCTCTCACTGTTCCATTGGAAAGAAAGATCTGTTCCTCTCCCCATACCCATTCTCAGTTTACTCACCCTTACTTTCAAACTTTATATTCAGAGAAGAGCAACATCTTCTGAAAGTCCACGTATTTTGTAGTCAGCCTTGGGAATACTGGCTTGAATCACTTTTTGGGGCAAATTTGCGAGACCTCGTTTTCCACCAGTGGAAGTTACATGCAAGCAAATGACAGCCTAACCAGGACCCTGTCAGGTTAACCAAACATGGTCATCCTTTCCAGCACAGGCTTTCTGTTTGCTCTGAGTCAATTTTGCTGGATTGCTCAGACTCCTGAAATAATTGTCTCATTAGGTATACAGGATACAATTTGTAAACTGCATTCTGTCATCTCAAGAATAAATTATCCCCAAACAGCTACTGAACAGTGAGTGAGAACATAGTCTGGCATATCTATTTTGCATGATTCTTGGAACAAGCAATATCTATATGTAATCATTGCCATTCAGGTGGTAAGGTCAAGGTCAAATCCTTTGCATTGCCTAATCTCTTCCAAAGGCTGTGCAAAAGGGGTGGGATCATTATCCAGCATCACCTAACAATGCATCCAAATATTTTTATGAAAATCAGATGAGAACTGATTATTTACAAGATCTCCCCAGTGGTCTTTCACAGATGCATGTGAGACAGGTAAAAAGAGAGGTAAAATAGACAAAGTAGGAAAATTGTCTATAGAAAACAAGGCAAAATTAGGAAGAAAAAAAAGAGAACTATGTCAGTGTTAACTAAGGATTCAAAATGGGCTAAATATGTAAAAATTCAAGCAAAAAAAAAGAAGAGAACAAGCACAGGATACGAAGATCATAAATTAATCTCAGATCATCTGAGACTGTTATCAAGATAGCTGTCTTCTCTTCAGCAGATGTACCAAGAATTTCACTTCTGAAATTGACTGCAATTTAATTGTACTTCAAGCATACAACAGTGTCACAAGTGGAAATAGACTATACAATTATTTTCATTTTTCTTAATTAAAGCAAAATTGCATTCAATTTATACCCCGTTTTCTTTTCTGTAACACTTAAAGACAAAGATAGCCAAAATAATGGGACCTTTTGGTTTTTCATTGCATCTTCCCCCCTCAAAGAAGGTAATTTGCCCCTAGGTGGTTTAAGTGTTTCATTAATTAGGAATCCCAGATGTAAAAGAAAATCTTCATTAACAAAACAGAATGAGAATGAAGGAATTTAGTGATGATTCTCCTGAAATGGACAGTGTCAGCAAGTGGTTCATAGGCTGTAGCAGAGGTGCTGCATCTTTGATAAATGAGCAGCTGTGCAATCTCAGGCATCATACAGTAATGTACCATTTTGCTCTGAGGCACTGGTTCCACCTATCCAATTTTCTTAATGGTTCTGATAAGCCATTAAGACCTTCCCCCCAATGCCCACTCATCAAAAAATGTCACTGAGCTCCGATCAGACACTACAACACAGCATGGGAAGATGTGTGGGCATACTCTGCTCTTCTCTCGTGGTGCCTAAGGTAGCTGCACTCTGATTCTGTGACTTGTCACCAGCTCAGTGTATATGTCACTATTGGGAGGAAAGAGTTAAAACCAGAAGATTTGGCAAAGAGGATGGAATAGCTTCTCTCAAACTGACCTTGCAGCTAGGAATGCCAAGAATGTCAGTGTGGGAAAACTCTATGTATTATGGCCACTATTGTTCTTCCTGTACCGGTTTCGAGAGGTGGAACTCCTGTGTGGAGGTAACTCTCAGAGATATGCTTGAGCTTCCTGCTGGGAGAGAGAGAGGGAATGATCCTAAAGGCACAGCCTTGTGATGAACTGTGTGTGTGAGAAGCCCTTCGAAGCAGGCAGTGCTCCCCCCACAGCTCCACTGTGCACTAGGATGAACTCAGCCTAAAGGAGCCCATGTCCCCATGTGTCTCTGCTGTCCAAATTGTTAGCCAGGTAATGAAAAAACCAATCTTTGCATCTCAGCTGAGGTTTGGTGGTCACCCTGGTTACCTGTATGGTTACACTGGCACCGCATGCTCATTAAAATAGTGTCAAGATGTTTTCACTTGTTTACTCTCTCAAGGGAAAACAATTTTAATTTCTTGTTTCTTTTTGATTTAACTTGTTTTCTCAACAATTTTTTTTTTTTGTTAGGACAGGTCAATTTGGGACAGCACTAATGGGTTCTTGATTCTAGCTAGACCACTGCTATTGAAGAAAGTGTTTCTTTTTTTTTTTTTTTTTTTGGTAAGGCACATAAAATTAAGGCTAAAATCATACTTAGATGCTAATACAGTTTCCTGATCCTGTAACTGGATATGCAATGACAAACCAGAAGGCTAAGATGAAGCTCGCGCTACTTCGAGGGATGTACACATTGCAAAGCCATGGTCAAAGTGTTCTGAATCTTACAAGTGCTGCCAACAAGAGCAATGTGCAGCTCCAGAGATGCTTGTGTGATGCTCTTCACTACAGCTCACACCCCAAAAGCCAAACTGCTGTTCTTGAATCTCTGCCATGGAGCTACTAGGGGTAATGACAAGACAAATTTTCCCTTTGGCTAATATCTTTCCACCTTCCTGAGATATTTCTGATCAAGGAGGGTATGTAGGAGGAAGAGGAGAAAGCTCAGGAAATATTTTTGTACAAAGCAACACTACAAAAACACTTGCAGAAGATAATTTTTTTCAGCAGAAGACACATAATCTAGAAATAATAATTTGCAATGCAGACTGGGCACATAGTTATGCAGAAAGAAAGAAAATTTTGCAAGTGAAAGGAATGAAACTCTACTATGGGATTAATGGAAAACTCCAAGAAGATATCAACTCTGCAAGAGGTGGTAAACACTTAGCATGCTGAAAAGCATTCCTGTATTATTTTAAAGGAGCAGCAAAAAATACTGAAAAAAATATGCAAAGGGAATTGAAGATTAACTTTGACATGTAATATTCATAGCCAGAGAAAATAGCTATTATTATTTATGTAGGAAAGATAGACAATATAGGATTCTTGTGGACATCTAGCAATTTATATAATAACGAGAACTAATTTCAATCTTTTTCTAATCATAGACAAAATAATCTCAAATATTTCTAATACTCAGATGAAAAATAGTGAGCAAACAACAGAATAACCTAACTCACACATATACACCTCCTTCTGTATGCTAGTCTCCAAGGGCTGAAAAGGTTTTGGTTTGTGACCCAGCACTCCAGCTGTATTTGGAGTTGCCCCTGGAGACAGCCTGAGCAGCTTGGGGTCACCCTAGGCCACCCCAGGCTGAGCAGTTCATCCTGCCAGTCTCCTCTTAGGCACTGTGGAGCCAGCAGGTTGGAGATCAGTGCTGGAGGGGCAAGGTTCAGCCAAGGAGTCCAGCTCACAGAGAGGCAGCACAAAGATGTCTAGAATTTAGATCCCTGGGTCATTGTGTTTTAATGTCCACACTCTTTTTTTTCTTTTTTTTTCTTTTCTTAAGAGTTTGGAGTTGAAAATTGATACTTGGCTGAAGACATTTGCATTATTCTTTTTTTAATTTGTTTTTGGTTTTGTTTTTGTTTTTGTAACACCAGTATTTTCATTTGGAGAAAAATCTTTACCTGGTGAGCTCTAATTAAATATGAAAGTTGGTTTATTTGAATGAGTAACAGTTGCAGGAATTAAGGAGTGTTGCAGATGATCACCCCATGAGGCAGCTTCAGGAATCCCAACTGCTCAGGATGATGTCGTTTTAGGATAGTGCTAATCCTGTGATCAACAGTTCCAACCTTTTTACAATTTTCATGCTTCTAAAAATCAATATGTTCCTTGAGGGACATTGTTTCCTTGAGGGAGACATGCCAGGTATGTGGCTGAGATGCTGGAACGTGCCGGTGTTTTGCATCTGGGTGACAGGACATGATGCACAGTTCAGCACTCAGGTAGGCAAAGGGTGTCAAAGGTGAAAAATGGAGGGCTGGATGAACTGCTGTTGGAAAGCTGAGTTGTACTTGAAATTGTGCTTCCCACTCTTCCATGGAAATATTCAGTGACAAGCATGGTTTGGACAAGCAGAAGGAGTACAAAATGTGGAGAGATCCGAGAGCTATCAATATTAAATATGTCTTCTGTATATCAGGAATTGAAATGAACTGACACTGCTCACGGGGAGGAAATAAATCACCATTTCTATCTTTGGGGTTTTATTAAATGTAGTTTAAGCCCACAATGAAAACTACTGAACACCAGAAATGAAGGTTGGCAAAGGCACAGTTCATGGGTAAAGACCCTCCCATGCTGGCCTTTTGGTGAGCTGCTGAGAGTAAAGTCCTTCTGAAAATAAGTCACTTTTTTTGGTGCTTGAAATAAAGTTTTCCTTTCAAATCTTCATTTTACGCCTAAGTTTGTGAGAGATGAGAGTATGGTTAAACATCCTTCCCTCGTAAAGACACTCTGACAACATGTGAGAAGGGTTTAGGCAATTTTTTAATAGATTGGAATCTATATCACAAAAACCACAAAAAAAGTTGCTAATTTTATTTGCTTAGAGCTACATGACTATGAAATAAAATGGCTCCTCCGACTGAAACCATCTGTTACTAGAGAAGGCCATACATCCTGAAATGAAAAAACGAAAAAACAACTGTGTGCAAATGAATAAGGAATAGAGTTTATAAGACTTATAGAGAAATTCTGATAGAAAATGCATGGTATTTTATAATAAAAATCATAGATGATAGCATTTTATGCCAAATAAAAAACAACATTTATGTTAAAGCCTGAGAAAGCAATGACTTAGTAAGTCCTTTTGTCATATGTGCTACAAAGTTAAATTAAACACTGACTATGTACAACAAACTAAAACAGGCTTATAGCAGCATCAGGGCTAGAAAAGTTCTCTAAAAATAGTGACATTTTGATTGTAAAATGACAACAATGCAAGGCTATGTTTAATCCAGAATATCTTTGGGAAAATCTCTATGGTAAAGGAAGCACTACAAATATAGGATAAGGGATTTCTTATGAAAAGGGTTCTTTAAACAGCAGTATCAACTATATTATTTACAAAACAAAAAGTGAAATAACTAATAATGCAAATTGTATAAAATTCTTGAATTTGCCAATGTCAGTTGATTGGAAACTGCTAGCAGCAAAGGTCAGAACAGGTTAGAATAGTGATTTCTTTAATAAATGGTCGATGAAAGACCAGGAAGCAGTGGTTATTTGGACTCTATTTCAGTGGGTGTGAAGCTCTTGCAGAAAAAGTGTCTGTAAAAATAGCTATCAATAGGTTGAGTTCTTCATGTTAAATTGCAATATGAACACATGCAAATCCATAACTGAATCAGAGAATTAGGGCTTCCAATGGAAAAAAAAAAACCAAAACCACCTTAGACCATAAGATGTAATAAAATTCAGGATGCAGGAAATTCCTATTTCATACCATTCAAAGAACAGGGATGTGAAATGGAAAGTCCAGTAGAAGGCACTTGATGAAAACGTTGTCTGAAAGGTTGCAAATGCAGTATGTATCTTCAGAGAAGGAGGAAAATATGATTCCGAGCAACACCAGGCCTTTCAGTGTAACTTTTACTGTGCAAAATTCTAGAACAGATTTTGGAGGAATGAGTAAGTAAGAGCAGATAGGCAATACAAAGTAGACTAAATTGCAGCACGGTTTTGTTAAAGATAAGTCAAGACAGAATAATCTTTTTTTTCTTTTAATGTCAAATTGGTGAGTTGCTACACAGAGGTATGCAGCAGATACAATCTAAATAGGTTTAAGTTAGGTGTTTCTTACAACACTTTACAGGAAATTTTGAGGATACAAGGGATTAATGTGAAATGGATAAAGAGCTGTTTAAGGAAAAAAAATTGCCCTAAATCATATTTTGGAAAGAGTTATTAGGCTGATGGTGGTTACTACCTCAATGATCAGTATTGGGATCTATGCTCTTCATGTATTAGTGGCCAAGGAGACAGAATCAAATTATTTGCTAATGGAATTTACAGATGACAAAAAGTTGGGAGATACCATGAACAGCAAGAAAGTAGAGAGTCACACAAGAAAACCTTTCTGTAGAAGACACTGAAAAACTTCGGAATATAGTGTTCTATTCTCACCTATATTGAAGAAAAACAAAGCAAAACAAAACTAAATTGGAATAAGAACACAGAAGGCTTTGGAAGATGGAGTTTTCATTTTATAAGGAAAAATGAAAAGATTAGGGTTTATTTATCTTAGGCAAATAGAAGTTTGAAGGGGATTGACAATTCTTTATATTCGGGGGAAATTGTTAAAAGGGGAGAAGAACTGCATACGTGAATTAAAAAAGCTGCTCTAAGATCAAATGCTATAAAACAATCATGACTATTATTAGCCTAGAAATTTAGAAGATGACTTTTAAACATCCCAAGAATTAAATTCAGGAGGAGTTTTCAAAAAAAATAGGTGGTGAGAACCAGAGTCTGAATTTATTTTGAGATGGAACCTGGCAAAGTAATGGAACTGCTGTTTGGCAACCTAATATGCCTCACTGAAAACTGAAGTCTTTGAGATATATATATATATATATATATATATATATATATTTATTTATTTATACTAATATATATATTAGTCTTTGGTACTTTTATTTTATTTTAGGATCTTCAAGAAACTGAAAGATGTCTTGCTGCTTGTTTGCATCATATTTACACTGCATGTACATGACATACATGCTATTCTATATTTAAAGTTATTTAAATTTAGATTTAGATTTATTCATATTTAGATTTATTTATGAGGATCATTCTTAGAGGAAGAAAAGAAAATGTTGTTTTTCTTGATAAATATAATCCAATTTCTGCAGTGGAATGAATGAAGGAGATTATTTCATGTTTTCATGAAACTCTGGATGTTGAACAACCTAAGAGAATGTAAATGGAAAACTGTGGTAGTTCTAGTGCCGTTAAATTCTTAGGTGATTGATTGGTATATCCCGTTTCAATCCTCAAATCCATACTTCTGCAACTGGACAGATGTTCAGTCAGTAGTAAGGGAATGGGTAGGTGGGTTAATCACCTTTGTTGCCCTCTGCTGGACTTGCTCCAAGAGCTCCATTTGTTTCGAGTCCTGAGGAGACCAGAACTGGACACAGCTCTCCAGATGTGCCTCACCAGGGCTGAGCAGAGGGGCAGGACCACCTCCCCTGACTGGCTGGCAATGCTCATCCTGATGCATCCCAGGATATCACTGACTTTCTTGGCCACAAGGCTCATGGACAGCTGGTTGTCCACGAGGACCCCCAGGTCCTTCTCTGCAGAGCTGCTTTCCAGCAGATCAGCCTTTGGGCTCTACTGGTGCCTGGGGTTATTCCTCCCCAGGAGCAGCACCTTGCAGTTGTGTTTGTTGAATTTCAGACAGTTCTTCTCCTCAGCCTGTCAAGGTCCTTCTGAAGGGTTCACAGCACTCTGAGGTATTGGCCACTCCTCCCAGCTTTGTGTCATCAGTGAACTTGCTGAGGAAGCCTCTGCCCCTTCATCCAAGTCATTGATAAGTAAGTTAAATGATACTAGGCCCAGTACTGAACTTTGGGGGACACCACTAGCGAGAGGCCTCCAAGTAGACCCTGCGCCACTGATTACAACTGAAACAAAGTAAAATATTATAATAATGATAATGATAATAATAATACCAATAGTAACTATACTACTACTAATAGTAATTGTGATTAAAAGGAGATGGAGATAGGGAGAGAAACCCCAAGAAATATAAGTGATGCACAATATGGTTGCTCACTCCTCCCCCCACCTGATGCCCAGCCTGTTCCCCAGCAGCAACTGGCCCCTTCCAGGTAACTCCTCCAGTTTATATACTGGGCAAGATGTTCTGAGATATGGAATATCCCTTTGGCCAGTTTGGGTCAGCAGTTCTGGCCATGCTCCCTCCCAGCTTCTGGTGCAGCTCCTCACAGGCAGTGCATGTGACACTGAGAAGTCCTTGACTCAGGGTAAGCACCGCTTAGCAACAACCAAAACATCAGTGTGTTTTCAACATTATTCTCATATTGAATCCAAAACACAGCACTGTACCAGCTACTACAAAAAAATGGTATCTATCCAGCTGGGACCAGGACAGCCTGCCACACTGGGCATTTTCCACTCTGTATTTTCAGATAGACTCCAGTTGTTCTTTGTCCCCAAAACTGTAATCACCAATGCTCTTAGCATAAAACCCACAGCCATATGCCAGATGGGTGTGGTGAGATGGGTACCATTTAGGCTAGCTGCATGCCAAGTCTCTTCACAGCTTTAATTATTACTGTAGGCTATATCCATGCAGATATTTGCTGATATGATTAGTGAGACAAACAATAATAGAAAGGTTAACAAAACTGGTCATGATGCTCATGGAATTATTATTGAGGTGGACAATTGAGAGGACAGATGTCCCAGTCCTACTTATCTTAGAAATTGTTAACATGTGTTGGCAGTATTTCAGGACCAACCAGCTGGACAAAATTCAGTATCTTTGCCCTCCTATCATATTTTATTCTCCTAAATATTTGTTCCAGTAAATGAATGATGGGCTTTACAAACACCTATTTTATAGAATAGGTCATCTTCTGCCCACAGGAGACGGAGGTGAACTTTGTGTTTCCCTAGAAGCCCATGCAGATTTTTGCTGGAGAATTCAGGAGCATAGAGTTTCTCTGAATCTTACATTCCTTTTATCAGCAGGAGGTCATATGCTCTGCCAATCCCATATTCATGTAAATCCAAAAGCCTAAAGGGGGAGATTTACAGAGAACTCTGTGAAAGCAAGTTTGCAATACTTGCCTGGCTCTGTATGTTATTAGCTTCTGCAGGAAATGGGCCAATCCAGCTCATAGTTACAGCAGTATTAAACTAAATAATGGACTTAATAACATAGTAAAATATATTCAGAGCCCTATGATGCAAAATATATTAGATTATTTCAAAGCCAGGACAATCTGAGTCCCCGGAGAAAACCAAATGTAATTAAAATTATTTCTACTCCAAAAATTCACTCCTCATTACAAATGTCACCATGGAGTATTCCCAATGTAATTTTTATTCAGAGTTAGAGACAGACATATTAGCCTTCCTGAAAACTGTGTTATCTTAAATAAAATAGTGTATGCCTTGCCTTGAGTGAAAGATGAATGGGAAGTAGATGCTAGATAGTGTCAGATGACTTTCAGTCTTCACATTACATGATCTTGGCAGGAAAATATAGTATTTGCTGATGTGGAGATGAGAGACAATCTCATGTGTCTTCAGAGTGCAATTATATGGTATTTAAGGAAGGTATTAAA
This sequence comes from Aphelocoma coerulescens, assembly GCF_041296385.1. Classification (NCBI taxonomy): domain Eukaryota; kingdom Metazoa; phylum Chordata; class Aves; order Passeriformes; family Corvidae; genus Aphelocoma; species Aphelocoma coerulescens. Next base: position 154,465,305 of record NC_091015.1, on the reverse strand, counting down.
CATATGTGGAAAACTGTGTGTAGGAAAAAAGGGAATCTAGTCATAAAAGTGATGTCTGCTAATTAAAATCCTCAGGTTACTTACCTAACTGAGAATACTTTATTATGTGGAATCAGGGCCAGAAGCAGCAGGTCATTTTATTTTCTTAATTTAAATGTTGAGAGAAAATGAGAATTAATTGAAGAGATTCATAGGGACTGGGAATATAAAACATATGCTTTTCATTATAATAACAAAAGAGAGTTTGCTGAAGAAGAAATGTGTGTGTACCTTTTACTTGGACAGGGTATTTACACAGCAGTAGGTAGAAGCACCATATGAAAATATAGCTTTACAAACACTTGCTCCTCAGCAAATAGTACGTTGAAAATTCTTCCTCTGGATGACAGGAACAAGATCATGATTTCTCTAAAAAGAGACTAGAAAAGGAGATGTTGATACAGCAGAGAAGAGCTACAAGGCAATAATTACAAAATAGTTGATACAACTATAATTGAAATAGTTTAAAATACTTTGCCTGTGGGAACTCTGAATAAGCTTGAGATAGACAGATGGTTGTCTCTAAAAAACAAAACAAAAAAGCCAATCCTGTCATTTCTAGATAAGGCCAGCAGGCTTAGATTTTTGATGCATAGCTGAAAAAGTGAACTATATCCAAATGTACTAAAAATACAGTATATTGATGCAGAGTGATGTCACAGAGTGATGGCAACTCACTGAAGAACTGGCAACAATCCAGCAGCAAATGTAAATATAGACATTAGCAAAAAGATTTGGCAGAGGTCAGATGGGATTTCTATTTTCCTGTTCCCCAGCCAATCTTGTCCTGTCAACCACCTCTTTCAAATTCTGCATTTCCTGACCATTGTCATTTCCCTGCTAAGTAATGAGTAAGCACTCTCTTCTCCCACCTGTACAATTTTTCAATGAAACCCACAGAATTGCTTCCCCTTTTCCACTTCTCCCTCATTCTTCAGGGAGCAAGATGAAAAGACACTCCCATCACCCCTACTGGCAAATGACTCTCACAGTTACTGCAGCCCAATAAGCACTTTGTGGTTCTACACTCCCAGTATTTCCATCCTCTTCTCCTTTTTGGAGGAAGAGTGTGAATGTGAAAGAACAGCAAATGAAAGCCCTCCAGTGTGGTTAGAATCAGCTACCTTCACTAACAAGCAGCATCCTTCAGATCAAAATGATGGAAATAAATGTTGTCTAGGCTCATTCAGCTTCTTACAGAGAGCCAGATATCCTCTTGCAGGAGGATCAAAGCCTATGTTATTTTGTGTTTTACTGTAGCCTTCTAATAGCTGCCACTGGACATATAAATTAGATAATCTAGGAAGAGAAGATGGCCCAGCAGTTCCAGTTCTATATGGTGGGAAATATTCATCTACCAAAAAAAGATGCAGATGGTGTTTCCCTGCTGTGAAGGGCGTTGATCAGGCACCCCTGGGCAGCAGGGGAAGGAAGGCTGCCCGGTCTCTGTGTGCTTATTGTTAGACTCTTTCTGTCATGCAATTGCTGTGACCATGTTGCATCAGTACTTTTATGCATTTAGAAGAAGCACTGTAAAACCTGGATTTACCTTCAGTTAAGATGCCCAATGATTCAGAAAAAAGAACATCAGTGCACCATTTCTCCAAAGTCTGAGAAATTATTGAATTCACAAACATTTGAAAAATAGATACTTACAATACATAACATTAATTGTTCAACAGAGAAAAAGACACATTCTCCTTATGCATTAAGCTGGAATGCAGCTGAGAGGTTTCAAGCCCTTTTGTTGGTGATAAATGTGATATGGTATTGGGGCTGTTAGAGAACCTGCTGCTTCATGCATTGCTGCTTTTATGGCAAGTGATCACAGGTGAGCTTGCAAATGTAGCACATGAAACACTGAAAGACCTGCTTGTAGAAGACCATCTAAACTTTGCTGCAGAGAGCTCATACTGCCTGCACAAGATGTGATATGAAAGAAGAGTATAGGCATTGCCATCCAGACCAAAGTGACAACAGCAGCACTGAGCAGGTGATTCATGGCTCACACTGTTCAAGCTGTAGGAGCAGCACCTTGACGGCTGACAGCATGGCCAAGGGAAAATCACAATACTGCAGACACAACCCCCAAGCTCTGGGAAAAACAGAGGCACAGCAGGAAGCAGAGTGCTGCCAGCATCTCAGAAAATCTTCTTTATATGACTTCACATTCTTGTGAAGAAAATTTGATGGGAAAATTTGATGCAAAAAACCGGTACTGACATGCTTGGGGAACACACATCAGTTAATGTCTGGCATAAGGACAGAAGCAACCTCAAATGCAATGAAGATGCAACACCATGTCAGTGTTTCTATTGTGTGATTAGGCAGTCTATTTAAGTCTATATCAAGAAGTCTATTTAACTAACACTGGATGTTGATTATTTACTTCCTGCAACATGAAACTGTTTACTTGGAGTATTTAAGACTAGCCCAGTTTATGTGTAGTTTGTTACCTGAAGATGAAATTCCTGAGCATGGTGGTTTGCATGCAGATGTGCCGGTAAGTGTGATTTGTGTAACTGCTGAATTCTCTACTAGAAAAGCACATAGGTCTAGGACTACCAAAATAAATATGCAAATATGTTATGAGGATTGCACTTCTTTACCATGAGATGTTAATCAGTGCAGAGTTCAGTTATTTATTATGAGAGTCACAGATGAAGGAAATTCTGCTGAAGGATTTGTTCACAGGGGTAAAATTTAGCATAATCAGATCCCATGGGACAGAAGTTACTTTAACAATCATTTACAGCAAGAGATGATCAATCAGAGAAACTTATGTTTTAGGAGAAATTGAGTCTTGTGAATGACAAATATCTTCAATGACAACAAAGTCATAGAGCACCAGATGAGGCTTCTGTGACCAACAGGGTTTGGGTCTGTAGAGCTAGCAGGGATGGGAGGAGTATTTGGGAAACTCTATGGTACAAAAATATATTTTGGATTGAATGAGTAACACCAAGACATAATGGTGTGAATGGCAAAGGACTCCAGATGCTGCTGGTTCACCATAACACTCCCACAAGCATCAGACAGAACCCAGGGATTTGAGACACAGTGGAAGGGTAACACCAGGAAAAGGAGTAGGAACTGGAAAATGTCTATATAACAATTTAAACTGTATATAACCATCATCATCATTACTATTATTACTATTATCACCATTATCACTATTGACAATTCCTTTCCTTTCATATTCATAAAATATGAATATTTTAATAGTTCTTTCTTTTTCAGTAATATTTAAATGTGGTCTGATAGTGATTGCTAAATGAATTATTAAGATTTCTATGGTAAAAACATAAATTCCTGACTTTACATAAAAGATGTGTTTCCTCTTTGTCCATAGACAAAGCTTTAAATTTAACTAATTGCACAGCCTTTTGGGACAATTGTTTGAATACTTCTCAGAAATGGTGTCCATGTTTTTCATTAAATTGTCCAAAATCCAGTGTTCCTTGGATCCAGTGTCCCTTCCCTTCCCTTCCCTTCCCTTCCCTTCCCTTCCCTTCCCTTCCCTTCCCTTCCCTTCCCTTCCCTTCCCTTCCCTTCCCTTCCCTTCCCTTCCCTTCCCTTCCCTTCCCTTCCCTTCCCTTCCCTTCCCTTCCCTTCCCTTCCCTTCCCTTCCCTTCCCTTCCCTTCCCTTCCCTTCCCTTCCCCTCCTCTTTCTCTCTTCTCCTTCTCCCCTTTTCCCCTTTTCCTTTTTTTAAATTTACTCAGAAGGAATACAGAAGAACAAGCAGTAGAGGAACCAATCATTTTATCCTGCACCAGCTCAGCATTACAGAGTTGAACTTTGCCAGATAACACTTCAGATGGAGAGAGTCACCTTTTCTAAGGAATGTAATTTTTCCAGCAGGACAAGAATCTAATCTTGGCATTACGAACAAATAGTTTGTAGGTATCAAAGTTTAAAACTGCCAGAAAAATGACAGGCAAACTGTTTTTCAGGCTTATTTCATGCATGTTGTTGAAGAAACTTTGTCCTTGCCTCTGCTTGAGGTGTAAATCAGAACCACTTCAGAGAATTTCAAGCCCGTTCTGGGCAGACCCACAGAAATAGTGAAATCCCGGATCATAGATAGCACAACACTTACCTTATTTCATTTTGTGCTACTGCAGCTCTGATACCTCAGACTACAAAGTCAGAGCTCTGCTTACTATAGTCCTACTATACTTGATGCAAGAACACTTAATAAAACCAATAGAGAGTATATTGCTCTTCAAAGACTCATGTACATAAAAATAGAGCCCTCAAGCCATAGATGCAAACAGCATACAGATTATTTCCTTCTGTGAACAACAGAGGGATTCAAATTAACAGAGATAAAAAATGCCTAATGATCAGTGAGATAACTTAAATTTACAGGCATAAATTCAGATCTTCACTGATGTAAAAAGCCCATCAGAAACTAAACACAGGACAGATGTTTCACCCATCTTTATTTTCACTAGGTGTCTGGACAATGAAAGCTAATTGTTGTCAGTACTGGAATTGTTAGTGCAACTATTTGAAAGAGAGTCCTTATCACATCTGATTCCACAGAAGTTAAGTGGCTTTCTGGCAATAAGATGGCCTAACAACCCCAAGCACTTTAATTTAAGATTGCAAATGGATTTGCCCCGAATGCAGTTGTGCAGTGTACATTACTCACTATCTTGTTATTTCATTAAATTGACACACAGAATATGTACAATTGGCTCATACTAAAAGCTCAACTCATTTTCAGAAGAAAAACCTGACAGTGGCGTGTGTATTGGATGTTCCAGTTTGAATTAATATTAAATATTTAATTACTTACAGAGTTCTTAAGATGCCAACAGTGACCAATATGCCCCTCTTATGAATGTTCATCAAGGCATGGTTGACATGGGCCTGTGAGCTGATGCACCACTTAACTGCTGCTCTCCTCTCCTCCCCTCCGGGTAGGAAGTGACTAGAAATGGCTTTAAGGTCACAAGACACACCTGCTACTATTGCTCACTTTTCTTCCTGCTATTTTCAGCCTGGAAGAAAATCTCAAAGAATCAACATCTGACCAAGGATCACAATTCACCATCTTAGGATGTGAATTTCTTCTTAAGGAAGAAAAGCACAATGCAGGGCCACCATTGGAAACTTACCTTCAGGAAACCAGAGAACCTGAAAATATCAGTAGAATTTTGAAAGAAATTATTTGCAGGAAAGCAGGAAGGTCTTCACTGGAGACTTTCTATAAAGCCTTTTATGGCATAATAGTAAGAGGCATGTTAAGATGTGGCTTGCCCATTTTTGAAAGACCCCAGTCAGTAAAAGATTCCTTGCTTCCGACATGGGTGAACTCACCATGGGGCTAAAGGTCACAAAAAGGCAGCACTGGTAGCTCTTTTGGCAGCCTTATTAAAGGCATGGCTTGTACAACAAAAGGGTAGTTTTAATTTTGTGGAAGATACCATTTATTTCCTCATTGGTGAGAGTTGCAGAACTTTTCTCACACCGTATTGCTGTGTACTGCATTGCCTTTCTGATACGGCATCATCGGATAAGAAGAGATGTGTAAAACAGGTGACCAGCAAGCATCACCCATGTTGTGGTAGGAATCTTGCATCTACATTTTGCAGCTAATAGGTATTTAACACTAAGGGCTTTTTAGTGTAGTTCTGGTATATGCAGAGGTAAAATATAGAATAAAGGCCTTAAAACTTAAATTATGAAGACTTAAAAATTCACTTGGAGTACTAACCACAGCAGCAACAGAGGAGCGGTTCAGAGCAAAAAGGAAAAATGAAGCAGTCTTATGAAAAAAACTGAAGGAGGCAGATGGCAATTAGGTGTCAGTAAGTTCTCATTAAAAGCAGATGGTTTCCAGACTCAGATAAAATAAAACTCTTTGAAAACATCTTTTGGAGTAGAAGAAAGAAAAAAGAAACATTAAACCCCTTACATGGCTGTTGTGTATTACAATATATTTTCTTTTCACTCTTACTTGGGAAAAAAGTGAAAAAGTTATATGTGGAATCTGTAGTCCTGTCACATAACTCAGATTTCTGCTGCTATAGGCTTGCAAAACAGATGTGTTCAAACTAGTAGAAAAAAGGGAATAAAGTGGAAAAATAAAAGCATAACTAAGAGGTTGTTCTTTGCTTTCTTCCTGTGTGTTAAAAATAAGGAAGTCATTACAACTGACATTTCTAAAAATAATCTGCAGTAGCAATCTTGGAGAGAATACACAGATTTCTCACCTGTAACACAAAGTTAAAGACTCCTTTTGTCTGTTATCCTGGACAAATAATGCTGTGAAAGCTATTAAACTCAGAGCATGGCTGCTTAGTGCCCTCAAAAATCACACAAGTAATCTAACACCAGCTCAGGCTACTATTCCTTCAGCTGCATGAGTTGAACCAAGAGCATCCACATGGCTGACTGCAGTTTCTTCCTGGTCTACACACGAAATGTGTTCATCAAGGCTGAGCATGGGTCCGAACTGTGTCCCTGTGCACTGTGACCTCCAGCAGGTCTGGCTGCAGCCCCACACACTCTGGGGATGCGGGTGGCCTCCAGCTCCTCTGTGGTATGTGCTGGGAGGAGCAGAGGGTGGCTGGCTGGAGGATACCAGCACCTTCTGAAGGCTACCAGCAGTTTCTAAAGGCTACCATCACCTTCCACACAGCATTGAGGAGGAGAGAACTGAGCAGTTCCCAGCTCTCTGTTATTCCTGGCAGGCATTTCTGTGCAGCTGGGACAACAGTAAGTACAGAACTTCTGGGCATAGCTTCCACCCCAGGGCCCAAGTCACACAGCTTCTGCTGCTCAGTAGGAAGCTGGACTGTGATGGAAAAGTCTACCACAAGGATTGTCATAGATGTCACAGAAAGAATCTCAAAGGACACCAAACACTTGTGTTTAGACAGCTGAATTGATGCTGGAACCTCTACACACCACAGTCTCAACCACCACTTGCATTTCTGGGCTTACTGCATATTTCAGAGCTTCTCCATTGCAATGTGTCAGAGAAAGGCACTTGGGGACACCTTCACTGATTTTGGTACAGCTGCATGATATCTGCAAGGGCACTGAAGTAACATACTCAGCCTGCAATGCTGCTTGGCACCGCTGCCTTCCATGATCTCCCCTCTCCTCCCTTTCCCTGTCCTCTCCCCCAAGGCTTTTCAGCAGCTCACACAAAGCCACTTGCCAAGATGGGCACAAAATAACTTACAACTTATTTTGTGCTTATCTTTAGGATGGCAAAATCCAACTTTACAGTAGAATGGAGTTTTGCAGTTACCATAAAATGCTGGGCCAAGGAAGCAAAATGTCAGGGGATTGCAGGAGGTTTCACAGTCATACAGATGGAAATGGAAGAACCTCATATTCTCTCACTAACAACACTGAAGGAACTTCCTCCCCTGTCCCCATACAGACCATGTTCACCGCCACATAACTCAGGGGACAGAGAGAGACAGCAGGTATCTTTAGCCATGGGGAATCTTGAAAAGAGGCCAGAGAGCTGGAGGGACAGCTCCAAAGGGCCTTGGTGAGCTGGACTTGTTGCTTCTGCTGTTGGGTGATAATGGGAAAGGTGCACTTCCTCCCCCAGAAACCAACATCTCTCACATCCCAATTCCTGCTCAGACAGCATCAGTGCCTAAAATGGTCACATGGCTATGCGCTGTTCCCCAAGCCAGTCTTTTAGCCTGCTAGAACAGGAAAGTAAGTATCACAGGGTGTTGCAAACGAAATCGATGACTTAGGTGAGACATTGCAGGCAACCGATACGATTGATATAAGCAAGATCCGTTTATTAGCAATACAAAGGCACTTATATAGAGTATTGAATACAAGCTTATCAGTTCTTTAATTAGTTGAAACTTATAAAAGCACATTCTGACCTCTACATAATTGGGTTAAATAAAAGACTACATTTGGCAAGCTTCTTATTATTTATGTTTTGTCTTGAGAGATCAAAGATCTTCCTCCCTTCTTAGGGATAGTCCATCTTATCAGCACAGCTGCACCTTCTCAAAAACTCCCTTCTGGTTCCCAGCCTGGTTTCTCACACAGGCCTTTTTACTTGTACAGTTGGATTATTGATCCAATAATTCTATCAATGAGCCATGTCCCTGCTCCTCTAGCCATTCTCCAAAAACAGGGCATTGTTTGGGTTATTTACATCACCCCAGCGGTCTGTGACCTATCCTTGGCACTGACAGCAAGACCCACGCACAGGCAATTCAGCCAGTGTGAACAGAGATTTTTTTCTCCTGAGGTGCGCTTAGATTCTCTAACCTGTGCTCGATATTGTGGGAAGAGATGGAATAAAGTTGAATTACAAGCTGTAAAACCTGCCTGCAGAGGCACATGGCAGCACAAAGGAGCACATGGTGGCACACAGAGGCTTGTCTCCACCGGGCCCGGGGGGGAGGAGGTGTCACACGGCAGAGCCCTGCAGAGAGGAGCCTGCCGGGGGCTGACGGACGGGTGAACAGCGAGTGACTACCCCAGAGAAGGAAGTGTGCTGCTGATGTGGCAACACGGGATAGGTCACGTAGTAAGAATTACCATATAAGCAAATACGGTGCCTTAGAAAAGTGTATAAAACCAGCTGATTGCTTTGAATAGGCGGTTCGGATTCCGTGCTGGTCTGGGTCTGTGCCTCAACCGTGGACAAGATACTGCAGCTGAATCCTCCTCTTGCTTCTATACCAACATAATCTACATCAACTTCATCTACTTTCCTCAGATGATGCTTTGTGGGTTTGAGAAAGTAGGAATTGAGGATTTGGCACTCCCAAAGCTTGTCTTCATTTGCAATCATTAGTTTAACTTAATACACCTGAATGATTTCATTTGTACTTAGCCCAGCTTTAGGGAGCACTGGCATTCAGGAAACACTGCTCCAGCTACTGGAGTGATTTGATTAGCAGTGCTGAGTGATTAGATTAGCAGAGTGGCTGGACAGACTGTTAATTACTTACTGTCATTCCAGCTGATGTATCCCCACTGCACCCGCAGCTCCAGCTATGCATTTGCATACACAAAACCTGTGCATGCTTGTACTTGGTGGTTTGTAATTCACAGCCTTGCCTGCAGCCAGTGCTTCTGGTCCCTCAGCTTACATGTCAGAGGTCCATACCAGCTGCAAACTCCATTGTTAGCCTGTACTGGGGTCATTGCATGGTGCTGAAAATGTCAGCGAGAGAAACTATTGGTTCTTTGTCATCACTCCAGCAGAGACCTATTTCAGATTCTCTGGGTAATGCTGTTTCTGGAGTGATGTTTCTTAGCATGCAAAAGCTTCCTAGGAAATAACCCTAGTTTTAAGTCTGGGGATCCAGAGAAGTATGTGCTCACATTGTATTTGTGACCATTTCTGTTCAAGGGGAAATGAAAATAAAGTGAGTAGGAAGTGAAAGTAAGATTTCTCTCTGTGAACCTAGTCCCCTGTGAGTTACATGTTTAAGGTCATTGATCACCTGGGCTGCTGAAGACAAGCAGCTTCAAAAAATGCTGCTTTTCCTCCCTTTGGTGACTTCTAGGAAATGCAGCTTTATTGAGTGCTTGATGCTTTGGTAGATAAAAGTTCAGTGAGACGAATCCTACCCTTCCTGCTCTCTGCCAAGAGGAAGCAGACCTATGCTGGTGCTCCTCTGCCAAAAAATAGCAGACATTATGTTTCCCCATATGGAGCAGCGCTCTGGATTATTGTGGAATTCCCTTTCTATTAAAAAGACAACCAAAATAGCCTGTTCAGAAAAAACTGAAAGATTTTTAGGAATGTGGAAGAGGTGTTTTTTCCAGGATGCCAGAGACAATTTAATGTTCTGCTAGATTGTTATCAATTCCCTTGTCCCTCCAGGTAGTAAAAGCATGTAATGTACAAAGGGAAAACATTAATGCTGTACAAATGATCTCAAAATATGAAACTGATAAGGAAAAGTAGCATAAGAGAGGATAGGGCTGTGATGTTTTGCATTGCTCCTAGGAGTTAATTTTTGCAAAGTAAAAGGATAAAATCCTGCAATACTGGACCTACACCTCCTCTGCACTGGGAATTTTACTATATGAGGTGTGAGGCAATAAAAAATCAGGGCCATAATATCCTACTGAGCTTCTGAGTCATCTTACTGCACTGAAGTAAAAGCACTTTAGAAAATACCAGCCATCTGTGATGTTAAATGCAATTATGTGATTTGCCTTAATAAATGCTCACAAATCACTGCCAGCCACTTCAATTTTTCAACACTGTTCTGAGTCATTCAGAAGCAGGTAAAGGTCATCATGCTAAGACCTTATCAACTCTCATCATTATCAAGTTGTTATTTTCTGCAACAACACAACTGCTTCCCTCCAAATCCAGCACATAAAAGAACTTTAAAGGGGATGTATTTTTTTTTTTAGCTCTGTCCTGGTTTCAGCTTAAACCACGACAGCTCTGACATTCAGAGGATCACACTAGGTGTATTACGTTGAAGTCAACACAGTATTGGTTATTACTTGTAGCTTCTTCCTAATGGCATCAAGGTAAGTGACAAACATTACTGTTGTTAAAGGTCAGATCCCAAGCTCTGTATATCAGATTCCTCGTGACTGGAGTTTCTGTACACCAGGAATTATCCAGATATGTCCCTTTTCCATTTGCACAGTAATTCTGCCCAAGTGTGAATGGGGCACTGTGATTGTACAAATTATGTGTTCTGGTTGTAAGTGCACTATGCTCAGGATGTGGCAGCCCCACTGGGCATACACAGATCATGTTCTAGGCAGGCTCTGTACAGATGCACAAGTCCCACAAGGCACAGGTTCATGTATTTCTTGCCAGGGAGCCCCAGAACAGCTATGATAGTACTACCTAAAGCTTTATTTCTCTTAAGTTATTTACACCTGTAACAAAAGCTACAAGTATGAATTTAAAATCTATGTTGCATAAGTGGAAACGTTTGCAGCTGCCTGCCCATCAGGAAAAGCTGCATGTATGTTACCCAAGTCTGAGCACACTGAGTACAAATATCAGTGCACACACTAGCCAGTGTCTAACATGTGAATGTAGCAGGAATGATTTAAATGCTCAGCCAGTAAAAAACAGTATAGTAGCTCCACTTCAAACCTGGTCCAGGTTCCTCCAAACAGCACAGAAGAAAATTGCTATAACCAGCAGGAGACACTGTCCAAGCATGCAGAGATGGTGTTAGGAATGCCAAAGCCCACCCGGGGATGTATCTGCATAAAGCACAACAAGAAGAGCTCTACATCTTTGTCAACAGGAAGACTGGGGAAAAATATGGGCCTGCTGCTGAATGGGAAACAGGCTGTAGTGACAAAGTACATCAAAAAAGCCAATGTACTCAATGCCTTCTTCACTTCATCTTTACTTGTAGGACCAGCCTTCAGGAATCGCAGGCCCCTGGGAGCAGTGACAAAGTCTGGCACAAGGAAGCCAAGCCCTTGGGTGGATGAGGACTAGGTCAGGGAACATTTAAACACACTGAATAGATATAAAGTCACAGGGCTTGATGGTTTGCACCTGAAAAGTGCTGAGGGATGACTCAATTATCTTTGAAAGCTCATTGCAATTGGGGAAGATTCCTGATGACTAGAACAGAGCAAATCTGGACAACTACAGGTCAGTCAGCCATGCCTTGATCCCTGTGAAGGTGACAGAGCAACTAATCTGGGAAACCATTTCCTGTATTCAGGATAGGAATGCCACTGTACTGGAATCCACGGTCAAAAATGGATTTGCACTGGGGAAATCAAGCTTGACTTGACATGCCTGACCCGACAGCCTCCCATGATGAAATGACTGGCTTTCAATTCTGTGTCCAATAACACTGTCTTAGAAAACTGATAAAGTACAGGCTAGGTAAGTGGTTGGGGAGCTGGATCAAAACTGGCTGATATGTTGAACTCAGAGAATTGTGATCAGCAGCATGAAGTCCATTTGGAAGCCAAACATTACTGGTCTACTGTGCAGGCCAGTGGGCCTGCTGAACAAGAAACAAAAGGAGTCCTATGGTGGGACAAGTCCTAGGTTCCTTTCAAGGTTAGGGTGAGAAAAGAAGCTTCTCCCAGGATGCCTTCTGTTGCTACATTAATGTACCCCAGTTCTGCTTCCCTGGTTGGCTCTGTTTGCTGTCCCACCCCTTGTTACCTTATGGGCCCTCAGAGTTTCCCTGCTGGTTCCCTTACCCTGGCCTTGCCTTTATACCACCCCTTGCCCTCAGATCATTGGTCCCTGATGCTCTCTCCACTCCACTATGTAACCCTGGACCCCCCATTGTTCTCGGGCTACTTCTCTGGAACCTTGCACGAGTGTGGTTGCAGTAAATCTCTCACATAGAACCCCATGTGAAGACCCTTCCTGCTCCTTCATCGTTGGACTGTTTTGCCAGCTATCCGGTGTGTGTGTGTGTGTGTGTGTGTGTACGTGTGTGTGTGAGTGTGGTGGCTGCACCGAGCAGCTCTCCTGGAGATGCCTTTTGGAAAGGTCAGGGCACTGTACCATCCAAAACCACAGCAACAGTCTACTCCAGGGGTTGGTACTGGGGCCAATACCCTTCCGTCATTAATGAACTGGGATGATGGAACAGTGTACACCTTCACCAAGTTTGTTGATAATCTCAAACTGGAAGGAGTGGCTGATGCACAGGATGGTTATGCTGCCATTCAGAGGAGCCTGGACATGCTGGAGTGTGTCCATTGAGGGCCATGAAGATGATTAAGCAGTACCATCTTCAGGAGTATCTCTTATTCAAGAAGAGGCTGAGAGAGATGGGCCTGTTCAGATCATAGAAGGGGGGCATCTCATCAATGTGTATAGATACCCGATGGTGGGGAATAAAGAACGTGGAGACAGATTCTTCTCAGCAGTGTCTCAGAAACAAGGTAGTGGCCACAAACTGAAATACAGAACATTCCATTTAAATGAAAAAAGAAACTAAGGAGAGATCAAAAACTGGAGCAAGTTGCCCAGAAGGGCTGTGCAGTATCCACCCTTGGCAATATTGAAACCAATAAACAGACATGACCCTGAGCAACTTGCTCTAGTTGCCCCTGCTCCAAGCACAGGTTTAGATAGGATGATCCCTAGAGCTGCCTTACACCCCCAATGGCTCTGTAATTCAGTGCTTGCAGGTTACTGACAGCACTGAATTGTTCCAGTCCACATCAAGTTGCCATTCAACAAACAACAGCATTAGTCAGGATTGTTTAAACAAGTTACTCAACTGTTTGCTAACTCGTCACATGGACCTGCTATAGTTTAAATACACATCCTCTATTAGGTATGGTTCTTCCATTTTTTATGAGGAATGCTTATGTGTTAGGGCTCAGTGAGTCACACTCTCCAACCATGAGCAAGGAGGGCACTCAATATGTAACTTTTCTCTGCAGGAAAGGGACATAAACAAATTTCAGGCAAGCACAAATACTATTCGCTGCTCTCAGATCTCCAGGACAAACTAACTCATCTGAGGCTATCACTGAAACAGCCAAATTCTGCATCAGTGACACTACCCTCACTTGTTCCCACCTCACACCACCCAACTCCTTGTGCTACCACACTGTTTGGACAGTCACCAGTGAATGAGAGTAGGTAACTGAGGGATGTAACACTCAATGGGCTTTGTGCCAGGTTTCAGAAGAAAGGAAGGCTGTTTGAGGTTAATGATAGCAGGAAGGTAATCCACCACTTTAGACAGAAGTGCTAGTCCAGGGCAGCTGAAGGCATTCATGAGATCACAAGATGATGCAGAGTAAAAGGAACCACAAGAGGTCTGTAGCCCAGTCTCCTGCTCCAAGCAGGATCAGGTGCAAGATCTGAGCAGGTTGCTCAGAGCTTCATGCCAGTGGGGGCTTGGGAATCACCAAGGATGATGGCTGCAAAACTTCTCTGAGCACCAACCTGCTCCTATAAATGGCTGCCCACTAGGTGAGAAAGGGTTTCCTTATAAACAGCCTGAACCTCTCTTTTTTTCAGTCTATGCCCAGTTTCTTCCAGCTTCCCCCCATACACGAGTGGAAAAGCCTGACTCAAAAAGCTCCATGCAAGGCAGTCAAAGCTGTGGTCTCTGCCTGCAGCCCTACTGCTGATTTTGGACTGTATTGCTGGGTGAGTTGTCACAAACTTGCTTTGGGAGGAAAATCTGTGGCATATTTCCACATTTGTATAAAAATTATCTATAGTTCACCACAAAGCAATGAATGGAATAACCCATCAAAACATTTGATGATGGCAAAAGTCAGTACCATTTTTTGTGCATAAAACATAGGTGTTACTGGAAAGTGGAATTGACCTCCCACTTAGAACAGGAGTGACATTTGTATGTAGTGCTATCTGCCTCAGACATGTACAGATCATGTTAACCCACCCACTTTCCTTCCCTGATCTTCTATCAAGTAAAGTAAAACACAAAAAATTCTATGAATCTTCTAGGTATTTTAACACTCACACGCCATCTCTTTCCTCAAAATTGAGAGCAGAGAACATGGTTCTTTAAGAATATTTTAATTTATTTAAAAAAATAAATAAATAACTAAAAAAACCCCAAAATTAGAGAAAACACCAGAAAATGCTACAGTAATGATAAAATACACCTGGCAGACATCTTGTGGTTGTTTCTGAGTCTCCTACAAATCCCTAAATGCACTTTCTGTAGTATTACGGATTATCACACAAAATATTTTTGACAATTAGGAAATGTAGGCATGTAAGATAAACAATACTCAAAGTGTATTTCAGCAACTGTATAAACAAAATAATATTAATTATGTAATTAGACTATTACACTAGAAAAACCTGAATTTCATTGCCTTAGTGACACTGTTAAAATCTTATTACATATATTTAAACATATTTATCTATATTTTCCTTGCCTAATAGCTCTTCTGAACTCATTCTCAGACCCCAGAAAACTCCTTCTGAACATTGGTGCTTACACTGCGACACACACCCTACCTTCGGTCATTTTGTGGTAGTAAGCCTGGATCCACACTAGCATAAGAATCTGTTTCCATGGATCAGAGCATGGGACTTATACTGAAACAAAAAAAGCAGCAATGCACCATGCATTTTCTCCCTGTGCCTTTCAGGTATTTGCATGAGTCTCAGGTTTCTTAGGAAATGCCACTTCCTGGAAAAAAAAAGAGAATGCAGAGAAACTCCACACCCTCCTCCTCTCACTCCAGATCTGGCACCCACTATTCCTCAGGCTGTTTTTCCAGCCATGTGGCTGACTCTAACAGAGGGAGGGAAATTGGAAGGGAATTCTCTACTCACTGCTTCCACACCTGAATTTTCACCTACCTCCTACACTGTAGCGTCCACAAAATTTCTGCCGAAACATCCTTGTTTTTCATTAGCAAACAAGTGCAGCTCCTGGCCCAGGCCATGTGCTAAGAGTGGGCCCAAACCATCATACAGCCCTTCCCTTTTCCAGCCCTCCATACTGGCAGAGGCACTGAAGTGGAAAACCCCACTTCTTCCCCATCAGTATCAAATCTGTATAGTCTTACATATGTTCCTCCCAAACCTTTTCCCAAACTAAATGTTACCTTTGAAATACATATTCTTTCCCAGGAATGTAGGAGTCCAGATAATGAAATTTTAGGCAGATGGTGTGGTCCTGTTTCTGTCATACTTGAGTTTGACGACAAACCATCACAGTTTAGGCCCACTCAGCAAAGCAAATCACAGACAAAAATGTTCAGACACAGCTGTGCCACTGTGCGATCACTGCCAGAGACACGTGGTGCCTGACTTGAGGTCAACGATTTTCAGATGTTTCCTCAGCTGTCCCTGAAAACTGCTCCTGTGCGTGTGTTTGGGCACCCAAAATAAAATAATCATGTTTGAAAACCTTGGGTCACAATGATATGGCAGAAGTACCTTGCTAACAAGATCATTAGATGAAGATAAGTGAGAATGTCACTGTTTTACAGAAAAGACTTAGGAACACAAGCGGTTGCTTAAAGCTTAATGACTGTTGAATTTCTATAAGGTGAAAGGGGAATAAAAAGAGAAACATGATGATGGATTACAGTGTAGTGAAGTATGCAAGTCTAACATCTTGTTTAGACTTCAGAACTCTTGCAATAGAGCAATACTGTTAATGGACATTCATCAACTGTACTTTCATCTGATGTTAGCTGGCAGAAGTTCTATTCAGAAATAATTCAAATGGTTAAGGAGCCTCTGGTCAGTATTGCCTTTTCATCTGGTGACCTAGGGCAAAGTACACAGCAAACTCACTGTGGCTGTGACAAACCAAGTCTGTTTAAAAGGAATTTGCTACACTTTTAAGAGAAAGTTTAGAAGAAATCTCTCCGAAGAAAGGCAAGGTAAAATGAGAAGCAAGAAAGCAAGGCAGAGAAAGCAAGAAATAGCTCTTTCTTAGCAGAGAAAGATGGTCTTTTTTCTACACTATAATTTAGCAGGGTGTTTTAAGAAAGTTAGCTCACTTTCACCTGATGCTTCTGAAAGCTCTTCTCAAAACAGATTGTACTTTACCATAGATTAATTGAATCAATTCACACAACCTCTTGAATCAATTCACAGCCTTTTTTCTCTAATCAGCAACATACATTAAATTACAATTTGTCTAGTTTTGACCAGAATTTGTTAAGTTTCTGATGGGTTTAGATACTGTTGAATATTAGGTTTCACTAGCTATTAGGTATCACACACTACACCTTTTAACATCTGTCACACCCTATTTGCTATCTAGTCACAGCCATAATTTTGCTGTTCTTCAGCAGGCATGAAGTTGTAATTAAAAACTACAGGGCTGTTTAAAGGGCTTAGTAAAATTGTACTCACTGGGGATGTCCTCAGGGTCCAGAGCTGAAATGTAGTTACCAGTCAGAAATTCAGCATACTAATGGGGATTAGCTCTCCATGTCCATGCCATTTCAACTCTGAGCCTTGATTTATTCCCTCTATGGCTCCCGCCTCATTTCAAAGAAAGCACTGCTTCACATATGCATTAGTCAGGTAATTACTCCAACATGTCTCCAAATGTTGTCACAGTCAAATAAATTATTAATATTTGAATACATAAGCTTAATACAAAATGTCATCAAAATCACAGAAGCTTATTATGTATTGAAGGCTGTATGTGTGTATTACATATATTTGAAAACTGTGATATCTAAGATCATCCTATCTGCTCGACAGAAAGCATGTGAAGATCAGTCCATTCTGCCAGCATGTGGGATCAGGTGTGTAAGTGTATTGCACTTGGGAGTACCAGCATATCCTCTCAATTTTTTTACTTATAATGCACTCTGCATATGCCTACCACTTTGCAAACACATGAACGATAAGGCTGCTGCTCCAGGAAACTTGTATCTTGACTCATGTACAACAAAAAGGCTAATAGTTCAAGTGCTTATGAGAGCAAACAAGTCAGCTCTTCAGGGCAAAGTTGTTTATTAGAAAGCTTAAGGAAAGAGTTGGGCTTCAAAACATTCCTTATTGGCTCTGAGTTTCCTTTCTAAAATAAATAATGACAACCCAATTTTTAATTACTTTAGACATTTCAAAGGTGTCACAAGTCCTGGGATTTATGAAGACTGTATTCACTTTGTATTCACATTGTATGTTCTTTGCACTCTAATTTAAAGGTTTTTTTGCAAAAATTTGTCACAAATAACACTTATTAGCCACAATGGCCACTGCTAACAAACAAAAAGAACATGTGGCAAAGTTTTCATGCCCTATCTGGGTTTGCCCTTGTATATTCAGTCCCTTTGCTGTTGTCCTCTTGATTTTAATAATGACATAACTTTGATTAGTGGAGTAATTCATAGACTCTTTCTGGGTAGTTAATATTTGCTGGTACACTCAAAATTAAAAAATGGCTACTTTTGAAGTGGAAAAAAAAATTCCAAACCTTTCTGATATCTCAAAATAAAACTGAAAAGTGTACAAGTCCACAGCTGTTTTCCAGGACAGATCTCGAGGGTGCCAATGGCTCCACTACTGTGTCCCTAATCTCCTTCGTTTTCTGGATTTGTTGTAGGACATGACAATGTGGGATAGGATGGAGAATGGACAAAAACTGAGGGCCTCACTCCGGGGTGAGGTGCTGAGTGTGCCTTTTTCTTTCGTTGCGGACAAACTCCTCCGGCCGGCCAGGGCGTGCAGCGGGGTGGGACGGGGACGGGCTTATCCTGGAGCCGTCAGCCTGGATGTCTGAGATGACTGAAATCCTGGAGAGAAACATCCCAGCGCTGTGAAATGAAGCTTCTTGGGGCAGGGTGCCCGCACAGTCCCTCTCCCACACAAACGCCTCGTGGGGGTCCCCAGCCCGGCCGCCTCTCACAGCCCACGGCCCGCCCCCGTGCTGCTGTCCCTGCCCTGAGGGGACACGCGGAGGCGCCCCGGGGCCCCGCCGGCGGCAGGCAACGCCGGTGCCTGGCCGGGCGCCCGTTTCCCGGGACTACGTTTCCCAGGGATCCGCGGCGCGGCCCCGCCCGCTGTCAGCGAGCGCTGCAGGTTGATCGCCGCGGCTGCAGATGAGCGGAGCCCGCGCGGGCGGGGGGGCGGCCGGGGCAGCGCCGCCGGGGCCGGGTCGGCGGCCGGCGCACTATGCGAGGCCGGGAGGATGGCGGTGGAAGGTAAGGGCGTCGCGTCCCCTGCCCGCCGCCCCCGGGGTCCCTCCCCTGTCTCCTCCCCCGGGCACTCACCTGCGCCGTGGCGGAGCTACCCGGCTCGGCCCGGTGGGAGAGCAGTGCCCGCCGGCGGGGCCACTCTGCCGCCCACTGCCCCGGCCTCGCCCGCGGAGTACCCGCCGACCCCGCGCCCCTCGGCCCCGCCGCCCGCAGCGCCGCGGCTGCCCCGGACCAGGTGCTGTGGGGCCGGGCCGCGGCTGCCGACCCCGCCCGCGGGGGGGTAGGCGGCAGGGGCTGCCCGGCGGCTTCTGTCGGCAACTTCCCGGCGGGCCCGGAGGTGCCGCCTCTCCCGGCAAGGGCGGCCGACCTGCGCCGCCTCCCTCCGGCGCGGCCCCGGCGGCCGCGCTCAGCCCCGGGCGCCTCCCCCGCCCCGCCGCCCGTCGGTTTCCCGCGGGCGCCGAGGCGCCGCCGTCCCTCGCTGCTGCCCAGATCCCTGAAGTGCCCCGAGGCCGCGATGCCCACGTAGCTCCAGCAGCCCCCGGCCGTCCCCCGCATGGGCGCAGAGCTGTGCTCGGCCCCTCCTTCCCTGAGAAGGATGGAGAAGCCGAAGGGCCGAGATGCTCAGCTCCTGGGCAGCTGGGAGCTGTGAGGTGTTCATAAGGTGCCCAGTTCCTGGGGAAGTACCCCGGTAACTGAGGCGATAGCTACCAAGACAGGTGGATGCTTTGCTAGGTCTTCCAGTTAGTGCTGGGCTCCTTTTAGCCGTCTGACATTGGCTGTGTTCCCTTTCCATTGGGTCTTTTGGGAAGTTGGAGGAGCGAGGTGTATGGGAAATGGCAAATCCGCTTTACTGTTCTCTGCTTTCAAAATTTACTTGGTTTTCTAGGGCTTTAGAGTGAGGCAGTGACAGTCCTGGGGTTTGTGCCTCATCTTGCTGGTTTTGGTGCCCTTGGGAAAATTAAAGAATCCTGTGTAAACCAGCCATCTGACCCCTTCTGCTGTGCTTAATTTAGTGTATGTTGGTATTTTTGTGTGTTCATTTTGAGACTACGATGAATTTTGTTTCTCAGTTATGTCGAAATCTACAGTTCTACCAGAGACGCTTTATTGCTGAAAATCATGCTGATGCTGTCTTTTGCTAAGTACCTAAAGAGAACAGCACAAATGATAGTCCAGCAAAAACTTAGGCTTCCTGGAGGCAGCGGGGAGCTAAACATCCCTGGAAAACAGATTCCTATGCAAATTCAAATAAAGGTAAACAAGACCACTATGTCTCAAAAGGTGTCTGTCAACATCCCAAGTTGTTCCTCCTAAGCGTAAGCCTCTCCATGAGGCAAACATTTCTTACGCACAGGCTGCTTTGCCAAATGGCAGTTTTGAAGACTGGAATGATACAAAGAAGGAAGGTCCTGAATAAAAGCATTACTTCTTTGGTGGCAAAAGCATAGTGACATGAACTGGGCATGCGTGCCCAGTAGTGGGTAAGTAAGTAAATGAAATGGACTGCCATGCACCAGATGGTTCATATGCCAGCAGCAACCCCTGTTTCAGTGTGCTCACTAATGTCATCCTCTTTTATTTACTTGAAGTCCTTCTCAGTCTGTTTGCTAGATCTTTTCAGGTCTGTAATAATTCCTGTCTTATCTGCAGTGCCCTCCATCTGAGAATCTCTAAAAGCTTTGTAAATATTAATGAAGGAAAGCTCTGCTAAAGCTTTGGGAAGCAGTGCCTTTCCCTTCTCCTGAGGTGCAATTTTTCTCTTTTAACTCCTTCTTCCCATTTCTTTCCCCCAGGATGCATCCTGCTGTGGTGTCTCAGAATAGGCATTCTTATCTCTGTGTTCTGCATTCCTCCCATTTTGTTTTTTTCTCCCTCAGCTTTCTTGCCTTTGCATAATTCTGTTACCCTCACACTAACACAGCAGTATGACTATTTCAGCACAAGTAGCCATGTGGCCATAACTACTTTGTGTGTATGTAGTGCATCCACATTTCAGGCCTTTTATTATCCATCATTTACTGTTGGAACCATGTTTCTTTGTGTGACTGTGCTTAAAAGTTTGCTTTTCCCTTGGCATCTTCTGCCATATTGGAGCCCTGAGTGTGAGCTGTGTTCTGTTCTTGAACTGTGACTTTTGGCAACGAACATGTGGCATTACAGCTTCTCTTTGGAAAGCTGAGAGGTTACTTGTTCCTCATGATTCCGATGACCACAGTGTACAGACCCTGCTTTAGTTGAAAGTAAGGTTGCCATTGAATTTTTTAAATAGATAGTTTTGTAGAAAAATGTCCTGGACTCAGGAAGAACAGTTGGGATTTTTTTGTTTTCTGTTTGTTTGATTTGTTAGTTTTCTTTGGAAAAATGCTTTCCTGGTTTGCAGCTTGGGATCTTGAGAGCATAAACCTGCTGTACATCAGTTCTGGAAGCTTGGTAATAAGGTTTAAGGTGAGGTTGTCTGGCCTTCCAGTCTCTGCAGTAGTCAGCTGGGAGCTTGGCTAGGATGGGCTTCCTGGGCTTTCTTTTACAGAGTGAAGTGAGGCTTTTGAATGGTTGGGCCAACTGGCTTCTTGCACAGACTTGCAAGTGGCTGGCTCTGGGATGCAACTGGCAGGGAGTGGAAAGGTCCCTGGGGCACAAGAGAGAGCACGGGGAGTTCCTGACTTGGGCCAACATCCGATGCCCCACCAGCTCCACCAGGGCTATTGTTTTATGGAAGCTGCCTGTTTGTCAGCTTCAGCCACAAACTCAGAGTCTTTCTTTTGTTTTTCCTTTCAGAAATGCTCCGTGTGGCTAAGGTGAAAATATTTTGTAGCTTATACTTTTTGGAGAATCTTTGAAAAGTTTGTTCATTTTATGTAACAAATTTCTGAAATCTTCCTCAAATCTGATTATTTTAAAGCTGTCTTAGCATGGTGTTTAGCTATGGCAACAAATGTCCATTGGTTTACTTAAGGAAAATATTCATACATTTTTACTGGGATAGCTGACAGTGGTAGACTTTCAAATATGAAGTGGGAATTTGGAGAATACTACAGTTCTTTGCCATTTATATATTATACATACTCTAGTCTCCCAAAAGAGATTCTGTGGTCAGGGAGGTCCTTTGGGCTGTATAGTACCAGTCCTTCCAGACTGATGAAAGGATTGGTATGTGTATTAGGAAAGTGAGTTTGCACTCCTTAATATGAGCCCATCGAGATGGGAGCACTGCCAAGGTAAGTCTATTTTTAGACTCAACAGTTTTGACAATGTTCCTTTAAGTGTTTTTTCTCCTTCTAGTAAGAATGAAAGAACTAGGTCAGAGCCAGTAGAAAAAGGCTTTTGATCTCTGCAACAGTGTTCTCAAATTTTTTTTTTTCAGCTTGCTCTTGTGCAGCAGAGGTAAAGGGGAAGAGAGAGAAATGGTGATTTCCTTACCTCCCAGTGTTTATTGCACAGGAGAGACTGACAGCACCCACCAGATGATGTCTGCATACAGGTGATCCCACACAGTTCTGTTGGATCCCCTGCAGCTCTGATCTGTGGTGTCTTTCAGATTCCTGTGCAAAGAAAAAGTGCTAATGATATCATGGATTTCTTTCATGGTAAGCGTTTAATGAAGTTTGGTCTAACACCTTTCTTGTATAGGGTTTGGAAAGTGCCACATACATTTGTTGCAGGTCTCCTCCTGGAAGTTTATGTAAATTTCCAGTCTCCTGTGGCTCTTCTGTGGTGGGCTCATGCTATTGAGACCCTGGGTCTTCCTATGGGATATTTTTTACTAAGAAGTGGAGCCTTGCTGGCATAAAATGACAACGACTGGCCTTACCCCTTGGTAATCCTTAAAGAGACTAAGACTCGAAGGAGGTTAGGGCATTCTGTGGAGTGGCATCCAGGTTAACTGCTGCAGGACTGAAGTTATTTGCAGCTTGTAACCAGCTTGTATCAGAGTGATCCTGTGAATTTCAGCTATGTGATGTACCTTGGTTGAACGCCTTCAGTGCCTAGCAACTCCATGGATATTGAATGCTGCCATGTGTTTTTTCAGGGACTCGAGATACGATGAGCTCATAGATGTGCTATGCTAACTCTGCCAAGAATGTTAAAGCGAGTTCAGGATCATCCAGAGGACAGCTTTGAAGCAGCTTTCAGTGTAGGTACCTATCATGCTGTTCCAGGGTGTGCCCAAAAGTACAACTCTTCTGACAGGTATTCAGTTATTCAACTTTGTCTTACTCCTACATGCACTTCAAGCTCAGACTGGATATGTCTTCATATCTAAGTCTCCATGGAACGTGATCCAATAGATGGTCTTTCAGCACACTTACTTTCCTATGGACCAGAGAAGTAACAAACCCTGTGATTCAAAAATAGGACATGCTTCCATCAGTGTTTTTGGTTTCTTCACTGATTTCTAACCACTTCTTAGCTTGAGGGATTCAGACATGTGGCTTGGAAATAGCTGCCAGTTGGAAGCAGGACTGAGACACACATCTCAATTCAGCTCTCCAGTTGAAACAATCACATTGGGCCATAGCAGAGGCGATTGGTAAGACCAATGCTGGAGGTGCATTGGACAGTGGGGCATAAGGTTTGAACATCAGCCTTTGGTCTTGTGTTCTGTATGTTACTTTCTGACCATTTATTGTAAAAATGCATCAGCATTTATGGAATTCCAGACCAGAACATAGATCTTTTCTTACCCACGTTCATGTGGCAGCCTTCTTGTTGGTCTGTAACATCTACACCCTTATTTCTTGCTCAGCAACAGCACAACCTCCTGCCCGCCCCCACAGTGTGCATACAGCCTGGTGGTTGTGTGTGCCTCTCTGCTTTGAGCTACTGCTTAGAGCTTTCCAATCTATGTTGCTACATTTGAAAGGGAGACTGTGAGCTGAAGTTCAGCAGTTACATTCAATTGTGGGAATTGGAGATCCCAAAATGAAGCTAAAACAAAGGTCACTGCAATGGAGTGTCTTTGGGTGTACTCAGATTGAGTGGAGGGTGGATATTATGGAAGTTATGTGATCATTTTACCCTTCTTGCTTTTACAAATGAACGTATACTAGGCAGGAATCAAGGTACCAAGTATAGACTTGGTGTGACACTGTGTTTCCCTTGGATGAAATTTGGTTGTAGGATAAGAGTGTTTCTGGAAACTCAGAAGTACTTTCAGGTCAACTAGTTTAGGTACAGTTCCTTGAGTGTTTGACCTTACCCTTTAAAATACTTGGAAGACTTAGAAGCTCAAGGAGGGCATTGATTAATATAAATTTACTCGTTCAGCACGATTGAATCCCATCATAAGGTTAAAACTTGTCAGGTGGTGGTAATATATGGGCAAAAGGAAGGAGTCATGCTTTGAAAGTTCATGTACTTTCTGCACCAAGAAGGGAATGTAAGTGAGCAAATGACAAGATTTAGACTTTGGATGCATTTCCTAATGTACTACTGGAAAGTACTGACAAAATCTGTAGTGACATTGTAAGATCTCATGTTTACTGCTTAAATGGAAATTATAAATTAGAACTGTTCTTGAGGGATTTTGGAGGGTTTTTTTGTTCTTCTGTTATGTCCAAGCATGGCAGGTGACATCCAAGGAGGTTGTGTAGCTTTGTTCCTCTTGTTTACAGCTGAGTGTATGAGGTTCAGGGCAAGCTGCGTAGAGCCAGTCTCTAGTGCTTCCCAGTATTGCTGTGTCACAAGGGCTATGGCAGGAGAACAGCAGTGACAGGCTCAGAGCAAGGCACTGTAGCTGGATGGTGTCAGAATTGCAGACTGGTACTGGTTGTTGAGCTGATAACCATGGAGAGGTTTCTGTCCAAAACATCTTCTGTGCAGGCTTGGTGGTGGATGCAGAACTAGGTGTCTGTGGAGCACTATAAGTTTTTGGTTTGCCCATTTGTCTCTGAAAGTAATACAGCTAGTTTGCAGAGGTAGTAGAGCTGTAAAAAGGCTACTTTTCAGTTCACTAAGTATTGAGTCTGTGGGTCTGTTAGGATACTGTGGCTGGTTCTGGAGCCAATTTTCTCTGTTGTCCTGGCTGAGACAGCTTTACTCTCTTGTGCCCTGTTTTGTCTCTTCACTGTCTCTCCTTTTGTCCAGACTGTGTGATCTCTAATGCAATGCCCCTTTCTGTGATCAAGAGATACTCAGTTTAAAACTGAGCAATCCTGTTGTGGGTTATTTCTCATGGAAGCTTTTGCCTTTGAATGGATACAGGTATTTATCCTTGCAGATTAACACTTGAACAGCTCAGCCCTCAATTATCTCTCAAAACATGCAGAGAATGCAGAGGGTGTAGTCCTGGAAGGTGCCAAAGGCAAAGGTGGAGAAAAGGGCTAAAAAATTGTGTAATTTTGAAGTCTTCTGAAACTATCTGGTTGGTGCTGGTCAAAATAGCAAACAAGATTTCAAGAACTATGAGGAGAACTCAGAAAAAGGCAAGGAAGATCTTTGTTTCCGTGTCATTGCATATTGCTCTTGTATTGTCAATGCTCCCTGCAGCTTTTGCTTGTCACACCCCAAAAGAAGGAGAGGACTAGAAGGAATACAGAAAAGAACAGTCAGTTGGTCAGAGATGTGGTCTCTGAAGGCAGGTTACAGATATTATCATTTTTTAGCTTGGAAAAGAGATGGGCAGGTTACAAAGATTCTGATTCTTCAGCTTGGAAGAGATGACCATGGAGAGAATCCTTAGGCCTTGATTAATAGTTTGGAGAAGGTGGAAAGAGGAACTAGGTCACAAGGCAGAAGGATGAAGCTGTAGGGTTTTGTGCTTTAAATTAAAAAAAGGAAATAGTTTTTCATATAACACAGAGTTCTCCAGGTGCACTTTTAACTTTGCAGGTCATTCCTAAGGTGCCAAGGAAGGATCAATTCATGTACGCCCTGCTCTCATGCTATTTTCTCAAGCAGTGGCATAAAGAGCTAGACTTCTAGTCTGACCCAGCCTGGTGACTTTTATGACAAAGTCTAGCTCATCTGTGTGTCCAGAACAATTCCACTCACCACAAGAACTTGATTTGCATCGAGTAGCTGAGAGGGAAATTTGGCCAGGACAACCCAGAAACAGAGAGGAGATGGGGAATTAGGCACTGAGCCTTAAAAATGTTAACAGGCAGGGTCGTGATGCATAAGATATGTAGCTTTCATTTTCCTAGTATATAAGAACTGATACTGCTCTGTAAGAGGAACTCTGCTTTGTCTGGTCAATGGGATTTGGGGGAAGGAGGGGTCCAGCATTAGGCTGCAGCTGTAGAAATGCCATCCTAGAAAGTACTGATTCTCCACAGCAGGTAGGGTTGGAAACACCTGTACTAACTTCTATAAATGAGGCAAAGTATGGTCTGAGAGAGACCTTCAGGAAAAGCTGAAGCAGATTAGATCTACAGATCTCAGCCATAGTAGCTTCTGCCTTGGGTAGGTTTTTTGTTCCCTCACCTTTGCATAGGGTCCTCCTTCTCTCTCCAGAAGTGTCCTGTTGCAAAAGGACTACAGAAAGAGTGAGGGAGTTGCTGTGAATAGCTGCATGTTCTCTGTGCAGTATCAGCTAAACTTGGCATTAAAGAGCAGGTTCATTACTTGAAACAATAAGAATTCACCCTAGTTTGTGCTCCTCCTGGATGAAGCAAGGAGGGGTGCAGGGGACTGAACTTGGGCTGAAGTGAACTCTGCATTCAATTACATGATCTAATATGCTTGCAGGGAGTATGTGATTGACAAAAAAAACGGTATGAGGAAGACACTCAGTGAGGATTTTAGCTGGTCTTTAGTGCAGCCCTATCCATCTCTGTATAATGTGGAACTTTGCTAGCTCCTATTCTTCAGCTGAACAATCAAGTTACTATTTTCCTCCATTCCCCACTCATATGCTCTCTGCCCTATCTTTGTGGCTTTTCTTTTTAAATTTTATTTTCTTCCCCCAGAGGGGATTTTGGTTGATTTGATTTGCTTCTCTGCAAATAACCTAGTAAAAGCAAGAAAGAGACTTTTAATAATGCTGTTTCATAAACATAAAGAAAGAGAATTGTAATGTGCGTCAATAGAAGCTTTCTCTCAGATTGTCCTCTGCGTGCTCTCAGCTGATGGTTCATTGCTACACAAATCATCTGGGGTACTAGAGCGAGTAGGATACAGTGGTATGAGTAAGCAGTAGGAGGTGAAGAATTTTACTGGGGGAAGGAAAGAAGGTGTTTCCAGGCTCTTCAGTTAAGTGTACCAGGGAAGGGATAGCCTTGAACAGTGATAAGGGAGGTAACTTTTAGGCAGTTGAGGGAAAGCCAGGACTGAAAACAGAAGTCAACTGCCAGATTGCAAACTAGTTATGCTAGTGAGAATGAATAAAGATATTTTCATTTGCATTTTGATTACTGTGCATCATTCATGGTACAAGAAATAAAGCCTGGATCTACAGCTGAATTGCAGCCATTTCTGTGCCACATGTTCAGCAGACACCAGCTTTCATGAGTAGGGCAAAGGCAGAGATCTGTGATGCATGTGTGGGTCAATGCACCTCTGATGCTATAAGACTTAACCTCTGTGTGTCTGAGCTGTTCTGTGTGTGCTGGATAGGTACTTCAGTGTTTAAAAAAAGTTTTTGATTTAATGTTGGCTGATTATAGAATTGAATAGTAGTACTGTTAGGACTTGAGAAAGAGTCATTCTCAAATAAAATTTGTGGTGAAGCATGACTAGCCAACTTTCTAAGCAGTGACTACAAGACAAGTTTCTTCCAAGATCAGTGGAACTAATGAAGACTTGTTGCATACCCAGGTGTTTTATTACTCTTTTTTATCTCTCCATATTCTCTCTGAAATTCTTAGGGCAACGGTGGTACCTAGTTTGGAGTTTGCCTAAGTAGGTTGGTAACTGACAATTGTAATTTAAGGTGAATACTTTTCCTTGTGAGGGAATTATTTTAGGTCTCTTCCTCTCTATCTACCAATTGGTTTTCTTTGCTTTTTGTACTTCTTATCTCTTGTAGCACCCTCTTTGCCTGCAACTTTGTGCATCTCACAATCTTGAAATCCAGAGTTCTTCACTATTCAAGAGAATCTCTGTAGATGCTTGCACAAGCAGGTGCTTATTGACTTAATAGTTTGCAAAACAAATGAGCAACTATTTTGTACTTTAATCCATTGCTTAAATTATTTTCTCGAGTGCATGTGATGCATGTTACTTACTGCCCTTTATTACTTTGTTCACTAAGATCCATTTTGCTCTAAGTTAATTGCATAGCTCACTTGGTCCCCTTATGTCTATTCTCCTCTTCATCTATACCTGTACAGGATTTGTGGTAGCCTGGCCTTATTTATTCACTGAATGGGTTCTTGTTTCAATGACCCTATGTTGCTAGTGTGAATTCAAGAGCTGCTTGTATCAAGTGTACCTTTATTGAAAAGGAATGAGAAAGTGCTTCAGAAATAATTTGGCTGTCCAGTCACTGTGTCTGCTTTTTACCATGAAATCCTGTTGCTGTTATAAAGGTTGAACTTGCATTGCTGAGACTCCAAGGTCTATCAGCATAGGGATGACATGCAGTCTGTCTCCTGAAGAGCAGGTGTAAAAGAAACTTTTTACAGAATTTGCTAAAGTCTGTGAAATAAGAGATGTCAAGTGGATATTGCCATACATAAAATAAATAGTTTCTAGTAGGAAAATTGTAAAAAATGCATAAGGAAATTTTTTAGCTGAAGAAACTTAATTACATACATATCCTGGTGTGATGAGGGTCTTCGAAGGCAAACTCAACCCATACAAGAAGAGAATTTCTTTTTCTGGGCATAGTGTTTCTGTTCTGTAGAGAACTAAGGGGTCTTTTCTCTCTACACTCAAGATTTGTTTGGCCTTCTAACCAAATTATGAGTTTAGTTTGATTCCAGATACTAAATTGCTAAGTGATTCATTCTGGTTTCTTGATATATTTCTGATGCTGTACAAGATTTTATACCATCTTATAGCTGAAGTTTGTTTGAGAGATGTATGTGAAGTGCAGTAGCTTGTCTCAGAAAACATACTTTTTCTGTGTTTTTCTTTGGCTTTAGTTTTGGTTATTTTTTCATTGTTTCTGGAGAGAGCGAATGGCTTATAGTAGTATTTGGCTTGATACCATGAGATGACTACCCCATTGCCTAGCTAGAGATGTTCAGGGATAGTTGCCTCAGGAATGCTGTTACCTTAAATTTTCTTGTTGATAATAGTTCTAAAGGGATAAAAAAGGCAAAAAGCCCCACAAGTCACAGTTAGAAACTAAAATGAAGGCTCCTCCTCTGAACCCTTTATCTCCTTCTGCCTCTATCCACTTCCTACACCTGTCTCTGCTTTGCTCTGTCCTTCCTGCTGTCTTGAACTGGTTCAATGTCCACTTCCTTGCTGCTGAGCTGTCACTTCTCTTGCCCTTCAAGATACCGCCCACGCTTGGGCATGTCCCACTGCATTAACAAAGACTTGACTGTAAAATTCTTGTAAGAAGCCTGGTTTTTTGTTAAACTGATTAATTAATGATTAGTAGTCATGATAACGAGAAGCTAGAAAGACAAGCAACTCTCTGGAGGGACCTGCAGGTACAGGTGTGTGTCTGTGTCTGCCAGGCCTTGCTGCCTGTGTCTATCTGAGCTTTGTACTCAAAGCTACAGGTACAGCTCATCAGTAGCAGCAGTTCACAGGGCACTCCTCAGCTCAGTACTGGCCTGCCTTTTGGCACAGCATGTTTGTAATTGCATAATGCAGCTTTTTGATGCTGACCAACAGAAGCAGATAGCTAGACACCAGTATTACTTCAGTTAAGTGCTTTGGGATTTCAGCCTTACAGGAACTTGTGATAAATTCATGTTATTTGTACTGAAGTAGAAAAGGTCCTGACTGATTTGCTGGGCGTCTTTGCTCTGTGTGAATGCTGCTGATTTGGTGGCCATTAGACAGACAAGTTTGAGGAACAGAGCGGGCAAAATCTTGGAAATTACTAGCTCAGCAGGTTGCCAGCAATATTTACTAGGTTGCAACATAAGCAGCAGATTGTATTCATGTGAAACTTGGGACTGCATTTTCAGCTGGTCCAACATGATGTGTTGGGGGAGCTGTGCAAATTTACATTGGGTGGAGAGAGGACTGTATGGAGAAGTAGGTCTTCTAGGCAAAAGCTAGACTGTTTCTCAAAACTAGAAGCTGATTGATGAGGCAGATAGACCATCCATAGGAGTTATAGAAACTCATTACTGTGGAAGACAGACAAAGTAGTCAAAATACTCCTAAGTTTTATAGTACAAATTAAAGCCATCCTTATTTGCTGTTTTAAATCTTGTTTTTTACTAGTGTAGAAGTGGTACTAACTGCTCAGGTCAGACATCTTTGAAATAATCCCATGTTTCCTAGGGATATGCAGAGCTACTAATGAAGTATAAGCTTCTTGAAATACAGGAAGGGCTTTGCAGTGCAGATCCGTCTTGCTCATTTGGTCAGTGTGAGGAGGCATCTCAATCTGAAAAAGACTTCAGTATTCTCAGTGTGACTGTCTCCTCTCTAAACAATGCAGGTAAAGCAGATTGTGAGTAAAGGCAAGCAAAAAGCCTCAGGGATGCTGTCTGACTATTCTGGATTGAAATGCAGCATCTGGAAGTGTATAGAACTCTCATTAAAAATGCTGACTGCAAAATTTATTGTTGTTGGAGGTTTGATTTGCTTTTGACAAAGAAATGGGCAGAGATGGAAGGAAGAAGTCCAGTGAGAGCTGCTGTCCAAAGGTCTTTCGCCCTGGAAATACCTGTTAAATCTTTGTGACTACTGAGATGACTGAAAAGAGATATTTAGACCCTTTTTGTAAGGTTCCTGCTATGTCCAACCTGAGTCTGTTAGTGTTCAAGCTCTATGGATGAACTTTTGTCTGTCCTTTTCAACAGTGTGGCATTTTATGGTGGGAGTAGCAGGTGGATTGTATGGATTTACCTCTTAGCATTGTGCAGCTAAATCTGTGGAATGAATATGTAAAATGGAGCTTGCAAGTTTGCCAGTATTTGATACATGAAAGTTTTGTAAGGATTGTTAGCAGTTGGGTGGGTATCTCCTGTGCCTGCTTTTTGTGTCTGAATAGCAAAAGCGAGCATATGACTATGATGCATGCAGAACAGGGCACATGAGTAAGAAGATGCTATTTTTACTCGATCACTTTTTAGAATAGAACAATTGTTATTGCATGTAACTCAAGTACTTGCCAAATATGCTTTAATATAGCCTTAATTGATCTGCTTAAAATATTAAGCAGCCAGCAGTATTCCCACTGAAGCACATAGTTATGAAATGTTTGACACAGTAGGCAGGGAGTGCACAGAGGTAGTGAGTGATCATAGATTTATCTGCTAAGCCTTGAGCCTACAGATGGAGAGACAAAGACTTCCCATCTGCCCATGCAAAAATTTGGATATATCAAGGCTGTGTTTTGAAGAGTGCCTTCAGGCTTTTTTCCAGACAGGATTCACAGAGTACCCTCTAGGAAAAGACAAGGCTTGCCCCAGATGCCAGGAACTTAGGATGGCTATTGGTAACTTCTGTGTACCATCAAGCATGCTCAGACAAGCTGTCTCTTGGCTGCTTGCCATCTGGGAGGCAGGCATGCATGGCAGGAAGGTGGTGCCGGGGAGGGGGGGCAGAGCATTCTTTTTGCCCTGCAAGCTCTCCTGTCCAACTGCATGTGCACTCTGTAAGGCTCTGTGTGGGCATGGAACTGGCTCACATGTATCAGCCAGCTTCTGCAGGGCAACAAATTATCTTGCTCCGTATACACGGAAAGGACTTGCATTTGTGTTCCACAGTATGTAAAAAGTACACTGTGCATTGCATTAATTTCCCTAGTTTTTAGGACAGATATGGGGTCATTTTTCCATTTTGGGTGCTCCACTTACTATTTTTCTCACAGAGCTTTTCACTCTTGTAACCTGGCAGATCTCAGCAGCCTTTTCTTTAAGTTCTGGAAAAGAGGATATTTTCCATTAGATTCCTCTCTACGATTAGGTTAGGAGTACAAGAGTACTCAAGTACCTTTGTTTTAAATAATAGTTTGTTTCATAAATGTAATCTGTGGATCTATGTTATTGTCAGCCAGCGCCATTCATTATGTGCTTGTTGTGCAGTCAGAGCTCTACAGAACACCCACCCTCCTTCCACAAAAGGAAACAAGTTCCCACCACAGAAAACTTTCAATACAAGTTGAACGACAATTGTTAGAGGACCATGAAGAGAGACATGACATTAATCAACTGAGGTGGGGTTTTCAGCAGGGAAGGTGAATACAGGTGATCTGAAACTGGATGAATAGTTGTATTACCAAGACATGGATGATACATGAATATTGAGATTGTATGGAAGACTGTTGGAAGAGGTTCTGTTTCAAAGTTTAATGATACTGCTGGTATTGGATACTATGAGCTGATTTGGAGGGTGTTTGTTGTCTTGATGTACTGTTAAAATTTGGGACTGATGAGGTGGATGTCGTTTGGTAGAATGAAGAGGTGCTGAGGGAGTAGGGATATTGTCAAAGGAGTAGTGTGGGAAAATGGTCTGAATGCAGAGGGCAGGATGAGCTAGCATTAGCCAATACCCGGGCAAGGAGGAGTAATGGTCTGGACAATATTTTAGCCAGAAACTACTTTGTCTGTAGGAAGATTTTTTTCCAGATGAATGCCATTAAGTCCTAAAAGAGATTTAAGATATGTCAGCTAAGAGAGTTCGGAGCACTTGGGCTGTGGTAAAGTTAGCGATTTGTCATTATTTTCTAAGAGCTGTTTAGGCACAGTTCTATGGGATGCTAGCCCTGGGTGCTGTCAGTCCCCCAAGCCCCATTAGGTTTGATAGTTGATCCGGAGTTTAGAGCTGACCTTATCTAGCTAAAATTATATAAGGTATGGATTTAAGATGAGAATAAATTATCGACCAAACATTGACCTCTTTCACTGCCTTTAACAAATCTTGAAAGGGAACAATTTTGGTTTGTATTGACATTTAAAAGAAGGCAGGAGCTCCACCTCTGTTCACCACGAAGATGGGTCTAGGTATTCTGTGAGTAACAGGAAGTAACAGTCCCATGCAAGCAAATATTCCTTACTCCTCTTCTCTGTGTAGCTGAGGGTTGGAGGTAGCACTAGAAGAAAATAATAGAGCTGGCTACCTGAAGACGTGTCATGACAAAGAAAGATAAGCTTTGCCAAATGACTGAGATTCTTATTCTCCTTAGGAAATAAATACCCCTAGAAAATAAAAAAGCTGTCTCTCCCCACTTCTCCCCCTCCCCCCCAACATTAACAACTCTCGAAGAGTCCCCTGAGGCAGCCTGTGTTTCTTTTAACCACTTACCTGTTTTCAATTAAAAGGTAGTGGGCATCTGTGCAATTGCTAGCAACCTCTTCCATTTTTTCCTCTTTTCTAACCTGAAGGAGCCCAGTAAAAAGCATTGCTGAAAAAGCACTAGCATTCATTACTCTTGAATGCATGATGGGCTAAGGGTCAAGCAGCATCTTGCCAAGTGACTTATTTCATTTTTAAGCCATCCAGGTGCTTATAAATTTATAAAACCATTGAAGTTGGAAAAGAGCTTTAAAATCAAGTCCTACCCTTAACCCAGCACTGTCAAGTCCACCACTGTGTCCCCAAGTTCCATGTCTACATGTTTTTTAAAGACTTTCAGGGATGGTGACTCCACCACTTCCCTGGGCAGCCTGTTTCAATGCCTCACAACCCTTTCCATAAAGAAATTTTTCCTAATATCCAATCTAAACTTCCCCTAGCACAACTTGATGACTTTTCCTCTTGCCCTATTGTTACCTGGAAGAAGACAGACCCCCACCTGGCTACAGCCTCCTTTCAGGGAGTTGTAGGGAGTGATAAGCCCTCCCCTGAGCTTCCTTTTCTCCAGGTTAAACACCCCCATCTCCCTCAGCTGCTCCACATCAGACTTGTGCTCCAGACCCTTCACCAGCTCTGTTGCCCTTCTCTGGACACGCTCAAGCACCTCAGTGTCCTTTTTGTAGTGAGGGGCCCAGAACTGGACAAAGTACTCAAGCTATGGCCTCAGCAGTGCCAAGTAGAGGGGGACAATCACTGGCCTTGTCCTGCTGACCACAATTTCTGATACAGGCCAGGATGCTGTTAGCCTTCTTGGCCACCTGGGCACATGCTGGCTCATGTTCAGTTGCTGTCAACCTCCAGGTCCTTTTCTAAGGGCAGCTTTCCAGCCACTGTTCCCCAGCCTGGAGCACTGCATGGAGTTGTTGTGACTCAAGTGCAGGACCCAGCACCTGGTGTTATTGAACCTCATGCCACTGGCCTTGGCCCATCACTCCAGACTGTCCAGATTCCTCTGTAGAGCCCTCCTACCTTCCAGCAGATCAATACTCCCAACTGACTTGGTGTCATCTGCAAACTTTCTGGGGGTACCCTTGATCCCCTCTCCCAGACTGTTGATACTAAATAGAATTCGCCCTGGGGAAAACCACTTGTGACCAGTCACCAGCTGGATATAACTCCATTTGCCACCACTCTCTGGGCCTGGCCACTCAGCCAGGTTTTTACCTGGCTGTACACCAATCCAAGCCACAAAAAGCCATTTCTCCAGGAGAATGTTGTGGGAGACAGGCTTTACTAAAGTCCAGGCAGATGACATACACAGCCTTTCCCTCATCCACCAGATGTGTCATGGGTTATACACAGAAGGAGATAAGGTTACTCATCATGCTGCCATGTTATCAAAACCTGTATCATTTCCTCCCTCTAATGCATGGTAAATTAGTGCCATAACCAACAAGGATCTCCTTGTTCATCCCATGCAACCCTTCTCCCTAATCTCTATTGCTTGGGGACACTGGGAGGGGAGGAGTTGCAATTCACAGGAAACTTGCTGCTGGCAGTGTTCTTCCAGGCAGTTTTAAGTCCCACTGTGCTATGTAATTTCTCTTTGGTGAGCACTGGAACTGGGCTGACAGCCAAAAACTGCCTCTTTCTGGATGTTGCTGTAGTGTGTTAAGGTTTCAAAGGTGTCTCCAGGAGTCTTCCTATTCAGCTAGGCAAGATCCTTGCAGAAGACAGTTGGAAGTATTTTTATGGATCACATTTAGTATCAAATGTCTTTTCACTGCTGATCAGCCCTTGCTGGAGCAGGGTGTGCTGGGAGTACTTTTACAGGCTGGTTAAGATACATATACATTTTTTGTAAAGGAGGGAATTAATTTGGTTACTAACAGAATGGTTTTCATTTTCCTTGGGCTGTGAAAATA
This sequence comes from Aphelocoma coerulescens, assembly GCF_041296385.1. Taxonomy (NCBI): domain Eukaryota; kingdom Metazoa; phylum Chordata; class Aves; order Passeriformes; family Corvidae; genus Aphelocoma; species Aphelocoma coerulescens. The sequence goes on along the minus strand of NC_091015.1, from coordinate 154,430,433 downwards.
GTCAGTCTTACTGGATAACGTCTGTCTTTTTTGTGGTCTGGAGGATAGGCAAAGAAGTTGTTAGTAGTTGTTTCTTTCAGGTAGGTAAATGTGATCTAGAGGAGCTAGATAACAGTAGGTGGATATAATCTCGGAGAGAGAATTTTTTGGTGTCTTGGGGCACACTGATGTAAATAGAAACCACAGAATCAAATTGGTTTTTAAGTTTCCATAGGAGGTATTCCTGTCCCTGGCTTGCACATGTAGGTATTGTAGTGGTTGCAGAGATCACTTATCTTTTACAGATCCCAAAGGAAAAAGGTCAACATTTTGGCCTCTGCTTTACTTCTGTACCAAGGAATTGCTGTAACTTAGGCTCAGAGTTTTCAATTAAGACTCTAGGATTTAAGGTGAACAGATTTTTGAAAGGTGCTATAGTTAAAGAACCCTTTGCTTTCACTGCAGCTTGAGCCAGTTTCCTGTGAGAGGCTTTCAAGGGCTGATCTGTAGCTGGTAGAAACTGGCAGTTCTGATTTCTTCCCCAGCTCCCCACCCTTTGCTTCTAAGCCAAGCAAGAGTAAAAGGGCAGCTTTTATTTTAGATGTACATTGTTTCTACTCAGATCTATCAAACATTGCATCACAGTATCTGAGTAAAGTTCTTTTGCACACAGGGCAAGTTGGGACCATTAAATTACCAGTAGTGCTAAAAGTAGCCCAGTTATGCAGGAACATAAGTGCAAAAGTCAGATAGTTGCATAAAGGGGAAGTTGCCTCAGGATTCACACATTTATAAAATCACTACTATCTATGTGAGTGCTGGAACTGTGAAAATTTGGGCAGAAAACAAGCTACTGCCATAGTTCTAAATGGGCATTTCTGTTGTATCGTTTGCATTTGGTTTTTTTTTTTCCTCTGGATGCTTTCCTTACTCTGCTGTCACTAGTCTGCACCTCATTATATACTCCCAGGGAGTACATTTCTCTTGCTTGTTAGGATGGTGTAGGTGGTAACTTGGAGTGGTACAAAGGACTGAAGGATAGATAATCAGCTGGATAAGTCATTACTCTGTGCAGAGACTGACTTGCTGATTTTTTGTGCACGGCTTATTTATCCCACATTCTTTAAGACCTAGAATGTTGTAGGAATTGAAAATGTAGTAGAAAACCCTTAACTAGTTTGCCTAGAAAGGAAAAAAGGTATGGTTGAATGATGAATACTTAGTAAAAGCTCTAAGTTGAGGGTCTTGGATGCTGCAGTGACTCCAGCAGAGCACAGTTCGACACGGTAGCCTGCACAAAATAAATTTATACAGTGCTGCGTTCCTCTCATTTTCTTTCTTAAATATCTCACCTTGAATCCGCATCAAGGTACAGATGGTTCATTTGCTTTGGTCTGACATAGCTCTGGTTACCACATGGCACTTCTCAGTAGTTCGTGCTAAATGTTTAAAACATTGGGTTCTTCTTTCCTAAAGCAGTGTTTCTCATATTTTTTTCCCAGCTATCCATTGCAATCTGAATCCAAATGGTATTGATCCCCCAGTCCCCACAGAAGGCATTAATCTGCAACTTGAAGGTGAAGGAGTTGAATCACCTGCGGTAAAGAACACTAGTACTCCAAAAGGGCCTGAGTCCAAAGAGTCACCCAAGAGACAAGTGGAGCCAGAAATATCTAAGGTAGGTGCAATTGCCTTCTTATTTATTTTGGTGAGCCTTTAAGAATCCAGGCTTCCTGAAGTCCTGGCTTCTCTTAAAAAGCATTTCTTATAAAGGTGTAAAAATATCAGTCTGAGGAGGTGGATGTTACAGAAGCAAGGTACTGCTATGGAGTTGTAGCACACACACATCTTGGATATTGCACTATTCTATTTTTCTCTAAATGAAGATAATTAAAATAATGGAATCTCTCTTTTTCAGGCACTATGGAAACTCTTTTTCCAAATGACTTGGGTAACAAGCAGAATGGGTATAAATGTTTTTCTTGAGGGTTTTTTTTGTTTGCTTGGGGCAGGTAAAGAAGGAGGAAAGTTCTATGGATATATGAATATGTGGATTTTTATATGGGTGACTGATTTTAATAAACTGTTGACTAATTTTAGGTAAAATAGCAGGCCAGTTCTTCTGTGTCTGATACAACAGTGAACAAACATAGTTCAGAGATGAGTTTCTGAAAACAAATGTAGTGTCTGTTCTTACTCATAAGCTTCTACTTCTTTTGTGAGTGCAACAGACATGACTACCAAGTGCAAGTGAATGTGTGTACTCCAGATACTTTGGTATAGGACAGTAATTTGTCATATTAGATACATTTTTCACTAGAATCACAGACTATTCTGAGTTGGAAGGGACCCCACAAGGATCAGCAAGTCCAACTCCTAAGTGAATGGCCCATATGGGGATTGAACCCACAACCTTGGCGTTCCTAGCATAAGGCTCTAACCAGGGAAGCTGGTCTCAGGGTCAAAGGAAAGATAAGGGAATGTTATAAAATAACTGGGAATTCTTTAAAATTCTTTAAAATTAAAATTATTTAAAAGCCTTCTCAGTCTTTTTGATTCTTAAAGGCCTAAAATGAGGAGTTTGGGGGTAAGTTGTGCAGGAGAATTGAGTTTTTACTGAATCTGACACTTGGGGAATTATTAAAGCAAATAAAATGAGTGTCTTTTTTTTTTTTTTCAGGTTCAAAAAGGCAATAGAAATTATTTCAATGACTGAACAAATAGGAGTATTTCCTACTGCCAGTAGTACAGTAAATCCAACAAATAACAGACATTTGGTTGTGATGTATTTCACTTTTAGAATAAAATAGCATTACATGTTTTGAGCAGTAGCCTTGACAATAAAGGCTTGGTATGAATTCTCCATTCTGATTTTTATCTAAAATACCTAGTTTAAAATTAATACAATTTAACTCATTCTGACTTAATGTATCAAAATAGATCCTCCATTACAGGCTTGCAGCAATTAAAAAACCCCTGCTACTTGCAATCTGGTGGTTTGGTGGTCAATTATCAAGCACCTTGCTGATTTCTCATGAACCCTTGGGGAACAGGTTTGTGCTTACTGCTTTGAAACATCCATTTGGTAACAAGACTACCAGATTTTGGATGCGTTTTGAGACAAAGCTCAGCCAATAAGGCGTTTGCCCAGCTTTTCACAAAGGCAAGCTAACCCTGCTCATGTTTCAACATCACCAAATGAAAATCTGCCCCATATTGAAAGCTGAGGAGGTGTGTTAAACTTGGAGCAGGTCTTACAAGCTTGGGAGTGAAGAAGCTAAATGGTGCAATAGGGCTCCCAACTGAGAATGGGCTCATGTGTAGTTGACATGGAATACAGTCAGATCAAACTTGTCTTTGCTTGCAGAAGACTTATCCTAATGAAAAATCAGAGTGAAATACATCAGTGATTTAATGTAAGGGAGCCTGTTTTCACTGTCTTGAGCTGTAATTTTTGGACTGATGAATATAAAACAGGCTGTCCTTGCTGGTGATAGCTGGGGAAGAGGGGAAGCTCTCAAAGTACTGAAATCAACTATTGGTTTTCCATATCTGATTGCAGTAACTTTATTTAGAAAACTGGGCACGCTTCAGGTTTACAAACAAACAAACAAACTGAATTTTTGCTTAATGGTATAAGCTTAGCATAATAGTAGCAAGCAAATGGAATGGAATATTTTTCTGAATGTATTGCTGCCTTGTTAGTAACTTTGTCTTTTATGTGTGTATTAATTTAGTGATGTTTTTCATCTGGATTTATATGTTACAGCCTGAGGTGGCCTGTCTTTTCTGGCTTGCTCTGCCTTAAATTTAAAAATTGCTTTGCTTTATCCTCTAAAATGTGAATATGGAGTTGGATTTTAACTTGTGTAGCTTTAAGAGTTGAATTAAGCTGTCACTAGGAAACTTCATCCATGCAGTCATGTATGTACAGTGGAAAGATGAGCAGGAATACAAGGAAGTATTGTAAATAAAACATCGTGAGCAGAGCCATTTGTTTTATATTTCCATTGCACAGTTGTTTTTAAAAGGATTTCTTTGTAATCCTATATATTCAAATAATATTAACACATACCTCCTATTCACACTAGTGAGACCTGTGTTGCACAAAGCAATGCAATGTATTGAGTATTATTTAAGATGCCTCCTAGGCTCTCGTTCCTGCTTTCAGCTTTCTAATTTTTCATTGAGACCACTTCCAGCACTTTAAACATCTGGTTTTGCTGTCCAAAGAAACAAACAAAATCTTCTTTCTAATGAAGTGTGTCCTTCTTTTTCTGTCCTCAGATATGGGATTAAGGAACAGTAGTAACTCATGGATTACAACCAGATTTAAAGTTCCTTTTTATGCAGCTACTGTAACATAAATATGGGAGTACAAGTATTTGTATATTTGGGATGCAGACAACAGAAGGTGTAGCTTCAGTGAAGGATCACTTATAAATAAGTTCCTGATGAATATGGAATCTAGTATTTGTAGGCTGACTGAGGTAGAATTATAATGGAAAATGGAACAATTATTTTAGTCTCCCTCAGCTGGTTCCCTAAGGAACCACCTTGTTACAAATATGTGCAAGTCCAAAAATGGCCAAGATTATTCATAGCTAAACTGATGTGCATAATCCAGTCAGACTCTGATAATGTACAGGATATAATACAAATTAAGGAAAATATATGAAGTGTAAAAATGCTTCATTTTTTATTTATGTATATCAATATACACATTTTCTTGATCAGTAATTGATTTTTCAGCATTCATAGTATATAAAAACAATTCAGGTGGTTGAGTGGTCACTTACAGAGCAGAAGAATTCACTGGAGAAAGCAAGGGTGGTTTTTAATATACATTTTAAAAATATAAATTATTTCTTTAACCACCTATATTTAACCACTATTATGTGTGTTTTCTGGAATTCTTGTCTTTTTCATTGAAATGCTACTTCTGCCTCTTATGTCTGATCTGTTTGGTTTTAATATCATAGTCACAGAGTAGAGTTCTGTTAAAAACAAACTAACAAAAGTTTTGCTATACTTTTGGAGTCCTTTACTTCTCAGTATAGACTTTAACAGAAGGCAGCTTTTCTAAGGAGGTTCAGAAAATGATCTCTTACAGCAGAATTGGCTTTTATGAAGGCCTCCCACATGTTGCACTCACAAAGCCTTGTTAATGGTGAGAGTGAGACCCAAATCTGGGCTGTCGCTCATTAGGAGGTTATTTATTCAGGGAGTTTTGATCCCTAAGTAAGGTGTGCATATCTGGTGACACATTTTGTCTCATTATGTGGCAGCAGCAATAGCAAATAATAAAGGCTTTTTTATGGCAACCACTGACTGCTGTTAGGCTTTTTATGCTGTGTTAGCGATTGCAGGGGTTTTTTTATCTGACTAGAGACAAATTAACAGTCCTTTAAAATGTTCATGAAAACTATGAAAAGAAACTGGTAAAAGAAGTGAGAAGCTTTTATGTTGTCTTCTGTTGATAAATGCTACATAGTCGCCAGTAGACTATGTTTTGTTGCTGTGTAGCTCCTTAGTTCTTTTGGTTGCTTTTGCTCTCTTAAAAAACTAGTTTTTTCAAAATTATATTGAACAACACTGAAGGGCTGACTGAACTCAGTACCAACAGGATAAAAAGTTATCTCAGCTTACTGGGCCCAGTTCAGGACTGACTGGGGTGGAAACAGCTCCTCTGGCTTCCCTGGAAGGGATCTGCTCAATCGGAATGTATTTGGGAGGGGTGGGGTGTGTCAAGTGTGTGGTGAAAAGTCCAAGCAGAAGAGTAAGGCTTTTGAGTAATAAGGGTGTTACAGGATTCTTAGAAATACTAAAATTTTGTCAGTTATTTAAGTAAAAAAATGTCCCAGTACTGTTCTCTAACAAGAGACTAGGAAAAGTAATTTTCTAGAAGAATTCTCCAGTTTTGTAATCAGTGGCTTCTGCTTCACAATGTTTATCCTGTCTGGTCAAGCTTATCAGATGGGTTGGATGAGAAAGACAGTATTAGACCAGACTGGGTGAGGTTCTAAGCAGTCTGATCCCATGGCAGGGGATTGGAACTAGATGATCATTATGGTCCCTTCCAGCCCAAACCATTCTATCTCCCCCCCGCCCCTTTTTTTTTTTTTTAACTTTTTGCATTTGAGAAACACCAATGCCCACTGAACCGGGACAATGAGGTTTTGCCATTTTGTGTTGTCTTCCTATTATCTTCCTCTTGTGAGACTTCTGGTGGCCACAGGACCTCAGGATATGGCAAAAGAAGCCCAGATTGGACTGACTGAAGTTAAGAAACATTTTTCTGTTGAAGTGAAGGTTCAACAAAACCCCGGCTGGTCTGTTCCACTCCTCCAGATATTGCTTTAAAATTTTTAAATTGTGTATCAGTATCAGGGTGTTTGAATTGCAGATCTCAGTGTGTTTCTGAGTGAGGTGCTGACCTTGGATGGGGAAATGTTACTTTACTGATAGATAGTTTGCTTTTCTTAGCTTACTTTTGTGGAGAAGTAGTTAACAGATTACCAGGGTCCACATCAGATCAACACAATGAAAGTCAATAGATACGGTGTGAATGTGATTTTTTTTTTCCCCTCTCCCTACTCTGACGGCAATAGTGACAAAACACCACTTACTGCATTGGGTCATCTTTATGACTAACAAAATTGGGCACAGAATCTCAGTGTACAGTACGTCTGAAGTGGGTTTAAAAATATTTGGTAAATGTTACTATCACATAGCTGAAATAATTACACTTCAGGGCAATCTGCCTTTCTAGTGTCTCATCCTGTGATTATTAGTAGTACAGAGTAATTAGTGTGCCTACTTCTATCTTCATTTTCAATAGACTTTTTCATGTGTTGCATAGTTAGAAGTATCCATGTAAATTGGGGGCTGGAATGTTTGATGCGTATGCATCCCTTCCTCTCTCAGCCTGTCATTCACGATTGTGACCTCTGGCTGAAGCTTGAAGTTTCAGAACCGTGCAGTGAACAAACCTCTTATCTGTGACACAGCAGTGCTGGGTGACTTTTTGCATTTCACTGAGAGTGATGTTTCTTTTATCATTCTGCGATTCCACTGGAGTGAATGTAGTGCTGAAGTAACCCTACCTGTAGGGCAAAATATAGCTGCTTAGTTCAGAATCCACACTCTCACAAGCAAGAAAAACAAGAAACATCTCTCTCTGTTGGGGTCCTGTAAGCCAGCTTACCACAGGAGGACAAATGTCTGATTCAAAATCCAAGTGTATTCTTGTTGTAGCATGATTTTTGCCATTGTTGTGTCATCCATTCTTGGTATAAATAGTTCAATATGGAGGCCCACATTTTTACAGCAAGGTTTCTCCATTCAGCATGAAAGATCTGGCTTGTCCTGTTCACTCTGTTCACAATGACTGCCTGCCTGGGGATTCTGAAAAATGTCATCTGCCCTGATGGCAGCCATTCGGAAGTGGGAGATCTTGACAAGTTAGTGTGTTGTGCTCTGTTCAGGACAGTGAGGGAATGGAAGGGCAGGTGGGAAGGACCATTATTTGTGTCCTTCTCCTTTGCCCCTCATCTCAAAGTTGGGATTATTTTCTCCCCACAGGAAATCAAAATAATGAGCTCAGACTAATTCTTAGCTCTTCAGGTGGTATAAGTAGAACAGGTGAAGTTTATTCACAAAGACACTATTGATTGACTTTCCAAACTAAGGGCCTTTATGAAGTTCACCTGTACAAGCATTCTCTATTTATGACTTCAGTCCATCAGGTGATATTAGGAAGAAGAATTTCTGTTGGGCTTTTTACAGCTGGACTTTTTAACAGTTGGACTGTGACTTTCAGAAAAAAATAAGGATGAAAACATTTTCAGTAGTTGCATGCACACAAGTGCTTGCATGTGGAGGACATTGAGGTGTTGGCCCCTGGGAAGTGGTGCAGTCTGTGACCCTGAGGTGTGCTCGGGGCTGCACAAATGCACAGCAATGAGGGGGCTTCTGTTGCAGGGAGCCAGTCCTTGTATAGGGCTGCCTTGAGCAGATGGTTACAAAGAGGCAGCTGAGGGAGCATAAGGAGGGAAGTGTAGTCTGGTCTGGCTTCTGTTGTCCTGTGAAAATTATCAATGGGAAATTTGTGTTCTTTCCCATTACACTAGTGTGAAAAGGAGCAGCAATTGCAGTACATATTAGCAAACATAAGCAGTAAAAAGCTGTGGTCGTACTCTAGTAATAAGTGGGATGGCTAATACTGTAGAAACAGACACCTTATTTAAAAGAACTTCACTTCGGGGAAAAAGAAATGTAGATAAAAGGATGGAGCAGCTTTTAGAGGAAAAAGCAATTCAGTACAGCATGTGGATGCATAATGTACTTACAGTGCCAGTTCTGCTGCTTGCCTCATTGTGAAGCTGTTTCACAAAGCTGTCTAAACCCTTTGCTTCCACTTTGAAGCTACTTTAAGGGCTTCAAAATTAAAGCAGTATTTTAATGACACAGCTGCCTTGTTGGGGACAGAAAAATACAGAATTCCCTGGTCAAGAAAATAATAGCATTATGATTAGAGGGATTACAAAATGTACTATGGAACAGATTTAGCCTTTAAAATGGAAAATGCTCCATTGTTGACAGCGCAGGTCTGGAAAAGGTGTATTTCACCTGAGTTATAACAGTTTATTAATCTGCCTCGTGTTTGCTGGACACTTCTGAACAAAACTGATTGGCAGTTGCTGTAGTCGTTATAAATCACAAAACAGTTTGTTTTAGAAGGGACCATAAAGATGCTCTCATTCCAGCCACCCTGCCATGGGCAGGGATACTTTTCACTAGACCAAGTTGCTCAGAGCTCCATCCAGCCTGGCCTTGAACACTTACGGGGGTGGGGCACCCACAGCTTCTCAGGGCAACCTGTTCCAGTGCCTCAATCCTTCCACAGTAAAGAATTTTTTTCTAATATCTAATCTAAATCTCTTGTCTTTCAGTTTGAAGCCATTCCCCCTTGTCCTGTCACTATATGTCCATGTAAAAAGTCTCCTCCATCTTCCTTGTAGGCTCCTTTCAGGTACTGGAAGGCTGCAATTAGGTCACCCAGAGCCTTCTCTAATTCAGGCTGTACAATCCCAAATCTCTCAGCCTTTCCTCACAGGAGAGGTATTCCATCCCTCTAATCATCTTGGTGACCTCCTCTGGACTCACTTCAACAGGTCCATGTCCTTCTGTGCTGGCGACCCCAGAGCTGGATGTAGCACTGCAGGTGGGCCTCACCAGAGTGGAGTGGCAGAATCACCTCCACCTTTCTCTACAAGTGGGAATTTTTGTCCTTTCCATTTTGAAAAATAACATAATTGTGGAGCACTGGGAGAAGTGTCACAGTCACAAAAAGAGTGTGGGACTGTAGTAGCCTTGATAATGTGTGAAAGGAGTTTCTTGCATTATCAGCATTAGGAAGAGAAGGAATTTTATTCAAAGAGTCGGGAAAAGGGTGGCCTGGGGCAGTGAGGTCTGTCTTTCCCTGAGTTCCGTGCGTAGAGTTCAGTTTGCTGATGAAGGCAACTTAAATTGCATGTCTTTGTCTAAGCTAGGTATGTAAACTCCTCTTACATTTGGTGGAGTCTAGTCAGCATGCACAGAGGAGCACAGAGAGGAATCAGGCTTGGTCTGAAGTGAGCACCCCTCACTTGAAGCTGTCTACATTTTGGGGATTGTTTTGACACTTTGAGTTTAGGGTTTGGATCTCAAACTTGATTCTTTCCTCTACCTTACTGGCTAACCAGCCTCTGCGTTTGGTATTGAAATGGTTATCCATGTCTGATGGAGTTGAAACCTTGCGTTAGGAGACTGTGTTTCAGAAGCTGCATTTACCTCAAAAATCATACTTGGAACAATTAGGATAGACTACTCTCATATATATATGGTTATGTTCAAAGTGATATTCTGACAAGCAAATACTGTGTGATCTGGAAAAAAAGTCTTATCTTTTGGATTAAAAGCAAATTATTGGAGTATGTGTGTTTTATTTTTAGCCATTCTGTTTAATTGGTCTTGGACTTTTAGAAGCCTGTTGCTCCTCTCTAGAAGTGAAGCTCTTGCTCTCTGGCTCAGTTTACCCAAATATAGATGAATGTTGATAACTAGGACCAGTTAAAACTATTGTTTCAGTAGAAATCTGAGATCTGGAATAAATTTGCTAACAAAATTTTGTCTTTTGCATGTGTATGTATGTGTAATTGATTGGCCAGGTCAGGCTGTCTGAGACTAATAAATGCAGCAATATGTTTACTGCCTGTTCCCATTCCTCTCCATGGAACAGATTCTTAATCTGTTTTCCATGGTGGGTAGTGGTAGAGGCTTGCATTGGTGCTTTGTCTTTTTCATGCTTCTGGTTTTGATTGGAACTATTTGGTGGATGGAGACTGATGTAAACTGCTGTTTTGCTCTGAGGGGCCTCTAGGCACTGCAGAAATGCCAACAATAATGACCTCTGATATCAGGGAGGATTTTCAGTATTCTTTCATTTCATACTTTGCAAATACCAGTTCTTTTTAGCTGTTTCTGAATGTGGACTTCAGTCAGAAGTGTTTTGGTTTTATCTCTATTCTACAGTCAACTGCAGATTATTGTGTTGCTGATGTGCCACTGCAGGGAGCAGGGAAACAACTCCCAAATGTTAAAGCATGCATTTTCTGTGATGCTGTGTATCATCCGTGGGGCAAGCAGAAGATAAGGCAAATGTTGTGTACAATGAGAGACAATTCTTCCCTTTCCCTCTTTAGTTTTTTGGACCAACTAATTTGTAAGTAGCATGGGGTTTCCTTGGCTGTGATGCCATTAAGTGAAACTTTGATATAGTGATTCAGCCTGGGGATGGCTTTAAGTGCCTGTATCCTACTTCTGGTACTTCTGTGCATCTAGTTATGTTGATGGTGTGCTTTTATATTGTCATTACCCGCTCTGGGAATTTGAAGAGTTAGTTCAAAACTGAGAATGATGTCCAAGTATGGCAGATTCTTTAACTGAAAAAAGCATTGCAAGTGTGCAGTGAGGGCAGATGGAGTGAGGAAGCAGTACAACAGCATGTTTCTTTGAGTTTGGGAGGTGCTAATGTGCAGCTGAGGCCTTTGGCACTTGTGTTGAGGCAACTTTCCTATCTGACCATCCGGGTGCCACTGGAGTGGGAATCACACTCACACCACTTGAGCTGGGACCACAGCCCCTTCACAGCCGCACCCCCCACACTGAGATGGTTAGACAAGGTTTCTTTACTGGCTCGACCCTGACTTTCCCATAGCAGAGTCTCAGACATCCGGATCCTTAAAATAATTTAATCGTGTTGCAATAACAAAATAATAATTTGAGCTGTTGCCTCTTAGGAAGGACCCCGAACAAAGCAAACCCTGGGTTTTTTATCCTTATGGTCTAAGTGCTGGAAAGTCTGGGGTCTTCCTGCTGAGTCACTGGCTCCTGCTGTGTCTCTGAGTCACCTGGCTGGTGCCACAGGTCCCTGGGCCCTTTGCTGTACAAAGGGTCAGTGCCAGTTCTCAGCCTCTTGCCTCAGGCTCCTGCCACCCAGAGCTCAATCTGCTCAGAGCTGCATCTGCTCACTGAGCTACCTGCACTGAATGTATTCCTGAACACTTGGAAAAAACAAATACTGTTGGTGATAGTGGCATGAAACATGACAAGTAAATTCCCTTTTAGAGATTAGGGAATGTGAATCCAATTCTATCAACAAATCAACAGTTTAAGAAGAGAAAAGAGATTACCTTTTAGGCTATTTACTTACTTTAGCTTTTGAACTGTCTCTCATTCTGTTTGTGCAAAGTTGTGATGTTTTCCTATTCTCTGAATATTCCAGCTGCCATCTTCAGTCTGCCGTCCCTGTCAGACCCTACAGACTGACACACAGCCATCTTCTTCCTGCCAGTTCAGTCTCCACTTTACCTGCCAAGGTAAAGCTGATTTTGTCACCCCTAGAGCCTAGATGAGGAGTGTCTTTTCTCCGCTACACTCCTGTGGAGAGCAAAGAGTTCACTTGAGTCAGGGTTAGCTACAACAGTTAAGACCAATGTATTATTCAATCTTGCTTTGCAAACTGTTGCCTGAAATGGGAGATGCTGATCCTCATCCCTGTGGTGCAGTGCTACTGAACCCCACCATCTATGCCTGATTCAGAATGAATAACCAGCAGAATCTGCTTAGGGCTTCCCACCAGTCTGACTGTGAGTGTGCAGTGGGAGAAGCTCAGCATGGGTTTCAGGAGGCAGCTGTGCCCATCTCAAGTCCCTCAGCAGCTCACAGACGTGACCCTTTTTGGAACCTCAAGAGCTGCAACAGTAGAAGCAGCGAGAGTGTACAGCCCTGGCTGCTGGGGAGAGGGGCAGCTCTTTGGGTTACAGGAAGCTGTTATATTGGCTGTTTTTGCTGATCTAAACATTGCATTTCCTGCTCACACAACTGCTAGCAGTCACTAAATGGTATGCATCAATTCTTCCATCTCCCTTACCTCCTAGTTCCTTACCCAGAGATCACAGTTATTACTGGTAGGGAATGTTGCCAGAAGATATACATGGTAGAATGACTATTTCTAATTCTGCCAATGTGTAGGAATTAATGTTGTGATGATGCATCAAGCTGCACTTTTGGGGTTAAATGTGTCTTTGACATGTATATCTAAAAATAGAAAACCTTCAGCACCGAACAAGGTAGAGTTACTGCATATCTTGAGGCCTTTTTCTATCTTTAACATAGAAAATCTCATAAGTGGGTATAATGTTCTGCCAGTTTTCCTTTTTTCTCTGATGTCTCTAAGTGCATCCATCAACTACTGATGACTTTACTGACCTAGACACTCTCTACTTTTTTTTCCCTTTCTTTCCTTGCTTTAAACAAAAGCATGACAATAGAGTCTGTACCTAATGGTTTTAGAACTGCTATTAATCCATCTTTCATTCAAGGCTGATTGCTTTCAATCTTAGCAGTATGCTTTAGATTGTGAAAGATGTTGTGAATGTATTTTCTTTATTAAAGGGTAGATGTGACTGAACTTCAGCACACCTATGCTGAAAATACACTCTTTTATCTAAATAAAGCTTTTGATAGGTTTGAAGATGTATTTTTAAATAATCAATATTCTTATTGAGTAAATAGAAAAGCTTTTTCTGGAGGTAAAGGCTATCACAATAGTATGTTCTCCTTCAGATGTAAGACTGTCTCAAACTTACTTCTCTTTTAGTAAGAATTTTTGCATTTTTTTTAGGTTTTGTCCTGAAGAGCGAATAGCTTAATTGTCAACATTTCAGCATTAGGTGGTAATGTGTGAAGTTGATGGGGAAAACTGAGATTGTTATTCAGTGTACTAAGCTTTCTTGAAGCCTTAATTGTTGACTGTAGAATAAGAATTTGAAGTGCTTGTTAAGGTTCATGCTTATTTAACTGTCACCATGGATTTCTTTTTCTGTAGGGAAGGCTACTTTGTGGCTTGCAAACTGTAGTTAATTGTCCATGGTGACTGGTAGCAGATTATTTTGGAAAAGTTTTTTTCCTGAATAATTACCAGCTTTGCTTTTCCTAGCCACTGTTTCATATTCCCTTACTCTCTGTTGAAGGTCTTAGTTTCTAAAGAGTATTTTTTAGGGGGAGAAAAAAATAAAGAACAGTGCCAAATAAAATGCTTACATCAGGTAAGTGTTCAGCATGTTGATTAAACTGGCAAATTCAGATGAAATTCAATTAGTTGCATGTGTCCATTTTATGTACTGTGCCTGCTGCCTTTTGCTGGGAAGAAAACAGTGTAAGATACTACCTTTCTGTTTGGCTTTGGTTTTTTTTTGTTTTGGTTTGGGTTTTTTCCTGTTGACCTTTTATTCCCTGCTCTGATTTCCAGATTCCAAAGGACACAAGAATGCTGATATAAGCCAAAAAGAAGTATAATTGGAAAGGAAGTTGTCTTAGCTTTTCATTCAAAAAAGAATACTGTACTGTGTAGTCATGTGAGCAGGGCTGACATTTGGGGGACAAAAGCCCACACCAGAGTGCATGCTAACATTGTGCTCTATGATATTTTGTGCAAAATGTAAGTGATTTCTAAAACCACAAAATAAACTGAACAGATGAAATTGAATTTGAAAATTAAGCTAGCTTCTCTATGCGAGGCACAGTGATGACAAATAAAACTGGGTCATTGTTGATGAAATTCTTATTTAACTCTTTTCTGCATGTTCATCGTCTTCTTCCTCTCAGACCCCTCTCCCATGGTTTGGTTTTTGTTCTGGATTTGTGGATTGTTGTGTTGTCTTGTTCATATCTTCCTGGGTTTTTTTTTTGTTTGTTTGTTTTTTTTTTTAACAAACCTGCTTCCCTTCAGGATCTTACAAAGAATTCTACAAGACTGGAGAGGAGACAGGATGCAATGGAAGTGGGTCCTAGCTGAACTAAGCTGATGATGGAGCACTGCATTTAGTGCTGTAGCACATTTCAGTCCCCAACCCCTACTTGCTCTCATTTTATTGAGTTGGTAGCTCAGCTCTAACTTCAGTGAGTTGATCAGTTTGTCATCCACCTGAATTACCTCACTTTGGCTTTTATTAGCAATAGAGTACTCTGTACTCGTGGATTGAGAGCAACCAGTGAGAACTGTCCCCTTTGGCAACATTTCCTTGTTAATTTGGCTTATTTTAATCACTTTGCCATGCTGGCAGTAGTTATGGAGAGTACTGCTTTGCTGCTTTTGCTGCTGAGAGGAAACTCTGTGGAAGTGCAATCTAAATAGGGCTAGTGGGTGACTGAATCAGATTGGGAGGAGGAACAGGGAATATCAATCTAAGAGTAGTAATGTTAATAATCAAATGTATTTTGATTTTACACCATATCACCATCTTTACCAAATGCTTCAGTTTTTCCTAATGCAGAAGAGATGAGAATTGGATGATCTTACAGTGAAACGTTGCAAGTATTTTTTATTCAGAGAAATGTAGCACCCCTGTGCATCCAGTGTTACAATATAATGGAAAACAGTGAAATTATCCATCTCATACACTTCAATATATGATTGAGCTCAAGGTATGAAAAGAAAAAGCCAAGGAAAGCATAGTCTGCCTGCAGGGATAGTGGGTGCTCAGTGGAGATCGGACAAGGTAGCAGGTTATGTGCAGCAAGAGGGAATTTGACTGCAGAGGATGAAATATAGTGTAAAGGAAGAATAATTTCTAGGACAAGTGTGACTATCCCACTGTATAAATCTTAGAATTGAGGAAGAGGTAAAAACAGGAAATTGTTGCTGCTGCATGCAAATACATAAGAAGAATAAAGCTGCCGTGCTGACATAAGCAAGTAGGACTATGAAACAAAGCAGAACTTGAAACTATCGTACCTATTAGAAAGTTCCTGTCATAGTTTTGTTAATTGTTATTAATCTGCCACATATATAAGCAGATTGACTGCAGCCTCTCCCTTAGCAAAGCTCCTATCAGTTGTTTTTCTTTTAATCTTGGTCCGAATAGATTGACGAGGATTATTGTGTAAGAACAGTAAATTGAGTTTCATTGACCTTTGGAATCAGCATGAAATATAAGAATGTAAGTGATGAGCTTGAGGTCTTTTATTGAATATTTCTTCTCTACTTTCACTTTTGAAATTAATTATCACAGGTGGCTTTTATGATTATTAGTGAAAGTCTTTAAGACCAGTGAATTTTGTTAGAAAAGTTATTCTGAATTTGTTAGAAAAGTTATTCTGATTTCCTGTTTTTATTCCCTTGAAGCATATATATATAAAGGATTTAGCTCTTACAGTGTTGTAACGCAAATCTTACATGGTAAGTAATTGTGATAGTGCTAACAAGTACTTTCAAATGTGTCAGAGTACTTCAGAGCATCTTTACTGTGTATTATGCCTATGTTTAGAAGTGATCAAGATGTTAGATAACATTCCTAGAGATTATTTCTGATAATACTAGCCAAGAGAATTTGTGGATATTGATAATATTTTCTTGTCTGTCAAGAAACAGCCTTTTTTTTTGTGCATCTGCTAACAATTTTGTGTAGAAAAGTAATAAAATGTTACAGTCCTGTGTTCAAATACATAAAACAGCAGCAGGATAAAAATGAGGAAGAAACCTCAATCTCCATGTCATCTTTTCCATGACAACATGGAAGGATATTTCGTTACATGAAGTAAGCCTTCAAAGGAGGTGATTGCTTCTCATCTAGGGACAGTTCAAAAGGTTTTCACTTAAGTGGAAAACCCTTGTTGACTAAGGAGGTTTTGGAGATGTCTTCATAAACAGCTGGTAATAACATGTTAATTTATAATTGTAAGGTGGTGGTATAGCAGCTGTGTACAAGATGTGATCATCTCCATGTGGGATGAGTCAGTCACAAAGTGAAATGGGAAAGAAATGGGAAGGTGGAAGGGTTGACTGTGCTACTGTATCTTGGAGCAGTTGGGCTCTGGTGATCCACAAGCAGGAGAACAGCCTAAATGTAATAGATGAGACAGGGCAGGTGAGAAAGCAAATGTGAAAAGTACTACACACTTCTTAGAGAAAGCTGCATTCCTTGAAAGCTGGGGCTGTCAAAGTGCTGCCTGTCAGTAGATGGTGCTCTTAATATCAGATACTTACTCATGCTGCCCGTGTTTGGTCGTGTTTTCATGTAAAAGGTCTGGTAACATTCTTTAACAGTACATTTCTCTGAATTCTGATGTCTGGGAGATTAGAAAATGGAGTCTTTTGAGGGACTGCCAAAACAAACAAAATGGTTCCTTTGAAACATCCTCCATCCTTGAATTTTTTCAATGACTTTTGCTTGTGTTTGTGTATTGTTTTGAATTCGGACAAATTCAGAAGCTTCCAGCATAAAACCCTTGAACAAACATTGTGGGTTGTAGAATATATAGCAGACTAATTTGATTTGGCAAATGACCTGTAAAAAACTGCAATAATGTCGTCTAAAATAAAATTGCAAAGCAGATTTGTCAAGTCATTTGCAATTTTTAAGTTTTCTTTTGCACATTAACTTTGTAGTTTTACCTGCTGTTTCTGGATAGACAGGATAAGTTTATTTCTAAATGTAATGCTTCTTAGAAAGGACTTAAATGGATCAGTGCAACTGTGAGTTTTACCTGGAGTCATTTATGCATCAGTAATTGGATGGATATAAAAACCTGCATAAAAATGAAGATTTCCTTATTAATGTGATTGGAGTATTATTGGACCTGTCTTCATATTTTATTATTCAAAAAATATGCCATCTGAAGGAGAAGATGTTAAATGTGTTAATTGTTTAAAAATATCATTTGCCAGAGGCTGCTGTTGAGACAAAAGCCCTGATCTGGGCAGCAGAACAGCATGGCAGACCTAATGGGGAATTTGAGATGTTTAAAGTTACGTGTGTCTTTATGTGGTGGTCTTACAGAATATCAGCTACTTAGCCAAGAGTTAAATTTTGGCTTGTGAGATGAATTTGCCCCTGGAGTGCATCTTGAGAACTGCCTGCTGTTCACTGTCTGAGCTACTGGTCTTTCTGCAAACAGAAACTGAAGGATGAGCATGAATTTTTCATGTAATCTTAAACTGCAATCAGATGGTCCAGGAAAGAGAAGGGAACTGAGCTTCTTTCAGAAATCTAATTAAAATACTTCCAGTTCTTATTCAGGGCCAGTTTGTTTTCACCAGCCCTTAATTTAGTTATCCCTTTACAGATTTCTCTCCAGAAAAGATATATATTGTATGCACTCAACACATTACAGCAGATGAATATTGTTCCTTGTTGGGTTCCCCCCCGCCCACTGCCATGTAGCCCTGGGAGAGGGGTCCTGTGGAGGAGACACGGGGTTTCCCTGCTCCTGGGCAGCCTCGTTCCCCATTGGTTGTTTCGTGTTCCCCTGCGCGGTCAAGGACCCTCGGGTCCCGTGATTGAGCAGTTCCTCGGCAGAGCTCCGGCCATGCGGCTGGAGAAATAAACATCTCTGAAACATCTATCAAGAATCGGTCCATGTATATTTCTTTTCCATGGTCCTCCTTGTCTGATACATCGTGTTGCAGTATCTGCACTGTAACAGTTCCTTACTATGCTTAATTTACCTTCTTTTAGCCCTTCTCTCACATTCATCTCCTTATGACATAAGTTCCTTATACTGAGGCCAGGTGGGCGTAATATTTTTATTGAAAACCTCACATTTCTGTGTTGTCACATCCCACAGCTGCCTTCTCCAGGAAGATGGTGCTGGGACATTCTGGGATTATTTGGGCTTTATTTTTTAATGATACCTGGAACTGAAGATGCAGCTCTTCACTGGAATTCCTGCCCTGCTTAGCCTCCCTGTAGTGCCTGCTGGATGTTCCTGGGAAACTCCCGTTTTCCCATGTGTGCTGGTTTTAATACAGCAAGAAATCAAACTCCAAGTGAGCCATTCCTTATCCAGTAAAAGAGGGGCAAAAAAGGAGAGGCTGTGGGTCTCTTATAACAATTTGCTAAAACCCCAAAGCAATGGAGTAAGACATGCACAAGAATAACAGTATTAATAGCAAAAGGGCCTGGCCTTAATGGATCTCAGTGTGGGGGATAAAAGGGCATTGTAATGCTTAAGTTCTTTTTATGGATATAGGACTTCATAAAGATAATAAGTGAATACAGGAGTTCGCTTATTAGGGAGAGAAGACTAGTTTCTCAAAAGTAATTAGCATTAAATTACATTGACATCAGAAGTGCTCTGCTTGTTTTGAAAAATAAGTGATTGATCTGTCTTCTAGATAATTTATGTGAGAAATCTATTATGACCTTCTATACACAGGCATTGCAATGCTCTTGCATGAATCAGATGGTTGTGCCAATCTGACTCTTCTATCAATATCTGCCTTTTTTTTCTCCTGCTTTTGCTGGAAGGCATGTCTTATTGGGGAAGCAAGAGATTGACCTGTCAGGTTAGGCTCAGACCTTTTCTTATTCATACTTATGTACTATAAAGTTGTTCTCCTCAAAATGTGTTTGGCTTAAGAAAACACAGTTAAGAGTCAACTGGCAAAGATAGCTAGAAAACTTTGATTGCTGCTGGGGGATAAAATGCCTTGGCTGCTGCACCTGCCTTCTGCATATGAATGAGCCTATCCATAAAGACTGAAAGTTGGCATGGAAAGGTTGTGCTACTCCTTACAGTGCAAGCACCTTACAATTGGCACATCTGCTGGAAACAAAGGTGCCAAAAATGTGACTCACTTGGAAGGAGTAACCCTTGTAAGAAAGCAGCTTGTCATTTAATAGGGATTAAGATCCTCTCTGGATGTTGGATGTACATTTGTACAAGGTTGTTCTTGTACAAATGTACTATTGTTGAGTCACTACTTGCTAAGTAACAGTTTTTATAACTCTTCTCATATAGAAATGCTTCACTGTTTGTGTGTTTAAGATGAAAAAATGAACCTTCCACCTGATACACTGCAGCTATTAAAAAATACACAGCAAGTACTCAAACCCCAGTGCTGAGTATCTTCTCAACAGAATACTGTAATTATAAATGGAAGAAGTGAGGTGTGGTCTGTGCTGCACAGATTTATTATACATGGGCAATTCCATTAGTAAATCCCCAAGATAAATAATAAAAATTGCCAGTATCATTAATGATGACTCCCCAGAGAAAGGTAATACCGCCTCGGCAAAAGCAGTATTATGACATTGATGTGTATTTCTTTAAAAAGCATGTCACCAAAAACCACCTAACCCCCACTGACACTCTAAAGTACATGTTTCTGAGGTAAGGCTTAGCCTGTACTTGAACAATCTTTTGATTAGAATACCCTGAACAATTAGAAGCACAGGAATACTTGTTCTGCTACCAGTATTACCTGAAATCTCTGGAAAGACTAGGGTACTTCTCTGTACAACCTCTTTTTTTTTCCCCATTAAAGACCTAGTTGTATTGTAGTTGAATCCCTAGTAAAGAAAATTAATTTTTATAAGCTTTAGAAAATTCTGCTATTAATCTACATATCATAATTTTTACTTGCCACATTTCAGTTCATAGCCATGTTAATATGGATAATGTGAATATGAAGCAAGTACATTTAAAACTGTCAGGCTCCTGTCTAGTTGTTCTCGTTTCAGGGCAGCTTATTTTGTGATTTGTACTGCTAACAATTGGTAATTGAGCTGTACTTGAAAGAATACAGTTAAGTGACTGAAGAACTGTAGATAAGGTATAATCAGATACATGTCCTTATGAGTCAGATGCAATCTCATGATTTGCAAAACAAATACAGGCTGACCAGCATCCTTTTACTCTTTTTTACTGAATTTGCAAGTGTAAATCCAAGACTTTGTTCTGTCCTTCAGATCTCTACATCTTTAGCTCTTGGTTTTAGCTGCTTATTTTTCTCTAAGTAAAGGGCAACAAGATTTTAATGTATTATTTCTAATTTTGTGCAAATTGAACATTTTTCCAGTTTAGTTTGGCGAGTGGATTTTGTTGCTCTACAGGCTGTATTTTTAGGTAATAAATTCTTCTGTGTGATCATTGTTAAATAAGTATGTGAGAAATTCCAAGAAAATCAGTGTACCTACTTATATACCTGTTTTGTATTTATTTTAATGGAATTCCTGATAAGCAGTCTTGGTTTAGTTCAACTGTAGATGTTGCTGCCTAAGCTGTAACTTGCAGAGATGCCGAAATTGGTTTAAAAAATAAGAAGTGGGGATGGAGACTCATTTGTAATTTTCAGTTTTGTAGTACAGGTAGGTTTGGGGTGTGGTTATTTCTTTTAATTTTTATTTTCATCTAGACATGGAGAAAATATTTTTTACAAATACTGAACTTCCTCAGAATTGGAATTTCAGCTGCTGTAACAGTATTTCTGAGTTCAGGAGAATCTGTTAAGAAACAGGGAGCTACATTTCATCACCATCTTAGTTATTACATATTCCTGTTTGCTTTCCTGTATGTACCTGAATGGATATGAACTAACAGCTTCACCAAGGTGGGGCACTCTCCTGTGGCTACTCTGTGTCTGAGCAGAATATTCTGTGATGAAAACTTATGCCATGAATCTTCTTCACAGTGGGTGCAGTACTTAGCCCTTGAGACAGGGTAAAAAACGAGCTAACCTGCAAGTTGGATGTGCCATGTTGAGGATGAATGTCTCAAATTTTTATTGTTGCTGAGGTGGATGGTTAAGTGCAGTAAACGTGTGCTAGTAGTAAAGCTTAGTTAATTACTTGTAAATTACTGTTAATCCAGCACCATTAATTAAAATTCATTCTGTTTCTTCTTTGGCTGAAGAGTGGTAGCAA
Source organism: Aphelocoma coerulescens (assembly GCF_041296385.1). Classification (NCBI taxonomy): domain Eukaryota; kingdom Metazoa; phylum Chordata; class Aves; order Passeriformes; family Corvidae; genus Aphelocoma; species Aphelocoma coerulescens. Next base: position 154,409,203 of record NC_091015.1, on the reverse strand, counting down.
GCAGGATAGAGAAGGGCAAGGAGGAACCTTTTCATAGCTGGACAAGGCAGGTTAGTAGGGCACGTGCTGTGTAAGCAGAAATTGTTCTCCAGATCTATGCAGGATACAGAGTAGGTTTCTCTTTGTAAAACAAGAAGGATTTGTATTTACTTGTGAAGACAGTAATCTGTGATATAAGACAGTGGTGGTCAGAGACAGATTTGGACAGGTTTGAATTGTCTCTGGTAGAGAAGGGGAATCTCAGCCAAATCAATAAAGAAATATCAAACACCTGACATACCTTGTGAGGTAGCCACTCTCACCTCAATAGAGCAGCTCTTCCTCTCTGTGTTTTCTCAGCAAATATCCAAAAGCAAATATTTAATTTTTGGACTGGAAGGAATCCATTGCGGTGAGTGAAATGGATCTTAAATTTGGCAAGATTAAAAATACAGTTTCTTTACATGAAGTGGATTTTAAAACATTAAATGTTTTGATTTGGATTTGGAGGTCAAAACCTAAAATTGATGGTGTTCCTGGTCCTACTTGTGATTTTATTGTTGGCCTGTGTGTCCCAGTTGTGGCTTTCAGGATTTTTGATAGCAATTAGAATGATGTTAGGCAAGGCTCTTGACAATTCTGAGGAGTGCTCTGTATTCTCCTTTTTCATTCTGACATTTCAGTTCTTCACAGTTTGCTGATAGTGCCACTGCCATTTATATCAACACCTGCATCTGCCAGTCATGATTCTTGCTTTCAGAGTGGGATATTTCATGGAACGAGAGAACTCTCATGGGAGACATGTCACCGTATTTATCTTTGCTTGTTGTTTGGTTCTGTCTTTATCCTGATCAGGATAAATTTCACATGAATCTCATCATATTTTATAATTTGTTTCTTCTCCCCTCCTACCCCCCCTTGCAGTCTGTTTGTAACACACCTGTTTGTGGCACTGGTACAGAAGGTGCTGGATTGGGTCAGTCCTGGTGTTGCTTGAAGGCCAGGTAAAGCCTCTATCTTTGTTGAGTCTTTGAACAAGTGGTGGTGCTACACTGATTTGGGACCCTGGGGTAGAAGTTTTTGCTTATGCAGATCTGCCTTTAAACACTGCCAGAACATTGCCTTGGCAGGGACAGCCCTTTATAGTCCACTGGAGGCAACGAAAAGCAACCGGTGACTGACTTGGACCTCGGTGGTGTGAAAAGATGAAGAGACTCAGGGAGAGACAGGAGGCAGTGAACGTCTGCTGCTAATGTAGGAGGGAGGCCCTGTAGCAGGAGCATTTGTTTCTCTCCTTTTCCTCCAGGAAGAGGAAGGATAGGAACAGAAAATCTACTTAACAGGAATTTTTTCACTTCTCTCATACCTCCCATGACTTCCCTGTCAGTCTCCAGTCTTTGCCCTACCTGGTCCTTTCTGAAGAGGGCTGTCTTAGTCCTGTTCACTGAGTGCTCAGAGCCCTGAGCTGGTGCTGCCTCAGTGTCCTCATCTTCTTCTCCAACTTCCTTCTTTCCCCTCCAATGCCCAAAGACTGTCCCCATCTGTTCAGTGGCTCGATTTCTGATCCAATTCAAGTTTTAAACATTCAATCTTTCATCAGCAATCTTTTTAACATTCAGTCTTACAAAAGATAAGCTGTCTTACAGTATTTTCCTTGTTTGTTTTGTAATAAATACATTTTCTTTGGTTTGTTGTTTCATCTTTTCTTAGTATTAAAATTCTCAACAGCACAGATGGGAACCCAATACAATGGAGGTTCCAATGTTTTTATGGCATGTCTCCTTATTACTGTAAATTTCTTCTGTCTTTGCTGGAAAAATCTATAAGTATAAACTATCTAACTACCTGAGAAAATTTATTTATAACCAAAAATGTGCCCTTTCCAGATTTTTCAATATCTTAAGATAACACATTCACAAGTCTGGTTATTTTTTTTTTTCCAGAACACGAAGCCACATTTTTGTTAGCCATTGATTCTGATTTCTGTATAAGCAGTTTAATGTTGGAGAAGTAATTTGGAATATATGAGAGATTCTTATTTTCTCAGCTTTAGAAATATAACTCAAGCATGTTTTTAAAAAATCATCTTTTGAAATTCTTACTTGGCTTTGCTGCTCCTCCTGCTTCTTGTCATAAAATGATGAAGATGATGCTGTTAGTCTTGTTTCCAGAGCAGCCTGAAAGATTTCATAACTTAGATGGTTCATTGGAGCTGTGTAGTTAAGTTCCCTGCTTTATGTATCTGTGTCAGATACACATAAAATTTTATTTTTCTAATTTTAAAATATATCATTGACCATTTATAGTTTGCTTGCAGAAGGCATTGTTTTGCTTTAAGAAATATTTCATTCTCAATTTGATGTATGAAACAATCCCATTTCTTTCTTTCCAGTCTCTTTCTCTGAGCACAGACATGTCAATGGTTTTCTGACCCATTTTAATGTTTCCTGCCCCAGCTGACTCTCTCTTATTCTTCGTGACAGCCACCCTGACTGCTCTCTCTCTGTCCCTGCTAGGTGGCAATGACCTTACTGCTTCTTTTCTTTGCTCTTCTCATATTGCCCCTTGCAACCATGAGCCCCCTTTTCCCTTAAACTGCCTATCTGGGTTAACATAATGGTTCCACATTGAGTAGTTGTACCCACCTCTACTCCATTAGAAGATTTCTTTGTGTCTGAAGCACAGCTGGAAGAAGCCACACTGCTGGTCTAATAAATGGTGTAGCTTCTCCCTGTAGCCCCTTGCCTTGCTTGTGTTCAGTCCTGTTTTCAGCTAGAATAGACTTGGTTTTCTTCTTAGTCACTGGCACAGTGCTATATTTTGGATTCAGTAAGAGGATAATATTGGTAACACATGGATGTTTTGGTTGTTGCTAAGCTGTGCTTGCCCTGCATCAAGGACTTTTCAGTGTCTCATGCTTCGCCTATGAGAAGCTGTACCAGAGCTGGGAGGGAGCATGGCCAGGACATGACCTGAACTGACCAAAGGGATATTCCATACTATAGGATGTCACTTTTAGTATGAAAACTCAGGTGGGTGTTGGCCAGTGTGCTGGTTTTGTTTGGGGTAGAATTAATTTTTGTCACAGTGGCTAGTACAGGGCTATGTTTTGGATTTGTGCTGAACACAAAGTTGGTAATACAGAGATGTTTTTGTTATTGCTGAGCAGGGCTTGCACAGAGCCAAGGCCTTTTCTGCTTTTCATACCACCACACTGGTGAGGAAATTGGGGCTGCCTGGGAGGCTGAGAGGAGACACAGCCAGGACAGGTGACCCAAACTGACCTAAGGGAAATTCCAGACCATATGACATCATGGTCAGGATATAAAGTGGGGGGAAGAAGGGACCAAGGAGGATGTTTGGAGTGATGGTGTTTGTCTTCCCAAGTCACTGTTACATGTGATGGGGCCCTGCTCTCCTGGAGATGACTGAACACCTGCCTGCCCATGGGAAGCAGTGAATTAATTCCTTGTTTTGTTTTGCTTGTGTGGCTTTTGCTTTCCCTATTAAACTGTCTTTATCTCAACCCATGAGTGTTCTGGCTTTTACCCTTCTATTCTCTCCCTGACCCCGCTAGCAGGAAAGGGAGGGAGCGGCTGCCTGGGGCTTGGCTGCTGGCTGGGGTTAAAGCACAACAGCCAGAAGGGACCAATGCTGGGGATGGGCTGGATATCGCTGAGCAAGTGGTGAGCAATTGTATTGGGCATCACTTGTTCTACTGGGGGTTTATTTCTTTCTCCTCTTCCTTTAAATTGCTATTATTATTATTATCATCATCATTATGATCATTGTTACTATTAACATTAGTATTACTATATTTTGCTTTGTTTCACTTACTAAACTCTTCTTATAATCAGCTCATGAGTTTAACTTTTTTATCTGATTCTTCTCCCCATCCCACTGGGGGAGCAAGTGAGTGAGCAGCTGTGTGGTATTTACTTGCTGGCAGAATCTAAACCGTAACAGTTCTTTGACCAGCGCAGCTGTAATAAAATTGGTTTTGCTTTGTCTTTTTCTAGTTAAACTGAAAACCCCAGAGCAGAGTCTCTGAAGATGTATATTGGAGCAGAATCTGCCTTAATGCTTTCAGCAGTGCCTTTTTTATCCATCTGTTTCATACAAGAAACTGTAGGGCCTGACTTTGGGTAAATTTGAATGTAAATATGCATTGACTATGCATGTATGTCAGGATCAGTATGTTGGCAAACCAGATGTTACAAATAGTATGAGACAGCCTTCTTCTGGGAAACCTGCAGCCCTGTTTGACTGAGCACCCTCATCTCCACAATCCCTGGATTTTGTAATCTGAGCAGGTTTGTAAATACACAAAATGTTAAGAGTTGAACAAGCACTTTTGAATAGCTTGTGTCAAAGTATGTAATGTAGTTTAAATGATGAGATTGAGTCCTTCATCACTCAAAAATACAGAAGCCCTTTCTTTCTGGAGTAAAATATGATAAATAAAACCAAAGAAATTCTGGTGAATAAATTGACGTTCAAAGTTGGCAGGCTTGGTAAATTGCACCTGGAAGGCTGAAGAGATAACTTGTCCATCATTGTATAGGAAGAGCAGGGCTTGGTTGCTAATGCTATTCTGAACACTGAAATACACTCTCTAGTAATGCACAGGCTGTAAGTTTGATTTGTTTATTTATTTATTCTTGAGTTGGTGATGTTGAGTACTATGTTCTCTGTACCATGGAACAAAGCATGAAATTTTGTCATGTAGTAAATATGTTTGTTTTTTCTTCTTCTTGGGAGTCATTTTATATTTTGAGATATACCTAGCAAAAACTGGAGTTGGGCAATTTAGAAGAAAAAGGTTCAGTTTTCACAAAATCCTGAAGAAACAGGTTTTCCTTCACTTTTATTCTCATTAGATCTGTATCTGGCACAAGAGTTGGCATAACATTTGGCAAGATTAAGACTATTAAAGAGTTGCCAGCAAAGGGTGATCTTAGGATGAGTTTATGTCAGGAGAATTAAAAGAAAGGCCAGAACAAAGGTATTTTTTAATGCATTCTTTTATTTTAATCAGTTGGGCTATTCTTTGACTAAGCTGATAAACAAATGAAGTAAAACATAGTTTTTTCACCTGTCTAGGTAGTTTATAGGTAGTTAATGGCAGGGGTGTCTTTTAGTAGGTATGTTTATGGTAAAGTTAATTTTTTTTTGTTTACTGGAAGGTTTTTTGTATGAGATCTTGCCTTCAGAGCAGGGAAGAAACTAAGAAATGAATTTTGTGGGAGGGAAGTATATTTTTAAGAGCCTTTCATTTGGAGCATCTGGTTAGAAAATATTTTGGGTATGATGTTCCAAAAATGAAAGCAAAGACATACTTTTATAGCCATTGCTTTAAACCCCCTTTATTCCTCTAACTCATGAAGTCCTCATGAATTAGAAAACTAAACCTAACATTTGAAGTTGACAATGTAAAAATGTCCTCTTTGGACTGCAATTATAAGTTTAAATGTTTCTATCAGAATTCCAAACATTGGACAGTAAGAAGTCAGCATGTATGTTTGCTATGCAGTGATCTTGTATATTGCATGGCATAAAAGCTCCATTTGAAACCGTCTTTCAATTCTGTAGGCACAGAGGGATGTGTTAAATTTGCACTGTAATTGTTAATAAACTTGTACTTCAGATACGTAACATGATGGTGCTTAAACCTTTTAAGAGGACAATAGTTGCTGAACTGAAAAGAGCAGCCTCTTGGTTTAAGCAAACATTGGCACTACTTGTGTACTTTCAGCTAGGAATAAATAGATTGTAAGTCTGTAGCTAGCTGTATATATCTGTATACAAATATTTTGTCATTTAAATATTTTTGTGATGTACAAGAAAAACCATTAACTGTTTTTCAAGGCCTGACAGACTTTTCTCTAGTCTTCAAAAATTCCAATGCAATAAAAAACCCCTTTAAATTTAATTAGTAACACATATAAAGATAGACAGTGAAGTCTTGAGCCTGTTGTTCAAGGGATTTCTGCAGAATCAGAGAGACTTCTTGTGTCGTGGATATTTTCACATGTTTATTTCTTTGATGTAATTTGAGAAGGACACGCATTTATATATGCATGTAACAAAAAATCATCTAGCTGATACCATAGTATTGGACTCTTCATTGAAATTCAGTTTTTTCTTTGACTCAAAATAGCAGTAACAAGAAGGGCAGAGAAGTTCAAAGAGGGCCCTTTGATCTTTTGAGTTGCATGAGGAACTGGGAGTTACAGGGCACTTGCTCTCCCTACAGAGGTTGCCCTTTCTCCAGACCTGTGCTGGATCCTGTGTGTGTAGAAGAGGGATGAGCTGCTGAGAAGGGGGGTAGTGGTAGGGCAAGTGCTGCACTGGGTTTTGTGCACCCTCAACACCTCTGCAAGTTCCTTTTTCTATGGAGACCAAGTCTGTCAGTCAAGCTTCTGTATCTTGATGGGAAGCAGCAAAGATTAGCCTGATTTTTTGTGGTGGTTTTGTGCATTATTGTGATACCTGTAAATATGGATGATGCCTATTAGTGTGTTTGAAACAGGATTCATGTTTCTGATGAGTGTATTTTTATTCAACTCAAAAAAGGCTGAGCTAGGGGATGTGCATTGTATTATATATTTGGCCATAATTTTCCTGTTTATTTAACTTCTGCAAGGCAATATAAAAGAGGTAGGGACAACTGGACATGAGAAATTTAAGACACATATGCCTGCTGGATTTTTAGGTCTGCCATATTCCCTGGCCCTAACTTACTATCTTTTCATGACATACTTTATGGACTTAATAGGACATGCAAAGCACGAGCTTAAAACTGCTTTGGTCTTTAGGGCTTCTAGTAATGACAAATTTCAAAGTAACTTTGTAAAGATCTGTCTGACAAAAGGCATCTGAGTAAGTACTGGGGTAAACCCTGGCTAGTGACATTGAGGGAGTCTGCCATGAGTCCTAATGGAGAAGAAGGGTTGAAACATTCCCCTTCACCTCAAATTTGTGCAGAGAAACTTCTTTTGAAACTTTTACACCACCAGGGAGCTGGAGGACAGTATTCTGCATGCATAGCATTGAAACAGACACTTGGATTTTATTCCTTAGATTAATTCTTTGGCAAAATATGAAGTAAGTGTATACACTGATGTTCACACCCACTTACATCAGCAGTGTCCAGTGTGAAACATTTACTGTTGGTAATAACCGCCCATATGTTTAAAGTTTCCTTAGTCTTCTGGGCAGACTGTGTTGCAAAAAAAAGATTAAATCACTTTCAATATTTTTTTTGTTTTGTTTTTTTGCCTACTTTTACAAGAGGTTTTAAATCCCTGCAGTTCAGGTAGCTTAGAACTCAGCATTCTTATACTATTTTAAAAAGTGTATATGCAAGGGTGAATGGTTTGATTAAATTAAATGTAACTATACATACAATAACACAATCAATTTATGAGTATTTATTTTTAAACTGCTAATCTACTATAAAACTGAATTCTAAGGAAAGTATTGAACAGTATTCTTTTTAAAAATGATTTTTCATTTATAAAGGATCAACTGTTTTAAGTGAGAGTCCTACTTATTTCATGTAAAGGTGATTGTAGGAAAGTTTAAAGGTGAAAAGGAAGCAGAAAAACTATAGCTGCTTGTAAACATCATTCAAATTAGGAATTTTGTCAGCTGAAATGGTTGGTATGAATCAATATCACCAGCTCTGCATCCATTGGTGTGTAGTCTCCTTTTCCTACGCAAAACCAGTCTTCAGGCTTGTTGGCACTAAAGGCCTTTGTTCCAAGATCTTTTGTAATTGTAGTTGAGGACCATGCCTGGCCTGGGAGTACTCCTGGTCTTCCGTGATTATATCCAAACTGGGACACAAATGTATTCTCTCTCTCATGAGTTTGAAGTCTTCCAAGCGTGCATCTGTTACCCTTTGTCTGTAGTCAGTTGGTCACTCTTAAAACGAATTACTCAAGTGCAGTATGGTTCTGTGATGCAGGGAATATGCATACCATTGAGGGAAAATAATGTTAAAGAACCTTTCACTGTGTGTGATTCCTGTGTGATATATTTGAACAGTGGGGTATGTGTATGTAATGTGCTGGCTATTACTGGACATCTGTCAGAGCAGCTCCTGTTTTGCATTTAGTATTTTAATATCATATCTAGATGTCACGGATTAGTATTTCTGAAATTTGTGTGCAGACTAAACATCATTTCTGTTCTTCATTCTGCGTTCCTAGTCTGGGACTGTGAAGCTGACCAAGCCTGTGGCATTATGGACCCAGCAGGATGTCTGCAAATGGCTGAAGAAACATTGCCCTAATCAGTATCAAATCTACAGTGAGTCATTCAAACAACATGACATAACTGGTAAAGTATGCACTATCAGAAATATTTTACTTACTTAAAATGTGGCGAATTGTTTTACTTTGCTGTTAATAGACTGTGACTGTGCACTGAGGGCTTTTTGTTGATTGTATGACTAGAGAGTTGCAAGGTTTAGAGCAGAGGGACTATTTCAGCTTTCATGGGATGTGGTAAGTGATCACCTCATTTCTTTACAAGACGATTTCAGATAGTTCAAGGTCAATATAAAAAGGAAAGAACCTAGTCTGTATGTACATAAAGGCCTCAGCCTGTTCATTCCAAATAAAAAAACCCAAAACCGAACCAATTAAGAAACAGCCTATGAGGAAAATGTAATTTATGTAAATTTTCTTTTTCATTGAGGTGTTTGACCTTGAATTCATATTCTTTTTTTGTGCCTCTCCCCACTCTTCTTTTTTTTTTTTTTTTTAAATATTAGTGTCCTTAACATGTAGGATGGGAAGTGATCCCAACTGAGCCCCTCCCTTAGCCTGAAGCGGGATCAGTACAGAGAGTTCATTTCTGATGGATGTTTGTCTAACTTTATTCTGGAAAACTTGCAATGTAGCAGATTTTTGCATCTCTCTATTCCAGTATTTTATGGTTCTTAAAGTTGGTATTTTCCTAGGATCAATCTAAACTATTATTTCCAGCCAACCAAACTGGTTTCTGTCCCAAATGTGGCTTGAGTACAACCAACCACTCTTTCTTACAGTCTTTCCTTAACTGTGTAGGGTGCTTCTCAGTTGCACATACTTTCCTTGCCTCGTCTAAAAAATATTTCTTTGTTCTATCATGGTTACTCCCCAAATACACACAGAACCTCCAAACCTTCAAATCTGGGTCTCTTTTCTTAAAAGAATATATTGAAAGCAAAATGGTATTGTTTTCTTATTTACTTTAGAAGTTGATATTGAGTCTGTTGATCTGTGTGACTTGTTAACTCCTACTCAGTTTGCTGTAGTTGTCTTTTGGCTGATCACTTTGAATTGACATGAGTTTAGCAAATATAACTTGGGAGTTAAATAGCATTTTTGCTCATATACCAAACAGTAATTAATCTGTAAAAAGTTTAATATGGAACACTGATTTGTTCTCTGCAGTGGTGGTTTACAAAACTGGAAATTGGCATTCAGCCATCTAAAGTTAAGCAGGGATTTGAGTTTCAGTCTTAACAATAATGTGTTGTTAACTAATGTGTGTTTCAGTCAGTATCTGATCATGTACACGAGTACTTGTGTTGCTTCCAATTTTACCTTCATTTCTCTTGCTATTTTCTTTCTGATAATACATGAATGATTCCAAACATGGCAAATTACCCATATTTGTTTACTATGTAGCCATGAGTACATGTACACACGTGAGAGGTGGTTTGTATTGGTTTGATAAGTGTTAAGGCTTAGTACATAACCATTGTGCCCATTTCCTCTCAGTCACCATCTGCTGAATGCAGTCTGTAGGAATGTAGCCTGTGTCTCCACCCATGTGTACAGTGCTGACTGCATCCAGAGCACTACCAGAAGAAAATGAAGCTATTTTAAAATATTTTCTAGTACTACTTTACTATATTCTCCTTTTAGAATTAAGGCACTGTGAGATGAAGTTGAAAGGAAGACATTTTCATTTCAACATAAACACAGATGGAAACCTTGTAGTTTCATTGCCGATGTGCAAAACGTTGAACTTTATAGACCTCTATGAAAAAGAAGAATCGAGATCAATCTTTCTTACTTTACACAAAAGAGGTATAGGGAAAATATTGGTATGAGTGTTAGAAAGTAAATCTGCAGGAAAGAAAAGAACTTCAGCAAATACCAAAGAAGAAAGACAATCAATGTCTGTACAGATTTTATAAAAGTATATTGTGATAATATTGCAAGTGGAATTATTAACTCAGGAAGATATTTTCCAGTGCTGTTGGTCCCCATGACGCTGGTTATTTGAAATCTAATACAGGGAGAGAACAGTGGATTTGTGGCTCAGAAAAAGTACAGCATGGAAGGAGAAGGGAAACTAGTGTGAAGATGAAGCCAGAGTAGTGTATCTATTCCCAGATATGGCTGTGGAAAACAGATGTGATTGTTGAAAATTTCTCAGGAATGAATGTGAATTTACAGGCTTTTTTGACATGGAAAAATATGATGGAAAACATCTTAAAGAAGCTTGTTCAGCTGGGAAGGCCAAGGCTCTTGCACCCCAGACAGACTGACTGGCTGGGAAGCAGCACCGGTGGAGAGGATCTTGATAGTCAGGAAGATGAAATGAGCCAGTGTTGTGCCTTTTAGCAAAGAATGCTGGCACTGTTAACAGGAACATAGTAACCTGATCAAGATCAGTCATTATTTCCTTTACTCTGTACCTCTTAGACTACAGTTGTTAGATCTGCAGTGCAAGTTAAGGTGAGGGCCACAAAGATGCTAAGGGCTGGAGCTCTTGTCCTGTGACCAGTGGATTGAAGGAGCTGGGCATGTTCAGTCTGGGGAAGAGCAGCTTGTTGGGGTGGGGTGAGGGCACTAGCAGCAGCCCCCACTATGCAGAAGGAGGTCATCAAAAAGATGGAACCTGACCCTTTGCAGTGGTGTATGAGAGACACGAGGCTGACGCCGAATATAAGGAGAAACTTTTTTCCCCAATGAGGACTTTTGAGCATTGGAATGGGTTGCTCAGTTTCTGTTCTGGGAAGGTTTCAAGCCCCAGATAGATAAAACCTTGAGAAACATGATCTGATTTCATAGCTGACCTTATTTTAAGCAAGAGGTTGGGCTGGAAGTCTTCTGGGGTCCCTTCCAATCAAATTCTTCTGTGGTCCTACGATTTGCTGAGTACTTACTGAATACCTCAGAACCAGCCAGTGAAATGCATTTTGCAGCCAGTAAAGGAAATTAAATATGGAAAAGTCTAATAAGAAACTGGGAGATTTTTTAATACGTAAAATTCTTGGATTTAGGGAGTGGAGCATGTGGTTGACTTATTCAGCAACAGGTGAGAAGTGTTTTTAAGGTGTTGGACTGTCGTGGTTTGACGCTGGTTAGGCACCAAGCTCCACTAAGTCTATTTATTTACTTCTCTCTGCTATAGTTAAGCAGAGAAGGGGAAATTAAAACTTCTTTTTCATATGGTGAAATAAGGATTATTGAGGAAACAGAGAAACTTCAAGGCAAAGCAGGTCCACACTTGAACAGCTACAGTATAAAGAAGATTTACTGCTAACAGAATTAAAAGTAAAAAGAAATAATAAGAAATTAAAGCAAACTCTGAAAACACTTTCCTCTTCCAGTACCTCCTTTTTTCTACCAACCTGCACAAGGGAAAACAAACATGGAGTTTGGTCAGTGTTTCATTTCTTAAGAATCTTTGTGTTTAAGGAAAAGAGTTTCTTCTGCTGTGCTGTGGGATTCTTCACAAAGCAACAGTCCACCCGAATCTGCTGCAGTGAAAAAAAAATATCCCTCCCGTGAATCTTACAGTCTTCCCACACTGTCATCATGGGTCATAATAGCCATAGGGTTTTTAGTCTTTTAAGGATGAGCTATTCCAACCTGAAAGCAAAGGCTCTCTTCTTCAATCTTTAAAAGCCTTTCACAACATTTATGGGCTCTGGCATTGAGCACTTTTTCACGAGCTGCGTGTGGATTTCTGCATCTCCCCATGTACCTCATCTTATAAATTATAGGGAAAACAAATTACTGCATTGTCCAAGTCCTCACCACAGCTTGCAAGGAGAATTTCAGCTCCAGGCACTGGAAGTGCCTACATTCTCCTTCCCTTCCCCCACACTGACCTTGGCGCCGCCATGTTGGCTTCATCTCACATTATCTCACTTTTCCTTTCTCTCTGACCTGGAAGAAAGTTAGTGCCTGTTAAGTTGTGGCTAAGAAGTTGATCTTGTCTCTTGTCTGGGCTCCGTGCTGAGGAAAACTCGCCATGTCTCTTGTTGTCGGCTGCATGATGTTTTTGCTCGGTTCGACGTGAGTCGTGCCAGCTGCGGGGAGGCCCCGCCAGCCCTGCCGCCCCTCAGATCTATCTTGGCCGGCTCAGTTGGAGGTTTTCGGCCGTAGGGCTGCTCCCGGCTCCAGGCTGTCTTTCCCGGCGGCTCGGCCCCATGCTGCTCTGCCCGGGGGGGACGGGGGGGGCCTCCCTCACCGCCCCTCAGCAGGAAGCGGGAACAAAAAGAAACTTCCTGAGCTTGCGCTTCCTTTAAATATGTAAACTGAAGAGGCGGTACCAGCTTTTTCCCTGGCCTAGCAACCTGTCCATCAAACTAAGTTTAAACTACCACATGGACCCAGAGACGGAACGGAAAGAACTGGAAGGAGTAATACTGAGCAAGATCTAAGGGCACCTGACAGGAATTAGCAGTGATGGGAAAAATAAGAAAATGAAGGAACAAAAATTACAGTGGCCTGTACCACAAAGAAGGAAATGCCATGGTAGGGTCATGTTACTGGGGGCTCTACAACGGGTGTTGGTGTTTACACCAGTAGGAGACATAAAAAGTTGTATTGACCTGCCAGTTTTTCCCACTCCATTTATACTGGTGTATTCCTGGAGATAAACCTGAGAAATAGACCTTGCTCTGTGTGCATTTATGGCTTTGAATTTACTGGGCAGCAATACTTTCAGATGACTGGGGAGTTCTAGAGAGATGAGTTCTTTGATGGCCTTATTCTGTACCATTAAAGCAAATGAAGATTTTTCCAATGTCTCAGCATTAGCAGGAACAAGACTGGGCAAAGAATGACTAAGGAATAACCATTTTGGGGCAAATGGTCCATTGACAAAGTAATACAGCAGATGTCTAAGTAATTATTTATGGATGTATGATTTAGAGGGAGGAAGAGAGGCAGGAAGGCAGGCAGAAAGGTGGGAAGGCGGGAAGGAAGGAAAGTGGGAAGGAGGGAAGGCAGGCAGGAAGAAAGGAAGGAAACCCTGGTTCATGTTTTGTTTTTACATCATGTTCCCCAGTGTGCTAGTGCATGTCTTCAGAGCAAGAGGTTTTAATGCTATGATCATTAAACAAACCTCATTCTGTCAAAGTAATACCCAAGAGGTACCTTGGTCCAATTGAAGGAATTTGATAGGAGGTACTTGAAAGGACTCAAGCTTTTTTAAATTAAACTTTTAAGAAGGAAAGGAACAGGACTCAAGAAAACCTCATTTTAGTTTTAGAAGGGACCAGAACTTCTGAATATTCATTAAATACCAAACGGCACCTTGGGAAATGAAATATGAACTGCTACTGAAAACCTGCTGCAAATAGTCTTAAAATCTGACTAATTCTATATATTCTAAAGATGCTTGCATTAAATAAGCTTTATTGACATATTTTTCTGAAATTCATACAAAGTCATGCTTTTAAAATCAGCATTGAATAATTTTTTTCACTTCAGTAATGTATTTGTAAATGTTAGGGTTTGTCATATCCGCTGAAATGCTCAAGTTATTTAGCATATTGGTGAAGGGATAGTCTCATGGTTTAAGATACTACACTGGAATTTCGAGATACCTTGTCTCTGTTTCAGTTTATTCTGGAAATACACTGGAAGTTTACTTTGGAAGCACAGTGAATCCTCAGGGTCTAAGTTTCTCTCTCTCTACACAGAGAAAGGTTTTTTTTTTTTTAAATCGAAGTGTTGCGAGATATCTTTCCAATTTTTAGAACATACATAATTTAATTCTGCCCTTTGTTTCATGGACCTCAGGTGAGTTTTGTGGTGGCTTGGGGATGAAAGGTATGTGGTGGAGTGCAGAGTCCTGTGTTTCATTCCTGGCTCCAGGGCAGGAAGGGTGACCAAAACCACAGGTGAGTTTATTCACTGTGGTGAGATCTCCTGAACATGTTCATCCTTTGCCATATATTTTGGTTGATGTACAACAGAGATAAAGATTCCAGTGTTGTTAAATGTGTTGTAATGTCATACATGAAATCCCTAATTGTGCTTGGTCTTTGCATATTAAGTGCCTAAATTAATTAATTCTGAGTTACATATTTTTAAATTGAATGTTAAAATTAACCCATCAGCCCAGGTACAAAAATCAAGTTCTATTATTAGTGTTTTCAATTGTTCAAAGTAGTTTATTTGCACCATTCCCAGTTAAAAATTCCCCAGTTAAAAATCCCCAACTTATGCTCCCTTTTCAAACTTTAAACCACCTGTACACCATAAGAGTTATCTTTCCTCTGTTCATTATCTACTTTTACAAGTGTTTTAAGAGGTATTAGATGTATTTTAATATTTTTTTAAGGGTTTTTACTTTGCACTTTAGTCCAAGGACTAATTCCAAAACCCCAGTTCTAACAGCCAGCAGCTATTTTTAGCCCCATAGCCGTTACCCTGCAGGCAAGCTCCATGGCAACCTGAATTTTAATGATGGCATGTTACCGCCCTTATTTCAACTGATACCACCCCTCTGACAACGATGAGCCATTGGTGGACGGAGATGATCTCTCAAAGGGAAAGCACCAATCACTTTAAACTGAAGGGGCGGGCTGTGGGCAGACTGGGGCGGAGCAAAGGCACTATAAAACAATGAGACAGGTCTCAGAGAGGAGGAGTCCTCTGCAGGCTAGCTGTGGTGGACATCAGTGCTGGACATTAAAAGCCTCACTCCTATTAAGGAGCCTTTAGTAATTTTTTTCCTGACTTTTGGACCAGCTAAAAGTCAGCCCAGCACTGCAAGTCCTTTTCTCTACCTGAGGTCCAGTGCTGTCTCAGCCAGAAGATCTCAGATCCCTGCACTCCTGGGGCATACCATCTACTGAGCCAAAGGATCCCAAATTTTTATATTTTTCTAATTTCTGTAATTTTTCAGTTTTTCTGTTTTCAATAAATTAATTTTTTTATTTAACTAAGAGTTGTCTCTTTTCTCACATGTAATATGTGTATAAAAGATACTGTTTGAGTGAGCCGAGCCTTCCTGTTAACAGGTCTGTTTCATTTGGAACAACTTTTGCCCGCTTCCTGCGCCTTCCCTTGGCAAGTGATTCCAACGTTATCTTTCATCCTTCCATTATTGATGAGTATTACACTGACTCAAAATATTTTTTTGTGCCAGTGACATAACACACCTAATGTGAGGCCTGATGCAAGAAGCAAAATGAGGTTTTCTGTAAAGTAGCTTTTGTAGCTGTTCCCCAACTGCTTCCTGACACCTGTCCCTCAAGAGTCTTCTCACAAATCGTACTGTAGTTACATTAGAGAAGACTACATAAACCGGCACCTTTTTTTAGATTATTTTATTGGACATTGTTTTATTGTCCCTTATAAACTGGTCACAGCCTACCCTCTAGGTTGTTACTGGTAGAGGCATGTTTGTGGTCAGGTGTAGGATTGAGATCAAGCAAAGAAGGTCCTGGGTCAGGGCAACGTGTTGTAGGAAAAGTATTTAAGCCTCCTTTAAAACATTGTTTAAGTTTTGATTACCACATTTTTCTTTGCTTGGTCCCAAACTGTAGCAGGTTTTGAGCATTCTTCAGCACTGTCATATATCTCAAGAAAGCACCTTCACTGTGTCGAAGTGGAGGGTATTTCCAATAAAGTATTAGTTACCTTCCTTGTTTTGCACATGACAGTGCTCTTCAGCACAATAGATGTCTTCTGCCAAGCAGTTTTAGTCTGATAGTGGAGAGCAACTTTCATCTCCAGCCATCTCTGCGAAGCCATTCTCTTCTCCATGGTGCAAAGCTTAAACCAGCCTTACCCTCAGTCCTTATTTATGCCATTTTTCCATGCTCTTTCTGTGAGATCTTAACAGCAGTGTTGGTTGGTGGGCTGTCAAATCAATCCTGACTACATCCATCTGCAGTTTAAAAAATAAAATCACTGCTTTGCCCTTTTATTCTGCTGTCTGGGTAAGGTCAGGCCTATTTGCAGCATTCTTTGTGGAGCTGTGATGCTTGTATTGGAAGATATGAGGGACTGAAGAGTTTTCTCTGTTTCATACTTGGCTCCTCTCAAATTTTTAACATGTGGAACACATCAAAGAGTGATGGGTGTCGGGATAGGGCTTCTGTTTGCATAATATGTGGCAACTGTTCTTTTTGCATGGAAAATAGTATCAGAAATATATTAATGTAGCCCTGTGTTTATATAGTGTAGAATTGAAAAAAGTTGGAAAAGTAGAAATCTTTTTTCAATATTCAGCCTCCTACTGACATAGAAAATCTTGTGTGAAAGTAATGTTCTCTCATGTCTCAGCAATGGTTTCTAGGTCTGTCTTTTCAGTCAGATGATAGCTCATAAAATACATGGCAAAATTCCACATCATGAGACAAAGCTGTAATGGCTGCTGAGAGATCTGGTGTGACCAGGAGGCTCATCTGCAGTCGAGAAGGAGACAGTGAGGCATTCGAACACTTCGTGGGAGTTGTGACTTCAGTATTAATATGGTTGATTCTTTTCACATAAATTGTCTTTTCTGTGATAAATAATCTGTGGAGTTCGTCAATTAGTAATGAAACAGATATTTTTTCTCCTCTGTGCGCAAACCAGTGGGGAGTGTTTGGTGCTCTTATTTGTTACATAAAATTCTGTGTGGAAGAAGTGCTAATATAATCCATTCTGTTTGGTAGAAAAGGGAACTTGATAAAGGGCAGTTGACGCATTTTTGGCCTTGCTTGTCAATGATGTTAAATTCCATGTCTACTAAATTCACAATGAAGTTTCCATGCTCCTAATCTATTATTAGCTGTGAGATCTGCTGTGCAAGTAGCTGATGAACATTTTGCACAGTTTCCTGTCTTAGTGGATATTTTTTGGGTCAGGCAGCTTTTCCTTGGTACGCTTCTCCACTTTACCTGGGAAGATCTCTCATGGTCTCAGTAAAAATTGCTCTACAGCATACTCAGAAGTGAATAGCACTCTAGCTGCCTCTTTTTCTTTCCTTCAGTATTCAGTAGAGCCGTGGTAGCCAGATTTGCTGTAGCTGTTACTCCTGCCTGATGTAGAACACAGAATCCAAATAATCTTTGAACTGAAAAGTGTAATTGCAGTCCTTTAGCTTCAGATCTGAAGTTCCTCGTCAACTTAGCATAGATGAGTTCTGTACTCTTAGAGTATGAGTATTTAGGGGAGACAAGAAAAAGGTACATTGCTCTTCATTTGAAGCAGTGTTTAATTGTTCCTTGGTACTTACTCTTCATATGCTGTCAGATGTTGGGGAATTAATGTTTCATAATTATACATGCAATGATAATTGGATTATTCCTTCCCTCTAACACAAGGGTTTTTTCATTTTTAATTTAATCTTGTTATATTTATTTAAGTAATTTTTTTCTTAACTAGAGATCATATCATGTTTTACTGTTCTCCTTGGAAAGAGCTTTGTTGTACAGTCCTTGTAAACCTGATCCACTGTATTCTCTACAGAACACTGATTCACATCAATATCGTGTACAATGCACTGGCAGAAACTCTCACCATGGCAGCCAGTTTCAAAATAAATTTCTGTTCCTTACTCAGAAGAGATCTAAAAATGTGAATTAGGGTAAGATATGGAAAACTGTATCAAATGTCTTAGCAAAGCCTTTTTCAGGAATTCTCAATCCATATTGTAAAGCTTTGATATTTCCTGTTTTGCTGATAAGGCTGCACAGTGTATCTACAAGAAGAACTGAGCACTGATTGTGACCCACTGACAGAGCCAAAAAGCTTAAGAACTACTGATGCAGCCTTTGGGTGCTTACCTGTCTATCTTAGGTAAATCAGGCATCCACCTTCAGCAGGATTTGTAAAACCAAGGGTAAGAGTGTGAATTACTGAAGTAGTAAGTGGAGAGGAAAGGTTTGCCTCCAAACAGATGAATTTAGTGGACTTCATATAGCCAAGAGAAGATGTTATGAAAACACCTCTTTTATGTTCACCCCATTTCCTTTATCCACCTTTTGTTTTGTGACCTTTCTCGTGTTCTTGATGAAGCCTGCTTTTATCAACTATTTTGTCTTTAGCTGCTTTACAGGAGTATTGATTATTAAATGTTCTAACATTTTGGTCAGTATCAAAGCTCTACCCTCTCATTGTATTTCTTAGGATGATCTTTTTCTACACATTTTTGGATCTATCGCTGTTAGTGATTACATGATTGCTTTACCATGTTCCTTGGTCAATAAAGGCTGTGAGAGAGCCCTTTATCCAGAAGCTGGGCAAGGTGAAACTCTGTTGTTATTTGCAAGACCTCCAAGGAATAGCCTGAAGCCATGGAATGCAGCATTCTTAACTCTGATGGCACTTCTTTATTTCCCTTTCTTTAATGTCCCCGCTTGATTTATACTGATGAACAACTTCAAGATGGCGCATAATGGTCTGGAGTCTTTCCACTCAAAGGATGGGTCCTTAGCTTAGAACTGGCCACTGAATATTTAGACCTTTGCACGAATTGTGTTGATTCCAAGTGTTGTGCCCTGACTGAAGTCTAATTATGCTGTTATTCTGTGTTTCTTTTTAAAAACTCCTGCTTGTGTTTGTGGAGTCTGGAAATCATTTTTCCAGCTTGGTTAAACTGATGGTTAGAGCTGCTGTGCTCTCATTTCCCATCAAGTCAGGCTTCTCTGCAACACTTCAGAAGTTTTGGATCCTATTCTGGTGTACCAGGAAAAGAAATGGGAGATATTGCAGAGTTTCATTTCAGGTAACTTTTGCTATTGTCTGGGAAGAAATATTTTTTGCCTTTGCTGTGCAACTATGATGTCAATTTTATGGCTCAGTTGTAGGTAAGGAAAACTTAGATGAGGAAAACTAGAGTGATTAAGTGGAGGAGTTGTTAGAGGACCATACAGTTCTTCATTTTGAAAAAGCGAATTAATTTGCTGCTTAGTGGGTGTGTGTTTGTGATATCAGTGAGCAGCTAGAGCTGATTATTTTTATTTCAGCTTGTTACTTACTAGCATGTGCTATTCATGATACAGGCATTTAGTTGTAGTGTAATCTTATAATTATTTGGCAGTGTTCCTCAGTCTAATAACACACATCCAACTTCATGGTGAAACGCAGAAGGAAGCTCCTGATATCTGAACCTGGATGAAGCCATGGCTGAGAGTTTGACTTGTATTTTGAACAACAGGAAGAATTTCTTCTCTGAAAGAGGGTGGTCGGGAGTCGGAACAAGGTGCCCAGGGAGGTGGCGGAGTCCCCATCCCCAGAAACGTTCAAGAAATGTCTGGACATGACATTTAGTGCTGTGGTTTAGTTGACATGGTGGTGTTTGGTCAAAGACTGGACTTGATCTTGGAAGTCTTTTCCAGCCTTAATGGTTCTATGAATTCTTTCTAAGTGTGTATTTAATCTCTCTCCAGCTGGTCTGCAGTATCCTGTGTTCCTTCTCTCACCTCTGACTTGCTGTTGCCTCCAGATGCCCTCCACCAATTATGCTGGGATTCCAGCTTCTTCATGGCCTCTGGTTTTTAATATATATGTGGACAACGACTCCACTCTTACACCAGGTCTCTGACAACTGGATTAATCACATCTGTCGCCGCCCTGTGTTCTCAGCTGTATTCTGGTTCCTCTGCCGGGACTCGAGGCACAGCCCACGGGAATTGGGCTGGCTTCTGCAGCCACCCCCTCCCGAATTCCCCCGCTGCGGCCGGGCAAACAGCCACCTGCAGCCTTCAGGACTTCTCTGCAATACTTCAGCACTTCAGCGGCTCCGGGCTGGTGTTTGGACAGACCTGGGGATGCCCTTGGGAAAGCTGCGGGTTTCGCTTCTTCCCTTGCGCAGCCCGCGAGCCGCCCGGCCCCGCGGGTGCAGCCCCGCGCGCCGCCTGCAGGGGGCGCCGCCGCACCGGGAACGTGCGGGAGCTGCGATCCCGGAGGAATCCCGGCGTTCGTGCAGCCCCGCGCAGTCGTGACCGCTGCGCTCGGGAGGGCCGTCCTCACCCGAAGCCTCCCCGCTCTGCTAATGAGCTTGTCAGCGCCTCGTCTGTCCTGTCACTCTTTGTTTCTGGTTTTGGAAATGCCAGCCCAGCTAGCTGAGCCTTTTGCAGAGAGCAAAGAGACCGGGGGAGAAAGGATTTCTCCCTTCTCTACCTCCCCCATATTACAATAAAAATAAAATCCAAAGCTGCCTTTTTTTTTTTTTGCTTTTTTTTTCGTTTTGGTTGCTGAAGTGCTAAAGCAGCTGCCCTCTACTAGTCAGGGTTTGCCAAAGGAATAGCTTACACTAAAAGGAAGAGCCTGTCGGTGCTTGTGGAAATTGTTTGATTTGATATAGTTAATTGAACAGGTTGAAAGTCTGACAGTGTCCAGGGCAGTGCACCTGACCCCGAGCTTCATCCTTGTTATAGCAGAATGCGCATTGCGGGGAGGCCACAAATACCTGGCTTTTCAGCAAACGTGTAAGGACCTAGCTCCAGAATTTTCCTGTAGATTCTGTGGAAGGAGCTTTCAAAATGAAAAAAAAAAAAAAAACAAAAATGGCTGGATTCTGTCCAAGCCCTTATTGCATTCAGGAATTGATTTTCATCCCTTCACCCAGCAAGGATCTGCACACCCTGAGAAGTTTTTTTCTGGTTGCTCAGATCCTAGTGGTGACCAGCACTGAACTAATGCAGAAGAAGGCTTCCTGTCCTTCTCTGTGCATCCAGACAAATGCTTTATTCTCAGAAAGAGGAATCAACTGCGAGAAACTTGTATCTTTTAATTGATTCTGTTATCTGTGAACCGAAACCCCACACTTACAGATGTGAGTCTACTGACACAAAACCTCAGGACTGGTCTGAAGCGTGTGCATATGGATTTATCCATAAACTTTTTAAACAAGGTGGACTGAAGACGTGACTCCTTAAAAGAAACCAGAACAGAATACAGTCTTCTCCTGAGGTTTCATGAATGTTACTGAGCCCCAAAGTACTTATTAGAGGCAATTTCTTGTTATATAGCAATCAACACTAAGTGTTTGGCTTCAGATAAAACTTGGGGGACTCCTATTCTTATGGTTTCTTGTTAACTACAGCTACTATGTACCTTAATGCGATATATGAGTGCTTATATTTGATAGCTATGTTGCTGCTGAAAATCAGGTGCTCTGTTCTTCAGTGGCTGCAGTCTGCTGTGGAACTCAGTCTTTCTTTAGTCTTGATTTTAGTCTTTTAACCCTGCAGAAAAGGATAGGGAAAAAAAAACACAAGCAAACCCAAATAAAAAACCAAAAAACACAAAGAAAACAAAAAATCATGTCAAAACATGAGCTGTCCCATAGTTGTTAGAATCTCAAGAGCCTGCAACCCATTGGGCTGTGCAGACCTTACCCTGTTCCCAGTATTTCTGCTTGAAGCATGAGGAATTCCTGCCTGCCAGGCTGGTAAGAGAAGCCTCCAAGTTCCACAGACAGAAGTGTTGCTTCTTAATCACTGAATAAAAAACCCAAATGCTCTCCCAAGGGGAATTTGAGGTTTTGTTCTGTTTTGTGAAATGCCGAACAATGATGCCCTTGAGGAAATGTGTATCTTTTGTCAGTGTGCCATGTGTTTGAGACAAGCTGTCAATGTAATCCCAGTCCTGTCAGCCATACTGACAGGGCACTTGCATTGCACAGGGCCTGGTGACATTGTGCTGTGATTACAGGGAGGTCTTTTACTGAAATGTTTGATCCCCTAAACAAGTTTATGTGTATAAATAAACCCAAGTCACTTTCTCTGCATATTCTTTTGGGTGCAGGGAATTGCTGACTTGAGATGATGTACCTGTTTGCAGGTCACAATCACCAGACTATGTAACTGTTTTGGTTAGAAATGTCCTTTTGAAACCATCTAGTCCACCCCCTTGCTTAAGCAGGTTCAACTAGAACAGGTTGTCCAGAAGTGTGTCTAGTTGGGTTTTGAATGTCGGCACAGTGGTTTTATTTAATCAAGGTTTTCCTCAACTATAACTTTGAAGGTATACTTTTTAATGTTTGTTTTGCATGGGTTATGTAGTTTTTATGTTACAGTACTTCTTGATCTAAATATAACATCTCAGAACCTGAAGATGGATTAATAATGTTATTCAAAAAACAGTGCCAAATGTGCAATGATCCCAAATGGCCTGTAAGGAAATGTTTGTTGAATGTTCCAATTTTTTGTTGCTGTTTTTAAGTATAAACACTGTCTGGAGAAATGCCAGGAATGTGACAATCTGTTACTAACATATCAAACCTATGAAGTACTGCAGTCCAATCCACTGTCAAGCTCTAGTTGAATTGCCATGCAAAATTGCTTGTGTCCATTGGTTTATGGATGCTCTGCGCATACAGATAAAGCTTGTCATATATTGGCTTATCAAATACAAACAAAAGACAGCTTGATTGTGATGAATGTCACCTGTAACCATTATCCTAGGCTAATCTACTGCTGAATTTGCCGTTCACAGATGTGTGCAGTCCTTTTTTATGTCACATTAAGCCATATGCAGACTCACATCATAGCGACTCATTCCAAGTCTATCTCACGGAGAACTCTTCTTTCTGTTAATAAATGATGGTCTGCGATTTTTTTATTACTCTCAACACAAGGAGCTACAGACCTGTTAGCCTCTCACCAATTCTGCTAAAAGAATGGAACAGTTAATTTGGGCTTCTGTCAACAAAGAATTGCATTGTATAGGTAATACCAGTTATCTTGATGCTCAGCCTGTCAAACTAACCTGGTACATTTTTCTTTCTTTCTTTTTTTTTTTACCATTGGCAAGGGTACAAGTTTAGTATTTAACAGCTAGCATGCAGAATACAGTACCTTTTTTAGCCCCGAAAGAGTACAGCTTAGGATCACATGATATCTTAATTAAACATGGCCTTTTAATTCCGTATGCTGCATGCTGGAATGAGGCTGGTTCATTGACAGATGCCTGCACGCAGTAGGGAGACACTAATGAAAAGGGCCTTTATTGGTGTCCCCTGGTTTAGCTGGTTGTGCAGTGTCGTTCAGCCTTTCTGTGTTGGTTGCCTAAGTGTAGCAGCTGATGTGGTAGCAAACAGTCAGCAGGGTGGGTTAATGGTACAGGTGTGGTATAAATAATCCAGCTAAATTGTTCTGAGAAAATTTGTTTTATTGAGCCAAATGTAGTGCAGTATATGAGAAACCCCTTCATCCCACAGGTACAGCCTCTTCTCCCTTGGAAAGCAGACTGTCAAGGAAGATGAGTTGGGAGTTAGTGTAGGTAGACACATTACATGTACTCTAAATGAAAAGCTAATGGGACTAATGTAATCTCTTGTTATAAAAGTTGAATTGAATAGCAGGGATTGTTGTAATGTACACAGGTCAGGCTGCTTAAATCTACAAGGATGCTGTGTCCAGTTGTGATGTTTTAATTCTAAGAGTAGAAGTAGATAGAAAGCAGAGCACAGCCTTTTCCCAAGCCTGGAAGATGAGCCTTGTGTTGTCATGTTACAGGAGATGAAGCTGCTGAAAGGAAGGTTGATAGGTGACTTGATAACTGGATATAGGGATTTAGCAGGACAACAGTGTGCGTTCAAAAGCTGAAATTGGAAGCTTGAGTGATTGCGTAATCGGAAAATGAATCCTGGCTTTGCAGGTCATTTAGCAGTGGAAGTACTTACTAGGAAAAAGGGTAGACTGACAAATTCGCGTTTTCAAAAGGTGAGAAAGGTGGGTGGAAAAACACATGGTAAGCATGTGTACGTGCAGTACCCAGGCTGCATGGTCACAGTGGTCCTTCAGCAGAAGTATCTGCAGTCTCTAGATTTCAGTACACGCTGCAACTTCATTGTGTGAATTTGTGTTTGCAGTTTTACTTTTCTGCTTCTTGAGGGTCTATGCCTTTAGAAGCAAACACCCCTCAGAAGCTCATGTGAGCCTTGAATTAGGCAAGTTAGCAAAACTACATGGAAAACAATCTACCAATTTTTCTTCCTGTGCTCACACAGGAAAAAACACATGTTTTTTCCTACTTGTTCAATCAGTAGGTCAGACTAGGTCTAGGGTAAAACTTCTGATACACAGGCATTCACACTTCAGGCTGAATGTGAGCAGTCCCGCATACTACTAGATATAGCCCTGTTGTAACCATCACATTTGGAGTAAGTACCTGAACTTAGGAAACTATGGGGTATTTTCCTGGCAGCTCTCTCCTATCGTTTGAATCTCTTATATTTTCCTGTGTTTGATCAGAGAGCAAGCTAGGCTAGATACACATAGTATGGAAAATCTAAATCTGAGATTTGAAGTTCTTGTCTGTCTTCTCTTTGAATTCTCCTGTGACGTGCATTTTGCAAATGTACCAAATGTGATGTGCAAAGTGATGTCTGTAAACAATCTATTACATATTTCTTACGAGCCCAGTTGAATGCTGATGCATGCTCACATATCTGCCATTCCTTTAATTCTGTTCTTAGTCATCATTTCTGTACAAGATTCCCCACATAGCCTGTTAATACCATCTGTTTTCCAGGTCTGTGTACCCATTCTTCTTAGAGCAGATAAACATTTGCTGCTGAAGCTGCATGTGATACTCTTTTGCTGGAACAGGTACCAGAACCTGCAGTCTAGTAGGAGACTCTGACTTCTTGAGCTGTTGCCTGGGAATTTCTTGACATGTATCACTTCAGAAGTGGCTCTTGCACTGTCCTAAAAATGATAATGAAAAATAACTATTGCAGACTGTTTCTTCTGAAAGCACAACCCTTCGAGTGTGTCTTCTGATCAGAAATGTGTGGCCATCAACTAATGTAGCCTGGATCAGATCAATAGGATTTTAGCCATGGAACTATCTTTGGCCTCCATATGCTACATACAGTATTGCCATAAGGTTTGCTGATCTAAGTGTGTTGCTGGGATGGGACTTAGAGCTGCAAAGTGCAGACATCAAATCAATCTGACAGAAAGCAAGGTTCACACTGGCTATGTTTGTTACAGTTTTAGGCAAGAGTATATTCTAGTTGGGCAAATGCCCTTGCTTTTTTTCTGGCTTTATGGCTTCTTTGGGTTTAAATAGACTACATAATCTCAGGGTTTGAGATTTTGCAAAAACTGTTGAGGGATTCAGATTGTGAAGTTCAGGTGTTCTCTGATGTCCATTCAGAAAAGTTGTTCAATGACTAGTCTTCCGGGAGATTTTACTTTCGGTGTGAATTTTCTTTGACAAAAGCAGAAACAGTTACCTACTCAGGTCAGAGAATATTGTCTGTAAAACTGTACAAGATTTCTTTCTTTTTTTTTTTTTCTGTTATAAAGCTAAATCTTGAACTACTGCATAAATGGTTGAAACTGAATCATCTGAGTCTTAATTTCCTGGGCCTTGTAATTTTTACATCTGCACTGCTGCAGCATAGCACAGCTTTGCCTGAGCACAGCTCTCAGGCTAGTGAAGGATCACATGGAGTATTCATGAGCAGTCTTCTCTCTGGGCTGTGAGCGAGGTGGAGCTTTGAGGCAATGGTCTGTGATACTGCAGTGGAGGAATACATTCTTCAATTCATGTGCACCTGCAGACTGCAACTTCAACTGAAAATGTTGAACTGCATTGATTCCCACATTGCTTATCATCAGAGCTAATTCAGTGGAGCTGTCCCTGACTGCTTACAGTGATTAGAGATGTAGGTGATGGTTTCTAATCTTCTACAGGGACCAGTCACTGGAGGACAATGTGGGCTTTATTTTGCCAGTGAATTTTGCAGCAACTGGCTGACAGTAGAGGAAGTATCTTCTGTTTCAGGTACTGATTAATGTCCATTCAAAGCACTGCAAATTCAGGACCTAACTGGGACCTTCCAGCATTTTTGTGTCCTAGACTTAGCCTCTTTTTTCTTCTGTTTTGAGACTTTTTGTCCTTCTGTTGAACAATCTTCCTTTCCAGTAGTGGAAACCTTTAGAAGTGCAGGAGTGACAGTTCTCTCATTGTATCCAGCTCCACAAAGGCTCTACCTGGCTTGGATGACTCTGTCCCTAACCTGGGGTTGGAGCATGCACAGTCTCTTGCAATGGCTCTTTGAGTGGGTCTGTTGAGTGGTTGCAGACTGAAATGCTTTGAAGGTTCTAACACGAACAAGTTTACATTGATCTTCATGAAGATAGTATGTTGGCACAAAGGCTTACTATCAAGTTGTGCTTTCCAGTTAGAAACTGTGCGATATTTTTCTTCTTCCCAACAGTTATTTAATTCTTTTAACTGAACTGCAAGTATTTTCCCTGACCTTGTATTGAAAATCACTGAAATTTTGGTAACAATAATTAGGCCTAAAAAATCAGTCTGGTTCAAAATAACTAACATGGAAATTTTCAGCCCCAGTGGTTGAGATCCAGCAACACTTGATGATTATGAAAGGTGTCAAGCAGCTATAATTATAGTCATTGACACTTGTGCTGTTTGTGTGTACCAAAACATGTATTTGGTCTCTTTTGTAAGGAATATATGTAATGGCTCATTGTTATGAGTCTCTGTATTTGGCTGCGTTGCGCGTTTCTGTCTGTAAAGGGAATGTGTGTTTAGAGGAACTGATGCTATTCCACTGTTGTGGATCAAGTATCTACTTTTATGGAAGCTTTAATTTTCTTCTCATATTGGTTTATTTAACAATGAATTTTTCAAACTAGAAATACACTATCATTCCTTACATAGAAAATAATTAGCAATAGGTTTTATTTCTTATGCAAAATATGTTGTATATGCAGTTTCTGTGTGTAATGATTTTCATGGATTCTCTCTCAAAGCTAAGTATAGATGGTTTTCAAATCTATTCTAGTTGCATCTTTAAAGCAGTGACCTAGCTGTAGTTATGAGTGTGCTATATCAGGCTGAAGATGCATCTAGCCTAGAATCCTGTCTTTGTCCAAAGGTAATGCTTAGGAAGGAGTGTGGATACAGGAAGAGCATAATTCCTCCTAATACCTTCCTGCCTTCCAACAGTTTGGTGTTCACAGTCTTATGCACGGTGTAGCATAACTCGTGTGTTTGAGCAGCCTCTGTTTGAACACATATCCCAAATCTCTGTGGTAATATGTATGAGTAAAGGACATGGAACCTGAAAGCTGACATTTTCTGATTTCTGAGATCTGAGAAGTGCAGCTTTAACATTGACTTTGCATGTGCTGGTGGTGGCGTGTTTTGTACTAGAAGAAAAGAATATTTAAAGATGCAGGGGAGTAATAAGATTATTAAAAAAACCTCAAAACACGAAAACAAACAAAAACCCACGAGGCTGATGAATTACAAAACTGTGTGTCCCTTGAGATTGTTATTTTTTTGCTATTTCGTTAGTATTTTAGTTAAAAAATTTATTTTCTGGATTAGTTGATGGCACAAATACTCTTTTGTCCAGAAAATGCCCTGAATGAGCAGAAAATGCAACCAGAATGCTCTTGAGAGTCTCTTTCACTTTTCATACACAATCCAAGTTGGTGGTGCTTGATTCATACAATAGTTTTGGTTATGTAAGAGTCCCTTAAAGGTCGTCCCATAAAGATCCCGAAAGTCCAGCCCCCCCTGACTTGGCCAGGGACACCTTCAAATAGATCAGGTTGCTCGAAGCCCTGTCCAGCCTTGACCTTGAATGTTTCCAGAAATGTGACATATTCAGTGTCTCTGGGCTACCTGTTCCACTCTTTCACCACCCTCACTGAAAAAATGTCTTCCTTATATCTAGTCTGAATCTATTCCAGGTTAAAAACCAGGCCTTACTAAAAAGTTTGACCCTGTCTTTCTTACAGGCCTCCTTTAAGTACTGAAAGGCAGCAATAAGGTCTCTCTGGAGCCTTCTCTTCTACAGGCTGAACAACCACAGATTGAGATATTTCTGTCAACATTGATGGAAGTTAGCTTTGAAGAACTTGCAGTATTTACTTACAAATCCCTACTGCTGCAATCCAGTTCTGACCTTCAGAGACACCACTTCTGAAGAGCTCACAGAGCCTTTTTATTTTGTTGAATTTGATGAATGATGCCTGGCTTTCATTTCCCTGACAGACTGTTTATTTTCACCAGGTGTGCTTCAGGGCTGACTCTCTGTTTGTTTGTTTTTCTCATTTATTAGAGAGATCGTTCGTTGTCAGTAAAATAACAATTACAGTATCTGAGCATTTATTGCTTGTTCTGGAATGCCAGATGTTAGAATACATCCTACAGAAAAAAGATGGAAACTTTATCTCTTTTTAGTCATAGTAGTCTTGAACACATAAGGCAAAGTAGAATATGGTTTTTTACATTCCATCTGAGTGAATCCTTCAGTAGTAAGCAACTATTTGCATACTCTTTATGTAAGCAACCTCTAGTTAAACAGCATCCACTAAATCTTGTGCAGTCTATTGCTGACTTGCAAGAATTGCTGGGAACTGTTACACCAATATGATCATCCATCTGGCAGAAAAACACTGTAAACTGCAGTGCCATTAACAATTTTGTATAGCAGAAGCTTTGATGTGCTGGATCCATTCTGTACCTCAGTGAATTACCCACAGTAGAAGAATAGTATAAACAATTGTAGTCTGAAACACTCTCTTGTACAAACCTGTAGTTATAATTGGTAGTAAGAGACTGTGGGAAGCAGTACCTTTTGATAGAATCTCTCAAAAATATATCAAAATGATTAAACAGATTTCCCAAAGAATTTGAGGACTTGCTAATTCTAGACTGATACGTGATTTTTAAAAAACAAGCATGCGGCTTGCTGGTTTTCAATACCTAATGGCTTTCTGGAGTGCAGAAAAGTGAAGTTGCCAAATTTGACCTTGGACCAAAATCATAGCTGGAATATGGAACTTGTTTCATTTTATGTAAACCACAGTGACGAGTCATGTAATTGTCCTCTGTAGGAGGTTATTGAGAAGTCCTTAAACTGATTACAACTGCAGTGGCCCAACATGGATAACAAATGAGTTTAACTCAACTTCAAATTGTTTTGCACTAACAAGCCCTGTGACTAAACTTTATGTGTCATCTGGTTGTCAAACCACATTGGAAGTGGATTAACTTAGATGTGGGTTGGATTTGCCCTCCACAAAGTAGGGGTGGATGCCCCTATGTCCTCTTTAAATTCTTGCAAGCATACTAAGTGTTCTAAGTAGTTCCCTGTAACTCATACAGCCAGTAATGCAGTAGCTCAGTACAGACTGATGTGTTCTCTCCTGTTCCAGGGGCATCCAGGCAGGATTTCAATCTCCAGTTTTAAATGTTAGTGTGCAACTGTGACCATCCCATGCAATTCAGGTTGGTGGGGAGATCATACCTTTGTCCTGATGGGTCCCCAGTCATGCCTCAGGCAACTGTATTGTGGTCATGTACTGGAAATGTTCGGTGTAATTGACCCCTGGAGAGGGGAGCTTTGTCTTTGCCAGGTGTCATGCAGAAGTTTAACAGAGCTGTAAAGTCAGGAGTCAGGCAGGTTCTGAGCAAGGAGGCAGCCAGGGCTCTCTGCCTTTGTATAATGGAGTAGCTGTGGTCACACTATATTTACTATTGCCTGTCAACAATACAATGAGGGGTGTGATGCTGTAACTTAAAAATCTTCTACATCTCTTGTTAGAGGTGCCATATTGCTTTCAAACCTTGTGGTGATGTGAATAATCTCTTATCCAAAACCATGTGCTGCTGAAGCTTGTGGAGTCACAGAAATCTTTAGTGAGCCCAAGTTAGAACAAGAAAAACCTGGACTGTAGCTCTCTACCTCAACCAATAATGTTTCCAATTCCTTTAAGTATTTAACACTATGTTAGAAAGAGAAGATAATGGAAGGAGAAATTATGTACTTACAGCCTTCCTGCCACACCACCGCTGGACTGAATGTAGCATTTAGAGGTGATGCAAATTCTTTATTCTTCTTTTAGGGTGACAAAAAAGCTCAGAAAAGTTATACTTGTCTTTCCACTGTTCGGGTTTTTACCACAATCCAAAAATAATAATAAAGGATAAAAAATAACATTATCACCTGATTGAAAGATTCTTAAGACAGGCACTGGAGACAGCTCATTTTTTTCATTGTAGAATCAGTGAGAGAAGATAGAAATGTAACTGACAGAGCCGTCTTAAGCAAACGCTGTTCTAGCTTTGGACAGCCTTAGGACTCTGCAATAAAAATGCTTTAATGTGAACACCTATTGTGGTTTTACTATTAAAAATAATAAAAAGTATCCTGACATGTCATTGTATTTGTCATTTGATGGTTTTATACTCCTCTCTTTCTGTTTTGAGGCACAACTGTCGTAATATCCAAGCAGGCCCCATAACAAATAGAGAACAAGAATTATGTGAAAATAACTTTGTACATAGCGGTTAAAACTGAAGCTGTACAGAATGAATGAGACTGTGAATGCCTCAGTTATGAGTAACACTTTGTATGAGTTCACACTCAGGTAGGTAAGTGTTGTCCTGGTTTTGGCTGGGATAAAGTTTGTTTTCTTTTTAGTCACTGGTACATTGCTGTGCTTTGGTTTCAGCATTAGGTTAATGTTGTAACACACTGGTATTTTGGTTGTTGCCTAGCAATGCTTGCCCCAGGTCAAGGACTTTCAAGTGTGTCAAGCTCTGTCCCTGAGGATCTGCACAAGAAGATGGGAGGGAGCATGGCCAGAGCAGCCATGAACTGGCTATAGGGATATTCCATACCATAAAACATCATGCCCAGTATACAAACATGGGAAATTGGCCAGGAGGGGTCAGTGGCTGCTAGGGAATGAGGTGGGTGTTGGTTTGTGCGTGGTGAGCAACTGTACTGAGCATCACCTGTTTTCCTGGGTTTTATTTTTTTCCCGTTACAATTATTATCAGTAGTAGTAGTATATTTTGCTATCATCATTATTATTATATTTTACTTTATTTCAAGTATTAAACTGTTCTTGTCTCAACCTGCAAGGCTTTTTCCTTCCCTCATTCTCGCCATCCCACGGCTGTGTGGTGCTGAGCTGCCAGCTGGGGTTAAACCACAACAGTGTATATGGAGCAACATTTTACTTTATCACACAAGAAAAATTTCTTATCTAAGAACATGGATTTCCCATTAACCCCTCCTGGATTTGAAATAGGAGTCCCTCTCTCTCTTTTTAAAATCACTTCATTTCATAGTGGTGGTTTCTTGTAACTGAGATGATCTGATACTGCATGTTGAAGTGCAGGTCTCTCTTGCTTTCAGAAAACTCTTGATTACATTGTAGAAGTCAGTCATAGCAAGAAACATTTCTATGTTAAGAGCCTGGTTATCTGCTCTCTAAAAAAGCCATTTTCCCTGATTGTTCTGGGACTTCTTAAGGCAGACTTGAATTCTCTTTTCTGGACAAGGGTTCAGTGAAGGGTTTTGCAAACTTGGGGAGTGCATTGAATGCCTGGCAGTCCCAAAATGCTGCAAGTTCAGACTCATCTCAGGAGATGCTCCTCTCTCTGTAGATGTAAATGTTCTTGTCAGCATGTCTGTGGGTGTAAGTCAGGACCTTTCTAAAGTCCCGGCATTGTGGTACTTTTTAACCTCTTTCATCACTTCTCCAGGTAAACTTTTTGCAGTGGTTAAGAGTGGTGCTTTAAAGCTTGATGAAAATATCTGTAGTGAATCTAAAAACTTAGAGTGGGAGGTGGCAGTGTTTCTTTTTAATAGCTTTGTACCATTCAGGAACACTGACAGAACAAACCATTAGGAGCTGTCTTTGTGTTGACCACTTTTGTGACAGCAGAGTAGTTTTCTTGTCTCTTACAGCAGTCCTGTAGCAACTTCTGCTGCTACCCAGCCACTCTGTAGCAGCAGGAGGCTCTTGGCTAGCGAAGAGGAGGTGCTTTCCAGTACTGGGGAAGTTACTCTGACAAAGGTGTTTGTCTGCGGAGTTGTGGGAATGTGATTTACTTCGATCACATAGTGTTTATCCCAAGTCTGGAACGATATCCCATTAGTTACTGTGCTTGGGTAGAGACCAAAACCTGGTGCCTATCTCTAGAAGTAACAGCTTTTTATCAGTCTTCCTTTCTCAGATCTTTTATTGCCCTTGCTGTAAAACTGTTCCTGTGGAGACTGTGCCAGTGGTCTAATTGTGCTTGCGGGTGGGAGGAGACCAATAGCATTTTTTCCATGTGTCCTGACAGTGCTTGAGAAACAGTAGTGGCTTAGAGGTCAGGATTGCAGAAGACATTAAAGGTGTTCCAAGAATTACAAGTGAACTGACACAGACATATCCTACAACTATAATTAATGGTCGCTGTGAATCAGGCAGAATATATGTGTAAAAATCCTTGACGGCTGTTCTGACTAGTGCAATGTGATATGCAGCATGTTGCCCTTCAGAAGTAATCCAAAATTGGACTTGACATTACTGCTTTTTGGGCTCTTTTTCACACATTGTCTCTTCCAGGACTTCGCAGAAGCACCATTTCTTGGAGAAATGTGTTGCTTTCCTCAAACACAGTATCCCAGTGATTTACACCTCTTCTCTTTCTCCTTCTCATTTCCTGTATTTGAAAATGTTGGAACAACTTTCTCACAAGTAAGACCTGAGACATGGCCTAAAGCCAGCAGAATCCTTAAAATGCCTAGAAGTGAAACTTAAATCTACATAGAATTGCCATGGTCATTAAAAACTTAACCAGACATCTCTTTCCCATTGCTTTTCATCATTTTCACTGTTGAGAGAACCAAGTCATTTTGAAGTGTAGAACAGGTAAGAAACAGCAGAGAAAATCCTTTCCAGCTTCTCTGGCTTGTGCCAATGGACACATAGAATTCATGAGGAAGGAAATAATTTTGTCTCTCCTCTGACTGATTTCTGAGAAACCAGCTTATGCTTTTACTTTTCAGAAAGAGTGAATGAATTCTGGAAGTCTTCTTGTCTCTTAAGATTGAACAAACCCTTATGCAGCAGATGTACTATGTTAGTAGAGCTGGTTGGGTTTTGCCAAGAGAACTTCTGGCTCCATAATGTTGCTGTGTTGATGTCAGTGATGTTTCCTCAAACATCATTTGACACTGAGGCTAGTTAGTAAGGAGTTATGACAACTTGTGCCCATGCTGCTAGGGGTTCTTACTCCAAAGGACAGGGTGACTGTGTTCATGCCATCTGTGGGAAATAGCCCCCAGTCTCTGCTCATTCCTGAAGTATACCTGGAAGTTTCAGAGGAACTCTTGAGTGGCCCAGGCCAGTATCATCTCATGAAATCTCAGGGGTGATTTGATAGTACAACTGAGTTACAGCAACTGGACCTTGGTGGCACTGGTTAATTTAATGGAATGGACAGCAGTAGAGAATGGATGTTCTTGGAACCAGATGCAGTCCTCTTTTCAGAATGTGTGACATCAGGTGAGCTTCAAAGGGCTGAAAAATCCCTCATTACAAGCCTAATAGCCACCATCCTTCTGCCTTTCTAACCTTGCTACTTACAGCATTTTCTTTAGAGAAATCAAATGTCTGGATGCTGCAGCTGCTGAGAGATACTGCAGGTGGTGTACACTTGTATCTAAACAATTTTGAGGGAGGTTCCATGTAGGTAGAACCTGCTCCTTGGTTTACGCATTTCAATTGAATACATCCATATACAAATTATGTAAGACTCTTGTATTCAGTACCTGCTAGTTGTGACCTTGCCTGAAGTTTAGGCAGCCTGATTTGTAGCTCTGTACCTTCATGGAATAGAATCATAGTCACTGTGGTTAGAAGGCACCTCTGGAGGTTATCTTGTCCAACTGCCTGCTCAAAGCAGGGGCCTCTAGAGCAGATTGTCCAGGGCTGTGTCCTGCCTCCTGTGTCCTTGGAGTTGTATCTCCAAGAATAGAAACTCAGCAGCTTTTCTGAACATTTGTTCCAGTGTTCGAGCACACTCAAAAAAAGTTCTCTACATTTAAATGGAATTTCCTGTGTTTCAGTTTGTGGCCATTGTCTCTTTATTCCTTATGTCAGGTGTTTACACATGTTGGAAAGCTCCCCTTGAGCCTTCTCTTCTCCTGGCTGAGCAATATCAATTCTCTCAGCCTTTCCTTAACTTACAGATGCCCCAATCTATTAATCATCTTTGTGGTCCTTTGTTGGACTTGCTCCAGTATGTCTGTGTCTCTCTTGTACTGGGGATTTCAGAACAGGACACAGTATTCTAGATGTGGCCTCACCCTCACCAGGGTCAAGTAGAAGCAAAGGATCACCTCCTCTGACCTGCTGGAAATGCTATGTCCTCCTGCAGCCCAGGAAGCTGCTGACGTTCTTTGCTGAAAGGGCGCATAGCTGACTTACATTCAGCTTGATATTCACCAGGATCCTAAGTCTTTTCTTGCTCACTGAATAACAAAAATGTTTCTTACACCGTTAGGAATAGATCTTATGTGATCTCATCCTTACTGTTTAAGTAGGACATGGCTGCTGAGAGCAGATACAAGGTCTTGAGGCCATGACTGGGAGTGCCCATGTCTTGCTGTGTGTTGCAGAAAGAATCTTGGCTTGCCCATCTTCAAAGACCATCAGAAAATTGCTTGGGAGCAGACTGGAAATAACTTGATTTAGATCAGCTTCTTATGCAACTGTGCTGCAGAATTTGTAATTGATACTTCAATCTATAGACAGCTGTGATCCTACTTACCATCCAGCTGATTTAATTCAGGGGTATTGACAGGAATTCATACTGTCAGTGCTCACATATGGCTTAACCAGGGAAGCTTTGCAGTGTGAGAAAACTGGAAAAAAGAATTTGTTCCAGTGGGAAGAAAACAGAAAAAAAATTGTGAGGAAAACCAAGCAAAATGTGTATGACAAAGATGACTCAAAGGAGAACATTACAAAAAAGTATAAGTGAATTGAGGGAAGAGTATTTACATATCTGGATATTTGATTTAGAATTTAAATCTGGAAGATGAAGTAAATAATTTTTGAGTATCTGTTGTCTCTTTTTTTTGGTTTGTACTGCTGCTATTCAGCTCTTGCTATGTGAACATTGTTACTTGCTGGAGTTTCATAGGACATGTGTCTACAACCCAGGAAAGAGAGTTAAGCCCAAATATTTATTTATCACATAGAAACAAGAAATTGTGTTTTGTGTATAACCAAAATCACATTTGAAACTAACCCTAAAATGATTTGGCCTTTGTGTTGAAGACTAAGTGCAAGGTAATGAATGGAGAGGAAGATAAACACTTTAGTACTTGACTGAGGATTCAATTTGTGGCTCAGTGCTAGTACTCAGAAAACATTCTCTAGACTCTTGTGGTTTAGAAAAGTTTTGCCAGGCTGAAAATGTTTTTCTTCTCTGTCTTCTTTGTATGTGTGTGTGTATAAACCAGTGGAAAAATGATTTTGCATATTTGTGTCTGAGCTCTGATATGAGTGAAAGCATCTTCATTCAACCTGTCAGAATAGTCCCTCTTTGCATCAGTGAAGTGTCTCACCTTGCACTTAACCACTGTGTCACTGGTTCCTAATGCATATTCTGTGGGTAAAAGCACTGTGCTTCAACAGTGACATCTGCCCTTTGGGTCTGCTTAGTGGGTTAGTCTGCAGTATTACTGCAGGAAATTTCCATGATGATAGTTTCCAGTCTTCTCCTCTATATAAATTACTACAGGCAAATTGTCGATAAGGGTTATAATACGTTCACTAGCCACAGTTGTTGCTTTTTCTCTAATCTGATTTTATTGGTTGATTAGTGTTTGTTCAACTCAGTGCCTCTTTAAAGAAAGACTTAAGGGTGGATCATGTCGTGCATTCAAATGTGTCCTCTCCATATACTCTTTCTTAAAAAGAAGGTGTAACTGAAGATTCATACATAATACAGTGATTTAATGTTTGCTGTTCTCTTTGAAAGGAAAAATTTAGTTTATAGTAGAAAGAAAACCCACTGAAGCTATCAGACAGACAATGTAATATAAAGCAAAAAATCACCCCGTATTACCTGAGGTTTGGGAGTTTACTGATACTTTTTTTGATTTATATAAATTTCCTTTTCTTCCTTTTACTCTGTCACACACTTTTTTCCCAAGGCCTCTTTGAATGTTAGATCTCATGCAGAGATAAAGAGCCCTCCAGTACTGCTGCCTCCCTCTTGTGCAGACCCCAATAACCTCAGCTCCTCTGAGCAGTCTCTTCCAAAACCTCCATTTCAAAACCATAAGGACCTGAGAATCACCCATTTCACTGCTAGGTGGCTCTGATTGTGAATTAGCCTCATCATTTAATGAGTGTCTCATTTTAATTAGTTTGATTTACCTTGCAGCACTTCTTTCTTGTTTTGCCCCTTCCTGCTAAATCAAATCACATTGGAAATGGCAGAATTATTCTGCCATTTTAAAATGTTGGTGAGATTCCTCTCACAAGCAGCTCCAAGTATTGCTGTAGTCACTGGAAGCCATCCACTGACCTTAGGCTCAGCTGTAGCTAAAATTAGCCAGCTCTGGTTTTGTCAATTAGTTGCTAAATTACAAGCTTTTTGAGAATGAGAGAG
Source organism: Aphelocoma coerulescens (assembly GCF_041296385.1). Lineage (NCBI taxonomy): Eukaryota > Metazoa > Chordata > Aves > Passeriformes > Corvidae > Aphelocoma > Aphelocoma coerulescens. The sequence continues at coordinate 154,372,568 of NC_091015.1, read as the reverse complement.
TATTTTGTCCCAAGCTCTTTTTTAGACATCTGCTGCTGAACAGCCAGAGTGAGTGACACACACAGATCCCATTATGCCTAACTCTGGACCTAGGTGTGATGCTCTGGATTGAAAAGTGGACTCCTAAATTATCATCCAGAATAGTCCCTTGTGTGGTTTCTGAAAAAGCCTGGAGGCACCTGAACATCCTATTTCCCTTTTTATTTTAGCCATGATTTACCTCAGTGCCTGCAGTCAATTCTTTATGCATGCCCAAAATGGTCCCAATGTGAGCAGAAAAGCAGAAAGGAAAATAAGTCTGGTTTCCCCTTCAGGCTGATGGCTTTCAAATCCTGCCTCCAAACTATCCACCTGGGCAGTTGGCCCTTTCCCTAGCATGTAGGAAAGGGAGGGCTGGAGTGGGTTCTCTGTGTCTGGTCTTGGAAAGAGGCTGGAAGTTGACAGAGGTTGGAGCCCTTGCACCCTGCATACAGATTCCCAAGTGTATCACAGCAAGGTCAGTGCAGCCTCAGCTTGGCAGAACTGGGGGCCAGCCCCCTGGCCTGGAGCAGGAACTGGGCCTCAGCACATTCCACTGGTAGTTTGAAGATGACCTGTCTCCCTCTTTTTGGAAGAGCTCTCTTGCTCCTAGCTATAGCAGTTATTTTTATAAAAAAGGTCACACAACATTTTCCTGCACTTTGTAGTGGAAAATGAGCTTTTATTTTTGCTTGGGAGAATGAGACCCAAAGCTAGAGCCAGGGGCTGGGCTGCATGTTCCATCTGGGCCACAGTGCTAGGCTGCTCCCTCTGGTAAAGTTCCTGCACATCAGTGTTGCATCATTATCATTAATATTATTGTTATTGTTGAGCAAAATATTTGTGGTACAGAGGACAGAATAAAAAAAATAAGGTCTGGATTATGTTATAGGGATGAGTTGCATACAATAAATTGTTGCTTAGGTATCTGTTTTTTTTCTGATCCAAAATGACTGTTGTCTCACAGTGTTCTACAGGTCAAGTGTAACTATTAAATAAGAGGAATAAACCAGCAGAATAAAATCCTTATGTCCTGATTCTCCTCACAGCTACTGTAATAAAGGCTGGAAGAAATGCAAAGGAGTTCTGCAAAGTTTGGTGTACTACTGAGCCAGCAATGCAGCAACAGATTAGTGCCTGTGTCTGCAAGACTGTGCATATAATTGAGTAGAGTTAACTTCTACAACAGGAAAATTATCTTTCTCTTGGTTATAAAATGGGCAGCATAGACAGTAAGTTCAAGGCCCATCAGAGGTGGTGTGTGCAGCTTGACAGGTGCCAGGCTTCTAATTAAAAGCCCACAAAGAGAAATGCTAGAGCAAAACGTGCATCTGGATAGATGTGGCTGGTTCCTTCTTCAGGTGAGGAGAGTCGAAGCAGTCTACAGTGCTTAACCTATGAGCACGTTGCTTTTAATTTTCCATTTTTATTAGTATGAATTATTAACCTCATGAATATTAACACAAAACCTTTCTCAATTTAATTTTTTATTAAAAAAATGAAGGATGAAGCTGGTATGGGTGTGGAAGAAAGCATCACTGAAAGCTGCTTGGAGATAATGTGGAACAGGAGGGAGTTAGCGATACAGACTGGGAAGTGGTTTAATACTGTATGTACCTCAGCATTGGGATATGAAAACTTATTTTAATATTTAATAAAATTTTTATTTTTCTCTTCTTCTTTTAAACAAAGCAGTGATTTGAAAATCTTATTAGAAAATGTAAGTTCTCAAATTCTGGTGTGCTGGAGCTTTGATGGCCCACAGACCTTCCGCAATGCAGTACAGTAAGCTATCTGTGCACATTATATCGGTCCTCCTTGCTTCCCACGGGTTTGGCATTAAAAGAAACTCAGAAAATGAATTAAACATGCTTCGAATACTTCTTCTTTGTGTAGGTTTTTGCCTAAATGCTGTATGGCAGTTAGAGTAATGAGGAGGAAGAGGGAATGGCTTTCCCCAGCAGATGAGTCAGATGGCCCCCAAGATCTCCTTCCAAGGCGTGACTGTGGTGGGTTGATCTTCACTTGACACCGGGTGTCCCCCAAGCCTCTCTATCACTCCTCTCCTCAGCAAGGCGGGGGAAGCAAGTAAGATGGAAAAAACCTCGTAGGCTGAGATACAGGCAGTTTACTAAAATGTGATGCTCAAGCAGAGGAAAAACTCCTAAGATTTTATTCTCTACTTCCCATTAGGAAGTGATGTCTGGCCACTTCCTGGGAAGCAGGACTTCAGCACATGTAGTGGTTTCTCTGGGAGGCTAACATTGTAAAATAATGAATGTCCTCCCTTCCTCTTCCTATTTGTTAGCTTTTATATCTGAGTATATTTCATGTGGTATGGAATATCACTTTGCTCAGTTTGTGTCAGCTGTCCTGGCTATGTCCTCTCCCAAGATTTTGCACATCCCGAGCCTGCTGGTGTGGGGGCAAATGTTGGAAAGGCAGCCTGGATGCTGTGGGGGCACTGCTCAGCAGTAGCCAAAACCTGTGTGTTCTCAGTGGCTTCCCAGCTACTGCTACAAAGCACAGGCTCTGAGGGCTGCTGAGGAGAAAATGAGCTCTGCCTCAGCCAGACCTAGTGCTTGAAAACAATGGAAGATTTTGCTTATAAATGGATTGTCTTCAGTGTGATTTCAGGGATTTCCCAGTTCCACTTGGGTTGGTCACTTCAAGAATGAGTCTTGGGGTCTTTTGGTATGCGTGTTTGCGTGGTTATTTTTCTTGTGGTAATAAATGATCCCTTTTTTCTGCAAGAAATACGATTTTTGTTAAGGTCCACCATTAGGAGTTACAGAAAAGGTTCTTGTTTTAGTTTGCTTTCAAGACTTCAGTCAATTCTAATGCTTTCTAAATTGTCTTTCCCTTTCCAAATCTGTTCTGTGTAGAAGCTGTGCATTATAATATATGAATGTATGTTTACTCTTCAATAAATTAACAAGACTCTTGCCAGTATGATCTAATGTGATTTTTTTTTTCAAATTAATAAAGAAATGGGATATATAATGCATAATGTGTTGCACAGGGAGCAACATTATATTAACTAGAAATTGAAGAACAGCATGTCCTGCTAATGGTGAACAAAATCAAGGGTGTTGACAGATTCACTCACTCCATCACGAGCAGGAAAGAACTTGAGGATGTTTATTTGAATACGGGGACCATAAATCTAGCACACAGGTACCAACAAACAATAGTCCTGGGGTTTTTTCTTAAAAAATATGATGTGCAATATAATAAAAGCTCATTATTACATGTCTGTATTATCTTTATATATAGCTGTAGATAATATATAATTTTGTATGTCCAGGAAGTAGGTTGGCAGATGTATGGACAACAAACAACGTGGATTTATAGACTGCCTGCTAAAGGATTACATTTATCCTTAATTTACTTTGTGGATCCTATTGTGTCCTTCCTGAGAGCACTAAAAATGGTTGTCTCACATTTTACAGTACGCTTGAAAAGTGCTGTAATATGATTTGTGCCTGAATTTATATTTCAGAAGGGAATTCAAGTTATCACTATTTCCTCCTATTAAAATCATCCGGTGCTGAACATGTTCATCTGAAAAACAGGACCATCTAACAGTCTTTTACTCAAGACTTGCAAGAAATCAATATAGTTCCCATCAGTACAGTAAATTACCAACTGAACCCCTTCCAGTAATCATGATACACAGTCTCTCATTAACCCCTTCCCTTCTCTGTATTGAGATTTGTATTCTAATATTGTCTTAGAATAAAACTATTTTTGAATGTATCTGTAAATCATTAGACACTAGAGTAATTAATTCAAAATTTTATAACTAGGGCTCTTATGTGTCTGTAGCGAGTCTGTTTCATACCTTTATTGATGATCTGGACAAAAGGATTGAGGACATTCTCACTAAGTTTGCAGTCAGCACCAAGCTGGGTGGGAGTGTTGATCTGCTGGAGGACAGGAAGGCTCTATAAAGAGATCTGGACGGGCTGGATTGATGGTCCAAGCCCAAGTGTATGGTTCAAGAAGGTGAAGTGCCAGGTCCTGCACGTGGGTCACAACAACCCTACCAGCGAAGGTTTATATTGGATATTAGGAAAAATTTCTTCCCAAAAAGGTTTCTCAAGCACTGGAATAGGCTGCCTAGGGAAGTAGTGGAGTCACCATCCCTGGAGGTATTTAAAAGACACGTGTCTTTGTCTTTTAGGGCATGGTTTAGTGCTGGGTTAACGGTTGATCTGAGAGGTCTTTTCCAGCCTAAACGATTCTATAAGGATGCGTGGTGCTCCCACACAAAGTATGCAGTTGAGTACTTCATTGGAAATGTGTGGGTAAGTCAAGGAGCAGGAATTGCTTGCTTTATTTGTGGGTGGAGTTGGGAGTCAGGAGAATTTCACTTCTGGAGAGGGATTTTTGTCTTCAGCATTAATCTTCAAGGTACCTGGACTCTTTTGAGTTACTTGGCTAGAAGTATCTACCAGGGACAAATAAGCATAATTTTAAATTGCAGTTCCTAAATGGAATATTCCAGATCCATGCTCTGTTAACTCACTATCTTTCAGTATTTTTACATGACTGCACCATTACTGCAGGTTTTTTGGTTTTGTTCAGTAGAATAAATCCAACGTGGTTGTGACTGAGCTGTTGGACATGCTTGAGCCTGTGTAAAGGGCATAGGAGCCTCAAAGATAGTGGCCTGGGGAGAAGCAGCTGGGAGTAGCTAGCTGGGAGGCATCCTTGCGAAGAGCCAAGGAAAACTGAGTGTCAGAAAGATATCTCCTAACTTGAAATTTCAGAGACCATTGTTGAACAGGAGAGAAACATAGCTCAAAGGACTGTATCAGAATTAAGAGAATAGAAAATGACAGTGGTATATGATGGAATATAGAGGAAGTTGCGCAAGGCAGCACTCAGGTGAGAGGAAGTTACACCAAACTAAATAATCTGAGTTAAATAGCTTCACAGATGCAACACTGACATCTTAATAAGTTTGTCAGAAATAAATTTAGAAACAAAGCTATGTTTTGTTTGTTACTAGTTTTATATTTGATAATGCAGCTAAGTTAAAGATTCTGTTGAGTTACTTTTCTTTCATATTCTGTTCATGCTTGTGGTTCAGAAGTGTGGAGGAAGAACAGGATGGTGCAAGAAAACTGTGACCTGAGAGGGGTTTTATGGAAATAAGCTTGTTTTACTGTAGATTTATTGGCAGAAGTAAAATTGGTCATGGCTTCCTCTTTTCAGAACTGTAAGCAGACATGATATTGAGACAAGGGATACAGATAGTATTCAGAAAGTGTCTTTGTTTACATAGCTGCTGTTTTGGGTTTGATCAGACATTTATTGACCAGTAGGACAGTGTTTTCTTTGAGCAACTGTATTATAGAGCAGGTCTCATCCAGATCCAGCAAATAATGAATGAGAAAGAGACAGAGAATTGTCTTTGATGGTGCTAACAAATAAAAGCCTATCCAAAGCTAATTTGATACAAGAGCAGATTGATACATGAGCCTTCCTATGCTTCCACTGGAGATATACTGGAGTACTGGAGTCATAGCCTTCTTCCATTCATGTTTTTTACCAGAAGGTAATTCCTGTGGCCTCATGGAGGTTTACTGCTTTTGTTATGTTGGGGTTTTAAGAGGTCTAGTTTTTTTTCTGTTAAAGGAATTTTCGCCCATTCTGTTACTAAGATACAAATCGCTGGGTGCTTAAGAGAAGACAAAAGACCTGGCTACTCTTCTGTTTAACCTGGTTGTGGGGTCAGTTTGCTCTCGGGGTTCTCGGAGAGAAAAGCTGCTGGTTGTTTTCGGCCGTTTTTCTTTCTGCGGAAAAAGATCCCAGGACCTCGGCCCACCTTCCCTGCCCTGCTGGAGGCTGGGCTGTGGCCGCCCTGCCCTGCTGTTGCTTTGAGACTTCGCTGCGTTGTAGCCGTGCTCGCCCTGCCTGCCCAGACCTCTGGGGGGTTCCCCGCTTGGATACATCGCGTCTGCCATCCGGGATTTGTGCTCGTCCCTGCCGCTCCAGCCTGCTGTTCCTGAGGGTCCGGCCGGACACCGGGATCGGCTGCCCAGGGGTTTGTGAAGCTCCTTTGTTCCATCCTTCCCCAGGATCCCAGGGCACCAAAGCAGCCGCGTGCTCCCCGAGCTCGCTCCGGAGCGCCCCCTGCAGCCGCGGGGGAACCATCGCACCTGCCCTGCTCACCGGGAGCCGCCAGCGCCCCTGCCGGCTGCGAGCGGAACTGCACCCGAGGGGAAAGGGCCCGGCAGCCGAGAAGGCTGGGACTGGGTTTGGGATTGTTTGCTGCTACTGCCATAGTTACTGTTGTTTGTTTGACTGGTTATATATATAATAATAAAGAACTGTTATTCCTATTTTCCACATCTTTGCCTAAAACCCTTGATTTCAAAATTATAATAACTTGGAGGGAAAGGGGTCACATCTGCCATTCCAAGGGAGGCTCCTTCCTTCCTTAGCAGACACCTGTCTTTCAAACCAAGACATGTTAACAGGATGAGAAAGCAAAAGAACGCTGGCTCAGATGTTGGAGAACTTCCTCTGTTGGAGATGTTTAATATCCTTAAAGGTTTTGCTCCTCCTGGTCCCTATCATTTGGGACTGTTGTTCCTTCTTCTTTATTTCTTTACCAGTATCCCTTGTGTTTCCTGTCTGTTTAAGCTGGTCCCCAGCTGAGATTTGTTCGTTGCATCAGAAGTACCAGGCACGTGCCAATAGCAATTTTGAGAGCTAATCTCCTTTGCCAAGGCTGGTAGCTGCCCTTATGCTAGCAGGTAGATCAATAAGGTGTTTGCTGCCATGGTGAGTGTGATAAAAAATGAATCCATTTTTACTTTTAAAGCAAGTAATTCTTACCTGATTAGTGACATATTAGATATCTGAAGGGGGACAAAGAGGATGGTAATGCAAGCTGCAGTTTACCAAGAGTCTGCATTAGTCTTAGGGCTAAAATGATTAGTAAGACAAATCAGATCTAAATGCTTTTGCAAGAAAAGCTGTAGATTTGCCACAAAGCATTGTTGACAAAGTGGCGGATGTGTCTGGTTGACTAGTGATGAGACAGGCATGAGAAGGAGAGACGGGCTCTTAAATTCTCATGGGAAAAGCAGAAAATGTAGGACTGTAGAAGATCTGATCGATTATCCAGAAAAGCATCATGAACTCATACCAAGTTTGCTCTGAAAACTGGATTGATTTCTGGTTTGTGCTGTTTCTTTTAAAAGATATCTGTGAACTCAGCATCCTCAATTTTATTCATATCCATTTGTTCTCTTTTCAAATCAGTTCCCTAGTTTAATAGTTCTTCTCTTTTCCCAGTGTTCATCTCCCTCCACTGCCATCATAGGGCCATTCTCATTCTGTAGGTGACTGTTCTTTTTCTCGCCTCCTCTCATAATTTTGCCATTCCTCACTATGAAATCATACCTTCCTTCTGCCTGTTCTTGTTTGCATTCTTTCTTGAGTATATGATGAGTGTTTTATACCTGTTTCTCACCAGCACCTGAACAATGATATTTATGTCTGTGTCTCTGTCATGGAAATTTCTTACGTGATGTGTCCAAGGAGGCTTGTTTTTAAGCACTGAAGTCAAGAGAAGTGAACAATCAGCCTGTATAAGCAAGAGGAAAGCTGTGACCAGACTATTTCAAGTAAACACAAAAGCACCACGTTTGAGAAACTAGATAAACACACTATAATCCATTAACTAAGAATAAAACGGCTTTTGCAGCATTTAAGTATAAACTTGATAAATTTTTCATCTTGCATAATCTAGGGGCTTAGTGAATCTCATTTTCATGTTTTTTCAGGTTTTGCTGGTAAGTAAACTGAACATCTTGTCTTGATAATCAGGTATACCTTTTATATTGTACTCAGAAGACAAGGTCACCTCTCTTGGCCATATTTCACACCATCATTTGTTCCCACTAGTGGTTTATCATTTTCATCAGCTTTAAATTACTCATATTTTTCTTCAGGGTTTTGTGTCATATCAGCCTCTTACTAGCTATCTGCTCATTTCCCTGGATTTCTTCAGTTCTTTGTACCCGTTTAATAAGCCCTTTCTCACCTGTCCATTTGCCTGTGTCACAAGTGTTCTTTCAAGGCTTCTTGCGAGGTATCCCTCCATGTCTCTGAACTTGCAGTGGGGGAAAGAGCAGTAGGATACACCAGTGCAGGGAGGTCTGAGCATTTCTGATTAGGTAGAGCAGTCTGTGCTGCTTTCCTTGCTCAAGGGCCAATGCCAGCCTCATTGGACCAATGCTTATACTCATGCTAATGTTCTGTGGCATGCAGTGTTTCTCCCTCCATTCAAATGTTCATCTAATCCCAGCTTGATCAAATGAGATCTGCAGCAGCTAAGTCATATTAAAAAGAATTAGGCCATCAATCTATTATTAAACTGGAAAGTGGTTTGTATTTTGTGTTTGCCCTCAGGGTGTCTCAGAACATTCCACTGCTGATCTGCCCTGAGTATGAGAGGGCTGGGGTTTAGGTGTTAAAAGATGTGTACACATACTGAGGGAGTTGTGGAGTTTTGTTTAAAACATTTGATTTCCAGCCTTGCAACTAGCTTGAGCCAAGGCCTAGGTGTTTGTCACTGGGACCTTTATGGTTCTGTTGGGTTAGGTGCTTTTGGAAAAAATGTCCTGTTCTCTTCTAGGCAGGTAGCTCCTACATCTAAGAGGTAGTGCCTGTTCTGTAGTGTTGGGAAATTTTCCTGCAGTGGTAGTTAAGTTCATTCTACTTGTGTCTTAGCAAAGATCAGTGTATGCTTTTAGAAAATGTTGCTTTTGTCACATTCTGCTTTTGATAATATATCTGCACTCTCTGAAAATTAAAAATCTACCCCCAATTTTTACTGTATAGCTGGTCTCTGTTTAAACCATGTTGCTTGATAAAATGACCACCTTTTGTGTATTCTTATTAATTTCCTTTGTTAAGCTTATCTTTTTTAAAGAAAATAGATCTTTAGATTGAGATCGTTCATGCAAGTTATTTCACAGAACAGAGAATGTTGGAAGGCACCTCTGGCAATTATCTACTCAAAGCAGGGACAGTACAGCTCAGGACCTTGTCAAGCAGGTTTTGAATGCTTCCAAAGAGAGAGACTCCACAAATTCTCTGGACAGTTGGTTTCGATGTTCAATAACACAGAGCTCTTAGCACGAAATGATTACTCTTTCAGATATGCATAATACAGGAAGCAAGACAGGGAAGTATCCAAAATCATTAGCTGATTGTCAGATCTTGGCCTTAGTGACTAATTGGCTTTAGTGACTGGTCCAGACACTAAAAATATAATTTCGAAGGCATGATTAGTATCAGAATGAAAATTATTCCAGTTCTGTCTTGGATGTTGTTGTTTTAAGTGTCGAAGGGGAAGAAGGTGTGGGGAGGATTGAATTTTCATATTCAGGTCACTTACTGCATTCTTGAAATGCTGCATTTGGATGTTTGCTTTCTCACCTCATCACTGCCTCAGCATGTCACTTTGGATTTGGTGCAAGAAAGAGTTAATTTAAGGCAACTTGTGCAAGCTGCTATAGATAGTATGAGTCAATAGCATCATGCTTGGAGCCTAAGCCACAAAGGAACTGACATGCCAAGAGCTGAAAAGAGACATCTCTGTTTTGTGCACACTCAACTTCCAAAAGCAGTGGCTGGGGTAGAAAAACTGAGTATGAGCTAAAGAGTTGCCCGGAGGAAGGAAAGAGTAATGACTATATCCATGGCCAAAAAGAGGTGGAGGCCACTGGATGAGATGCATGGCCTCTGTCTGTCTTTCAGATTACTGTTGCCGACTGCCTGCCCTAAGATGACACATGTGTTGGCACTCTTTAAACTGGTGTCTTGTATTTTTATTTGCTTTCAGTTGCTAATTTGACAGTACAGACCATACTCTTGAACTGTTGTACGTCCTTTATAAATTGCTTTAAGATGTTTTAGTGTGATAAGACAATATAAAAATTGAAGTCATTATTGCTGCCTTTATCACCAGGGGAATTGGACAGCTGGCATTGATCTGCAAGAGACTTAATTTCCATAGTTTGTTATTGCATTAACCCTTAGAATTCTTCTTGTTTGCGATTTCAAAGAAAGGTTTCCTAATCAAAGGTCATCGTCTGTATCATGTAGTGTTTGAGAGACACAGAAGGGCAGAAAATCTATTAATGCTGTCATTTTTGTCTGATCAATAACATTAGGCTTTATTAGTAGTAATATCCCAGTATTTTACATTGCATCATATCAAGATCCTATGGAACTTCTTGTGAGTGAAATCTAGCGGTTTGTGAAAGGCATGATGCTATCTCCTTGGTTTGGGGCAGATATTCTGTGCCCCTTTAAATTTTTGGCATTTATCTTAATTTTTTAAATTAAAATAATTTAAAAAATTCTGTACTCCTTGCTATTTTGTAAGGAAGAGATGAAATAAGGGCCTTACTTTGCTGTTTTGAGTAACACTTTCTGATGAGCTAAATTGTACCATTCATCCAAAAGCCACAGTAATGGTAGCACAGAGGTTGCTGTGTTGCAGAGGGAATGACTTGCTCTTTGCTATCTTCTTCTGGTTTCATAATAGGGCCTGAGAAGTCAAAGAAGGGATTTTTAACAATTAAAAACTAGAGGAGGTAAAAAGTTGAAGCTGTTTAAAAAAGTGAACCAAACATGCAATTTTCAAGGAAGTATCAATGCAGCTCCAGTTTGATTTGTTGGTATTGGCCAGGGCACCTTTAGATAGCAAATGTGTGTAGTAGGAATCAAGTCAGTAGAGGGCTGCAAGACATTCCGCCCTGTATTCCCTCACACCAGTGGTGAAGACCAAAGAAAGTAAGTTTTGGTTTTCTTCCTAGGGTAAAATTCTGCTTGATGCCTTGGTTCTCTGCTCAGTCCAAATACTTCCGTAGTGTTTGCTCAGCTAGTGTACAGCCTTGCTCCTGTTTATTTATAGCACAGCCATGCCCAAAAGATGGAGTCAGAGTTCCACTAGCAAAATTGGTAGAATGTAGATTGTTTGATTTTTTTAACATCTACAATCTGCCTGGGACTGCGTTTCAACATTAATGTAATACTAAAGATAAGTCACAAACTGGGAGTGAATGCCTGCAAAGACCGTAGGCTCCTTATACTTGGGCATATGTCTTTTTATAGTCGGACAAAATATTTTTCAGGAATGATTTAGATATAATTGATAGAAATCTCTGGGGATTTTTTTCCAATTTTGCTGTGATAGTTTGCTATTGAGAGGGATTTGGAAGGCTGAATCATGAAGTACAGCACCATCCTGGGAAATGATGCTGCTAAACTATAGACATGTCTGAATTGCAACAATATTCATCCTTGTTATATCTTAAATTGATTTTATTTGTAAAACCCATGGTCACTGGTTTTCACTCTTTCCTTGACATGATGTTTGCAAATAGGTGAGAGTCTATTTAGGTACCTATGTCAGCTATAGACTAGGTGTTATCCCACCCATGGGAGACCCACTGGAACTAAAGCATAGTAATTGGTTGTCTAAAATGGCACAAGATACCTATTTTACATGCCTGTATCTCTCACAAAGTACCAAAATAATACGGAAAAAGAATAGAAAAGGGAGGAGTGGCACATAAATCTCTAACAGTATGGGAGTATCTAACTGATGGAACAATATCCTTTCAGAATGAGGTATTTCAGGGCCGAGAATTTTTTCTGTAGCAAATTATCATGTCAGGCTGAGCCTATTGCACTAATGGAAATCCTTGGGTGATTTTTCTTTTTGGCTTTTGCACTCAGGCCGTGCTTTGCTGAGACTTACTGACAAAAAGCTTGAACGAATGGGCATTGCCCAGGAAAGCCTGCGACAGCACATTCTGCAGCAAGTCCTTCAGCTGAAGGTGAGAGAAGAAGTCCGAAACCTCCAGCTGCTTACACAAGGTATGAAAAATAATTTTGGTATGGACAGTTACTGAGATCAGATAGGAGAAGTTTGCCTGAGGGCATAAAAGGTGACTTGATGTTCTTCTACAAGAAATGGTGCGTGAAAATGTCTCATAGATTCCACATGCTCTCCAAGGGGGGGAGAAAAGGTAAAATAATGCATAAATAAATAGAGATGTTTAGCTGCCTGTTTTGTGTGATGAATAGGCTCCATCTACAATTTGATGGTAGTCTTTCTTAACTGTCTGCTTACTAAGATGAAAATAATTACGTATAAAAGGCACAGGTGGAGGACTTACTGTCTTTAAAAGCATTGTACGTTTTGCATTAATTGTTTACTTTCAGTGTTAGGTAAAAGTAATTTCTGTAACCTGTTTTATGGTAAGAGATGTCAGTGGAAAATTACCTGTTAGACTGTTTTTTTGCAGATGGCTGATTCCTTCTTCATGTTGCAATAATTTTATTGACTTGAATAGAGTTGTTTCTAATTTTTGCTGCTAAGAAAATACAAAACTGGACTCAATATGAAGTCTAGATTAGAAGACAGAGAAGAAAGAATAACAAGAAAGGTTATATATTTTTCCCAAATGAGGTTGGGATTTTTTATGATGACTTCTGTTGCTAGCTCTCTAGTAATGGCTGTGGTAACACAGAAGAAAAGCAGTCATTGTGGCAATACTGTAAAGGAACATTTAGACATCTTCTACTATGTATCTGCAATACTTTCTCAGTGTTAAATGTTGTTTGGTAGTCCAGTGGGATAGCATAAACCACATACTTCTGTGGTGTTTTTGTTCAGTGCTTGTTATGTATCACACTGTATGAAAAAGATAGAGTTCTTCAGTACATGCAGTGTATTTTTAACAAAATGTCCTTCACACATTACACTGTGTTCCTAATTAAGCCTTGCTCACTGCGTTTGGGGAAAAGCCCTGATTAGTTGAGTAAGGTACATTTTATCTGGAAGAGCTGATGTCTCAACTGAATTGTTTCTTCAGGTTTGGTGTCTTGTGGATTGTGCTGAGGAGTTGTAGGGTTTCTTTGTTTTGCCATGAGCTGTAAATACAAGCTCACCTCATCTTGTGTCATGTCAAAGGTAGTGCATGTGCTGAAGCATAAATATCTTCCCCAGATGTTTAGAACTCTTTCCCTTTGTCCATTCATCCATTATTCCTACATCCTTTTCTTCAGTGTTGGCCAGGTTCTCTCTTCCACTAGATCTGGAATGTTACTTGAGAGTTTGATGGACTGCTAAGTTCTGGTCATCCACCATCACTGTTTCAGGCCTGCTTATGAAAGTTGGCATTTGTTTGATATGGGACAATGAAGATCCATTAGCTATAAATTTGGATCACTTGATCAGTGCAGTCCAGATAGATTCCTGCATAAACTGTATTTGGCATTGAGAGCTCTGTATTTCCTGGCTTCTTTATTGTTTCTGTCTGGTTCCCCTCTGGACACATCAACTGGTGTATGACTTATGCTCAGTCAGGCAGCAGTGACTGCCATTTCAAGGAATTCAGGGCAGCATCCTTTGAGATCTATTCCTTGCCCATGCAGTTGAGGATACAAGTTTGGACTTTGGTATGAGAATGAATAAGCACATGCTGGACTGTGAAGGACAGATTAGCACTAGATGCATGGATGTGTGTTTAATGTAGTCTCTCCCTGCCATGTAGAGGGTTCTTATTTACTCTGATCCCTGTAGTGTGTCAGACCATGACAATCCTGTAAAGGCAAGACATCATGTGCTTCGTGAAAGGCAGCGCAAGCTTGACGAAAAGCTGGAGGTCTGCAGCTCTGGCTGTCTTCCCCCACAGTGGTGTTGGCCATTGTACTGCACTTCAGAGTCACTCCAATATATCCTTGGGGAAGTGGCTCAATCTGGGAATTCCTGTCAAAAGAATTTATTCCTCTCCTTGCTGGGGTCTGTTACAGTGTAAACACGTGAGCCAATACCCACAGCTGGTAGTAGAGTGGGTCAGTTCAGAGAAACAAAACACGCTGCATTCAAAGCTATGGTTTTCAGGGCTGGGTGGCCACTGGTGTGACCACCAGCCACAAGAACTTGTGGTTGCCCTGTGTTCCAGAGCTCAGCTGGGAATGGCTGTGTGGAGCAAGAAGCTCTGTCCTTGTGGGGAAGAAAACAGTGGCACTAATCCAAACTCATATCAGTAAAACAATACACATACCATTTTAATAAACAAATCCGTGAATGAACTTGATGGCCTGTAAAACCTCCTGTCTGAAAGCCGGCAATCTTCATGTGCTATTGGTCCACCAAGGATAGTATGAAAGCAGGCATTTCCCATGTGAATGAAAACAGAGTGCTTAAGCAGACTCTTTCTTTTAAAAAGCTAGAGGAACCAAAACTGTGTTTACTTTCATCTTCTTAAAGAGAGCTGAAGTTATGGGCAGAACAACAGTTTATAAGAACATTCCCTTGTGCAGCAAAGCTGTGTTAATTGTCCCAGGGTGAGGGGACAGTGAGTGACAGGAAGACAGCACTACTCCTGTCCCGTATAACCTCATTTACACCAAGCTTGAGTGTGTGTCTGTTGCAAGTCCTTGTTTGGAAATACTAAGGTTAGGATATTATTTCTCAACTACAGTACAACTTGTAAAGCTCTTTGTATGTCAATTGTTCTCCAAAACTGGTTCTGTCCTCTTTCCCAGTTTCTCCAAACTGTGTCCACTCATATTCTTATTATGATTCATATGTTCCTGATCCAGGTTGTTACTGGAATAGCTTTCTGTAACTGGTTTTTGTTTTGGAGAACATTTGGAGAACATTTTTTCTGTGAAAAACAGTTTCTGCCTTTTGGAAATTCCACTTGCAAAGTCCAGGTCAATAGCTATTGCTGTGCTGTGCCTTGCTGTCCTCCAAAAAGAGGAGGAAAAAAAGCCCTTTGTCTCTCAGTGCACTGCTCAAGAGATTGTTAGGTGAAAGAAGCTGTTAAAACCCATTTCTGAATTAATGTAGCACACAAGCTGGGTTGCAAGCAATGAGGTCCTAATTCAGAACCCATTGATGTCAGCAAAAAGACTTCCACTGACTTTAGTTCATACCCCAGTTGAAGCTGGATTGAACAGGGAAAGTTTTAAAAAAGCATTATATAATACTTACCAGATATTTTAAGTGGCTTTGTGTTCTGTTGTCTGCAGAGAAAGTTAACCTCATTTAAAAAACTCAATAGCATTCTTTTCTACTCCTGTCTCAGAAAATTACTTAAAACCATTTCGTTCTTCTTCATTCAAGACACACCATCCAGTCTCTTAAAGCCAGAATAGTATGTGACTGTATAATTGAAGTCTTGTCTTGAGTTTTAGGAAGACTTTTCTTTGGAGCAAGAACCGCCTAATTGAGGCTATTATTGGCAGACACGCTATTCCTGCCTCCACTAGGATAGAAGGGCACAGGCCCAGCTACTGATCTGTGCTTTTTCCCCAGATTTAGTGATGTTGAGGAACTAATTTGATAAAATATCTTCCAGTGTCTCTTGGGGAGAGCTGCACACTGTTGGAAACACCATTATTATACTGTTATCACTGTAAGCCTGAGTTGAAAGATCGTTTTTTTAAAAAAAGCCTTACATAACTACACAGAGAAGGAAGAAGTTATTCTGAGATTTTTCAATGTGAGTCCAGCTTTGAGCTAGCTTAGAAGAGACTGTTCTCAAAGTGGTAGAACAGTTCTGTGTGTGTTTCTGAGCAAAGTATCCACAGACAGCAATCTACTCATAGAGCTGAGCTTGAGAAGCATTTTTGGATTTGGATTAAATGACACTTGCATTTAAGATGATGTTAGGCACCCTTCTAAGTTCCTCTGTGAGTTTCATATAGGGCAAATTACTACTTGAATATACTGCCAGGACAGTATTTCTCCTCCTAGCAAAACATGTTAGAATAAAGCTTTGTGCTTTATTGAAAATCATCTCAGCAGTTGATAGCTGTTGAAATTTCTTCACTAAGTTTTCTGCTCATCCTGCACCGATGCTCAGTTGCTGAAATACATATATGTCCAATGACAGTCACAGCAAGACCGATTCCCTCCCATATCCAACATAATCCCATTCAAAACCTGTTACTGTACCCTAGCACTGTATTCTTTCAGGAGGGGAATTAGATGGCCTTCAAAGTTGCATCTCATCTTCATCTAAATGTAGGAGTGATACATCCTAACAATAAAGAAATCAGGCAAAAAATGCCATAAGGCCTGCATGGATGGATGAGGAGCTCCTGGGCAAACTCAAACACAAAAAGTAAGCCTTACAGAGAGTGGAAGCAAGGACAGGTAGCCTGGGAGAAATGCAGAGAAAGTGAGAAGCAGGAATTAGGTTAGGAAAGCTAAAGCTCTGATAAAATTAAAGCTGGCCAGAGACATCAACAGGAACAGGAAAATCTTCTACAGGTACGTCAATGATAAAAGGAAGACTGGGGAGAATGTGAGTCTTCTCAGGAAGAAAATGGGAGATATGGTTCCCAGGACATGGAGAAAGGTAGTCAACAAATTATTTGCCTCAGTTTTCACTGGCAAGTTCTCCAGCCACAGAAGGCAAAGGTAGGGACTGGGAGAATGAAGAACCAGCTTGAGAGCTCAGGATCAAGTACATCTAAGGAACCTGAAGGTGCACAAGTCTGTGGGACCTGGTGAGGTGTATCCGCAGGTCCCGAGGGACAGATGAAGTGGCTAAGCCACTCTCCATCATATTTGAGAAGCTGTGGTAGTCTGGTCAAGTTCCCAGTGATGGGAACCCTAATTATGTAA
Organism: Aphelocoma coerulescens; assembly: GCF_041296385.1. Taxonomy (NCBI): domain Eukaryota; kingdom Metazoa; phylum Chordata; class Aves; order Passeriformes; family Corvidae; genus Aphelocoma; species Aphelocoma coerulescens. Next base: position 154,355,863 of record NC_091015.1, on the reverse strand, counting down.
AAGGGAAAAAAGGAGGACTGCGGGAGCTACTGACTGGTAAGTCTCACCTCTGTGCCCAGCGAGATCATGGAACAGATGTTAAGGGAACTTTTCTGTCTGACCATTCTCAGGCAGTCACACTCTCACTGCCAGGGACTTTCAGTGCTGGGAGCAAAGCCCCTCCACAGCAGGTGGCTCCAGGCCAATGTGTACATAGCTTTCCTCCCTATATACACCACTCTCATGTGCATGCAAATTTCCTTACCAGCTCAGCCCAGGGTTTCCCATAGCAGAGTTTCCGACCTCTGGATTCTTTAAATAGCTTTTTCATGGTACAGCAACAAAATAACAGCTCAAGCTGCTGTCTCAAAACAAAGGAAACCCTGGGCTTCTGTATCCTTATGGTCTAAGTGCTGGAAAGTCTGGGGTCTTCCTGCTGAGTCACTGGCTCCTGCTGTGTCTCTGAGTCACCTGGCTGGTGCCACAGGTCCCTGGGCCCTTTGCTGTACAAAGGGTCAGTGCCAGTTCTCAGCCTCTTGCCTCAGGCTCCTGCCACCCAGAGCTCAATCTGCAGCTCTCACTGCATCTGCTCACTGAGCTACCTGCACTGAATGTATGCCTTAACTCACATCCTCCTGGAAACTATGCTAAGGCACATAGGAAATAAGGAGGTGATTTGTGTCAGCCAGCACGGCATCACTAAGAGCAAATTGTGCCTGACAAATTTGATGGCCTTCTAGGATGGGGTTACAGGGCTGATGGGTAAGGAAAAAGCAGCTGGTATGATCTAACTGGACTTGTGCAAAGCATTTGAGACTGTCCTACATGACATCCTTTTCTTTAAATTGGAGAGACATGGTTTTGATGGATGGATTAATCAGTGGGTAAGGAATTGGTGGATGGCCACACTGAAAGAGATGTGGTCAATGGCTCGATATCCCAAATGGAGACCAGTGATGAGTGTCATTCCTCAGGGGTTGGTATTGGGACTGGTGCTATTTGACATCTTTGTCAGTGACATGGACAGTGGGATCCAGTGCACCCGCAGCAAGTTTGCCATCGACACTGAGCTGTGTGATGCAGTTGACTCTCTGGAGGGAAAGGATGCCATCCAGAGGGGCCTGGGCAGGGTGGAAAGGTGGGCCCGTGCAATCCTCATGATGGTCAGCCAGGCCAAGTGCAAGGTCCTGCACCTGGGTTGGGACAAACCATAAATACAGGTTGGGTGGAGCATGGATTGAAAGCAACCCTGGGGAGAAGGGCTTGGAGTGTTGGTTGATGAGATGCCCAACATGAGGCAACGTGTACTTGTGGCCCAGAAAACCAAACATGTCCTGGGCTGCATCAAAAGCAGTGTGACCAGCAGGAAAAGGAAGGTGATCCTGTCCTTGGCTCTGCTCTTGTGAGACCCCAGCTGGAGTGTTGCATCCAGCTCTGAGGCTGAAAGAAGAAGGACATGGACGTGCTGGGGTGAGTACAGATGAGGGCCATGAAGATGATCAGAGAGATGGAGCACCTCTTCTGTGAAGACAGGGTTTGAGAGTTGGGATTGTTCAGCCTGGAAAAGGCTCTGGAGAGACAAGACCTTACAGCAGCCTTCTATAGTACCTAAAGTAGACCTACAAGGAGATGGAGAGGGATTTTTCAAGGGCAAGGATAGGACAAGGAGTAGTGGCTTCAAACTGAAAGATGGTAGGTTTCCATAGGACATAAAGAAGAAATTCTTTACTGACTAGGTGGTGAGATACTGGAGCAGGTTGCCCCAAGAAGCTGTGGCTGCCCCATCCCTGGAAGTGTTCAGCGCCGGGTTGGGTGGAACTTTGAGCAACCTAGTCTAGTGCAAGTTGTCCCTGCCTATGTCTGGGGTGCTGGAACTAGACAACTTTTAAGGTTGCTTCCAACCCAAAACATTCTATAATTCTCTAGCTGAGTGAAGAACAAATAAGAGCCTTGTGTTCTAGTGATGGATCATTCTCTGGGTTTTAGAGGAACTTTGTAACAGAAACATTGCCTTCAGGGTATGTGTGGTGAGTAAGTCAGGACCTCCTTAGCCAAAGTGTTCTACAAGGATTTTGGCAGCATTATCAGCCAATTGGTACTAAATGCAGGCTTGATGAAAATTTGTCATGGAACCCTCCCAGTCTGTCAGAAACATGATGCTACTTCCTGTTCGCCCTCTCTGCTGTTTCCATACAAATGTCAAAGTTGGGGGGAACCTGAGCACTGTCGTACCAGCTTTCATGACTACATGTGAGATTTGTTGTCATTTTCCATAATCAAAACTTTGAAGTACTAGATTCAGTCCCATCTTCTGATTTCCCACATAATAAGACCTTTCCTGCTGTGGTGGCTCCAGTACACAGCATGAATTATTAGGAGTTACATACCTGGCTGAAAAGGGACTTGAGTGGTCAGAAATTTTGAGAACATAGGACCTTGCCAAGCACAGGACTGGAAGGTCAATGAGTTAAGAGAAGGCAATTGCAGCTTGCTGTCACCCTGCTGTAGACTTTATGGATCCTGTGGTACCTGAACTGTTGTTGCCTACTGTCCTTCATGTTCCTTGAAGAAATGTTGCTTGAGATCAGCACGTTTCTTTGTCAACCCTGTAAAGAAGTCAGAACAACTGAGGTTTGTGAGAGAGTCATCTGTTACACTTCTAGGATGTACTTTTTTCTTCCCTGTGTACATTCTGGACTCAAGGTTTTGACCCAAGGAATCTTGTTTTCATATTCTTGTGGTATTCCAGGGCCTGCAGCATTTGAAATCTTGACTGTCTTCTTACCAGACATCCCTTCTTTTGTTTTCGTTGTTTTGACCTTACCTTTTTCTTTTGCCTAGCCCTGAAGCTTCCAGCTAGTCAGGAAGGGCCTTTCTTCCTAAAGCACAGAGTACTATGCAACTGTTTCTTGCATATGTTGCATACATGGCATCTATCCAGAAAAAAATACTTGATCTTTCAGAAGAGCTCCAGCAAGCTTAATTCCCAGCTGGTTTCCTTTGCTCTGTGCTCCTGTTATGCTCCAAAATATCTGAGACACCTTGTGAGTTGAACACAAAGTGTATCATGAAAACACTGTCAGAAATTACTCAATAATAGTAGTTTTTCCCTTATCATTGCATGAAAACTGTGTTCCAGAACTCAGCATGCTAAATTGCCTGACTACAGGTAAAGAAATCTTAACCTTCTTTTCAATATGGGTTTATTTTCACTAAATGTCTATATCCCTTTTACTCTTTTCTATTGTATGTCCTTTTTTCCTGTACAACTGCAGGAATCATTGCACTTGTTCTTAACACTGCTTTCCAGGACTGTAAAAAGACTTCACTAACACCCATTAGACTAAAAAAGAGCAGTCTTTGTTGTATTTTTCCCATTCCAGTCAAGGACAGTTTCAGCACTTAACAGAGGATGTAGACTCTGGAATCAGAAGCCGTGGTTGTTCGTGAGAGGATTTTCAGACTTTAGGCACTGTTAAGATGTCTGAAAATATATTTTTTTCAGGTTACAAGTATGCACTGAGGGGTTCTGTATGGTTTTCATTTGTTTTAGCTGAAACACAGTATTATATGTGGAGTGTGTATTTGAGCAAAGATAAAATATCTAATATACATGCATCAGTGATGATAAATATCAAATTCCATCTATGGCTTCAGTTATTTGAATTTCATGTGTCTGGTTTCTAACCTGAAGAATATACTTTGCAATGCAGTCAGTGGTCCCTGGCAGATCATTGCATTGCTGTGGGACTGTTAGTTACCTTATAGCTATTGCTGTGATGTTAATACATATTCATATCAAATAACCAAGTGAGTCAGCTGACAGGTAAAATAAGTTCCAATACACTGGACAATACATTGTAATGCACTCTGGATAGGTTTAGCACAGAATTGTCCTTCAATATGTGTAGTATATTAATTTGGAATATAAATAAGGAAACATAGCACCTATGAAATTTGTATTGATAAACTTCTGTGGCAAGATTTTAGCTGTATAATATTATGATGTGCTTGCATTTTTATGTGCTTCTATAAATAGTATTGCAACTCAGTCTACTGGTAATGTAGTATTAGCTGTTTTGTATGATTACAAGATCATTATGGCAGTTGACTGGTTTTCTTATTATTTTATTAATGTTGATTGTTTTTTTTCATTCCTGCTTTTCAAATTTCTCAGAAGTCAGCCTGCTGGTCAGTTTGGTCTGGAATCTTTAGTCCTTCTGAACTTTTGCATACCCAAAACTGTCTTACATGTTGGATAAATATGTATTACATATATATAAAAATGCACATATTTATGTATGTGTTTTTTCATTCATGTGTAAATTGGAAAGAGAAAAAACAGTTTTTCTCAAAGTTTAAGAAAGAAAGTAAAATATTGCTGTTTGTGCTGCAGCCAGTCATGGAAGACTTTTAGCTAAATAGGAGAGCTTTCAGCAGTCAGTCTGTTATTTAACAACAGCTGTTTGTGATCAGTGCCAGTGGAAATCACTTGTTTTCACCCATTCAAAAAGAACAGGCTGGTAAAAGGGATTCCAGGAATAGGTACAGTCTTTCACACAGAGTTTAAATGTATCATATAGTAAGATGGTGCCATTTACAATGTAACATAATTGTGATTTCTAATGAGATTTTTCCAGAATCAGACACAGAATAAAATTAGGATTGGTCATAGAATGGTTTTGGTGGGAAGGGACCTTAAGACCATCTAGGTCCACCCCTCCTGCCATGTAGGCACACCCAGCCACCTTTAACTAGACCAGGTTTCTCAAAGCCCCATCCAATCTGGCCTTGCGTAATTCCAGGGATGGGCCTTCACAGCTTCTCTGAGCAACCTGTTCCAATGCCTCACCACCCTCACCGTAAAGAATTTCTTCCTTATGTTCAATCTAAACCTACACTCTTTCAGTCTGAAGCCACTACCCCTTGTCCTGTTGCTACATGCCTTCGATAGTTGTTTTATAAAAGAACTGAAGAAATGAGAGCCCTAACTATACTTCTGACCCCTTAGAAAGAGCACAGACATTTTCACTGCTGTGCTTCTGTTTCAAACCTGACTGTCTTCATCAACTAACACCTTTTTTTTTGTCAAACTGAGTGTATAGCATTGGAAATAAGAAGGTAAGAAATGCCATTCTCAGTTGGATTGAGTATCCCTCTGTCCCACTACTCAGCCTCTAACAGTAGCAGATGATGTTTAGGCAGATCCCAGGATCCTGTTCCCTCTCTGTGGTCCCATTCCCTTAGGCTTCCCAGCATTCAGAATTTCTGCATTTGGAAGAGTATTGCCCTGTCTAATTCTTTAGTATCCATTGAGAATCTGTCTCACACTCTTAAGAAACAAGTTGTTCACAAGAAGTTTTTTTCAAACTAAAATACAGTCACTGGCAGCCTCAGTGGGGATGAAAGTGCCAAAGCCTAACTTGGCATGCCTTCAGTTGGGTACTTCTGCCTTCCACAGAGACTCTAAGCAATCCTACTGTCATGTGCATGCAGTAGTAGCTCACATCCTCTGTATCTGAGATCTAGCAGTCACACCTCAGAGGCATCAGATGAATTATACCTGTTGTTCTCCACTGATTATTACAAACACTTGGGATGGCTGGCAGATGTATTTGTCTATACAGTAGATGACTAAATGTGGATCAGATAAATTCCCACTTGGCTAAACCTAGATGTAAACTCCTACGCTAAAAAAAAATTGGTCTGAAAGCTGGATGAATTGCCCTCTTCACTCAGATGAGTTTTGGTAGCATCATCTTGCTGACTTTATGGAACTGGTATTGCTGCGCCTACATGAATGTGTCCTGTTTGTAAAGTGTTTCACTATATTGGCAGTTCTAACAAACATGAAAGTCACTAAAAGCTTTTTTGAAAATGTAGAATAAAGTTTTGCTGTTTTGAATCCCTGAAGGTGAATGTTGCCAAAGAGTTCAAAAGCATTTTTCTTCCTGTTGTTACTAGCATTTATGGCCTGTGCAATAAAAATTTCTAATTACTGGAAAGATTCAAGGCAGCCAGGAAAAAACCCTCTTCTTTTTATGCCTTTGTGAAGTTGCTTTTCTGTGTTGTGTAAAAAGAACCTGTTTTATTTAAAAGCTCCTCTTTTTCTTAAGTCACATTCTTTAAAAGCTTTTCTGTATTGTAGTTTTAAAAATGAATGTGGTTCTATTCAAATAAAAGTTTACTCTTCATGGCATTTATGCTTCATATGATAGAGCACCTTCATTTACTTAGTTATACATAGGCAGTCAGCAGTGTTATGAACTTTCTTTATTACTAAGCAGTATGCAGATCTCTGGCATATTCCACAAAGAAAAGGGTGGGTTATTTTAAAGCCTTTATTTGACTTGATCACAAAGCATGGATACTAGCCTAGTGTTTTATGACATGCTCAAGTATGATTAATAATTTTAACTATGCTGGTTCCCCCATAAGATCAATATTATAGAATTTTTCCAGTCACTATTTCAATGTATTTTAATTGAAATTGATTCCCTATAAAATAATAAATTGAAGTGTATTAACAATGATCTTGGGGTCCTTGACATTCAAGTTCTGAATTCTAACAAAATTCTGAACAGTTTTAAAAAAATATGTGATTTACCTCTATACAGCATAAGTACTCATGAAGCACCTGTAATTTTTTAAGTGTTGATTCCAGTAGATGACAGCATAAATACAGCAGCCTTAATTTGCAGCAGGAATGTGAATGAAAATGTGGCAGAGAATTGTTGTTTTTAAAATAACTTATTACTCTGTTGGCAGTTCAGCTACAGCTGTATTGTATGGTCCTAAAATTGAAAAATATTTTTATCAGTAAAAATACCTGCCGGTCACATGAATTATTAGAAGTTACCTGTACAAAGAAAAGATACATTGAGAAAATCTGCAGTGAGCAGCTCTGTAAGAACTTCAGTGTTTTTCCAAAGGTATCACCTGGAAGGTAGGCAGTGAGTCAGTCTTGGACAATTTTTCTCAGTGTCAGAGTGATAAGTGGAGTTGTAGGTGGTTTGTACTTGGCAATGCCACAGTTCTGAAGCTCCTCAATCCCAGTTAAGTTTTCATCCACATCTTAGAGCTTATTCTTGGTTAAGTTTATCCACATTGTTGGAATAGTTTGTTTACGTACATTTGGCTTATACAATGGCTTCCACCTGAAGACAACCTGATTAGAAAACAGCCAGACTCGGGAAGGGCACACTGTCTTGTATCCAGCCAGCCTGGTATAATATGTCAGGACTCTGACTTGGTATACTTTTTCAGCTACACAAGAGGGTTGGATCTCTTTCCTCAGGAGCTGTAGGGGTAAGCAAGTTAGAGACTTTTGTATGTGAGCAAAAAGGCCTGTTGAGGTTCCCCTGCAAGCTTGAGCACAGTCTGAAGGCATGTACATTGACATGGTCTTGGAGTTTTGAATCCTCTCCCCTAGAAACAGGATTCACGTCTTTGCGGTCCATTTATCTAGCACACATCAGATGGCATTTCATGAAATGAGAGGGAATTGAAGCAGCTCCAACACCTGGACCTTGAAACAAGTAATTTTGTCATATTCTTTCTTTAGTGAGACCAGTAAAGAGGCTTACTGCTGGTAGCATCAGTCAGCAGACTCTCATTTGTCTGCATTCAAAGAGCACTGTTGTGTAGGACTTTCAGGAGCTGGATTTTGAGAGAAGGATCTGCAAGGAAAGAAAGTCTTGCACAGCAAAAAGAGGAGATTCTTACTGACCAATTTTGCCTTCTTCAGTGATGCAAAGCTTCTGTTCTTAAAGTTTACTCTCCAAAGTCCTCTAAGTCCTCCAAAGTCCTATGGTTTTTGTTTTCTTTCCACTTTGGCATGTGTCAGAGGTAGAGGTGGAGAAGGAATGATAATCATATTTCCTTCATTCTTTAAAGTCTTAGGTCATTCCAGTCTTCTTTAGGAATAAAGAGGAAAACCTTCTTTCTTACTCTTCTTTCTTTTGGTTTTCATTCCTTTAAGAACTCCTGAGGAACTGAGTATTGTTGTTAAAGTTGGGCTGAGAGATTAATATCTCCTGCTCTAGTTTTATTTTATTGCCTTGTAGTCTAAATATTTAGAGGGCTGATTAGACTACAGTTGTCTGCTGAGGAATTTCTTTAGCTTGTTCCAGAGAGTGTAGCTATGTGAAACACTTTTCAGCAGTTCCTTGTAATTTTCTGTCATAAAGTGCCAAGATGATCCAGCTGTATTTAATGAGTATTTTAAAAATGTTGGATGGTGGAAGGAGCAATCATCTTAGACAATGGACCAGTTTTAAAAGTGTCAGGCAGTTAAGGATGCAGATAAACCTTTGAAAATTCCCTACACTGATCATTCCCAGTTATATCACAACAGTTATAATTCTCAGTCTAAACTTGAAAGACTTTGAAGCAAACAAACTGTATTTCAGATGAAAGAGATAGGAAAGAGGAGGGGAAGGGTAGATAGTTCTACCTCCAAAGCTCCAGTGAGAAATCAGTTGTCACCTGGGTAGGTTCTGAACAGATCTTTCTCTAGATTCCAGAGTTGCTTTAATGTCCATCTGCGTGGTACCATCCATTCCCTTACAGTAGTTGGCTGTGACACTAACCACTGATACAGTTGACTTTTGTATGTCTCTGCTTAAATGTGGAAGGTTCTGAGGGTCATAGAAAGGCATCCAGCCCTTACAGCCCATCAAGGTAATGAATGTCTTTTTGCTGGGATGTCTCTTCATACACTGAGACACCTATGAGGCGTTTTTTTCTTTTTCTAGAAATGTTTCCTTTTAGGTGTGGAGGTTTATCTCAGATAGCATAATGAAAATTGTGGTTTATTTTCTTCAAATCCTAATAAGCTTTTTCCCAGTGAATTATTATTTTTTACTGATATTTGCTTGCTAGATTTGTTTGTTGGTAAGTTTTCTTTCTCCCTTCTTAAATATCAGCTGCTTTGATAAGCACGGAAATGTGTGACCATTGCTTTGTCAGCAACTCATGTTTTCCTTATTATACTATTACTGCTGTTCTTGACATCTTTTTGGTTCTCTCTAGTAATGGAAATGTCACTGTGGGAATTTTACTTTACTTCTACATGGCTTAGCTGATCACAGGATAATTCTGGTATGAGAATATACGTTTTACTGATTTCTTCACTGTTTTCTTTTGATCCAGATGATTGGAACCCAGGCTGTTTAAGTGAGGAATGCAAACAGATGCTGGGAACAGAGGAAAAACCCTTTTATCAGGAATTAGAAGCACCTAGAGATAGCATCCTCCTGAAGTTTCTGCTGCTTATAATTAATTTGGCTAGAGTCTTTGGGAAAGTCTATAGCTAACTTAAAACTGATCCTTACTCTTTGTCCACAGATTCTGTATCAGTTCTAGCACAGTAAACAAATAGCAAGAGTAGCTACTCTTCTTAGAAGAATGTAAATCTACGTCTACCACCAGCTATGAATTGGTTTTATCCAAATTATCTGCCTTTGAAAATTGGAGACCTCAACTTTGCTCTTGGTTCTGTGAGGGCAAATGAAAGAGCAATGCTCCATTGGTTGCAGAGAAATTGAAACTAGTAAAAATGAGAACAGGATCAACTCAATTTTTCCTCTAAAGCATGAGACTATAAAGCCCATTCAAATCAGTGAAGGGTACCAATGACTTTTTTGACCTCTGGATCAAATCCATAAACCTTTTTATAACTTAAAACCACAAATACAGAAACATAAGGGTTCTGTACTCTAACCCAGCACAGGTCATTGTGAAATTGAAAAATATGATCCCTTGCCAGTTTTATTGAATAAAAAATGCAATTTTGATATTTTATTGTATTTAGAACCTTTTTCTTGATTATATAAGACTTATTTTTCACTTGGTCTCAGAATCTCCCTTGATGACGTGCACTGCCTGTGTTATTTGCAATCCTAATTTCATAATCACTGCTGGAAATGAAAGTAAAAGCTGCACTTTTATCTTACTCTTTTTAGTCATGCTCTATACTAAAATGGCAGAATCAAAGATAAAAACAATTATACAGTCTTTTAGCTTAAGCAGTTTGAGTAGTTGTTGTTGCATCTTACATTATCCAGCTAAAACTTTGGTGTCCAATTGAACTCATTGTTCACATTCATCAAATAATCAACGAAGAACAGAACCCACCCCCAGAGATAATCTGTGCCCTTCTAAAAGAGGTGCCCATGATAGGTGCAATATATTGCCCTCTGGAACTTCCTGCCTCTGTCAGATGGAGGACTTGCCATCTAATTTGGAACTCCTAAATTTAACAGAGGAAAAGTAGGCAGTAGCTTTTCCTACTTTTTGCTTTTCAGCATCAAGCATATATAACAAGTGATGTTACCCACTGCTAATTTGACAGCAAACTTGCTCTGCCTTAGTATAGTAATTTAATTTCTTTATCTGTACCTGTTAGCAAAATCTGGTTATGCTATGCCTTTAAATTACACCTTTTTTTTCTGCAATTGATAACATCATCTTTCATATTCTATTACTTTTTATTCACTTTTTTTTTAATTGAGCATTGTTACTACTCACTGGTAATAGAGTTAAAGCATCATTTATGTGTTCATAGGTGAACATTTAAGGAGTTGCATGTTCTGGGTTAAGGGTTTTGGGGTTGTTTTCTTAGCTGTAATTTAAATGATCCTTTAGTCTGAAGCAGAGAAGGATGCATTTTATATATTGCCTTGGGATAGGTTTATAACTTACCTTAACTTCTCCAATTTTTCTCAGACATGAGTGCTTTAATAACTGCAGTTAGATCTTAATCCTCTGAGTTCTTCTTTCATCTAAATGGGGTTGCGCCTGATTCAAATATTTAATCATATTTATTATTTTTTTTATGATTGTGGATTTGTTGCCTCTGTGGAGCTGGATCCAGTCTTAGACAGGAAGGCAAGGACCAGGCAGAGAGCCCCAGATGGAATGCCCCCTAGGAGCTGAAGTCTTACCTTATAATTCAGAAAATTTACTGAAAATTTCTCCTGTTTCATATAATTAATTAGTGCATAGTTTCAATTAAACAGAAAAGCCAGTAAAACCTATCAAAGATTGAATAATGACACAGAAGAGTGACTGGAAAAAACCAAGCTCCTTCATGTGTCTTTTGTTTGGGCTTCCTGTGTCTCCCTTAAAGCTCTCTTGCATTCTCATGCAGCTCATTCTTTTTGTTGAATACTAAAGCCTTTACCATCTGCCAAAAGGTTTTATTTTGGGGTTTCCTCTTATGTGGGAGGGTGATTTCCTCCTTCCCTTCATGCTAGTTTCATTGCTATCTTTAGGACTCAGAGCCTACTGGAGACCTTCCTGTCTCCTTTTTATTACACAGTCTCCTCCTTCCGTGCTGCAAGTTCCTGCTCCCAGGGGCAAAGAAGAAAACAAGAGCTGAAGCTGCCTTTTTGAGCTGCCTGGATGATGCCAACAGGTTTTGTTTAAACACTGGAGTCCAGTTCCTGGAGTGCAGGGCTGCACAGACTCCTCACCAACGTTCCCAGGGTGGGTGTTTTTAGGAACAGTTCCTGTGCAAAGGCCGTGTGCAACTGCTCTGTGCTTTGGCTGCAGAGTGCAATGGCTTCTCAAAAAGGGTGTTGTAATCTGTAGCACTTAACTCTAAAAGCAGTTTATTCCTCTCTATTTGTTAGTCTTTTACCTCAGCACATTAATCCAACCTGTTCTGCTACTGTTAAGACATCTATAGCCATAGCCCTGTAGTTTCTTCCTCTTACGGGAACTTTGAATGTTTATTTTTTTCTATGAATGTATTGATTTCCCATCTTTACCTTCCTTGTGCTGCAGAGAAAAAGAAGTGAAATTGAAGGTATTATATTTGCATAGGGATAGAATTGCATCTCCTTTTTTTTTTGTAATTCCCGAGAGCAAAATAAAGCAGATGGCAATCTGGGTTTTTCAGCATAGCTCTCAAGGATTCAGGGGATACAGCTGTAGTGGGATAAGAGTATCCAGGTGTTGAGCCATGAACACAGCAAGAGAAGGCTGTGAGCTCTGGTCATGTACCTCCATTTAAACCTTTGCTGTGGAGCTGTTCAGGAGCCTGCCATCATCTCTCCTTGAAGTAGATGCTACATGGGAGAAACAAAGATTCCTGCCTTTTCCTTTCAGTGTCTGCCTGCTGGGAGTGAGAGCAGCCTCTGTCTGAGAATCATGCAGTCCTGTTGCTGCCTGTCCTAATTTGCTGTACAGCTGAGCCTGTGACCAGAGGCAGTGTGAATGTGAAAGGCACAGGGAATTGGGCTGGGTGTCAGATCACCTCCTGAGGGCTCTGCCAGGATCCATATCAACCACATTATGCCTCTGTTGAGTGCATTTCTGGCACTCCTTTTTTGATATTTTATTTAATTACTGGCATTACACCAAACACCATGTCAGGTAGTAATAGGAATGTAATATTATTTTATTTGTGATTAGCTCATCTCTTGGGCTCTGAGATGTTCTAATCTCTGTCCTTCCATCATCACCCAGTTTTCTTTGGAGCTCTATCCTTTGGTTTATTTAACCTCCCTCTGTAATTGAAAACTTTACTGTTGATCACCATGAAAAATTTGCAGTGCTTAAAAATAAACGATCCATTTTCCATCCCCTCAGTGTATCTAGTTTTTATGACTGTAGGAATCTAATGTAAGGTTGAAATGTGGATGAGGAGGATGAGGGTGACCCAGGGTGTTACCTAAATGCCTGATCTACAGATAAAAAGCAATGCTGGGATTTCTGTTCAGGAAAGTGCCAGAAAAACTGCCTAGTTCTTAGCACTGCCTATTTTAATGACATTCAGTTCCAAACTCCTGGTACAGGATTGCACAGAGAGGTCAGTGGTGCCCATTTCTAACAGCAGAATGATGCAACATAACAGCCTGAGATGACATTCTCCTGGAAAATAAGAGGGCTATGTGAAAAAATTTTAAGCAGGAGACACATGTATCTCCTCAGTTAGAGAGCAAGGTTTTGTGCTTCTGATTAAACACAGGTTTCCATGTTCTCCATGTCACAGATGCACACACATGCACAAACTCTAATTGGATAAAACTGTAAACAGTAAATTAAGGATATGATTAAAAATTAAACAGCCACTGCAGAAACCATCAGTAGTAAATGCTTATTAACTTACATATAACAGTATGCTGGTGTGATAGCTTCAAATTGCCTGCTGAAGCTGATTTGCAGCAAATAAGGCCAGCTTTCTAAAAGGGAAGTTTCAGTAATCAGATCCTCAGCTCTGATTGCTTGGCTTTTTCCTTCACAATTTTTGCCAGCCTTATTTAAGTAACTGGTAAGGTGCATGACCTTCTTTAACTACAGTGGGTGATGTACTTAATCCTTTGCTTCTGCTGCTTAGCAGAATGTCAGTATGGGTCTGCCCCAGCTTTGTCCTCTCTTGTGCATTGCAAGACTTCTGTGGTTTGCCTGTGTTTTCGCAGGACTTCGCCAGAGCCCCTACCCATTCTGGGACCCACCTTGCTGGCTGTTTATGTACACACTGCATGATAAGCTAAAGGCCAAAGCTGATATATACAAATTCACCTGCCCATCTGAGTGCCACATCCACACGTGCACCTGAGATCTCCAGAGCAGCTCCACCTGGCAATGTGTGGCAGAGGCTGCAGTTTCTGGAAAGGGCACCCCTCCAACTCCATGGGCCCTTTCCATCCCATCTCATAACATCTGTGCCCTACTCTTGTGTGTTCTGCACGTGGAGTCCAGTGTATTGGACGACAGGTTGTTTGGCCATCCTGCTTTGTGAGAATTAGCATGTTTCCAGCCAGAGCAAGGGATTCTCAGGAGAACTGTTACAGCCTGGGGCTTTAAGTATTTAGGGGGAAGTTGAAACAAGGTTTAAAAACCTCTCAAAACTGGGACTAATCTGGACAGGCAGAGCAAAGCAGGATCTTTTCTAGTAAGCTCTGATTTCTTGGATATTTGCTTTTCAGTTGGGTTGCATGTGCTAGTTTGAAAACAAACCAGTGAGAGGCACCAAGTCAGAATAACAATTTAATGGAAATTAAAGTAAAGGAAAAGAAAGTAAAAGAAAATACTGACAGAGTCAAGATACAACCTGAGTCCCTATTAGGCAGGGTAGTGGTAGCAGTCTGGTGGAATGGTGGCTGCAATCCTCTGAAGTGGTGATCCTGTAGTAGAAGGGGTCTGCTCTTCCTCAGAAAATCCAGCGGTGGCTGTGTAGCTCCTGTCCTCTGGAAATCCAGTGGAGTCCCTTTGATGCTCAGAGTCCCAGTTATATCCATGATGGGATGCTTGGTTCCTCCCTCTGGGTGGAGCATCTCACAATGGGGTAATGAGTCATGAGGCCAGGTGTTGATTAGGCTCGTTAACAGAAGATAGTCCGGAGGGAGTTATCTCTGAGTCATGCAGCAGGACAATGATGGGCCATTAACAGAAAGATAGTCTGGGGGGAGGAGGCAAGGAAGACACTGCCCCACCTGATTTCAACAGCTCATGAGGATGGTAATAGAATACACCTCAACCCAGGACATTATCCACCCCTTATTCTATTACCATCTACATCATCCCAAATCAATACCTTCTTAAACTCTAGACACACATACATATATATATATATACAATGAAACCCTACACACCGTTCTCACCTAAGATTAGGTCTCCCTGTGGTACACAACGGGTTTCCCCATCTTTTTGCATTACCCACCAAGTGCAACCAGGTCCTTGAGCAAAGACAATCCCACGGATGGGTTTGCCTTTGCCTGAGGTGGGATTAATCCAAACAGTCTTTCCTAAAATACCTCTCAGGTGTACCACAGGGACTCCATCTCCATCCACTGTGTGCAGGGGTTCAGACTCGGCAGGACCAGCTCGATTGATGGACCCTCGGGTATTGACCATCCAGGTAGCCTTCGCTAAGTTCACTTCCCAATTTTTGAAGGTCCCCCCACCAAGTGCCTTTAGGGTGGTTTTAAGTAGTCCATTGCAGCGTTCAACTTTTCCGGCAGCTGCTGCATGATAAGGAATATGATATATCCATTCGATACCGTGTTCTCTGGCCCAGGTGTTGATGAGGCTGTTCTTAAAATGAGTCCCGTTGTCTGACTCGATCCTGTCCGGGGTGCCATGTCTCCACAGGACTTGCTTTTCCAGGCCCAAGATGGTGTTCCGGGCTGTAGCATGAGGCACAGGGTAGGTCTCCAGCCATCCAGTGGTTGCTTCAACCATGGTCAACACGTAGCGCTTGCCTTGGCGAGTTTGGGGAAGGGTGATGTAATCAACTTGCCAGGCTTCCCCATACCTGTACTTTGACCATCGTCCACCATACCACAGAGGCTTCACCCGCTTGGCCTGTTTGATTGCAGCACAGGTCTCACAACTGTGGATGACCTGTGAAATGCTGTCCATGGTAAGGTCCACCCCTCGGTCACGGGCCCATTGGTATGTTGCATCTCTCCCCTGATGACCAGAGGCATCATGGGCCCAACGAGCTAGGAATAATTCTCCCTTGTGCTGCCAGTCCAGATCCACCTGTGATACTTTCACCTTGGCAGCTCGGTCCACCTGCTCGTTGTTGCGATGTTCTTCATTAGCCCGACTCTTGGGTACGTGCGCATCCACGTGTCGAACCTTCACGGCCAGCTTCTCTACTCGGGCAGCGATGTCCTGCCAAATCTCAGCGGCCCAGATGGGTTTCCCTCTGCGCTGCCAGTTGGCTTTTCTCCAGCGAACCAGCCATCCCCACAGAGCATTAGCTACCATCCACGAGTCGGTGTAGAGATAGAGCCTCGGCCACTTCTCTCGTTCAGCAATATCCAAAGCCAGCTGGACGGCTTTAAGCTCTGCAACCTGACTCGATCCACCTTGTCCCTCGGTAGCTTGTGCAACTTGCCGTGTGGGGCTCCATACTGCAGCTTTCCACTTCCTGTTAGTGCCTACAATTCGGCAGGAACCATCAGTGAAGAGGGCATAACGTCTTTCAGTCTCCGGTAGCTCATTATATGGTGGGGCTTCCTCAGCACGAGTCACTTGCTCTTCCTCTTCTTCAGAAGATAATCCAAACGTCTCACCTTCAGGCCAGTTTGTTATAATTTCCAGAATCCCAGGGCGATTCGGGTTTCCAATACGGGCACGCTGTGTGATGAGAGCAATCCATTTGCTCCATGTGGTGTCAGTGGCGTGATGCGTGGAAGGAACCTTTCCCTTGAACATCCACCCCAGCACTGGTAGTCGGGGTGCCAGGAGGAGTTGTGCCTCTGTGCCGATTACCTCCGAGGCAGCTTGGACTCCTTCATAGGCGGCCAAGATTTCCTTCTCTGTGGGAGTGTAGTTAGCTTCAGATCCTCTGTAGCTTCGGCTCCAGAATCCCAGTGGTCGGCCACGAGTCTCACCAGGCACCTTCTGCCAGAGGCTCCAGGACAGACCATGGCTCCCGGCTGCAGAGTAGAGCACGTTCTTCACCTCTGGTCCTGTCCTGACTGGGCCAAGGGCTACCGCATGAGCGATTTCCTGTTTGATCTGGGCGAAGGCTTGCTGCTGTTCAGGGCCCCAGTGGAAATCGTTCTTCTTGCGGGTAACCAGGTAGAGAGGGCTCACGATCTGGCTGTACTCAGGAATGTGCATTCTCCAAAAACCTATGGCGCCTAGGAAAGCTTGTGTTTCCTTCTTGCTGGTCGGTGGAGACATCGCAGTGATCTTGTTGACGACCTCGGTGGGAATCTGACGTCGTCCATCTTGCCACTTTACTCCCAGGAACTGGATCTCTTGGGCAGGTCCCTTGACTTTGCTCCTTTTGATGGCAAAGCCAGCTTCCAGGAGAATCTGGATGATTTTCTCTCCTTTCTCAAATACTTCCTTTGCTGTGTTTCCCCACACGATGATGTCGTCGATGTATTGCAGATGTTCTGGGGCCTCACCCTTTTCCAGTGCAGTCTGGATCAGTCCATGGCAAATGGTGGGACTGTGCTTCCACCCCTGGGGCAGTCGGTTCCAGGTGTATTGCACACCCCTCCAAGTGAAAGCAAACTGGGGCCTGCATTCTGCTGCCAAAGGAATGGAGAAGAAGGCATTGGCAATGTCAATAGTGGAGTACCACTTCGCTGCTTTGGACTCCAGCTCGTACTGAAGTTCCAACATATCCGGCACAGCAGCACTCAACGGTGGTGTGACTTCATTCAGGCCACGGTAATCCACCGTCAGTCTCCATTCTCCGTTGGACTTACGCACTGGCCATATAGGGCTGTTGAAAGGTGAATGGGCCTTGCTGACCACCCCTTGGCTCTCCAGTTTACGAATCATCTCATGGACGGGAACCACAGAGTCTCTGTCTGTGCGGTATTGCCGACGGTGTACTGTTGCTGTGGCAATTGGTACCTGTTGTTCTTCAACTCTTAGCAGTCCCACGGCAGATGGGTCATCTGAGAGGCCAGGCAATGTACTCAGTTGTCTGATATCTTCTGTCTCCACAGCAGCTATCCCAAAAGCCCAACGATGTCCTTTTGGGTCCTTGAAATATCCATTTCTGAGATAGTCTATGCCGAGAATGCACGGGGCCTCCGGGCCAGTCACGATGGGGTGTTTCTGCCACTCGTTCCCAGTTAAACTCACTTCAGCTTCCAGTACAGTCAGCTGCTGGGATCCTCCTGTCACCCCACAAATGGAAATGGGTTCTGCCCCCACATACCTTGATGGCATCAGAGTACATTGAGCACCTGTGTCAACCAAAGCCGTGTATTTTTGTGGGTCAGCTGTGCCAGGCCATCGGACCCACACAGTCCAAAAGACCCGATTATCCCTTTCCTCTACCTGGCTAGAGGCAGGGCCCCTCTATTCCTGGTTCTGGTGCATGTTGCTCCCTTCCGGTGAATATGTTCCTGAGGTCCCTTCAAGAGGATCAGTCATACTATCATTCTGGTATCGTCTGGAGTTCTGTGTGTGAGAGACCGGAGCAATGTTGACTCTAGATGCGCTTCTTGTGGTAGTTGTCCCTCTTTTTAGTTCACGTACCCTGGCTGCTAAGGAGGAGGTGGGTTTTCCATGCCACTTACTCATGTCTTCTCCATGTTCCTGAAGGAAAAACCAGAGATTACCTCGTGGGGTGTATCCTCTCTCCCTGGTTGGGGGACGCCGGCTCCTAATGGCAGAGACTCTTGTTGGTTCTGGCGAGATCTGGTAAATCTCTTCCTTAAGTTCCTTTTTCAATTTCTGATGGCCTTCTTCAATCAAACTCCGGACTTGCTCAGCTGAAAGACTTGTTTCCACGGATGAGACATGGGTGCGAAACGGGGCTGT
This sequence comes from Aphelocoma coerulescens, assembly GCF_041296385.1. Lineage (NCBI taxonomy): Eukaryota > Metazoa > Chordata > Aves > Passeriformes > Corvidae > Aphelocoma > Aphelocoma coerulescens. The sequence goes on along the minus strand of NC_091015.1, from coordinate 154,337,629 downwards.
GACGGTGTCCTCGTAAATCCTCAGTTTGTTCACCAAGACGCCCACCCTGTCCTCGCCTTCCCTCCATTGCAGCGTTGCCAGGTAACGGGAGTATATCTCTGGTCCAAGGCGTGCGAACCTCAACCACATCTGTGACGTGCACTGGACACCATCTGGGCTCTTAGGAAATCTCTCGTCTTCTGAGAAAATGATCTCCAGCACAGCCAATTCCCTCAGGCACCGGATACCTTGTTCCATTGTGCTCCATTTCCCTTGGTGCACCTGGAGGTCTTCTTTACAAAGGTACCTGTCCCTGACACTTGTAAGCAGTCGCCGCCAGAGGCTGAGAGTTTCTTGGGTTCTCCCGATCCCCTGGTCAATGACCACATCCCGGGACAGAGATCCCAGCTGCCTGGCCTCACTTCCGTCCAGAATGGTGTCATTGGCTGCAGCATCCCAAATGCGGAGCAGCCAGGTCAGGATGGACTCGTTTGTCTGGCGTGTGAATTCCCTCCGCAGGTCACGCAGCTCACCCAGGGATAGTGACCGAGTGATGATCTCTGGCTCTGCCTCTTCTGCTGGATGTGAAGGTCCTGCTGCATCCTCATCAGTCACTATGCGGACTGACTTGCTTTTTGATTTCTTCTTCTGCACGGGGGCAACTGCAATCGGTTTGGGCTGTTCTGGTTCAGTGGTGGCTTGCATGGGGACGCTGACAGTGCTTTTGGTTCCTTTCTCCTCTGAGTCAGTCTGCGTAGTCATGGACGCTGTTGTTTTGTATTTGGTCCCTTCCTCCTCTGTGATAGTCTGTGTAGAGATGGACGCTGTTGCTTTGCATTTGGTTTCTTTCTCCTCTGTGTCAGTCTGCGTAGAGATGGACGCTGTTGCTTTGCATTTGGTTTCTTTCTCCTCTGTGTCAGTCTGCGTAGAGATGGATGCGGTTGCTTTGCGTTTGGTTTCTTTCTCCTCTGTGTCAGTCTGCGTAGAGATGGATGCGGTTGCTTTGCTTTTGCTTCCTTTCTCCTTTGTGACAGTCTGCGTAGAGATGGGTGCGGTTGCTTTGCTTTTGGTTCCTTTCTGTGTGGCAGTCTGTGTAGACATGGTATTTGCTCCTTTGCTCCTTTTTACCTCCTCCTCAAGCAGACGTTGCACCACACTAAGTAGCGTTCTGTTTCTAAGCATGGTGTACACAATGCAGGCCATGGAGAAAAAAGAGAATAGAACTGACAAGAAGATTATACCATCCTTAACATCCAGAGGGAACTCAATATTTTCAAAAACTGCTGTGCCTGGCCTGAAAGGCTGGAAGAAACCACTCTCTACTCCTCCCACCAGGGGCTGGGTGCGATTGTTGAAGAGATCCCAGACAGAGGAGCCCAGACTAGGAAAGCCAAACAAAACTGAGTGTATATTCCGAATGGTATTCATTGCCTCGCAGGTTATTATGCTATAGACATAATAAACCAATAAAGCAATTCTCATACCAGTCCCTGGTTTTAACAGGAGTAACACAACAGGCAGATAGTTCCCCATGTGAGGAAAAATATAGAGAGCAAGATACAGAACCCATGCAGACAAGCTGAGCACCATGGTGAATAGGTTTCTGTTAATACAAGATTGTAATTCTGACTTTCTCTCAGAGCAGGCCCCACGTTGGGCGCCAAATTATGTGCTAGTTTGAAAACAAACCAGTGAGAGGCACCAAGTCAGAATAACAATTTAATGGAAATTAAAGTAAAGGAAAAGAAAGTAAAAGAAAATACTGACAGAGTCAAGATACAACCTGAGTCCCTATTAGGCAGGGTAGTGGTAGCAGTCTGGTGGAATGGTGGCTGCAATCCTCTGAAGTGGTGATCCTGTAGTAGAAGGGGTCTGCTCTTCCTCAGAAAATCCAGCGGTGGCTGTGTAGCTCCTGTCCTCTGGAAATCCAGTGGAGTCCCTTTGATGCTCAGAGTCCCAGTTATATCCATGATGGGATGCTTGGTTCCTCCCTCTGGGTGGAGCATCTCACAATGGGGTAATGAGTCATGAGGCCAGGTGTTGATTAGGCTCGTTAACAGAAGATAGTCCGGAGGGAGTTATCTCTGAGTCATGCAGCAGGACAATGATGGGCCATTAACAGAAAGATAGTCTGGGGGGAGGAGGCAAGGAAGACACTGCCCCACCTGATTTCAACAGCTCATGAGGATGGTAATAGAATACACCTCAACCCAGGACATTGCATAATATGGATATTTGACCAGTATATGGTATAAAGGAGCTTTTGCATACTTACTTCTTACCTTCATATGGCCAAAACTGAGGGCTTCTCTCTCCAGAGAGCAGCTGAACTTTTTGCATGTTATCTGGGGCTGCTGTGTTCATTTAGGCTGGAGACCTCCTTCCCTCTTTCCTCCGGCCAGTCAAAATCAGGAAATGAATGGGTGTTTCTTGAGTTAAAGATAATTATAGTCTGCCCAGTATCAGAGGGTTGTATATATCCTGTAAAAAAAAAATTTTATTCTACCTTCCTGTGAGAAAGTAGCACATCCCCTGAATGGCTGCCAAACCCCATGAATGTGGCTGCAGGTGGCTGAAACGTGGCTTTTGTTAAAGCACTGCTGGAAGATGATTTCTGTCATTAACACCTCAGCCCTCTCAGCTGTTTTTGTGCTTGTTCTGCTCCAGCTGGTGTGGTCCGTATTGGAGCCATACAGTGGGTGGCTCTTTGGTAGCTGCCAGTGTTGTAGCTCAGCACTGGCTGCAGCCACTCTGGCAAGCTGGGCAAATGGTGGCACGCATGGGAGCAGCTGTTGTCTGCTCAGGGTCGCCTTCAGTTTTTGGACCACTGACTATGTTTTGAGGGATATACAGGCTGCTCTGACTGGTGTATTTACAGTGTGAGTTTCTGCAAGTAGCAGGAAAATAGTGTGAGAAGGGATGCTATGGCTCTGAGAAAGTGGAGGACACAATGGGTGCAAACCAGGTCTAAGATGCAGAGTGAGGTGCCTGCAGCTGCCAAGTGCCACAGCAGGAGCCAGGATCCTGGGCTAGGTAGATTCAGTATTGGCTTCACTCTCTTTTTCTGGGTTTTGTTTCTTGACTTTGCCAAGGCCTTTACAATACAGTTACATTTCTGTCCCAGCTACCAATTCTCAGGCTGTAGGATTAGAGAGAGGACGCCACAGATACACAATGTGCCTGGTGGAAGACAGGGAGCAAGGTTGGAAACCCACTGGCTTAGGCTGGTAGAGCTGAATTGCTGTCAGCAGCAGAGGGAAGTGTCTCCAGAGTGGTCTCAAGTGTATAGAATACCACAAGGGAGCCATTCTTTTTCTTCTCAGTGTCCTGAAGAACAGATGGATCTGACATGTTTATTGCCGTAAGCTGTCTTGTTTTATCAGCACATCAGATTTAGGTACTTGACAGATGTGCCAAACAGAAAATAACATGCATCCATGCCCAGAGTTATGTATTTTAGCATCTGTGTTTTCTATTTTGAACTGTTCTCTTTATTGTCCAACTTAGCCTGTGCAAAAATTAGGAGGAATATTCATTTATAATTAAGGGAAGATAGAGACAAACTATTACAAGTGCACACCAATTTGTGAGCTTTAAAAGCATTGTTTGACACATTCAGCTTTTTGGTTCAGAGCTGTCTGAGGTAGCAAAAATGTCCGATTTGATGCAAAGAGGCCAGGTTGAACCATAGCTTGATATTTTAAAACCTGTGTAACAATTGCAAAAACATGGAATAAAATATTTCTGAAGACAGCAACATGTTTGCTCAAAAGTTAGTTTCAACACAGTTCTGAATATTGCAAGATGATTTTATTCACAACTACCCCGTTACTGTTTCTTCCCCTCAGCATGCACTTGGATTCTATGGGGGATGAGGCAGCAAGTGCTTCTCTGCCTTTTTTCACAGCAAGGTCTCTGTCATGGGTTGGTTTTTTCTTCCTCTTCACAAAAAAATAAAAGGACTAAAAATTGTATTAACATACTGAAGTATTTCCAACAGTTGCAAACTGTGCAGTGCAAAGTGGGTATGAAATATTTAATGTGATTTTAAATTAAAACTGTGCTACGTATTTACTTTTTTAAAGAAAAGTACATTGGATTTATTTGAACTTCAGACAGCAAAATTAGATCATACAGGTTCTTGTAATTACTTAAATTTCTATTTTTCCATGTATAGCAGTGGCTGCTGCTGAAACACAGCGGAAGTCAGACAACAGGCTTGGTGAAACTTACTGGTTAAACACCTGTTGTTGAAGAACTAAACTTTTTTTACTTCTGCAGGTGCAGAGATAATATCTTTTTCATGTTTGTTCTGCTATTTCAGTTCAGTGACTAGTTCATTCAAAAATAAGAAACCACTTGCGAGGAGAAAAAAAAGCCGAAAAGCTTGTTTTCCTCTTTGAATCTATAAACAAAGTCTGTTGGTCGAGGATGAGATCTACCAGTTCTATGCTCTTGAGAAATATGGCACCCAGAACTGACATGCAGTTCAGCAGGGTAATGCTTCCTTGCTTAATGAGATTGGTTGCTTAAAGTATAATGATAAGCTTATTTTTGTCTTGATTTTGTAGCTTATTTGGAAAATACTGTTCTTCAGCATTTTTCTTGCATTTCACTTTTACACTAACATCTATTTTATAACTAGAGCTTAACATGAATCCCAAATAATAAAAAACTTACCTAAGATAATCTGTCATTACCCATGTCCAAATATAATGAAACTGTAAGGAATGGAAATCAATCAAGAGTTGTGTAAATAAATATGTGTAGGTTGTATTAACTGAATAAGAAATGCCATACTTATTTATATATGTTGTCTTTAAGTTTATATCAACAAGCTGAAACATTCACTAACATTTGTTTTCTACTGCCGACAAGCTTAGGACAAGTCAGTCACAGCCTTCATGAGAGGGAAGTCCTGCTTATCAAACCTGATTTTCTTCTATGACAGGGTAACCCACCTAGTTGACCTAGTAAAACCTAGTAAAACATAATTTAAAAAAAAAGAAATAACAAAGGTTTTGGATACTGTCTCTTACAGGATCCTTCTGGACAAAATGTTGAGCAGACATCAGAATAATCGTGTTATATGATGGGTGGGCAACTGGCTCATGGGTCAGGCACAAAGGGTTACAGTGAATGGGGCACATCAGGCTGGTGACTTGTCACTAGGGGGGTTCCATGGGGCTCCATCCTTGGCCCTGTGCTCTTCAATACCTTCATTAATGACCTGGATGCAGAACTGGAAGGAATACTAAGTTTATTGAGAACATTGAATTGAGAGGAGCTGTCGACTCTCTCAAGGGCAGAGAGGCTCTGCAGAGAGACCTCGACAAACTAAAGGACGAGGAGTCACCAGCTGTGTAAAGTGTAACGAGGGCAAGGGCCAGATTCAGCACCTGAGATGAGTCAGCCCTGGATGTTCTCTGGGGAATGAGAGGCTGGAGCAGAGCTGTGGAAAGGGACCTGGGGGTCCTGGTCAGTGGAAAGTTGAACATGAGTCAGCAGTGCCCTGGCAGTCAGGAGGGCCAACGGTGTCCTGGGGGGCATCAGGCACAGCATCACCAGCTGGACAAGGAAGAGGATTGTCCCGCTCTGCACTGCACTGGGGTAGCCTCACCTCAAGTCCTGGGTGCAGTTTTGGTCACCACAGTATAAAAGACATTAAGCTGCTGGATAGTGCTTTGCTTAAAAATACCTTGGAGTCTTGATAAACAATGATTTAAATACAAGCAAGCAGTGTGTCACTGCAAAGGGGGACAAGAACATCCTGGGCTGTACAACCAGCAATGTAGTCAGCAGGTCAAGGGAACTGATCATTTCCTTCTGTTTGACACTAGTGCCATGACATCTTGAGCAGTCTGTGCAGTTCTGTGCTCGGCACAGGAAAAACAATGGCAAACTGTAGTGGGTTCATGGAATAGGTCCCCAAGGTAGTCAGGGTCTGGGGCACATGATGCAGGAAAAGAGGGTGAGGACTGGATTTGTTCAGTCTGAAGACAAGGTTCTGGGAGGTCTTACATCTGCAGCACCCTGTTGGGAGAGAGTGGAGAAAAGGCAGAACCAGACTTTTCCCTGATGTGCACAAGACTACAACAAGACACAATAGACATGAGTTGTAATGCAGAAAATTCTAACTAAATATAAGACTGGGAGAAAGAGTGATGAAACAATGGAAAAGGGGTCCAGGGAAGATGTTGATCTCCATCCTTGAAGATATTCCAACTCAACTGGACACAGCCCAGGATGACCTGCTCTAGCACTACTTCTGCTCTTAGCCGGAAGTTGGACTGGAGACCTCCACAGGTTCCTTCCATCCAGCACAGTTCTGTGTTTGATAGGTGCCAGTGTATGAGCTAATTGCCAGAGCTTCCCATTGTGGGTCACTCTAGGAAAAATAGGAACCATTCAAGATGTTTCATGTGATTTTCTTTAGGCATTTACTACAGTGTAAGTTGAATCTCAGTCTGGGAGAGCCTGGTCTCTTCTTTGGAGTGACAGGCTGAACAGATGCCTACCCTTGGTCAAGTGAATCTTGTCCAGGCTGTCTAATAAGAGTTAAAATCTAAAGAGGATTACTTTTGCTTCTGGGGGCAAAGGAAATTAGTGAAAGAATTTACTTTATGCTTTATTCTGAGTCATCAGAAGAAAGTGGTTGAGAATTTGAAGACAGAAGACAATGTGAGTGAAAATGATCATAAAAGAGTTTCTGATCTGGAGGAAAGGAAGGAAAGAGTTAAAGCAGCTGAATAATGTCAAAGGACTTTAAAAGAGCTTGTTTCTTTGAACTTTAGAATTGATAGGTAGGGGCTAGGAAGGGAGGGAGAAGAAAGTTCAAGGGAGATGACAGGGTTTTGGAAGACAAGATACTACAGACATGACAGCAGACTGTTCCAGTGAAGAAGGAAAACACAAAATATCATAAGTACTTCCGGCCCTCTGAAATTACTTGAAAATCAGGAATTCTATAACTAATGACAACAGGATAATGCTCTGCTAAAGGAAGAATTTAAAAAGTTACACTAATACCTAGTTCAATGAGTGACAACTACAATGGGTGTTAAAATTAAGGTTTTTCAATACTATAGAAATAAGGGAAATATGTAGGAAATAAGAGTTCTCTTACTTTGTGCACAACGAGGGGAAGGCTGGTCACAAAGAGGAGGATGAACACCAGCCTATCTTGGATTCAGTTTTCCCAAACAGGCTAAGTGTGACGGGGTGCTTGGAATAGTTTAACTTACACAGAGGGAAAACAACACAAGCTAGAATGGGGGACGGAGATGAAATAATGGAGGGAAGCTGGACACAGTCAAATCATCAGGGTGTCTTGAAAATGACCCTTGTGTGCCTCAGATGAGACCATCCCTAATTTTTAGCTTTTATCTTTAAGAACTTGGGAAGGATGAGGAAGGGCAAATTTAAACATGAAAATGAGGAAGCCTGTCAGCTTAACTTTGATACATGGTGAAATGCTCCTGAAAATTATTAATCAATTTCTAAACAGCTAGAGGACAATAAGCTGATAGAAAAACAGCCAGTGTGGATTTATTAGGAAAAAACATGTGTCAAACCTTTCTAATTTTCTTTTTGATTAGAATAAGAGGTGTAGGAGATAGAAGTGGTAGGTATGTCTTTAGTACAGTTTTTGGCAGTGTTGTGGAAAGCCATGTAGCCTTTTTACAAGTAAAGAGGTTAAAAAATCACCTAGGTGAGATTACTGTGAGGCAGGCAGGTGCAGGACTCCTTGAAGTACTGTGTTCAAGGAACAGTTATTGTTTGCTTGGCAGAGGAGGAGGCAGCCTGAAGTGCAGTGCTGTTGTTACATTCTGCCCCAGGTCGGTGCTGCTCATGGTTTCCATTAGTGTCTTGGAACAATGGGCTGGAGAGAGCAGTGTGCAAGGGACTAAAAGCTCCAGTAGGCTTTGGATATTGTGGAGGTCAGGTTTAGAGCCCCGAGTGGTCTTCATAAAACGCAGAAATGGTTAAAATTAGTAAGATGGGAATTCAGCAAATATAAGTAAGGCCTTCAGTGCAGTGTTTTCCCCAGGAAGGGAAAACAAATGTGTGTGTGCAGACAAGGGATATCTGAGTAAGTAACAGTGAGAGAGCATGTGATGTTGGGATATCACAAGCTGAATATGAGTCACGCTATGATATGGCTGGCAGAGAAGATGGGGAAGAAACCAGACTTTAATTTAAGTCAGAGTCTTGTGTGTAAGCCATAGGACATCCTTCACTCTTTTCTGTTGGCTGTCTGTCGCTCTGCTGGGAGAGTGTCCAGAGCTGGCTTCACACCATGGAACAGTATAGACAAACTGGAGAATGCCAGAAAAAGAGCAGTAGGAGTGAGCCAAGATTTAGGAAAGACCAGTGAAAAAATATTGAAAGTTGGGTCCAGGATGCAAGGACAAAGATGGAAAGAGAGACAATCTTTGATGTATATTAAAAGTTTTTTAATATAAAATCGTAGGGTGTTTTACCATACCATCTCCACCTAACCAAAGTTAAGAGGAAAAGGAATTAGTTAGTTTGCACCTAAGGAGGTTTAGTTTGGGTATTAGAAATGCAGCATAAGCATATTATAATAGAGTATTTGGGAGAACTGGAGTAGAGTGGTAGGTGTGAGGAATAAGTAAGAGTCACCTGTCATATTTGTCTTTGCCTCGAGTGAAGGGGTAGACTAGATGATTTTTTTAAAGTCCATTTCAGTTCTCTCTTGTCGTTCGGTCCACTAAAGGAAAATACAGATTAAAAATGTAAAACAATAGTAAAACTGATTTAAACCTTTAAATCAGAGTTAAACTGATTTAAAGGGCTCCTTCTTGTTAATTTGAACTGTGATTATATTCAGCATTTCAAATATTCCTGGTTTAAATTAATCCCTTATGTTGCAGTATTAGTATCATCTGTTTATGGAGGTCTTTTACAATGCCTTTTTATTTATTAAAAAATACTCCTTGCTGTAAAGTGACTGAATCCATACTGTAAAAACTAGACATCTTGTGAAACAATATGTCCAAATAAATGCCAATTTCTTAAACACGTAATACTTGCATAAAGAAGTATCTGCCCTTTAAAAATTAGCTGCTCTCCAAACACGCAGCTCATCCAGACAGTAGCCTTGTATTTCTTGCTTTATCCAGTGTTGTACTGGTGACATTAATTCAATGAGGGGACCAAAAATGGAAGCGTAATAGTTATTTTTCATGTTTGATTTTCTTCTCTGTGAATTTAATATAAAGATGTTCATGGCTTTTTGTTTTCTGCTGCTGAGTGAAATCATGTAGAAGGATTATTTTTTTCTCTTTTCCCTGAAGAATGGAACATTTGACCACAGATGCCATTTTTTACATTAGATAGAGAACCTTACATTAGATAGAGAACCTTTTACATTAGATAGAGAACCTATTACTGCAAGTGATTTATTAGTACATAGGTCACACTGAGGAGCAGTGATCAGCCAACAGGAGACAAAAATCACACCACACAATGCCTGCAGAATCAAATTATGTTTGATGTTTAACATTAACCCAAACTATTAAATCAGACTTAAACAAAAATCCTCAAAAAAGGAAAGCCCAAAAGAAAACAGAAACCAGGGAATTTCTGGGATAAATGTTCTTCTCACAGGAAATCTGTGCTGAGCAGAGTGTCCAAGGCAAGGGAAGAGTTGCTTTTTGCCCTTCTGTGTTCTGCTGTGCCCAGCTGTCCTGCTTCCTCTGTCTCCCTCTCTGCACATATGTGCCACCCACCTAAGGAAAGAAATAGAAACGACTTGTCCCAGTGTGGCACTTCAGTCCTTCAAGTTGATTCTGGCCAGGAAGATTTCTTGTGTATAATAATAGTTTATTCACACCTCCAAATCTTGTGCTTCTCTCAGCGTGGGGGGCACATGCTCACCTGCTGGCACAGGAGCCCTGTCGTCCACTGAGCTCCATTTAGCCAGATGTGAGCACCTTTCATCTGGGAAAAAAGGATCCTTAACAGCCACTGCTAAGGATGTTTCTGACTGGGATAATGTATCAACAGCAGGAATGAAAGAGTTAATTCATTTTTCCATCCATAATTTTTTTCTTTGTAGAACTGATTTGACACAGTCTAGCAGGGTGCTGTTACTGAAAAATTGAAGCACCAGGTGTGATTAAATAAGATCACACGTTTCATTCCCTCTTTAATTTCACATCATCTTTCAGCAGCTGTACCCTTTGCTTTCTGATAGTTGGAGAGCACATTGCTTTTACAGCAGGCAGCTTGCTGCATTGGGCATGCACTGTTGGGCTGTTGTGAATCAAATGTATTTGTGCACACAAATTATTTATTGTTTGATGGACCAAACTTATTAATCTGTTTATTTCTCAAGTAGAAAATACAGAGTGCATTTAGGTAATGGAGACAGACCTAGGCTGGCTCCTCAGTATTTCCAGAGGTTCATCCATACATTAGAACATGTTTCATTCCGCTGCAAAGAAAGTAAAAAGGTAAAGTGTAAAGACAGTGGTGGACTTGAGATCTTTCTTCTGTTCCTGTGAATCACAGCTCTATAGGATCTGATAAAGTCACCTGCTTTGCTGAGATTCTGTGGCCTGCCACTGACCCAAGGAGACTGAACCACTGCTGTCCTGGCTACTGCAGGGCAGTAGTACTGGCACAGTGCAGAGATTGTACCCTTGTCCCTTTGCTGCTTTGTCAGAAAGGTGGCACTGAGGCCACAATGGCTATTTGCAGTTAGAACATGATGCCACAAAAAGAAAAGAATCATGGTTTTAACTGTCCTTTGCTTTAGAATAGTGTTACTATGTAAAACTGAATTGGAACCTTAGAATATTGCTGGTAGTTATTCCAGGCAATGTTTCCACTTACAAACTTTGTCTGGCCTCACTTGTCAGCCAAGAGCAGCTCAAAACAAAAACATGCATTTTTTAATTTTTTTCAGTCCTCAGAGGAATAGGGATTTTTCTATAATACTCTGACACTGTTACCTGCAGTACAAAAAGGTTGTGCCTATTTATAAATGTGAGTATGCAGCAGTCTTGCCTGTCCTCCAGCACCCTTAGCCCCCCATGTAAACCAGCCAGTTTTGCTTACCGAGGACTTGTCAAAAATGCATCCATCAAAATTAAACGAATGAATTAAACAAGTAAAAGGGTACCTGAATACTATAGCTCTTTTATTCCCAAGTAAACAGGGTTTTGTATGCCGTAGCATTATTCCAACATGAAAGAAAAACGATGGAAGGGGATGGTGACAGAAGAAATTTGGAGTTTCTAGGGATACATTTGGGTCTGTGTTTCAGTGTAAATAATGCCTATGAACACCTGTCCCTTCTTAAGTTTGATCTTGGAAGCGTCACTGGGACCAGCTCATTTGATGTCTCCTTTTTTTAAACTGAGCTCTGCAGATAAAACTGGCTGCCTGTAAATGCAAGGGTGTCCTTAAAAAGTTGGCATTTATGCAAACTTGACTTCATGCAGGAGAAGATACTCTTTAATCTGTGAGAGAACAAAAATTAACCTCCATTAAACTCCAAAGAATTTTTTTTTTTCTTCCCATTAGTAGACCAGTCTTCATGGAGATGTAGAAAGCTGCTCTGACCTTTTTTCCCCCATGTATTAGAGACTGAGCATCACTGTTTCATCCTCAGTCTGAGTTGTCTAAGATTTACTGGTGTTAACACAAACATTATTATTTCTTCACTGTGTATTCACATATATACAAAGGAAGTGTTTCAAAAGGTGAAATTATATTTAAATAATTGTTTCTTGTTATGCTGGGGAATGTTTAAAATTATTTTTTGAGGTCACAGTGAAGGGCTTAGGGGATCTTTCAGATTGTGAAAGTTATCCAGTAATGTCGAAGTATTTAAAAATACAGTGTTGACCCCCTTCAGAAATAATGAGGTTTAAAAGGAACCCACATTTTGCTCTGGATGTTTTGGGAGGTGGAGTCTATAGCCTATTCTTGGTTTGAAGCTGAAGCATTAAACTTTTATATACCCAAATGACATTTTTGTGCCATTCCCTGTTTTGCAGAGCTGTTGCTTTAAGGCGAATGCTAGATTAATACTGGGAAAGTTGGCAGTAGCCCTTGTTCCTCCTGCCAATGCAAAGTAAGGTGTTATTTTCCCTACTGCTTTCCCCATATCCCTTCTTTTCTTTAGGGGAATGAACTTCTTTCTCTAACTCAAAAAACCAAATCCTTTTGCCTTCCTGGTCCTGTAATGCAGCTCTTTTCCTCTTCACACACAAAGCAGCCTTCACTCACACCTGCTCTGTGATAGGATCCTTCTCCCTGAGGAGAGCACAACATCTGTTTTGTTTCCTCAGTGGAGAGAGACGCTCTCAAGAAATTCTTCTCCTTTCCTGCTTGCTAACAACAGAAGAGATTTTTAAAGCATTTGGTGTTTCTGAAGAGAGGAAAAGCCAGTAGTGTACTAGACAGGAAAAAACAGCCATGGAAAAATAATTTGAACATAATTTGAGCTATAATTGAAGGTCTTAAAAAGAAGTCAAACTGCCAAGCTGGAAAGAAAAATGTGCATCTTGAAATAAAGTACCTTTATTGGAAGGATGTGCTTGGGATTATAGTGTAGGACTGCTCTTTGGGACATCTTGGCTCTAAATCTGCTCTGAGCTTCCTGGGTGATACCGGACCAGAAACTTAACCCTTATTTGCTTTGATGGTCCGTATGTAAAATGTGGTGGTATTGTGAGTTTTGGTGTTTCATACTGCTTGAAAGCACAGGGAAATGATAGCAGTTACCTAAATAGAAGCAGCTGTGGCATTGCAGTGATGGCAGTTTTTTGTGCATGATACTAAAAAGAGTTTATATCCTTTAAAGTATGGGAAGCATTGTGAAACACTGTATAACTGCACCCCTGGGGAATCAGTTTGTTGTTAGTGTAGTGGAACCTGCAGCTTCAGTAAGGGGCCTACTTGAGAATGAGTTAAAAGGTGTAAAGTGACAGAGTGCTTCAGAGTGACCTTGTGCTCTGCCTGCTGACACTGTCTGTGCACGTTGCACAGATTTTGAAAGCAGCAGATTTTGTCGCATACAATCCACTTGCTAGTTAGAAACCAAACTGAAACCAAAGGCTCTGAGCTGAGCTGTCTGTGGTCTGGATGGGGGAAGATTTCACATCTCTGTGGGTGCTTCTGCTGTGGCACATAATAAGAAGCTGTGATCGGTGGGAGATAGGGCACTCCTGGCTGCTGCCTGGAAAATCCGTATATGCAGCTTTAAGCTACTAAATAAGCATTGTAACCTACCAAAGCTCCCATCTGTGTTATGGTTAGAGCTGGTGTCATACAGATGGCTAGTTCATAAATTCTTAAACCCATATGAATAAATTAAAATATTTTTATCTTTTAAAGGTGACCCACAAGTCCTTAAACTCTCTTTTATGTTTACAGTTTAATACTTCAGCCACTAACAACATTACCAATTTGAACCCAGCACATCTGGATTTTTTAAGACTAATGAAAAGTCTGTAATGTGCTGCAACTTCCTTCTGCAGTTCCAATCAAAATAAACCAAAGATATTCTGGTTTTACTACTGGTATCAAAACTGTCTCCAAATTAGTACGGAAACGTGCTAAGAGGAAAAGCAAGATGTGGCATCTTGGTTTAATCTTCTTATAGCTATATTAGCAAAAATGTACATTCCTTGGTGCTTATTGTGAGTTTGAGGGGCCAGTACAAATAACATTTTCAGAGGTGTCAAAGTAGGAGATAGTTGTTAGTAGTGTTTCAGGACTCTCTTAATTCACCAAGCTTATTTTGTACATGTTTCTGCAGATCAGTTAGAATAATCTTCTGTGTTTAAAAATTCCTCTACCAATTTCACAACCTAGAAGCAATCTTGCCACATGGTATTTGTCCTAATCTGATGAATTTAGGACACATGCTGTGGTTTAAAATAGTCAGGCTTTTGGGTCCATTTGCTGTAACATTTCCATGGTAATCTGAACTTCGAGCCACTGGTGGCAGTTCTGTCCTCTCTCCAGTGCTCATTGTGGTGGCCATATACATTTCCTAAACCTGCCATTCACTTCCATTGTTAGTTCTGTTTGTTACTAGAGGAAGGCACCAGATTTCCACCATCGCCATCTACACGTCCATCTCTGAGGACAGTATAGCTTGTGGATAAGCAACAAAGAACTGGGGAGCAAAAACGCTTGAAAAAAAAGAAATTAACAAGCAGAGAAACTCTGACTTGCTAGAAAGAGAAGATTGGTTGAGTTGTAGCAGAGGTAATGAAGTGTGAAATGTGCTATTCCCAACCAGTACGCCATGCTGCTTTAATTTACAGAATATATAATTATATAACATTAACATTCTGGTACATCAGTCTTTGACAAAAATTGAAATGAAAACAGCAAAATGCATGAGTCTATTTTTAAGACAATGATTGTAATAATGGTGGATAAAACTACAAACTTAAATACTTTTCCTGATTTTAAGATTATGTCTTTAAGATTCTTTAATTTTGTGCCATGGCAAATCTTTCCATACTGTTGCAAAACCACTTTGTTTAGTAAACCTTTACTGAACACTTGTGGAAGTCCTTCCAGCATACATTGAATCCCCCTAAAGAAGATGTGTTTTAAAAATCAGATTAATTTTTATCATTCTAGTACTTGGTAATGATTTATACTAAGCCCATAGAAAACCTAGAGGATACAAAGTGCGTATGCACAGACCTGGTTGGGTCAAGAGATGAGCTTTCTGAATTCCTGTCTCCAGAGGAAGAAGCATTGTTTAGTCACTGAGATGCTAACAAAAAGGCGGTGCTGAGAGACAAACTAATTTTGGTAGCTTCATGCAGAAAAAAAAGCCCCTCTGAAACTTAATGACCTTCTGTAGGAGAAAAAGGCTTTAGGCATGAAGATACAGGCAGAAATCAACAAGGCTGTCATCTGGGAGAGAATATACAAAAAGAAACAACTGGAATACACTGTATGTTCTAGTTAACTAAAAGTTATTATTTTGACATAGAAACACAGTTGACAGAGTAGGTAAAGTACAAAAACATTACTGTATTTAAAACACAGCTCTTGATCCTTCACAAAGAATAAAGCAGGATTTTAATTAATGGATGCCCAATGTCTAGATGTGTTGCATGCACATCATCAAAGGCATTGCATCAATGCAGCACTAAATTCTCAGAATCATGAAATAGTATATACAGGAGGAACCTGGGGAGCATAGTTAGAGGTTGTACTGAATTTGGGGAAGAGGGATACATTTCTGACAAGAACAACAAGAAACTCCTGGTTTTGAGATTATTTTGAGGCAGATAGCCAGACTTCTATGTTCTTGGGAGTATAATACTCAAAGAGGTGGATGGTTTAGAACAGCTGTTCTAAAACTCTTAATAATATTTTTATGAAGAAACAGCGTTCTTATATGTTCAGATTATGCCAGTGCTCATACAAGCATGTGGATGGCAGCATGGCATGGGGGTGTTTCTTAGGAAAAAACATCTAGAAAACAAGATACCAGGTTTCATGGACCATATAGTCCATCCCTTTACAGTGAAACAAAATCAGTGCATAGAATTTGTAATTCTGTCTGGAAAATGGATAGAATTACTTTCAGTTGGAAATATTAATGGTTTGATAGCGTATCACAGATGTCAATTATACCATTACAATACTAAGTGGACATATCATGTAGCAACCATACAGTTGTTGAAGGACATGATAATGGGATGGTAACTTACTCAAGTTAATTTTTATGTCACCAACCCCTGGCCATGCACTTTGGTGGTGACCAATAGAAATAAGCTTATTCTTCTAGCTATGACAGTGCTACAGAGCTTCAAGAATACAAGCCTTTGTACTGATCCTGAGTGTGCAACTCAATGACATTTTTGCTATGCCACTGTGATGCCTGAGATGGCCACCTATGAACAGAGACTAGACAAGAATAAGGGAATAAAGGTAGGTATTTATTTGAAGGCCTTCAAAGATACACCCTGGGCAGGCCAAAGGTTGCACCCAAGATGGATCCCAGATCATCCATCTCCACACTTTTATAAGTTTGGTTCATTTGCATATCAGGCTTAATTGTCCAATTATAATTTCAGTTCATGATGTAATTACCCCAAGTTTGCCCCTCTCTCAGAGGCTTTTAGTTTACACATTTTGGGCCTGGTGTCCTTGAGGTGGAAACCTAGAGAGGTTTGTTATATCTAACCAGCATGAGAGAACAGCAGCGAACAGGCCACAAGAAACTTCAGAGTTACACACTAATCAGTACAGGATTTGAAAAACATAAATGTTAAAACCTAAGGCATCACTGGAGGGACTCTGATATTGGAAGCTGTCTTAATGCAGAGATTGGGATATCATGCCAAAGCCATGACACAGAGAATGAGTTGCTGTGGGACTTCCTTAGCTGGTATTCCACATTAGACAGGTTGTGCTGGTCTTCCTGAAAGTCCCCACTGACAAATGCTTTGGACTGACACAATAATAATACCAACTTTTTATGGTACGTGTACTGGAGGAATTCAGCACATCCCTGAAGTAGCTCAAGTCTTTGTTTGTTCTATTTAAGGAAAATTGACAAAACGGGCTGCATTATCACTCAAGTGATTAATATGTAAGCTATAAAAGGACCTGGACAAAAAGAATAAATAAAGGAAAAACTCTAAACCAAACCCATTTTCTGCTCCTATGCTCCTACTGCTGGTTATGCAGAAGCAGTAAACAAGTCCTATTCCCAAAGCTGTGCTGACAGCACTGATGATGGTGGTGCACAAATTAGGAGGTAAACAAAAAGCCGTGTTAATTTCAAGCTCCATTAGAAACACAGGCGGTAAAAAAAAAATCAATGTCTCTCAAACAGAAAAGGTCAAAATTGGTAGGGAAAGAAAGTTGTTTTCTGGTAGGTGTAAGACTTTTAAATTATTGTTATTATTTCTTTTAAATTGTATGTAAGCAAGAAGAAACTACTGCTCAGTGTCACATTAGTGACTAAAACGCTGAAAATACGCAACTAGAAACATTTTTTTTCTTTTTTTTAGAAAAATATACTCATCTTTGGCTCAGGTTGAAATTCTTGTATATAAAGGCTGGTTTCTATTTTAAATTTTGCCTGTAGGTTCTGTGGATATTCAGTTACATTTATAATCCTGGCATGACACACTTGAGGGATCATTCTTTTGAAAAGTGTAATCATCAGATTTCACTGTTTTCTCTTGGCATAGTATATTCTTGGATCCAGATCCTTGGGTGCTGTTAATTTAAATTTTAGGTTTTGTTGTGCATCCAGATTAAGTCAGGAAATACATGTGTGTCATTTTGTTATCAAGTTGTCTAGCAGAGGATGACAGGAAGAACAAATACTGCTCTGTATGTTTTTGTTTTATGGTAGTGTGTCACCTTCAACTCCACTACATTAAATGTTTATCACTTCATGTGATCTTTGCTTTGCATAATAAACTAAGTTTCATATGGCCATGTTAAATTATGGATGGAGACGCAGTTCTGCGGCATGGTGTTGAGAACCGTTTCATCAAACATAAATGCATATGTAAAGACCTTAGAATATAAACATGACAGAGGTTGACCTTACAGAGCCAAGTTACTCACTAAGTGTTTGAGGAACTGGTGGCCTTACTATGGCCACAGATTTTCTGAAAATTATTATTCTTACACATATTACTTACAGAACTGCTATATTTATACATATTTAGTGTAATCTTCGATCAAGAGCAATGTTGTGAACAAGGCTCCTAATGCTTCATCGTTCTGCAGCACCAGCTAGTCACAGCATTTTACTAACACAAGTGTTTGTCCCTGTGTAGTGGGCAATATTCCACCTATTGAATAGGATCAAGATGCAGGGAGTTCAAAGACCATGGTTTATGTACAAAAATGTATTCTTGTGATATTTAGGTTGGTTTTAAACCATCTTCCACAAAAGTACCGTTTCTGTAGCAGAGTCAGGATCTCTGTGGTAGAGAACACAGATAAGATCCCAAATCAACACATTTCCTTCCAAACAGCTGCATCTTCTCATTGTCTTTTCAGCTCATCCTTAAGACACAGCTTGCTCTTCTAATTGTCATTCCCTTCAGTGAACATTAGCATACTTGTTAAATTGGCCATTTATGTTCCAGAAATCTCCTGCCTGTCCGGTGACTCACTCAGACCTGCATTTTGCACACCCCGGGGAAGCATGGAACAAGTTATCTTAGGGCTTTCCGCTCGGGTCCTAAAACTATTGAGCATCAAATTCAGTCCTCCCTTATTGCTTCATTAACTGTCATGTTTGTTAGAAAAAAAGAGGCTTTTAAAGAGGAAGAAGTCTTGAAGAATGTGTTCTCTCCTGTGGATTGTTTCAACATCTTCTTTGGGGTTTTTTATTTTTACAAGTCGCCAAGTGCCTTCTTCCTCTCTGGCTGTGCTGTCCTGCCAACCTTACCTGCCTGCCCCATGTTTCTTAACATAATCACCACCAGAAGAGAGTTACTCTATCTGGTAGTGTTGCAATTAAGGCATGAGGGTAGCATATAAAAGTCACTTTGCCCATCCATAGCTGTACTGGGAGCATTTGCTAACAGCAGTCAAATCTTGTTTGGCCAGGAAAGGAAGCAGTAGTGATTGAGGCTGTGTAGAAAGCCAGTATGTTCAGTGCCAGCTTTTAAAAGTTCCCCTGATCTGTTTACTTTCATCTTCATTTTAGCTCCTCAAGTTAATGATCACTCATTTTGAGAATGCAATATTTGTATTTGTTTCAGAAAATGATGCATTTGTTTTTCTAGAGACAGTGTTGTCTTCCATCAAAACTTTATTTATACACAGCCTCCCATCCACTTGTCTGAGGCCAAATACTGCCCCTTGAAATCATCAGAAGCTAATGTTAGTGAGTCTTGGGGTTGGCAGCCTGGTTTTTGTGTGTATCTGAAAATAAATTAACATTGTGTTGAAGACTTTGTGAAACTATCTTCATGACATCTAAGTAGTAATGACTTCAGTGAAGCTTGAGGGCAAAGTGCTCACCGTTTACTACTACGGTAATTCTTCCACAAGGCTTTCCTCTCTTGCAGCACAATTAATTTTACATTTCATTTACTGACATCGGCATGCACTTAACTTTACAATATTAGTTAAAATTGGTTTATGATGTCAGTTTTATTTGTAGCACACTGAAAGCAGGGGAATAATTGAAGCGTGCTATTGTACAATTTAGGGCTTGTGGTGGACTTGGAGAGATGAGGATGTGCTATTGCTGCTTCAACTGACCTAGAGGGAATAACTCCTCTCTTTAACATTTCATTGTAATCTTTCTGATGATACCTCAAAATGTCAGCTTGTGCCTCATAGCTTAACGTCCCAGAATAACTTCTGATGTACCTCAGAAGTTTAAAAATTAAGTCTCAGCAATATACACCAATAACATTTTAATATGAAAGGCAGTTGAAGTTCAGTATATAATTTATTTTGGTTTAGTTCTTTTTTTCAGTTAAAAGTTGTCCCTTAGAACTTAAGTTAGAAGTTGTCTCCTCTATGTTAACACCAACAAGTTGGCTTTATGGTCTGTCACAGGGTACTCTACTGGTCAAGCTAAAAAACTTTACCAGATTGTATTCTAATAAAGTCTTAGTAACTTTCTGGGATGAAAGGGAATTAAAACATACTTGGTCTGGAGTTTTCTCGCTTGCTTTACAGAATAGTGCTTTGCTTCTAAATTGCCAGTTTTTAAATTCAAGTAATTTTAAGCTTTTCTATGAAGAAATTAGTTTTCTATGAAGAAATTAGGAGGTCAGTCAAGTACTGATTAAAATCTGGTTTGGGGCTCACACTGACTTCTTCAACCTTCCTTAATTCTTGACCTGGAAAAAGGGACATTCATAAATGTTTCCTATCAGGAGTGATGTTTCATCAGGAGTTTGAAGGAGGAAGAATACTCTGAGACATCTCCACGTGAGTGGCATCCTATTTGAGTTGCCTTCAGGGAAAATTATGTGTATAGATCATAAGGTTGGCCCTGTCGTTGGAGTTTATGGAACATTTGCCTCTGTGTTTGCTTTTCCCTGTGAGATAAAGCAACCACGGAAAGCATTGAAACTCAGTGAATAAGAATGCACAACACAGAGAGCTCAAAGAACAGCAAGACCTTCATCAGCTGGGCAAGGCAGTCCATGTGCTGGCCTGACCTTACTCCCACTTTTTCTGTTTAGAAGAGCAGGTTATTTGCCAGTCATTCTGAACTCTCACTATGAAACACAGTTTTTCTGCTGTGCTTGTATGTAAAAGCTATCTGCTTTTATTGCTGTCCCCATCTGAAATATGTCAGGCTAATGAAACAATATGATTGTTTTTATCTCCAAATTACTTAATTTCTACTGACGAATGTCATACACAAGAACTCAAACCTAAATCTGAGTGGTTTTCTCTGCTGAGCTGCTTTTAAAAAAGGAATTAGCTTAGTAAAGAGCGGGCAAATACCTGCCAAACATTTTGTGAGGATTGCTGATGGTGAAGTTTTGTTAAACTGCACTTTTTCCAAGCATGTACAAAAATAGCAACTTTGGAAAACATGAAGCTGAGTCTTTTTCACAGCTGATGCTATTATGAGACTGCAGGTAGCATTCTTTTTCCCTCTTTTCCCCTGTGAAAGCTGAACATCATCTCAAAATGTGAGAGAGAAGTAAGCTTGATGCTTAATGTGACTGACTGCTCAAGAAATAGGTACTATTTGCTATTTTAAGCATTAGCTAGTAATTAGGATTTGCAGCACTGAGTCTCATTCTCTTGTCATTAATGAGGTTGTTAACAAAGATATGATAGAGTCTTTTCCTCCCATTACACATGTAACTGAAATAAGTGAAAACTTCAAATATTTTGAGGCCAGTGTTACACTCTTTATGAACCTGCTTCTGTGGTGCCTGTCAGCACAAGCAAAGTGAACTTCTGCAGTCTTTGGGAAACTGCCCCCCAGAGCCATCGGGAATCCTTTACATGCCTGACTCTTGTGTACATATTAAACACAGGATGCTTCTCTTTTATTCCAGTCCTTCTTGGGCTCCCTCCCTCCCTAGCAGCTTTATGGATTTGTGAGGTCATTCCCCATTGCTACAATGCCACCTCCCACCACCCATGATATCACCTGTGCTCTTCTCGTCCATGGGAAGAACTCTCTACCACAGAGTCACTCCACGCTCTCCTCAAACCTCACCTGAAGACTGCATCTTGCTGGCTGAAAGTTTGCCAGCATTTGAGCTACTGAAGCGTGCTGCTACTTGCTGCCTTGCTTGACCTGTGGCTCACTGTTTTCTTGTGTCTCTGCATCTGCTGTTTGTCTTGTCTTTGGGTACGTCTGTACTGCCTTCTGCAGTATGTCATGGAGAAAGATTACCCAGCCAGGCAGCTCAGAGGAGTCAACCTATAGGAGGAAAAGCTTTTTGCTCTGCCATTGTAGCTCCTTTTCTTGAGCCAGCTCATTTAGATTTGCATCATTATACTGTACATGAAACTCTAGTGCATAGACTCTCTGTTTTGCATTGGGAATGCACTTGCCATAAGGAGTAGGGGAATGTTTCCATTATTAATAGATAGATATGTTTTCACATTAATTGGACAAGCAATATATTTCTATAAATTAGAGACATGCCCTATACTGACAGGAAAAAACATAGAATTATAGAATAACAGGTTGGAAGAGACCTCAAGGGATCATCTGGTCTAACCTTTCTTGGCAAAAGCATGGTCTAGACAAAATGATCCAGCACCCTGCTCAGCTGAATCTTAAATGTGTCTGATGTTGCAGAATTCACCACTTCCCTGGGGGGATTATTCCAATGGCTGATTGTTCTCATTGGGAAATATTTCCTCTAGTGTCCAGTTGGAATGTCCCCAGGAATAATGTGTATCCATTGCCTCTCCCCTTTTCCCTGTGACTCCCTGTAAAAAGGCAGTCTCCATCTTCATTATAGCCATCCTTTAAATACTGAGACACAGTGGTAAGGTCTTCCCTAAACCTTCTTATCTCAAGGCTGAACAAACACTTATCTCAGCATTTCCTTTTTTGTGGGCCTTCTCTGGACCCTCTACAGTCTGTCCACATGTTTTTTGTATAGCAGGGACCGAAAGTGAAAGCAGTATTCCAGGTGTGGCCTGAAAAGCACTGAGTAGGGCAGGATAGTGACTTCTTCATCCCTGCTGGGGATGTATGTGTTGATGCAGGCCAGCATTCTGTGGGCATTCTTTGCCACAGCAGCACACCGTTCACTCATAATTGAGGTTGTTGTCCACAAGGACCCTTTCCACAGAGCTGCTCCTCAGACAGACCTGTCCTTGTGTAACTTCATAAGGTTCTTGTTAGCCCACTATTCCAGCCTATCCAGTCTTCTTGCAGGGTCTCTCTCTCCTTCAAAGTGTCCACCTCCCACTCAGTTTGTTATCATCAGCAAACTTCATTGGGGCACACTTTGTCCCATCATCCAGATCTCTTACGAAGATACTAAACATTGAAATGCCTTTTTTTTCCCCACTGGTGTGCTTTTTGTACCTCATCTGATTGCCTTACCAATCTTCAGGACACACATGTAAGTGTAGCTCCCTGTCACCCTTGCATATCTTACAATAATAGTTTTATTAAGAGTATGATGTAAGAATTTTAATTTCTGATGTTGCTGCCCAAAGACCATTATGGGATGATTTCATAAGGAAACTGCTGGTTTGGTGTCTCCCTGTGTCTTGAGTATTTTGATAAATGTGTTATTTTAGAGAACATTTCCACTTTTTTCCTCCTTGATGCTGTTCACACTGGACCTAAGAAATTCCAAATTGCTCTGCAACGTTGGTTTTTCTTATTAGCTGGCTAGAAAAGCGACGGGGAGGGACAGAATACAAAAACTTGACATTTGAAGATATTTTCTAGCTCTTTTAGCTATTATTTTGTATTGCTGTTGTACTTGCCACCCCCTGGTGAGAATGGCTGCAGTATGCATGGTAGAAGGCAGTGTCTATCCTGCAGAGCTTGCCTACTAACCAAGGCAGATGGTAGGAATTGTCACCTGAGCGTTGCTCCATGGAGGATGAGGCATAGAGGCACCAAACCAAAAGGCTTTAGGTGCTGGGACAAGAACAAAATGGTAGTTCAAGGTTCCTCCAACCTCCATTCCTGAGGAAAAATCCTCCTCTTGATGGTTTTCAAAACCCCATCAGCAAAGCCCATTCTCTGAGAGCCCATATGGGCGAAAGCAAAAGCAGTGCCAAGCCCAGTGGCTCCTTCTTACCTCTGCACTGCTTGCAGGAGCCCTAATGAGACCGATCAGCCTTTTTCATCCAACCTATCTGCTGAGGACTGGAGGGAGATGTGATTTATTAGCTAGGACCAGGATGGATAGCATCATAAATCTCCTTTAGACAGCAACAATTAAAGTTGCCAGGGCTCTCTGCATTGCCACATGGAGTCCAGGCAACTCTGACCAGATTTGACTGGCTTATTTTGCTAAATGAGGGTTTTGAAATGACCGTCTGGATTTTATTAATAAGTGTGTAAATCTGAACTATAAGGGGAAAGAAGATGAACTGATGCTAGTATATCTGTGACATATACTTAATAATAAAACTTAAACTCTTATACAGCCTGATACAAATTACTTCCTCTACTGCACCAGTTCTGCCACAGCTACACATTTCATTTTTGTGATATGCTCTGCGACTGCTCCACTAGTAAGTGCTGAGAAGGGAGAGAAATAGATGGATGCATCTGGTATTTATAGAGGACTGTTTTAATGGTGCTAAAAAACTGATGTGCTCAGCATTCCTTGCAGCTGCAGTTGCATTCGTGTCAGTAATCCTATCAGGAGGGTTGCTGGTTTCCAGAGTAATTAGAACCCTGAAACAAATAAACAGCAAATGAATTCTCTTCTTTTGAAGTTATCTTCTTTTTTCCCCTCTTTTAAATAGCCGTTCTCTGGTATAATTATGTACCAGTCATTATAACATTAAAAATAATTTTAAGTGAATGAATGCTATTTTTATTGTTGTTATTCATTGCTAATTATTATGAACTAATTGTAATTTCAGATAGTCTTCTAAAAATCTCATTTCATTAGAGAATGGCTACTGACTTAATTGTTTCCCTCCTTGATCCCAGGGAGAGGCAGGAGCTCTGCGCGGGGTTCATCTAAGCTGTGCTGGTGGCTTACAGCACGTGTGGGTAGAACACAAGTGGTTTCTCCAAGCCTTTTTGATAAACTTCTGCCCTTCTAGTGCTTAAGCCATAGGTTAAATATAAATTCAGAATACTATATGCTTGTGACCAGGGAAATGATGACAGAGATACTTACTACATGATAATACAGGGAGGTAATAGCCTTCCTATCTGGCTTCTTGTGATTTTGTCTGGGACAATACATTGCACCCCAAACTCTCATTCCTGAAAAGATACTGGCAGGAGTTCAGAGGACACTAACAACCTAACAAGTTGTCTAGGGAGAGTTTGACTCTAAGCAGTGGACTCTTCACCATTTACCTGAGTTACTAATTTTGCAACATTTGTGGCTTTAGTCAGATGTTTTCGATTTGTGCTCACGTATGCTGAGTTACAGCATATGGGCACTGGGTCATCGTTGTGTAAACTCTGTAGTCTAGTTTGCATTTTTTGGCTCTTGATTTCGAACCAGTTTCAGGATTAAAAACCAGAATAATAAGGATCGCTTACAGCTGCATAAGCAAGTATATGTTAATTGATGTTTCCTGGTAATGAGGTATGAGAATGAAAAGCCCACCCCACCTCTCAGATCCCAGCTTGAGTTTTTAAGATTGGTTGTTAGAAGAAAAATGTCTTTGTACTCAAAAATTGCACACATTCAGCCCAGAGTTACTAGCACATAATAAACATGGAAACATCTAATGACGCTTTCTTTAATGGACTCATTCTTTAGACTAGATCCACAGCTTTTATAACCCAGATTCTTAAAATGCCTTTTATAATGTCGTTTCTTAAACAGCCTTAGCTTCCGTTGTCCTGTAATGGCAAGTCTCTCCTACCAAGACAACCAAGACAGCGCAGTGCTCTGGCTGTAACCTGCCATGTTCACAGAAATACCTGAGAAAGATGATGTGGAGATAACTAAAACTTCAGGGGGTTTAAATATTTCTAAAATTCAGTTCAAAGTGGAATTCAGGAGATATTTTTATAGCACTGGCTGTGCTCAGGACTTCCCTCCTTTCCTCACCCTTCCTGCAGTTATTTTTGGGTGAGAGATTTATAGCAACAGAGCAAATTGCCATGTTAAATCTGAGCTCAACTTTCAAATCAGTTGTCACTGAGCAGGACCATATATACCCAAATACATAGGAGAAAGATATGCCAAATAGTCTAATGCTTTAAGTCAATGCATCTGTGATAAGGCTCATAAAATTCTCTAAGGAGAATTACGATGTTGAGAGTTATGACTACTTTATGCTTGAATGAAAGCATCCCCTTGTCGGTTTGAGGGACACAACCTCCTACACAGTGACTTCATTCTTTAGGACGATTTATCTTAATTTTCCTCAGTGTTCCCATGTTTTGAATTGGAGTTCATGTAGGCTGAATTATAGTTTATAGACCTTGGGTCATCTTTTTCTGAACCTGTATTTTATCATGCCTTTTTTACCTCTTGGCTTTGAAAGGCATTGCTCAATGAAAGAATGTAGTTTGTGCTTGTGATACATCTCAGACGCTATTTAGATAATGGTTTCTTGACAAGGAGGTGCTTACGGGGTTTTTTGCTAAGTCTTTTTATTCCAATGGTGATAAATTTGTGATGTATAACAGTGAAAATGAAACACCCATAGTTTCTTTTGAAATGATCTTAGGAGTGTGCCATCCAAATGCCTCATGCTGTCAGAGAAACTCTTAACACCTACTATTGAAGACACTTCTGCTGATCCAGGAGTTTCTAAGCAAGGAAAGCAAGATGCTTCATAGATGTGTATCAGCCTCAAAAGGAAGAGGGGATACCTTTAGAGGAGAAAATTTTCTTTCAAGGAAAAAATGAAATTACTGCAGAAAGTCTTAAAATCTTGTGGTGGTCTGCCAGGCAGAAAGATATCTGATCACAAACGGCACTATATGTCTGGTGCAGCCTCCTGACTGATATTTCAGTTAGATAGAAGTGAAGATAGAAGTGAAGCAGAGATAAGGAATCTAATCATTCAAAAAACACATGCTCACGCCACATTATCTCTCTTCTGAGAGAAAATGGACATAGCAGTTCACTTAGACCCATGGCAGGGATGAGTAACTAGTTTCCTAGTTCAGAGAAAATTAACAATATAGAAAAATATGCTCTTAATTAATTTTTACTCTTAACAACACATTAAAATTTGAACAATTTAGATGCAATTAATGGGACAAGAAAATAATTGTTAAAAAAATAAAAGCAAGACTGTGATACTGTGCTCCTTGCAATTATTTTTAATGCTAAATAAACACACTAGTGAGAAAATTGTAATATGCAATCATTGCACAGTACTAAAAAGAGCAGTGTGGTAACCTGTGCCAGGTAAGCCCTCAATGAATAAAACAGTTTTTTATTGCATTGTGCAATGCTACAGTCTGACAGTGTATAAAAGGAGTGAATTTCAGTGGTGATATAGGTTCAGTAAAAGACAATAACGCCAACCTGTTCTGTATTGGTTTTTGGGAGATAGAGAAAGGAGAGGGGAGGGATAGCAATGTCTATCACAGAGAAAAAAGGCAATGAAATGTGACCCTCTTTTAATTAAGGGGTCCCACAAAGTAATTTCCCCCTTTAACTTGTGATAATATGGTTTTGGCAGGAAGAGTAATGTGAACAAAACACTCTTCTTTATAAGCAAAATCAAGGAGGGCAGGCAAATTGTATTCAGTAGCAATTTGTTGGGGAATTTGTCATTTGTTTTTGAAGAGTGCTTGGAAGTGGACAGCAGGAGTGGGGTGTTTTGCTTGTGCCTTGTGAATGGCAGCAGCACTGGGGTTTGAAAAGCTTTTAGAGGAGTCAGGGGATATTTTC
This sequence comes from Aphelocoma coerulescens, assembly GCF_041296385.1. Classification (NCBI taxonomy): domain Eukaryota; kingdom Metazoa; phylum Chordata; class Aves; order Passeriformes; family Corvidae; genus Aphelocoma; species Aphelocoma coerulescens. Next base: position 154,310,642 of record NC_091015.1, on the reverse strand, counting down.
CCATGGGAAATTATAGAAAGTACCTGTCAGTTTTAATGGCAGCTCATCATTCCAAAAGGAGACTAATGTGCTCTTTGGAAGTATATTTTATCAGCTCTAAGTCCTCTTTGTGGTAACATAAAATAGGGTAAATACAGTCAAAGTAGTGAAATCTTATAACCATCTCTTCAGCTTGGGGAATTTAAAGAAAGAGCTACACAGGTTCCCTCTGGATTTTTGAACAGGGTGTAAATAAGTACAAAAATTGTCTTTTTTCCCCCCTATTTTGATAATGTCTGATATATCTATTCCTTATTTTCTGCCCATTTATGACCAGACTGAATCAATATGCTTTATTTCCCATTTCCCAGCCTAACAGTACTTTCCTTGTGAAAGGACCTATTAAGGACATATGACCAGAAGAGGTGGGGGCCCTCGCTTTTCTCCCTCTGGTTACACTATGGTCTGTATCCTTAGAGCGTTTAGAGAAGTGCACCATTCTTTTATATAAAATGTAAGAAAATATATAGCTGATGTAACTTAATCAGTATATCATGTTTCTCATTGTAGGGTCTGGCCTAGGAAGGTTTTTTTATTAAGGTGAAATGCAGCATCTTGTTGAGCAGAGAGGCTGAACGACCCTGAAGTGGGTCTGCAATTAGTGAGCCATAGACAGGAGAAATTATGCTGCATCTGACACACAAGGCAGTGTTTTCCAGCCAGAACAGACACGTGCACGGTGCTAGGAACAGCTGACAGCAAGCCTTTCTGGGAGAACAAGCTGTAACACAGCAAAACTTAATCAGTGCTGTCCTCCCTCTTTCCTGCTCTTTGTGTCTTTATTTCTGCCTTGTGCTTCTGCTGCTTCTATTTGAAGACATTATTTTAGACATTAATATCTAAACCAGGCATCCTACAGAGGAGTCTCGCAGGGTGATGGGTTTAGGTGGAGGCAGTAGGCTTTAGGAAATGCCCAGAGGTTAGAGATGCAATAGTTGTTGTTGCTGACAAATCTGTTAAAACCAGAGAGAAGTGGAAATGTGAAGACATGAAGAAAGGCTCAAGTGCTCATACGAGATTTTACCATCAGTTAGACTACCTTGAAATAAGTGGCAGCAGAGTCCTTTCCTTTGATCTGCACATCCGTTTTGACCCATTTTCTTGAATAATCTCACCATTAAACCAAAAATAAAATAAAAACATCCTGCTCTTAATCTAGCCATTCCAAAGCAGATGAATCACTGTTGTTGGGCTTGTCCTGCAGCCAGGTCAGAGAAGCAGCACACACTCACAGTGAAAAGAGGGGCGGAGGAAGGCTGGTTCTGACAGCAACTGTGATTAAACCCCACCATCTTCCTCAGCCATAGCTCCAACAATAACTAACCAGTGGGTGTGTCCCACAGTAATACCAGCTGGGGTTTTCTTTAACGCTCTGGACAGATTTTCACGGCAGAGATGCTCTTCTCTAGCATAGCTCAAGTGAAACTGGCCCCTGTGCAGACAAATCCTGAGCTGTTTGTGTCCATGTTCTAACTGGGGTCACACAAAAGCATTTTTCATGCTACTTACTGAGTAAATACTCAGATAACCCTGATGGAAAATGTACAGCAGTGTCTAGTTGTTTGCATGTGTCACAAGATGATAGTAGGGATTGTGTTAAGTTTTTAGGGACTGCTGCAGTTCCAGAAGTCTCCAGTGGCTGCCCTTTGGTTTCCAGAGGACACTCAGTCGCTCTGCCAGACTGAACTGTGGAAGGGGCACTAAGGCAGAGGTTGATGTATTTTTTTAGAGATTCTCCTGGCCCTCCAAATGTGCTTAGTCTGGCAATGGGGTGGCTGCATATTTGGTGGAGTGTGAATCAACCCTGAAGAACCTCCTCAGGCAACAGCTGCTGCTGCTTTCAGTACTGCCCTGAGCCTGATGATGCCTTTGTGAATCTATAATACTGATATGCAGTACTCAGGGTTGTTTGAGGTTTTTTTCTGTTGCATCAAGACATATTCTGACCCTCCTCCACTTTCAAGGGAAGAGACGACAGGCAGCAACTATCCCATCTGAAGCTTCTTCCCATTTGTTGCCTGTAGCTCTTTCACCCTACTACAACAGCTGGACTTCTGGCCCGGTGCCTTTGACTAACTAGTCACCTGACCATCTGAAGCTGTTACCTGATTCTAAGTCAGTATTACCATGTCCATCAGCTGGCATCTCCCACAGTTTTACTACTTGAAAAGATGTTTGGCTTGTATCTGTTTTGTGAAAGGTGTTTCTGTTCTGCCATTTATTTGTATTTGAAATGTTCCTGGGACTGCTTCTCTCCACAAGTCCACTGGTTCCTTTGACAAGGGCAGAGGCATTTCTGCCCATCTACCAGAAATACCAGAGGAGAAAGGTACACGGTACCTTCTCTACCAGAACATCATCTTGCAAATTCTAAAATTTAATAGCAGGTCTTCCTTTTGTTATTCTTATTATTATTCTGTTTAGTTAGTTAGTTAGTTAGTTATTTTATTTTATGAGCCTCATTGCACCTCATCTGTTCAGTTTTTTGTGAGCCACCATATGGCATCAGTGGAAACCTGGTGAAAATGTATTTATCATCTCACAAAACATATATAAAGATGTCAAACACATAATTAAATTAGAAGAAGTCATTCTCTTTAAGATATAGTCTTACCAATTAGTCATTGGGATATTCTGGACCAAGTCTTATCAGCTGTCTGGCAGGGGATATCATGAACGTATGTGTCACGACTCAGGATGAGGTATAAAGGAACTGTAAAAGTAGTGCTATTTCAGGTATCACAAACCAGTTCTGAGTTCCTGAAGATCTTGAGTGAAGTATTTCATTCTTATCATTTAGGAAAATCTCTCTTGGCACAGAGGAGCAAATGAGGCACAATGGAGAACTGTTTACTTGGTGCACAGCCATAGTACTGCCTGGGGTTTTCCCACCGGACTTGCATTTTACATCTGGAGTTGGGGGTCAAGAAACCCCTTTTAATCTACCGATTCAGATAGGCTTCCAGAGGGAAGATCACATTTGAGGCAGTATTGTTCCTCCAGTAAATATAAAGTAATCAGGTTTTAAATTTATGAATTAATTTATTTAAATGCTTTCAGTTTAGTGGGATGAAGCCAGCCTGTGAGATCTATCTCTGCAGCCTGGCTGAACTTGCTTGGACCATTTGGCTTCTAGGCAGTGAAGAGTTACGTGGAGAAGCTAGCAGAGCTCTCTTTAGAAGAAAAGAGCTTGCTCCACAGCTCTCACTTTATGAAAGTGTTTTTTGGTACCACTACTCCTTTGCCCAATCCTTAGGTCAGTCATTTCTCTGGTTAAACACTCTTCCAAAAAATCAATTGCATCATTCATTTTCCATTCATTAAATAAGGAAAATAATATATTTATTTTTTGTTTCCTTTGCTGTGAATGTTACATAAATTCATCTGTGAGGCCAGGTCAGGTCAGCATCTTGAAGCAGGTCTAGTCAGCATCTGCTTTCAAGTGCTGTGCCCCTGCTGCTGCTGTAGACATGTCTATGGTGGAAGCAAAATTCCCATCACTACTTTCCATGTAAAACAACAATGGGAATATTTGGTAGATTAGTTCAGTTTTTGAGATGTTTCTGTAGCAGTTTAATGTCATCTGGTGGATGCTGCTGCAGCTTGTCCATCCCAGCTTCTTTCAAGTTTCTAACTCTTCTTTTGGGACTCATACAGCAGTGTGGAGAACTGATTTAATGAGCTGATCTGGGCAGAAAATAGTCACTGTAAAAACTAATGGCTACCAAAGCATTAGAGGGGTTGTGTACTGAAACATTCATCGTTACCACGTTTTGCATCATGCAAGTATGTTCTCACCTCCTGCATGCACACAGGCTTGTTCATGTTCTGTTTGGAGTGTGGTACTGTAGGGTTTCTGGTGCATGTTCCCACTTTCCTCTGAGACAGTACTGCCAAAGGCAGAAGGACCTGTACTTTTTGAAAGGTGGCACCTTTTGTATTTGAGCTTTCAGAAATAGCTGCAAAAATTCCTCTGTTTCCAGACCACCCTGCTGCATGTGCAGCGTATTGGTGTAGGAATGGAGCATGCTGGAGTTGGCCTTCTTTGAAAATCTGTGCCAAAATACTTGCTGTTGAACTGAACTCATTTTGGGTCTGGTGGATGCAGACTCCAGTGGTGGAGTGTCTTATCCCTGTAACACCAGCACCACTGTCAATTCAGTTTGCTTCCCGAGGGTCCTCTGTATCCTGTTGTTCTGGAGGCAGGGTAGATCAGCTGCAGGCTCTGTCTGTGGTGAAACAGGTGTTGGCCTCTTCCCAGAGAAGGACGAGCAGGTCAGTGGTTCCCTCCATCCACGGAGGGCTCCGTCAGGTGATGTGGATGAGAAATGGGCCAGTGGGCAGAAGGAATGATGGGATAACCCTGGGGCACGTCACCAGACATCACAGACCTCACCTTTATGTGGGCCTCTTTTTGTGCTTGGAAGACAAATAGGCAAAAGTTCTTTAGCAATTGTTTGGTGGTGGTAACAGCACAGTTTAGGGAGGGGACTGCTTTCCTGTACCCATCCCCCTCACACCAAATCTCTCCCGTGACTTTGGTAATGGCTATTCACCATTAGAAAGTGCCTTTCCTCTTTTGTGATGTTATTTAGCACAGGCTCCAATTAAAAGCAAGCCTGGGGAAAATAGGGCGTGGTTGCCTAGTAACCAACTGCCTTGGGATCTGAGAAGATAGAGCAGAATTAAGGGTTAATATTTGCAGGTGAAAGTAGGAATGTCCAGGGATGTGGGTGGTGGAGGTTTTAAGTTAAAAAGATCTAGGACATGGTTCAGAGAAGCAGAGTTCCCACTGGGTTCTCTCTCCAAATAACAACACAAGATGAACAGTGTTTAGTTAGAATCCAGCTGATGGAAATTTAGAGAGAACACAAGATCACTGTTTGAGGGTGCTTCCTTGTGTATGTTATTTACATAATTTGCCACAGTGTTGCAAGATTTTCTATCTCTGCATTTCATTCACAGTTCAAAGCTTGCCTTAAATAAGCAGCTGCACATGGCCACATAGCCTACAAAAATTAGTGACTGCTTTTGTACACATGTTTCCTGGGGTATCCTGGTTTCCTCAAGGTGTCAAAAGATCAGTGTTAAATACGTAAAGGTTTATTTTGAGAGAGTCAAGGCCTGCAAAGATCTTCTGGGGGCTTCATACCTCTGAAAATCAAGCAGCAACCATGCTTCTTCAAAACTTCCTAGTCTGCCTTATCAAGTGCATATCTTCCCTTCTTCACTATATTTTAGGTAGTTTTAGAATAGGATAAATAGAGGAGAGAGATGGCTTGTGTGACAGTGCATGCCACTTGTGAAAATATCCTTGACCTACGCTTCTAAACAATCTTGAACCAAAGAGCACAAATCCAGATGTGGAGCTGAGTGACCTTTTGGGATACCTGTGTCCCCACCCCCAGTGGAGAGACCTGCAGTGAAGGAACCAAGAATGCGGCAAATCAGATGTGACGGTACTTAAGTGTGCTTCAGCTTGGACTCTCTTTTACGGTGTCATCATGAAGTGTGAAACTCTTCTGCAGATATGCAGCTGATTCCCTGTGAAGGTAATCAGGCATTCTGTGAAATCCTTTGCACATTGACTGGTACATGTAGTCTGTGTGCAATATGCACTGGTTATTCTGTCTGGATATTAGAGTCCTCTTTTTCTCACTGATGAAAGCAGAGGGTAAAATAAATCCTTTTCACATGCTGTTGTTATTTCTTTGTGCTTATTTATATTATGACAGCATTTCAGAAGCCCTCCTTGTGGGCCCTTCCCGCTGCAGTCAGTGCTTTACGGGTATGTACTGCAAAGACTGCAAAAGATTGCATATGCTAACTATGTCAGAAAGCAGCAGGTAAATGCAACATATAGATATGGGAGAAAAATAAGACAGTAGCTCTCTCTTAAAGTAAGCCATGATCTCAACAAATCTTGTAAATTTCTTTGTAGACATCATGCTGACGGGAAATCTTTCTAGATTTCTTCCAAGATTTTTTTAAGAAGACAGTAAGTTGTGGCCTCACAGGTGTTATGAACAAATTCTGCCCAGAAGTGGGAGCCTCTTGGGAGAAAATCTGATTGTCTGATTGAGATTTCTTTGACTGGGTAGCAGAGGCAGGTATCTCTGTCAGAGTTAGGATCAACAGCTCAGTAAAAAATAAGAAATGGTGGGTAAAGATAGGTTCCGCTCAGAGGGACCTTGAGAGTCTTCAGACATTTGTGAGTCTGCTGTTGCAAATATGAATCCATTATCATCAAAGCGAGGAAACAGAAAATAGTCTCCATGGCAGCATTTTGAGTGGAGGAAAAGCAGGACCAGGAGAATATGTGAAGTGTTACAACCCACAGTTGATGGACCCTGTTTCTCAAGATAGCCATAAGCTTGGACAAATTTCCATTTGGAAATGAAAAATATTGTAAGGCTAAGAGGGAAATACTGCCAAGACTTAAATATGTTTTTAATCTGCTCAAGATTGCCCAGATCCTTGGCGGAACACTGTTTGAACTCTTAAACTGATGACTGGATTGTTGTTCATCAAATTTTACATCCTTTGGGTCAGGTACAGATATCTAAAGCTATCCTAATGCTATCCAAGCTTCATGTTAGGTGCACCCTGGAGAAGAGGAATGTATGTGTTTGGGATTTTTTCAGTGTTTAGTAGTAAAATCTTTGGAGCATAATTTAAAATACTGTATCCTTTCACTCCTTCTCAGAGAAGGATATGTGTGCTGGGCTTTCGTGTGGTATCCCACTTACACCACAACAGCCACTCTGTAGAGAAGAGCTATCCTGTGGTACAGCTGTATTTTGCATTGGGATTTACCAATGGCAAAGCATTTCCCTGTTTCCCCATTTCCAGTAATTGAGGTTTATAAGTAATCAGCTTGTTCCTGAGCAAGGAAGCAACTTTGTTGATGATCATATGGGCTTCCGAGCACAAGGTGTGCTCAACACTGTTTATGTAGGACCTACAGGCAATAAGTTTTTTTAATTAAATTACTTTGACCTAGAATGAGATTTAATTAAATACTATATTAAACAGACTTAAACAAAAAGGCATTTAGTAAACCACTATGCAAATTTAAAGGTAATTAAAATTTGAAATCTGTTGACTTTATGTTATCTCTATAATTGATGCTAAATGTGAACAGATCAAATACACTTTTTTATTATTGTGTTTCCTTTTTTATTTTTTGTGCAAGCTAAGATTGCTAATGATTCCTTTGAATTATTTCTATATCTATCTGATCTGTTGGAGTCATCATTAGAGTGGGTGTCTTTGGGGTTGGTAGTTACTGGTTGGTTTGGGTGTACCAAAGAAGTCTTGCATAACACAGAGGTGACAGGGCACTCATTAGAGAAAATAAGCAAATGTATTAACTGAAGACAATAATGAAGAAAGTACTTCTAACTAGAAATTTTGACTACTTACTTTCCTAGTTAGGCTGAAAAGAGAGGCTCAAATGTAAAAAGTATGTAAAACCAATAAAATAGAAAAACATCCTCCAAGAGTTTCTAGAGTTGGAACTGGACCAACTCCACTAGAGCAGGACCATATTCAGTTGACCAAGACAGCTGACTCACTTAATTCTTGAGACTAAGGTCAAGAAAGCATTGAGCAATATTCATAATTTTCTAGCCAAGAATGACCGACCCTTGCTCTGAGTGATAAATAAGCAGTATGCATACATCAAAACCCTGTAATAAATGCCTGCAGTTAGGCAATATGGTCCCAAATATTGAGAAACCAGGTTCTGCTGTTATCTGTAGATAAAATGAGTAGTGAAGGGAGTCCCTCTGCACTCAAACCTCACAGGGAGTCAAAAATGAGCATGACGTGTGGGACCAGTCTGTGTCTGCCTCTGCAAAAGATGAGGCGTAACAAAGCCAACATATTTTTGTACTGGTGACATCTGTTACTACTGCTTCTGCTCTGCAGCAGCTGATGTGACCCAGCTGTGGATCAGCATTTATGAAGGAGCTGAGGATTATGTGCTCAATATCTTTCCAATACATCCTGCTGCAAACTCCGCTGATTTCCAGGGCAACCTCCAGAGAGCAATCCAAATGTTCAGAAAACTGCCAGCTCTCCCTCTTGTTGTCCTCTGCATTGTCCTACTCTCCTGCTCCCCCGCCTGGCCCTCCTTACCTTGGGAATTCATCCATCCCCAACCACATCAAGAAATGATTGTGGTTTTTGCTTTCAGAATTGCAATCCGTGTCTCAGAAAATCATAAAATAGCCACAGCCAGTTGAACAGGCAGGATTTAAGATGACTTGCAAAAATCTGGAGAGAACAGAATATAACCATAGATAAAAATTACAATTAAACTTCTATTTTCTGAAAGAGAAAAACCACGTGAAAACAGTGGGCTCTCCCAGTTATCCTCCAGATTACAAAGTAACAGAAATCAGTTCTTATTGTATTGAGTACTTAAAAAAGATCTCCCTTTCTCAGCATATTTATAAATTAGTCTGACTTTGAAATTGTGGCATGTGGATGGTTTCAGAGGTGAAAAGATGAGCATTATTTGCATAATAAAATCACAAAAGGGGTGAGTATGCAAAATGTAATTTATTTAAAATTCACCCATCCAACATGCTGGGCACAGGTGCAGAAGATTAGAAACAAAAATAGTCACCTACTGCATATAAATTAATGGCAATGTCCGCAGCTAAGAGCTTCCTTCCCCACACTCAGAAAAACCTTTGAAGAAGGGATATTCAGCATGATCTGACTGTGATAGATCCTGTTAGAACAGGGAGGGTGAGGGCAGGTGTGATAGCTGGTGTGCCTCTGGTACAAGGGACAAAGAGAGTCCACTGGTGGGACAGTCCCTAGTACCAAAAGATCCTCCCCAGGTTAGGGTGAACAGAAGAGGCTTCCCCCAAGATGCATTTTTCTGGTATGCTAATGTACCCCAGTTCTGCTTCTCTGGTTGGCCCGTTGGCCTCCCTGCCCCTTGTTACCTCATATGTCCCATGCCCTAGAAGGTTCTCCACTCCCTGTTCCCGCATTAGCCCTGCCCCATTGCCACTCCCTCAGAGTTTTCCCATTGTCTCCTTTACCCTGGTCCCACCTGTGTACCGCCCCCGTGCCCTCAGGTCATTGGTCCCTGATGCTCGATCCACTTCCATATATAAACCTGGACCCTCCCATGTTCTTTGTCTTTGTCCCTGGAACTCTTCACACGTGTGGCTGCAGTAAACCTCTCCCATGGAACACTATACGAAGACCCTTCCTGCCTCTTTGCTGTTGACCCATTTTAAGGAGCTGTCCATGTGTGTGTGTGCACGTGTGTGTGTGGTGGTCCTGCCGAGCGGCTTCGCCTTGGAGACGTTTTTAGGAAGGCTGTGACACCTCCTTATCCGGCACTGACAAGCTGCCGGGGATGGCGACAGGCAGGCAGCCCGTGCTCCCCTGTGCCAGCAGCAGATTTTCTGCAATACTCCATGGGGCTTTGGGTACGAGCTGCCATGGGCCAGGGTGGCTGAACAAGCAGGTCTGAGTGGCAGCAGTACCTCTGTCAAATGAAGTACATTATAAGTATTTTAAAGGATCTGCTCTTGTGTTCCAGACACATAACTTTGTTACTTTTTTCCTTAATCAATGTCTGTGCAGTTGGTTGATGCAAAATGGATGACTGGAGGGTATTTGGTAATTCCAGGACCTTGTAAAAATAACTTCTTTTTTATAATACAAGCAAAGGTGGCTGCAGTGGTTGCAACAATGCCACTACATTTCTGACAAAAACTTGATGAAGAGATTGGATTTTATTACAGTTTTATGTTACATGGTTAGTGATGTGTTATACTTGAAAAGCCCAGACAGAGACAGCCTAAATTCTTCCTGCAAGCCCTGTATATCCTAGTAAATGGTTTCTGAAGCTCTTACCCATAGGAACTACTTGGCACAGGGAAGGACGTTTGAGCTTGGATCTGATAAAGAGGAAGTTTGGGCTCTTCTCTCCTAGCTGTAGACTTAATGACGTGACCTACATCTTGCCTAGTTTAAATGTCTACCTCCAGATGGAATGAGATGAGCTACACACCAGAAATATCTGTTGCTCTCTATTGTGGAAGAAAGGAAGGTAGCCACTGACCTCTTGGCTGTTCTGCTTTGTGGAGAGCTGCTGTTGGCTAAATGAAACCTTTCCTAAGGGTATTGAATGGTGGCCTGGAAATGGTCAGTAAATAACTGTGTTCATGGTATTGAAAGTAAATCTGTAAGGGCATGTCCTAGGAGGCTTCATAGCAGAGATTAAAGCATCTGAATATCAAAGCTTATGGGAAGAACAAAGTCTACTGTTAGATTTTAAATGGGTTTATGGTTTGAATATATGATTTGCATATATTACTGGGTTTATTTCGGCTGAGTTTTTTAAATCAAGCCCATGCCAAAAAGCACTTTTGAAAACTCCACAAGCAGCTTGAAATAAACAGGGGTTGTATGTTAATTACTGTTTTGCTTACTTTCCTGCTATGTGATCCATTGATATGAACCTCTCTGCCCACTAATAACATTGGTGGTATCCATACTGCATCTATATTGGGGGATCTGCTACTGCTTTCCAGCACTTGGGTCTAGGTACTTCTCAGCTCCACAGTGGTGGAAGGCTCTTATTTCCTTCTTTCAGTAGACCCAAAACCTTCAGTTTACATATAGAGAAAGCCCAAGTAGCAGAGCATCACAGAATGCTCCAGTGGGCCCCTCAGGTTGGCCATCAGAGGGGAATAATTGTAGAATCATAGGATTGTTTAGGTTGGAAAAAAATTTAAGATTGTCGAGTCCTACCCTTAACCCAGCACTGCCAAATCCACCACTAAACCATGTCCCTAAGTGCCACCACTACATATCTTAAACACCTCTAGGGACAGTTACTCCACCACTGCCCTGAGAAGCCTGTTTCAATGCTTGAGAGCCCTTCTGTAGATAAACTTTTCCTAATATCCAATCTGAACTTCCCATGGTGCAACTTGAGACTGTTTCCTCTTGCCCCAGCACTTGTTGCTTGGAGGACTGACCCCCACCTGGCTACAACCTCCATTCAGGTGGTTGTAGAGAGAGATTAGGTCACCCCTGAGCCTTCTTTCTCTAGGCTAAACAATCCCAGCTCACTCAGCTGCTCCTTGTAAAACTTGTGCTCCAGCCCCGTCACCAGCTCCGTTTTTCTCCTTTGGACAAGTTCCAACCCATCAATGTCTTTCTGGTGGTGAGGGGCCCAAAACTGAACACAGGATAATTGTGTGCCAGGTGCATTTTATAACATGTTTCTGCCCTATATTATAAACTGAGCCATGGTGATACAGTTCACCTCAAGCATAGATCAACACAAAGGATAGTACTAATTTAATGCTTGGCTTTGCTCCCAAAGTCCATTGTTCAAAGGTTTATAGAACAAATCAGCAAAAGTTTTGTTATGATAGATAACATGATAGATTTTCTTCCTGCTTTGCTTTCTTCACCTTTCCATTTCTTGTGTCTCTTCTGAACTGGTCCATATTGCCTCTTTCTGCTCTGCTGCCAGTTCTCCCCACAGCACACAAGTGCCAGGTAGGTGTCAGCTGTCCTTTCCTTCTTCACTAGGGTTAACTGCTACACAGGTGTTTGTAGCACCAGTCCAGGGGCAGTCAGCTTCAGTGACTGACAAATCAGTAGATGGCACCTGAAGAGAGTCTGCAGCCTGAAGGCAATCAGGTGAGTGAGAACTGGGGGAAGAAGAGTTGTACCCTGGGCATGGAGTTGCTCCACCCAGGGATCTACTCAGAAGCAGCAGGCAGAGGAATGGCAGTGACCACCTGCCTGGCTGTTATTAAATGGTATTGATCAACGGGAGTTATGGCTAATGCTAAAAAGAGCCCTGGCGTTGGGCAGTTGTTGGTGCTCTCTCCATTTAGACCATGAGTTTCTCACTGGGGGAAAAGCAAGCCAGGATAAAATGAGTGTGTTTAAGTTGAAGGATCTCTTCAAGGCACATTTTGCAGGTCACAAGGGCATCTCCACTTGGGAAAGTCAGTGATAGGATGAGATACTGAGTGTACAAGGGTGGAGCTGTCAGAGGTATATAAAGATGATGGCCCCCACAGCAACATTTTTGAGTGCACAAGGAAATTGCTGGGCAGTAGGAGTGGAAGAGGAGCAGGTGGTGAGCAGAAAAGGCATCATGTGGTCAGAGAGTGAAGGATAAATTTCAGTGTTGACAGTATATGGATTAATAGATCAGCAGGATCTGCACTGATAAAGCTGACACCAAATGCTGTCACTAAGAGAGCTGCACAACTAAACAGGAATTTAAGAAGGGAGGCAGCAGTAGGAAGAACTGACAGAGCAGCACACAGGTAAAATGAGGCAGGGAGAGATCATTGAGCTTAATTCCTCTGCCTTTGCTGCATTCCCTCTACACCCAGAAAAAAAACCTTGAGGAATGAGACAGGAACAAAAACAATTACCATAATTTGCCATGAATGTCCTTTTGGCCCTGCTTTCTCTTTCCTATGCCTGTGGCATAATGGGAGGTAATCTCCTGAGAGCACTTCCTCTACCAGCTTTTTAGAAGGTGCAGAACAAATATGTTCCCTGTGAAGTATGAAATGTGGCTGATGCCATTTATAGAGGAAGATTGTTAAGGGTAGATTTGAGCTTTAGTAGTGCTGGTAATACATAGCATGTGATGCTGTCCAGATGTGGAGAATGGCTTCTTATTTATTCTTGATCTGGAAAAAGTATGAATGATAGTAAACACTGTCTGCTTCTGAAGAGATTTATGGCATGAGCTTAATGTGGGCTTCTCAATAAGGTATGAGAGGAGAATATAAAATGAAGCATGGCTGTTTATAATTGAAGAACATTCTCCCCAGGGGATCATATCACAATTTTTTTTAAAATGAAAATTCAGTCAACTAGATATTTAGTTAGCCCAAGGAAATGTTTTCAGTTATCAATTAAAGGAAGTATGGGTGTTCTGTTGCTTGAAGATGCCATATCTTAAAATGAATCAGGATACTAGATAATTATCCTTTTACTCCTTATTAAATTGCTTTTTTTCCTCCAGCAGTGGCTCTAGCAGCTGTTTAGCCACATTCATTATACTTGCAGAGTAGAAGTTTTTATTTTAACCACAAATATCAGGACTAACATTACTTTTTTAAAGTCAGTCTTTCAGCTGATAGTTGAATATTGAATTAGTAGGAATTGAATCAATTTATTGTTTTAAGTACGATTTAACATAAAGATAAATTTCTAAATGTGAGTTAAGTTTGGAACAGACTTAATTATAAAGTTGATTTTAGTGCTGTTGTAAAGATCTGCATTTTTGAGAGTTTACATTAAACATGCAAAATGATTTGCTTGTTTTTTAAAGCAAGTGAATTAGAAAAAAGGATTTGTACATGAAAAATGCTTTTTCCTGAATATTATAGTCATGGCTCAAAAAAAATTATTTATTGAGCATTCACTCAGAATTTAAGCCAAAGCACAGTTCTGCTGTAGATGAAAAGATGTTTCAATGCACTGGTCAAGGGATTTCATTGATATTCACAATTGCAGGATGTTTCATAACTCAGTGGTCATGGAATAATGCACAGAAACAATGCTGCAGAAAAGTGAGGAGCTGCATAACATGCACAAAAAAAAGCACTTAACTGTAACATTTGTGAGTATCTCTGTGTGATAAGGACTAAAATTTGTGTGCATAGCTTTTGCAGGGGCTAGGGCTGGTTGTAGTTCTGGTCACTGTCTTCCACATTCACGCTCTGACTCCTGGCCTTCTTTGTCTCTGGTCTCGTCCTAAGCCTCCTATGGGTCTCATAGGGTTTGTAAGTTCTCTTTCTGAATTTTTCGGAAGACATTTCTAAGCAATTTCAGATCTGTAGATAGAGGACAAGATGTTGAATTGCATGACTAAATGCCCTAGATTATGAAGTTGGAGGATGATACCGAAAGAATAAGGACTTGAGGAAACTGTGCAACCATAAGCGCACAATAGGGTACCTGATAAGTTGAATCAGCATTAAATGTATTTCTGCTTTATTCCTAAAATATCACACTGTTACGCTTAGAAAATAAGAGGCTTTTAAGTAAAGTACAGCTACAAATCCTAAATTAATTTGCATTGTTAGAAAAACGAATTGCAAAACAGAACAGCTGAGGTGGGAAGGGGTCTCTTGAGATTGTCTAGTCCAAGCCCTCTGCACAAAATACGGTCCTCTAGAGCAGGGTACTCAGGACTATGCCCTTTCAGGTATTAAATCTTTCTAAGCATACAGACTCCATAACCACTTCAGGCAATCTGTTCCAGTGTTGGATTACCAACACAGTGAAAAGGTCTCTTCTCACATTTAAATAGAATTTCCCCCATGTCAGATTCATGCCCATTGCCTTTTGATCTGTCACTGGATTCTGCCTAAAGGAGCCTGGCTCCATCTTCTTTCCTTCTTCTATCAGATGTTTGGACATAGGCATGTGTTCCCCCAAGCCTTCTTTTCACCAGAGCTGAACAGGCACAGCTCTCAGTCTCTCCTTTGTATGACGGTAGCTCCAGTCCCTTAATCATCTTCATAGCCTTTTGCTGGACTTGCTTCATGAAGTCCTTGTCTCTCTTGTACTGGGGAGCTCAACACTGGACACAGCATTCCCGACCTTGGTGTGTCACTGGTGCTGAGCAAAGGGAAGGATGACCTCCCTTGCCCTGCTGGCAGTGTAGCCTGATGTAGCTTGGGAGGCTGCTGGCCACCTTTGCTGCAAGGGCCCAGTGCTGTCTCATGGTCAGCTAGATGTCCACCAACACTCCCAGGGCCATATCTGCAAAGCTGCTTTGCTGATGTTTGCCTGAGTTGTGTCTTGGTGCCTGGGGTTAGTTATTCCTCCCTGGAGGCCGGATTTTGTGCTTTCCTTTGCTGAAGGTCATGGGACTGACATTAAAACAACAGGTTGTGACACTCACTGGAACTGGTTTGTTTCCTAAGGAGAGGTGGACAGAATACATTGAATGTTAGATAAAATGAAAGGATCAACTTGTTTCCCATGATGTTGTTAAACCTTGTAATTCTCTAGACAGGCAGACCAGGAACTCGTTTGCTAAACCGCCAGCATTTGGCTCTCACAGTCAGATGGAAGTTTCTGATTAAGAAGCCTAAGCCTCCAAGTGCTGGAAGTCTGTGGGTGCCATTCCATGAGGTGGAATGTGGGAGTGATCCATCCTTGTTAATGCTGGGTCATTTTTAGATCCAAAAATAGTGTGGTTGGGTACCTAACTTTCACCTCCTCTTTCTGCAAGCTTTTTCTTTAAAAAACTTAAAGAACACTTTTTGGCTGATACATTTTCATATCCAGATAAGCCCAAATGTACTGCAGCTCTCCCAAAAACTGCAATCACCACGTTACAGCTTTCCTGGCATTCACAGCCAGTGCTCGAAGGCAGTCTGACATGTTCAGTCCAAGTGAAGGTGTTGTTCATACAATGAAAGACCTCTCATTGTTTTTACCTTAACTGCAAAATAGTCTCGAGCAAGCGCAGGCAGGTTTTTCTTTGTGTGTTTTCAGCTTAACTGAAGTTTGAAAACAGATGAACCGAATTGCAGTGTAGAGGAGAAGACTAAAAAACAAAGATAAAAGGAGTCAAAAGGGTTATGAATAAGCATCTGCTCAATATTTAAGATCATTATTGTCAGAAATATTTAGATGCATAGGCATTGTATGCTATTAAAGACTCAAATATGTTAGATTATAGTTGGGCCACATATTTTTCTGAGAATATCAGCTCTCCAAGAAAACTGTTTAGCAGGGCTTAAAGGTGTCCCTTCTTTAGACTTGCCCAAACACACTCAGTAGTTTGCCTTCTGAAAGCGTGATGAAGGAATGCCTCCTACCTAAGGAAGCTCTCATGATGAAATGGCTTAAAATCACTCACAGTCCCAGTAAGCCTTCATTTTAGCTGAAAGTTAATCTAGGATGATGGCATGATGCATCATGAAGAGCTTACTTTTGCCTACCCTGAGTAATTTCAGTTAAAATCAGGTTTCTATCTTATGTCACCTTCTGTTTACAACCCTGCCAAAAATTGCACAGCAAGTCCATCGCTGTGTTGACAAGCCTTGTCTTTTCTGTTGGGTCTCCTTGAAACAAAATCTATGATAAATCTTTATGTATCAAGTCTGTTATAAAAAGAGTATATGCACTGCTCACTGTCCCAGGACCAGTGTTGCTGTATATTGTTTTGAAATGTAACACAAAACCCAAAGAATCAAGATGTCTTGGCATGATAATATATATTCAGAAAAATGTTGTCTGGTGTCAGGACTTGTTTTTAACTGTTTGGAAGGGGCTCAGGGAAGGAGACGGGGAGCATACGGGGGATGGCTATCTTTTCCAGACAGTTGACTGATGCTGTGAAAAACCCAGTTCACGCACAGGAGGCACAACTTCACAGCTCTGCTTTTCACATGTTGCTGTCAGCAAGTCTTTCAGAAGGGATCAGTACAGAAATAGGCAGGTTTGGTGCTCGCCACCGATCCCACCCTAACACCATCTGGTGAAAACAAGAAACCCTGGGAGCAGTTTGTGCAAGTGGGTTTGGCAAATGGCATATAACCTCACCTGCAGTGCCTGTGAAATGCTGCCTGGTGTCATTTTGTCAAAGGATAATGATGAAAGGGAAAATATCTTGATACTACAAAAAGTAAATTCTTGTGCAAATGTGCAACCTCATATTTAGATTAAGCTCTTCTTATCCTGTGAGTTTCTGATTAAATGAGTTATGCAATCCCTAGGCAAAAGCAACTGAGTATTTTCTTTTAAGTTTTGAAACTTTTTGTGGTTTAGCATTTATTTTCTGTAACTTCATTTCTGTTCACTGAAATACAGGGAACAATTTCAATTCTATTAGGCAGAAATTCTTGACTGTGAGGGTGGTGAGACACTGGAACAGGTTGTCCAGAGAGGTTGTGGATGCTCATATCTTGGAAGTGTCCCATGGCAGGAGGTTGAAACAAGATGATCTTTTAAGGTCCTTTCCAACTCAAACCATTCAATGATTCTATGATTCTCATAGGTTGAGATCAATATGTTTCAGACATCTCTTGCCCTTTTTGTCCAGACCTGGCACAGGCTATGGAGAATTGAATGGGTCTGAAATTCTTTATTGAATGCTTTTCAACCTTTTGCTGTCCCTGAAATTACAGTCTGCAGAACACGTGTTTGAATGCATTATTTCTTGTGTAAAATAATGTAAAGCAGTTGGTGCATTTCAGGAAACAGGGCCTTTATATCATAAAACAAGTTCTAGCAAAAACTTTTTAATAATTAGGTATGTTTTCTAAAATTTCATCATCTTCATAATTCATTTTTCTTAACAGAGCAAACACTGGAAGATATATAGTGAAATCCTTTTACTTTTTCTCTGAGAAGTGAATCTTTGGACAGTAGTTGTGGTTTTATTTTTCTCCTTTCAGATCCACTGCTCAATCCAAGCTTAGCTGTAAATGAACATATGACTCATTCTCTAGATAGCAGTTTGAAAGAGGAGTCTTTACATGTCTAGCTTGTTATTGTTTTACTTCCTTTTTAATATTTTAAAATTTGCCTTCAATATTAAAGTAGTCTGTAAGAGAAACATGGTACTTCTCCAGAACCAGTCTTGACCCTAAAAGTCATTTTTGTAAACAGAAGCGTCCGCTGATCTTTTAGAAGTATTGACATTTTTTGTAAATTTTGCATTGTATATTCGTGGGAATGGCTCTTTTTGTTTCCATATTGCAAATCTTTTGTCCAAATTGTCACTTTATGAGAGGAAATTTTTTAAAGTTTGAGGAAATCAGGAGGCTGGAGAATAGTAGAAAAAGCTCTAGAGGGCAAATAGAAGGGGTTTAATTTTTTTTTAGTTCTAATAAATACCTGGTATTGCTGTGTTACTTCTGTAAATCAGTTGTGTATTACAATGGAAGAAAAATAAAGCCAAGTGCTTTTGAAAGTAACCCCCCTACCCTCCACATATTTTAAACTCTCTAATCAGAACAGTAGTTTAAATATTGTAAAGTTTACTGACTTAATCATAAAATGTTGCAATACAGTAGCAATGCAATCAAGAACCAGGAACTACATCTGATTCCATGAAAGAGCATGGGATATCATATGCATTACTTCCTCCAAGAAAAATCTCCTACCTGAAAATATTTCTACATGTACTGGGTTAAAGCAGGTGAATTTAAAAATAAATTGTGGTTGCTGCATTCCCTGCAGAAAAGTTTATAAAATATCCATGCAGTATTGAATTTCTTTATAGAATAGCAATATTCTCTCTTTTCTCTTACGAAAAAATTATTTTCCAGATTTTTTTTACATCTCTTGCCTTGTTTAAAAGTCTGTCTGCATGACTTGCTGCTGAAGGTAGCATTTCAACCCTCAGAATCTTAAAACTGTGACCAATTGTATGGTTTTATCATGACTGTGACAATATTTGTTACTTCTCTTTGAGCCACTGCTTCTGAAGTCATGTGAAATTATAAGTTTTCAGCTTTCATTAAGCAATAAAAAAGAAGTTTCTGGCCCTTCATGGTTTGGAGAGAACAGCTTGGAAATGTGACTCGTAACCACTGAAAAATCAGAAAGCGGGTCAATCTCTCAGATTGATTTTTCACCCAGCCTTGTGGTTTTGTGGAGGGGAGTCTGACTCATCTTCTGCTGAGACTGACAATATTGTCAATATTCTGTGATCTCTGGCAGTGTATTTTATCATGTGTATCATCAAGATCAGAGTTCCAAATTTTATACAAAAATAAAACTGTTTATAGACAAAGCGATGGTAGAAATATGGAAAAAAAGTGACTACTTTGAAAAGTAATTTTGTGTGTCTGCAAGAGCTTCTATTTTTTAATGTGCCCTGAAAGTTCCTTTTCTGCTGGATTATTTATCTCTACATATGTAACTGTGGGTGCACATACAAGTGTATATATATATGTATATATACACACATATATATACGTATGTGTGTGGTTGTACACACAACTGGTCTTGCAGAAGAAGAGACAAACCTGCACAGTCCTGAATAAGGCTGTATGGAGTTTCTTTCAAGACCTTTGATTTCTCAGGCACTTTAAGATTCCTGTCTTTTTGCTTGGTTTCACATCATACATCCAAACTTGTCTCCTCCAGCCAGGAGAGAATAGTACAGGGCAAAGTTTTGCTATAATTATAGATGTAATAAACCATTTTTATATTTCTTCAGGAGTAGTTAACTGAGAACACCCAAAAGCTTAGATCCAGCAATCTACTATTTTAAGATTGCCCAGAACAAGTTAATGTTAGGTTTAGTGCTTTGTAATTTGACTAGAGAAATGCACCTAAAATTTTAAGATTGAGTCTTGCAGAACTTAAGAATATTTGCTTCTCTATTCATATTTATAGTTGAAGTGTGTTTAATAATTTTCTGTTAGGTGCATAAAACTACTGCTACAATCCTAGGTTAGCTAATAGTAGTTGACAGTCTCTTTGTTTTTTCTCTGGGTTATTTTAGAGATTCTGTACTGCAATCTTAGCCTGATCTTAATGAGATCCAGCCAGGAGTTAAAAGAGCAATATCCCCTCCATGCACACACACACATGCTCCAGCAATGTTGATGTGGTTATTTTATTGTTCAAAGCAGGGATTTGGGAAGTGGCTGCAGCCTCTGGGAGCTGGGGTTTGTTACGGGGGCTGGTGAGAGGTAACCAAGACAAGACTGACTGTAGCCACCAGGCTTCAGGCTACAAACTGATGCGGGCTGAAAAGCTGAGCTCTCAGCTAAATCTGGAGGAAAACATCTGTCCATGGTGCAAGACTAATCTGATAGTCCCCACTAGTAACAGACCTGCCTTCAGCCCTGGTTTAAGAGGACTCAGTGCTGCTCCTACAGGAAGGGTCCCACCTGGGAAGGCAAACAGCTCTGATACATCCACAGCTGTCTCACCCTATACAACAGAAGTGTAAGTTATCCAGTAAATAGTCACTGAATTGCATTTATTTGTACATGGGAAGAGAGCAGAGGAAGAGACCAAGGAACATTAACTGTTATGTTTTTTGTTGTAAATGGCACAGAAATGTGACTCATGGCTGAGCAGCTCATTCATGAGGCTGCTCTCAGCTTGACGTGGAAATCCGACTGCTTTGAACCTCTGGCTTTCCTGCAGCCACCCTTCTGTTCAATTTAACTCTCCTGCTTGGAAACCTGTTTATCTGAAAGTGTCTTTCTACACAGAAGGATCAGGTTGAATGTAGTGCATGGCATAAACTTGCTTCATCTGCCTGTGGATGCCCTTCAGACAGGCTCCATTGAAGAGGAAACTGGTTAAATTTCCACAGATCGAGGGAGGCAGAAAAAAATTGAAAGAATAAATGAACTCAGGATAAAGGCCTGAGTGTCTTTGACTGCATCTTACTATATTAAGTAAATAAAAGTTTATACCACTAAAAAAAACCCTAAAATCAATACTAAAAAAAAAAAAAAAAAAAACAACAAACAAACAAAACCAAAAAAACCCCAAAGAAAAAGTAGAAGGAAACATGTTTAAACAGCTAAGGGTGAGTCAGCATACTGGAAGCTGATGCACATGACTGATGAGATTATCTGTAAATCTCTTTTTCCACTTTCCCCCTCTTCCCCTAAATTACAGTTTAATGACACTGCTTTTTAAAGCTTGTTGCTTTCCTGAAGCCCAAAATCTCCCTGTCCTGCGGAGAGGTCAGCTCTCTTCTCCTGCGAGGCACAGAGCTACATGCCCATAGGCTGGAGGCAGATTTTAAAGCCCCAAACACATGTTAAAGCTCATTTGCTAATTATTAGCTTCAGGAGAGAATAACTTTCATTTCGCAGTAAGCATTTTCAAGGTTACTTTTTTAACCTTGCACAGAAAGGATATTCAGTACCTTCGGTTATGAGTGTGTGTACTCAAAATAATACTGTAGGACCTGGATTTGTAGCATCTGCTGAGGCACCAAATGCCAAGGATAACTGCATTTCTAATTGAGAAGCACCATCATTAATTCAGGTATCTCATGTAATTAAGAGTAATTAATAATCATCATTAGTTAAGGTATAAATTAGGTGGGGTGAATGCAACTGTAAGGTTAGACTCTGGTGGATCTGATTTCTGTGTGTAACGGAGGAAAAGAGTCTCAAGAAGTTCTCCAGCTCCCGTCCAAAGATCTCCTGTAATGTCCCTTGCTCAGCTGCCAATGCCTAAACCCCTCACAAACCCCACACATCCCTAATTCAGGTGTCAGTCCACCATCCCTCATGTTAATCTTTTACTGGGGGATGGGAAGCTGGGTTTTGGGGGGGGGGGGGGGTGGTTTCCCTTCCTTGTTCAGAATAGCAGTACTTGCTAGAATGGCTGGAAGCACATGCACTGGCAAGCCTGCTGCGCTAATCCTCATGGGATGCCCAGCTCCCTCGTTTCCTGAGTACATGCTGTTCATAAGCGTAGGTTGACTGTGATGCAACCCCTGCCAACACCCTGAGTGTTTCACAGTCTTGACATAACTTGATTCCAGGAATGACTAGAGCCAAATCTGCTTTTACTTTTCTCCTTCCTCATGTGCACTTACTTCGATTTTGTGCCTGTGATCCAAGTTTGTAAATTCAAACCACAGCTCAGGAGAGGAAGGTGTGGCTTTCTGCTTTGTTCCTCCAGATAGCCTTGAAACAGGAACAGGGAGAAGGCAAAATTTCTATTCC
The DNA here is from genome assembly GCF_041296385.1 of Aphelocoma coerulescens. Taxonomy (NCBI): domain Eukaryota; kingdom Metazoa; phylum Chordata; class Aves; order Passeriformes; family Corvidae; genus Aphelocoma; species Aphelocoma coerulescens. The sequence goes on along the minus strand of NC_091015.1, from coordinate 154,288,902 downwards.
TTTAAAGAAATGCACTAACTCAAAGCTAGATACTCACTAATGTTCATCAGTCCATTCAAGCAAAGCTCCTATGACTGCTTTCAGGTTTAGAACCTTGTTCCTGGACACCAGTGAAAATTTCCAGTGAGGGAAAGCTAGTACCACATTATAAGCCTTTAAATAAGATGCTTAAATAAGTGGTCCCACTTCTGTGAACATTCAGGTTTCCATACAAATGTTTGAAACAGTGGTAGCTGCTGTAGGGTTAGCACTGTGTTAAAAAAACCCAAAACCCAAGAACCACCATGACCGCCCCTTTTCTGAAACCCTGTTTGTGCCTGCAAGGCACAAAATGCTGGTTTCTATTCACCTCCAAGCAAAGGGTAATAGCGGATGTTGTGTTACTCTAATCTCACTGATGACTATTTTTACAAAACAGGCTACAGTACATTTACTAGTACATGACGGAAGGGCATAAATAATTTAAATAACAGTTGTCAAAATAAATGAGCAAAGTGCATTTTGTGATAAATTACACTTGCTTTTTTAATGTGTTTCTCACTTAGTTGGAAAATTCAGTAATTTGCAGTGGATCTCCCAATCCTTAAAATGAATTAGCAAGCCTCTACTCTCTTAGCTATAATTCTAACCTTAACTAGAAAGGAATTATTTAGTATTACTTTGGCACAGGTTCCTCCTTAATATTCTTTTACAACCATAGCCTAAGAGTGTAATGTAAGTTATGTATGTATCCTGGAGACTTGGATTTTAGAGCTGAAAGCTGATGATGGACAGTAAAGAATTTCAGCTAGCATAAATATATAATTGTTTTAAATAGAATTTTAACAACAATTCATATCACTGTCTGCTTCATTCCTTCCACTGGCATGCAGATGCCAACCAAATTCATAGTTGCTTAAGGAGTGTGTAATGGGGAGTTACTTTGTAGATGTGCAATACCAACATTAATGTATACACAGAGCATACATCTGCCTAATTTTTCTACTTACTTGGTTTTAGGTAAACTTAAATGATGGAACTCTGTTGTCACCAGTCTATTTATATATATATATATATATATATATATATATATATATATACAACTATGCTTGGTCTCTTTTATATTTGGGGTTGTTTTTTCACTTCCTTTCTCCTGAAACTAAAGGAGGCTGCCACAGTTGAGCATCTCTGCAAATCAGAAATTAGGTCCTTTTTCTCTACCATTCTGTGGGAGCCTATGATGGTTTTTGTTTTGTTTTGAGACTGGCATACTTAAAGAGAAAAAACATGGCAGAAAATCTAAAAAAATGGCAGTAGGTTTCAGGTGCACTAATAATAGCCAAAGTATTCTTTTAAAAACATTTAGCTTGCATGGGCTAGTTATGGAGATGACAGTATGTTTTTAAATAAATCATCCCTGGTTAAGTATCACTGTGAGTCCATTTTAGTCTTACCTTGAAATCAAAGAGCAAATTCCCATGTATTACTCAGGCAAAACAGAAGGACTTAAATAGAGACTTTCAGAGGTAAGTCTGGCATGTATCGTGACACACCAAGGATAAGCTGGAAGAGTGAAAAATATGTTTGTTTGGAGCTGCTGACAAGGTGGGTGTATACAGTAATCAGTGCCAACACAGAGAGACAAGATGAAAATCTGATATCCAGATAGATACATACATAGACAGGTGTCAATAAGAAGCAGATTTGATTGTCTGTACAAAGTACAGTGTTCATGCCATAGGCCCAGATGTCATGTTCAGAGGTATTTTTGTCCTTCTTCTGGCCCTTTCATCTTGGCCACCAATGACTCAAATTGGGGCAAACCATCAGCATTAAAAGGCCTTTGTTTTGGGGAATAAACCTCTAGAAGTACAAATGGAATCTTCCCCAGTCTAGATATCCTACCTTGAAATTGAATTTAATGTTGCTACTGGAATGAGACTGGCTGTTTACATAATTTGATTTCCCATTCAATATTAAGTTTGCAGATAGTTCCAAATGTGTAATGTGGGGAAAGGGTGTTGGATGACATTAGAAACCAGCTTCTGGCTATTCTCTGATGCAGCAGGGTTGCAGGGGATGCTTTTAGATCCCCCAGAGTTGCTGGAAAAGTTGCTATTTCCTCATTCATAGTGTCTGCATATATACAAACACAGTTCTATGTGTTAGTCTTGTCCCTTTCTTATATTAAGCAAGTGCTATGGCATGGGGAGATTATAAAGTCCAAGATTATAAAGTCCAAAAAACTAAGAGGATTGGGAGCTACTCTCTATTTAGGATGGATGTGCTTCTAGGTGAAGAGAGCTCCATCAGTGCCAGTCAGACTAGAATGAGGTAATTTGCTGTGCAGTCACAGCAGCACATTTAACTGCTGGCAGATAGCTGGTATCAGACCCTCACAGATTCTTATTTAGAGAAAGGAGAGGTTCAACAATCAAGGAACCTGTATGGAATTAACAGGTAAACTGGTCAACAGGGCACAACTTCTATTCCAGTCTTCTAAATCCTTTGTATGGTCGTTAAAATCTCAAATAAAATGTTACCACAATTTATATCCAGCACTAGATTTAACAGTGATTTATCACAACTTGGTATTTAATCAAGGAATCTTGGCCCTCCCCAAGAAAGTCAGTAATTCTGCTGCCATGCAAGCTACTATCAGAAACCTCCATTTCAGGGAGACTGTTTTTCACCTTTCTAGTGGTTGTCATGGTCTTCAAAAGGCAAAATTTCCAAACTAATTCTGTCTCTCACAATAACTCATATAAAACATTTTTAGAGTGTGCTGTTACACATCAGTATGTAAAAATGGCTCTGCGTTACTCAACCTGTTCCCTGTGTGTATTCAGATCCATGCATTCAGCCTTGGCTAACTAAAATAGTTTTGTTACTTTTTTCCCCCTCAGCTATGCAGATGCACCACAGCTCACAGTTCATTTTTTCACGTGGTAACTGGGATTATGGTTGGACATGTCAGGCCTTTGGATTAGATGATCACTGTAGGTCCCCTCCAACTGAAGTATGCTTTCAGTGAAAACCTTGCTCTTCTGCATCACTAAGTCAAATTTTGAGGTCCCATCTACCTGCAGGTATGTCCCAGATTTCTTGGTGTTACCCAGCAGTAAGGATCTCCTGAGAGTAGTCAGGTTTGGTGCTGGGAACCAGAGGCAGGGCCTGGCTCTGCACTCTGTAGACAGTCTGGAGATATAAATAGTTAACAGCAGTAGGTGTCTAAAAATAGTTGAATAAATCTGGGCCACACTTTCATTTGCAAGACCTTTGCTGGTACAGAAGCCCAAAAATACCAAGTGTGGTAGGTAGACTTTGGGTTGGATGTGTTACATAATATAAGTAGCTAATGTTATGTAATGGGGAACAGGTAATTCAAACAATCAGCTGCTGTCACCTTTAGTGGTGCTTCTGTCCTGGGCTTTGGTTTCAGAATTGATCCAGATCCCTACCACAGATTTTAAAGACCATTTCAAGAGCTCAAATTAAAATTTTGGCTGTCGGAATGCCTTAGTTTTAGTGGAAAAGGTTATCAAGCTTTCCAAAAACCTCTTAAAGGCAGCTGCAAATGTTTTGGAAGCCGAATATCTGAATAGGGGGCAAAAACATGGTCTGAAAACTGTTTTTCATGTTGGATCAGGTGAACTGGAATTGTGTAAAGATATTAGCCACTCAGTCCTGAGCTAATATCCTAGTCACTTGTCCTGCGGGCAGTCTGCTCTCTGGGAATAGGGGTCATCTTCTTTAAAGGTCGTTGCAAATGATATCTCGGCATGGTGATATGGATGAGTTGCTGGGTTTGTAGAATGCAGGTATTTAGTCATAATCACTTGTGGTTATTTTATATATATATAGTCATGATCAATAGATTTTGTGTGATATATATGTGTATATATATGTTTCTTGTGACATTTAGCTAGAGTTACTGTAGACACATAGCCTGTCCAGATTCTAGACACAGAACCTCTCTATATTTTGCATTTATTGTGCAAAAGTGTTTTTAAAGTGCTGTGCATGCTTCTGAGCATCTCATGCTGTCACAGCAGAGATGATGGCTGTCTAGTGGTAGACACGGTGAACTCCTTTGTTCATGGGCAAATGAGTATGTGATTGTGCAGTTGGTTTGTAAAGCACACCTAGATGAACAGCACTCGATAGAAGCAAAATAATCACTGTTCATTAAAATTTGTTTTAAGATCATGTACATATATAGACTTTCATTTCTGTGTGCTCTACTCCAAATCAGTATCATTAATGAAACTGAGTAATTTGCTGTTAGCTGGCGATGTGTTTTTAGAGTAGCTAATTTTAAATATCTGGACTGTAACTGCAGTGCATATTTTCCCCATGTAGTTTCTTTACAAATGGCATATGCCCCATTTGTCTAATCTCTACTTCTGTGATTACAAAATAGCCAGGTTACATAAAAACAACTAAATTACATATTTGCATACAATACTGCTGTGGCTCTGCAGAAGCCATTTTGGGCTGTTCAATGCTTACAGTTTCTTTCAGTGAAAGGGCTTGTTATTTCACCAGCAGCACTGCAGAGTTGTTCCAGTATTTTGCTTGGAAACATTTTTTTCATCATTCTACTCCAACTGCTGCAAACGAAATAAATAATATTTAGTAAAATAAGTAATAAAAGACAATAAACCAAATTACTGCTAATGTAGTTCTTTCTGCCATTTAAACCTATGGGATTTTTTTAAGTTGGATTTCAGAGTCTTTGGGCAGAAACCAGCCTTTAAGTGTTTGAATAGCACAGTGGGACCCCAATTCATGGCTGGGCACTGACAAAGTAACACTACTAAAAATAGTTTGCAGAGTTGGGCCCTCCAGTAGCAAAAGAAAAGTCAGAGACTGCATAATTTGAAGAAATGCTCTGGCTGTTGCCAGTGGGTCTGCTGTCCGTATTGTTATTTAAAACCAGAATTAGCTGTGCCTGTTATCTAGAGTACAGTCCATCCATTTGCAGCCTGCTGGCTTCATTCTGTATTACCTTTCTAAATCTAGTTAAACATCTGTGTTCTTTGAGAGACCGTAGTCAGCATTTGGGGAGACACAAGCCAGGACTCCATGTTACAAACACTCAAATTTCGGAACTGGCTGAAGGGGCTTCTGCTGCTGCCTGCCGCCATTCCTTGTGCTCCCTGCCAGGACCGCTGCAGCCGTGGTGGAGCTCTGAGGCAGATCTGGGAAATGAATTGCTTTAAAGCTTTGCTCTAGCTTTTCTGATGGGCTTATTTCACAGGTCCCTTGTACTGTGCAGCAGCGTTGGGCCAGCAGCAGGGCAGTGGAGGAAGGGGAGGAAAGACTGAAGAACCGTCTCCACCACTGAGTGATTCATCACACGGAACTGTGCTCCCAGTATTGTGTACATGCTGGAAGCACAGCCATGGTCTTCAGCCCACAGGCAGAAGGCAAATCTCTTTCTGTTGCTTGAAGGTGCAAGAAGAAAGCTGGTTTAGCAGTGAACAGAATGACTCCCTGTAATGGTTTGGTTCAAAATATCCATTACTTACTTAATTTCTTCTGTGAAATAAGAATTAGGAGAATAAAAACAGGCACAAAACTTAAAAGAATATAAAGAAGTTTATTAACAGAACTAAAAGAAAGAAAAAAAGTGAGAGTCAGACTAAACGTTCAGAACACTTCTCTTCCCCCCACCTTTCTCCCTTCTCCCACTGACAACATAAAAAGACAACCCTTGAGATTTTCAGTCAGTTTACTACCTCTATAATAATCTTTTTCAGTTCACTTAGGGAGAGGAGTCTCTCTTGCTTATGCTATGGAGACATCTCCACAAGAAACAGTTCTCTCATGGCTTTAATGTCACAGCAAGACAGCTGCCCAGGTTGGTTTTCTGCTCACATGTGAAAGTCCCTTCCCTTGACTCACAGCTTTCCCCACAACTGTTTTCAAGGGTCGTCCAATCTTTGCTAATGGGGTACCATTTTAAGGATGAGCTGTTCAGAAGCAAAGGTTCTCTTCACCCATCTCTGGGAGCATCTTCATCTCTAGGAACAGAGGTCTTCTTCTTCCCTGGGAGTAAGGGTCTTCCTCACTTTTATCTCTCTCTGTTCAAGCTTCTCATCAAATCACACCTACTTCAACATTGTCTTATTTCAGCACAGGTACTTTTGCAACTTTTACAATTGCAATTTGAATGCTCCACCCCCCCATGCTTTCATGAAATTACAATGTGTACTCTGATGTATCATAGTCCATCACCATAGCTTTACAACAGAATTTCAGCCTCTAAGTTTGAAGCACCTCCTCTTTCTCCTCCCTCACGGTTTCAGCTCTTCCTTCTTCACTGACTTTGGTGTCTTTATGGTGTTTTCTTCACGTGCCCTTACCTTCCCTCTTTCTCTGACTTGTGAGAGGATTGATGTCTGCAGGCTTCATTTGCTCTGGAGGAATTTTATAGCACTAAAAGGGTTCATCTCACCCGGGCCCTGCAGCTGGAATTCGCCTCTCACTGTTGGTCACATGATCTCTGCCGGGCAGCGGCCTCAGATGAGTTTCGGCCGCACTGGGTGGGGGGCTGGCCTGGCCTGGCCTGGCCGCGGGGCTGCCCGCACGGGGCGGGGCCGCCCGCACGGGGCAGGCCCGCGGATGGAGCAGGGCCGCCCGCACGGGGCAGGCCCGCGGATGGAGCAGGGCCGCCCGCACGGGGCAGGCCCGCGGATGGAGCAGGGCCGCCCGCACGGGGCAAGCCCGCGGATGGAGCAGGGCCGCACGGCTGCAGGGCCGCCCGCACGGCTGCAGGGCCGCCCGGCTGCAGGGCCGCCCGGCTGCAGGGCCGCACGGCTCCGGGGTGGCTGTCTCCCGCCCGGCCCGGCCCGGCCCGGCCCGGCCCGGCCCGCACTGAGGGGGCTGCGCCGGGTGTCCAGCGAGCAGAAGAGGTTGAGATCTGAGCCGCGCGGAGCAGGGCCCGGCCTGGCCCTGCGGGGTCGCACCGCGGCCCCAAGTTACCTGTCCGAAAGCAAGAGAGCTTTCCCGGGCTTTATTCGTTCTTAAATGTGGATCACAGAGGCGTGTCAAGCTTAAGTGGCTTTAGAAAGTTGCCACTATTCAAACTAGCTGGTTGATTGGTTCTGTCGGGTCTAGAGGAAGCTGTAAGAACCTCTTTGCAGAAGAATCACTTCCGTGGCTGATGGAGCCCTCTTAAACTAAAAACCCAAACTATGCTAAACCATGACACTCCCATTAGGTGCCTTCAAGGAGCACTGAATGTGCACAGTCTTAACAGCAGAGACCCCAAAATGCCATGAGGAATTTGCATAGGTAGGGATATTCCCAGTCTTGGTATTGTATAAAACATGTTGTTTAGCATAAGAAGCTAGAACAGACATAAAAACCTGTTTTCTAGGTGAGAAGGGTAGCTATTGGATCACCTTTTTTATATACCAGATTCAGAAGTCTTACCTTTTTACTGGTGATTTCACAGGTTATCTCCTGGTGAAATTCTTGCAACTGAATCAGAAGCAAAAAGGCTTTTTTAGAAGTTTTTTTCTTTCTTTCTTTCTTTCTTTTCTTTCTATGTAAAGGCATTAGTATCTGCCAGATTGAAATCTGGGGTGGATTTGTAGCAGTGGATTTAGAAGTGCTTATTGGCGTGGCCTGGTCTGTATAATTGCAATGAACAATAGTTGTATGCAATGAAGAAATACCTTTCATCTATGTCAGAAGATGTAATTTCCTGAGACATTAGAATGAATTTTTCATCTGGAATCTGGGCCCAGAGGTTAGGCAAAAGTTCTTGTTGGCAGGCGGTTCCCAATGATCACAGAGACGTCTCCAGGATGCTCCATTAAGGCCACAGATACAGTAATCTCGTGAGATTCTCTAACCAGAAAAAACTGGAAAGTACAGGGAGACCTGAGCTGCAGCAGCATGTTGTAGTTATGCCCTAGTGAGGTGAGATCATTTCTCTTTGTAATCTCAGAATGGAAAGTAGAAGCTGAATGATAGTGTCATTAAGAAGTTTATATTTAACACATTTACAGCTCTCCCAGTTCCCATACCCTTCAGGGCCAAACTCCAGAATCCTGAAATCTGAGACTTTTCCAGAAAAAAACCCTTCATTAGTAGGGCAAACCAACTGGCTATTCCTGAGCATCTCACACTGCTTTTCTGATAAGGTTGCTGTTCAGTTTTGCAGTCTCTGCAATCATAGCTTCCTTTTTATATCCATTTAGCCATTTTATGTGTGCAATGTTTAAATACTGTCTCTTCAGGAATCTAGGGCATGGATCCTCCCAGCTAACCTCTTAGCCAACCTGTGCCAGCATCTACTTCTTCATGATGCACCCAGCCTGGTGCAGCCTAAGTGGGGATGAGCACCAAATACAAAATCCTTGAAGGGTGTGTTGGAGGTGATGGAGAACAAGTTAAAAAATGGCTTAGCAAAAGATGATCTGGCTGTGTTTATTCTTGGGCAGTGTGTGACAGTGGCCGGGCTTGTGAGACAAATCTGACAGCATAGCTACCTGAGCCAGGTGACAGGGAGGCCACTGGAAGATGGAGTGTGAATGCTGAGCATGTGTAACTTGCTCCTCTTCCCTGGCAGTACACAGCGCTGCCCTGTGTTTACCACAGAGCAAGGGCACATGGGCGGTTACAGCAGAGCATCTGTTCTGCTGCAAATCCAGACGCCCGTTCCCTTGCAGTACTGTGTTCACAGAGGCATGCCCTTAATTACCCTAAACAGACAAATGCATGATGCAGACTAAAAATTCCAGACATATGGACATGCCAGAAGTTTTGTGTCTCTTGTGGGTGAGGCATTAGAAATGTCTTGAGGGGTTACCAAAACTTGTTGCTACCCCAGATGTGCTTTTGAATGATATGTCAGCACTTGTTTGAGATAAATGTTGAAAGACTTGTAGGTATCATCAGAGAAAATTTTCACAAGTAACTTTGAAATCAAAGTCTTGTTGACTTTAATGAGACTTTGGTGTGCAAATTACTTGGGGGTTTTTGAATATCTTGTCCATCTTCTTTCTAGCCCAAATCTGTTTTATGCTCCAGTGGCAGAAATCCTTCCTTCCTTTCTTCCTTCCTTGAAGCAAAAATTTAATTGGGATGCTTACTGTTCTGGCACTGAGAGAGAGCTACCACATCCCATTACATATTTTTCCCTGACTTTGGAGGCACAAAAGTTTGTCTGCACATGAATTGTGATAAACTGTTTGGCTTGAGATAAAATGGTAGAAGTTTTCCAGTTACAAGTTCTTACCAACCTAATTTCCTACCACAGCTAAAATATGAAAGGTGTTTAATAACGAACAAGCCATTTTTTTTTGTTTACTCAAATTTTACTTACCTATGTGAATTTCTTTCCATTTGTTCATATATTGCAAGTGGAAATGAAAAGAAATAAGTGGCAAATAGAAACAATTTGGCAGCATAGGCACAATAAATTATCCAGCTACAAAATTATACCAATAGTGCTGAGTAAATAATTCCTCTACAAAACTTTGTGGGTTTTTTGCAGGAAACATCTCATTATCTCAGTTATGTGTATGAATTTTTAAGAAGATTATTTGGTGTGTAATTTCCTTGTCAAATTCCAGTATCCAAGGCCTCAAAGGAATTTAGGGCTGTTATCCCTCACTGGAATCTGTATCATTCTTGATATCAGTAGAAATGTAAGCATTAAACATGCTAATCCTGAACATTGTGGTACCTACATTTCACATGCTAATTGGAAATTGTAACAATCAAATTAAGCATGAAGTTGCAATTCCTGTCACCTCTTGTTTGCCATTTAATTGGTGGATAACTACTCTGAGCTCATCATTCAGCTTTCTTGGTAATCAGAGAAGAGAGGAGCTGCCAAGGAATCATTTATCTAATATGACAAGTAGGTAGGTGGGTCACTCTTCGAAGGGCCCTGTCTTTCTCCACTGCTTCTGGAAGAAGCCCAGATAACAGTGTAGGCTGGTTGCCTGTCTAGGATGGGTGGAATGAGTTTGTCTGTTCAGCCACCTCACAAACTTCAGAGCCAAGTGAGCTCGTGCTCTGCACAGCAAATTACTTCTCATAGCTCAGCACAGGCAGGGATGGATTCTCCCATCCCACTTCTGTCTGTGATTTGTATTTATCTGGGGTTCCAGTCTGCAATTATGTGTGGAAATACCCAGCTGGATTTAATCAGGCTATCTGCAGAAGTTAAAGTGAATAATCTCAGAAATCCATACAAGGTTTATTTATTTATATCTCTAACCTTAAAGACAAGCTTCCGGGTGGGAAAGAGATATGCTGTATGTCTTTTTTTTAATGCTGTTCCAGTTTGTGCAGAACAATTATGTATTTATTTAACTAGACAGTGAAGGGAAGTCTAGTGATCTGTGATATGGCAGATGAGACCTTTGCCTTAACCACTGAGATGCTGCTCTGATGCATATTTCACTTTCTTGCATCCATCAGTCCATACTGGTATGTTCTGCAAGGAAAGAATCTGAATGATGAATCAAAGTCTTTCTCCCAAATATGACATTTAGCCCCAAACCCTTCTCCTTAAAGCGTAGCAGTGCCCCTCCATCTAACTTTTAAAGGTCAATTTCTACCTGGTATTGAATTATTTTCTACCACCAAATACGTTGGTCCTGTCCTGGATTTACACTGGGTATGTCTCTGCTACAGCACCTGAGAGCGTGTCCCAGCCCTGGGTGCTGGATGCCCAGCCTGGCCAGTGACAATGGCATGTGAGGGTGAGGATGGGGAGTGCATCATCCTCCTGGGCCTGGGCTTCCTTGGGAAGAAAAACTGGATTTGGAGGCAGACAGGGCAATGTGGAGAATTCTGGCAGGTCCTGTAAACTGTCTCGCAGGACGTGGTTGATACCACTTGGTTTGGGCAGAGGGAGAGATTACACGGCATTTTGCTTGGGATGGCAGCAACCGCACACAGCATCACCTCCACAGCATAGTGTGGTCTGTCACCATTTGTATACATTTCTGTGCAATCGTCTTTTCAGGAACATGTGCAGGATTCAAAAAGAGACAGAAAAATATGCAGATGCTTTGGATAGCTTCCAAATTAAAATGATACGAAACAGGCAAATCAGAGTAAAGCACAATTTGCAACCAATCAAAGAATCTCTGTGCTGAGCAGGAACTCCCCACAACCCTGAATGACTGAATAGTTCATGCATTCTGAATACTGGTTTTCTTTGTTTCATACATGTCAGGTTTTCATGACTGACTTCTTTGCTTGGCTCTGTGGTCAAATTATGTGGCCCACATAATTTCAGTGCTTAGAATTCATGCATGACTTAAGAACTTCTTTGATGCAAACTGCCCATCCTTTGTTTATCAAGGACTTCTGCCAAAGCAGCATTACTGGTATTTAGGGTCTCTCCTTTGGGCATACAGGCAGATACAGTCTTAGTAATCACCTAGGGGACTCTTCAAATGTGGTAACTCATTTTGATCACTGTGGTTCACTTTCCAGCTGTTTAGACAGAGACATGAAGCGCGATGTGCAGAGGGCGAGCCCTCCCTGCTGCCTCGACACAGCGTCTGTTGTGGGGTGCAGGAGGATCCCTGCCTCAGATGGGACCTGGCCTCACTGCAGCTCTCTCCCTGAACTTGGTCTTGCAGCTGGGAGAATGAGAGCAGGGGCCTTCTATCTGATTTTATTTTTAAAACAGTAGTGGTGTATGCAACATGCTAATTGTTCTGTAGACCTTTCTGACGCTGCCTGGGAAGACTTGGTCACAAACAGATTGATGAAGCTAAAATAGTGGCTGCTTTTTTCCTGTACAACCCAGTGGCTGTGGAGGGCCATGCTGGCTTGTAACATTGATGGTCCAGCAATTTCACTTTCAGATGACAATCAGTAAAGTACAATTCTGAGAAAAAATCAGACTTTGGGCCGGATTAGGAGAAGGCATCATTGGCATTCTGGAGTATATATTCCAGAAGCTTCCTCAAATCCCCTTTCCTCAGGAGCCCCACATGGCTCTGACAGCTGGAAGCACTTCTTGCTGGAGACAGGAGCTGGACAGGCAGCACCAGTGCAGCCTTGTAACTCTGTCCTTAACTAGGAACTGTAAAACAAGGCCATGTATTCTCACTAAGGTATTTTGAAATTAAGGCCTTTTTTGGTGACATGTTTAGACACTGTGTCCATGAGAATAGCAATAATTTTTTCCAGATAGAGGTTGGACATTGTGCATTAAATGAGGTGGTGGGGCACATGCTGAACTGCAAGAATAAAGCAAGTAGCAAATGGTACCAAAATGCTCTTTGTCTGCATTCTGTCTGGTTGGTTCTCAGAGCAGTGCAAGAGTCCTGGAGAAAACAGTGATAACACAACGTGTCATACAGATAAAGGGTATATATTGATTCATTCCTGCAAAAAACTAAAGAGAGTTGCTTTTTCAGCTAACTAAGGGGTGGGGACTGGTTTTGTAGGCTTCATGATGCATTTTTGTTTTGTTGTGTGGTAAATGTGTGTGTGCATGTGTGCAGTCTTTTAGGTGGTGTTAGTAGGTATAATTTCCCTTTTCGCTTGGTTCATCACAGAATGGAAATTTTCATTTCAGGGAATCTCACAGTGAATATCTCCCTAAAGGTGGATAGTTTGTTCCACCTATTAATCCTGCATAAGCTCTGCATAACCAGTGAGGGAGTTGTAGCTCCAGAGAGTTTCCTAACCCTTTTGCCATAATACTTTGATTTTTCCAGTGAAGTCTTTAGTTTCATTTGACTATGTTTCTTAATTTAATGCATATTTCATTGTGGATCCTAAAGCAAGTAATAGGATGATATAATGTGGGGTGCAGGAGAACTGATAATGCACAGAATAATTCCCAAATGCTGCTGTGCACGCTTCTGAGTGGGGTAGGCTTGAAAGTGTCCTGCAGAATCTGCAGAAGAAATGCCGATACAAGTTCCAGGTTGTGATCAGAGCAGCCACCAAACCACCAGGGACTCTGTGGTTAAGCACCTTCTGTGCATGCTGAAGATACCACTAAAGGCTATGTCTTCTTTGAGTTCACTCAGTTTGTGCAGTTCCTGGAGCTTCATTTTAAAATCCTGTCTCTCGAGGTGAAAGCAATAGATATGCAAAGGCTCACAATGCAGTGCAAATGGCTGTACAGAGCCACAGTGTGGGGAATGCCATTCGTCTGTGACAACCTTTTTCATTTCCTGCAGAGCACCCCACAAGAGCTTGGGAGACCAAGAACTGATTACAAGCAGGCAGTGAGAGAGACGCATGATAAAGCATAAAGTCAGCAATCTCATATGCATTTTCAGTTTCAGACAGCACCAGATGAGACTATCAGACACCTTAGCATCACATTCCTTTAAACCTTTGCTTGCTACAATTTGCATTTCTTGAGCAGAATGCTGCAGGACAGCCAGTTCACTGTTCACAGTGATAGGTAGGTGTGCAGTAGATCAAGAGAATTCTTTTAAAGAACCCATAAGCATTAAGGAAGTAGTTGCATGTGCTTTTTTCAAAATATTTTAACTGTTTGTTAGTTCAAGAATAGCATCATAATCTGTTGAATGCAAGTGTTTTTCTGTTTTCTTTGAATGTTTGCAGCAGCAGGTGGGTGGTGGGATGTATGAAGCATCTTGAGTTGAGATTAATGAACCACTTTGCAAGAAGAAAGAGTGTCTCCTAGGATTTTTCCTGATTTTTGAACCAAACTTCTAGCTTGGGAAATTTCACAAGTTAGTTAGGCATGAGCATAAAAAGGACATAATCTCTTGGGACAGATTTTTGTCCCGAGGTTTTCAGATTACACTGTAAAATCAAGTTCAGAAGATGTAAAGGGCTTTTAAGATATTTTTCAGAACAAGGCTAGAGTGTGAGCTCAAGCCCGTTAGAGGGTTGTCCACCAAGAACTCTGATTTTTGATGGAAAGGGCAAAGAACCAAAATTCCTGCATAAATCATCTGTACACAGAATCAATACGTGTCCTCATTTTGTTTAATAGTAAAGTTGCTGAGAGATTATATTTGGTAAGGAAGCTGGGGCTGTGTGTGACTCCTGAAGACACTCTTGGCTAATCTGATTATTTGAGGGCTTTGAATAGCTTAGCAAAACACATTTTGGACAACTACATTTTCAACCCATTCTGTGTGAACCAACTGTGTTCCACACAGCAGCTGCAATAACCTCTGACTAATTGTCTTTTCGGAAGGTTACCTGCTGAGAGCATCTGCCACAACATCCATTCTCCCAGAAATGTTTCATCTCAAAATTGCCTGATGCAGGCTGGAGAGCCCAGCATTGCAGGCAAGAAGGGAGGTATCTCTTGAGGCAGAACATAGAGGATGGGATTTGCCTGACCTTGTTGAATGTTCATCATCTGTCTTGAAGCTCTGAGCATCCTGTCTAAACTGCCTTTGGATGCCACCCTGAAGCCTTCCTTGAGGTGAGATGTGCCATTGATCCGGACAGCACATCTGGGATGAGCCAGGATCCCACATACCCCCGTACCTGCTGGGGCTGATCGTGTCCTCCACACAGCGCCTGCCCAGCGCTGTGCCCGAGCAGGCTGTGCCACGCTGTGTTCCAGCTGCCCCTCAAAGCTCTTGTCTGGGCCTGGGACACTTAGAGAGCAGCACAGCAATACATAAATAACACCAAGGAGTTTATTGCGTGTAACGTCATCCTCTTCCCTAGATCTCATGCGGGAATATTTATTCAGGAGCGTATTTATGGTGATGGTATCAACAGATATTAAAACTCTATCCAGGAGGATTAAGAGTACCTGCTTATGGGAGCAAGTTGTCCAGAAGTAGAAAAAGAAACCTTGAATTTATCCTTGCAGAAAGAGCAATTAATGTGTCAGCTGCTTGTTGTTTTAAAGACTCTGCTCTTGGAATCTTGTGATGGTACATCAATGTCCCTGACCATTTCAACAAAAAATGTCTTGTTTCATGGTTGGGTTTTATAGTTCATGACAAATATGTCCTACCTGTCCCCTAAAAAAGTAGGTGTGAAGGGAAAACAACATTTAATTCTACATATTTTTGGCTTTTATAGTTATTTTTCATGGACTCATTAAAGAATATTAAGTACTTGGGATTAGGATTACTGTGTTAGATGCTCTAGGTGTTGTGCTCATAGACCTACCTTTTCTGTCAAGCTACTCCAAAACCAAAATCTTGGTTTCCTCCTTGGCAACAAAATAAAAAAATCGAAGTAAGAAGAGACTTCCTTCATTTCCCCCTTGGTATTTTTCCACCATATTGACAACTGCATTTGACAAACACCATTAAATTACCTTCAATACTGTATCAGGTACCAGTTCTTAGTAATGAGGGGAAAATCAGACAAGTCAGACCAAGACATGATTGGTTGGGAATCAAAACGAAATTGGCAGCTTTATCAAAAAGCATCCACATCTCTGTGTTCTCTCGGCTGCTGGGTGTTGCATTCAGCCCATAGATTTATGTGTCACTGTTTAACACAGGCTGCTGGGCTGTGGCAATGTCTCTGTGCAGCCCTGAGGCTTGACTTGCAGCCTGTGCTGTGCTCCGATGAGAGGAGGGGTCAATGGGTGGATGGGGCTGACTGCGGGGGCGGTGCTTTGCCACCTCCTCCGTGCTGGCTCCAGCTGGCTCCACACATGCAATTGTTTGCGGTAACCTCACATCTCTGGCATTGTTGACTCTGGTTATCAGTGACCTGTTACGTAGTGAAGATATGCAGCAATAGCTGCATCTATGTACAGGTTAAAAGAACCAGTGCTGTTTTCCACCCAGAGCAGGAGTGGGATGGCTTTGTGATAGAGTGAAACCAAATGCTGGTACAACTTCATTTGAAAAGTACTGAGGTGAATGGTTCCTGTCCCTGCCAAGACTGCCCCATGGCAGCACTTCCCAGCCCCTGCCAATCCTCCTTCCACCACAGTGACTGACTGGGATCAGCAGCTCCCCAAGAAGGTACTTTGTTTTTACATGAACTTCATGAGCCTTACAGAGACACCTCATTCTCTCACACCTCAGTGTTAATAATAATTCAATGAACAATAAAGAAAAGGGTAAATCTATGAATGGGCTGCCAGGCATTTTCTTTTATCAGTGTCCAAAATTCTTCAAAGGTAGTGGTATCTGTTGGGGACCCCAGAGCTGGATACACACACCATCTGGAGTACAGTGTCCAGTTGTGGAGTCCCCAGTACAAGAAAGAATGGACCTGTTGGAATGAGTCCAGAGGAGAACCACTAAGTTGATGATGGGGCTGAAACACCTTCCCATGAAGACAGGCTGAGCTGGGTCTGCTCAGCCTGGAAAAGAGGAGGCTCCAGGGAGACCTTATAACACCTTCCAGTACCTTAAAGGGGGCTACAATGAGGCTAGAGAGAGACTTTTCACAATGGTGTGACAGGACAAGGAGCCTTAAACTGAAAAGAGCAGGTTTAGATCAGATATTCGGGAGATGTTCTGTACTGTGAGGGTGGTGAGGCACTGGCACAGGTTGCCCGGAGAAGCTGTGGATGCCCCATCCCTGGCAGTGGCCAAGGCCACGGTGGATGGGGCTCTGAGTAACCTGGTCTAGTGGAAAGTTCCCTGCCCACGCAGGAGAGTTGGAACCAGATGATATTTAAGGTTTTTCCCAACCCCAATCATTCAACAGTTACATGAACTCTAATTAGTTAATAGCAAGATGCAACAAGTTTGCAATAATGTACAGCATATTATAATGTCTCAAGTGACATGAGATGTGTGAAGTGAGATACCTGTGGCCTTTCTAACACAGGAAAAATATTACTGAATATAGCTGAATGCAGTTTTTCACAGACTCCAAGGAACAGATGGTACATGGATAGTTGGAAGTAGGCATTTTTCATTATAATTCTGTTTGAAATGTGCTGATTTTAGAAATACAGTATAAAATTAGTTCCAGGAGAGTAAACCTAGTAAAGATAATAGATGCTTGTTTTCTTTATCAGAATCCCTCAATTACAGAATTGTGACAAATAGGTAATACCTCTAGGTTGAGTTAACATGTGTTTAAAATGAAGGTAAAATATGTCCCTTTCTCAGTTAGACAAAAATCACACAGCACAGATACTCAACAACTGAAATACATCTCCAGCTTTGAAATTATAGTTGTCTTTCTACATCAGCTTCTTGAAAATGGCATGTGAGATTAGATCTGTTCATTGTTGTTTTGGTTAGCATACACACCCCCTGCAAAAGGCTGTCTTTGTTTCAAGAGCTTACTGTCTCAGGAAAGGTTTTCAAAGACAACTGCTCATTTGTGATACCTTTTACAAAGATCTTTACTTTCAGAAAACACTGGATATGTACTGTTACAAAACCAGGGTCCTTAGAGGAGCCTCTAGCTGGGCATGAAAAATTATGCAGGTAATGAGGAAGAATAGGTGCTTCTAAAACCCTGTCCTCAAAGGACAAAGTGAGAACAGAACAGGCTAGATGACCACTAAATCCTCAGTTTGCTTGCTCTAAATGCAGAGCTTGACAGAACTACTGCTGTCCCCTTGCTCAGTGTTGCTAGTTGTATCCAGACACCTCTGCAATGTGCCCTGTATGGCTCAAAGTGGTTGTGCTCCCTCTGCAGTGTGGATGGAGCTCAGGTTGGGATCAGTTCCATTTCTCCTCATTCATGGGTTTCTGTCTGAAGGGCCAGCTGGCTCATTTCAAACTTAAATACAAGTACAAGCTAATGACTGAGACAATGGGGATGATTGGGGAATTTCAGCATAAGTGCAGTCCTGAGGCCTGAGCTGATATAATTAGCCAGTGTACCCATTTTATTTTAGCCCCCCAACTCTGTGGCTAGGCAAGGTATTTTCCATTGCTTGAGAGAGCTTTTCAAATTTTCCCTTCTTTGCAGCAGATGAGCTCAAAGAAAGTCCTGTTTCTCCTTTGTGGGACAGGCCTGCTCTGTTGATGCTACACAGATGGGAGACATCCTCTAGTTCACCTGAAATCAAACACTTTTGAGATTAAGTACATGTTTACTGCTCTCCAAGTTTAAAATCTCCCCATATATTTGCCCTTTGTCTTCAAAATTGCTTGATGTCACCACTGCTTTCTTTTGTGTCTTGGGGGATGCAGTCAGTTATCTGTCTAGACCAGCTGTCTGTCTAGACCAAAGCCTTTCCTGTATGTTCTTCCATGGAGTGAAACCGGTTGCTGGGTCCCAAATGTGCATCTTTCTCAGGCCACTACTGATGTGGGTATCTCGTGTAGTAGATGACAGTAGGTGGTGTTTGGAACATTGCCCTAGAGAACCTGGAGGATAAAAGCAAAGCAGCTATAAAAACAGAAATCAAGAGTAGCACCATAATCTGGTATATATGCCCACATAGGAGGGAAATAATTAAGGAAAATGGTTTTTACTGTTCCTCTGTTTCGTAAGGCATATTTGTACTCGGGGTCAAGTGGTCATGGCAGGGAGTGGGTGGTTTTTTAGTCTTGTGCAATACTTACTGATTTATCATCCCATCCTTTCTCTGCTCAGTCAGACCTTCATGTCCATTGCTACAAAAGTTTGCGGTTGGGAGAGGCAAATACGGGCAAAGTGACAGCTTGGCAGAGGCAGTCAGCCCACACCCCACAGAAATCCACTGTCAGCCTGAGTTTCAGCTGATGTGAATGCTGGCTTGGCAGCAGAATCAGTATCCTGTTAACTTCACAATTAGGAATCTGGCCCCAAAACCCCAACAATCCAGCTCTTCCCGCACATACAGATACATGCATTCATGAAAGAAGCAGGATATCAGCTGGAAAGGGTGCAAAGTCCATTCTGATGAGTCCCATCCCAGTACTGCCCTGGTCAGAGATCTGGTCTGTAAAACTGGTGACGGGTGAAGGCTGTGTGATAAACAAAGCTGCATCCCAAAACCTTTTAGTGGTGGCCTTGGCAGTGCTGGGTTAACGCTTGGACTCAATGATCATAAAGGTCTTTTCCAACCTAAATGATTCTATCATTCCATGAAATAACATGGTGAACTTGTCTCTGCATGGCTCCTCAGCCCCAGAAGCCTGAGCCTCTGATGGGTTTACAAGCATTTGTGTGCTACACACTGAATTAACAACTGAATGTGCTTCAGCACGAGCAGTTCTGCACAGGCACTTGTCTCCTGTTCAGAAAGGCAGAACAAGGAGCACAAATCCCCATCAGAAAATGTACAAGCTAAAAAATATTTAGGTTGGAAGAGGCTTCAGGAGATGGTTCCAGTAAACTATTCTCAAAGCAAGGCCTAATCAGGCTGTCCGGAGACTCATCTGGTTGAGTTGCAGATATTGCTGTAGGTGCCTGACCAGGCAACTTGGTCCAAGATGTGACCACCCTCACTCAGATGACTTTTTTCCTTGCATCTGACTGGAATATCTCTTGTTGCTTCTTGTGTCCATTGCCTCTTGTCCTTTTGCTGTGCTTCTCAAAGAAACGTTTGGCTGAAGTGGAGGAGAAGTTACAAGTAACCTCCACATTCTCTTTCTTCATGTTGTGATGACTGTACACCTCTGCAAGGGCTTTCAGGCACAGAATAGCAGCCACCAACACTGAGTGTGCTGTACTGCTTAGCAGGGAAAAGAGAAACTCTGCAGCCTCCTCATTATTTTATGGGGTCTGAAGGGGGGAAGGATATGGGTGAGCTGTTTTCATATTTTCTGTGCACCAGTAGCCAGTTCTTACGATCTTCACCAGCAGAAAGGGTGCAGGAACATCAAATACTACTTGGGCATTTGGCAGAGCCTTTCCAGCCTTTGGCTATCAAGCCTTCAGTAGTTAATGCAAATCCAACCAAACAGAAGAGCCCTGCTCTCTGGGACTCAGACTACAGGAAGAATAAGCAGTGCTTTCACATGAGGCAATAAAATTCAAGTAGGATTTGTTAAATCATGCAAATGATTGCTGGTCTGCACTTTATATTTATCTAAGGAATTGATTAAGCGCTGAGTTTTTTGGTTGGTGAGTAAAGTTGATTAAAAAAAGTACGAGGGTCCCACTATATATTCTAGGAGTACATTTACTAAGCTCAAACCTGACTTTTTAAATTTTAGTTAAATGCATGATAATTCCTTTGCTGTGTGCTATACTCACAGTCTGGTTTTGGATTTCTGTTTTGTTTCTTACAGCCCCAGCGGAGAGCTCTCCATAAACATTTCCAGCCTCTAAAGCTGCTGTCCTGCCACTTGATATGAAAGTGAACTTTCCTTCATGAAAAAAACCACAATAAATGGCACTGCCAGAAGATGGCTGTGGAGGATTGAAGACAAACTTGAAGTAAAATCAGCCGACTCAGCTGATACAGGGGAGACCTGGTTTGCTGTGGAGTAAATATGTGGTGCAAAACATCCAGTGCTAATTTGTTGAAAATGGTCATTGACAGACCTTTAGCTGGAAAATTTCTTCCAGTCTTCATCACTGTGCATAACTTCTGAGTTCCCTTTAGGGGACTGTCTATGCCCTTCACTAGAAGTCCTGTTTTAGCATGGCAACTACTGGATTCTTTTATTATGTATGCAGATGGCATGATGTTTTAGGAAAAACTTATAACAATTGTCCAATCTCAGTGGATATGTTCACAATATTACACCCTGATAGGAATGTAAACGTCTTGTATGTGTTAGTTTTGCAGTCTAATGGCATTCTGTTAAACAATATCAGCACTTCATATGTGCTTTTCTCACAGAACTAGCACAGTCCATATATATATAATGGTCTTTTTTTAAAATACTGAGGATATGTTTCAGTGTTTGTGCTGAGACTGCATCCAAACTGAAGCCCAGTACTAGCATCCCTTCACTGATTCACAGTAGGTTGTGTAGATAGATTTGCACGTGGCAGAGATGTGACTTCTTTTATGTGACTTCAAGAACAGCTGTCACAGAGGTAGCCAAGAACAGGGTAGGTTGAATGAGCTGTAGGACACTGTGTCTGCTCTCCCTCTCACCCACCAAATATCAACGGTTCTCGTTTCTGGTGTGCCAGTGTGTTTTCTAACTCAGCGAGGGAGAGGCAAGGGAGAGAGCCTTTCTCAGATGTGTGTGTGACCCTGGGTTTGGTCTGCAATAAAACCACAATAAACTGGAAGAATTCAGGTTCTTTATGCTGGCCACCACTTATGTTTTGGGCAGGGCTGGGAAATTGTAGTCCAAACCAAACTCTCTAAAAAGGTAAAGTGTAAGACTGTACTTCTGAGGAGCGAGACACTCCCTTTGGAGACAGCAGATTTCTTCATTAACTTTTTCCGCTTTCTACTCAAAACAGTATTTTGGTAGGAACTGGAAATAAGCAAATGGTTCCAATAAGCCTTTCAATATACTGTAGCAGGCTCAAGACTGTTGCATTCAATCTGAACGTTGTTTTTTGTTCAGTCTCTGAATGGCTGACCTCATCACTGGTTGTATCACAGCTGGCTGTGGTACTGTTTCTTCGATGGGGACTCAGTGGAATTAGTGTCTGTCCCTTACATCAGGACCTTCTGGCACACTCTTTATAATGAACTGATGTCATCAACATACTGAGGGGGCTTACCTCTGTTGTTCCTTCTTTCTTCAAAATCAAAGGTAGCTTTTTGTGTACTTAAAGACTGTCACTCTCTCCAACCTGATAAACAGGTACTGTAGAGTTGCTGTTAGCATTTATTCCAAACTCTGGGTGAGACAATGCTGTGTGAAGATGCAGCAGTGGAGAGAACGTGCAGCTAAAGTAAGTCAAAGGCACCTTTCTGGAGGAAGCTCCTGTGTTATAATTCTTAAAAACTATTGTACAGTTCATTGCTAGAGAATGGAAGGTCAACCACTGAGGGTGCCTGTACAACAAACAGATAATTATCTTCAGGGTTTAATTTTTTTCAGATGGTTATGGGCTTAGGTTTCAGATTTCCACCCATCTCAGATTCAGCATAGTGGATACTTCTGTAGTATTCAGTCCAAAAGCAAATTATTTTTACTGGTGACCAAGATTTTCAGAAGTTGCTAGTGATTTTTAATGGTTTGGGTCTTTCAATGGATTCTCAAATGGAGCTCCCAAGAATTACAGAGCAGTAAGCTCCTACATTCTCTTTCTGAAAATCCTGCTCCCTAATCTCAAATTAATTGGTGTAAAAATTCTCCTTAAAACATAAGGATTTTTGCCAATTGCAACATTTGCACTTTTTAGAGCTTTTCGTAGGGCTGCAGGTTGGAATCTGATACCAATAGAGCTGGCCATGTGCATGGCACAGGTCCACTGTAAGCTTCAGCAAATTTTACAGCTCTTTCTGCTACAGGTTTTAAAAGTGCATTCTGACAATTGACATCAATTTCATGTTGGTAAAGCAATGAAAAACAAAATACTTTGATTGATATGTTAAATTAAAAGGAGAATGCTATACTTCTACAATATGAGTTCTCTTATTTTACTACCCGGTGAAAAAATCCAGAATAATTTGAATTATAAAAGAAGAGTTTATCAGAGAGTGTTATCTTAAAAGGGTGTGTGAGAAGAAGTTGCATTAGGCAGAGAGCCACTAGAAGCTTTTTTTGTATCAATGTTAGTTTTGAACATCTTCCAGTATATGGGCATGAATTTAGATGTGTGCACTTCTCCTGTTAAAACAGTTTGTTTTAAAAGCTTCCCAGGATTTTAGCTATGGTGACCTAGAAAAGCAGTGTTATAGGCCCTGAGAAATGTGAAAATCAAGTCCAGACCCTTGAGTAGCCAGACTCCAAGAGAAGTCTGCTGTAGGTGCCTACCGGACAAACCTCCCTTGAAGCTGGTGTAGGTCTCCATCCTGCAGCCAGCCTATGCATGTGGATCACTGCAAGCATAGCTCCCCCGAGCCCCGTGACACTTCTCACGTGTGTAACTGTCTGCCAGAGCCATAAGGAAATAACTGTACTTTTTGGCTTGTATTTAACTATTCATTGTGTTTGGGTTTTTTTAATCACTGTTATTCTCCCAAAGTAGGCCATGCTTCCTCAGGGATATTTATGAAATTGTTCTACATCTCCTGAACAACTATCTGGATCCCAGCGTATTCTCCTGAAAATTTTTTAATATAAATAAACATGTGGGAGGGATTTTTGTTGTTATGAATGGGGGCAGGTACTGTGTTCTCGGAAAGGCTGTTGAGTGCAGACAATCAAGTCTATTGCATTTTTTATGCCGAACACCTTATTAATAGCAGACATATCCGCTTTTGCCTGGGTCGCAGGAACAGTTCAGGGGAAAGAATGCTTTATCTCTAGTCAATAAATCATTTATGTCGAGAGTGCCAAAGACCAAGTCAACATGAAAGGGAGCAAATAAGTTATTCCGGCAAAGGAAGTGAATTGAAATATGCTCAGAGCCATTAGTTCAGTGTAAAAGAGTGGAAGACTAATGCTATTTTCATAAAGCAGCCATTATCAGCCTGTGGAGATAGATAAATTCATAAAGGCCATGCTGCTGTTACACTGATCACCAGTTACTATCTCTGAGACGAGGCAGGGTTGTGACCAGGACCCTGTTCCCTGTGCAGACCTGCAGCCTTCCTCCCACCCTGGAGCCTCCCCCTGCCGCCACGCTCACCTGGTTTCTCTGTGTCCACGTTGCAGCATTAAACTCCACTCAGAATCCCTGTCAGAAACTCAGCCATTCCAAGTGCTTCACACCATGAGAAGTCCTTCACTAGAAACCTGAAGGAATTGCTCACCCCACAGAGCACTCTGCAGCTGAGAGCATCCTTTGCACTGTTTCGTTCCTCATTTTTTTTCCATCTGTGTAGCTTTCTGTGCCTGAACACCCACTGTTTATTCTATTGAGGGAAAGGCAGCCTTCCAGGAGGGGAGTTTGAAAAAGCTCTTTGACCTCTTTGGTTTTGCTTTTATGGGCAGCACAAATGTCATTGAGGAAATGAAACCATTAAGAATTACAAAATTCTGGGTTTGCCATGAATTTTCAGAAGACCTCATGCCAGATCCCAGCAGACTTACATTGGCACTACTCTATTGCAGTCTCCAGAGATGTGTTGATTAGTGCCAGCCAGGGAGCCAGCATCGAGGTGGGGTTTTGTGTCATGACTAAAATGAACGTCCCTCCACCTGCCATGAAGCCAAAAGATCTGCATTATTCAAAATAAAGCAAAGTAAAACCCTGTATCTTTCACACTGGTCCCCTTCAAGAGTTACCATCTCTGCCATCAGAATCTCCTTGAACAGCTCTGCTGCAGGACTGCAATTGACCCTGGTATATATAGGCTGTCAATAAGATTTTAATTTAAAAAGAGAAGGTCCTTTGGTATAATTAAAATTGATGGGTGAGGGGAAAATATTACCAGCATTACCTGCAACCTCCTATAGTAAAATTCAGAAAAGTAATCTGGAGTGCAAAAAAACCTACCAACATAATGTATGGGTGATTAGGCAGGCTCATGAGGATAAATCAGCAAGTAAGAAAAGTAGATGCTTAATGAAGGAAGCCAAAAATGCATGGGAAGTCAGTAGCAAATAGGTTAGGTTACACCAAAGACTTTACATATATCCTAATAAATACTGTCATGGCAAAGCTAAGTGTGATGTTAGACAGGCCCAGCACAGAGATTGCTCACACTGCATTGGAAACCCAACAAATAGTCTTGTTTTGTATTTGATAGCAGTGCAAGGAGAGAGTCAGATTACACATTAAAATGTAAGTCCTCCTACTCCATCAGTAATTACAAGTAATATTAAGCAGTAACTATCCAAACATAATTTTAAATTTGTAGAACCATTAACTGAATCCAAAAGTGAAGGAAAAACTTGCCTAGGACTCCTCAGAACCAGAAAGCATAAAGGAAGCTCCAAATTACACCAAACCCACAATAATTCCAAAGAAGGAGTTGTTTGATCCAGAAAACTATAGGCTCATTAGCTTCCTATCAGTCTTAGGCAAAATCATGGAAAAGTTTATATGGTATAATCATTAGAGCTATTAAAAATTGATAAATCCCTCCAAATGATTTTTATAAAACTGTATCATGACAAATAAACTTGCTATTATTTTTGTGATATCAAAGGATTGTTGAGAAAAGAAGCTCTGCTAGCATACTATACTTAGCCTCCTATAGAGCATTTGAATCTGATAAAGAACAAAATAGCACAATGCAAAATCGGTATTGCCTATATTAAGTGGATTAAAACTGATTACAGGCTAGATCACAAAAAATAGCTGTAAATATGAATTATTCTCAGTGAGACTATTTCTGATTAGCTCCTCACAAGGCATGCTCTATTTTCAATATACCCCCCCCCAGAGAAAGAGAAAATTACTGTTGGCAACAGCCAGAGATGACAAAAACGGGGGGAATAAATAATGATCTGAGTAGGTCAGTGGTGAAGAATAACCTGGAGGACAGAAAAGTTAAAAATCCAGGAGAGATGGCAGCAAATCCAAATTAGAAGCATGGGGAATATGTCTGCAATAATACAGAGTCATAAATTATCCGTTCAGCATCAGCCCCAGAGATGCTCTTGCCAGCTGGGATGTAGGACCTGGCAGTACTGATGCCATTCCAGTTTGTTTGGTCACTGTCAGTCTTTCAAAAAGGGTATCGACAACTTGGAAAGATTATTTTCAATAGTTCCCAGTGTCATTCAAGGGCAGGAAAACAGGTCTAATTATAATGTCAGACTAATGAAGCTTAAGCTATTAATCTATCAGAGGCAATTTGAAGAGGTGACTTGATCTCCATCTGCAATCACACTCTTCTATCTGGGCAGGGAAGTGCTGTTTGAAGGCAGGTAGCTCTTCTGTTTAGAAGAAAAGGGAATGATGTGCTCTACTGGTTGGAAACCGATTTCAGGCTAAGAATTAAGTGCAAATACTCAACAGGGAGGATGATTACCCATGGAGACAACTTACTTAGTTACTTGGCATGTTCTCCTTCACATTAAGTCTTTAAATGTATGCAGAGTATTTTTCTAAGTCAATAAGCTCTACCTCAAACTGAAATCCAGGCCCGGGGCAGCAGTCACTGGATGAAGTTACTAGGCATGTGTTATGCAAGGATTAGACTAGATCATCAGATGTAAACTTCTGAATTAAAAATATCCTGAAGTTTCCGATATTACAGGAAGGCAGGGCAATCTATATCCTTTTTTTCCCCCACAAAATGGTATTAATTTGAACAGCTTCTGTGGAAAGCTGTGCATTTGGTATGAGCATCAGTAGGTCTGCTCACAGTTGTAAGGTTCTGCTGCACATAATTAAGGGAAGAGAAATGGACAAGAAAGGACAACAAAACCCTTGGACGTACCAAGAGTCTGTAGCCTTTCACTGATAGCAGCATGGGACAAAATGCTGTATGCAAATGATGGGGCCATGTGGATGTGTAGTCAAAGCAAGGAATAACAGCTGTGTGTTTGCCTCTTAAGGAGGTAGCATCTTGCTGGCAAGAAGCAGATTTTCCTGCCTGCAACAACTGGCAGAGAAGCTGCAGTGCTGATGGAGAGGGCGATTGTATCGCTGTGCAGCTGAGCACGGTACACAAGTTCCTTGCTTCAAAGACAGCAAACTTCTGCTCTCATGACGAGCCCCATTGGAGCTGGTTAATAAAGCCCTGGAAGTGAAATGACATCAGTGGGATTACCCAGAGAAATGACAGCTGCTCCCAGCAGTGGGTTTTTGCCAGATTGGGTCCTGTTACCATTGGCTGGTTTGAATGTTGTACTTTGGAAATAAGCAGAGGAGTACTCGGTATCTGATTCAGATTTCACAAAACCACTGTCAAAGGGTGCAAGGCAAGTGTGAACCATTGGAGTCATCTTCCATGTGCTTCATCAAGTGGTGGGAAAAGCACAAACTGGGATGTACGGTCTAAAGAGTAAACAGTTCACACAAACAAGGGAAACTATAAAAGCAATACTTACTGCAGATTGGTATTGAATCAACATCAAGGAGCTGAAACAAGAAGGAACTAGCTGTGGTCATAGCTATGAAGATAGAGATCTTTGGGGATTCTTGCTCTAATCCAGTGTGAAATCCTAGCAAAATTAGTTTGGACTAGATTTGTGGTTTAAAGCACATTGGTATATGCTGCCTGCCAAATTCTGAGGGGTCCCTGGCTTTGGAGTGTGATACTTACGGGTATCCTCATGCTGCTGGGGCACCTTGCAGCTCTGGAGGAGTGTTCTGTGACAGGCATGGCTGAGGCCAGCTGAACTTGGCTGGGGCAGGGACGAAGCTGAACTTGCACGTGACCGTAACATCTGCTTCTGCCGTAAGAGTAGGACTGACAGCTTTATCACAGCACAGCTCAGGCTCAGACCAGGCTCAGTCTAAGAATGAAACAAAAAGCTCCTTTCTGATACTAATTCCAAATATGTCTAAATAGTTTCTCAGAAAAAACCATCCTCTACAGTTGTTACACCTCTAATCACATTCCTTCTATTAAGCATTTGCCTTGAATTTATCTATTTAATACCATAAGTCACCAAATTAAATAGCAAAACACAGGGATATTTTTTTAAAGCAGGGAGATTGGTATTGCAGCAAAACTGCATGTAAGCAATAAGAAGCTGTGCAGGGAAGGAAAAAAACCCATAAATTGTCCCATCAGATGCTTAGGGGACTCGATCAGTTGATTGGGTTTTTTTCAATATTGAGAGGGCAGCTTTACATCTAGGCAGAAGTTTTCCTTACTGAGCCAGGCTTTGGTCTCAAGACCAAATAGATAAAGTAATGTTTGGAGTCCTTTTAGCACTTTGTCTGCTTCCTTTGTTTGTAAGAGGCTCCTTCTCTGCATTTCTGAGGAAGGTAGAAAAGAGATTAGGTGACAGTAGAAAAAGCACAGAGGGACAGGAGCTTCCAGCCTATGCAAAGCATCTCCGCATGAGACCCACATCTCATCCTTCTCCCCTGAATCCAACACCACTGACCAAGGGGAGGAATGGAGCCATGCTGGGCTAACCCACAAGCAGAGCCCAGTGTTCTGTCTGTGCTGAGCAGCTCTTGCAGCCGCAGCAGGAGACATGACCTGGCAGGACTGGACAATACTCTGGCAATGGGAATGACCAGCATTTCCCCAAAAAGGCTGCGTGCTCTGAGGAGAGGACTCCTTTGCTTTGCACTAAGCTGAAGGGATAATTGGCAAGGCTAAGAGGTGTATTTTTAAATTTCTCACAGTTACTGCAGAATCTGAAAGTGGCAGGGCAGTGCTTTGGGATGTGCTGGGCTTTGCTTTCAGCTTCTTGTACGGACTTCAGCTACCTGGACCTGCCTTGACATTATTGTTTCTTTTTCACTGCCTGGGTAAGATGGGAGGAATGCTTGCCTGGCTCTGCACACCATAAACCAGCAAAGGGGGCTCTAAATTTGGGCTCCTCTATTTTGGGGAGTTGAATTTAAAGTTGTTTGAACATGACCCTGAGGAAAGCAGGCAGCTGACAGCTGGAATTGCAGTTGCACCTGAGTTGTCTCCAAAGGTGGCCTCCCAGAAAGGAGCCCATGCACAGAACCAGATGGCAGGCTGTGCCAGGCTGTGCCAGGCTGTGCCAGGTGCATTGGCCACTGATGAGGGACATGAGCTGCAGGGAGTGAGAGGGAGACTGGGATCAAGGTCCTGGGAGATCTGGTCACCTGATGGAGAACAGCTGGATGCAGAAAGGCTGACTGCAAGCCCATGGTCATGGTCAAAACAATCACCTGAAGCCAGCAAGTCATGTCTGGTCCTGCTGCCTTTGGACTCAGTTCTGGTTGATGTTCACTAAGGAAATACTCTAAGCCAGTGATCTCCTTTTAATGTTAACTTGGTTGATAATCTAGGAATATGCCAGCACTCTAATGCTTATAAACTGACACACTGTTACTCCCAGTACATCTGTGTCTGAACTTTTTAATGATGGAGCCAAATGAGGTGGCATGAGACAAAAGTGTGCCTTTTTGTTTGATGTACACTGCATTCCCCCAGGCATCTAAGGTGTTCAGCTGCAGAGCAGTGCTTTTTTCCCAAAACAGAAATTATCATGCAATCTAATTTTTAGTATACAAAGTGGCCATCACTGTTAATTCCACCTTACAGTTTTATATTCAGTCTTTACTTCCTTCTGTTTTCAAAAAGCAACAAAAAATAAAGCCTGGGTGGGAGGGAGGAGTTCTTTTAAACAATAAAATTAAAATCAATATCAAGTTTTTGGTATCTTTGGGCATGATCTCTGGAAGCTTTGGGTATCTGCTTTATCATTTTGTATATTTGACAATTTTGTACTCTGCATTGTTTGACTTCATTTGTGCATGGCAATGTATTAAAACATGGAATTTTTATTATACACTAAAAGTATTTTGTTTGATTTTAACAAGGTCAAGCTTGATCCAGGTCATGAACAGGAGGAGAAAAAAACCCAGAGGTTTTTGCTAGCAACAACTCTCACCTGACAGTCTGGACCATTCTCGTTGGGGTGGTTTCCAGCACCTGAAGGTGGGCAGAGCTTTTTGCCCACCCACAGGTCTCCTTCCCCAGCTGCAGTCCCTGGGTCTGTGCAGTGTTTTGCTGCACGGGGTGCAGGGGTTGCCTAAATGCAGCAAAGAAGGGTGTACCTGAGCAAAGGGCTCTGCTCTGTTGGGCTGGGTTTGCATGTGAATCTAGACCAACTCTTCCCATTTTTCTTCAGTGCAACAGGGAGCAGACACAGCACACGGTGAGGAAGAATTCTCCTTTCACTGCCCTTATTTCTCAAGACTTGGGGGATGCCCTTGTCAGCAGTGAAGCATCCTCTAAGGGAACCAAACCGCAGCAGGTGTTAAACTGTTTATGCTGTGAGGCATTTCACTCCCATCCCACCCACCCCATTTATTCTCAGTATTTATGGCACATGAGCAATTTCAAAGTCAATGGATTAGGTAGTTTTCAGAAAAATGCTGAAATTCCAGCATGGTACTATGTTCTTCCATATATGTGTTTTTTTTCTTTTCAGCCATAATTCTGAATATTCTCTTATTTGTAAGATAGAGACTGATGACATGTTTTGGTCAAACACAAACACTAGATTAATACAAAATAATAGAAAAAAATTGTACAGTGTAAGCTATAACTGACAATGTCAAGATAAATTGTCATCTAAAAAAAATCATAAATCATGTTTTTTATTGTAACATCTCATGACGGGACTGCAATTTACTAAATTCTGTTTATATCTTTAAAAAGCTTTCTATTCCATAAACTTTGTCAGCGAGAAGAATATGTTAGCAGGAAAAGTTCTGGTTTTGAACAGATCTGTGCATGTTACTTCTTGGGTTGAGGGAAATTAGAACAATAATACAAGTAAAGAAAAAGTTGCTATGTCACATACCCTTTTCACAATCAGGGTCTCCCTCGGGGTCACAGTGGTGCCATATTATTACAACTCTTTGTGCTGCACACTAGGGTTATTTCCATTATAAACAATATGCCACCTAAGCCAGATCTGCTTTATAATGAAACAGCAGCTGTCGTGATCATGAAATATTTCTCCCTGGTGACAGAGAAAATAGTTACTTGAAGCTGTGGACAAGGTGTGTTTCCATTTGTGCCCATATGGGTTTTGCGTTACAAATCTCTGGGATGGGGTTGCAGTTTCTTTACACACAGTTTGTTACTCAGAAGCCATCAGTGGAGCAACCAGTTGTACAGTTTGTTTTTCCTGGTCATTTTCCTGCCAGTGACAATTAGTCCTTGATGAAGATGAAACTTGCATGACCTTGTGTTATACCCAAGTACATCCCTTACCCTGAGTGTCTGTCAGGGGTTGCAGGCCCAAGTTGTGCTGCTTGGACCCTTGGGCTCAATGCCATGTCCCTGTCCAAAAACTGGATTCCTGAACTAAGATCATGTTAGCTGAGCAGATCTGTGCTGATTTGAGCAAAGCCTTCTGATCTGAGCGCATGTGCTTAGTCCACAGTGAAGTCCAGTGAATGAAGTGCAACCCTAGAAACACATGTAATGTTCCCAATCCCACTGCTGACCTGTTGTTTGTGAAAGGACACGTTCCTCACACCATCTTTTCATGTCCCATCTCCTTATCTGTAGAACTGGAACTGCATTTATCTGTCACTGTTAAACCTTGAAAGTCAACAGAGGAACTACAAGCCTTCCAAGGAGATTGTGTTACAAGTCAGATTGATTTGAACAGGCTGGGCAGTGTGGTACAAAAGAGACACCTTATTTGGGAGAAAAGGAGTTGCCATCCACAGCTCCTGCTGCTCCGATGCGTCCCTCTCCCTGTCCCCAGGTGCCGATCTGTGCATGCAGAGACACTTTCACGGGTGAGGTGTTGCATCATCCCCCTCTTGACGTGTCTGAGGTCTGTTTCTCCTTTGTGCATTCCTTTGTCTCATTCATGTCGCTGCCATGTCACTGCCTTCTTGCTTTTCTGCACCTGATGGGATTTCTTGCCTTCTACTGTTATTAGCATCACATGGGAAATACAGTGAATTATTGCATGTGAGAAACACACTGTCAAAAAGAAGAGTTTTCCTTTTAATAAATGGCGCCAAGGCACTGGCCTTGGGAGGAGATAAAGCAGAGAATGAATTGCTACAGGTTTGTTTTAGGGAAACACGGGGATTAACCTTATCTCCATGTCAGTGATGGAACAGCAGGCTAAAATGGCAGCAAGGATGCACACTGGACACTTTCTAGGAACAATAAAAAAAATCCTTTTTAGGAACAGGGATGCTGAAGCAGTAGCAACTGCTTAAAAGAGATGGAGAATAGCTTTGACGAGCATGCCTCAGCAATCCTGACCCTCTGGTACTACAGGACTGAGTTGTCTACCAAAATCTCTTTCTCAGTTCAATTTTCCTGCATGTAAGACTTGAATGAGAAACAAACACTGTTAATTATCATTATTTTACATTTCATATGGGACTGCATCTTCATTTTCTACCTCTTCCAGGTGAAAACCTGCTACTATGTAGCTATGACTAATTCCAGACTCATTTAAGTCAGTACCTCAGGCTGTCAGCTGAGAAACTGGGACACGTCCCCTGTTGTGGCCAGTTCAGATGCAGAGCCAGGGCCTGGGGTGACAGCAGGGACCAGGCCCACCTTCCCATCCAAAGTCACCAGGCTGAGCAAGAGCCCAGTTCCTGTGCTGTGTGGTGACAAACGCAGCACTCAGTGAGATCTGAGAACACCAAACGGGTGGCACCCTGCAGGACCAGGGTCAGCCCAGCTCCTGCATCCAGGCTTTCATCTGGTCTTTACTAGGCACCATCAGAAAATTAGGGATAGGTAGAGAAAAGCCTTGGAATTAGGGGTTAAAGCAAACCAAAAAAATTATATTGAGCCCAGTTTGAGCTGAAGAAAGGCACCACTTTATAGCCAGCTGGCTGAAGCCTCGAGAGCTTCAGCCATCCATTACAGAGGGCAGGCTGAGGGGGTGT
Organism: Aphelocoma coerulescens; assembly: GCF_041296385.1. Taxonomy (NCBI): domain Eukaryota; kingdom Metazoa; phylum Chordata; class Aves; order Passeriformes; family Corvidae; genus Aphelocoma; species Aphelocoma coerulescens. The sequence continues at coordinate 154,256,592 of NC_091015.1, read as the reverse complement.
GCGTGGCCACCTCCAGCCTCCACCAGCAGCTCTAGGCAGATTAGGAAAACTGCTTTTCCTTCACTGGGGAGTTTTACTGCAGAGAAATGAAGCACTTTAGGGCACATCGTAAGTTTCAGCTTGAACACTCTGCTCTGGCACTTTCCAGGCGAGACGGGAGAGCCTGATTGGTGCTGAGCGCCGGATGCTCAGCCTGAGGGGTGCTTTGGCTCTCCTCCGTGCTGTGAAATGGGACAGAGCAGACTATGTGGGAGGCAAATTGTTTTATGGAAAATATTGGAAACCATTGTACTAAGCTGATTAACTCATTTTAACAATTTTACTTAGCTGCAACAGTTGCCCCACATGAAAAGTGCAGCTGCGAGCATTTGCACAAGAGAAACGCTCCCACATGCAGGAAAGCCAGATAAAAGCCCCTGCCTGTTGTCATTACAGCAAGAAATTTTAGTACTCTGGGGACATTGCAGGGTTATTTCTGCCTCTTTTTAAGGTTTAATCCACAGCATGGAGGGTAGTGTTATGCTAACAGGTTTTGTCCATGTCCCTCAGGTCCCAGACTCAGCCTGGCTTTGGCAATTCTTGGCAGGTAAAACTTTTGTCAGGAACGTGAGAAATTGCAGGATTCAAGGCTCCCACTGTCTAACTCCACCTGGGGACAACAGCTGCTTGTTTTACCCCCAGGCAGTATCTCTCCTGCCCTCCTCCATTTCCATGAGTCGTATTATGAAGGGGAAACTAGGCTTTCTTCATGCTTCCCCTCTTTCTCCATGTTATTAGTCCCATAACAATCTGCCTCTTAATCTCAAAATATTAACCTTTTGGACAGTGTTCTGCTAATCCCATGAGGGACTTGGCAACCAGCAGGAAAACCAAGATTGTCTGGAATATTATCCAAACATGTCAGACCAAGGACCACCCTCAGCCTTCAGCATTTCTCTTGGGTCACCAGTTACACACCCCTCCCTTTTAAATTAAAACCACTCTAAAAACAGTGTGGTTTTAAGCACTAGCAGCAGGGCATTTGTATGGGATTTTCAGACTGATACTTCTCCACAGGCCAGTTTGGGACCTCCTGAGAGTAGGATATTGTCTCAAAATATTCCCTGAAAACCACCAAGAAGCATTGGTATCTAAACATGTCAGTAACTGTTCTGCCATCTCTGCAAGATGCAAATCAGTTTTACCCTCTCTGGATGTGTCAGAGCTCATGGTTGGTGCTTTTGCTCCAATTTCCTATGCTTCCAGTTATAGATTTGAAGCAGCAGCAGACTTCCACCAGAAACAGGAGCTGGAGTGGCCGCATGCTGCCTCACTGCCTGCCAAGGCACAGAGCTGCTCTAGGGAGCCAGAAGCCGTGGGCATGCGTCTCCATGGAAATAGGTCCTTGGGAAGATCAGAGCGATGCTGGGGGTTGCATTCTGCCATTCAGTTTGTTCTGAATGGTAGCACTGTAAAAATCAATATGGCACTTTTAAAATGGATTATGAGGCAGTTAAATGACAAGTCTCCAAAGAGGAGTTGCAAATGAAGAGTGATCCTGTGGGAGTTTTTATAGAGGGAATATTCGGGAAGCTGTTCTTGGCTGTTTACCTAAGAGGTCACAACAGATAAGCAATTGAATATGAGTTCCATGTGTGATGCTCTTGTTAAAGGGGTTAATATGACCCTACGATGTATAAATGGGAATATTGAGTGGTAGGGGAATATATTAGCTCTATACATGACATTAATGAGACAAAATGAGTCCAGTTCAACTGTCAACACTTAAAAATCATGTTGTAACACTGAGGAAGGTTGGGTGAAGAGCTGTAAGGCTGATTGAAAGCATATCTTACAATGACCCAAAGGAGCACAATCCATTTTTATCATCCAAGAGGAATATAAGAGATGAATTGATCTATAAGTATCTCTATATGGAGGAGGAATATGGTACCAGAGACTACTTAACCTAGCAGACAAAGGCACATAAACCAGGAAGAGTGGAGCTAAAAAAAATCAAGTTGAAAGAGAGACACATTTTTCTCTTTAATGGTCTTGTAATTAACCACTGGAGGAGCCGACATGGGACATGGTAGCTTCTCCATCACCCCAAAAGATACTTAAATTAAGCGTGGATGTCTTTCTACATGATGTAGCTCATGTATCGGTGTGGGAATTGCTGGGAAAAACTCCATGGTCTGCGTTATGCAGGAGGGCAGAGGAAACCACCATGGTGGTGCCTTCTGCTTGTGAAATCTATGAAACTATCAAAGTGATGACGTCTGTATATCACATACCAGCAGCATCCTGCCTATTTATGCAACACATGTTATGAAAAGACTCTTTTAGGGATATTTAGAGGGCTTTAAATATTTTATTAGAGGTTTTTTAATATACTCTGCCTGTAAAACTAGGTAGATGAAATAAACCATAAAAAAAAAAAAAAAAAATCCTGAAATAGATTTCCTATACCCCCAAATCCCAGTTTTAAAGCCAATATCTCAGGATACTCTGGGCTTTCAAAATGATGCTCCAAGGGCTCAGGCCTTTATCATGGTTTAAAGCTTCTATTTCACAGATTTATAGATGCTAAACTCAGGAGGGACTACCGTGAATATCTATCTGACCTTGTACATAAGAGAGGCCACAAGGCATCCCTCAATTGCTTCCAGGCCATGTTGAAGTCTTTCAGATTCTTCCTTCAGACCATAGCTAAGACCCAGCCTTCCCCTCCATCCTCACAGATAAACTTCAGATCATCTCACATCTCACCGCAGCATCCTTCCCTCTGCCCCTGACAAATGAAATCTTTTCTGGCACATGTCCATTCAAATCGCTGCTGCAAAGATCATTTGCCATTCCTGTGTCTCCTTGCTGGCTCTCACTTTTGCCTTTCCACCAACACATCTCCTGTTCCTCCTAGTCCCTACCTTTGACTGTTCATCCCATTTGGTATAAGCTCACTCCAGCCTCCATGGCCTGCTTTGCTACCTTTCTTTTTGTATCCCCTTCTTTTTTCCTGAAAAAGCCTCATGTGGTGTAGCACCAATTCACATGGAGAGACCCTAAGTCACATCAGTGCTGCTAAATGAAAAGATTCTCAGAGCACTCACACCCATTGGGGGACAGGGAATGGGGGTTGTGGTCAGTTCATCACACCTTGTTTCTGCCACTCCTTCCTCCTCAGGAGGACTCATCACACTCCTCCCCTTCTCCCGTGTGGGATAGTTCCCATGGGAGACAGTTCTCCACAAACTTCTCGAACATGAGTCCTTCCCATGGGCTTCAGTTTTCCACAAACTGCTCCAGCACGGGTCCCTTCCATGGGGTGCAGTACCTTAGGATCAAACTGCTCCAATGTGGATCCCTCACAGAGTCACAAGTCCTGCCACCAAACCTGCTCCAGCCTGGACTTCTCTCTCCATGGTCTGCAGGTCCTGCCAGGAGCCTGCTCCAGCACAGCCTTCCATGGAGTCACAGCCTCTTTGGGCACCCACCTGCTCCAGTGAGGGGCCCTCCAGGGGCTGCAGGTCAATCTATGCTCTAGTGCCTCAAGCACCCCCTCCCCCTCCTTCCTCACTGACCCTGTGTCTGCAGGGCTGCTTTGCTCACATATTCTCACTCCTCTCTCCACTGCTGTTACTCTGAAGAGGTTTTTTCCCCCCTTCTTAAATACGTTATCACAGAGGCATTACTGACATTGCTGACGGGCTCAGCCTTGGCCATCCTGGAGCTGGCTGGCATTGCCTCTGTCAGACATGGGGGAAGCTTCTGGCAGCTTCTCACAGAAGCCACCCCCCTGTAGTGCCCCCACTACCAAAACCCTGCCACTCAAACCCAACACAGTGTATCAGTAGCAGATTCTTGTCACTGGATTCTTGTGCAGGGAATTAATAACTCGTTCATGTGAGATATTAAATGTCTGTATATCATTTCAAGGCAAACAACAGTGTGGTACAGTTTGCATCTAGACAAAGCCTGTATTTTAATGCCCTTTGTCCTTCTTGAAAAACTTCAGTGCAGGAGACTCGCATCATGGGACTGTGAACAGGGGAGAGCTGGGGCAAAGAACACGAGGTGCCACAGCAGTGGAGCAGGCTGGAAAAGTCAGACCATGAGGTAGCTCAGCCCAGACTCTGCTTTCTAGAGAAGAGCTCCTTGCCCTCTGTGTGTGTGTGTGCTCTGTCTGGGGTAACAGGTAAGCGAGGGGAAGTGATGCACAGGAGAATCTACTGCCTTCACTGCTCCTGCTCCATGAAAACTGACAAACATCCTCTTTACAAGGCCTCAATGCACAGAATTTTTTTAACCTAATACTTCTCTACACAACTGCACAAGGTTACCTTACTTTATGTTACAGCAGAGTTTAATCCTTCTGGAGCCAAACTCCATAAAATTGCCAAAAACTGACACACCTCTCTGCTCAGCGCTGCCTATTGACACGCAGGCACCTCTGGCCAAACTGAGAGGAAAACATGTTAGTAGGTGTTAATGAGACCATCACATGTAGCAGGCAAGACCCCACCAGCTCAGCAAGATCTGATAAAATTCATGTTCTCATCAGGTGATCACAGCTATCTACAGTTCCACTCAGCTGTCGGGAAATCACTAGAACATATCCTTCCTCACACGGATATTTCACTAATTTAAGAGTTAGCAGGATGCAAATCTGCCCTTTGAGGCTCGTCTGTCAAAGCAGAGCTTTGGCCAGTACCTTTCAGGGGCTTCTGCAGGAAAACAAAGCGTTATTAAAGAGTGTCCTAAGTACCCATCTCTCTGAGCCAGCACAGCTGAAGCCTGGGGGCAAAAAGTACTTTTTTTAGCAGAGATGTGAAGTTAAATGGCCCATTGTTTGTAACTAGTCCTGATGCCATGTTGTTTTTGCAGAAAGTCATGGGCAGCTTCAGTCTTTGTACCCGCCAGCAGTCCTGAAGGAAACACTGCTGCTGGAGAAGGTGTATGGCATGTTTTCAGGTTGTCAGGCAATGGCATTGTGGCTTTAAACACTGGTGAGTTAAAGCAGAAGGGAGGGGGGTCGGGGGAGAGGGAGAGAGGGGAAGCAGTAGTTCACAGAGAAAATTTTCATTTAATTAACTGGTAATTTACATCTCACTGTACAAATCAGAGCTAAGCATATCTGTCCAAGCCAATGTATATGACTCATAGTTCGTCAAATAAATATTCAGGAAGTGAGAAGTTACAGAAATAAAAGTCATGAATTATCAGTTGTTCCTCTATGCTCGTGGACAGCATCTTTTGTTACATGTAAATTCCTTTTATAGCCATTGCAAACAGGAAAAATAGCTAAAGTCAAGTTTGCATGGATAGAAAAGTGACAACAAGAAACTGAATCTAAGGATGGGTTTCACCCTGTTGTGTTCGAGGGATCCACCTGACCAGTACTAACCATCTGCAAAGTCTGTTTCTGGGCTCTGCCTGGGGATTCCCATCCCAGCCTGCAGCAGGCAGCTGCAGCACTGACACACACCCTAAAAGTTGCTGTGTTACAGTGGGGATACTGTAACACGCCTATATCAAACCAGGAGTCCCGTGGAAAAGAAGTATATATGGACAGATTCTTGCTAGATGTTTCAGAGATGTTTATTTCCCCAGCCGCATGGCCGGGCTCTGCTGAGGGACTCTGCTACAGTCACAGGACCCGAGCTGCTTTGCCCGCGCAGGGAAACACAAACCAACCCATGGGGAACGAGGCTGAGCAGGGGCAGGGAAACCCCGTGCCTCCCTCAGGGCTCCCGGGGCGGGGGGAGGAGACCTCAACATCTCACCCGTTTTATTTTAATAAAAGGAGAATGAAGACAATTGGACAAACATAACAAGAACAGTTTCAAAACAAAACAAGCCACCCTCCTGAGTCTTTAAATGTCCAAACAGATTCTCTGGAACATCTTACGGCTGACAGAAGGGAGACAGAACTCTCTGGACATGCCTGTGGGGAAACTGAGGCAGGAGAGGGTTCAATCTCTTCCCTCCCCCTTTTCATCCCCCCATCGGCATTGGAGAGGAATTGCAGGGAAATGGAATTGTATAAGGAAGCCATGGGGTGAAAAACGGATTAGGAATAAACTGGGGATAGGGTAAACTTAGGAAAGGGTTCATATTGGGTATAGGGTAAAAGGGGAAATTAGGCTGCGGGTAGGGAAATTGCTGGAATGGATATTGTTTATAATTTTGTGCATAACGGCTGCCTTTGACAGGAATACCTCCAGGCCCAGTAACATTTGCTGCTTGTAAACCCTTCTTTCCTTGCACTATATCAAATTAAACAACTTCCCCATCTCCTACACTTTGCAGGTAATTTTTAGGGTTATTCCTTTTAATGGCAGTTCTATGGATGAATAAATCTTCCCCTGTATCATCTCGTGTTATAAATCCATAGTTGTTTTTCACATTGTACCATTTCACAGTTCCTGTGACTTTCGTTGCTAGAACGTCTCCTATCACGTGCTTGCGTGTCTGTCGTGGGTGCCGGTCCCGCATGGCCGCTGCCTCGCTGACTCCGACGTCTCGGTCAGGCCCCCGCGCCGCGGCCGCTCTGCGCTCTCTGCACGACGCTGCTCCGGCGCGTGTCTGGGCTCTGCGCGGCCCCGCGCTGCCATCGCCGCTGGCTCCGTGGCCTGTGAGCGGTTCCGCTCCACAAACTCCACGCTGCTTTGAGAGCGGCCCCGTTTCGGCTCGGCGCTGCGCGGCTTCTCGTGTCGCTGTGGAAACCGCCGCTTCTCCCTGCATAGGGCTCTCTGAGCCGTATGCTCAGAGTGGGCTTCCACGCCGACCCCCGGTTCCTGGCTGCTCGTGGGGGCCGCCTCTCTGCTGCTCGTGGCCCACGACACCGGCGGTGCCTGCGGCATCGCTCCCTCACTCGTGGTCGCGTGGCCGGGGACCCCGAGACAGGGATGGGGTCTGCGATAAGGCGCGCACTCCCGAGGGGGCTGGGCGCATCCAGCGCAGGCACCTCCGCTGGCACGGCTGCAGTCATACACTCCTGGGGTGGCCGCCACGCGGTCTCGGCCACGGGAGAAGTATGATCTTCTGCTTTAGGGGTAATGGGACCATACAAATGCTCCTGAAGAGCGTCACTGATTATAAAGGATCCACGGACAGCTTCTATCGCTAGTCCATCCCTTAGCTTATCGCAGATCTCGTTCCAGAAACACTCCTGACAAGATCCAGAAGGTTCGATATCAAAAAGTAAGTCTCGAGAAATATAGGAGAACCTTTTGAAAAGCCAGATAAAAAAGTGTTCAAGATCTCCCGGTTGCATTACTTTTTTGTTTTGTTGTTCAAGGATTCCTTTTACTTCTAGATACATTTTTTCTGTGGCTCAGAGAGCCCCATTTCCCACAATTCTTCCATAGTTTAGATATGGAATAGCAAAACAAAACCAAGAAGAGGAATCCAAAGTTTCTAGGGTTTACTCACACAAATCAGTCGCTTAGGGATCAGGGAACGTTCTGCCCGCATTCTCTACCATTTTGCTACAGTGGGGATACTGTAACACGCCTATATCAAACCAGGAGTCCCGTGGAAAAGAAATATATATGGACGGATTCTTGCTAGATGTTTCAGAGATGTTTATTTCCCCAGCCGCATGGCCGGGCTCTCCCGAGAGACTCCTACAGTCAGCACCCGAGCTGCTTTGCCCGCGCAGGAAACACAAACCAACCCATGGGGAACGAGGCTGACCAGGGACAGGGAAACCCCGTGTGTCTGTGCCCTCAGGGCTACAGGGCGGGGGGAGGAGACCCCGACATTGCTGTTTCCCTCTCTTGACCACCTGAGGAAGTCCAGATAGAGACTGTGGTTTACTAAAATTAATAAACCACGGAGGATCCCTACTTGCTAATGCTTCTTGAAGACAAGATTCATAGACAAGTCCCTAAAAATTTTAAGAATTTCCAAAGAGACACCTAGTTTGATGCATGAGCCCGTCTCTGCAGTATGCTGAGATCCTGCCATGCTACCTATGAAGATAAAAGCAGCAAATGCCTTTTCACACACCTTTAAAAGCCACATCGCAGAATCTGAGCTGAACAGCCAAAAGAGAAATGGCTTATTTTTAATGTGAGGTCCATGTAAGGTTCACTGTGAGCATAGCCCAGTCCTGTCCTGCTCTTGAGAGCCAACATGGGCTTCTGCCACGGCTTGCTGGGAGGCCACACGTGGTTTGTCTGCAGAGGGTGGAAAGCTCATTTCTCAATGTTTCTTTAGCATGCCAAGAGAAGTCAAGGGTTTGCACAGTGCGAAAAAGAGCCCCATACCAAAACATCTCAGGTGAGACACCCCTTTCAAGGCAGCTCCTGCCCCATATCTCTCTTCTAAAGATGCACCAAGCGGGAGGACTACACTGTGTACTTTTTTTCCCTCTGGAGCACATCCATGGAGTCAACAAACAGGTGGATATAAATTTATCTGTTTAACTGACTCAATCGTTTAGAAATTTAACAAACAAATGTACATACCAGTAAGTATCTGGAAACCAGTGTTTTCTCTCTGAGACAGAAAAATGAATGAAGAGCAATATTCAAACACTAAAAGTTAGCAGACTAGGTACAAAAATATACCAGTTGCTAGGAGATGGCATTTAATCTGGAATTTTAGGCAGTAAGTAAAAATTAAGTTATAAGAAATATTGTTTAGGGCAGAAATCAATCCGAAACAAGAGGCTATTTATGAGAGGGAGCACAGCAAGGATGCTGCTCGACCACACGCCGTGGGGCTGGAGGTGAACGGGAAGGTTATTGACTTGACCATGGGAACAAAACCCCTGCCAGTGAAAGACAGCGAGGACAAAACTCTTTCCTGGTAGAAGCTGCTGGAGATGTGCTACTAAGGTAAATAAGGGCTGTACTTCAACCTGCAAATATCACCTTTGCCTGTGATGGAAGTCCAACCAGAAGCTAAAATGTTGTGAAACTCAGCTCGTTCCCTCCAGTTGTGAAAATTACAGGAAAAGCACAGCAAAAGTTCATTGCTTGTGAAGTTGGGTCCCCAAACCAGATTCTGCTGGTTTCTTTCACCACTGAAACCCCTACTTGCTTAATAGCATTAGAATTGATAAATGCTGGGTTTGAAGACTATGCTATCTTGTGAAACCATATGGGTTCAACAGCAAGGCCAGCAAGGGGTGAGTGGGGCTGGCTGCTCCTTACAGCAGCCCAGTCCCTGGTGGGAATTGTCCAAGTGGGATTTAAGTCCTATTGAAATCAAGGGCAAAATTGCTATAGACTTCAATAGGTCATTTTCTCCCCAACACACACAGGTAAAGGGTTCTGTGTAATCTAGTCCAGCACATGGCAATCACCTACACATACAGAGGACAAACCCCACTTCTGGTTCCTATAAGTACATGCAGGTATTAGAAGCAGTGTGGGCCTTCAGCACCACCCTTGGGTAATTTTCACCTCAGATATCCCCTTGACCAAGGCTGGTAAGCATTTCTACAATACTTGGTGACAGTGATTACATTCATTAGTTGGATCAAACTATTGGGAGGCCAAGACCAAATTCCGACCTTTTACAGCTTTGATATTACCTGTAATCCTGATGCTGGAGCACTATTTGCTTAGACTTCCTTAGGCCAGTGATTGTCAAAATGATTAATAATTTTTTCTGGGCAGCAACCAAAGATCAGAGCCCATGCTGATATCTGCAATCTGCCAGAAGGCTTTGATATTGTCAACAGGGCTATGGTGAAGCCTGAATAACCACTGGTCAAGAGGATATGTTCTTGCTCAGAAATCCAAACGATTGTCCTCTCTGCTGACCCAGATTGTCTTTCAAAGGATAACTACTGATTGCAGACATTGCTGGCTGCTTCACTGCAGAACAAAGTTTCTGGCAGAAAGGGAGTAATGTGTGTGCTGTTCCATCAATGCTGCTGGTGGCACTGGCATCTCTCTTCATGCAACCTGGACGGCAGAGTTGGTACCATCTGGATCTGCACACTTGCCAGGGTTCTCTGCAGTGAGGAGGGGCTGGACAAGGACTGATTGGTTGTTGTTCAATCCCTCTGATTGATCCCACTGGTTTGGTGGCAGAATATCAGCCAATGAGGGTTGGCTGGATTTTTGTCATTACCCATGGTTAAGAGCCCAACCACCACAGTCACTGACTGCATCGCTCATATTTTATCATCTCTAGATGACCCTGCTTAAGTGGGAGGGTTGGACCAGATGCCCTCTGAGGTCCTTTTCAACCTCAGTCATTCTGTGATTCTCTGATTTTTATGCAAGCAATGATTGCTGAACTTACAGAGCTCACTGTAAGGCTCAGCAAGAGACCTCACCTTTGGGAGCCTGCTCTTCCACCCCTGTGAGAGGCCCAGCCTGTGCTGTAAGGCTTTCCAGTTGCACTGGGGGGACCTCCAGGAGGTACCTGGAGGATGCTTTGAGGAAGGATGATAATGGTGATGTACACCACACCTAGTGCAGGAAAGCAGGAGCCCTTGCAGAAGCGCAGTGATGCACCTGGGTCACAACAACCCCATGCAACACTCCAGACTTAGGGCAGAGTGCCTGGAAAGCTGCACGGTGGAAAAGGACCTGGAAGTGTTGGCCAACAGTGACTGAACATGAGCCAGTGTGTGCCTAGATGGCCAAGAAGGCCAATGGCATCCTGGCCTGTATCAGAAATTGTGGCCAGCAGGACCAGGGCAGGGATTGTCCCCTTGTACTCAGCACTGCTGAGGCCACACCTCAAATCCTGTGTCCAGTTCTGGGCCCCTCACTACAAGAAAGACATTGAGGGGCTGGAGTGAGTCCAGAGAAGGGCAATGGACCTGGTGAAGGGACAGGAACACAAGTCTGATGAGGGGCAGCTGAGGCAGCTGGGGGTATTTAGCCTGGGGAAAAGGAGGCTCAAGCGAGACCTTATCGCTCTGTACAGCTCCCTGAAAGGAGACTGTAGCCAGGTGGAGGTTGGTCTCTTGTCCTAGGTAATAAATGACAGGACAAGGGGAAATGGGTTCAGGTTGCACCAAGGGAGGTTTAGACTGGATATTGGGAAAAATGCCTTCACAGAAAGAGTGGCCAGGCATTGGAACAGGCTGCCCAGGGAAGTGATGGACTCCCCATCTGGGGAGGTATTTAAAAGATTTGTAGGTGTGGCACTTAGGCACATGGTTTAGTGGTGAACTCGGCAGTGCTGGGTTAGCAGCTGGACTTGATCTAAGAGGTCTTTTCCAACCTAAATGATTCTTTAATTCCATAATGGCATGGCCACTCTGGGCTGCAGCCAGCTTTTCTCCCAGAATGACTGGAACTGCCTTTGCTTCTGCTGGCAGCAAGCACAGATTAATCAGTGGGTGATGGAGGCAGTAACCTCCTTCCCTGCCGTGTCAGGTGCAAGGGGCCAACTGCCCACACTGTCCATCTGTCCACACTGTGGCCTAGCCTGGGGCTCCCTTCAACCCAACGTGGGGTTTGAACGAAAATGAGAAAGAAAGAGAAATGTAAAAGAAGCATGTGGGAAACATTATGATTTTTTCAGCTTATTTTTAAAAGAGTGTGTTCATGGGCTTTCAAGGGACAGCAGGAGGGTTTTGTCCATATGAAATGAGTCACAAAGTGAAAGAAAACCCCAGAGTATCCTTACTCTTCAGTTTGTAATTGTTGCAGTGATTTCAACCTGGAATATTTTGCCAAAGCAAATCATATCCTGGGCTGCATTAGAAGCATGGCCAGCAGGTGATGCAGGAGCTGATACTCCCCTTTTATTCTGCTCTTACAAGACCTCACTTGGAGTACTGCATCCAGCTCTGAGACCTCAAGTAATGGAAAGGCATGGACCTGTTGGAGTAGGTCCAGAGGAGGGCCATGAAAATGAACAGAGGGATGGAGCATCTCTCCTATGAAGGCAGGCTGAGAGAGTTGGTGCTATTCAGCCTGGAGAAGAAGGCTCCACGGAGACCTTTAGCAGCCTTCCAATACTTAAAGGGGTTTCACAAGAAAGACAGAGAGAAACTTTTTACCAGGGCCTGTAGTGACAGAATAAGGCATAATGGTTTTAAACTGAATATTTGATAGATTTAGATTAGATATGAGGTGATTTGACCTGGGCTGGATACCCAAAGCCAATCTATCACTCTCCTCCTTGGGAAGAGAGAAAATATAAAGAAAGTCTTGTGGGTTGGAATAAGAACAAGGAGAGATTACTCAGCAATTACCCTCACAGTCAAAACAGACTCAGCTTGGGGGAATTTGTTGAATTTATTACAAATCAAAATCAGAGCAGGATAATGAAAAGCAAACCAAATCTTAAAAACACTTTCACCCACCCCTTCCTCCTTCCCGGGCTTAACTTCATTCATTATTCTCAATCTGCTCCCCCACGGCAGCGCAGGGTTATGGTCAGTTCATCTCAGGCTGTTTCTGCCCCTTGATCCCCCTCAGGAAGAGTCCTTCCCACGGGAGACAGTCCATGAACTTCTTCAATGTGAGTCTTTCCCACGGGCTACAGTTCTCCACAAACTGCTCCAGTATGGGTCCCTTCCATGGGATGCAGTCCTTTAGGAACAGGCTGCTCCAATGTGGGTCCCTCGCAGGGTCACAAGTCCTGCCAGCAAACCTGCTCCAGCTTGAGTTCCTCTCCATGGATCCACAGTCCTGTCAGGGATCTGCTCCATGCAGGCTTCCCAGGGTATCACAGACCCCTTTGGGCATCCACCTGCTCCAGCATGGGATTCTCCAGGGGCTGCAGGTGGATCTCTGCATCCCTGTGATCCTCCATGGGCTGCAGGGGCACAGCTGCCTCACCATGGTCTGCACCATGGGCACCTGGAGCACCTCCTGCCCCTCCTTCCTCACTGACCTTGGGGGCTTCAGGGCTGTTTGTTCCACATATTTTCACTCCAATCTTCTCTAGCTGCATTTACTTCCATGCAATAACTCTTTCATTTCCCTTCTAAAATACGTTATCACAGAGGCATAACTACCACTGCTGATGGGCTCAGCCTTGGCCAGCAGCAGGTCCATCCTGGAGCTGGCTGGAATTAGCTCTGCTGGACATGGGAGAGCTTACAGCAGCTTCTCACAGAAGCCACCTCTATAGCCCCCTTTGTACCAGAGTCTTCCCATGCAAACCCAATACAGATATTGAAAGAAATTCTTTACTGTGAGGGTGGTCACAGCGTAACTGGTTTCCCATAGAAGTTGTGGGTGCCCCACCCCTGGAAACATATAAGGTCAGTCTGGATGGGGTTTTGAGCTTTTGAGCAACAGATCTATTGCAAGATGACCCTGACCGGGGCAGGGGGGCGGACTAGCTATTTGTTGAAGGTCCCTTCCAACCATTCTGTCGTTCCATGATTTGGCCATGTTTTGATTTGGGGGCACTTTGCAAACCTTTAACTCAGCAATGCAACACCTAAGAGGTCTGGGAAGATACTTCTGTTTCTCTTCTGGTATCTAGAGCTGAAAACAAGCAACTGCTTGGTGAGGTAAGTACCCTCCAAATCCAGGGACTGGTACACAGACCAGCCAGCGAAACCAGCACCCAAAGGGCTTCTTGCTCCCTGGTGAACAGGAACTTCCAAACATTAGCAGGATGTCTGTTCTTCACTTCTTCAGCGAAGCTCGCCCCCCACATGCAGGGGCTGTGGGCTGGCTGGGCCTGCTGGTCTCTGCTACCATTGGTACACAAAGCCTGATACAGTCTGGTGCCCTGGGCAAGCTTAGCAAAGCCAGAGTAAGCACTGCTGTTCCAACATAAGCTGAAGAAAGAAGTAAAAGCACAAGGCACTGCCAGGGTCCAATGGCAGAACCATGTGAATTGTAAGAAATACGAAAGGGGGGATAGAATTTGTTACCACTTTCCCTTGAGTTTCCTATTTCTCTTCTTTTAAAACTGAATGTTGAGGAGATATGTGAATTTTGAGGGTCCTGCTGTAACCTCAACTGTAGCTTGATGTGCAGGGGGGAGAGAGTGGAGAGAGGGAGAGGTTGGTGTGCTTTTCATGTGGGGAAAAGAAGAGAACCCAGGACAAAGTATTTCTGAGGTTTACTCAAGGCTCAGTGAGGATCCCAAACATCACCTTTCTAACTGGTTTAAAGCCATAGAAGCCAGCTGTGCACACCCTGAAGGGACCAAGGTCATGCCAGTGAATAGAAGTGACTGCTAAAGATTCCCTTTCTGCAGTAGCATGGCTTTCTGAACCTGGGGAGCCTAGAGAGCTGGGCTGAGCTGGGCTCAGCCCAGCCAAGCCAAGCCCAGCCCAACCCAAGGATTCTCCATTTCCCTGGCTGAGCTTGAGGAGCCTTCTTATTTTCTCAGCAGCCTCTTTGGGTTTACACTCACCACCTGTCTATGGAAATGGGGCTGGGGGCTCACACCCACTTACTCTGTGCAGCAGAGCAGGCTGTGTGGAGAAGATGGATTACTTTCATCTTGGTGATTGTGTTCTACCTTTTGATGCCCTGGATGTTTATTCCTTTATCATGTATCAATTATTGGCATTCTCTAGGCTTCCTTCTGTCTTAATCTGATTTAAAACAGACATTTGCATTTGAAAAGTAGCTAGCATGTATAGCAAATCCTTTCTCTTGGTTTGCTATTAACACAGCCAGCTTTGATGTATTATATTAATGCTGTTTGCCAGGGGTGAAATCAGCACACCACCTATGGAGAGGCACTTCTTTGGTGAACCTACTGCTTTTACCCACAAGCAAAGCATCTGCCTACCCTGGTGAAAAACCTGGGGCTGATTGCAGCAGCATGGTCACACACCTGCTCCTCTCCCTGCTGCCTTCCACCTGGTTTTGAGAGGCTCAGAGGCTCTGCACTGTGCTCACGATGACCCAACCTGAGGACCTGCCACCAGTGAAGGGTGGATTTACAGAAGGATTAGACATCCATTGCAATGGAGGAAGTGAGAGCTAAACACACTACAGGGCACCAAACAATCAGATGAGGGTTGTGCAGACAATGAAGCAGGCAAGTGCAGAGGAACTCATGGCCAGAAGAGGACTGGGTGAGATGAGGATTTGCCTGATGGTCTTCCTGAGGGTTGTAAGCACCGAGGCTGAAATGCATGTGTGCTTCAGAATTATCCAACCTTTACGTAGCAGTATCTCGGCCAGCTGAGGAATAGACTAAATCAATCCTCTGGTGAGTTCAGTACCACTACTTCCTTCTTTCTTTTCCTTCTTTTTTTTTTTTGATTGCACTGTATTGCTTACATAATTTAAGGCTTTTGGGAAGTTGTCCTGAGCCTGATTGATCTGTCTGAGCTGGTGCAAAGGGCACATGGAGCCACTGCTCTATCCCCCTTGGGCTGGGTTGACCGCAGTGGTGAGTGATGGGCACGGGACAGGTGACCAAAGGAGCAGTGCCTGGCCTGCTCCTGTGACAGTAGCAGAGGTGGCTCAAGTCACCAGCTTCAATCCACCATGGCTGCTTGTGCAGGTTTTCCCTCTGCTCTGCTGGGGTCTGACAATCAAACTGCCTGGAGCAGCCTCTCCTCACCCTGCTCTGGCACAGTATTCCAGATCAGCTGTGACTCCTTGAATGGGAGGGTTTGCTAATCTGGCTCCTGGTAGCAGGGCTGGGTGAGAAGCTGTATTTCTGCATGGCAGAGCTGGGGAGGGCAATGGGTGTTGGCAAGAAGTGGTGCCAAGCACCAGGGTCTGGAAATCAGGCTCTCCCAGAACAGCATATCTGATCATGGCATTAGTTGAATAGAAACAGCTCAAAGTGAGCTTGTTTCTTCCTAAATGCTCACATAGAATTTTGCACCAGGTTGAATTGGTTTGAAAAGCATTTAAGTTAAATTATTATGACTTCTGCCTCTGGACAAAACTTAAAGAGTTTCCAGAGCTCATTTACCAAAGGGGTTGGGAAGTTATTTCAAGTTAACAGCCTACATTACAGTAGTAGTTATTTGAACAGGTGGGGACTGGGGGAAGTAGGGACATTAGCCAAATCATGAATCATAAGCTAATCAGATTGCCACCCATGTTTGCACCAAAAGAAAAGCCATGCACGAAAATACACACATCACCAGCTACAGAACTGATTCAGCAAGGACCTGAACTTTTGTTGCAGTTTGTTGGCGTAAATGGCTACACTTCAACTTGGTAGGGGCAGGAGCTCTCTCTGGAAGCCACCAGGGAGCCTGGCTCCCATCTGGCAACTCTGAAGGCCTGGGACTTCTTTGGACTCCTTGCTCCCCACTGCATTTCTGCTCCACCCAAGCAGGGAGAAGTTTGGGGCCTTGCACTCTTTATCCTTCATAAGGCCTGTTCTGGCCACCTTTGGATCTGAGGCTCTTTCCATAGGTGAGCAGGAAATGCAAAAGGCCAAATAGATATTCCTGGAGGGCACCTCAGAACATCCATAGCCTCCACCTCCAGGGAAGCTCCTCTCTTTGGTGGAGCAGGATGTATTTGGCTGTCCAGGAAGAAGTGGGTCACAGAGCTGTTCCTTGAACCATCCAAAACCCAGGCAAAGGGCTGTGCAGAGCCATGCCATAGCCCCGCTATGCTGGGAAGCAAGGGCTGCAGCAGCTCTGCACTGGCTCTGCACCTGGGTGGGGGTTCATTTCCTCCTGGAGCACAGTCACTGAAAAGTCTCTGGGCTGAAAACAATATGGAAATTTAACTGGATTTAGAATAAAATAAAATAAAACTGCACTATTGAAACTCTGTTAATGTTAGTGGAATTCCTTGGGTCTTACACCAGCGGGCAGAAAAATCAGATCTTAAGTGCTAAGGCTGCTGGCAGATACTTTCCTGTTTGTGTGTGCAGTGGAGAAAAGTGCTTGTTTGGTGCTGATTGCAGACTATGGAATAAGAGCAATTTCTCATCCCACCTCCACAGAAGCTATTTAAATAGTTCTACACCCACTTTGAAAGATGCTCAGTTAGAAAGGAGTAAATCTGGAAGTTATTACTCCTCAACGAAAGAAGCGCCAATAAATAGGCTCTGCTAAGGCTGCCGGTGCTCTTGGGGATAGCACCCGCCCAGGAGCTTTCCCTTCACCAGCCTGCCTTTGCAGCGACACAGTTATTATTAGGCAGCCTGCAGAGCAAACACACGCTGTGGGAAGAGCCCTGTGGCTCGTGTCTGAGGAGCCCTTGGAGCTGACCCTTTGTCCCAGTGAGGCTCGGAGCCAAAGCCCAGCTGGCTACATGCAGGCTCCTTGCAGGCTGCACAAGCCCCCACGTGCTCCCCATCCAGCACAGGAACAGAGGGAAGAACCAGCAAAACCAGGGACATGCCAGGAGAAGCAATAAGCAGAGCGCTAATTTAAAAAGCCCTTATGAAATACTGGGGACAGAGTGGTGTCATGTGCAGTCATTCAATGCCTCCCTTTCCCCTCCTTGGGGATCGCTGGCCACAAACTCACCAAGTGAAAATGTTTGCCAGGTCTTTCCCAAAACTGGAGGTGGAGATTTAACCCATAGCACAGCACCTCTGCAGGGCTTCTGGCAGGATGCTGCCCACCACCTGGCTGCTCTCCTGCTGCCTATGTCCCCCTTTGCTAGACCTCCTGCCCCACAGGACAGTGTAGGGGGAGGCCCTTCCCCAGAGAAGTTGCTGGCCAAGTCTCTTCCTGTGGGATATGGAGGGAAAAGTTAAACTCAGGTGGAGAACTGGGCCACCAGCTCTGTGCAGGGAGAGCCAGGTGGGACCCAGGAACGTTGCCGCTGGTTGCCCCAAGGTCACCTCCAATCCTGGCCACACCTGGGAGTGGGCATTCAGGCAGCCCGGGAGCTTTCCCACCCCAACACATTAGATGTTTGTGGATTTAAGTTGTTTCCAAATTAGGTTGGACCCAATGTCATACATGAAATCCCTATTTGTGCTTGGTCTTTGCATATTAAGTGCTTTAATTAATTTTGAGCTTAACATTTTTAAATTGAATGTTAAAATTAACCCATCAGCCCAGGTACACTAATCAAGTTTTTATGGTCTTCCTGTGTTTACTGTATACTTTTACAAGTGTTTTAAGATGTGTTGGATGTATTTTTTTTTATGTTTTACTTGTATCTTGGTTTCAAGGCAGATTTTAAAAAAACCCCAGTTGCAACGGACAGCCCAGCCCCCGTGGCCGTACCCTGTAGGCACCTGACCCTTGTCTCAACTAATATCACCCCTCTGACCAGGAGGAGCCATTGGTGGACGGAGATGGTCTGTCAAAGGGAGAGCACCAATCACCTTGAACCAAAGGGGTGGGCTGTGGGCAGACTGTGGGCGGAGCAAAAGCTATAAAAGGGAGCAAAACAGACACGCCTTCATCATTCTCCCTTCCTCTCCAGCTTGCTAAGTTCAGTGCTGGAGAAACCTACCCCTTTCTAGGGGCCTTTTAGAAATAGATTTCTTTTTGACCAGCCTAGACTGCAAGTTTTTTTCCTCTACCTGAGGTTCAGAGCTGCCTTAAGCCTAAAGTTCCTGAATCGCTGCGCTCCTGGGGCATACCTCTTGAGCCACTAGGATCCCAAATTTTTATATTTTGTTAGTTTTTGCAATTTTTCAATTTTTCTGTTTTAATAAATTGTTTTAATTTCTACAAAGAGTTGTCTCATTCCTCACACCCAAAGAGAGACTTTTATGGATTGATGCACTCAAAATAGCTGGAGTGGTGAGCCCTCACATGAATCTCATACAATGCTACTGTCAGAGCCAGCTGCTTGTATTCAGACCCTCAGCAAAGCCATTCTGCTCCGTACCCAGCACACCAAGGCCCTGACCCTACAGCAAGTTTCAGGCAACACCTTGTTTGTCTCTGGCTTTTCCCCAGCAGAGCTCTGCTGTGAGATTAAGATCTTAATATTTAGAAGCCTCTGGTTTTACTATCCATTTAATATCATGGTAAATCAGATGCCTACACCACTATCCCTCCAACCCACCTGAAAATCTCACCTTCTTAACAAAGGGCAGTTCCATTTTTCCTTTAAAATAAACTAATTATAAAACCACTGTGATTTTCTCACATTTAAACAGCCAATTATTTCTGAGGACATGAGAAACAGCTGTTGCAATGTTGAAGCTCAAACAGTTACATCTCTGCTATTTTAATGGATAAGAGACGATATTTTCATTCCCATGTGATATTACCAAGACATGATAAGCAACCATAGCATTAGTATTAATTTGTGGAGCAAAAATCACTTTAAT
Source organism: Aphelocoma coerulescens (assembly GCF_041296385.1). Classification (NCBI taxonomy): domain Eukaryota; kingdom Metazoa; phylum Chordata; class Aves; order Passeriformes; family Corvidae; genus Aphelocoma; species Aphelocoma coerulescens. The sequence goes on along the minus strand of NC_091015.1, from coordinate 154,237,482 downwards.
TTGCTCCAATGAGGAATAATTTTAACAGAAAATTAGCATTCCACAGACAACTATTTGAAAGCCTGTTGCATTTTCCCCCCCTTTTTTTCCCCTCTTCCTTTGTTTTTTGATAAAGCAACAAAACCCCAGGCAAAGGCAATTCGAAGGCAGAGACAGTTTTTAAGGCAGCTTTTATCTTTCCAGACTGGGGAGTAGACTTCAAAAAATGCTTTCCAAAGTTTAACCTGGCACTGTTGACCACTGAATAAAGGGAGAGCACTGACTTTTCCTCCCACCAGAAGGCGAACAAATATCAAATAGGAGTCACTTCTTCTCCCGTAACTTTCAGGTGAAGACTTCTGCTAAAAGCTTCGCTCTTCAATCTGCATATGATCACCCAAACCAAAGTGGCATCTGCAGGTACTTGGCATCTGTGGAAACCAGGCTTATAAATGCAGAGCCAAGCCTGGTGCTCCAGGCTGCCAGTTCTGCAAGGCTTTGCTTTATTCTTTGGAAATCCTTGTTGCACTTAGCCAGGGAAAAGCATGTGTGTGGCACAAAGGATGGTGGTTCAAGTTAATCAAGGAACAGAGTAACAATTTTTAACTGCACATGTGCCTGTCAACAAGCTCTTTCAAACATCTTAGCTCCATTGTATTTTTATCCTTTTTCCCCTAGGATCATGACACACTTGACAGTGGTGATAAATCAGCTCTTATGCTGTCCTATTAGCCAAGAAAACATTATCAATCCCATTTAGCTGGAAATGTAAGACCCACAGGTAGTCTAATAGAGTGATTACCCCAGGTAGTTAACTATAACAAGCCAGTCTCAGGAGGGGAGTCATTCTACCCCCTCGGAGAGGATGCTCTCCTGGAAAGTGTGGGGGTGATTTTAGGTCTTTTACTTGGACAAACACTTTAAGCACAGAGTTACCAGATCTAAAAAAAACAGGGATAAGGGCAGGTAAGCAAGTAAGAGCATTTTTCTCTTATGTTTTGAGTGGATTTCAGTGCAAGAATCAAGTTTCTGTGTTCACGTTTGAACCCCATAGATGGAGAAACGTCTAATGCCCAGTGGATCAGTCAAGGACATTACTCAACAGCACCAAAACTAACATGCATCCAAGTGTGTGAAGCAGTAGGAAATTTTTCACATTAAAAAAGTGGAAGGTACCTGTTGGGGCCCTCCCCCCCTGCTGTGGGGTCCTGGGAGAGGGGCCCCGAGGGGGAGGCACGGGGTTTCCTGGCTCCTGGTCAGCCTCGTTCCCCATTGGTTGGTTTGTGTTCCCCTGCGCGGGCAAGGACCCTTGGGTCCCGGGATTGAGCAGTTCCTCAGCAGAGCTCCGGCCATGTGGCTGAGAAATAAACATCTCTGAAACATCTATCAAGAATCAGTCCATCTATGTTTCTTTTCCGCGGACCTCGTTGTTTGGTATGCGTGTTGCAGTATCTGCACTGTAACAGGTACCTCAAGATTTAAGTGACAACTGAGCTGGGAACTCTGAGGAATTAAATTTTGAAGGCATCTAAAGCTACAGCTGGACACCAAGAGAGACCCAAAAATGAGGGGTCCACACTAAACTACCTCTAAAAATTTGGCCCCAAGTGACTTGCCACAGATTGGGCAGGTGTTAAGTTGCAAAGTCAGAAATAGAAAACCAATTCCCTCTCCTGGCCTTTCATTTGAAGGCTTGGACAGATTCCCAGACAACTGCCAGCCACATGAAGATATAAATTATTTGGAAGAGTGCAATAGGTAATGAACCAGAGTCAAAAGCCACCTGCAAACTTGCAGACCCTTAGCAGGCAGCAGCGGCCAGAGCAAACCTGGGGGTGTGACTTGTGTTCTTGCCATGTTGGTACACTGAAATACCCTTTCACCACTGATTCTTCCCCGTCTTCAGGCAGAATTTCTATCATACACTGGTTTCTGCTCCACCATCTACCTGCCTGATAGCAGATGCAGGCAGAGAAAGGTATGCTTCCAATTCTTGAGTGCTCTGCCTCCCGTGCCCACCTAGGCTGCGGATCACTCTCCAGCTGGAGAGCTGAAGGCTGGCTGGGTGATTCCTGCCATGCTGCCCACAGGGCCGTAGCAGCAGCAATAAAGTGGGATGGACACAGGCTGATTTCAGTCCATGACACAGAAAAGTTATAAACAGTGGGTGATGGCTGGTTTGGAAACATCTTCAAAAAGGCAACTGATCACCATAGCCACTCTCTCCCCAGTTACAGGCACGCGCACATCTCCTGAAGTTGGTTCTGCCTGGCACAATGGGATCCAGATCTCTCTGGAGCAATCATACTGTAACTCAGGAATCCTACAGACAAAACCTGCTAGCAGTGATCCGTAGAGGTTTATTTCTCGGTGGTCTAAAATGACAACCTCATTGCCTTTTTCCAGATCCAAACATTTCAAACCTGAAGTATTCACTGGTGCTGTGAAGTCAGCAACAGTGTGGGTACCTCAAGCGCAAGGCAGTTCAGCTGGAAACTCAACAGCTTTCACTTCCCTCCTACACTTCCCTGTTGCAGGGAGTGATGCCTTAGGTTTTAACTTTTATATTTTTCAAATCCTATACTACCTAGAGTGTAACTCTGAAGTTTCTTGTAGCCTGTTAATTTCTGCTTTCTCATGCCAGGTAGACATAACAACGCCTCTCCAGGCCTGCTCTCCAAGGACACCCAGACCCTCCTAGGCCCAAAAAGTATAAACCAAAAAGCTGCTAAAGGGGGGCAAGCTGAGGGGAACTACATCATTAACTGAACCTTTAATTGGAGAATTAACCCTCATATGCAAACCAAACCTATAAACCAAATGAACCTATGAACCAAACCTATAAAAGTGTGAAGAACTCATGACCTGTCATCCATCTTGGGGTCCATCTTGGCAAAAGACTCTGGCTCCCCAGGGGGTACCCTTGAAGGCCTTTCAAATAAATAGCTACTTTTATTCCCATACTCCTGTCTGGTCTCTGTTTCTAGGAGGCCTCTTAAGGCATCAGGAGAAGCACCATAGTACCACAGGCTCACCAGCACCCCATCCTCAAAATCTATTTGCAACAGCTACCATCCTTGGCACAGGCAGCAAAGCTCACAGCCTTCCTTTTCTGTTTGAAACTGGTCCCCAGAGGCTTAATTTGCAGAGCAAATTTGCAGTAATGGGATTCCACCTTCCTATGCCTGACAGAAGGTGCCTCTGCGAGCTGCCTTGGTTCACCTTTCAAGAAGCTGACCTCTTTTTTCCTGAACAGCATCCCGGTTTGGGTATGTGGACTGCGGCAAATGTTTCAGAGAAAGACTACAGGGTTAATGAATAAATTATCACATTTCCCCACTATTGGGTCATTGTCCAAAATTTCTGCCCCCTGTACCTAAATCTACACCAGCTACAGATACAACTTTGTTCTCAGAATCTGACTTCTTCTTACTATTCCCAACTTCTTCCTGCAACAGTCTTCCCCACAGCCAAATTATTTCTGAAGATAATTGTCTTCTCTTGGCTCCAACTACAGGATTGACTCTCATTTTCTATCCATAATGCACTCTTCTACAGTAGGCTCTCACCACATTTTCTGAAGAGACACTATCTTCACACACATTACAGTCCGTTTCTTCTCCTCAACTCAGCATCAGTGCAGGCAGAAGAGGAAAGGACATAACAACAGCACCTTCAGCTCATTCCTGGGATATGCATGGAAGAGCACAGGGATGGGGAAGTTTTTGGCCAGCGTGGGGTTTCTGTCCCTCAGGTGGTGTAAGACCCCTCTATATCTGGCAGCTCTGTATCTGAAGAGAGGGATTGCAACCCAGGAAAGGCAAATCCGTTACAGTTTTAATGCTGGATACGTGCGACAAGGAAGGCACGTTGGGACAGGATTTAGCATTGGATAGTTACTTGACATCCAGGGTCTTGTGCAAGCACCTTGAAACCCATCCCAGGTAATTTCCCCACTATTATTTGCTGAGCTAGCAGGACTGAAACAGATACATTCATCGGCACTGCCATCATCCCTTCCAGCACTGTGGGTGCCAAGGCAAGCTGGGGCCCCCAGCTGTGCTCCTGCCATCCCCCCGGCCTGTGTTCACGGTACAGACCACCCTGCCTGAGTGATGAGGGCTCTCCCGGAGCACAGGCTGCTGGCGATGGAACCGAATGCCAAGGGCTGGATGAGGTTAAGCTCAAACACGTAGCTGCAGGGATGGCTGGGCGCTTAAGCAGCTCCCTACAGACCACTCGTTAATCAGCATCGTTTTGCTGTCTGCCAGCCCCGAAGAGTCGCCTCAGCGGTGCAGAGGGCCTGCTCCCGAGGGATGGCGACCACACCGCATCCCGGCCAGCGACAGCGGGAGCGCCGGGTGCCCCGGGGTGCGAGGGCAGCCCCAGCGCTGGCAGCGGAGCCACGTCCCCGCCTCTTCCAGCCTTCCCTGCCGAGGAGAGGGGCCGCGACCACGGGCCCCGGCCCTATCCGCACCACACAGAACGCTTGTTACCAGGCGCCTCATAACAGGGTTTTTGGGTCTCAGCCCCGGTTTGGGGTCTTTTCACTCGGGGCGGCTCCAGCATAGCGGCGCCACACTCGGCAGGGGGCGGCAGCGGTGGCGCCGGCACTGCCGGAGGAGAGCGGGGTCGGGGCACCCCCGGCCGGGGGCTGAGCGCTGCACTGGCAGGGGGCCGGAGCGGGCCGGGCACGGAGCGAAGCAGCCGCCACCCCGCGGGGGCAGCACCGGCCAGGACCCCTCGGCACCGCCCCAGCAGCGGCGCCCCCCGCCCGCCGGGCTATGAATGGGCGCGGCGGAAGCCCCGCCCCCCCGGACGTGACGCCCGCCAATGGGGGCGCGGGGTGCGCGGCGGGGTGAGGTCAGCGCGCGGGGCCGGGGCGGGGGCGGCGCGGGGCCGGGTGCGGCGGGCGGGGGTCGCGGCCCCGGGCGGGCGGGGCGGGTGAGCGGGGCGCGGGGCTCGGGGGCCGCGGCCTGGGGGAGGCGGGGAAGGAGGGAGGGGCGAGCAGGAGAGGAAGGAGGAGAAGAGGAGGGTTCTCGCCGCTGTTGCTCCGTCCTGGGGGCCATTCAGTGGGAGCGAGGCGAGGAGCGAGCGACGCCGGGGCCGGGCGTGGGGCGCCGGGCGATGCGGGGCTTCGTCAGGCTGCGGCGCGGCGGCCGTGGACTGTGAGCCGGCGGGGCTGGGCCGGGCCGGGCTGGGCTGGGCTGGCGGCGCGGGGCGGAGAGGGGTGGGCGGGAGCGTGGCGGAGCCGAGCGCCGGCAGCGGCGGGAAGGCGGGAGCGGCGCTGCCCGGTGCCCGCCCCGCGCGGGGGGCCGGCCCTGAGTGCATGCGGGGCGCCCCGCCGGGCCGCCGCCGGGCCGCCGCCCGCCGCCCCTGAGACACCGGCGGCGAGAAAGTTGCGGCGGTCGCCCACATGCGCGGCCGCGGCCGGCGGCTTGGGGAACGGCGCCGAGCGGAGGTGGGCGAAGAGAGTTTGAAGCGCTCGCCGGCGGGAAGATGGCGGAGCGGAGCTGAGAGCGGCGCCCGGCGAGCTCGGGCCGCCCCCGCCTTCCTCCGCAGCCCCCCGGACCCCCGCCGGACACATGCAGGCCAAAAAACGCTACCTGACGCTGCTCTCTGCCGGCACCTGTCTCGCCCTGCTGCTCTACCTGGGAGGCGTGCGGCTGCGGGCGGCCCGGCACCCGCCGCCCGGTAGCCGGCATGGCCCGCGCCCCGGCGGCGCCGAGCGGCCGTGGCCCCGCTTCCCCGACGCCCTGCGGCCCTTCGCGCCCGCCGAGCGCCCGGGGCCCGAGGGCGGCGGGCGCGTCTCCCCCCGCCAGCGACGGGACGCCAGCGCCGGCCTCTACCGCGGGCGCCGCTGCCGCATGGAGTCCTGCTTCGACTTCGCTCAGTGCCGGAAAAACGGCTTCAAGGTCTACGTGTACCCGCAGCAGAAGGGGGAGAAGATCGCCGAGAGCTACCAAAACGTCCTGGCCGCTATCGAGGGCTCCCGGTTCTACACCTCGGACCCCGGGCAGGCCTGCCTCTTCGTCCTCAGCCTGGACACGCTGGACCGGGACCAGCTTTCGCCCCAGTATGTGCACAACCTCCGCTCCAAAGTGCAGAGCCTCCACCTGTGGAACAACGGCAGAAACCACCTAATTTTTAATTTATACTCCGGCACCTGGCCCGACTACACTGAGGATGTGGGGTTCGACATTGGCCAGGCTATGCTGGCTAAAGCCAGCATCAGTACTGAAAACTTCAGACCCAACTTTGACGTTTCTATCCCGCTCTTTTCTAAGGATCATCCTAGGACAGGAGGGGAGAAGGGATTTTTGAGGTTTAACACCATCCCTCCTCTCAGGAAGTACATGTTGGTATTCAAGGGGAAAAGGTACCTGACGGGGATAGGGTCAGACACCAGGAATGCCTTATATCACGTCCATAACGGAGAGGATGTTGTCCTCCTGACCACCTGCAAGCATGGCAAAGACTGGCAAAAGCACAAGGATTCGCGCTGCGATCGAGACAACGCCGAATACGAAAAGTAAGTGAGCGGTGCCCCTTCCCCGTGCTTGTGTCCCCAGGGCATGCCGGCATGCCCTACGCTGCAGGCGGCCCGGGCCGCCGAGCAGATGTGAGCAGATGTGTGCCGATGCGCTGGTGGTGGCCAGAGGAAAGCATTCATCACTCCTTTGGGCGAGTCGGTGGCTTCTCCCATCACCCGTGAGGCTGCCGGCTGGCTCTGTGCTGCCTTGGCTGGGGGAGCTGGCGGGGAGGCGTTGAAGGGCGATGCGGTGTCCTGCAGCCGTGGCGTTGCTTGTCCAGGGACTGATGACCTGCATCCGCAGCCCGATGGCTTTCCAAACGTTACCAGCGGCGGAGGTGCTATTGGAGGATGCGCTGGCATTTGGCACTGCCATTTGTTCCACCAGCGCCTCTTAGGCTAGATGTCCTGTGCCTTCCCTGCCCTGAGACAAAGTTTGTACGAGTCCTCGGCTCTCTGCAGGTCGCATGTGAGCCAGGCTCCCGAAGTGGGTTGGTTGCTGAGGGCGATGGCTCTGCCCGGCGTGTGACCTGTGTGTATCTCAACAGACAAGCTAGTAATTTGCGTTGCCGTGTTTTAACTCTCAGTTCAAACCAGCGCAGTATCAGTAAAGAAAGAAGGAAAAATGAGTGCTGGCTGTGTTCGTGTCCTGTGTCTGAGTTTCTGGTTTTCACATGTGAGGGGATACACCAGTGATGCGAGCTCAGCGTGTGCTTTCTGTGAACACCTGGTTGCTTGGCTTCCCTCGACTTTTATTTTTATTTGTTGGTAATGTCACTGTGAAGCCAAATTTTGTCTCGCTGTACTGCTGCCCTTGTCTTCCAGTCTGCTTTTCAGGTTTGTATGTAATAGCTGTCGGGAAATCGCTTCTGGGAATTACCTCCAGGACTGCGATGCTGACTAAGCCGTTTGCAGCTGATTAGTTCATTTAAATGCCGACCACCGCTATGTTTGCTGCAGAATAGGTGCCTGTATATGAAGTTTGTCACACGAGAATATTTCCTGGGTAGCATGAATTACACACTGAATTAAAACAGACAAGCCGTACAGCATTGGGTGATAGGCAGTGGAGCTGCACCCAGAGCTGCCAACGGCTAGAGGGTTTTGTGGTGCACAGGGGAATGTGGGTGGAAAAATACTTCTGGAGAGCATTTGGGAAGAAACTACGTTGGCATTAATACTGGTGAAAATTGCCGACTGGCTGGCTGTTTCTCCACTGAAACTATCCCCGGGGGTTGGGAAGAGACCCGGACGGTCAGCATTGCAAAGTCGGGAAGCCTGCATGAACTGCCTGGGTGAACTCTGCTCACCTTTTGGTTACTGTAATTCTGCTGCACAGGGGGAGGAAAGAGCAGTGCAAATACTCAGTGGACTTTCAATCCCATTCGTTTTCAGAAAACTGATGGGTGAGTGGTGAAACAATGCACACGTGGAAGCTATAGAGGGTCAGTGCTGGGTGATCAGTAGAGATACTAAGCTAAGCTCATGTTATTTGTCACCAGGAAGTCCCTTTGGCTTGTGATCTCCTTCAGGGAATATTTGTTTGGGAAAGAAGGGAGACCTGGCAATGACAGGGTGTGTTGGTTTTTCGTTTTTAGATCTCAGCAATTGGGGCTAATTTACAGATGGGAAAAATTCTAGTTATTTGCTGTATACTACAGTATGTGTGCTGTTAAGTTGGCATAAAACCAAACATTACCTGCCTGTGGTTACATATGAGTCCATTCTTTTACAGCTATGCCGTTTGGTCTAATAAAAGATAGACCTCTCTCTGTGAGTTCTGCTCCTCCTAAAGTGTCTTTGCCATTTATTTTGTGGTGAGATTTGTACATAGCAACCCTCAGGGGATACGATAGCATGAACCCAACTGGATTATTCATACAAAAAGCATACTTGCCGCTAGGATGCGGCTGTATCTGGGGTGGGGGGCTTCAACATTTGTTGCAATGCTGGTGTGAAAAGACAGGAACTAAAAACTGATGCCGACAAGAAAATAAGATTACGCCAAGAATTGAGGCAGGCTCAGTCTGTGGTCAGGCTGCTGAGGTGAAGGGGTTTGCTCTAGTGAACAACTGCAGATGCTGCAGCTCTTTGACCCAGCATCTTACCGGAGCAAGGGCACCTGGCAGAGTGTGCTGCTGCCCCTTCTCACTTGAGCCTTGGTGCCAATGCACAGCAGAGTGTGCCATCTGCTGCTCTCCCAGCACCGCATCCTGCCAGGGCCTGTGTCTTCTGGCTCCTCTGTGCCAGTAAGGACCATGCCTGGTGCTCCACTCCCTTTATAAAATCTGACAGTGTCGCATCCCCAAGGTAGCAAGGACACGGCATCCAGTTGAAATGCTTCTGTGCTGATGTGTAACTCAGGTGTGAAAGCCATAGAAGGAACTCCATTTTTCATCCCATGTAAGGCAGCAGCTAATCATCAATGAGGCTGTAGTGCTTGGGAAAGAAGTGACTCTAAATACATCTGGGCCTTGAAAACTGTACACGGAGTGGCTCTTGTGAGGTGTTTGGAGCATGGATTTAACAATGCATCCTCAAAGTTTTAATCAAAAGAAGGAAAAACATACTCTCTATGATGTCTATTTGTATATCCATATACAATTGGGAGTTGCATATTGTGCTTTTCTATGCCAATTTTCCCTTCCTCTGCTGTGATACCACTTCATGTGAAGGACAGGCATTTGGGTGCCCTGGCCATGGAGAGCTGGCCTTGACATATGACTGCTTGCCAGCGTGATATATGAATGATGTGGTCTAGGTAGAGGCCTTGCCAAGCCAGGTAAATTAGGTGACCAAATTTTAAAACAAGCTAACCTTGTATCAGCAGGGTAGTGGTGTTATGATGTGTTGGGCTTGGGGCTTCACAGAACACAAGTTACTTGTGGTGGGGTTTCATCTAGGGTGTAGTATCTGGTGCTGGGTTCATATGAGGTCCACCTGTCCGCTGGATGTGGTGTTTCCTCTCTAGGAGATTGAAAAAGCCAAGAAAGGTGACTTCCTGACCTCTGGAAAAATGTGTAAGAGTGTCTTACTTCATTTGGGGAAAGGAGGGATGGGCATGTGTGTATTTGACTGTCTCTGTGAATTGTATTGAAAGATCCATCTGTATGTCACAGCTAATTAATCTGCATCCTAGTTATGCATCTCAGCAGATAAAGCTGAGGCAGACTAAAATGAATTACATTATCATGATTAGACTGCTAGCAAACAGGATATAAAGGAAAACAAAGGAAACCTCTGGTTTTCTTTACAATGTCCTTGGTTGTCAGAATTGGCCTTTGTCACCCAGCACTAGGGCAGCTGGGCTTTCTGAGTTCCTCCACAATAAGGTTTCAGCCTCAAGCTTTCTATTTCACTAAGGGTTAAGTGAATAAAAGCTGCTGCTGCTGAAGTTTGAAGACAGTGTCTTAAATATTTAATGACAGGCTAAATATATACATATGTACAGTGTGTTTTAAACAAAGGCAGAATTCATATACAGGCTTAACTGGTTCCAAATAATTACTTTTTGGAAGGTAATACAAATGAGTATGGATACTGAAAGAAATGGAGGAATGCAATGTTCTAGTAAAGCCAGATGCAGAGAATAGGTTTGCACCAAAATGAGGATCTTTCTAGGAAAGTAAGATAATGTCTGTGGCATATCCCCTGACCTGTAGCAACCCTGCCGTTGGAAGATGGAGAGAGTAGGTTGATAGTATCCAAAAACATAATGTCTCACCAGAAGCTCATTCAAGGAGACTTTTTTTCTCATCCATATCTAAAGTAAATGATGAGAATGAAACAAGGGGAAATAAAAAGAAGAGAGTAGAATGGAGGAGGAGAAGTGAGAAAAAATGTATTTTTGGAGAAAAGTGAACTGTGGTGGAGGACGAATAGTATAGTGAGATGTTCCTGATAGACTTATGATTTTTGACTAGTCAGGGCTCAAAAAGCCTGTGTGATCATGACTGAACTGAGAAAGGAAGGTAAAACATGCAGGACCTCATGAGGTGGGACTAGTTCTGCCAGAGGTGCTTGGAGGCATGTGGTAGTGGAGGAGGAGCCTGTGGAAGGAGCTGCTCACAGATTTACCTGGAGCTGCTGGGTGCGGGCGGAAGAGGGAGAGAACAGCAGCACACTGCATGCTTATACCAGTGAGACATCTCTGCAGGGCACACAGTAGCACTAGGCAGGGTTGGATGTGTACTTTTACAAGAGAATATATCCAGCTGAACATTTTCATTGATGCCTGGTATGCAGTAGGTTTACCTGGTGTTCGCACTACTGGTGGAACACGTGCCAATCACAGCTGAACCTCCTACCCTTGAAAATCCTGAGTAAAGGTCACAGGCGTGCAATAGGCACAGAATGGGAAGAAAAGCAAGTTTTAGTTTTGCTTCCTTTCCGCTAGGAATAAAATACACATACTGAAAAAAAAGAAATGGTAGAAGTAGACTTGAGGGATGACTTTGCCACTCAGGAGACTGTCATGAGAATATGAAGCAAGGCTTAGGCTTGCCTGTCCAACATGTGATGATATTCTGAACACTCCATATGCATGTATGTACATGTTTCAAACAAAGGTGAAATTCTTGTATTTTTAATATACTAAGCTTCTGTATATTGTGCTAAAATACAAATGTCAATGCCATACTTAATCACTCACTGGATTATTTTTGAATTATCTAAAAGTCAGCTCATTTGCAGGTATTTAGGACAGGTCAGAAAAATCACCCAGGTTCAGGGTGGCTGTTGTTCAGGACATATGAAATGACATGGGGACCAGTTCATTCACCTTGTAGATCACCAGGCTGTTTTGGGAGCTTGGATAAAACTCAGAAATTACTGAGAGAGCTTGGGCATTTTCCCAGAGTATCTTGGCTCTTACAGAGACCTGTCCCCACCAGACTACTTTTTTATATTGATTTTTGAGAAACTGGAAATTTGCAGTTTTTGTAAACTGGTTTACAATACATTTATCCAAAATGCAGGTAAATAACAAAGCTTTAGTGAATGTCTGAGGATATAGGAGTTGCTCTATTGTGTTCTTCTCTTGCTCCGTATTACGGAATGTAAGAATGTCCTTATGTGCCTGTTGATGCTGATTTAATGCGAGTAAGGTCCTGAGGTGTAGGAGCTTCCAGAGACTCCAGGCTGATGCCCTGGCAGGACCTGGGAGCAGGGGCAACAGGAGCATCCCTTAGCTCACAGCCAGCCGTGCAATCCTCAGCCTGGCTGTTAGCACCAGGCTCTTCCTTCTTGGTAGAGGTGTGGGAGCAGGTGGATGTGTGTGCGTGAGCGTGTTCCCTGTGTGAGCAGTGCTGGGCACTGCCGTGTGTGTGGCCAGGTGTGTAGGGACAGGCACTGGCAGAGGAGCCCACGCTGCCTGCAGGCCTTAAACCAGGCACTGTCCTAACCTCAAGTAATTAAGTTTTCTTGTGGGGTGAGTTATTAGTATAATTGGTTGCCTCAGGCCTTTCTGTGTCTTTCTATGAAGCATCTTATAAGAGGCTGTGTGGTGACAAAGCATTACAGTAGATGGGTGATCTGGTCTGCAGCAGGTGTTTTCTGCATGTAGAAAGTATGTGAACACTGCTTTTGCAGCTGGAGGGACTCTGCTTTTATTTTTCCTGGCTAGGAAAATTGATCTAGGATGGTTTATTGATAAATACTCATCACTGAAGAGACACTTGACAATAGAACAAAAAGAAAAAAATAATCTGAATCATCATTTTAAGTAGAATTGATCTTGAAACAAATAGTTTCAAGGGCTTGTTGAACCCAGATCAGAACTGAGCTAAGAGTGACAGTTCCAGCTGCCTATTTTGGCAAGACAAATTCCTCTTGTGCCCCCAGCAAGGTGCCCTTAGCAAGAAGGTGCTGCAGAGCATCCCATGGTGCTCCTGCCTTCTTACCTTCCCTGGCTGGATGTTTCACAGGGCAAACTCCAACTTCTGCGGGACATTTTGTGGTGGCTTAAAGTAAGCTTCACTGAAACTGCTCCGAAGGGAGAGGGGTAGCTGAATTTGGGGTTCTCTTGGGAGTTGTGTGCAGCTGCCTGCTGCTCCCTGCTGCACTGAGGGTGTTCTGAGCTGTGGGCCTGTTTGCATCTTGCTGGGAGAATGGGATTGAACAAGAGAAGTTTCAGCTTGAGACAAACCCAAGTGAAAAAGACTGCTGATCTGACTCTGCTGGAAATAGTCCTTCTGCCCCACATGCAGTCCTGGAGCAGCCCATTGGAAAGTAAACCGGCAGCCGCTTGCGGGAGAGGGAAGTAAATGAAGCTGGTCGGCACAAAGCACTTATTTACTCAACAGATGTGAGTCAAGAGAATGTGCTGTAATCTGATGATTTCTGGAGTATTATCTGTGATTGTTTTCCCTTTCTCTCTGAAGAGTTTCTTTCAGAAAATCCACAGAGTTTTGTGGTCTTGGGTAAACAAACTGTTTTGGTAACCAGAGAAAAATAGTTGGTGGGTACGTGGATAACTGTCTGGCCTGTGAATGGAGTTACATGCCGTGTTCCGAGCTGGCTAGGTGACTGACTTTTCAAGGACTTGGCTATATCTAGATGATGATGCAAGATTTATACTCTTGTCTCATGTTGTATGGAGATTAGTTTAGCCTGTGGGAATGTGTGAATGAATATAACTTCAGGTTACATTTGAGGTTCTGCACCTTTCCACATTGCCAAGTATTTGGGACGTATAGGTTTCAAAACCTTCTCATGGTTTACACTGAGCAGTAGATTTGTTCCTCTTCCTCTGTTCTTCTGGCTATGCTGTGCTTTTATGTGAGGTTTTGTATTACTCTTTTTTCAATCCAGATTTCAGGAGGAAACAGGACATGTATCATCACTGTTTTGCCCTTAATTTAGGAGCCTCCTCAGTCAATGGTAGGCAGCATTGATGGTACCTAATGCTGATACAAGTCATCCCCATGTCTCTGGAGAAGCCAGGGAGGGAGTGAGCTATGGCAGGAGGTGCATGCGACGCCAGGTGTACACAGGAGCAGTTAAAGATCCCAGCCAGAGGATGGTAGGAGTCCTTTCTTCCACTTACAGAGCAAATTATAGTTTATAACAGTTGACAGCCAAGCATGGAAAGAAACTGTCCTGTTATTGTGGCACGGGTACCACAGAGTCTGCGAGGGTGTTTGGAGGCCAAGAGGTGGGGGATCAGCACACTGCTGTGGTGCTGGAGAAACTACTTTAAGAAATGAATTCCAAATGAGAATGAAAGAGAAGAGATTTGTTTCACATGAAAAGGGGGAAGTAGTGTTTTAAGAAACACAGGCCTTATCTCAGCAAGATATTGTGTCTTTACTGCTTTGCTGGGAAAAAAAAACTGGTATGAGTGCTGCCAGGCTGATGGCTTTCTAAGTGCAATCTAACTTCCTAAAATGTTATCATTTCTTAGAATAAGAAAACATAACTGTAAGCCAGTCAAGAGGGTTAGGCCTCCTCAATAACAGGATAAAGAAGATGCCATTTTCTTTAAGCATCTTAGTTTCCCCATTTCTCTCTCCCAGCACCTCTTGCTGAGATTTAGCATCAGTTTTTCGGGTGGTTTAGTGCTGTCTCTTCGGCTAGAATGCTGAATGGGTGTTCCCTGAAAGGTGGTAGAGGTGGGCTGTTTGTGTTGGCTAAATCAGGCTCCCATTTCATACTCCAGTAAGACAGACTTCTCAACCCTCCTGCAGTCCCTGGGAGAAATGTGGTGCTGGCAGGGCTGTCACAAGAGCTGCTCCTGCCTTCCCCTGCCTGTAGCAGATGTGGTCTTGGGACTGCAGTCCAACAGCCAGGACTGCCAGTGGCTACCACAGTTGTTTCCGTATACTTTTAAAATGGAAAGAAGTCTTCGCTTTTCCTAAGCATTTTGGGGGTTTACTTCAGTGCTTTATGATGTTTAGAGCCTGTATAAAACTGAAACACCACTCATTTATGTTTTCTGTATCCCCTTCTCAGGAAGCGTCAGTAAGTATTGGTCTAAAATGATTTTCCAATATAAGGTGGTAGTTGTCAGAAGCAGTATAAAGCAGCTCTTCTCCGTGTATCTGGCAAGGGGAAATTGCCACTAAAGCTTTTTTGGGGTTTGACTTGTCCTGGGTCAGGACATGTTTGGTATGTGAACCTTTTAACTCTCCTTGCTTCACTCAGCTGCTACCAAAGGCCGCTGCTTTTCCAGGCACTGAAGTGCTGTTGTTCCTGATCACTCCTCCATGGGTTCCTGCAGTGCAGTTAGTAAATTCAGTAAAGCTGCTGTAAGTTGACTTACTTCTCCATGACGGTTTCTAGTCCAGAAATACATGAAAACAAAATAATTCCTGGGTTCCTAAGTGAATTTCCCATTTATTCACTTTTTCCCCCTCTAATATCCTCTTTGTGTTTATGAATGAAACAGAATTAGGCCTAATTTAGTTGATTGGCTGCAAAACAAAAGTATGCAATGCTAAGAATGGGAAATGAGAAGGCCTTTCTGAAATGTTACTTCTTTGCATAATTGTAATAGATTATAATTATACAGTTGGGTGTTGAGCAGTGGATTTGCTGTAAACACGGTCGTGGGAAATCTCTCGTCGCTCACTTGTGTCGGTTCGAGTCCCAGGGCGGTCCCATCAATGGCTGTACCAGCATCTCTAACATCATTTTCTCTTCAGGCAGGTTGATGTGCTACAGAGAATGCAATCTCCAGTTTCCTTCCCAGCTCCTCCTACAAAATTACAGCTGGTCAATATGGCCATGTCAGACTGTTGACACAAATCAATAAGATCAATCATTCTTCAGCTCCTAAACAAAATTGAGAGCGTGACGCTGGCAGCCTGCGCGTAGCAGTAAATTCCTAAAGGAAAATTGCATATTGTAGTGTTTGCTGAGTGTATCTCTGGGGGATCCTGTCCCGTTAATAATTAGTTCTCTGAGGCTGTAAAAAGGAACATAGTATAAATAGTTTGCTAGTGCTGTGGTGTGCATTATGACCTCCGCAGCCTTCAGGCTGATGGAGAACTCACCAGCAGCAGTGTGGGAGACAGGGGAGTGTGGCAGTGTTTGGGTTGGAATCCAGTTTTTCTTCATTCTCCTGGAAGATATTGACTTCTGATACTGGGTTTTGCCTGGTGAATTATTGCAGACATTTTATCACAATACTGGAATTCCTGGTGCAGTCAGGTAGGTCAGTGTGTTACTGCCAGAAAGCCCATCAAAATTGTAGTTTTTGTTGTCTGCAAGAATAAAATCAGAGGCTGATTCTAAGAATCAGAATCTTTGTCTGAAGGGAAGGACAAATTTTTGTTATAATGTCTGAGTTTATATCTCTGAAGGCTTGTTTTGGTGTGTCTCCTCATAGACTCAGTCAGCTGCTTCAGGAAGATAAACACATGAATGTTTAATCTTAAGAGTCTGCTACCAACCATTGTGCTGGGTGCTAGCAGATTTTTCTTTTAATTAAATGTAATTTATCTAATCCTAATGGGAAACATAATTATGGGACTTACTTTTTAATACTGTGATTTCAGAATTATTTTATAAAGAGGAGTAACACTTCCCCCTTAAGGGTGGTTTAAAAATCAGCAAACAAAATAGAAAAACTGAAGTACACTTTGCTAAAAGTAATAAATCTCAGACAAGATGCAGAAAAAGGCGCAGCTGATGTGTTGGAGCTGCAATAAAGCTGAAAATTAATGATCAGTAGGTTGCTGCTGCAAGAAAGAGTGCATGCATTATGGATTTGAGGAGACGCCTATAGGTTATTAAATGCCAGCAAATTTTTGCATAAGCAGTAGAAAACCCTAATCAGGAACTGTAAAGTGATGTGAACTGCAGCTGGAAGATCCAGTGCTACAAAGGATGTGTGTACCGTGTGTATGGTTGAAACATAACAAAGTGCTTTGCAGGATCATGGTCTGAAGTTGCACACTAAGCTTTTTTAGTTTCTGGTTGGAGGGGTTTAAATGTTTCAGTAAGGCATGACTGTAGTCTCAGGAACAGATTTATCATACTTTACATAAGAAGGTGTGTATCACTGTTTAAAATAATTTAAAACAAATAACATGCCTTCACCCTTCTGCACTCCCTTACACTTTTTTTTCTTTAAACCCAAAAGCTAAGACTACTACTTGAATTGTAATGGAATAATATATCAAGTGAGTGATCACATCAGGCATGGACACTTACCAAATCACAGCGAGATAACTGTGAATAACTCTCTAGTTTCAACAATTTGCATGGCCATTAACAATTGATGGGTTTCCCTTAGAACCGCATTATCTATGGCAGCAAGATCTATTCCTGTGCACTGTTCCTGCATACTAAGTGCCAGAAAAATTCTCAAAAGTGAGGATAATAAAAAATCTGATAGCAGCAAGGTGAACGAAGCAGGTTGGAATTTCAAGGTGATATTTTTTGACGGTGGGGAAGTATTTCAGGCAGTCATGCATTTTTGTAACCGTTCTTCATCCCCTTTTTCTGCCTACTTTTTTAACTGCAGTTCTGCAAGTTTTAATTCAAGCTGGTGTTAGGTTTCTCTTCACTGCTTGGCATCACTTCAGGCTTGATGGTCAGTCTGGCCTGTGGATATCAGTTTAAGTAACATTTTAAAATACTTCTTGTTACAGTTTTTCTGTTGGACAGGTGTCTTCAGAAGCTTTTATGCATATTTGACAAAAGATAAAAATGGCACTAAATTTAGCTATCCTAGATTGTTGGGTGGCTCTTTCATGGGAGTGATTTCAAGCAGGTGCCAAAGATGTGCTTTCCTTATGAGAATCATGCCACCATTTTAATAAGCGTGCGACACATCCCTTATTTCTAGCGCTTTCATCTCTGCCTGACAGCATGTCAGTTCTTTCTAGATTCCTCTACCAAGCTGACTTTTCCAGCCCCAAATCTCTCTTTCCTTTTATTTCTCTTTCTCACTCTCTTCCCTCTCCCCCTTTCTTCTCACGGTGCTGTTGTTGTGGCAAGATGAAAGCAGCTGAGTGAAGTGGTGGCAGGGAAGGCTCGGGTAATCAAAGAGCACAAGCAGCTGGAGTTGTGTGCAGGCAGGTGGGTGACACATCAAAGTCAGGGGTATGTGTGCTTGCTGCTCTCACCTCTCCTTGTAAATGACCCCCTGCCATAAACAGAGTTCCTGGGGTTAATTTGTGAGTTCACGCGCACACAAATGTGATTACTTTCCTATGGCCTTCCCAAAATCTAAAATCTACTTGCAGAGAGCAGTAATAAAATCTTAGCTTTGTTCCTTGGAAGATGGCTTTTGCAGATGTGGTGTGTAAAGAGACAAATACCTGAATTGTTGATAGCAGGAGCTGGTTGTTCACCTTCAGCTGAGAGTAACCTGCCACCTTATTGTCCCATCTGCCTGTAAATGTTGTTTCTGGGTTGCTGTAGGCAGGATGAGAGCTGGAAGGTCTGAGCAGCACCTGGTTATCCCCAGCTGGGCCTTGCATGGTCAGAGACCCAACGTGTCGTATTTTGGCAATGGGTCCCTTGGCCGGGGGAGGCAGCATCTCTCGCTCGGCCACACGCGGGTGCTGCTCCCTGACCTCTGCAGCCAGTGTGAGGGCTTCAGATCCCCTCAGCTCAGTAGAAGCCCCAAACTCTCACCTTTAAACTCTCCGTGCACGTCTCTTGATGTGGAGCTAACTATGGGGCTGGCTATTTTCTCAGCTGTTTCATCTCCTCAGATCCTGGTTTGTCTTTGCTGTGGAGTTTGGCAGTTGAGCACCCCAAGGTCTGGGTTGACTCTTGCTGTGTGTTTCTGCAGAGGGACCTGGTCCTTGTCTTAACTGTTTGCCCTGAAGGTGTCAAAAAATCATTGCACTCTGCTCCTGCCACTTTTGACAGGACTCTTCCTTACTGCCTGCTGATGCCTGATAGTTACTGCTGCTGAGAACTAAAACAACCAGGGCACTTGTCTCTTGACTTTCTGTATCACAACATTAGTGAATTGTAGTGAAAACAGGTTTTCAGCTTTTGTTTTATTAGCTGTTTCTGATGGTCTGTAATAATAACCTCTAGCAAACAGGTTTTTTACTCTTTCATTTTTAATGAAAATTCTTTATGACACAGGTCATAGTAAAATAATTCATAGTGAAATTGTATGTGTTGTTTGGGTCTAAAACTGGTGATTTAAGAATTTAGAGATAGTGTTGTGATCCCAGGTTGCTCTGTTGGTGTAGCTACTGGTTATAGCAATAGTTCTTATTTTAACTTTAGTCTCAGGGTAACTATGTTTCACAATAATCAATGCACTGATTACTGTAATTGCAGCTTGTGGTACCGTGGTCTTACAATTAACTGACTGGGCCAATAAAGTATGGAACTTAATGAATATTTGTAAACAAACTTGATTAGGAAGTAGGCTGAGGATATGCACTAGTGGAGGATAATAGAAGAGACCCATCCTCAGCTTTCATAAATAGAACAGATGGAAACCTGAAAATGAGCAGCAAAGCATGGAAACCATCCCACTGCTGTTTACCTTGCATTTATTGCTGTGCCATGTCTTAAAAAATCTCTCCTTAAAAAAAAAAATGGAAGTTGACTCCCCACTGCTATGAGATCCTGTGTACACAATTTCAGTCTCTTCTCCAGAACTTTAAAGCATTATCAGACACAATGTTGAAAACTGGATTTTCAATGTAGGGCTGGTATTAGCCTTAAGTAAAGAAGTGTCTATTGTCACCCCATGATTTAATCATAATGCAATTAAAATGAAAAAGGAAATCACCATTGAAAATGGGAAATAGAATTTGTAGTGGTGCCTCTGGGGAGGTGGATGGCTGACATCTGGTAGTTGCTGGAAAGTTGGCTGTGTTTTACTGTCCTTGAGGAACTCTGTCCCATTTTTTCTTGTTATTGGGCATGCTTTGTGTGCCTCCCTCTGGTTGTGTCCCCCTGTTTCAGATGCATGTCCTTCATCACTGGCATAGAGACCTGTCCTGCACCCTCTGTCAGGCCATTTGGGAGTGTTTTGTGTGAGTCTGGCAAGTTAACTGTTAAAGGTTACGTTGTGTTTTGGATGGTTGCTTTATTTTAAGGTTGCCAGAAATCCCTTTACACCTCATTGCCTTTTCTCCTCCCTTTCTCCATCTTTATTCCATCTTTAAGAACTTGACTTTTATTTGCAGGTTTTCCTGACTGAGTACATGGGTGTCTCTTTAACAAAAATAGCATTAAATCCTGCTTACCCCACCTCTCCTTTTTTTTTTTTTTTTTTTTTGAGCTTTTGGTTATCTGCAAAGTTTGGCATTAATGGAAATGCATGAAAGGGAAATGCATGTGTAAGAAGCCTTGATCAGAGAGCTCCTGCCCTGAGCAGTAGGCTGGTGAGTGGCTGCTCCTGCCTCAGGAGCTTGGAAGGGAGGGGGTCTTCCAGCACCTACAGTTCATCCGTTTGCTTCCTACCTGCTGGTTTCCAACAGTATTAATTTTTATGCATTTATTGTATTTAATTAAAAGCAGGGCTGCTTACAGCAATGCTTGCGGTGATTCCTCCTCTCCCCCAAATGCAACAAATAGGCATCTGGTATTTGTTTTGTATAACACAATCCTCATAAAATGAAAAGTAATAAAACATAATTATCTGTAAAGGCTTGTTTTATAAACCTAGGAATGAGCTTGTTCCTGCCTTGTTTTTGTCTGCTTGTAAGATAAAGATGCCTTTGTATGGTTTTAGCCCCTCTCCAGATTAAAAGAGAATCAGTTATTACAGTGTTTTAAACCCTGGTGTATAAAGGTATAAGGTGGTGTGAATGCATGCACGGGATAGCACTACTGGATCTCTAGAGGTGAGAACAGTCTTTCTGTTCCTTTTAGAAGTTTTTCCCTTACAAACAATAGGTTTTATTTGAAAGCTTTGGTAAGGTAAGAGGGAAGAAAATCTGTGGGCTACATGAACGATTCAGCATTTCTAAGCTGTAGGCCTTAAAGTTGGGTTTGAGCCCTTTCTGGACGCTGCTTGTCCTTGGCAGTGTGAAGGACGGGTGTCATGGGTCCACACTCATGCTTGGATGTATGTTAGGACTCCTTGATTTGGCCCTCACTGCATTTCTGAACAGACTTTAACTCCTGTATATCTTCATTTCTCAGAGAATTGCTGGGTTGATCTACCTCCAGTTTGGTCATCAGGACCCCCAGCACAGGATTCAGCAGTTTTGAAGAGCTAATTATACTCATTTCACCTTAGATTTGCTGCTTGCTCTTTGTTTGTAGGTGACTAGGCCATTTTGTTTGCTTTTGGCTTGCTGAAACTGTGCAAAGCCCTTCCACCACATGCTAGTGGTATATTTTCCTGGGAAAAAGTTAAACCAGATCATTTAAACCAATTAGGTAGTAAAGTGAGACATGCAAGTGGCTTATGGCTGTCTAAAAATGAAGTGTGAAAACCAAATCCTTCTGGAAAACTCACAGTCCAAACCTACTAGTTTTTTATTTTTCTTTAAAATGGTAGTAAGCAAGAATCCACTTTGTTGTAATGAAAGCTGAAAGCTGTGGGCCTGCAACACACCTTCAACTTCAGCATGTTTTGGAATATGTTTGCTTCAATCCTGTTCTTCTGTGCACAATTAATTAAAGTGATAGAAGAGAGCTTTGCTCAACTTTTATGTGAATTGTAGCCTTCTCAAAACCAGATATGACTTAGGTATTGCTTTCTCTCTTCAAGACAGGCCTTGTAATTTTGAATCTTGATGAGTGGCTGCTTTTGTTCTCCAAGTCTCAGAAACAATGGGGTTGGGAGCACGTAACAAATTGCCAAATGATAGCACCGTAGAGAGAAAAATCTCCTCCTTGAAGTGCCTCATTCCCTGCATCTTTCATTCTGCAGAGGCTTCACTGATGCAGACCTGGGTGTAGGGACCCACTTTTGGGGCAAGGAGATGGTCCCCCAGCAAGTCCTGCTTTCTGGGTAGCAGCAGTACCTGGGCACAGCCATGTGCTGGGCTGCTGCTGCCCTGTTTTGGAGTAATTTCCTTGAAATACATTTTCCTTGAAATATGCTTTTTTTTCATTGTGTCTGGGGATACTGGTGTAATCTGCACATTGCTGACTTTAGTTGTTTGACAGCACTGTTGTGGCTGCTCTGGGTCCTCCGCCAGAGCACGGCCAGCAGCAGCAGGGGAGGTGCTAGGAGGCACCCAGCTGCCTTATGTGATGTTGCTTTCCATGGCCAGAAGTCTTTGATCTATTCAAACAGAAGCCGGAGAAGTGGGGGATGGATGCCACATTGCAGGCTGATGTGTAAATGCATCCTTTTGCACCAAAGTCTCATTTAACTTATAAGCTAAATGTGCCATGTATGTTAGGGGCTGCAGAGTCCAGATACAAGTCAAATGATCTGAGATGTTTGTCATCCCCACACAGTATAAAATGTTCCATTTTCTTTTTCATGCAAGGTTTGGAATTTGACTGTTGTATTTTTTTATCTGGGGTATTGCTCCACTTAGGTATAGGGAAGGGAGATATCTCCCTGGAGAGTTTACTGGTCCTTAATTCATTAATGTCTCCAGAATGTTCTGAGACCAGTGTTGCTTTGCATTCACAGCAACAGAATTGCATTTAAAAGTTCGGATGGCTTCTGATTCAGACTTCTTATTTCTCAGGAATAATTGGGTTTCGCTTTACCAGTGTGAATGAAATGAAGCCTTTAGCTTCAGTTCTGCTATCAGTGTGGCACGGACTCATTATTTATTCTCTTTCCCGTTATGTGCAGAGTGATCGCTTTTGGCTCATTTTGTTTTAAATTCAATGTAAAGTGAAATCCTGTTATTTGCACACATCGTGTGGCATGCATCTTAAAAGTAGCTAGGCAACCTTTATGCAGATGACACTTTTAACTCAAACTTTTTCATCATTATGAGTGTGCTCCTGTGAAAAGAAGCAGGGTGAAAAAGAGAGGGAAGGAAGGGCTGACTTGAACTCACTTTGGGCAGCTTGAGTCACTTGTAAGACTCTTTGTAGGAAGTATGACCCACACTGAAGATCTCTGCTCCCTTACCCTTAAAACATCAAACTATTCCATGTTTTTCCTTTGAGCTTGGGCGGGTAGGGGGTCTCTTGGCTCTCCTGGAGCTGATAGTAGATCTATCAGGAAAGGGGGATTTCAGAGCTTCTACAGTCCAGCACCAAGCTGTGGACTTCCTTGTCTGGTTCTCCGTTCCGGGCTCAGGAGGGTGAGTGGTCCAAAATGTCTGCAGCTGTAGCCCTGGGAGGTATTTGTGTTCAGACGGCTTTTGAGTTCAGCTGTGTTTCTCAGAAAACAAGAGCTGAATGGAAGACTTGAAAGACTTAAGGGGAAGCCACCATTGCTCAGTTAGTTTGCTTTTAACCCCTGCAAGGAAGAAGTAAAGCTTACTGAAAGGAGATTTTTTGAATAAAAGCATGTCTGTGGGGTCAGGTGTGACCCATCAATGGCGCAGATGGAGCAGGCATCACTACTGCAGCAGTATGATCTCCAGTTGGGAATTGGCCTCTAAAGCCAAAGTCACTGAGATACACTGCACAGGGAGTGTTGTGGTCCCAGACTTTGTAAAGGGTGGATGTCACCTCTTAGAGCAATTCTGGTTTCACTAGATCAAGCAAAAATCTTCCAGGCAGAAAGCAGGGCCGCTGTAAACATTGCACCATGTGCTGTGGCTGCTTTGGCAGAAATGGGATTGGTGTCCTCATGCTTGACACTTACTGCATTGGGACTGTGGGTGATCAATGTGGTGTATGTTGGTATTAAGGAGACACGGTGGTAATGTAGGTCAGTGTACACAACAAAACAATCACAATTCCCCACTTCCCATCAACAGTCAGCATACACAAATCTCACTGTGTTGTGGCCTGGTCCTGGGGAACATGATATGTTCCCTATCCAACTCTTAAGAGGATGGGGGTGTTCAGAGGGCTGATGCCAGAAGCCTGGGAGTGTGGTTTGGGGAGATACAAGGTTGTGTGTCTGTGATTTGCATTTACTGGGAAGTGATTCCTTTGGGCTCTCACTACGTTCACGGTGTCAGCTCAAATACGAGTGACCATGATGGCATCTTCCTACTTATAGTTGAGTTGGCCTAGAGGAGCAGGCTGAGCTGGTGGTAGAAAGGATGGGATGCATTGTATGTCCTTGTTGCCCCAGGTGCTGAGTTTTGGGAGGTGGCAGCCCCAAGCAGCTTACTGAGGTTTCCCTGGAAGCTGATTCAGGACAGAAAATGAAGGTCAGGTTTCTCAAGACTCCTGTTGTCAGATCCCCTTCTGCATACTCATGTCACCCCTCTGGTCTTTATCCATAGCTGAGCCTGAGTGTCTAGCAATAGCAGGACAGCGAGTGTAGCTGTTTCTTAGGGAATGCTAAAAGGGAGAAATTGGAAATGGCCTGGACAAATACTTAAAACATGGGGAGGAAGAATCCAGATTTTTGTGTTTGATTGCTTAGGACAGTAAATGAAAGCCTCGTGTTGCAAGGTAAGGCAACTGTGTTTGTAGCCAGAGGTTGGGTTTGGGGGTTTTTTAATTATTATTAAAGGCCAGCTGTATATATAATCTTGACTTAATTTCTCTGCTGCAAAAGGCTGAAATCATTATCTAGGACTTCATGATTAATGTCCAGTTTGCCTGTACTGAGGGTACTGCTGGTAAGTATCTCCATGCAGTGATTCCTTTATTTGACCTTATGTCTGTGGGTTGGTCATGAAAGCTGAGACTACTCTCATCTTGACTATATTTTAATTACAGGGCAGTAAGAGTCAAGTGGGATAACATTTCAGGTGGTTCATGTGGGAATAAAGAGATGTGGTAAACTGAGCCCTGGTAGCTCACTTGGGACAGTGTGGTGAGTTGTTACTACATTATGGTGGGAGAAGCTGCCAAAGGAATACTACAGCACAATTAAGTGGGACTGTTAGTGACATGGCCGAGTGAATTCATTAGTGGCAGTGGTGTATTCTTGTATCTGCTTTTCCTTACAATTGCCAGGGGAAGATACTCAGGTGAAACAAGACCGGTGGGAAGAAGGGAGGAGGAAAAGAGACTCCAAAGATCTGGTTCTGAAATGCAGCTGTTTCCTGGATGGGTTTTACTGAATACTGGCAGTTTGCTGTCAGAGCAGTATATTTCTGATGAAACATCTTTGTGTAGATGCTGTCTCTGTGCATCTGCTTGTTGGGTAGGTTGGAAACAAGCGGAGGAAAGGACAGATGTACTTCTGTCAGGTGGAGGCTTTAGCACAAAAAGGCTGAATCAAGGCAACAGCTGCCTTTGGCAGAAGATATTCTCAGTTACTGGTGTTTTCACAGGCAAATAGCAGTAAACTTGCAGGGGTATTTGAGATACAAAGATGCATAGACAAAGGTGCCATCTTTGAGATTCCAAAGGAAAGCCAAAGTGAAGAGCTGGAGGCTGCAGACAGTGCAATATTTTCTTAAGTATAGACAGAGCTATTTCTGTTTATCAGCATCTTTGTTAGGAATTAGTCTGCTGCTGAACCTTGTAATTTTTGGAGTTAAGGGGAGATAATAAAGATGACCCTAAAGTAGGAGTGGTTTAGAAGAAAAACAATGCATGTATTGCTTTAAACAGTAAAATAGACCCCTGTAGCAGAGGGTATACTCAGGATCAAGGGCATGAGGGTTTATACTTTCTTCTATAGAAAAAGGGGTCTCTGGTTGAGCTGTGCCGGGGTGTGCGAGATCTCCTCTGTCCTGCTGGGGTGGCCCAGTGCCAGGGTTGATGTATACTGGGTGAGACATCAGGGCATCAAAAGAAGCAGGGCAAGCATTAAGGAGCTCTCAAGGAGATAAATATTGTGTGTGAAAACCCAAGGATGGAAGGAGGGGGAGAATTAAGAATTAGAAAAGCAGCACTACATCTTTTATTGTAATAGCTTTTTCTTCCCTCTCAGGTCTGTTTTCCTCTCTTGTTTGCTACAACAAGTAGGGTTGCACTGTTTGGGTAGTGAGAGGTGAGAAGGTTACTCTCTCAATTTTTAATGTGATATAGTTGAAACAAATATGCCTGCAAGAGAAATGCTCATCATGGCTTGAAACACCTCTATGTTGACCTGGAGAACTTCTGGTGTGAGGGCATTTGTGTCTGGCATCTTAATTCAGAAACAAACCAAATCTGAGAGCTGTCAGTGCTGAATGGTGCTCCACAAGCATGTGATTTCAAATACAAACCTTGTGTAAACTTGCTCCACTGCTCCAAATTTCATTAGAAACCAAACCAAAACACCAAAGTGTGATCATCTGAGGTAGATCTGGCAGGGTTTGTGCTGAGACAGCTATACACTGAGGCATCCAGCTCTGTTTAGGTGCCATCTCACCTGAAAATGGTGTGAAACCAGTATGGAGGCAGAGGGAACACAGCCTGCAGGAAGATGCCATCTGCACCACAGGCTTCCTGGGTGTTGCAGCCAGGCCTCTGGTTTAAAGAGTGTGATTTTCTTTTAAACATGGCAAAAATGATGTGCAAGATGTATTTTTAAACAGAGCATGTTTGTTTTGTATCCCTTTGGAAGAGAGTTTGTGTCTATGTAATCACTTTAGTTAAATTGTATTATTTTCTGTCTCACACCCATCATGCAAAGTTTATATTAAGTGCTTGTGTGTTTTAGTTTTGGTTTTTATTTTGTACAAAGAATCAGGCATGGTTGCATTGGGAAGCAGGTGTTGCAGTGGTATTTGAGACACTTTGCTTCTACCTGGGAAGGGGAATGCTGGACCAGGCAGGGAGGGGACTGGAGGCAGCACTGCCTCTGGGGGCAGTCCTCAGTGTGCCACTCAGTGTGGCTGCACCAAGAGTTTAATGGTGGTTGAAGCATTGCCATGCTGATATCTTTGGAGGGAAGATGTAGAAGATTAGGTACTGCACCACTGTGCAGAGAGTGGTTAAGCAGCCACCTGAGCCTCAGCTTCTGGCGATGGAAACATCCAAAGGATGTCATTGTCTATGGTATTAAAATGCAATGCTTGGAAGTGTCTCACAACACAAAGGTTTGTTAAACGTTGTATTTGGAGAACACTGGGAAGTGCTAAAGTGGCCCTGGGTATGTGTTTGGATAATGGAGCACAAACTGGATTCTTTGTACAGGATTTTTCTCCCCCTGCTTTCCTGTTTGAGGCCTGTGTGTGTGTATCTAAATACTTGTCAATGAAATAAACTCTGAAGCCTGTTTGGGTGCTTCATCTGACAAAAGCTGACTTTTTTCTTCCTAATTATAAATGCTGCCTATGTTTTTGCTCTAGTTTTTTGTAATATCAGAAAAGCTGATCCAACATGCCGTGCACATTTTCCCTGTTACATTATGCCTTGGAAGTTTTGACCTCTAGCTTTTCATAGTAGTTTGTAAATTATGTATGAAAATGTTCTGTATTGGTACCGTATGAACCCCATGGAGATGGGGTGTCTTGAGTTGCTTGGTTTGGTACTGAGCTTGGAAATATTTCCGTGTGCACCCCTAAACTCGAGCAGTACGCTATTTTGTAGTCACTTGTACTGAATATAACTTTCGTCTGTGCATGCAGAAAACCTGGAGTTGCTCTTAGCCAGTTTAAGATAATGGATCACTTGAAAGACTATTGCCTAGTATTTATTGCTGCTCACCAGAGGATAATTTCAATAAGAGTTTATCATATTTATTCAGCAGCAGATTAATAAATTCAGATTTGTTTAAACAAAGGCTTGAGGAAGAACCTGCTAAACGCTTATGGTTATATTCATGGCAGGCATAAGCTACTCCATTTCACTCAATGTACTTGTACTTGCTTATGTCACCAATTAATTTGGCTCTTAATATCTTATTTTCAGCACTTTTTTTCTTCTGGGTACTGCAGTCATATTCATCCTTGATGTAAGTCTTTTGTGGATAATGGCATCTCTGATGCTGTTTGTCTCTGGAGGGGCTTGATTTGTTGTTGTGGCAAAGTCTAGATAAAGAAAAACGCTATTGCAGGAAGGAATGATCTCATATGCTGAACTTGAATCCGGGAAGATCTTGAATATGAATTCTCCTGTGCTGTGCTTGTGGCTTTGAATAGTTCACTCAATCTGTCTTTTCTCCACGTATTTAAATACAATAAAGTACGGTGTTTGTGTATGGAAAATGTATTCAAGTACATTTGTAGTTTGAGATTTTTTGCTAGGAGTTGATCTAAAAAGGAAGAAACCAGGAGGGAAATGAGTGGTCAAAACGATGCCTGGGAGCACACTAGGATGGATGAGAGGTACATTTTGACATAATATGAACTTAAAGCTTTATGTTAATCATGTATAACTTGCTCTACCTGTGTTGGGCATTGCTTCTGGAAGACAAGTGGGTGTTATTAAAAACAAAAGCTTTCACCCAAACTGAAACTTCTTGCACCAAAGTTAAATTTGCAGACCCATATCCTCTGAGGGAAGGGAAATAGTCTGAGTAGGTGGAGTATATTATGTTTGGTGGTGTCCAGATTTTTCTGTGCTGTGGGGTATGTGTAATTTAAGTGTCTCTGCATGTTCAGAACTGATGTATAGATCGTGGTTTTCATTACATGCCTCCTGCATGTACACACACATTTTAAATAGAATTGAACACACCGTGACTTTCTCTGTTTTGCTGGTTGTCATCCCACCAACTTGCTTTTTCTTTGCTTTTAATCGTCTTTATTATTAGGTCACTGCAAACTCTCTCAAATAACATGCACTAACTAAGTATGTCTTATCTGTGAAAACTAAACAAACCCTCAGAGATTAAAGAGTTGGTCTTACAGAGCACAGGTGCCACAAACAGACAACTTAGCACATGAAACACAGTGGGTTTTGCAGGCTTTATTCCTGACTCTGGTAATGTGGGAACCTAGAATGCAGAGAATATTTCTCTGCCTGTTTTGAAAGGTTTTACCCCCCTGGACAGTACTGGTTTTGACCTTTGTCCATGGGAAAATTTGCCTAGCCTCTGGGAAGAATTTGAATCTACAGTGGTCTGAATTTGGTGATAGAATACTATGTGAGATTATTACAGGGTGAAACATTTCGAGTTTTTAGGTCTATTCGCATAATAGATAGACAGAAGTAGAAAACCTCAAAATGGAGGATAAGTTGTAGTTAAAAGCTTCTTTCTCCTTCTTCACTAACTTCATATTTTGCAGCAATAGTGGTTTGGGATGATTGGATACAGAATTCTGCAGTTCCTGTCTATGTGATTTAGGAACTTGTTGGACATTGGTAAAAAAGTGAAAATATCTTACATTTTAAGCTTTCATTGGGTAATTTACCTTTAAAAAGGCTATGAGATCTTTGTAAGTTGTCTTCTTGATTCATTCTCTGCTCTGTGCTATGTCTAAGCCATGCCAGTGGCTTGTACTCCTTAGATAAGAATTAATAAACACCCATCTGGAGACTGAGAAGCATGAAGTCCCATTCGCCTCCTTTTTTTCTTCTGGCAAAACTCTACATGTCTCCCCCATCAGGGAAGGCAATAATTAATGACGTGGACAGCATTATGGTAGATCCATTTCAGACCTAGCTAGAGCAGTGGCAAGAGCAGCACAGCCTGACCCAGAGTCCTGTGCTCCTTTTTGTGCTGGATAGTTGAACCAGCACTTGTGCTCTACTGGAGATTTTGGCATTCACAGAAGATGGTGATGTCTTGGAAAGCTCTGCCACAGTGAAAGTCTGGTGTTTGGACCTGCAGAATATGCAGGGTTAGTAATATTTGTTAAAATGTAACATTTTAGTAATGTTAGGAAAACGTAATGGATGGTGACCTTTTCTATGTAAAATTAAGCAAACGAATGCCATGGTTATTAACATAAAAAGGCCTACTAACAGTTGTTGACTTTCTAGGAAACTGCATGTGTTGGTGGTTTCTGTTCCATCACAAATGGATTTTTCTGTGTCCTGGGAGTGAATCACAATTTTTTTTCCACTTTGTTTTTAGTTAAAAAGTTAAAGAGAGAGAACCTTTTTATACAAGTGGTTGGAAAGCTGAGCAAACCATAGGAGATAAACTGGCAAAGACTGTTGAACCAAGCAATGGAAGTGACTGATTCTTGTGCCTTCAAATCCTTGACAAAAAAATTATTAATGTGACTAATATGTTGGTCTGATAATGTGATCTACTCTTGCACTGTAAATGATTTTATGTGGGCACTATGCTTTCTGAAATCCAGAGTAAAACAAAGCAACTGGTGCATACATTTTTGCCATTATCTGTAGTGTTTGACGTCCAGTGCTGATGCAAGCTTAAAATTATTGGCCAGCAGGGAGTAAGAGAAATCTGGACAATTTTCTATGCTTTGAAGTCTTCCAGTGTACATTTAAAACACCTGGGCATTCGCATCTGTGCAGTCTCTGGGCTGCAAGTGGTTATGTGCCTGGTGACCTTCTTCAGGCAGCACTTACCTGGCAGCCTCAAAGATACACTTGCAGTTAGTATTTGTTGCATAGATGTTAGAGGGTTTTAACTGCTTTTGTGTCTGGACTGGTGGCAAGGCTCTGTAATTGTTATTTGCATGGAATTAATGGTGGGATGTGGATATCAGAACTGAAGTGGTGGTGTGCTGGGGCTCATGGGTGTGTAGGTGGTACAAGATGGGGCTCCTAATGGAAAGCTGCTGTTGTCGGCTGCATCTGCCTGTCTGCTGGAAAGAAGGAGAGGCGAAAGTCAGCACGCAGTGTTCAAAACTGGTGCTTTTTATTCCGCCTGATGTGATCTTGCAGGACCTCTCTGTTAAAATAGCCAGAGGTGGTTTTAAATGTTGCTCTCCTGTGTTGTCAACAGGGAGTGTACCACCCCACCAAGCTGTCTGGAAATACCCACTCCCTCTGTTTGCACTGCTGGGAGAGAGATGGGTGTGTGATGGGAGAAGCTGGAGTTTGGCTGGCACTGCTTCAGCTGCTGCTCTGCCCAGGAAACACCAGTGTTCCCCTGCATAGCCTGGAATGGGATGGGAGGTTGAACTTTGTTGCTGTTCAGAGCAAAACAGTGATGGACACTGCAGAAACCAGAGTTTACAACTATCAGTTTGGGGTAACTGATTTATTTTGAGGATAAGGGCAAGGAAGAGAACTGGGTGCTGCTTATGCAAATTGCATTTGTGCTGGTCTGGCATTAGAGTATCAGATGTCTGGAACTCCTAAAAGTGCAGGGACATATAGGTCTGTATGTGATTTTGTTACTAAATGGAGATAGCAGAGACAAATGGCCTGCATGGTGTTTCTGTAGAGGTATTTTGTGCACTAACCATGTCAGAGCCTCACTGAAGGGTGGAGATGACTGGACTATGTAGGTTTTGGTCCTTACCTCTTAGCATGGGACCAGGGAAGGTGGCATTGAAGTTGTGGAGCACTATCCTTGGGCCTGAGAACCTCCTCTCAGCCAGTGACTGAAATCTGGTGTCAGGATCATAAGGGGAGATTTTCATGGCTGTGCAGCTGGGCAGCAGCTACCAGGAATACTGTTAATGAGTGTTTATGACCCTTCCTGGTGCCTTCAGTGGTTTTGGTGCAATAAATGGACACCTTTTTAGTGCTAGTTTGAAAAGGGACAAACTATTTTTGTTCAATTGCTCCCGATTTGTGCCAACTGTGCTGTGACCTCTGCCAGTCTCTGTGCATTAACAAACTTCTTAAAGGTTTTACGGACATTTTCCATTAGCCACACCGTAGCTGTTGCATGAATATTTAATGTCAAGAGCAGTACTTTTTGTTATTTTTATTCTTTTTTTCATTGCTCTGCTTTGACAAAATTGGATATTTGCCCTCACAGACCAGGTGGCAGCCACATGCCCTGCACACCCGACTTGTACCTTCCTCTTCACTTTTTATCTGCAGTTTAGCAAGGCCCTAAACTTCTCCTCTTCCTGGCCCTCCTCCTCTGTATCCCTCAGGGAGCGGTGCCACTTCTCACAGATTTGCAATTGAACTTCACTGAGCACAATGGCTGTCCCATGCCTTGCCTGGGTGCCAGGGGATGAATTCCCCACACTTCATGGGTCTCTGGGCCGCCTTTATCTGCAGCAGAAACAGAGGAATGCCTGCAAGGCAGAGCCACTTCTGAGGGTGCACGTGGATCCACAGTGTCTGGGATACCCTCTGAGTATTTTATTTCTTTGCTGAAGGAACCACATTCTTTGATTTGTAGCCCAAGTCCTCTTTGTTGGTGATTTGTTCGATTAGTACGTTTTCCCTTGTCATCTTTCAGTGTTTGTATTGTCTCCTGTTCCCCACTTCTTGTGCACATCTATAGGCTGTGTTTTGTTCTCAAGGAAGACTCTCTTACATTTCCCAGGAGGAAGAATAATGCATGCCCAGGATACCCAGCTGCATGGGGCAAAGGTGGAGGTTTTATGGCATCAGGATAAGTTTTGCTAAGTGAGCGAGGTGTCTGCTTAGCTACATTTGAATGTTTCCTAAACACTGATGTGGAACACCCCTGCCATTACTGTAGGGTGGAGGAGTTTGTGTCCCCAGCTGGCCCAGTGGAGTTGCAGGGTGGGTGATGGAATTTGTCTGAACTGTGCATCTGACATCTCCATGTCAGAGCTGCGGGCAGGACATGGGGCCTTTCTATGGCTATCTACCTATCTTCTTCAATACAAATTTGGGGGTGAAGCTCGTCAGTTTATGACCAGGTGATCCGTCTGGTGGATGCGGGAAAGGCTGTGGATGTTGTCTATTTGGACTTCAGCAAGGCCTTTCATACTGGCTCCCATAGCATACTCCTGGAAAAGCTGGCAGCCCATGGCTTGGACAGGAGCGCTCTTCGCTGGGTTAAGAACTGGCGGGATGGCCGGGCCCAGGGAGTGATGGTGAATGGTGCTGCATCCAGCTGGCGGCCAGTCAGTAGTGGTGTCCCTCAGGGGTCTGTGCTGGGACCAGTTCTGTTCAATATTTTTACTGATGACATGGATGAGGGTATTGAGTCTTTCATTAGTAAATTTGCAGATGACACTAAGCTGGGAGCTTGTGTCGATCTATTGGAAGGAAGGAGGACTCTGCAGAGAGACTTGGATCGATTGGATGGATGGGCAGAGTCCAACAGGATGAAGTTTAATAAGTCTAAGTGCCGAGTTCTGCATTTTGGCCACAAAAATCCCCAACAATGTTACAAGCTGGGGACAATGTGGCTGGACAGTGTCCAGGCAGAAAGGGACCTGGGGGTGCTGGTCGACAGCCGACTGAATATGAGCCAGCAGTGTGCCTTGGTGGCCAAGAAGGCCAGTGGCATCCTGGCCTGTATTAGGAGTTGTGTGGCCAGCAGGAGCAGGGAGGTCGTTCTTCCCCTGTACTCGGCACTAGTAAGGCCACATCTTGAGTGCTGTGTCCAGTTCTGGGCCCCTCAGTTTAGGAAGGATGTTGAGATGCTTGAGTGTGTCCCGAGGAGGGTGACAAGGCGGGTGAGGGCCTTGGAACACAAGCCCTATGAGGAACGATTGAGGGAGCTGGGGTTGTTTAGCTTGGAGAAGAGGAGATTCAGAGGTGACCTTATCGCTCTCTACGACTTCCTGAAAGGAGATTGTTGACAGGTGGGGGTTTGTCTCTTCCACCAGGCAGCAACTGACAGAACGAGAGGACACTGACTCAAGCTGCATCAAGGAAGGTATAGGTTGGATATCAGGAAAAAGTTTTTCACGGAAAGAAGAATAAAGTACTGGAATGGTCTACCCAGGGGGGTGGTAGAGTCACCATCTCTGGATGTGTTTAAAAAAAGACTGGACACGGCACTTGGTGCCATGGTCTAGTTGAGGTGTTAGGACATGGGTTGGACTCGAAGATCTTGGAGGTCTCTTCCAACCTTGTTATTCTGTGATTCAGTTAGTTTTATGGAAACTGTGGTCACTGTTGAATTGATTTCCATATGTGCAGGTGCTGGTGCTGGTTAATGTGTAGGTGGCCAAATCTGTAGAAAAGCCCCAGCAAGCCGTTTGTGCAGAAGCAGGTTTCCACCCCTGCTGGTTATGGTGGTGTGCTTTAGCAGCCTGTGTCACATACTTGCGTTTCTGAGACTTAAGGGACGCTGAGGGGCATGCTACTGTAACCATTGAGTACTTCTGCAGTTATCTCAACAATGGTCCATGCTGGCGAGAGCAGGTGTAGGATGCTGCAGGTGTAGGATGCTGCATGTATTGTCTGTTCAGAGAAGCTTTGTGCTATTTGAAGACATCTTCCTGCTGGGGATTGTGTCAGTAGGTCTGTTTCTAATAGTTAATTTAGGTGTAACTTGCTACAGCCAAGTTATAACCACACATTCTGGCTTAGTTTGTATTCCAGCTCTTAGTGTGAGGCTGGGGCTGAGGGTTAGAAAAATATTTGATGGACTAGGAAGGCTTGGGAGCAAGAGGCTTTTCCTTCACCGTCATCCCTTTGACTTAAGCAGCCACAGCACTTTGTTCTCCAAAGCTTGGTCTCTGTACTTCTGACACCAAGCTAAACCTGATGAATGGAGAGTTTGAAACCTCCTGTCTTGCCAATTAGTTCCTGAAGCCTGTGGTCACAGTCGTGACATTGCGGGTATCATAACTGCGGGGGCCCAATCTGCCCAACATCTCTCCTGGGTTTGCTTTTCTAGGATGTGAAAATTGAAATGTTCAGTTCTGGAGGCAGGTGCTGAGGAGTATGTGGGAATGGAGGGCTGGGGCTTGAGAGGCCAAAGCACTTCTCATTGCAGCCTCCCTGGAGTGATGCTGGATTGTGACGACAGTGAGATTGGGCTTTGCAAAACCTACTTAAAATTTCACGACTGCTCCACAGGTAGGTAATAGCTTTGAGGCAGCAAATCCATTTGTTCTATCTCCCAGACCTACTACTCTACCAGCCACAGCTGCTCATTGCAGACATGTAACAGTGAGGGGATGGGGCTGCTTGGAGGCACTCTGCCCGGCCCTGTGCGCCTTTAGCTGAGGAGGGAGGGAGAGATGATGTCCACAAGACCTTTTCAGGAAGGAAGGGAAATACCCCTGGTGTCCTGCAGGCACGGAAAAGTGTGCAGAAGGCAGGAGGAGTATTATCGGTGAGTATTCATGGCTTCAGGTTTTGCTTTCTAAGAATAAGAAAATGTTTCTTGGGTGAAGAATTGTTAAGAAGTGTAAAGCATTACTGGAAAGCAAGTGGTGGCTGTATTGAGCTTGCTTTCTTTCCCATGCAAAAAGCTTTTGTCTCCTTGCAGGTACCTGCTATCACCTTTGGTATGCTTCCATGCCAAATTAAACTGATATAAGTAATCTTACTTCCTTTGGATTTAGGGAGTGAGAACCTATGCTTGATCTCTTTGCCTTCCTCTCTGCACTGAGAAAGGAACTGGGGCTGTGGCGTAGTTTTTTCAGAGGTGAGACTGGCTGCCATCTTGTCAGCAAAGGACTGCTAACCTGCAGTCTCTGAATTGGACATGCATAAAAAAAAATGTTAGTAACAAGCTCCTTCTTTTTAATCACCTTTATAAGACGTGCTGGAAACATCCAGGCTTCCCCACTGTTCCCTATCCTGTCCCTGGGGGAAAAATGTATCTGATTGCTTAAACTTGGATTTCCCTAAATGAGAGTTTACAAGCAATTGGGACACTTCCATCATTGCTCTAGCCTTTTATTCAAGATAATATTAAGAGACATCATAACATCACATTGTCAGAACAAACAAAGCACTATGTAATTTTATCCCATATTAATGCAGAGCGTCGCAGATGGTGCTATCATTAGACAGCAATCTATAAAAATGGCCCATGAGACAAAGCCCTAGCATAATTATTTATTCTTCAATTATTTATTCAGCCCTTTAGGATCTGTAATACTGACAGACAGCACAGAATGTACTGCCTACCAATTTGCAGATCTTGACTGACTGAGTCCTCCGTCATTGATGGAATAAAACGTGTGGGGGGAGGGTGATGTCTTATGGCTTTGAATTTTATTTTTTGTTTGTTTTCCTGTTTATTGCATGACTGTAAGGCTACCACTTTGAAGCAACCTCTGTTCATCTGTTTATTTCAGTTAATTGCAAGGCAGATTTAGTGTTCTGAACCTGGGGTTTTTAATCTCTTGTGTGCTTGGAGCCAGGGATTGATTTCCCCACAGGACTAACATCAGCTGGCCAGCCTTGCAGGGCAGACTAATTGGGTGGGTGCCTGCTTTCCTGCCAGCCCTGTCAATCTGGGGAGCTCTGCACTCCTCAGCAGTTGACAGTGCTGTGGGTTCTGCACAGACCCACTGTTTCCAGTTGGATTAATGAGTGAAGATGCAGGCTTGTTTGGTTAAGACTCTCTGGCCCAAGACATGGCCTGGTCCTGACAGCTATTACTATTGCAGTGGCCTTTTCAGAGAGGAATTTAACCCCTTGATGAATTTTTACTGTTGCTTTACTATCAAAATTATGTCACTGCCATCAAAAGCAACACATCTGCCTCTAAATGTATCTCTTCCTCCTCTGTGATAAGACAAATATTTCTGTGGTTTCCCAGTGAACCAGAACAGGGAACTGATTTGGTTTAAAACTACGGACTGATTTAGGTTTAGGCTCCAACTGAAAATGAAACTGCTTAAGTGTCATTGTCCAAAATGGCTAATACTAATCAGAAAAATCCTCCTAAGTGACTGTATTATATTAACTGTAACATTAACTCTGTAGGAGTTGAGAGTCCAAATAAAATGCAAATTTGTCTGTCACTAATGTCTGCTCTCTCTTTCCAGTGTGTGTTCGTTAGGTTCATCTCTTTGACATCCATATTGTCAAAGCCCCTGCCTTTGTACTGAAGCATACCTTAAACTACTGCCCGAAGGTATCCTTCTGTACTGTGGGGTTGTTTTTTTTATAAAATAAATCTATAATGTTCCGTTGGAAAGTCTCCCTCCATCACCACAGCACTTGTCTTCCTATCAGTGATAAAAATGAACAATGGCCCTTTCACTCAGAAACAGTATTTCAGTTATTTATAGATTATATTAACTACATGTCTTTAAAACTGTAAAATCCAACCCTGCTCTTTTATTTGATGTTGAGTCATTCTAGCAAGTCCTTTGTATTAAGCTGGTAAATTTTGTGCTGGTGTAACTAACCTCCTAATTTTTTAATTTAGTGGTAAATCTATAATAAGGGCCTTGTAACCAACAAGATAAACTCTCTAATTAGATTTGTTTGGAATTTCTAAGTGCCTGTTTAGAGGGCCAGGTTAGCTAGTTTTGTTCTTGACGAGATAGGATCTCTTGGTCATTTGCTTCATTTAAGTAATTTCTTAAATTTGACTTAAATCTTGTTCTGGGTTTTAAAAGTAGATGGAGAAAATGTGTATGTATTCCATATCTCAGCCCTGCAGGCAGCCAGAGCTGCCATTGCTTGGCAGAACATTTAAATTGCATGGAAAGGAGTTATGGGCTGCTGTGCTGTCACTTGTTTAGCCAAATCCTCTGGCTCCTCACTTCTGTGTGAGTCCCCCTCCCTTTTCCAGCCTCTATGACCTAGGCTTCACGTGCTTCAGCATTCCTGAGGCAGCAGGTCCTGATCCAGGCCGTGCATGTGTGGGGCTGCTCTAGTGGGGGATGTTTTGTGTGTGCTGGGCCCTGGGGACTCGGTGAGGCTGTGCTGGGCACATGCTGATTGTGGTGGGAGACCAGTGAAGGCAGGGTGGGAGTGGAGCAGCCTGACACTCTTCCATGGCTGCTAGGAGCCTGTGTCCAGGAGAGCTCTCCTGCAGGAGTGGGGCTCGCCTGCTGGGGTAGTTTCACAATTTAACCTACTTTCAGCCATCCCCCATTGTGTAGCTCTTAGTCACACAAGCTGAAATGGGAAAAACCTCACCTTCTTATTGCTCTGGGCTTTCTTTTTCTCCTGTGGTATTTTTAGATTTGGGAAGCCTCTGGAGGGGCTGGGACACCAGGAAAAAGGGGCAGGCAGCAGCCATGGCTGTGCCCACCTGTAGCTAGCCCAGGCCCACTTCTGCCCTTGGAATGGAGAATATCCCCTTTCTGGGAAGTCACTTCCCAGTGAAGGCCCCCAAAGCTTCCTATCCTCACCCTCCATTTAAAAGAGCGACTAAATGAATTCAGTGAGGGTGACTAAAAGAGCCAAGAACAGTTCCCCAAGCACCATTTTTGGCATCTCTGCCCCTTAGGAGAGCTATGCCATGGCTAATCCCCAGGGTCCTCCTCCCGCCCACCTTCCTGGGTTTGGGAGGGGAGCCAAAGCCGGATCCTTGGGATGTGACGTTACTCTGAAATACCAATTGCTACGGTTGCCGAGGTCTGTTTGTCAGCACTATTCAGCACTGCTTAATCCCCTTTTGTGTCCACTCTGGAAGGACAGCTGGGATTTTGCAAGTTGGTTCATGCTGTATTCACAGCCCTGGGGAGAAGGAAGGTGAAGCCACACATGGAAAGGTGTTGGGTGTGGGGATGTGTGTGCATATGTGCTTTGCCTTCATGAGGTGTTCATGTATTATTAAGAAGAATATATCTGAGTGATACTAGCAACTTAAGCAAGTAAATTAGCGGCAAAGTCTGAAAAATCTCTGCTGACACGCAGGCTTTAACCCAGGCAGTTGTGCCAAAAGATCCAGAAAAGGCTTAATGGCAGGAGATAATGCTGCTGTGTCAGCATACATTTTCAGCCCTGGCTGTGAATTTCCTGGCTTTTGTGTACTCAAGTTAAACCCTGATGTTAGTAGCCCATCACCCCTTCCAAATAAGTACCCTCAAACAAAGAGAGAATCAAATCCCAGCAGTTTGCTACTTAGTGGGGGAGACTGGTGGGTAATAGCGTGTTCAGAGGCATGAACCTGATGAACACTGAGAGCAATGTTACAGTCCATGAGTGACCTATTACACCTGCAGTAGTCTGGGTCAGTATGGACATTCCTGGCCAGAAATTCCCAGAAAAATATATTTAGTTCATGGATCAATAGCTGGACCTAACAAGTCCTTGGGAGTCAGAGATGCAGCCACTGGTAATCTTTGTGCTGTTGCGGATAGTGAAGCATGTGCGTGCTAAAAAAACCATCTTTCTTAAGCAATTGTTTGATTATACTTTCAATGAATGCACGCTGCAACCAAACACTTTCATGACAACTGTATAATCTAATTACTGTAGCAATTTATCTGTGGCTCTTTAATATTTTGCTGTTTAGTCCTTGCACCCTGCAACTTCCCAGGCAGGGGCGTGTGCTGCAGTAATCCCTGTTATGTCCTGGATGCTGGAAATGCCACATGAGCTCCTGGGAGCATGGTAACAGTGGCACCCAGGGCATTTGCTGTCTAAAACATGATCATTCTGACAGCACCAAAATAAGAAGACAGATACTGGAAAGAATAACAAAGATACCTAGCAACATTTCAGTGACAGCAGGATTTGATTTTGAGACTCAGATTCTGTGCCGGAATCCATTAGGTTCTGATTCCCAGGTGTCCTACTCCCTCAATCTCCTCTAACAAGAAACATTCAAGAGAAAGGAAAGGGAAATCTCTCTCTTGAACTCGAAGCTGTAACTGGTGTGTGAGTGAATCTATCTAATCCAGCAAAGCAGGGACAGGGTTTATCTTCTGCCTCAGCCAAGCCCTTCTCAGTGTCTACAGTGAGGAAATGTATGAAAATGTAATGTTCTTGGTAATTCATGCTATGTGCATGCCTTGGGGTGGCTGTGCATTGAGTGTGGCGTATTCACACTGTTGGCAGCCTGTCTGTGCTCAGCCATCCGGCCAGCCCTTTCACTGGCACTGGTGTATCCCCATCCCAGGTGACCACTGTTAAGGTTTAGCATGGTTGGAAGCGTGGCCTTGAGTATCATCAGTTCTGCTGACCAAATAAACTGGAGACATGAAATGTTAGAGGTGTTTTGTGCCAGGTGGGTTGTCTGGATTTGTGTGATGGTTGCTAGAGAGAAACGCGCACTCCAGATGTGACATTAAAAATAGGTCAGATGACTCAGGCCCTTAAGCTTCACCATGAGCTCTGCAGAGATGAGATGCCTAGACAACTACAAGATTGTAGTTACTTGAAGAGGATATGACTTGTACTTGGCTCAGATGAATATGGGTTTGGACTTGTGCTTAAAACATGTCTTAGCAGAGGTGGTGGTTTCTTGGAAGAACAAATATTGTTATTTCCACTACAGCTTTTTATTTTTTTCTTGTTTTGGATGCTGTACTGGGGCACAGATCAGAGGTACCATTCTGCATTCTTTTGGCCTTGGAAATTTCCCCAGGTGTGTTTGCCTTTGTCTTACTTACCCTTGCAGCAAGCACGCCCATGGGCATGTACAACCACCCATTTGCCCTCTCCCTTGGAGCTGTTATGGTGCCCTTGCTACAAAATGGTTTTGTGGGAAATGGTCTGTAGGAATAAGAGTGGGGTCATCTTTTTGTTTTAAGTCATGGGTTCTGTGAGCTCGTTTGATTTGTAGAGCTGACTTCTAAAAAGACCTGATGACTCTGGTTGCATACTGCTTACCATTATGAGTGATGCATGCAGTCCACTGTGAAGAATACAGTGCAGGGCCTATGAAATTACAGCTTACCTAATGCTTCTGCCTTTTTAGTAGGGTTTAAATGGTGTGGTTAATATCTATACTATGGTGATTGGAGATGCAAGGAGGAGATCTGTCCACAAGCCAATTCTTCTTTTGAACCATCTTTGCCCCCTGTATCCAGATTGCTGAACAGAGCCTTTGGTCCTACTTCCCTCCTCCATCTTCTATGAAGAATTTTCCTCTGCACAGTTGAACCCAATATGGGTTCAGGTAAAACCAATTGTGCAGCAGACCTAGTGAAGATAAAGTGACTGCCACACTTTAATACTTAAAGTGCTTCTTAAAAGCTCCTTTTCTATGAAAGACAGTTTTTTGAGTACACAGCTGACTTGGGAAGCTGGTGTTCTACAAGTGTCCTGTGGTCCTCATTCAGATGGGTAGTTTGAAGAGGGACTGATGGGGCTGACCCAGATGTTCAGAGGCTGGTGCAGCTGCTACAGGGTTTTGGTCTGGAAACGTTCAGCTGCATTTCACCCAAAGAATTGAAA
Organism: Aphelocoma coerulescens; assembly: GCF_041296385.1. Classification (NCBI taxonomy): domain Eukaryota; kingdom Metazoa; phylum Chordata; class Aves; order Passeriformes; family Corvidae; genus Aphelocoma; species Aphelocoma coerulescens. The sequence goes on along the minus strand of NC_091015.1, from coordinate 154,197,035 downwards.
AGTCCTTAAACAACCAGCACTGTCAGGTGGGAAGAAGGAAATGGAGCATCTTCCTCACCTCTTCTTTTTATGAAACCGATACAACCCCAAACCTCAGTGAGTCAAACAGTCACCTTCTACTTATTTTTCTCCAGTGGGCCTCCAATTTCTGTGTCATAGGGACAGTATAAATACTGCCTGTAAACATACAGATCGTGTTTTCAATAAAACCGGACTACACTAAATTAGAAAGTGAAGTTTATTCCATGTTACTCTGATATGCTGGTTTATGCTGAAACCACAGTTTAACCCGTTCTTTGAGTTTTTAAAGAAGTGGAATATCTATTACTTTTCACGTCTGTAGTACTTCAAATACTGCAAATAAGGATAACAGCTAACATAAGGGGGATGTTTTGTCAGTAATTTGTTGGCATACAAGAGTTATTTATTACAGAGAAGTTGGTGAAGCTCTGCCTTTGAAGATTTCACACAGAGTTGTGGTTTTCACTCTTGGCCTCTGTATGGCTTATTGTCCTTCTCACGGTGGTGGTGGTGGTGAACATAGGCTTTTCTGATTGCTCCAGGCAATGGCTGGTAGCCTGCCCGCTCTGAGAGCAGGGATTGCGGCATCTAAATATGCAAGTAAATAAAAATGATTTTTAAAAAAGGGACAGTAAAATAAAATGAAATTTTAAAAAGGACATGGGAGGAGGCAGGAATGAGGATGCTCTTTTCTCAGTTTCTCCTTCTCCACGAGGTTCTTTTGGATTGTGAAACCTGATGGAAAGGATGATATGGGAATGTTGTAGTGGTCCACAGTGCTGCACTTCTGCATTGGGCCACAGGTATTGGAGAGCATCTCACTGACAGACATGGAGAAAATTGTAGCTTCTCATAACTCCATAGGCTGCTTGGAAAAATGTACCATTTAATGGATATAATATTACAGAGCCTTAAGGGTGAGTCATGGTATGTTGTTCAATAGCTGGATTCTGTCAGATAGATACAAGTCTTCATTTTGGAGAGCAATGCTTTCAGGCCATGGCGAGAAACATCCAATAAAGGTTTTAATCTGTAGGAAGTTGAACTTCCTCTGTGTTGTGTGTGACCTAGGTGCCACTTAAATCTCATGTATCTGTCAAAATACTTCATAGGTGAATTGAAGTAGCATCTTGGCTTCATGGTGACCCCCCTGTTTTGGTGACAGTTTCCTCCCTGGGAACATCACAAGGAGCAGAGGTGTCAAGTGTCTTTGTTTCACTTGGTCAGCCACTTGACTTTCAGTAGCATCTTTTTTTCCAGGTCTCTATGCTAAATCAAGAAAAAACAATCTATCTTCAGCTGGCATCCCGTAGGCTGGCCTCATGCACCCCATGCAGAGCCTGTGTGCTACAGGAATCATGGAGAAGTAGTTGGAAGGGACCTCAAGGATCATCTGGTCCAGCCTTTCTTGGCAAAAGCATGGTCTAGACAATATTCCCAGCACCTTGTCCAGCCGAATCCTAAACACATCCAATGCTGGAGAGTCTGCCACTTCCCTGGTGAGATTATTCCAATGACTGGTTGTTCTCATTGTGAAAATTTTTTGTCTTGTGACCAGCTGGAATCTCTGCAGAAGTAACTTGTACCCATTGCCCTTCACTTTTCCCTGTGACAGGAACGGAACCCTCTGGGGCAGGAAGGTCTCCGATAGCTGGGAACAGCGAGATGATGAGGTGTTTGAGCAGCTGAGTGTTGAACTGGGGTTTGCTCAGCAGAGGTGGCTTGGAGCCGGCAGCTCAGACCTCTGCTGGGACAGGATAGCTCTCCTGGGCTGTCACAGCCACTCCAGGCACATGTCTGCTCTTGCCTCCATGTTGGGACAAAGGCACAAGTTGCTCATCTACTTGGAAAGGGTCTGCAGGATGCTTTGAAACCAGTCATGAGAGTTTAATTTTGAAGAAAATCAGGATGTGAGGAAAGAGATGGCTGTGAACAGGGGCAGTGGGGTGGGAGGGGGGAAGCAGGCCAGCCTGTCTGCATGGCCCTGGTTGGGGTTTGAGTGGGCTATGAGTGGTGTGGTGCTTGTTGGGAGGATTAGAGCAATAAGAGCTTCAGTATCTCTGAAACAAGAAAAGCGTCTGGTGTATTGTGCTCACATTCCTGAATGAAACTATTTTACAGTGGTTCTGGTAAAAGGTTTTAGGGCCAAAGAGAAAATGGGAATGTTTCAATTCTCTTTATAAGGATAGTCTATTTGCATTAACTCCTTTGTGTTACATTGAAGAGAATGTCCTGGCAAAATGTCATTTGAAAGGATTATTTTAGAGTTTAAATGCGTCTTGCCAATCCCTTCTTTCTTCCCTTCACCTCCAAGAAGAGCAGGGAAGTGTATGCTAAAATAAATTTTGGCTTCCTAGCTATTTAGGGGAGTAAGAGTATAAATAATTTTGAAAGAACTTAAAGCTTACAGAATGGAAAACATTTGCTTCTGCAGTTCATTGCAGCTGAAAAAATTTGTTTTATTAACTTCCCGCTTTTCAGTTTTGGTGCAAAGTGCACAGGTTTACAGCCTGAAAAAGGATAGAAGCTTGGCTTGCATGGCCATTCTTATTACATAGTCTTGTCCAGATCTCACTTTTCTCCTTATTTACAACCTTTGTGAAGTTGTTTTTGTTGAGATTTGATGAATATAAATTCTACAAAACAGTGATGAATTGAAAGTGAGTAATAATTTAGCACTTGATTTTGAGTAGTACTCTTGACACAGTGAAATTAGACTTCTATTGCATTTTAATCTTAATATATTTTAAAAAGAAAGGAAGGTAATTGACTGTTTCTCACTGAATTTTATAAATGGATTTGTAACTCTCAGTGGTTCCAAAAAGGAATAAATTTGAATGATGCATGAGAGGATGTGGTCTATGACTTCTGGCACAAAAGAAGCAATGCTCCAAGGTGTACTTTACACAGATACTGCAGTGTGAACAAAGCTTTGCCACAGGCCATTCCTAATTTCTCATCCACTTGTGAACATACTGTTGTGATTGCTTATGAAGAGATAGAACAGTCAAGACTATTAGTATTTTCTGCTGTGACTTAGCAGGTAAGCCTGGTGGGGGTTGAATGCCACCTGTCTTGCTTTGTAAACCTAATGCTGTAGTTTGGGAGCTGTCTATTCACAGGCAACTGGCTTTCCGTTTTCTCTGGGTACTGATCTTGCAAAGTTGATTGTTGGTTTTGCTACAACCCTCCTTTGCTATATGCAGTAATTACAGACTGAGGCCTTGTTTGTATAGCACATTTGATTCTTAAAAATATTTTAAGCTTGTTTTCTTTCTTGATGTTCACCTCTGATACCTTCTGACCCTACAGTGGAGATGCAGCAGGAGCCAATGGCAGTTCTGATGAGAGAAGTGATAGCAGAGGACCCTTGCAGCAGTGACAGCACAGAACTTTTGCAGTGGTGATGGGACAGAACCCTTAGAGTGGTGATGCCACAAAACTTTTGCGGCAGTGATAGCACAGAACTCTGGCAGTATTAAGATTGCAGGGTCCTTCAAACAGAGGTGAAGCTTCTGTCCTACCTAAAAAGGTCTCCTGGTAGGTAAGCATAAGTATCCTGTTCTGAGACAGACAAAATGTATACTCTCCTCTGTGCATCCATGGTCATAAAAGGTTTTCCTTGTGGGAAACTACCTGAGATTTTACATCTGGTTCTGTCATTCAGGTAAGGTGTCCCATGCAGCATGACCAGGCCTTTACATTGCCAAGATAGACGACTTAGTGACTATAAGCCAGCTGACAGAACAGTTGCTTTTGGTAATTTCTTTCCTGAAAAGTGTTTTCTTCTGATGCAATACAGCATAATTTTCTCCCCAAAATACAGACATCAGCACATACGTAAATATACTCTTTACCAAAAGAGAGATGAGAATACTGCCTGACGTCCAAGAGATAGCATGCAGTTCATTCACTTGTGAAGTTTAGGACATATTTCCACAGCAGTAGAAAAAAACGAGTAAAAATGTAGCTTGGAAAGCCTGAAAACCACACTGACATGCTTCTTGTCCAGCAGCCACCTTGCCTAACCACAAGGCCAAGATTACTCGGCTCCTCAGTCAGATCTGTGCAGAGTGGTGCTGGGATCCATAAATTAAGGTTATTCAGTATCACGGTTGTTAAACTCCATTTGCCTTTCATTCTGCATTTATCAGAGTGATCCATGGAGAACTGAGTAAACAAAGAAAATTATTTAATTTTAGGAGAGATTAATCTTATAAAAAAAATAGAATTCGGAGGAAACTGTGCAAAGTACATGTTTGTTTCCAAGGGAAACAGTAATGAGAAAGAGTTAGGTCACTGTGGAAAAAAAAAAACACATAAAAGATCTTTTTTAGCAAGGACATGGAAACAGAGCTTATCTTCTTGGACAGCTTTGCCTAATAGATAAGGCCCTGGACTGGAAGCGGGTTCAAATCCCAGCTCTGCTGGAGAATTTCTGTCAATTTAGACCTCTCAGTTTGTGCCCTTGTAATTTGTTTTTGCAAAGAGAAAACAGTAGTTTGTCCTCTGAAAGCTGTTCAGAGTAGAGATGAGGGCCTTGGGTGGCCCCCTGGTGTGGTGCAGGTCCCCACCTGTGCAGGGACTTGGGGCCTGAGGGTTGAGCGTGACAGGTTGTCCTGCTCACTTGTATGTCCTGACTGGGATACTTTCGCCCTCCTTTAGCAGACAAGTTACGAATCATCAGCAGTGGTCTTAGAGACCTTATGCATTGTAAAATACCTCCCTTTTTCACCCTCAACTTCAGAGAAACAGAGTGACTATATTGGTCACGTCAGTACCTTTGAGCCAAGGCCCAAATGCTGGTGAATTAAACCTTGTAGCAGGCTTTTGGAGTGTCTAAGCATTATCCCAGCTTTGCTGGTGGTGAATGAAGCATGGGAAGGTTAACTGGTGTGCTCAGGATTATACAACACTGTGAACCACCCCAGACCTACTCGCTTTGTATTCGTTCCTCTGTCTGAGGGTGAGGATTAATGTATTTCATACTACCAAACCCAACCTATAAGGGCTAGGTTAGTTATCAAAGAGCTGGAGAATTGGAAGAGATACAGATCTTTCTGAACTGTGAGTCTTCAAGATGTCAGAAAATGAAGTCCTGTGTTGCTTGGTGTTACAAAACCTCAACTTGGTAACCCAGTGCTGAGCCACACCTTAAATGATGGGTAGCAATGCTTGCTTGTTTCTCAGTTCTCAGTATAATGTTGCAGTCTTTTGTTTCCTCTTTTTCTGGTATGCACAGTTTTCTGTAAGCTGCAGAATTGCTATGGTGTTGCTGACAGTGTCATGAGATGTAGTGGACAACATGTTAGAAATGGGCGAGGCACATGCTGATGGGCTGAACTTATTGCCACGATTGTAAACTGTGAGAGGATAAAACCAATTGAATGAGAGTGTCTTAAGCTTTTATAAAGGAGATTTAAATTCAGCGTCTTAATGAATTTTCACAAGGAGCGAGCTCAAATGGAACACCTCAAAGCCTTCAGTTAAATCAAAATTTAAGATTCACATTTCAGTATCCCACTGGGGAAAAACAGATTCCGTGTATTTTCTGTAATGTAAAAATTAACTGCAAAACCCAGTTCTGCTTCCCTACCCCCCAGCCTTCCAGGCCTACTTTAAATCTCCAAAAGAAGCAGCGAACTGTAGTCAGTCTATTGGGAAAAAACCTACAAACCTAAATCACCGAACAATTGCTAGAAAAATAAAGTTCTGTCCTGGATATCTTTAAGGTGGTAGTTGGGTCCAACAGTATTTGTAGCATCAGAAGTACCTGCCACAGTGTTATCCTTGACTCTGCTGCCTCACATTCCCTTCATGCATCTCTGCTTAACAAGCTGGAAACCTTTAAAGGGTGCCCAGGTTCCCCCTGGAATTTTAGCTGCTGGTAAATCAAAGTCAAATAGAAGCTTTGTGGACCTTCTATTTAAATATCTTTTAATTTTCTAGCAGTGATGCTAGATTGTTGATAGTTATTTTTTGTTCATACAATTTTTAAAAGTGTAATCATTATTTAATTAGTTTCTAAGTGAGAGAGAAGTAGTTGAAATCTGCCTGTTCTGAAGAGAAGAAAGAGAATATAGTGCATCAGTGAAAACTGACAAAAATAATGTATTTCCACTTAAGAGCCTGTTAACTCCTTGGTTAACTAGCACAGTCCCAAACAAAACATGACCACAACCTGTGTGTTCATATTTGCCACAGCTTTGGTATCACAAATTCATGCTGAGCCTTGTTCAAAAGCCAGTGGTTAAGTTATAGGTGACTTCAAAATGCAGTTACTCCCTACATAAAAAACGTACAGTAGAAAATAGCAGCTTAACCATGTGGAGAAATAAAGCCAGAAGAGAGAATATGTTTTCAGTAGCAATTTAGTGCATGATTGATCTTACTGATAGCAGTAGTGTAGTCTTCATAGCTGAGTAAGCCCACCAGCAACAACCTGCTTATAATATGTGTGTGTTGGAAAAATGCAAAGAAAATAAAGTAAGTTTTAAGTAAAATCTACATTTGTATTAGAAAATGAACATGTTAGAGTTAATTCCCTTTCCAAAACTCCTCTGTTTATGTGTTTATTTTGCTATTTCCTCTGACTCTCCTGTTTGTGTTTGTCTTGATATGTCTAGTACATTTAGGTTTTTTTAAATCAGCACCTGAAAGGCAAAAACAGTGTTGCCAGAGGCACTTGACTTTGCCCTTGTGTGTTTCTTATTAAATTCTTATTAAATTCCCTGCAGTGCTTCCTACCTTCTCACCCCTCCATCTCTCCGATAAGACAGTTGATAAAGTCATGCAGCGTGAATGTCCCAAAGGAATTGTCTACTGCCTGGGTTATACAGACAAACCATTCAGAGGGGCAACGCATGGAGTGGCACTAAAGATTGGTCTCCCCTGTGAGGACCTGGTGGCTCTGCAGCAGGGCCAGCTCTGAAGGGTGGAGTTGGTTTGAGATTCTGCAGCTGTGCAACGTGGGCTGCATACTCGGGGCATGGTTTTGCTCTAGTCATACTTTGTGGTTGAGTTATGAGTTGGGTGTTAGTGAGCAAAAGCTTGTTCTTCCTGATGATGTGAAGGGAAGCTTGTAAGCTGAAGAATTCTACTATGTGGAAATTTGAATATGAAAGTTGTCAAAACCACCTGGCAGTGGGTGAGAAAGATTTCCCTTTTCACCCTGACCACTCTTTAGAAGTTTTGCATGTGTGTCTGAACAGCCAAAGTGATTGTAAAGTGGTGTTCAGAAAGGCTCTGGCACAGGTGGGAAGTGCGTGTCTTTTCTTCTGCAGCTCTCCCTTCAGTGTTTCCTTTTGTAATGAAGGTGCTGAGAGTAACAGGCATACTTCACCATTGTAAAACCAGCATCTTTATATTGGTTTATCCATTTTCCAGACCACAGCTTTTTTTCCCATCCAAAACAAAGCAGTGGTTCTTGCCTTCCTTTCCATCCCTTGCAAAGAGTCACTTTGAAAACTGTTCTGGTAATAACACTGAGTCCTGCATTGAGGCAGCAGTGATCCACTGTTGTGGCCAGCAGCGGCTCTTTCCCTCAGGCTCCTTGTGTTGCTCTGGCAGTTCTGTGCTTCTTGCCTACTGACCTTCAGAAATAAGACCACTGAGCTAAATTTCAGGTCCTAGCTGTTGGCACCTGTGTTCACGAACCTTAACATGGTCTGGCAGGTTGATGTGTACAAAACCTGGCTTCCCAAGAACAGAAAATGGTCACATTATTGGATGGAAGATATTCTTGAACACAATCCTCATTTGTAGGTCCAAAAAATTAAAATGCTGGAATATTAATGACAATATCTTGAAACACAGAATGGACCTGCTGTTATCTAGATACAGATAGCTCTGAAACAGCCTTCTGAATTTTTCCCCTTTGGTTATATCCATATATTGTTTTTCTTCTAAACTTTAGTTTTGATCTGTTTTTTGTCAGGACTGGGTTGTTGTTGTTTGGTTTTCTGCGGGGTTTTTTTGAATAACTGCAGTAGTTATGCCAGGATTTCTAGATTAATAATACTGCTTCAGTGTTTGTATAAGGGCCTGATATATTTCAGTTTCACTTGGGAGGGTGCTGGTATCTAGATTTTGAGCGTATATTAAACCATCATTGTGGGTCAAAAATTGTTGTTGTACTCTGTTCACAAAGTGCCTTAAGATTTGCATACTCTGAACTGATAAATAAAATGAATGATTGTGTTCTGAGTAAATTCAGGCTTTCTGTCTTAGTGCTTTTCCCTTGAGGAATGGATGTTGCATGTTGGATTTTGCATGCATGGTGTGTGAAACTATTCTTGTTTCATAAGAACTCACTCCACAGCCATTTATTGTGAGGTGTTACCTTGTGGCCTGGGAACAGCAGGTTGTTTCAGCTTAGTTAGCCCAGTGGCAGCAGTTCTCCAAGGCTCTGTTCTCAGGTTGAAAGTCCATGGTTTGCACAATGGGCTTTAGACTGTTTTCAGTTCCTTTTGTGTTGTTTCCTCTCCTTTTTACTCATTCATGACTGCCACATCATTTTTGTGCTGGGAAGAAGAAAGGGAGTTATTTCCTTTGGGAAAGAAGCCTGTAAGAAGCTTTCAGTACTTGTTTCCTGCTGCTATACTTCCATCACTAGATCAGCTTCTGTTTTGTTTATACAGTCTTTGCTTTCAGATGTGCCAAACAAGACAGTAAGCTGTACAGACTATTACAGGACATGCTCATCTATGCCAGTTCTGGTATATAAAGCAAGCTTAAAGCTGCAGCATCTGACTGAAGGCCTGGGTGAGTGGTGATTGTGTGCCACTGGCATGTCACAACAGTACAGTGCTCTGATGAGTGCTACTTCCATCAATAATTTCTTCCAGTATCTGTTTACAAGATGTGCTGAGGGAGATCTGTATATAAAAGTGTATAACATCTCTGAGATGTATAAAGTACCTGCTGTTAAAGAGGAGTTAGTAGTGCTCTGAATTAGTCTTCTGAAACCTTAATACCTCATCCAGGATGAGTGACCAACCTCCTGTTCTGCACAGTGAAGAGAGCAGCTCCAGGGGCTCGTGTTGCCCTCCTCAGGTTGGTATCCACATGGTTTACATCCATGCCACTGCAGCCATGGACAGATGGAATAAACTGGGTTTTGAGGAAACCCATCTCTTTTTCTTGACTCAGAGAGTCTGTGTAGGTGACTTACAGTGCCTGGCTTTCAGGTGCCTGAAGTTAGGTGTCAGGAGACCCATCCTAAATGTCTCACTCCAGCTCTGGATCCTGAATGAAGGTCGAGAACTGTCCTTAACAATTTTGTCTCTTATTTCCATGTATAAGCTGTGGATATTGTGGCTGTATTTGTGTCTTATTTTGAGGCAATTTTAAATACCTTCCTCTTGCCTAGGCTAGTTATGTCTGCATGTGTTTAGCCTGTTCAGTGGAGCTTTTCTTAGAGAAGCACATCTAGAATGTGTGGAGCTTCTCAGAAAATGAACAGAAGGAGATTTCTGACACGTCTGTTGGGAAGGAAAAGGAGCATTTTCTGTGAAGAATATAGCAAGAATTAACAGACATAAAGCAAATTACCATCTGAAATGTTGAGCTTTTGGGAGGTTTCAAAAGACCAAAGGAGATCATGGAAAACACATTCTGCTAATGTAGGACACAGCTTAGTCCATGAAAGTTACTAGCTTTTGGAAACTTTTTGTAATCATGTCAAGCTCCTTACTAAACCATCTGGACTTTTTTCCTTTCTTGGCTCAGTTACTATGTGTAGCCCCTTTTATTTGGCGTGAATAGTATAGAGGCTGAAACAAAAGACTCCAGAGAAGGCTAAGGAGACCTTTTCCAAAGATCAATTTTATTAAGAGATCATGTGAGACAGAGTTTTGCCTCACTTCAGGATTTTGCAGAATCTCAAGGAGCTGATGTGGCAAGTAATGAAGGAGCAAGGAACAGTCATGCTAAACTGGGTGTAGGTGCAAGGAGGTAGCTGAACTTTGCCCAGAGTCATTCAGTGAGTCAGTGTGTATGTGCCTGCCTCCTAGCAGCACAAAATAACTTTAGAAACTGGATTATCTAATCAAGATAACAAGGCATTTGAGGAAGGATCTTTCCCATCTGGATCATTTTGTTGGATCAACTAAATTGTATGACTATATTAGCTGTAATCTGCCTTGACTGAAAGCTACAGCTTGTGGAAGAAGATGGAAAAGGTGGCCTGGAATGAGCCACGCTAATTGCAAAATTCAAATCTGGATCTTTTGCTCCCCTGAAATTACAGTAGTCTGGGCACATGTCTGATCAAGGTGTTTGGCTTATTTGGAAGTGTGTCTTTCTTTTTCCTCCTGTGTTGTTCACTTGCTTGAGATTCATCTTGCTTTGAAATAGCTGGTCTCTCTCCTGCAGTTGTCAAGTGTCAGGGTAAGAATACTGTAGGAGAGTTGTTGTGTCTTGATCTTAGATGGATCAAAGATGTGTAAGTATGTGAGTGTATATGGAGATTGCACATCATATGCTATGGGAAGAGGTTGCACTTAGGGATGAGACAGGCAGCAGGTATCAACATGTCCAAATATATACTGACAAATGTATTCAATGTGCCTGTCAGAATAGAGCTTTCTCCCTGAGATAGAGGGCAGCTGTCTGCTGCTGGCTAGAGAGGTGTTTTTGAGCAAATAAATTTTTGTCATCTTTCCATCTGCTAATGTGTATATGCTAAATTGGTGGAAAGAAGTAGGAGGGAAGTGCAGGAGCCTACCTGCCAGTTGACAATGTTTTGCCCAGTTCCTTTTCTCTCCAAAAAGATGCCATCAGAACTGGTTTTCTTGCCGATTCTAAAAAGTTGTTAAAGTACCTGGAAAGAGCAGTATTCCTAGACACGGAGTCAAAATAAGATCTATGTAGAACATTTTTGTAGTAATAAACCTAGTGTGGTCCTAGGCATCAATGGAAAGGCAGACACACTTGCCAAGGAAGCTTTCCCTTGTTTGTCCTGTGGTTTGTGGTCTGCTAATTAGGTCAGTTGATTTACTTGAACTATACAGAGATTCGTTGAAGTGCATGCTTACAAAAGAAGGCATACCCATCTCCCTGAAAAAAGATGGCAGTTCTGAACAAAAGTATCGTTCTTTCTTGATACCTGGTTTTATTTTTACCAGGCAATGTGATGCCTGCCAGTTCTCTTTGTAGAAACCTGTGTTACTTTTAATAAATGCCAGAAGTCTAGTGTAGAAAACTGGAAATTAAGATATTCACAAGTCTGCAACTGTTTGTGATTGAAATGTGGGTTGTTGCTTTCAGTCAGAGAGAGACTGGATATTTAATTTATAAGGATGATTCCAATTAAAATGGTCATTGTTTTGCTTTTCCTTTCATACGGGAAAATGCAGAGCCTGTTCTGTAAAAGTTCCCTGTGACTATCTTAGCACAAATACATAGTTTTTCCTCCTTCATAACTCTTCATCACTAATTTTAAATTGCTAGATCACCTGTGTCTGACTCTACCTACAGTTAAGAATTTATCTGCATTATTCTGGAACTTCCTCTTTTTCCCCGAGGTTTAAACTGGCCATGGCTTTATCAGATTAGATGGAAAAAGAAAACTTAGACTCATTACGTAGGTCTACGTTGAGGATCAGGGGCTATGATCTGACTGCATTCCCTCATTCGTTTTTTACCCCACAAATAGCGATGCATTCTTGCCAGCAGGCAAATTTAATTCCTTGGCAGTCCACAAAGTTCCTTCCTCCCACTGCCGGCTGTTCAAAAAGTAACCTGCTATTAATGTTCATGCTATTCAAGATGTGGTTCTTCACTGTGTTCCTTATTTTCCAGGATCTCTAAGGACCACTATTGTCTGATTTGGGATCCATTGCTTAAAATAGCCATTCCTTCCAGAGCTGCAAAAGAGGGAAAGTGCTTGTGCCAGGTGGTTGGGGTTTACAGGGTTGGTACTTTGCTGTCAGTGCAAATGTTTGAAAGTTCCTTTTGTGCATATCTTGCTATTTAAATCCATCTATTAGTCTTAAAAACACATTAAGAATTTTTCTTAGGCTAATTAAAAGCATATTACGTGGTTTTAGACTAAGACAACTGATGCATGGTTTTTCAAAATTGAGTATTTTAGAAATAATTTTCAGCTGTCTTTAGGAAAGAAAATGGGTGAAAAGGAGCTATTCTTTTTTGGTTTGGGGCTTTTTTTTCCCATCTCATGATTTTGACAATAGATATTTTAGAGGCTTTTTTAAGGAAAAAAACTAGTTCTGTCTTGTTGCAAAAGATTAGTCTGTTGTAATCGCTAGGCAGACACTTGTACAGCAAAGGTGTTAAACCAGGAGATAATCGGTTTGGAGATGCTGGGAAGCAATTTGTCTTCTACATCTTCTAGAAAGCAAACACAGTAGTAAAGGTTGTTTCATGCTTCTTAACTTGTTTTTGTAGTCATTAATTTAACCATAATTCTTTATTTTCTCTTGTTACCTTGAAGATGGATTTTAATGAACCACTTTGATACTTTTAAAAAACCCACCAAATTTTGTAGTATTGGCAGTAAATTGCAGGTAGACTGTTAAATAGAAATGCATAATTTTTTTGCTTTTTGGCTCATTTGGTTTTCTGATTCCAGTGGTGCTAAATGCCAGAGTTTAGAATTCTTGTCACCACTTAGCCTTTGGTGAATTTGAATTTATACTTAAACTGTGCTGTCTATATTGTTTCAAATTAATTTCTGGTACACGAATTTTTCTAGGCCATCCATTTGAGTCTCTTCAGGCTTTCTGAGGGTTCAGCCCTGAGTGAAGTGACCGTGACAAAATCCATCCTCTGGGATTGGGGGTGGGAAGGAGTTGGACTCCTTATGCAATGAAAGGAAATTCGGTGAGAGGTTCTGATTTCTCTCCAAAGAGTTCGTTACATTTCCTAGCAAAGGCCAGATACTTATTACTAAAAACTGTTAATTGGATTGAATATGCTTGCAAACAATCATGGGGTTAGTAACAAAGAGCTGTCAGAGAGGATGGACAATGCCTTGTTCTGAGCTTCAGGATAAATGACAGTCCCGTGCTCATTATGAACTGATGGGGTGTTTCTCCACGATTAAGGCTGCAACTACTTTCCCATTGTATTTTGTTTCATCAGGTTATTTGTTTTGTTGTATGAAAAAACTTGGATTCAAAGATGTCTTTTGTGAGTTAACTTTATTTTTAACAGAGCTTTTTTTGTGTGTTTCCAGTGCTAATTGGAGTCTATCAGTGGCTATATGATTTAATGGCCTTAATAGGAATCTATGAGCACAAACAAAACAGAACGCTATAAATCTCAGCATGTGCAGAGAAATGCAATTCCTTTCTGTGGAGAGGTAAAGAGCAAAATTACTGAGCTGTATTATATTGCATACCCTGCAGGTCATCTGAAGAACTGGGACTTCAGAGTTACTCGCTTTTGTAGAATAATGTCACATAAACAGAGTAAAGTACAAATATCAGTGACTTCTTTGTTTCCTTTGTGTGGCCATAAGCAGTGCTGCTGTTGTTGAAGGGTTTTAGCAGTTTACTGTGCTTCCACATACCCATAGGTACACTGACAGTAATTTAGCTTAGCACATTTGGTGGCAAGCATTGTTGTAAAATAAGTGAAGAAAAGTTGTTTTTCAAAGTTGTTTTTCAATCCACCTGTCTGTGGTTCTGGTAACTAAGGTAATTTGCTGACGGTATTGTAAGGAGATGCCTTACTTCTATTGGGATAACCTCTTTTTATTTCATTTTTGAGTAGTTGGCAACTGTGCAGAAATTTTTACGTAGAAGTGAGGAGAACTGCTATGCAATTTCTGGGACGTGGAATATTGTTCTAGCATCTGTTTTTTGACATGCTATATTTTAGTGTATGGACTGTAAAATCAATCTTTTTCTCCTTTTGCTAGCAAGACAAGTTTTAAATTCAAAAAAGAAATACAGCAAACATTCACAGACATATGCCAGTAAAAACTGCAGTTGAAAAGGTGTGATTTCCCATCTTTTTTCTCTTGACCTTGTTAGCTAGAAAATCTAGGATGTCATCTCAGACTAATTGTGCTGCTGGAGTGTGTGCATTTTACTGAGCTGAGGGATATCTTTTGATGTATGTAGAGATTTAATTATCAATATATATCTTGACAGCAATTCAAGAATGGTAGAGAACAGAGCAAGTGGGCTAGTTTTTAAGCTATCATTGACATCTTCAAACTCCATAGGATGTTGACAATGCATAATGTTATGTAAAATTCCATGGTGGGATATTGAGAGCTACTGTCAAGACTCAGAATTAAAACAAAAAAAAAAAATTGCAGAAGGAAGGAAGTAAGCTGTGGGTGGCAGGTTATTTCTTCTTGAAATAATGTGTCAAGAAATACGTATTTTATTGCTGCTCTCTACATCCTTCTGCTACCCTATATGCAGAACTACCTACTGTATCTTCTGTGTTACCCCTTCCCAAAGGAGAACCAGTGGTGCAGAGATGAGCTGCTGAAGCTGGTAAGCTCCTAAGCCATGTTAGTCCATGTGCTGTTTCCTGATCTGCACTAGGGATTTATGGAAAAGGAAGTCAGTGAGTTGCTCTAATGGGAAGCATGCAGAGCCCCAGTGTGGGGTGGATACAACCAAACCGCTAAAGAGCACAATAGTTCTGGCTGCTGACTGGGATCAACTCTGAAGAGCAGGAGGTTCACAGGAGGTGAGCCAGGCTTCCTTTAATGAAAAACCAAACAGTACTTCAACTAGATAGCAAGTTCTTAACTTGGGTTTGTATTTGTAGTAAGTGAAATTTTATATTAATGGCATTACAAATTTGTATTTGGAATAGTTGCGATGGGGGGGTGGCAGGGAGAGAAACAGGCTTAAAAAACAACTACAGAATAAACTAGGACATTTCTAGTTACACATGCAAAACCAGAATGTAAGATTTGAAAACAAAACAATCACAGTTGCACTCACTTAAGTGCTCTTACCTTTTGATACGGTATATGCCACATGTAGGTCCTTGAAACAAAGTGCAACAAACCTTCTGCCGTGTTTCTTTTGTTCCAGTGATGTTGTAAACCATTTAGGATTAACATTTGTAATCTGGTGCTACTTCCTGGATCGAAGTGTCACTGTGTAAAGTGTTTGTGTGTGTTTGCTGTCATTCCTCATTACTCACATGCAAGCATCAGTCCGGCATTGTTGGCATGTGGCTTTGCCTTGCTCATGCTGCCTTGGTGTGGATAGGAAGGTCCTCTGCCTCAGTTGCAAATATTTGAGTTTCAGACTACAAAAGCATAACCCTTTTCTTTTTTTTCCCCACTGAAATGCTTTGGTATGATAATGATCAAAATAAGGTGTGATTCCAAAAGAGGTATACAAACTTTCTTGATCTTGGCATAAAAATATTACTCTCTGGAAACACCTTCTATGTCAAATGATGGATATGTTCCTGTGATTTATGTAAGTGATTGTCAGGAGGTTTTGTGGCTCATCCAGTTTTAGCAGTCAAGTACTCTTTCCCTGTCACTTATGACATACTTGATGAATTTTCATGATTAGCTAACGTGCTTTCATAATTGTCAAAACTTTGCAATGGTATTCCTTGGAAATATTGAGAAGGGGGAAGTCAGCTCTACCTCCCACTTTTTCTGCACAGCCACACATTTTTTTCAGTTCTTTTTTATTTACACTGTCCAGTAGCCTTTTGGAAACCTCTCAGTTAGCTTTGGTAAACTCTTCCTCAGATTCATGCTTTGTTTGTCTGTTCTTTAGCAAACAACTCTGTTATTCTTGGCTTGGGCACAGAAATACCTCAGTACAGCAACACATTAATTGTATTTAAGAGGATGGTTTTGCTAGTAAGGCACAGTGCTGCTGAGAATGTGACACGGATATTTTCCATGTTGTATTCTATCACTTGTGTTTTCTAGAAATACTAATAAAACTCTGTGGGTTTTTTTTCCCTACACATAACCTTTTCAGATGCCCTTGGTCTCTGTTTCGAGTTGGTGTGCACCTCGTTGCCTTGCTGTCCCCATCGTTAGTTCAGACACTCCAGCAGCCTGTCAAGCACATCCTTCCTGTCACCAGAGAGATGGAGTTGTTTATGGTGTCTTTTATAAATGTTTAAATCTGTGATCCTGTGATTTCTGGCTTGGTGACAGGTGTGGCCCCTAATGGCCAACCTCTGTGCCACCGGGGAAGGACCCCACCATTACAGACAGCAAGGCCAGCACCTTCCTGCTGCCCTCTCTGCCCCTGTCACTTATCTGTCTGCCATGGCTGGTGATAATTACAGTGCAGGCAACTGGGAAGCAAGGGAAAATGCAAAGGTTTATGGTCCTGCTTTGGGTCTCCTGCACTCTGGGGAAAGGCAGAGAGGACACTGCAGGGTTTGGCTGGCTGGCTCCAGGGTCAGCTCTGGCTGATGGGCAAATGTCCATGCCCGTGCTTGATGGGCACGTGTGATTTCACCCCTCTGGGCAGAGCTGGGTCCCTGCTTACGCAGGCGGTGTGATGAGTGCTCCTGGCTCAGCTCTGAGTCTGTGTGCCTATTCTTTAAGCTAAACCCCCTTCCTCTTGGAGAGTGCAGGATTAGTCCCTGAAAGTCAGAGGGATCAGGTCCTTCTGTGTGTCCCTGGGGCTGGCCAGGGTCTCCCTGATATCTCTCCCCAACAGTGGGTGTGTGGAGTGTGTCATGTCCTTCTGCGAGGCTCAGTTGACTGCTGTGCATGTACCTTGTATTGAGCTGTCACCCAGAGCTCCTCAGGGCGGGTGTTCAGAGATCCCTGTCTGATGTATGACATCTTTGAGGGGAGAATATGTACGCTGCACCCTGCAAGGCTCTGAGGGTGTATTTTGTCAGTTGTTTTCCCTCCTACCTTCCATTTCAAACCTTTCTGTGAACTTGAATCCTCCCATTAATTTGCCTGAAGGAAACACGAGTCCACTATTCTTGAATCTCATTATTGACTCCTTGTTGCACCAGGAGTTTATCTTCTGCAGGCAGGGGCTCTAGGTACCTGGAAGAGGATGCCATGCCACACCAGCAACACAGTATCCATCAGGAGTACTGTGGAAGCGAGGCCAAGCAGTCAGTGCTGTCATCATCACATTTGACTGGGGCCCTGCTTTGTGCCAGGGACACCAAGAAATTACCAATGGTAGCAATTGGTGCAGCGTTGCTGGTTGCTAAAGTAGTGTGATGGGGGTTTCATCTTTTTTTTCTTTTCCTTGGTAAAGTTTTGAAATTGAATCCTTTGTCCTTGAAGAGTCCCCACAAAAATAAAATCTCTCTGAGAAGAGAAACTGGTGGATGTGCTTTCTGAATTGCTTACATAAATAACTAGAAAACTCATTTTCTTGTCTCTTCAAAGTATCACAGCCCAGTATATCTGATGGGGTGCAGTGTTCTAGGCTTGCCCCCTGGGTCATGCAGAGGTCGGTGTGTAATTATGCCATTCTGTTTGTAGGAAAGTTGCAATGGTGAGACCTATTAAAATCTTTTGTGAATGTAAGAAAATACTTTACTGGGCTCTCTATTGTGTCTCTCTTTCCTCAGTGTTTAGCCTGCTTCTTTGTCTTCTTCACCAAGACCCACTTGATTTTGTCTCTGAAATCTAGACTCATCAGTTCTAATGAATCATGTGGTGAAGTTGCTTTGTGGAAAAGGGACATTAAAATGTTTTTAAAACTTTAAAAATGGATAGTCAGAATGAAATTTGAAAATAAGTGTTCATAGTGGAAGTTCCCCAGCTGTTACTAGGTGATTGCTCTTCAAAGGCTTTGACATTTTTATGGTTGGTTTAAGTGGGGGTAAATCTATGCTAGAGTTGGCTCCTTCTGACAGTCCAACCCATATGACATTATCAGAAGACGTAATGTAAGAACGAAGGGGAGTGGGGAGTATTTTAAAGCAAGTAGCAGTGAACAATAACTGATTTCTAAAATCCCATGAACTGAACTTTGGTTTTGATGCATTTTACTGCAGATGCCATTTTAAAAGCTGTCATTTTAGCAAAGAAAGGAGCAAGGCCCTCTCTCTAGGTCAGTTCAGGATCAGAGGTTTGAAAAGAAATTGAAATGAAAAAAAAGAAAATTAATGTTGAAGAGATTTTCTGATTTTTTAATTTAAAACATTAATAAAGTGTTCTGATGGCTCTGTAGCAGTCAGTAGTACATGTACACCCACCCCTGCCCATGAGTCCCCTGCCAAGGCCAGGGAGCAAGGACAGGCTGCCTGACGCAGGAATCCGACTCAGGAATCCATCACCTTGGCATTTGGGCAGATCACTTGCTACAGTGAGACTTCAGAGGGAGCTTTCTGGTTGCCTCTGCATTCCTGGATAATTCCTGAAAAGGCTACCCCAGCAATTGATCACAGAGCTGCTATAAAGCAGATTCCTGGATGACACCGTAGTGTCGGGTTCCAGTCTGTTTCCTGTTTCTGCCCCTGCATGAAGGTGTCCAGGGCTGTGCCTGTGTGGACATGCTGAGCTCCATCTGCAGCCGGTCTCTCCTGGCCAGGGGGGAATGGGTGACTGTGCTTGTCATGTGGTTTGTTGCTAACACAGAGCTGACAGCAATATTGATGAGCGGTGGTTGTGTTGTGCTGGAATAGCTGAGACTGGTAATATTTATGGCTGCATTAAACCCACAGCCCTGAATGCTCTCCATCCTGCATTTCCACCTGCTTTAGATGTGTTTCCAACAGTGGATTTCCAGTGTGTTAGTGTATGTGTGTACACGTGCACAGATTAATCTCCAAAGTGGTCATTTCCAGTGGAGTCGTAATCTCCAGTTTCCTTTGTAAGGAGCTGTCTGTCTGGAGAGTAGATTTGAGCCTTTATTCCAGCAGGTCACATGCAGGGCAGTCAGCCAGCGTGGATTTTCCTAGTCCTGCTATGCAGGAGACCTAAATCTTTTTACCTGACTGGGTTTTCCTTCTCAGCAGTGACACATCTGTGATCCTTCCCTGCTCAAGCCCCGATTTCTCTCTTCAACAGACATTACCCAATTTGTCTGTGTAGCTTATGCTTTCTTCTGCCAGTACCTTTCTGTGGCTTGGACCTTATAGCTCTTCAAGGACTGAGCTGAGATCAGCAGTTCTGCCTTTATTTATTGTCCTCCCTCCAGCAAAGCAGCATGAATGGTGTTTAATCTACAGTGGTTCCTCCACTTGGCTGCCCCTGTTCTTCTCCCATTCCTTACTGAGTCTGATCTTGTATTACATGAATAGCAGCATATATTAAAATATCTTAAGTGCTTTATGCTGGCAAACACTGTGTTACGGACTGTGACCACACAGGAAGTTGGAAGTTTCCCTGGATGTTTTTAATGGTGAAGTTGCCCGGGAGCATGGTTTTTCCAGTTGCGACCATTACAGCAGCTGACAGAGCTCTCATGCAGCATTTCATGAAGATGATAATATTACAAAGAGTAGGGCTGTTGCAGAATATTCTTTTTGTCAATTGCATGATATGAAGCGAGATTAAAGCTAAGTGAAATCTCTGGCCAGTACAAGAAGAATGTTGCTCACAAAAGAGTCAGTGACCAGCTTTTAAAAGACCAAGCTTCATTGCTGGAAAATCCAGATAAGCAAAGCCAGTTAGTGCTTATGAAAGAAAGCAATTAGATTTTTGTAATATAGATGAAATCAATTTGATTTTTCTAATGCTTAAAAATTCAGCTTCCTAAATGATATTAATCAACACAGCATAGGAGAAACAGTCGATTTTTGCAGTAACTAGAGCAGCTGTGCCCTGGGCTATGGCCCCAACCTCTCCAGTTAAGGGATGTTGTACAAGATATGATATGAGGAAAGCTAAGAGCAGTGCTGTGCTCTTCTGGGTGAGAGCATTTTGTTCTTTGTTTGGAGCTGAGATTGAAAGGGTGAGGTGCCGCCTTCTGAGAACACTTGTAAATAGTATCAGAGTTTTATTGATAATTATAGTTCCTCTTCCTTCACCTAATGTTATCTCTTGAGTTATTTACCTGTGTGAAGGTGCAGAGGGCTGATGTGAAAGCTGTGATGCACACAACTCAGTGTCCATATTTTGAACAATTGTTGGCTTCAGAAAGGAGTATTTTTCTCTCATTTTTATTGTGCAGCTGTCTTGAAGGAATTTTTTGTACTTTTCTTCTACTAAAGCTTTTTTTTTTCCCTGGGTATGTTGATACTGTCTCTTACCTTCAGAAGTTTTCGATTCTGTCCTACCCCGTGGTTTTCAACATCTCTGTATTTCGACTCTCACTTGCAAACTCCTGGCAAACCGGATGGTGTCACCTGGATTTGGCCTGGGGACCCTTGCATATGAAAGGCTCCTTGCTGGGTCCCTTGCTGGGTGGCTTCAGTGTGCATTAGGACTTCTCCAAGTGGAGCAACCAGGAAAGGGGAGGCAAAAATCAGCATCCTTGTGAAGTCAAAGCATTTACATTAAAATATGAATGGTTTCATCCAGGTGTGAAAAGGCCTTTAGAAGTACTGGCATGAAAGGAAGTGGTGGGATTTGGTTTCAGGTAGCACTGTCAGCTTGTGCCCTCTTGAAAGCTCTCTTAGATCTTGTTTTGCATGAAGGCAGTTGAAATGTTGACAGCTGTTAACATGTGTAAGTTTACTAAATGTCTATTTACATCACCAAGGTAGACATATGATCTGAAGAACATGCACTAGAGAAAAATCTCCATAATGGTAAAAGAGATCCTGGATCTCTCTGCTAGTGGTTATTCAGTGGTTCAGTTCATAGTTACCAGGTGCCAAAATGCTGAATTTCAGGCTGGGAGCCACAGTGATGGGCTGGTCCCCTGGGTGATGAAGGTGCTCTGTGCTGCTGCATCGACTGAAGAAGGCTTGAGCTGGCTGGGGGATCTCAGACCCATCAGCAGGGTCACTGAGGGTGGTACAGCAGAGCTGGACGGTTTGGGCAGTTGGAGTGTCCATCCTAGCACAAGTTAATGACTATCTGCTGCAAGAAAGGTGCAAGAGGAGGTAATCCAGAGTGACAGTTCACATTCAAGAAGTTCAAAGCAATTAAGCACATTCTGTTTAATAAAAGTTTGCTTTTGCACAGTGAATGATTTATGGCAGGGTTTTAAAATGTATTGCTTTGGCTGTGCCTACACACTTCGAACACTAAATAAAAATCAGAAAACTTTGAAACAAACTTGTAAATATTCAGAATATTTTGCTTTCTGGAGGATGTGTAATGTAGTTATCACCAGTCATTTACAGGAAGACATTTACACAATGTAGACATTGTTACTTAAACCCCTAGTATACAATTTTTCCATTAGTTACCAAATCCTGAAATAACCTCAAGCTCCTGAGATCTGAGGTAGTTAATGCCAGAGGGAATATGTTGTGTTTAAAGCAAAGCAAGTTATTTTAAACAAGGATTAGTTACTTGTCTTTTGTCTAATGCTTTGCAGGTGTATGTTTGAAAAGAAGATTCAGATTTTCTGTCTGCTCAGATGACAGTGAACTTTTCTTACTGGATTTTGGACCCGTAGTGTTTCCTAACGAAACGCAGATAAGGAAAAGCTCTCCCCTCCCCCCAAGTCGTTTGAAGTCCTCCGTTCATTTGTCACAGAGAGATATGTCACCCTAAAACAAATCTGGTATGCAGAAGAGCACTCAGACACTGCTCTCTGGAGTAGAAAACCAGCAGTGGTCACCTTACTGGTGATAGCAAGTCATCACGACTGTCCACGCAAACCAGATTTATGTATACAAAACAGATTACCGGGTTGGAGGATGTGTGCCCTGCAAAGCTGGGTTCTGGGATGTAGAGGTAATTTTATTTTTGTTTTGAACAGATGGGGAAGATGGATAAAGTTATTGGTATAGGGGGAGTGGGTGGATACTCTGTTACTGTAACTGCCAGTGGGTGCTTATTCTCAACCTTCAGAAATATTTCCCAGGTGTTTTGTGTGGAGCAGGGGTCCATAGCTGGGGAGCCTGGGCAGGTTCTTCTGTTCTTAACATCAGTACCCCTGCACTATTAGAGAGTGTGGCATCCATGTGGGTCCCCCTGTGGTTTTAATAATCAAGTATTTAGGTGCTTAAATCCTCATTCATGGCCCTGGGAGAGTTTGGGCACACAGTTGCTGACCTGCTCTGGCCCCGGGATGGTTGTGTGGCCCCCAAATGATTTTTGAAGCTGTTTGACTGTGTCTGTACATGCTGCAGAATTGGGCCTTCCAGACTTGCCTCCTTCTCTTTGACTATGCAGGGACATGTGATTGGGTCAGAAAACAGGCTGGAAATAGTAGCCAGGTAATTTCCTTAGTTCCCCTTTGACTTGATTCCTCTGTTTCCCTGCTGGTCCTTTTTGAAATTTTTTAAGCCATGCAACAGCAGTGAGGGTATTAAATATGTTACACGGGTTGATCAAAAGCTTGTGGCTGAGCTAATTTCAGGCTTGTATTTAATTATACGCTCTCTATATTGGGTAATGACAAGATGGTATCCTTCATGGGAGTTCTTCCATTGTTTTGTCCTCTAGCCCAAATTAATTATTGATGTGAAAGGAGGGGCAAGAGTAAGAGAGGGCTTATTTCATACAAGAATCATCATCTTAAAATTCTTTTACCTTGAGCACTAAGTAAGTTTATATCAAACATTGATCCTATTTTGTTGAAATATTTGCATGGTCCGTGCTTTCGATTTGTTAAATAGCCCAATTTGTAGGCATGCCCATTCAGGAAAACTGTGCCAGCCAGCCATAATTTTACTTGATAATAAGTTATACATGATGGCTTTGAATACAGTCAGTTTGTAGGACTGTGTTCTCTCTGTTTCTTTTGAGTGTCTTCCAGAACTACAGTTTAAGTGTACTTCTGGTTCTGCCTGAAATTTTGACTCTGTGACATTTGTGTTCAAAAGACTTCTGGTGAGGAAAGGGTCCATGTGCTACCAGACAACCTGAAATTAAGGAGTTAATAGTAAAGCTCTGTTTCCCTGTAAACTTAAATGTCTTTGGGTAGTTGGATATATTTTTCTTAATCAGTTCTGACAAGAGATTCAAAACTTCCCAGTAGCCTAGAAGTTAGCTTCAGTAATTAAAATTTCTGTGTGAATAACTAAACTGATTTTTTTAAATTTTATTTTATTTTTTTTCACTTTTAAGGGAAAACAATCTGATAAGCGTAATATAAGCAAGTGCCCAGGTGAAAGACAGCTGTTTTCTTGTGTTCTTACATTCATGTTGGGAATTGAGAACAAAATCCAAATGCCTCTAATATCAGGTATTAGAACATGTATGTGCAAGATACTGTTCAAGGAGACAAATCAAATCAAAACTGGAAACTGTTGCATTGCCAATTAATTCGTCCTTTGATTCCTTGCTATAGACTGAGACATCACTGAATTAAGATTTTGGAGTAAATATTTCTTTGGCAAGTTTAGCAAAATTAATTTTAAGCTTACAGCAGACACATTCTTATTATACAAATTTCCCTTTATTCTTATTTCTTTCTGTGGTCTGGTGCCTGTCTTTTGAGCAGAGTGATTTTTGTTTTGGGGTTATTTTTGTTTGCGGGTAGTGCAGCTACTGCAGCTGTGTAATACTCAATTTTGCACAGAGCCAGAATCTGTTGTTGGTTAGGAGATGCTTCACACTTGGTGGTGATGATTTCCTTTCTACAAGCACAAACTCCTAAGTACACAATTGCTGCATTTTCTGTGCAATTGGAAACCTTTTCTAGACTAAAGTACTTGTGGGCAGAGGTTGTGTTTTATCCTGGGCATGTCTGGTGCTGTGGACTTGTGAAACACACACATTTCCTTTAGGTATAGAGGACTAAACCATGACAGAAGCACAGTCCTGTAGGAATTAACAGGTCTTTTCTCAAAGTGCTTCTTGTTTTAGTCTTGAAATTTAAAGCCTTTTTCGGTGAGAGGAATTTTTCCTGCCTTCTCCACATTGCTCTGGTCACTGCCGTTTGTTTTTTGTTTGCTTACCTTAGTAACTGTAATTACAATATACTGTCCAGTCCTTAATGCAGTTTTTCCTTCTTTCTGTGAAATATTTCTGCCTCTTGTAATGAAACATATGATGGCTTGATTTTTTTTTTTTTTTTTAAGATGAGATAGAAATTCTGATTTCAAGGCTCAGAGTATCTGCCTGTGTGAGGGATTTGGCACTGTATTGCCTGATTTCCAGGGCCTGGCATTTTATGTGTGAATAATTAAGTACTTCACCAGTTTCTGCTTTTGGGATTCCTGGCTACCTGTACTGCTTTGTTTGTTGTGTTGCAATACTCAGCACATAGTCATAATCCCTGGTTTGAGAGGTAGTAATTATTGAGCAGATGCAGTATACAATGATAGTGAGGCTTTTAAGCGGCTTACTGATAGAGCAGTTTAAAGAATGTTTACCAGCTATAGTAACATTACTTCTGGTTGCCTGTCTTAATTCATTTCAGATTAATCTGTCTTATAGTCAGAAGGAAAATGAAGTGAGTCAGTAACTTAAAGAGTTATGTAAAATCTGTACAGTGCTAAATAATTGTGCAGTTTTATGTATGCTGCCGAAATTGGAATGTCAATTTGACACAAATACGCCAAAACAGAATGCTAGATAATCTTATCTCTTCCTCAAAATAAAAGCCTTGAAGCCTCTCTTTATGTACTGCTTGGGAGTTTACCAATCTTCTTGTCTTCTTTCACAGGATGTCTTGGGCATATTTGCTTTTCCGTATGGCAGTTAACTAAATCTGTCCGTGTTCGTGTGTGGGAGCGCGGGGATGTGTTTCAGAGGATGATGGTCAGAGGTGTATGTGAATATGCACACTAAACAGTATGTCCCATTCCCAGTCACTCATGTTGAGCAAATAACCAGCTGAATTAGATAAGGATATGACAAACCAGAAACATCTAATTGTATCAAGAGCAAACAGACTAAAAGTGACTAAATATTTTGGCAGAGAGCCCTCCTGAGGAAACTAAAGATTAAGTGTTTCTGTTACATTATGTGGGAAGAAAGAGAGGGTCTGAATTCTCCCTTCCTCCAAAACTCTTAAGCCCAAAATATGATTCCCTTTGGCTGTTTAGAGCTGTTGAAAAATTGGTAAAAGGCAAGCTTGGGACATGCCAGTGCCAGCTATTAAAATTCATCATCTGGAACCCATGGCTAAATCTTTTACTTATTGAACTTTCTGTAGTTTGTGACTCTTAGTTTTTCCTGTTTATTTTAGAAACAGACCAGTGGGAAAAGTCTGGGCTCCCCGCCCTGAACAAAATAAATTGTGATTTCATCATGTTTTGGCCTTATCTCCTGTTGTTCTTTATTTCATTGCAGGCATTCAAATCTGCCCTGATTGTTGGTTCTGCTCTTTCACTGCATCCAACTCAAGCTTTGCAAACGTGGCTTAGGGCTTATTCCAATGCATATTGTCAGCTGCTCTGTATCAAGGTTCATCCTATTTCCTTAGTTTCTTAGTTCCTTTTAAACTTCAAGCTCTGAAGGTTACTTAGACAAGAATCTCCTTTTTTTGCATTTAATTTTTTTTTCTCCCTTCATGGTCAGTGTAGGATGTTAGGAACAGTAAATACAAGCTGAATTCAAATTGGTAATCTTGCATCCATTACAAACATTTTGTGTCCACCACCTCACTGCTCATTATGGGCAAAGGTTTATACCTGACTGTTGAATGCAAGACAAGTTACTTGATGAATTTGTTTAGGTTTTGGTGTGCACAGTATGGTGTTGCACATAATTATGCCCTCTTTTTTTATAACACTGGTTTCTTTGATTCTTTTTTGGGAGAGCGTGCATTTCAAGTCTATATTGGTTTTCTTCACTGCCATTTAGATTAAGCTAAAAGGCAACCTTCAGTGCAGTGTATATAACCTGATGTGTTTTGTAGTATCATCAACAAAGACTGCATGACCACTTTTTCATTTATCTATTCATCAGTGACAGTTCATGAGAAAAATTCCTTTACCTCAAAGGTCAAATGTGTGACTTCATTCTGTGTGCCTTGGGACAACTTTCTTATCTGGTAACTGGATACACAGACACTATTTCAGTCTTGAGAGCTGGATCATTTTGGTAAATGAAGCTTATAATTGTTTTACTCCATTTTCTTGTGCATAGCTTACTGACTTGACCTGAGTTTGTAAATGAGATGAATGGCACGAAATGTGTTGTATCTCAGTCCTGCCTCCACCAAGCCGGGGCCCTGAGCTGCTCTGAGTGTGGCAGTGTAGCAAACAGATGTGGAAGGCCCAGCTGTCAGGTTTAGGGGTGCTCTGAGAGTATGGAGAGTTGGAGTGGGAAGAGGAAGGAGCTGTCTGATTTTGGTATCTGTCTTGGGATAGAAGAGGTGAGAGAGCATGAAGAGGAAGCCTGCTCCTTTGGGAATCCTGGCTCATTGCAAATGACAGTTTCAGCATGAACCTGGCTCTGCCCCCTCCCTTGGTTTCTGACAAAACTTGTTAAGTGCACACAGCTCCTTCTTATGTGACCTTGACCTCTGCAAAGGTCTTTGCAGAATGAAAAGAAAGAGCCATCATGCTGATTTTTGCCAAAGCTGGATGTTTGCTTGCTTGCTTGCAACATGTGCCACCTGGAAAAGAGGAGATAGTTTTTTCTCTCGTGTGCTTGTGAACACAAATAACATGTATTATGATAATAATACATCACCTAGAAAGCAACACTTCAGTGCTTCTCTGTATATGCTAGCGTGTGAATTAAAGTGAAGTAACAAAGATTGGGGGGAGCATCCTGTGGGAGGAAAATACAGTGTTTTCTGCTTTTTCACAGGAGAACTGAGATTTACATTTGAAAATGTTTAGTTCATCAGCTTTTTTGTCTTCTTTTTGCCATTGAAAAAGTAGGTGAAATAGGATAGGTTGGCTGTGGAAAAACAGAGCTACAGAAACAGAGCACAGCCAGCATTTGTTTCTGGCTTGTTAAAACAGACCATGCAGATGTCTAGCAAGAATGCCAAGACTCACTCTGAGCAAAGTTTAAGCTTTGCAAGCTTTCTTACAAACCTTAACAGTGATTAGGTACCTTAAGAGGAAAAATTCACTTTAATGAAGTGCTGGTACTGTTTCCTGTATGACTTTGTAACTTCTGTAAAAGGCTTTTCAGTCTGAAGGCTTGACCTGTCCTGAACCTGTGGAGCTTGGAAGATCTAATGAGAATGGATGCACATGGGATGTTCGAAGGTGGAAGTGATCAGACAAGCATGGATACAGAGTATGGGTGTGAGATTGGAGCTGCTCAAAAATACAGTTTTTTGTTTTTATTGGGGATTAGGTCATGAAACCACCATTAGTGCTAATAGGAATTTGTGTGTCTTAATCTTCATAAACAGCATTAACATGCACCCTGCAATACTTAATGTGTTAATGTATATGAAAACTGGCTTTCAGCTAGCATATTTGAATGAGGCAAGATGGGGTTTTGGAGGTCATTATTACCACACATTAAAGTAAAATTTATGTTGCACAACTCAAAACTCTCAAACAGATGGAGCTGGAATTGCTCCCAGCATCTGGCTAGAACGCCAGGGCTTCCTCAGGAAGAGGGAGAAGCAATGTAAGAATTCAAACCATCCCTCCACTCCTTTTAAGTAAACCCTAACCATGCAAAGTGAGGAAGCTGTGGCACAAAAAGCTTTTTTTGCTATCCAGCACATCCTATTTTGTCTTTCCTTGGGGGTTTAAAATGAACAGGATAATCTCCAGGCCATTGCTGCCAGTGTATGGGTTTACAGGAAAGCCAGTGTGTGGTCTGCCCTTGTGGGAGGGGGAGACAGACCCTCCAGCCTTGCACTTGCTGTCTGCTGGCATCTCCTGCCTGCCAGAGGAGCAGTGCTGAAGTGTACAAAATGCAAAGCTTGAAGTCTTTATTATATAGCAAAAAAGCAGCATCTTGGGCCAAGTTAAAGGTGGAGATGCATGAGAGGAGTGTAGCTGCAGCTGACACCAAAGGAGGATGGGTTTGAGGCATGGCACTTGCACAGGTGTTCTCCAGGCTTTTTTCCCTGACTTGAAAGAGGTGCTGAGCACTATGGGATGTGTAAGGTGCCACTAACCCAGGGATCTGGGAGTTTCTGCCATGCTTGATACTGAAGGAATCTGGCTGCTTTTTCTTCCAACAAAGGACAGCAACTCACCTTTCTATGCAAACTCTTGCTTCTGTACTGTCTCCCTTTCCATATATAGTTTTCATTTGATAACTGTATGTGTGAAAATAAAAACACTAGGAAAATTAGGCCTGTGCCAGTTTTTAGTTTAGAGGTGAGATTACCTTAGCCTTTGCCACGTATCATTTAAAGTCTTGCTCTTTGTATCTTGATTTACATTTTAATGCCTTTATATTCCCCTGCTTGTTGACAGGATCCTCTCAAGGAAGGGCCACAAACATTACCTACTAAACCAGGAATTTCTGTAGTCTGTAAACTACACCATAAATTTTAACCTGACCATTTAGATAGAAAAAAAGCCCGCTACCCATAATTAGCAGTGTGTTCGAAGCCTGCAGTGCTTGCATATTGTTTAAAGAATTTAAGAGAAATGAATTTCATATGTGAGGCTTTCTTTGTAAGCAAAGGGTAAACCAAAAGGAATTTCCTGGGATTGTTGCATGCATTAGATCTGAAGAGCTTTTGGGGTGGTGGTGTGTTTAAATATTGTGAAAAGTGAACCTTAAGCACAGAAATTGAGGTCATTAGGATTTCTTTGTACTGAGAAATGCTTACATATGGACCAAAGCAAGGAGTTTATCTGGCTACCTGCCATTGCCTCCTACATCACTCTTCATAGAAAGCATTTTCTTCCAAACATAGCAGAATGGGAACTCGTAGCTTAAAAGAGCCTTGTGGTTTAGATGCCTTTACAATCACTATGCAGGCAGGGGAAAAAAATGTTTGACCAAGATCCTGTTACATAATTCGGGGCTCCTACATGCAGAAAATGTGAAACTGAGTTTAAAAAAATCATCTCCCAAAGACTGTGTTGTAGTTCAGTCGGGAATGGTACTCTATTTACAGGAGTGAAGGCTAGGGAAGAAACTTCTGGGTTAATCCAGATTTAAATTGTGATTTTTAGCTTTTGATAAAGTAATTCTCTCAGACAAGTAGAAGAAGAGCCTGAACTAAGGCTATACTGCTCTTTATAACAAGATGTTGAACTTACTCTTAACAACACAAATGGCTCTTTTTGTTGCTCTTCCCACTTGTACAATTTTAATGGCATGAGAGGAACTGTATTAGTAGCCTTGGACTTTTGTTAATTCAGATCTTTGGTCCACTATAAAATATATGTCCATAGGTTATAATTAGTGGAAGCCCCCCCAATAATTAAATGACATCTGCTTTTCATCAGAATCATGGCTTACTTAACCCCAGAGCCATTGTCTTTTGCCGGCTTTCCACAGCCTCCCAGGATGCTCGGACACGACTGTTTGAATTGCTTGCTGCAGCCTGTCATTGCCCAGGAAGATTAACGGAAATAGAGAGTCCTGGGCTGTCCGGTTTGGCAGTCAAGATGGGGAAAGTGCCATCTGCATAGCAGCTGCTGTTCCTCTGGCCTCGATTAATTTATCTCATGTTGCATAATAGCCAACATTTTTTTCCTTTGTGCAGTGTTTGACCTTTGGGAGCATCATTTTCCCCTGGCATGTGTGGGTGGGTTTTTTCCCTTATCTCTTCTATGACAAGCCTCATTTCAGGCCGTGCTTTTAGGTCCTTGTGTAACATTCTGCCACCTTGATCTGGTTTTGCTCTACTGGGTGAGTGTGGGCTCTTGGGGAGAGAAGGCTCATGCAGCTCCTGCTGGTGTGTGTGTGTGTGCAGTCCCTAGTGTCCTGCTCCCCTTTCCTCGCCTCCATCCCCAGGAGCTTGTTAGACCTCAACCCTCTGATGGATTAAGAGAGGTCTGCCTGAGGCTACTTTTGAGACACTCACTAGGGAGGGAAGTAGAAAGCTTCTGTTGATGAATTTATCTTGGAAGTGCAAGTGGTGGGTCTTGTTGCTTTTAGGCAATCTCACAAGTTATTTCATTGAAACTCCTACAGATTTCATGTAGCCCCAGTGGTTTTGCTCTTATCTGCTTTGTTCTCTAATCAAACAGAAAACCCCAAATCAGCTCATTTGGACACAATTACAGTGCAACATCTGTTTGAAAAGCAAACAATATTTGTGAGTAGTTATGGTTATGAAATGGTTGCTCCGAAACAAAAACCAAACACAAAATGAAACAAAACAAAACTTCTACAGTTTTGCTCCATGAATTTACTGCATTTGGGGAAGAGGAGAAAGGAGTAAATACATAAGAAAGGAATGCAGCTTGAAAGTAACCCATTTCTTTTGTTGAGTTTTTTCTCATTATTATTGCCTAGTTGGAAATAGCTTTGAGGATTACATTCATGTGGTCTACACTAGATTCATTCATTCAAACTATTTCTGACCAGGTATTTATTTTCCCTGGAAATGAAATTTATCTTGCTGCTTTGTTGCAGCATGTGGCCATTTCACAAAGGGAATATTTGATTGGAAATAAATTTAGACTGGTTTTGGTTTGACTTTCTTTTCTCCAGATGTGAATGTCAGTCTGTGTCACCCCCACTCCTTTGGTTTTTTCTTTCTGTGATGGGAAATTACTTGAATGACTCAAATTTTTATTGTACTATGACAGAGCATCATGCATGGAACACTAGAAGCAAAGGGAGATAAAAGGTTGAATTTTTTGATTCTTCTATATTTACTGAAGAATTCTCACCATTTTTACTAGAGTCAAAAACCTGTTCCAGCTCCAGAGCCCTCTGTCAGTCCTGATCTGTTGCATGAAAAGAGTATATAGATAGATTTTACTTATGTTTCCTAGGGGGGGGTTGCATTCATAGGTTATAGGTATTTGTAGCTGGCTTTGAGATGTAAAAACCCCACATTTTTACTTTGGATCAGAAGAAAGGTATTCATCCCGTCATTTTAAATGCACTAGGGAAATTACATTAAAGTAACATTTCCACACAGAAAAAAATAATCCATCAGGTTGTAGATGGATTCTTCAAATATGCTGAATACTTTCAGATGCTGCTGCTGCTGACTTCAGTAGCGCACCAGTGCTGTATAGGTTTGGCAATTAATCCCCTTTGTCCTTTACCTGTAGCGCTGGCTTTAGAGCTTCTTGGCTTGTTTGTATAATTTTAGCAAATTGCCCTGTTCTCCTGCAAGGCACACATGGAGGGCAAAGGAAGGTGGCCCCGTGTTTGGGAGAGCTGGGGCAGATGAAGCTCCTTTGAGCAGCTGCTTTGGGGGTGCTCCTGCTGTGTGAGCAGCACCAGGGTGTCCATCTAGGGAGTCTGTGGCAGGAGTGGGGCTTTAAAGTGCCAGGAAATCCTCCTGGAGGAGGGGTGGGAAACGCTCAGTGAAGACTCTCTGTGATTTGATGTGAAATGCCCATGTGATGCATCTCATTAGAGCAGGCTGACAGAAAACCTGTTTTGTTAAGCCCTGGAATAAAGCACACAGCAATGGTTTGCCTGCTTTGTCTTTCCCCAGAGATTTTTGGAGAGGGTTATGCTGTTCCAACCACCAAGTGCAAGAGCCTTATAGCTTTCTCTCCCAAGAGAGGTGGAAGAGGAGGTCAGGATGCTTTCATCATTAGACAGGCTATTCCTTTTGGCATGAAAAAACGTGATTTGGAAAGATTATTTTGTGCTCTGTGTGCTGCTGGACAAATGCAGGACAAAAATTGGGGCCAAACCTCTCTTAGTCCTCCGTCCCAGCTGGTGGCGATCCCTATTGGGCCGCCTGGCCCCTAGACGCACAAGTGGATGGGCCACGGGGATTTCCTGTGGCCCCTCTGGCAGCTTTAGGGTGGGATGCCCTGGCATCTTCACACCCATTGCCTGCCTCTACCTCCAGCTGCTGCCTGACACCAGGTAGAAATTACTGGAAGAAGCAGACAAGGCTCCTAGGATGCCAGTTGCAGTGTAGCTGGAGAAAAAATGCTATGTCCAGAGTGTCTTTTTCATCCCCCAGCTGATAGCAAAGCAGTGGGGAGTGGTAGGATTAAACCCCAGTGAAAACTGGAAGTCCTCCCATCTGCAGCATTCATTTTAATTTTGGTATTTTAAATCAGACTTTCGTTTAGTGCTTTTGAGTCTAGACCTTTTGATAGGAAAGCAAGGGAATAAAAATATCTTTGTGTGCAGGTTGTGTTTGCAGAATGAAACACTTCCTCCCCCACTTTCTCTTAAACCTAACAGATCTCTCCCACAAGAAAACC
Organism: Aphelocoma coerulescens; assembly: GCF_041296385.1. Classification (NCBI taxonomy): domain Eukaryota; kingdom Metazoa; phylum Chordata; class Aves; order Passeriformes; family Corvidae; genus Aphelocoma; species Aphelocoma coerulescens. Next base: position 154,164,806 of record NC_091015.1, on the reverse strand, counting down.
AGTGAAGCTCAGAGCTGATCCCAACCCTGTGAAAAGTGTCAGACCAAAATAAAGAGTCCCAAAGCAAGTGATAGTATGAAAAAGGGAGGGAGCAAGAAAACCCTTGACTTCCATATGAAGCTCAGCTTTTGGAGGGCAGTAGATGCCAGCTTTCACTGCAGACCCAGTTTCTTTTCCCTGCTCTGGAGATCATCACCTCCTCTTTCCATTTGATCAGCAAGGAAAATTGAGACGATTTCTCAAAGTGAATATAAAATATAATGCAATTGCTACTGCATTACTTTTTCACAAGGTTTTGTATTTGGAGGTCAAGGAAGGATCAGATCAAAGGAGAGAGGGATAAATGAATGATGCCAACGGGAATGAATCAGAAATTAAGTGTGATTGCTGGGAGTTTGGGCTTTCCACATTAGCAACCAATGCCTCTGTTCTGCTGGGAGAACAAGTCAGTTTTGGACCTGTCTCTGATGCTGGTTAGTCATGTTTTCCAGCAGAAGAGGAAAATTTTACCAGTCCGCTCCCCAGGACAGCATGCAACTGTGTGGACAGTTTTCCGTCCTGGAAAACTTGAAATCAGAGTGGAGAGTGTGTGTATGGAGGGAGGAGTGGGGGAAGGTGGATGAGAGAACTGCCTGCTCCACTGGCACATAGGAAGATGATGCTTCCTTCTGACAACAGAGCTAGAAGGAAATAGCATGTTTACAAAGTGCCACACAAATATGCATAAATCAAGTATTGTGGATTTGATATAATGTGGATCAGAAGGCTTAAATATGTTTTAGATGGGAAAATTGTTGAACTTAATTATTTCTATTGGGCAGCTGTCAAAAAAACCCAACCCCAACACTTCATGAATTTTCAAAGAATAATTCAGCTTTCGGAGTATTTCCATGGATGGAGGAAAACTTGATTTGCAAGATGAAGAGATCTTCCTTGCCATGCTACTGGCACAGGCTTGCACTTAGTGTAGGTGCTTCTATTTTTTTTTTTTTATGTATCTTCTGTCACATAGCATATTTCTAGACAACCTCTCTCTCTGGGCTCTGCACAAAAACATTTAATTGAAAATGAATGTAGAAACATCTGATGTTCAGTGGTGTTCAAATTTTGGATTCAGCTTGTCTGCTGAGCTCTGCGTTACACCAGTGGAAAAATGCTGGCTGTGTTTCATCACATCTGACTGTTGACTAAGTTAGATGCATTTTAGCCATTGCCAGATGTACAAGATACAGTAAAATGAGCATTTCCTGTAGCAAATTAAGACTTTTTGGCTTTGTGACGATATTGGCAGAAGCTGCTTGTTTGCACTGGGGATTTGGCCAGATTGTGCTGGTCAATACAGACAATAAACTGAGTTAGCAGAGGAGATCGGATCTAGCTGAATTCATCTTACTCTTCTAATTAGTGAAGTTTGGGGGTTGCAGCCTTCTACTGTCATTGCTGACTGTGATACTGGTTCTAGATACACCCACCATTAAGCAAAGCCAAATGCCTTGTGGCATTTCTTAGCCAAGCTGAACCAGTGAAGACAAGCTTCTCTGGAATGGGGTATCTTGGATGAAATGACTGAATGAGTGTGTTTGTCAGGCCAAATCCCAATCTGTCACGAACAGAGACACTGTGGAGTCAGGAACGCAATGCGTGACGCACCACATCATATGACTCACCACATCAAGGCCAGGTTGGATGGGGCACTGAGCAACCTGGTTTAGGGGAAGATGTCCCTGCACATGACAGGGATGTTGGAACCAGATGATCTTTAAGGTCCCTTCCAACCCAAACCATTCAATGATTCAGTGATTCTGTGACTTTGGCAAACAGATAGCTCATCGTGCAAAGGCTTGCTAGTTTGCAGATAAACTGCCCACAGGTACTGGCAGGCAGGAGATCCGTGACTGTCTCTTGCCCCTGAACTGCTTGAGGCTGAAGTGCTAATTGGATTGTATTTTAGGGTCATCTATAATTCTTCATAGTGCTCATTGATTCCCAGGAGTGGGAACTGTGCACGTATCTGGACTATAGAGTGTGGTCCTGCAGCTGCTACTCTTGTCCATTAGCAGACTTGGAGTCTCACCGGGAGATGGGGTTTGCCTTTCTGTGTCCCTGCAATTACTTACTGAAGAGATAGATGCTGCCTGCCCTAAGCAGCAGATGAATGGCTGTGGCGGACACAAGAAGTAAATGAGGAAAATTGCCATGTTAACATGCGGTCACTGATGGATAACGTAAGCAAAGATCACAGGGAGAGCAGAAGAGCTGGGTTAAGGCAATTCTGTCTCTTGTCCTCTAGCTGACATGGAATTTACTGCTTGAAAAGCATTTAAGCGCTGTTAGGGCAGGCAAACTGGTGGGGGGGGGAACTGTTTGTGTAAGAGCCCTGGTTATGGTTGAGTATCTGTATCAGAAACCAGAGAAGAGCAGTGACACTGTAAATACCTGACATTTGCGTAGCTTTAAAGAGGAAGGTTATCAGCCTCTGAAAAAAACCCAAAACTACTCATGGAGCCACCCAGCTATAAGAGCTGGAGCAAAGGAAAATTTTTTTTGAGCTGGTGCAACATTTACGATATTTAAAAATATTGTCAGCCTGGAAATGGTTTAAAAAAATCTCACCCGTTCTTTTGGAAGTAGTAAGTTGACTTGAGTTGTCTGAGAGTGAATAAAGCCAGAAAGTGCTGAACGCCTGGCCTGAGTGAGAGAAGGGGTCACAGCAAGGCTGGGCTAGTCTTGCCTGAATTTAGATATTCAAGAGAAAAACATCTGTGTCAATAGGCATGAATTTAGTACGCTCAGTGTAGAAACACTGTGGTCTTTGAGGGAACAGTTCAATCCATGGTGCCTGGTTTGAGATGGAAGAGCCAGGGAGCTGTGCCGGACGTGTGAGACTTCTGAGCTTCACAGTTTGACAGGAGAGATGGTCCCTCTCTGCCAGCACCAGCACTGTCGTGTAATGGGAAGAATTCCGGAAGCTGAAATTCAAAATTGGAGGTCTACAACTGTCTCTCCACATGTCATCTCTGCTCTGGTTGCTATTGAAGGAAGGCTACCCTGTGCTGGAGCCACCCTAGCCACTACATGGGATGAAGTTACCTCCTTTGCACCTATTATCTTGTCTAAGACAAAGGGTCTACGAAGTAGGTGCATGTGAGTTGTCAACAGCAACTCTGCAGGGAGCTGAAAGCTTGGAAAGCCTGGGGAGAAAATGCTGTGCTAATAATGTATGAGGTGTATAAGCTGTGCCTTGTTTAAAACAGATGTATGGGTCCCCAAGGAGTGTAGTAAACGGGGCAAGGAAAGGTTTGGGCCAAGTTGTAGTACTGATTTATCTCCTTCAAAAATGAAAACAGGTCTAAATAAGGTAGTCCCTTTGGGAATACCTATAAATAAATAAATTTACAGTTATCTCCTATTACCAGATCCCTTGGCTACTGAAAGCAAAGCTCATGATTTACATTAGTAAACTAACCCTGCTATTTTCCAAAACAAACAAAAAAGAAAGTATTTTGGAGAGCTGGTGGAGGGAGGATATCTCTATTGCATTTGGTGACCTGTATTAATGCAGTGGGAAAGACACTTAGAAATTCATCCAACTGGGGAATTCATCGATATCTCACCCAAAAGCCCCAAATCCTTGGGGCCAGTCTAGATCCTGTTTACCCCTGTAAATAATCCCATACAAATCAATTTACTTTCATGGGTAGACTAAACAGGATTTGTCTGTAATTAGCATGAAGTGGAACAGATTGCAGGCGTGCTTTATCTTCTAATATGGAGGTGTAGCCAGCAGAGGTTGAACACTGGGTGTTGCATCATCAGCAGAGCAAGGACAGCAGGGACTGGTGGATACTGGGAAGCTTTGGCTGAACAGAGGACCTTGGCCTTTGTCATGATTCTCTAGTAAATGCCATGAAAACAAGCCAACTTCAAAGTAAGTTTGCCAGATCAAAACAGACCAAGATAAAACTTCATGTGAGATTAAAGTCCTTCCATTTTATTTTTCCCTGTCACAGCACTGAATTCAGAGATAAATGCTCTCTCAGTTGTTCTTAGTTATGTTGCATTTTTTTCAGATTAAAGCCAGTGGTAGTTCTGACTTGGATTGTAAAGACACTTTTCATTTTTAATTTATTAGTTCTAATACATTATTATTTAATATTTGATCTCCCAATTGGCTTTAAGTAGCTTCTTTTTAATAACGTGCATCCCCCAAGTGATAACAGTTTACTTCCTGATTTAAGCTTACTTTGTGTTTCTTATGCTGTCAAGATGAGGACAACTTTAAATCAGGCCTTCCTTCAAAGATTTTAGGTTGGGCTGTTCTTCCACCTGTTGGGTGTTAAGCAGTGATGACCCCACGTGTATATCGTCACACCAAATGGGTTATTTTTAAAATGGTGGTGTACATTCTGACAAGCTGAATGATGCCTTGTGTTTGGATGGATCTCTGTGCCTGGGCTGAAACCCATTTGTGTCCTCAGGGTCTGAGAACATGTGGGAACCTTGCTGCCATAGCTCATGTGTGAATGCAGCCTTGGTCCTTAAAGTTGGCCTGCTAACGTAGTATGTTGCATTTGAAGTATGTTTGGTTACACTCCCTCAAAATGAAGGTTTCATTTTCCTTTGTAGCTTAGATTGATTTTTTTGGTTCATTAAGTATCTCTTAGTTCCGTGCTTGGTTTGGCAGGGGTGATAGTTCACATGTACAGGGAGGGATTTCCCTCTCATCTGATACAGGTTGAAGGTGTGTCATGGCTCTTTATACTGAAGGTAATAAAATGCTTTAGTAATCTTTATTTTTTTATATTTATAACGCTTCAATGACACCTCTTATGTTCTGGTTACCAGCACCTACTCTGATAAAGCCAATATCTGCAAAAACTAAATCCTATGTCTCAAGATACCATGTTCTCATCCACATGACTCAAACTTGCCTAAGCCAAGTTAAAATAGAGAAATAGGAGTGAGGTCAGTAGAACAGCATTAAATTTACTCATGCAAAACTAAGAGGAAAAGTTGGCCTTTACAAAGGTTAGTTTTTGCTAGCAAGTGCACAGAGAGTAGATGCATAATGATAGTGTTTTTATGGAACTCTTCCCTTTCAGTTTGGTGAAAATTACAGGTTTAGTATTTAACTTGGGAATAAGAAAGCCTTAGACTTTCACTTAGCCTAAATGAAATTAGAAGAAAAATAACACTGAATTTAGCAGGAGTTAAATTTGCTCAGGGATGAGTAAACCTGCCTTTTCATTCTGATTTGTGAGCTGCCAGCTCTAAAGCTGGGGGTTTGAACAAACAAAAGTGGAATGGCAGTATTACGAGATTTATTTGCATTGTATATGCAGTGAGCTGTTAATTGAGTTGGTTGAAGAAAATAAAATTGGATATGTTTGATATATTGATATAAGTAAATAAAACAGAATCTGTTTCATAAGTTGAGCACTGGTATTTGCATTTACTCTGTGTGTCTGTGTGTGTGTGTGTAAATAGGGGTCTGGCAGTTCACAACCTGTGCAGGGTTTCTTGTGGGGTAGGAGTCCACCTCATGATAACTGATGAATAAGCTTTTGATAACCTCTGATACAGAAAGAAAAAAAATCTACTTGATTTTATGTGATAGCAAACATTTTAGGGAAGATCTGTCACCAAGGCAGGAAATGACCCAGCACTTAATATCCAGGTTTGACCTTGGGATTGGTTGTTGGTTTTTCAGTTTTAGTAATAATGAACACTTAATATTCGCAGCTAAGCCTGCAAACAACAGAAGGGAGATTACAGGCGGGTTTCAAATCCATGTGCAGAAATGAGCAAACCAGAAATTTTTCATGCCTTGTACTGAATAACATAAATATTTTACTTAGCTTTAAGGAATAACCTTTGAAGGGAAAAGTGACAGCTACCTGAAAAATGGCCCTGAGTGTGGAACTGAAAGGCTTCTAGTTGAAGAAGATTTTTAGGGATTTAAAAAAATTCTTTCCAAGTTGGGTCACTTCATACTTTCCAAATGCTAGCCCTCCTGGTTATATTTGCAGGCTCCCCAATACCAACGTATGTGTATCCTATTGTGCAGCGCCTGCCAACAGTGCAGCCTCCGGCTCTTTTTCACGTTTGGGAAGTTCCCAAGCAATAGGACGGGCATTGCATCGACGGTGCCCTTCCCTCGCGGAGCCCCAAAGCACCCAGGAGCAGCTTTTGCATCTTGGGGCCGGCCGCTGCCTCCTGCTCTGATTGTTCCCTGGGCTGCTCAGACTGACAAAGGCCATTTGAAGAGAAGGCTGGTGCAACAATGGAGCGCCTGACATGAATGCGGAGCCGGGCCCGCAGGCGTGGGGAAGGCAAGGGCAGGCCAGGCGGCCCCTCGCTGTGCTCGGGCGATGCCCCCGGCACCCCTCGGCTGGGCACTGAGCCCAGACCCGGGAGCTGGGGAGCCTGAACCCAGGGGAACCTCCAATGTCCTTTGTCTGGCTCTTGTTTTTTACAGCTTCTTGGTAATTGATCACACAGATCGGTGACAAAGGGCCACTGGAGTCCACCGTTCCCCTGGTGGAGATCCTGGGCGCGTCTGGGTGAGCAGCTGGGTGCCAGGCTGGCCATGCACCCTGGGACACAGCCTGCGGACCCCCGGGCGAGCCGGGCGAGGAGTGGGCATGGCAGTGTGTGTGTGTGTGTGTGTGTGTGTGTGCGTGCGCGCGCGCGTCTCATGAAAGGGAGAGAAGGGAAGCCCATGTTTCTCTCCCAGCCATCAGATGGGAAGAGCAGTCAGCGGGTAAGGTTGGACAATCTGGAGGATTGCTTTTAAGGTGGTCACCAGCTCCTGTGCAGAGCAGCTTCAGGCAGATGGCTCCCTGTGGCGAGTGCTGCCATTTGAGAAGCTGGCAGCACTCACAGTGATAACCTGCCCATGTTCTTGCCAGCTTCCTGCTTGCATCCCAGCCACTGGCGTGCAGGGGCCACCAGCCAAATCAGCAGCCATGCTGAGCACCTCCCTTGTCTTAGCTATGGGCAATCCACACTTTTATTCAAATTATCTGTTTTCACTGCCACACGAAGTTCATCAGCAGCTGACTGACAGGCCTGCTGTAGCATTTGATCTGCAGATCAAGAAAGGGTGCTTGTCCTGGTGCACGTTTTGGCATATCTGTCTGGTCTTGATTAATTTTATAACTGTTACTTCAGGGTTCAAAACTACTTCTTTTTTTGGATTGTATAGAGACAGCTGTAACTTCATTAAGACATCTGTGAAAGTGTAGCTAAGGCTAGCACCTCTTGGGCTAGTGGAAGGAAGGGATTTATTAACCAATGTATCTCTTTCTGTTCACAGTACTTGCTAAATTTGTCACGTTTCGCCCAAATCCGAAACCAAAGACCAAATGAGAATATCTGCACTTCCAGTGTTTCCTCATGCCATGTTTCTTGTAGCAGAGAGATAAGAACACTCTGGTTTGCTGTTGCAACTGACAACCAAAGTCAGTTTGCATGAGAGCAGAGGTGACAAATGGGAGGGGATGGGGCTTGGGAGCCAGTGCCTGGGATCTGTAGGCGTCCATTGACAGGAGACCACATATTGCTGCACGAACAGGGCTTGGCTGTATGGTGATTCAATCCGTAACAAATTTTCCCATCCAGGTTTACAAACCATTGGAACAGGGCTTAAAACTGGAATTTCTAAGCAGCTCCAGCACTGTATGAACGGGGGCTCTGTTATAATAAGAAACTAGCAGACGACTGCTCCTTCTGCTGTTGTGCAGATCTCTGCATGGGGCTGCCCTCATAGCAGGACCATGTGTCTGTGCAGGCTATAATGAGACAGAGCTCTGGCTGGTTTTGTTTATGAGTGCAGGGCAGGGCTTTAAAAAAAAGTCCACTTGCTAGCTGTGAGTGGCTGTGAGTAAAGCTACGTGGTTTGACCAGAGAGGGAGATTAAGGTATAAATTCACCCTGCTTTTTTTTGTTTTAAGTTTTAATTAAAAGAGGAAGGTTTGACCTTTCTGTGCCAAGACAGCCTTTCAAATTAATTTAAAACGCATTAGTGAGTTCTGCTGAGGTCTACAAGTAGGTGACTCTTCTGTCACCACTGCTGCTCATTCCTTTCCCAAGAAGCAAGAAAACTAAACTCTGCCATCTGATACAGTTTTGAAACCTAGAGTTGAACAGGACATTTATTGGGCAAGGGGGAAAAAAAAGTCTTGTTAAAACAAGATAAATAGCAATTTGGAACGTATGTGAGAGCTGTGTGAAGGGTTGGAGGAATAGGAAGGCAGCAGCTCAAGCTGTGTTTCTGCAGTGGTCACCCTAAATTTGCTCTAAAGAAGCGGAAGACCAGTAGTGCAACTCTGGCCTTGATTGACATCTCATTTTTAAACAGCAAATGTAGCTGAAGGGAATAAAGCAATTTCCATGCCATGGGAGTAGCTCCCAGCTCTCTCTTTCTTCTGAGCAGCTGAATAAAGAGTCATTTTACAAAGACCTTTTCCCTAATAAATAGCAAAGCAATCTCATAAAGAAAGTAATGTGCTTTTTAGGCTCAGTAACCATATTGAATTAAATGTTATGCACAGTGTAATTACATTTGCCTGTCAGTTGTATTAATGTGAATTTCCTTGATTAATTTTTCAAGTTAGTTGATATTAAGTAGGTAGGAAGTTTAACATCCCCCTAGACCTCCTCTGTCAGCCTGGCTCAGCTAGTGGAGGGAGGGCAAAGCTCAGCACAATCAGTGTTCAGTGTTACTTCATTAACTCTACCTCTTTAATAAGCACCTGGAATCTTCATCTTTCCAGTCATCTGTAGTCATCTTGTACAGTTGGGTACAGTGTGACTCCCTGAGCTGTGAGGAGCAGTCCTATCAGGTGTGGGTGCAGCACTTGGAAGCAGCATGAATTCTCAAATCCACACGTGTTGTAGAGTTTTTACAAGGCAGTGATGGTGGAAGAGTTTGTAAAATGGTGAGTGGGCTGCAACTTTGACCATGCTGCCTGTGCCATGTTCAGAGTGGCACAGTGAGTGTGCAAGTTCACGCATTTCCTTGAAATTGTGTGGAGTATGTGATTGCAAAGGATGTGGAGCAGCAGCTTGAGAGCAGGGTTAAACAACAGAAGCCTTATTGAGACAAGATAGTGCACTGCTTTACATGCAGATCCCAGCTGATGTCTCCCAGTTATCATCCCGAATGTCAGCTCCCTGCCTTTCCCAAAAGCTTTCGGTTATTGTGCTGCACAGGTTCTGTTTACTTCTTGAGGCTTTGTATTTGGGTCTTGGCCACGTGGAGAGTATTCATTCCTCAGACGTACCTGGCTAGCTGGTTACTGTACCCAGTGAACTCACAACACTCAGCACAGACTCTGGAAACCAGTGGATGTTGATACGTAAGTCTGACCTTCTCTGAATTAATAAAATGCTTGAAGCTATTTCACAGAGGAAGCTGGAGTCATTTGCACAGTGGGGGTCTGTGCATTACAGCTGTGCTTCTTTTTTGCTTGGTGTCTGCAAACTTTATATTAGGTCTGAGTTACTGATTCATCTCTCAAACATCTGTGTTAACTCAGGGAGCTTGGGGAGTCCTGGTGTAAGTGTGAAGTAGGAATGAACTGAAACAAGCCCACTTGAATGTAGGCCCTTCTTGTGTAAATTGGTCTGGATTATAGTGATCCAAATAAACAATCATTTGGATGCGTACATTCTGCAGCACTCTTTCTATTACACAGCTCTTGGGAGATGAAAAAGTCTGTTCAGAGTCTACTCAGAAGGAAGAAATGGGAGCAGGGCTGTAGAAAAATGTTTCAAGACTGGTAGTCTGTTTCATGTTACAGGGCTTGCCATATTTGATACACCAAATTTCTTAAATATTGGTGCCCTACACAACTGATTAGCAATTAACATCTGTAAAGCCAAGTGGTGCACTGTATTTTATTTCCAATGCACATAGCTTTTGCTCCTTAGTCCTACTCTTTAAGTATTTCAAAGCAGTTTGGGAAAACGTACAAAGCCAAGTACACACGATCAAGTAAGAAGAGATTTGGGAACAACTGGAAGGTCCAACATACATAAGGTTATTGCTTTAGGAGGACTTTTATTTACCCTTGCCCTATTGTTCCTCTATGGTGCATATACTATAGCAAACCATATGCTGCAGGCAAAGTTCAAAGTACCTTGCCAATCTGCAAGACCGTATGGACAGGAATGGATTCTTTGTGCTTTGCTTTTTTGCTTTCCTTTACCCCTCTTCTGAGTAAATGGCATATTTGTCAGTTTTTAGCTTATTCTTATTTAAAAGAAAAAGAAGAAAAGAGCAAACCCCCCTACTAACAGTAATTGGAAAATAAAAGATCACCTACAGCCTTCTCTGTACTTTTAGAGCTAGTGAGAGGAATAAACTGTTTCAGGTGCATTTCATATTCATTGCCATGCCATACACAGTTTGTTGGGAGCAAGTGTTTCTTTTTCTATGTGACCAGTGCCTTACCAAGTAAGAGAAAGTGAGATCCTGGCTTGATTAAATAATAGTGTGAAAGTTGCTTGCTTGTCAGTTCAGTGGAGCCACGTTTGTAGCTGGAGTCAAAGACTGTAGAAAATGAAGTGGGTAGGGAAACCCAAATAATTACATTTAGTTGTTGCAAGCCTCAGGGTACAAGAAATAAAAATGACCAGACACCAGATTCTTATGTGATTGGTCAGCAACCTGTAGGGAATGAGCCCATACACCTTGTCTTTCTACAGAAGTAATTTCTTCTGTAGAATGGGAGTGTTCATAAATGTTGCATGAGTACTATGAGAACAAATTAATTCATTATTGCCTGAACATTGACCGAACTTGTATTTTCTTGATTCAGTCATGTTTGTACCTAACAGTGTGAGCAAAAGTGTTAGTAACCACAGTGTTGAATGTCATGCTAAGGAAGAGCATGGGTTAACCATTGATACACAGAAAGCCTGGATAACCAGGGGAGCAATTACATTATTTAAGGCTATAGCAGATTTACCTTTGCATTTCTAAACAGCCTGCTTATTTTCTGTTCTTTGGATCAGCTTCTGTCTTTTTGCTATAGGGCAGACAAGAAATTGGCCCTGTTCCATTTTGAAGGGGAAGAAACAGTTTGTGGGGAAATCCACTTGCTCTAGGGCTCTAATGAGTTGGAAATATTTTGAAATACTGTAATTTAGATCATGAGTTATGCTAATGATTCAAGTTAAAACTTCTTTTAACACTTTAGGGAGGTAGGGGTATTCATGTGTTGCTGGTAGTGGCAAGTCATGTTTGGCAGATATTTTTGGTGTGCCCAGAAAATACTCCTTAGTGAATAGTAGAGAATAGGCTGGGATTGCTGCAAGCAACTGAAACCTCTGGCTCTATCTCAGCAGTCAGACAGGAGTGGCACAGAGATCTAGCAAAGCGCTGTGTAAGACCTCTTGGTGTTCTGGAGGGGTTATCTGGATGGCACTTGATAACCTTCTACAGATCAGACTCAGACCATACCTCTTGTGTTCTCTTCATGTAAATAAAGGCTGCTAAAGCAGACCCACTGCTCAGGAAAACCTGAGTTATTCAGGCAGTAATGTGCCTTAGGAAAAGAGCTGCAGCAGTTTCTCGGGGAAAGTCTGATTCATCACTTGTCTGCATGCCTGGACAAGAAAAGGGTCATATTTCTGCTAGACACCAAAGCATGGGGGGGAGGGTGTTTCTGACTTGATTTATCAACTAGGAGAGATGAATTAGAACCCTCAGGGGAGGGAAAACTTCACAGAAACTGAAATATTTTTACATTGCAGATGATTGTGGCCTCCAGACTTTTTCTTGTATGGCATTTATGCAAGCACACATTCCAAAACAAAATTAAACAAACAGTCCCTTGAAGACTCCTAATTAGCCACTTTGCTCAATACTCAATTAGAATAACCATGTAGGTAAAATATGACTGCAGTGCAGAGAATTTCATTTGAAGTAGCAGTCCATAAGTAATGTTTAGGAACAAGTAACAGAGTTCATCAATGAATGCGTTTTGCTTGGAGCAAATTCAGCACTGCAGACGATTGGCAGTTGGGGAGGGTGCGATGCTATAAACCTGATGGAGTCTTGTAATTTAAAACAGAGGCCTAGAGTTCAGAAGATTAGGAAAGATCGTGCCTCTGCCAGAAACCTTGATGTGACCTCAGGCAAGTCATTTTGCCTTTCTGTGCCTTATCTGAATAAATATCTCTGTTTCCTATCTGTAAAATGAAGATAATGCTTCTTCATACGTGTCCTGAAACTTGAGTGTTAATAAAATAAACAGAAACCATCAGATAGGAGGTTCTCCAGAAGAACAAATGCTGAGTTGTATACATTTGTACAGCCATCGTTGACAAGTGTTTTTTTCTTAGACCACTTGCAAATACGTACTCTATTGGGACTTATTTGGCTTACCCTCCTTGTGAGGAGGGTAGGTATGAACAAGACATTTGCATTCAAACCCTCTGAACACTTGGGACAGAGAGCAGCTAGTTTCTCTATCCAGATTTAGATCTAAAGTGGAATTTTGGATGTAGTTGTTAGCTGCGCAGTGACTAAAACTTTGCTTTGGAGCCTGACACCGGTGCTCAGATAGGAAGTGAGATTTTGTGGCTAGGCCTTGTTTCTACTAAAGCATGTTAACTAAAAAAGCATTAGACAAAAGCATTAAACAAAAAAGCATTAAACAAATTCCACTACTTAGAAATTACCATCTCTATACATGTCTATTAGTTTCATTTCCTCAAAAGGGCACAGCTCTCACAACTAGTAAATTATATATACTTTATGTTGATACCATCTAAACTGTGCTAGTAGATAGTTTTAGGTGCCTCACCTGCTTTTCATAGTACAAAGAGAATTACCTAGAAGTTCTGACACTATAGGCTTGTCTTCTCCCCACCCCACATCTCCAGTCCCTCTTATGGTCACATTAAAGTGTCTGCTCTGTACTTGCTCACACTTTGCTAACTGTTCGTAAAAGTGAAGACCTTACTGAGGGATGCCTCCTCAGAAAGGCATTTTGTCAAGAGATAATCATGCTTTTGAAGTGTTATGTCCCAGGTGAGGTAAAATGCAAAATTCAAGGAAAAATTAGAGGAATGCCTGAATATTTCTGGAAAAAGGCAGGCAAAATTTGATGTGCTCTTAGTGATAGATGTTAAAATAATGTCTTTAGCTTTGATATTAAAGTATTAATACCATAGTATTAAAAGACCTATCATTTATAGAAGTGCTTTGCCTAAGCAACAACAACAAAAAAGTGATGTAGTGATTTATTAAAAAACCCAAAGGCTTGAAAAAACTTTTTTTAAAACCCTGGGGAAATTTTATATCTGTCTCAGGTGGTAACTTCAGTTATTTGGGGGCAACATCTTTTAGTCGTATTTCCAGGCAATTGTAAATTACAGGATGCTGAGAAGACCAAGATCTTCTTGAAAATAAATTGCAGTCCAGCTTGTGACTTGGATCATGCCTTTCTGTATGTGAACTGAGCAGCTGAAATCAAAGGCTGCAGAAGTGGCTGCAGAGCTGAAGCTGCAAAGACTGGAAACGGGGAGGGGTGTGAGGACGGCCACAGCAGCACAGGCTGCATGACAGAACGCTTTCAGGTTTGTGTGTTGTTCACAGTGTTAGAACATTTGATAGTTCATAAAATCTTTTGCTTCAATTCAAAAACAGTGTTACAGTTCTTGGAAGAGCACTTTGGGAAGTTCCAAAAGATTTTGCTTTTCCAAGGTTGTATGCACAGCTTTTGGGAAACTGAGTTGCTTTGTAGTTTCCTAGGATTCAGACAACCAAAAATTGAAAAAAAGCAGTCATGAAGTATGTGAAAATATACCCCTTAATCCATTCTTTATGATAGACAGGAAAAGAGAGGTCACAATTAGTAATAGTTTGAAGTAAAGCTGTTTAAATATTTTGTACTTTTCCTACCTCTATTTGTAAAATTCAAATCAGGTGTTCTACCTGCAGGGACCTTCAAACAGGTCATTAAAAGCAACCTAGCAGTTATGAATCAATTTATTCTAAATTTTAATTTAAAATTGCACTTGTATAATTTTCTAAAATGGTTTAAGGTTTTGTAAAACTTACTTCAATAATTTTTACTTTTCAAAAGAAGTCAGGTGGTATATCTTTACTTATCTTCCTGATTAAATCTCGCCATACTGGAGAGAACTATCATTTCCTTCCCAACCTTTCCTTGTCTTTTGAAAATACCAATAGGTAATTTTAGCAACTTAGATAAGGAATTCCATTGTAACTGGGAAGCCAATTATCTGTCAAGACATTATTGTAATATTATTAGAAAACTGGATACTTTAGCAGCAGGTAATTTTTTTTGTATTTCCTGCATAACTATCATGCACTCTGTTTTGATTAGATCCTAATGATACTGAGAACATTTTAAACAAATACTCTCAGCCCATGCAAATGAAAAACATTTTACTTCTTCAGTTGCTCTTGTGCAGCAATGGTAATTAATATGTCTTGTAATATTCAAACTATACCTGATTAAATCACGGTGCACCAAAGAGGGCTTTATAAATAATTTTCCCATGAAGCCTGCTGAGAGATTTGGGAGAAAAAAGGAAATGTGATAAAACTGCATCATTGTGCCTAAAGGTGTCTACTAACAGTGACGTTGGTATGGGCAAGATTCCCTTGTCCATAAGCCAGCTCCCACACTGGCCCACCCATGGTGAATGGGACTGACTTGATTTTCCATCATTTTTACATGACAGCAGGCTTTGCAGTGCTGCACCCAGCAGACTGGCCAATTCCTGTTGAACAGTAACTCCCTCAGTTGCTTTATCCTGCATTTTACCAGTGGTTTGTCCTGGTGCTGGACAGCCTCTCCAGAAGAGCAGTCCTAGTGTCCAAGCATGTGCTGCCTAAGATGTTTCTCTCCAGTATGACCCTCACTGGTTGGTGATAGCCTTGGACTCTGGTAGAAGTGTGTTTCATAATAGTCAGCACAAAGGATGTGCCAAGGAGTATCTGCTTGGACTAAGGTACCTTGGGGAGTTGTCCCTTGAGGACCATCGCCAAGCTTACATGCAAGTAGCCTTTGGGATTAAAAGACTTTAAATGCACTAGTTAATTACTAATATTGCCAGTCCCTTACCTCAGTGATGTAATATGTGCAAGCCAAAAAAAGAAGTTTGTTTTGGTTTTGAGTTAAGCATGTTTTATCTTTAGCCGCACCTTTTCTGAAGGCTGAGATTAAGGCCCCCCCATAAGGGAGGGGATGCATTTTTAGAGGAGCACTGCCAACCCAACAACAGCAGAAAAAAAAAAAAAGAATCCCTGTGTTATTTTATGTTAGCTCTTTTTTCCTCCATTCCCTTTACTGAAGTTTGATGTAACTACGTGAATTTAGAGGAAAGAAATCGCTGTTTTCCAGATGATTTATTTCAACTTTTGTTAGGCAGCTTCACTCTTTCCCCTGTGTCATCAGCTTCCCCTTGTTGTTTGCATGGCTCTTTCCTATAGGTACAGGAAGCAGGTTTGTAAAAATAGGAGAATGTGCTGTTAAAACAGAAGAAAAAAGAAGTATAATAGCTAATGGGCATGGGACACTAATCAGGTTTTAGGGTTTCCAGTGTCTGTATTTGTGTAAGAGCCACCCTCTGTTGCTCTCTATATTGGTTCTTGACTGGATGGTAAGCAGGCACTAGCCTTGAACACTGTCATTTGCAAAACTTCATTTTCTGTGTGTTTGGGCATGTCAGCAGGCTTTGAAGATTTATTAATAACAGATTTTTTAAAGGGGTGTTTTCAAGTTCTGGGCTTAGATGAGGGCGTGGCCCATTTACTTCTGCAACCACCCATATCTAACTGCCTAAACCAAATCACTTCAAACTCCTTTTATAACATAACTGCCAAAAACTGGCAGAAAATCCCTCCTGGGTGGCATCCATCATGTT
The DNA here is from genome assembly GCF_041296385.1 of Aphelocoma coerulescens. NCBI lineage: Eukaryota > Metazoa > Chordata > Aves > Passeriformes > Corvidae > Aphelocoma > Aphelocoma coerulescens. The sequence goes on along the minus strand of NC_091015.1, from coordinate 154,148,894 downwards.
CCTCGGGATGGCTTCATGGGTCCGTGTCAGGTTGCACCTGAGCTGTTGCACGCAGCCAGGGGGGACACGTGGACCCGCCTGTTGGGTGCTTGCTGCGGAGCTCAAGCTCAGCCATGTGAAAAAGCTTTTGGGCTGGAGAGCTTGGGAGGCAGTGCCCTGATGTTTGGCACTGCTAGACTTCTCTACCTGCTTGTCTAGAGCACCAGAATGAACTCCTTGTGCTTGTCCATTTTTTTTCCCTTTGAAGACTGGAAGGCGTTTGGTAAGGGCAAAGTGTTTACAGTAAGTCAACATGAGTTGCACCAGAAGGTCTCCCAGTAGACAAAGAAAGGAAGACATTTGATTCAATTTAGCAGATTCAGTTTAGATGTAGCGTGGTAATTTCTTGTTTGAGTTAACCATGTAGGATCAGTACTTCTGAACACTTCTGTTTCATAAAAAACAGAGCAAAAAGGAGAAACAGAGTGAGAACAAGAGGTACTGAAATACTTCTGAAGTACTACAGAAGTACCAGTGAATCAGCCTCCATTTGGCCATTCCCGAGTTGCACCTTCCCAGTGCTGGTTCCCGTGTTAACGTTTGTAACAGAGCATACAAATCTTGGATCTTTCTGTGGGAAAATACTTGGGACCTCAGACACTGACAATTTCTTAATTATAGCCTGTGGCAATCCCAGCTTTACCGAAGGAATTTTATGGAGAACTGGCATTTCTGTCCATCAGTGTACTTCATTTACATTTTAAAAATATTTTGATTATGGTTAAATAACTGGTAATCGAGTGCAGGTGGTAGACTTTGAGTATGATCTTCATTACTTTTGGCAGGAAAAGAGAAAGCTATCTTTATGAATAAATACTTCTTCTTTCCAAAACTTAAATGCTGAGATTCCTTCTTTGTGGGAAAGAGTTTATTTTCTCAGCCCATGGTTCAGATCTGTGACTTGCCCTTTTTGGGACACACATACTAAATACACTTTTAATCTCTCAATAGTCCCAGGTGTTCATTTTCTTCTTTTTTCTTTCAGCTCCAGAGCTGTAAGTAATTCTGGACTCATTCCATCCACCTGGTTGAGTGCTTTTTTCTATTCTTGATTTCTATTTTTCTCCTTCTCTTTCCCCATCTCTCTCGCGTTTCATTTCCTAAGCTTTTCTGCCAGAACAGCTTTTTATTTCAATCACCTCTGGGAATGGAGTGGACATAATGAATTGGGTATTTTATACAGGCTCCATGAAGGGATCAGGTGTGGCAAGAACTGATATTAGGCAGCGCTGAAGCAAAGCTCTGAGCCTGTGCCAGCACAGGGCACAGGGCACAGGGCAGCTGCCTGGCAGTGCCATCCAGCCAACAGGGTGGGAATCTCTGACTTCTTGCAGTTGCTTCTGGTCCATGAAGCAAACATGGGCCTGTCACACAATCTCCCTGCAGTGCAGTTGGGGAATATTTTTGGGAGCAGAAATATAACTGCGGCAGAGATCTGTGCTCTTCCATCCTTGCTAATCAAGATTGCTGATGAAACATTTATTTGTCAGGGTTGGATGTTTAGCTAAATATAGGAATAAATTTTTTGCAGTGTGAAGATGAACATCAAGGATCTTGGCACAGGGTAGTGTCAGTGAAATGCAGATGCAATGAATGTGTCTTGTCAAACTATTATCCTCCCCATGATGTAAGGAGGTGCTGGATGGGAGTGATTCATTTCTGTTTGCTTGTTTGTTTGTTCTGTCCCAGGTTATTGGTACCTGTATTGCTGTTCCATCCTCAGCTTCAGGCATGGAGCAGGACTCCCTAAGAATCCTAAACAATGATACATATTTGCAAGAAATGATCTTGTTTCTGGCACTGGGACAAGAAGATGTCTTGCCCTGATCTCATTTGTCTAAGCTGCTGTTGTAAAATTCCATGAAGTTAATCCTTGTTCCAGTTTTGGACATTGATTTTTTTTCACTTGATACCCAACTGAAATGTATTTTGTTGCAACTAGAGATATTTTGTCCATTCACCTTTGGTCATAGTAATCTTCAACTATTTTTTTTCCAGCTTAATTTTTTATATTTTAACTTCCTAACCCTCTTTTATTTCTTACTTTGTACAATTCTATTATCCTTTAGTCATTGGTTAAATTTCTTAAATCTCTTCTGACTTTTGCTCCCCTATTCAGGGTCTGGGCTGTTTTAAGTTTTCTGCTGCTGTATCTGTCTTAATGTATTGTCTGAGCCTGGACACAGGAATGTGACTGAGGTCTCACAACGGCTGAACAATCAGAGCAATTATCTCCCAGAGCAAAAATAATCCCACGTATGCCATTTCTCTTCCTAAAACTCAAGATTTTGGGGTTTTTTTGTAGCAGCATAACTTTGTTGACTCATGTTGGTGTTGTGATTCTCCATGACCCTCAGATTCTCATTTCTTGTTTTCATATTTGTGCATCAGTGTTGGCTTCCAAAATGTATTACTTAGTTTGTTAATTAGCTCTTCTGAGTGCACTAAGTTCTTTGGATTCGAGAGTAGCTCATATTTTCCCATGTGGAGAGGTTTTTTCCTCTTTATCCTTGCTCTTTCTTCTGTTGCTATGTAAAAGACAACACACACAGAAAACAAAGAAACTGCCAGTTATTCAGAAGAAATGGAGAAGCTGAGAACATACAAAATAAACAGGGTAAAAAAAATAGGAAAATATTTTTCCTTCTTAGCTGTGGTAATTTTAAATGTGTTCTTATGAACAGTAGGGGAACCATATCTAGCATGCAATTTTAATGAAATGAAGGTTAAATTGAGAGAGAGCAAATTCTAAAAAAATAGGAAAGTAAAGAATGAGCCACAACAAAATGGAAGGAACTACTAGATATATTACTCAGTATTTCTAGGGATGATGTTATGATTTAGCCAGCTAGAAATGGCCATAGCAGATTTTGTAAATATGATGGATAGTGGAATAATTCATGGTTGACTTTCATTTTTCAATTCAAATATGTTTGCACATGAATTACTGTTTGTCCTGGGTATATTAAAACATCATCTTACTGGATAAATAGATAGATCAATGCATTCAATGTTAATCATGTCTTCAAATTTATTTTAGCTGGGAGTCATGAAGCTGAAGTCTTCCAAACATACACATTTCTCAGTAATTTTGACTTTTAATTCAGCCAGGAAACAGGGATTTAAAGTGGATTGCTAATACCATTTTGTTGGGAGGGGAAAAAAATGAGGTGGAATGAGCTTATCCCAGTAAAAATGTTTTGAAATTCACCAAATGGACAGTGAGCCCTCAGTTTGCACCGTCTGATACTGCACTGTCAATGTTATTGGCCAATATAAACTCTTCAAATGTCCTGTACTGCAAGTAGAGACCTTTTACTGAGGAAATTTTAGGGAAGAATAGCTCAGACTTTCATGCCTAAGTAAATGCTTCACTTTTATCTGAAATTTGTAATAAGAACATTTGTGCTGCTTGTCACTGCGGTTCTCAAATCACTGAATTCTCCTCTCAAAATACAAGTCTCACATGGCCATCAGGTGAGGTGGAGCACTTGTGTTTTGGGAGTGTTCACCTTTCTGAGTCCCACCAGGAAGGATCCTGCTTTGCAGAGCAGAATATAGGTGCCTCCTCCTGTCAAGGCAGGAGACCTTGAGTTTGGGCTCTTACCTATGTCTCGATTCCTTTTTCTCTATCTTCTGAAGCAGTGGGATAAGCCCAAGGATCAGGAATATGTAAGAGGATACACAGTGACCCACAACTGTTGGTGGGTGGTGGAGTTCTTCGTGGGCTTTGCTGGAGGTGGTTTTTGGTACAAAAGGTGGGACTGTTTGGCCTCATGGCAGAGGGGATGGGGCAGGAGCCAGCTGTTGGGTGTCTTCATTCCTGTTACCTCCAACCAGTCTTTCCCTTTTCATGCTGGTGGTGGAGGCTACCAAATGAATCTTGCATTTTGACCCATGGCTGCTATTGCCACTCATCCTTTTCCTACCTTTCGTCCTTTCCCTTTGCACCAAGGAAGCAATTGTTGGGTACTCAGGAGTGCAACAGCAAGCACTGGGAAGAGAGGTCATCCAAAATTTGGAGGGCTGCTAATTAGATTTTTTCTTCATTAATTAGTCAAAGCTAATTAATGTCTGTCTTTGCAGATTCTGATGCAAACACAAGAAGAGAGTAGTTAAGTCGGGAATTTTAAAGCACCCTTGTGTTACTAACATTGGCAGCAGACATTAACCCCCTCTCCCCCTGTCCTTCTCAGTTTTTGGACTTTCCCATGGTGGGTAAGACTTACCTGTTGCCAGACAATGTTATTGAAATGCTCTGAAATCAAATAATGTGTCTAAATCACCAGCCAAGCCAGAGGGGATAGCAATTCCTTCTGTTTACATCTTGGAGGCAACTTTGCATCTGGAGGAAGGCATCTAAGGCTCACTGGGGACTCGGTTTGAATATGTCCCTTCTCCCCCTGCCCTTTCGCCTCCTGGGCTGACCTAGCTGTAAAAGTGTCAGCCTGGCTGGAGATCTCCAACCAGCCTGACATGATGCATAGTTCCTCTGGCTCTTCGTTGTGTTCTGGTGGCTGCCAGGCTCAAGGGAAGGTTTTTGCTGGACTGCTGGTGCAGGAGAGAGCCATTGCACTTCTACTGCCAGCCCCCATGCTTGTTTTGGGTGGACGTGGACAGAAAATGAATTGTTTTCCAAGCACTCCTGTTCCACAGAGCAGGGCTCTGGTGTTGTTTATCAGTGTAAAAGGAAATGAGGATTTATAGCATTACCTGTTGACTTTACTGGGGAAAAAGATTGCTGGAATTTGAAACTACCCTGCTGGGATTTTTTTTCTGTTTTTAATTATAAATTAGTATGCAAATAGTCCAAAGTCATTTTGGCTGCTGTTGTAAACTGCAACGCATGAGAAAAGCTCCCTATGATAGCTAAAGTGATGAAAGCAGCATGTAGAAAATGCTGGGTAACTGCTAAGTGCGGAGAAGAAGGGGAAGAGGGCAAAGGATTGAGCTTGTTCACAACGTGGAGGTCTTATGGCACAGCAGATGTCCTCTGTGTTTGATTGCCTGGGCCCTTGGGGGAGTCTGCAGCTCAGCATGCTCGGCATCAGTCTGTCATGCCACTGCTGCCTTGTCTGGGGAAATGTGTTCACTTGACGTCCAGCCATGGTTTGTAGTTCACCGGTGAGGAGGCTGGCATCCTTCGTGGGGGGCAGTTGTAAATATTTCCATCCCCACACTGATTAACCTGAGAGACATGCTATCCAAAGCATAAAATAAATCCGTGCTGCTCTGTGAACCAGCAGTGCAGGGGGATCTGATGTACTAAATATTTGGGCCAGAGACTCCCAGTTCAGGATCCTTGTGCAGACCTCTGTGTGTGTTACCACATGTCTGCTGTGAACAGTGTGTGGCTTGACCAAAATCTCCAGAAATGATCTTCGTTTACCTTAGTGAAGCTGAGATCAGAGTCAGATGTCTGTCTGACCTCTTTGTTGAGCACACAGATATAAAAACCCTCTCTTCTCTTCCAGGATTAATTATTGATCACAAAAAGCTTTTTTCTAACACAGAGAGCATTATGTAATTACTATTACTTCTATATACTTCTTTCCTTTTTCTTACTCTTGGCTTGTGGGCTGTTGCTGTCACAGAGGTTGTCAGGAAGGTGGCTGTCTACAGCTGTCAGCTAAGAGAGACCGTTTTAATTACATTTCTTTTCATTTCACATTCAAGTCACAGTTTTAGCCATGCTGAGGTTGGCTTCTCAGCACGTGAACTTGGAGATGGCTTCTGCTGAGCCCAGTGGGGACCCCATCCCTTCTGTGGAAGTCCTTCTTTGTTTCCTTCCCCACTAACGCCACAAAGGAGCAGATATTACTACCCTTTTTGATAAGCTTGATATTAAAAATTAGCTTTGATTCAATACCTGATATTCCTAAAATTTTCTATTGTACTCTTTACTGCCTGACATTTGTGGTATTGGAATTTATCTATCTCTGTAAGGTTTTTTGTTGGCAACATCCAATTTTTAATGAGCGGAAAGTTCAGGAATGTAAACTTTAAGCATCAGACAGTCAGGAATATTAGCCTTTCAAGATCCTCTGCTGCTCTGACTGAATATGCATGACAGTCTCTTGGAAACTTCCTTCAGGTTATGTAATTAATTCAGTGGTGTAATTTTGTGTTGGACATTTACTGACTGGGAGGAGGATTGGACTGGATCTCAAATGTTCAGTGTGCCATGCTTAAAATGTATCATGTATGGGAGCTGATAATTCAGGTGTGACAGAGTCCAGGCGTCAGGAGAAAAGGAGGTGGTGGAAAGCACAGGCTCAGCCATTTCCATATTGTGCCTGGCTCTGTGCTGGCAGTGCTGCTGTGTCCCATCTGCCTACAGCCACACCACTGGTTTATGACTCAGTGCCCTTGGGACTGGAGTTTCCACACTTCTTGTGTTTTGCTTGTATATTGGGCTGGGGGCAGAAGCGCAGGTGCTACTCTCTGTAGCCCAGTGTAAGTCTGGAGTGGTGTTCCCTTTGAAATCAGCACTGTTTCCTCTACATTTGCATCTGTGCAATTGAGATCCAGATCTGGTACAAGGTGATAGGAGCTGTTTTTGCCTTTTTTGGTGTTTTTTTTTGGTGAAGTGCTGCTATTTAGAGAACATACTAGGTTTCACTGATACCTAAATCAACAAAGATGTTTCTCTGAACAGAAATTTCCACTATGGGCTGAAGCTAACACAGTTTTTTAAAGTCAAATATCTCTGAATCGTTCTGAGTTTTTTTGTTTACAAGGGATTTTTCTAAAATCATAAGAAATCCCCAGTCACTCTCCAAGAGGCTTTAATGAAGTCGCTTTGTAATATGCTGCCAAGCTTCCTCAACCCTCGTACTACCCCACTGCTTCCTAGATCTTAAAAGAAGCTTGAGAGCTCCTGATATTCACTGAAATAGTTACTGGTATAATTTTAAAGTAAGGGCCTTTTTTTACTTGTGTGCATTGCCTCTCTGTCCTGGTGAACTCTGAACACTCAGTCTGCCATGCTGGGTGGTGAGGTCTGACAGAGTGGCTGTTCTGGCCTGGCTGCTTTCTGGCCCTGCGTTTAGTGAAGCTGTTGCTAATAGCTGGTTAAATGGATAAGATCACTTGGGCAGTCTAATCCCAACAGCCTTATCTTCCTGAGACTGGTGTGCAATTATAATGAAACATGTTCCAATGTGAATGCTTAAGCGCATTATATCTTAAACCACTCAGATGCTTTGCCTTAAGTGGGAATCCTCATGGGGTGAGCGTAGAAATGGTGAGTGCATCCCTTGCCCCACTCCCTGAACATCCCCTGTGGGTAGGGCAGCCGCTTAGCCTGGAGAAGAAGCCATCAGCTTTGAAGATTATGTGCCCTTATCAAGTGAGGTGTATCAACCCTGCCAGGAAGGATGGCCAGCTTGCTTCTCTCCATGCCAGTTTGGACATTCTCTGTACCAAAGCAGCACTCCTAGAGTTTCACCCTGAGGAAGGAGTTACGGTGGTGGGGAAGGATGGCCTGATGGGTGTCCTGAGAGCAAACATGGAGCTGCAGAGCACCACTCACTGTTTTGAACAGGGTTCTTGCCCCTGCAGGGACCACACAGCTGTGGGCTCTGCATCCCTCTCCACCATCAGCATCACTTGACTGCCCAGGAAGGTTCACAGCTTGGGCAAAGAGGAGCTAATTAATTCCTCTGGCTGCATAAGTCTAGACAAGAGCAGAAGCATTTTTAGGCATGTTCTGTTTTGGTTTGGTTTGGTGGTGTGTTTTTTTTTTTTACTGAGGAGTGTAAAATGAGGCCGTGTTCTTTGGTATAAAATTAGTGTTAGTTTGCTCTGGCTAAGCAGAGCAGGACATGAATTCCTGCCTGCAGTTAAGTGTGGGAGCCTGGGAGTCGCTCTGTAAGGCTCGTGGTTTCATGCTCCTGCTGCCCCATGTGCCTTTCAGTATTTTAGATTGTGGGGTTTAGGTGTTTGTTCTTTTCATAGAACTTTCTGTGTGTTCCAGAGTTGTGCTCTGTTTTGGGGTCTTTAACCTTTTTTTTTTGGTCTTTGTTTAATGATTGCATGCCAAACTATAATACAGAAGACTTTAAAGCACTTCACATTCAACCTTCCTGAAAAGCCCCTTCTGGGCTGTAACACCATAAACTAACAAGACAGAAAAAAGGAATCCTAGTCCAAAACCAAGGACCCTAATTAAATGGCAGTGTTCACCATCCCAGTATGGAAGGATGTCATGCTCTTGAACGTTTGTTTAGCTGTGACTTCTAGAGTATATTGTCAAACTTCAGAATAGATTAGAGGATAAACTGTTGGGAAGCTCATTAGCAAAATATCTAGAGAATTTTGGCTGCAAACTACTGGTTTCTATTTCTCAAGCTAAAGAGGAATCTCTGGGAGGTCCCTGGCAGTGGCTCGGGCTCTGTGGCCGGAGGACAGTGGCACCTGTAGGCTTTAACCATCGGTTTAAACACAGGCTGCAATACTTCCATCAGACAGCAGCTCTCAAGTGCTGTTTCAGCAGATGTAATGAAGGGGAACAGAAGCCAAGCTGGAGGGAAGCAGGACCAGCAGCATCAGCTATACGGCACAAAGTTTAGCTTCTGAAATTTCCTGTTTCCCTCCTCTCCTGCTTCTGTCCCCTCACCGTGGATCATGGATGCATAAGTGGCCTTTGTGCTTATTATCCCTGTTAATCTTTCCCAGGGCAGTTCTCCTTCCGTGCTAGAAGTGCCTTGCCTTCTTCTTTGAAAAGCTAATAAGGATGAAATAATGGGGAGCCTTTTTTTAAATTATGAAAAGAAAGAAGCTGTGGCTTGTGTGTATGAAAGAAATCACAATGCAGCCTGCCTTGTGCTGTTTATACAACCTGGGTTTAGATCTAAACACTACCCAAGAAGTGTCAGTGCCCATAAATGGGGAGGGCTAATACACAGCTGGTTTTATGGGTAGGTTAAAGCAGAGATCACTGGGACGAGACTCATAATCCTCAAAGAATTGAATGACTAGCAGCTGCTTAAGGCGTTATTCCTATTCATAATGCCTGTGCAAGTGCACTTGAAACTGGTTACTCTTTTTGGAGGCACGAGGCAGAAAATGCATAAACAACTGAGCCAGGGAGAAAACCAGGGAGCTTGTTCCTACGTTCAAATCTGATTGCTGTAAAACCAAGCAACTTTAATTCATGTCGGGCACCTGCCCCTCATATAAAGCCAGGGTTGGGGGCCACTCAGTCTCTGTCTTCTCAGAGGCCGGGTCAAATTTGTAGGAGAAATGAACACCCAGTCTTCTGGAGACTGAGTGCACGTTTTTCTGAATACTTGACGATTTTCAGTATTTTAATCATCACCAGGCAGGAAGAGCTGTGCTCTGGAGGCACAGAGTCCCTGCAGGGCCAGCTTCAGGTGCAGGTCAGGCTGCTGGGGTGGCAGGGCCTGCCACTGGTGGGGCCCCGGCTTGGTGCGCACTCGGCACACCCCTTCCCATGGAAATCTGGGATGGGGAATAGCACTTAGGGGAGGGTCCTGCCTGACTGGGGAGGACATTAGCACGGGCATTGTGTAGGGATGTCCTGGGGCGAACAGAGCATCTCTGCCTGTTCGTGCTGTTGCAGCACTCCTGCTGTTCTCCCTGACACTGCAGAAAGGTCGATGCTTTCTTCTAAAGTGTCTTCTTTTTAATTGTGGCAGTTTTTAAAGACCATTAAATGTGAAAAGGAGAAAAGCATATTTATGTGAACCCTGGGTTGAAAATAAAGGGGAATGGGATATTTAAGGATGCACAAAAAGCACTGAAGAGTTTGAAATTGCAATGGTTCTGTCAGTGTGGAAATGCAGGGGTTTGTGCATGTATCTAGGTAATTTTCATACGGATTTGTGCATGTCTTTCTTGTGCAGTGTTGGTAGTGTCCATATTGCAGAAAACATCCTATAAATTACTTAATCAATCTGGTTTTTTCCCTGTAATAATGAAATATTTGCATTAGCTTTCCATGTGTCTACGTTTCTAACAGAGAAGCTGTGCTGAAGGCAATTTAGCCAAATTAAAAAATAAGTTTTGCTTAAGAATGAGGAGCTGATGAAGGGCTCAACTCTTTTCTTGCTGGGGGTGATGTAAATCATGAGTAAGTTTATTGGAGTTGATTACATTATAGTGGTGCAAGGAAACTCTATAATGAGATGTGAGTCAGGCTCAGAAAGTCCCATGCAGAGATGCCAAATGGCAGCACGGGATCATCAGAAGATCCCACAGAGCAACTTGAAAGTTAATTATTAGGGACATTTTCTCTTCTGGAGCAAAGTCTGTTGTTTATTGAAGCAGGTTATGAACCTGCACAAATCCTACTATGATTATTTGGCCAAGATCACACCACTCCATGAAAAAAATGTGATTTCTTTCTCCCATTTGTTAGTCTTATGTGATATCCTGTTTTATGCCTTGTGTTTCCCTTGTGGTTTCCATCTAGCAGCTTCCACTCTGTGTATCTTTTCAAATAAGGATGAGGGTGGAGAAGGTAGGGTTTTCCCTGGAGATACGAAGAGAAAGGAGTCCTTTCTGCTAGCAAGTAGATTAAGAGTTTAGCCCATAAGCACCTTCACTGACCACCTTCAGAGTATGTAGCGTATTTGAGGTGCTGTACATGGATAAAGGCTCCCTTGGCTCACATCTCTATGTCAGTTCCTACGAAAAAGACCAGAAGAGAGCGATACCATCTTATCTGACTTCAGCAATAGCTTCAGCCATCAGCCAGGGAGGATTTCTCATCACAGAACAGAGGGATGTTTCAGTTGAACCTCATTGATGCTATTTCTAATCCTAAACTAATTAATAAGCAAAATTATACCCCAGAGAGACATTCTGGTATGTTCTTTATGAATTCACACTTCCTCATCAGTAAGAAATCATTGTGTTTAAAATTGATAGGAGGAAACTGTTGCAAGGACTGCAGGATGCTCATGTGGTGGAGGTTGTAGGTGTCCTTCAGCTTGTGTATGAGTAATACTAGAAGAGTGGGAAGGACAAAGAAAAGATCATTAAGGGCCAGTGCTATCTCAAAAAGGAAGCAGAAAAAATTGGAGGAGAATCAGATGTGACTGCTGTATGCAAGAGCCTGTTTCAGGGCTTCCTGGAGAAGACTGGACATTCAGGGGTTGGTGAGTGCAGGAAGGATCACTGTCACCGGAATAAATACATGTTGCTCTGAGGATGGAAGCTCTGCTTGCAAGAGCATTTCCATGGAAATATTTTGGAATGGGGAAATAAAAGGTTTCGGTAGGGGAATAATGAACAAGTCCAAGATGTTTCACCAGCCAAGATATCTGGAGAGTCAAGGAGGTGGGGACATACACCCCAGGGGGAAGGGAGTACCGTGGTACTGAGACTCAGACTCAAAGTACAGAGAAAAACTGATGGGGAAGGTAATGCCTGGTAGACCAAAACCCCCAAAGAGTTGCACATGGGATACTGCTGTCATGAGCTGCTCTCTCTGGTATGCACTGAAATGTTACTCTGCCCCATTTCTTCCTTTTCAATGTCAACTAATGCATGCCTTTTCCTCCCCACAGCTTCTCTGGGGAATGGGAAGTTTGGGAGTTTTCTTCTTGGCGTGATAACTAACATCCTTTGCGGTCCAGAAGGAACCTCCCTGGACCGTGTGAGCAGCTCTGCACATCCAGCCAGATGTGATACTGCACATGAGCTTCTGGCCCAAGGGAAAGCAGAGTGGGGAGCCAAGTTCTCGTGAACAAGGAGTGGAAACCTGAGTCACCAGACAAGCCTACCCCTGAGCTTTGCTCCTTTTGCTAAAAAGTGGGGTCAAGGCTGTTGTAAGCACAGTAATTGTACTCCCAGTGTTCAAAGCAGGCTGGAGAAGAGCTGTGAATTAACCGTGTGTTAGGGGAGGATGGGTAAGATGGGCTGTTGGAGGCAGGAGGTGAGAGCAGCCCTGCCAGCACATGCAGCCTCCCTGGGCAAGCCCTGCCTGAGCACCAGGAAGGATCTGGGGGGGACGCTGGGGATGGGACAGGAGCTGGGCTGTTGCATGGCTTGTCTGGTGCCAGGTTTACTGCTTGTGCTAGAAGGTAGTATAGCCTTTCAGAAAAATTACTCTGGAGGGAAGAGGAACAGTTATTAAAAGTATCATTAATACCTACAAAAAGTTTTCATGAAACTTTGCTTCAAAGAAAATAAAAAGAAATCTCCTTATCATGTGAATGGAGTCACCAAGGAAAGCATTCTCAGGGCTTGGAGCAACTAGCGCCTGCGTTGTGCTGAGTGCAGTGTCCTTGGAGCTGTCTCTGGGAGAGACGAACATTTTTCAGAGGGGTTAAGAAGGTTGCTCTCTGACACGCTGAATGTTTTTCAAGTAAAAAAAGTCACGCAATTCCCATGAACTTGTAAACTAGCCGTTCATAGTTTTGGCATTACCTCTTTAGGAGCAATCTGAGCCATCTCTGGCTGTGGATACTGTAGTCATCACAGAGTGACTTCAGAAATGTGAGTCAGATCATGACACCAGCTTCCTGCTTGCTGAGTAATCAGTCTGATTTGTGGTATGTGCTGCTTTGCTAGCACACCCGGCCCATTCCCGCTTTGCCACGTGTTTTGTCCGGGTTTTTTTATTTCGTTTGTTTCCTGTGTTTATTTATGGGTTGATAGGTTGAGCAGTTGACTTGAGCCAAGCACACCAAAGCATGTTGCATTCCAGGGTGAATTTTATTAATTTTTCTTCCACAATTATTACTGGTGTTGGTGAGAGCCCCGCAGGGGAGGGGGTTGAGAAGCCTCTGCTTTGTGCTTTGGTGCCAGGATATCTGCTTGCTCAGGCTTTACGTGAGCAAGCAGCACTGAGAACCAAGGAGGGAGACAGGGAGGCATGGGTCAGACTCCCTGAATCAGAGAGGTTTAGGGAGATGCTGTTTGAATTGACTCCCTACCAGTTGAACCCAATACATCATGGATCCGGGCTGAGGCTGACGTTTTAATGGTTTGATTAGTTTAGGAAGAATACTTCTATTGCGTGTCTTCGATTATGTTAAGTACTGTGTGAAGTTGTTATATCAGGATGAGCTTAGATTGCCTTTCTGTATACAGTAGTCTGTGCTGTCTATCCAGGATCCTACCAGTAAGCTGCTGGAATCCTCTTAAGTAAGGAGCTGTTAAATTAATAAAGCTGTTAATCACATGGAGGGTAAAAAAAGAGATAGAGAGGAGGAGAAAATCTTATGTAGAAATGCTAAATCATAGCTCGAAGGTTTCCACATGGGATGGTCTTGCAGTGCTGGGTAGAGCAGTTCTTGTGTTAGAGAGCTGCTTTTCATATGGTGATTTTTATACAGCCTCATTTTTTTAGATACTCTCTGTGTCAGAGTTTGAGCCTTGCTCCTAATCAAATGTAACACTTAGATTGCACTGTGCTTCTTAAATGTTAATCCCAACAGAACCCCTTTATCCTCAATAAAACCCTGTTACTATTATCCTCTGCACACAGGCAAGAATTGCAGGCAGGGAGGTGAATTGTTAAAGCCCTTCTGCAGAGTTGCCATCAGTTCCAGTTCAGGGCTGACAAACTGTGTTCAGACCATGGGACTGTGCTTTCACTCCAAATACAGTTGTAGGACTATGTAAAAGGTATTTCAGGTGTGTTTAAATATGACAGAATTGACTTAGGTGTTATTGAAGTCAATAGGATTTAAGTGGCTTGCCAGATACTCCAGTACTTTGAAAGTTTTGCTTTGCATCCATTGCTCAACTGAGTTGCATGAAAGAAATGGCACTGAAATGGAGCGTGATAAATAATTTACATAGAAAATAATTGAAAATATACTTTTTCTGTATGATTGGCTATATGCAGCTTTTAATAGTACAGATAGTGACCTGGGTTTGATTGCTCTTTTTTTACCAAACATGGCTGTAACACAGAGTGCAGCTGGGGTAGGCGTGGATTTATGTGTGTCTGATTGTTCATGTGTTGAAATAAACAGGGTCCTTGTCAGACTGATGTCAGCGTGGTTTTAGTCTTTGCTGCCGTTTTTCAGGGAGGAAGTGATTGCTATTGCTCAGCCTTTTAGCACCGGATGCCCCGCCTCAACTGCATATTTTGACTGAAATCACAGAATCAGAATTGGGTTGGAAGGGAGCTTTAAAGGTCATCTGGTTCTAGCTGCCCTGCAAATGAGCAGAGACATCTTCAACTAGATCAGGTTGCTCAGAGCCCTGTTCAGTCTGACTCTGAACATTTCCAAGAGCTTGTTCATGTCTTGGTCTGGAAAGTTTTTATATGTCAGATATCCAGTATGACATGCTGGTAAATGGTAGCAATTAAAAAATTAAAAAAAAAAAAAAAAAGCCAACAACACAACCCCAGAATTTAAAAAAATGCACCTTTATGGAGGGTCAGGGGCTGCAAGCAGAGCAGCAATGCTGACCCATGTGCAGGGGCCAGGTCCATACAGAGATGAGTGGTCTGTGTCATCAGGAAACCTACAGGCAATCTTAAGCCATAATCTGCCAGTGTTTTTGCATTTCTCTTTGAAGTTGGGGAACTGTGCTCCTCTAACGTGACCTTTGTATCCTCCTTTGGATCTTATTGTATGGACTGGAGGCCAGCATGTCATTAACAAAGGGGCAGAAAAGCAGCTCCGTCTGGGCTTTTTTTGTTGTTTTAAGACCTTTTCTGTTACAAACAGGCATGCCAGCACTTTGCGTGGACAGTCAGGGAGGGAAAGGGAAGTGGCAGTGCTGGCACACCACTGCTGCCCCCTGGCAGCTGTGCCTCAGCCCCAGCCACGCTGCTCACCACGGATGTGCCTGGCTCTGCCAGCTTGCCCCTGCCTAGTCTTGTGCCACCAAACTGCTTCTAACTGCTGTAGCTGAACGTCCATATCCACTCATCTGGACTGATAGGCTTCAGCTTTTGTCCTGTGAACAACTGGCAAAGGCACCTGATACCGATAGCTGATGTTTTTTGGCAGGAAGGGCAGGGCATTTGGCCGCATCTCCACTGAATCCCAGCTCTTGGCTTTCTTTCAGAGGGAGGCACTCAGAGCAGATCCAGTTGACTGAGAAAATCTCTTTTTCAGATGATGAGCTGTGTCAGACGTGTAAGGCTTTCAAGGAATGGCAACTCCCAAGCCTAACTTTAGCACTTTGGCTCAAACTGCTGTGCTGTGTATGAGATGCAGCAGGATTAGAAAGGTCAGGCAACAGAAGCACCTCCCTGGCAAGCTCAGGGTTTGACAGTGACCCAGAGCTGCTGCCAGCTGTTGCCTGCTGGATGGCTCCAGGCCATTCTGGGCTGTCTTGCTCCATTGCCGCCATTGGGGCTGGCAAATCTGATGGCAGCCTCTCAGTGTTTCACAGACAGCCATGGCCAGATACCACATGTGCTCTTACAGACAAGAGCTCCTTCAACATTAAGACCATGAAGCCACATGATAGAGGTGCTGAGTCTGATGAGTGTGTCCTGCCATCCCTTGAGCACAGCTGACTGGTGCAGTCCCCCCGGCACAGGTGCTGGGATGAACAGCCCTGTCCTATGCTCCTCAGAATCCTCCTCCAGACTTTGCATTTCCCAGCAGGAGGGCACTAAGAGCACCTCATCTCCGTCTGATATTTGGCATGCATTGTATCCAAGCCAAAAGTAATCCAAAGAAGCCACCACCAGACCAAGAGACCTGTGTTATCTCCTGCAGCTAAAGTCAACCAAAAAGCCTTGGAGGGTCCTTAGAGTACTCTGAGTTGAGAGAGACACTTTTGCATCTTGGGAAGAGCAAATGATGTTGACTTCAGACCCAGGCAGAAGCAATATCTTTAATCTTACATTGTACTGGATTCTTAATCTTCCTTACATTGCTGTATCTCATTTGCGCATATTTTCCTGTGTACGTAGAGATAGGGGCTTTTTTCAAATATTAATCAGCCTGACTGATGGTGCAGATTTGTGCATCTGACAACATGACATCAGTTCTGTGTGAGCCCTGTTGTTTGCAGGTCATTACAGAGCACCTTCTTGAAACAAGTGTTTCACAAGCAAGTTTAGGGCTTTTAGGTGTTAGTTTTCCAGCTTGTATTTACTTCAAGAAAAGTAAGAAGGACATAATTCTTTGTCACATTAATACCCTTATGTTGCCATGTCAAATACTGTTAGAAGTTTGTTGAGATCTTAAAATCCAATTTGTATCAGATCGGCCAGTGCTGTTAAGATTACCATGGACATAACTGGAAGTGTGTCTTGCTTTCTCTCCTTCCCTCCGTTGGTCCCGCCCTCTCTTACCTGGTGTGTTATCTAGAGAGAGAAACTTAAGAACATGTGAAACAGTGCAATATGGATCATGGTGTAGGACCAATGATAAATCTCACCCCATGCTGCTGTTGGGAGATGCAGGGTGTGGAGCTGCAGTTCTATTTCTGCCAGCATGTAGGAAATCCACCTTTGGTTACAGAGCAAGGCAGGCGGAATTGGGGTTTGTTTCTTGCTTGTTGAGATCTACCCTTTTTCTCGCCCACTTTTTTTTTTTTTTTTTTTTTTTTTGTTATCCCAAAGCAGGCAGTGAAGCTGCTTTCTCCTGCCAGTGGGGCTGGGCCAGGCTGCAGCAGGGCCAGGATAGTGCAGTGGTCAGGGCAGGGCCATGTGCTGGTGGTGCAGAGCTGCCTCTGGAGTCCTGCTGGTGACCAGGACAGTGAAACAACAGTTGTGCAGCTTTCATTTGCTTGTGAAGCGTCCCCAGTTTAGCCAACAGCCCTGTAGCAGCTTGTCATTTGGGAGGCATAGAAATGTTCTTAAAATGACCTTTTTGGTTTCCTTTTCTCCTCCCAGCCCTTTTTCTATGAAAGCTATTACATTCTGGCTGCTGTCAATTTAAGAGTTCGTTAAACCACTCCAGACGTGTTTGTAGAATATCTGTTCTGAGTGTAATCTACACTGTGCTCCCTGGACCCTTCCTCTCTGTCACAGAAAAATAAGCTTAATAGAGTTAAATGCAAAAATACAATTTCCACTGAACTATGAGAATTGACTGCATAAGCCTCCTATGTAAACAGAAAGCACCAATTTGTGCAGCTCTGCAGTCAAATACTGGAGATTAATTTTTTACAAATGTCAAATGTCTGTATTTAAATTTAATATACATGTTAAGCCTTTTCCCTTTTTCCTCAGCCTTTCATTTATAACAGGCATGGAGTCAGTTAGAATTACTTCTTTCCAAAAAACAAAGGGGTCTGATTTCTGAACCTCATGCTAGGCATGGAAAAGGTTGCTTCCCTAAACAGGATTTACCCACTCATTCTCCACAGCCACTGTGGGCCAGGGACTATGTCCCAGGCTGCACAGAGCTGTGTTCACCTGAGGCCAGCAGCTGCCCCATGCTGCCCTTGCACTGCTGCCTGGGCCTTGCCAGTGGGGCTTGTCAGCAGCACCTCTTCCTCCCCACTCATTTTCATAGTACTTCATCTCTTCACGTTATTTTAGGAATGATGGGTGGAAGAAGGAGAACCTCTCCGCCATCTCTCTTCACAGTGTCTCCTCACATCCATGCACATTTTAAAAGCGCAATGAGTATGTGTTCTGACCCAGATTCTGTTGCTGGGCTCTCTGCATGGGGGAGTTTCAATTGTTTGAAGTGCTGGCACATCTGTCAGGCGATGTGGGTTGTCTGTTGCTGGGGTCTCTGGGTGTGTCTTGCTGGGGAGCAGGCGTTGGGAGGGGAGCAGTGCCCCCATCTATCTCATCAGCCTCTGCAGCAGTTGTGCTCCCGCCCCACATACACACGCAGCCTCTCCATTGCCTGGTTCTGGGCTTGCTTGTGTAGCACATTGCTTCCAGAATGAAATTACTCTTTCTCATGGGGAAAATAAGTCTCCTCGGCTTTATAGGCAAGTTAGTCTCAAGGTGTTTGAGGAGGACTTACAGGGCAGTAGCCTTATGGATGACATTGGAGGCAAATATGAACACCAGTGCCTCGGTATTTTTTAGTTTTCTGTTGTGTGCCACTCATTTGTTTAACTAACATATTCCCTTTATTAAAGTAACAGTAAGAAATAAAACATAAAAAACCGTGCAGCATTATGCTTTATTAGTAATCTCAGGAATGTTTCTACCACTCCATCTTTTAACCTGTATTTATTTTTTAAAGAATATTGAAGAGGACGCGACTTTTGTTATTTTCTCTTATCATGTTTGCTGTTACCTTTCTGCTCTTCCTTATATATTTGAATAATTCCCTTGAAACTACCTGATTGGTGTGCACAGATATTTGTGTGCATAACCATCTGCAGATCAAGTAATCAGTGGGAATTAATGCTGAAATTCTTGTTGATGTAGTTCAGGAAAAAGAAGGCAGAATAGGACTAACCCTTTCAGAAAAGCCATGAAATGTAAAAAAGGCCTGTGTTGCAGTAGCTGAATAACAGAGCTGTACAGAAGAGAAATGACAGTGACATTGAACCCATCAGTAAACACTTCACAGCTTTCCTTTGGCATTGCAAACCCTTTGAGCTCTGTTCTTCTGGTTGATGTGATGCCGGCTGGACCCCATGATGTGTTTTACAGCCTTATAATTCTCTTCCCCAGCTTATATTCTCTGTATACATTGGTGCTGTGTGACCCTGCTGCCTGGCCTGCTGAAGACAAACACGCAACCAAACTCAAATCTGTTGCCTGTGTCCTGTCTGTGTAGCACTTAATCTTGGGAATGACCGCCTCTTAATTTTTCTTGTTGCTTGTATTGCTGTACCTCAGGACAACTGAGCCTGTCCATAGATGCAGTGATGCTTTATCTGCATGAATTAACAACCTGAATAAAAGGTAGTGTCTCAGCAGCTCTCATTATTTATCTATCTTTATGTTGGTCTTATAGAACAAATAAAAGTGCACTGGGCAGTGTGAGATATGGAACAGCTGAGGAGCCCAGTTTGGCTTTCTCCAGCTGGTATCCAGGGTGGCTTCAAAGATTTGTGTCCTCTTTATCATGTGCACGCATAAGCCTTGGGGTGGGGATGGAGGCAGGGGCTGCATCAGTGGGTACTGAGGCAGTCCCCAGCTAAGCTCTCTGGCAGAGCTGACTGCAGGTGTCTGCAGATTTTGTGCCTCATGTAGTGGAAGATCACTCAGGGAGGTACCAGTGCTGGTTGTGTCTGAGTATATGCAGCTTTGGTTAGCTACCAGTTACACCTTGGCTGCTCATCTCCAAGCACAAGTGTACTACTGAGCACAGCAACTTTGTGCACCATTGACTTTTAAGGCAGTACGGTCACAAACAGGGGCATGCCATTTTTACTAGGTCATGAGAGGTGGTTATTGTATTGTTGCTGAGTTATAACATCTTCATACAAGATGCTTGTGGCAGTGGAGATTCAATTTAGCGGTGACTGATTTACGAGATTACACCAGTGATATATACATCAGTCTGTGCACAGGCTGCTCAAAATGGTTGCATGGGGAGTACTTATCTGGGTATAAATGTACTATATATTATAAATACATAATGCTTATGTAGACCAGTTTATGCCTTCCAGTAGTATGTGGAAGGAGCAGAGAATAGAGAGATACCTGCCTCCACTCAAACATGGAGCATGGTACTGGAGGTGCCAATATCTCAAGGATCAGAAGGGGCTTCTTATGTGCATTCATTATATATAAATCTCATATGTGTGTGCAAAGAAATATATGTAAATGAGTACTGGAAGACTGAGTTTTGTATTCTATGTATGTAAATGCCTACTCATGCACTTGGAAGTATAGTGCTGGCTGTAGGTTGCAAGTATAGCAAAAGCATATGGCTTAAAAAATAACTTCAGCTCTGTGCTGTGAAATGGAAGAGAAATGCAGTGTAATGTGCAGAGCTGCAGTCACTACTTTTACCTCTGGGATTTTGACACATCCATTAACAAGGAGACCTTGGTGGTGCAGTTGTTCTCAATCACTGTCAGTCTCATGGAAAATTCAGAGGAAAAAAATCCACAAACTGGTGATATTGTTTAAGCGATAGCGCTGAAAGTCATTCATTTAATTTGAGTTATATATGACCATATAAATAAAATATAAGGGTATATGTGTACATAGTATTCTCATATGTATGATTAAATGTTTGTATGGTACTTTCCATTCCAAAATGTTAGGTTGTGTAACAGCCTTAAAATTAGGGAAAAAATTTAACTTCTATGCAGATGTGTTTTATTTCTTTTTGCTCATTAGTAAAATGACATGATTGCTAAGAAACAGGTTATCCACCCAACAATGTGTAGAAAGGCATCAGTTAACTTAGAAAACCAAGGTGGAGTGGAACGCAGTATCCAGCTTAGCTGGTGACTTGGAGACTGAGTAAGCATTATACCCAGAGTGGGGCTGGAGGTGACTGGGGTCAGTGACTTGCTTTTAGATGGAAAAGGATTTTACTGGCTGCAAGATTATCTGGGAACCTGAGTGTGCGTAGTGGTATACGCATAAGGAAAACTCAATAATAGATATGCAAAAATAATAAAAGAGATTGAAATAAGTAAGATAGAGATAAGTCTCAGCCACAAAATCCAGATGTGGATTTCACAGCAGATACTTTTCTAATGAAAAATTTTGGGAAATATTTTCCCTTTCTCCTTCCAGCTGGCTCTTGTTTGGGCCCATCTCTAATATAAGCCACATAAGAGAAATGCCAGTCATAATCTAATATTGCACTTGGTGACTATGAAGTATTAAGAAACAATGGGGAAATGAGAAAAAGAGACTGTAGGAGAACAGTCTCCAGACCTGGCCTCTTTTTCATTGGTTTATCCATTCTGGGAAAGAGGATATACAATATTTTCAGTAATGTTTTCCACAGTTATTCATTTGCAGCTTTGTTTTTAACCTGGTTCTCAGTCTCTGATATTTTTCTTGCTTCTTATTTGTGATGTGAGTCTGATACCCACCATCATCGCCAATAACCTGAAAACAAATTGCTTTCATAAACTGGGTAAGTTAAACCTCTGACTGTCCATAGCCTCCACTGCCATTAATGGCTTTTTTGTTCATGGCCCCAGACACCGGTCTTAAAAAACCCTTGTGCCTAGACATGACTCAGAGGATAGATGTTCAAGCATGAATGACAAATTAGTTTATCGCAAATATATGAAAAAGAAATGAGGTGTGACAATGTCAAAGTTAGATAGGCTTCTGAAAAGCCAGCATGACCTTGTGCAATGTGTGCGCCGAGTCGCTAAATTTAACTGGGTACAGTCTTGTTAAGAGAGTGCTAATGCTCCTTTTCCAGGAGGAAAATGGGCCTTTTTGGTTCCCTAGGCACCTGACCTCTTTTGGCGCACATATTGAATAGCTTGCACATCCCGACCTGCTTCTATTTACAACCCTTCCAGCTGAGCCCAAGGAAATACTGCCAGGAGCAGGGGAAAGAGGAGACCACAGCATGGACCAAGTAGGAGAGGGACCCACATCTCTGAACTGCTTTATATACAGCAGGTCACATAGAAGTATAGGAGAGTTTTTTGACCCAGAGTGTTTTACCTGCAGAGCCTTAAAGGCCGTTCTGTTACCTTGCTGGAAATGGGATCCATGCTAAGGCCAACAGGAGATGCAGAGGGGTAGGAGAGAGCTCATAGGGTTTGCTTTTCACAGCTCCTTCTTGGTGTTGCAGGTGTTGCCATGCCCAGCAGGAGCATGCCATGCCTGGCACACAGCTTTATTTCTAGAGCCATGGAGGCAATCTTGGGTGGGATCACACCCGTAGCTTCAGGTGTTTTCCTGTCTGTTCACTGTCAGGGTGGCCAAATGTCCTCCCCACCAGTTGTGCAGCAGTACGAGGCTGGCTAATCCCAACTGCGTCCTCTTGGCCACCTCAGTGGTGTAACCCAGTGGTATATGCCCAGCACAGCCAGCTTGGCAGCTTGGAACTGCAGGGCTGTCTGGTTCAAAGACTTTCCTATTCCCCTGGTGTACAATGTGGCCTCACTTGGGCTTTCTCTAGAAACTCAATTGCCCTACATATTTCTGGAGGCACGTCACCTTTGCTCTGTCAGCTGGGGCCATGCAGGCTGTTGACAGCAGTGGAAAGATGACTTCATGCGTCTTGCAGTCTGTGCTCCCGTCTCTGCTTTCCAGGCTGGGCAGCATTTAAGGTTTCTCTTTCTGTTGGTTTTGGTTTGTTTTTTGTTTTGGTTTGTTTTTTTTTACAGGAGGAGTTATCCTGGCTTACCCTGCATTTATGATTCACTGTAATCATCAGGTCCTTTTCTGAAAGGCTGTAATCTAATTAGTCGCTCCCCACCCCTCACGAAGTGTATTAATAACAATAGGAACAGTTCATTTCAGAAAATCCTTTGTAAACTGTGCATGTGGCACATGTGCACGGCAAAGTAGAAACCTTGCAGAGTACAAATCTTAAAGAGCTTTACCAAAAATAATGCGTACCCTTGTTTCCATTTTATGGATATGGAAACAAACTCATGGAGTTAGTAACCTGACAGGTTTTTCACCACCCCAAAGGGAACTGAATGGGCTGAGCTGGAAAGGAGTGTAGTGATCTGGAGCTCCTGCCCTGTCCTGTGCCTACCCTGCCAGCAGGAAATGTGTGCAGTGCTCTGCTTATCTCTTATCTGACCCACTTCTTCATGTTATTTCCCTCTTAATTCTTGTCTTTCAAGTACTGTGGTGTGATGGAATGGGGATTCTCATCACTACATGCACCAGAAAGATAAATGTTGTGTCCCAGTATTTTGTAAACTGGCCCACCGGAATTTTTGCTTTGGAGAGTCAGCTCTTTTGAAAAGTCCTTGTCGTGAAGCGCACACTGGGTACAAATCAGCAAAATAGGAAGATAGGTGGTTTGCAGCTAGTTTGCTGGCTAGAGGTGTTTGGACTGTGAATCACTCATCATCACTCTGCTTTGCATACAAAATATCTTGTATCAAATTACCTCTGTGCATTTTTGTCCTCTTTTTCTATGCCTCCAAGGTCTGACAGTAACAATTACTTTGCTTTCATAAACCTGCTGGACAGCAGTGCTTGGTCACATCTTCTATTTATTCAACTTGTTTAGGCTTGCAGTGATAATTGTTTTTTCTCTGAAGCATATGATATAACCCATGAGGCCAATGTGAGGTTGCCATGAGCCATGCAACGCAGCAATCACTGGCAAATGCTGATTACCTTTGTGCTCAGATGATTTGAGAGGATGTTGCATGAAGGTGTAAATAGATAATTTTCTTTTCGCTTCTGTTAGCAATGCAACCAAAGGGATTCCCCCTCATTTAGCATTATTCCAATTCAATTTGCAGCAGCCTTGTCAGCCAAGAAATACCCTGGTGAGCTTCTGGTCAAGAATGGTTTCCTAAGTACCACTAGAAAAGCAGCCAGCCCTCCCAGGGAAAATGAGTCCTCTTTCTTGTCCATGTTTGTTGCTAGTAGCAGGCTTTAGCATTTAGACTGCCTTGTCACATTTCAAAGGCATAAAAAAGTAGAAAATAATTTGTCTGCTTTCTTTTACACTTATTTACAGAAAATCAAAATTAATAGTTCTCTTTGAACTGAGGGGGATTCTTTTCACTTTGCCATTTCCTTCTCCTTTTTCTTCATGTTAAAGCAAGACTCCTGGGTCCTGCAGTGAAAAAAAGTAGCAGCCTTGTTGCTAAAACTTAGAAGTTTTGAGAATGAGGTGGAAGTCTCTCAAGGAGATTTCTGTTTTCTTTCCAAGAACAGTTACAGTTCTTCCTAAACGGATTATCTTCTTCAGCAGGACAGCCCTGCTGAGCGTGAGGGAGTATTTTCTTTTTTTACAGGGATTTAAGGGACTTTTTAAAAACTAGTTCTTTAATTAAATATGGGGAAAGATTGTAAACTGAAGCGTTTATGTGGATGGTTATGGTGGCACTGTGGGCTTTATTTTCACAGATTAGACAAAATTCTTCTTTTAGTTTTACCTTCCTTGTTTTTCTGCTGGGTTGGTGGCCTTCTGGGAGGGGACTGCTGGCTAAGCAGAATGGTGGCCGTGGATGTCACAGACTCCTCTCCCAAAAAGTCTGCTGCCATTAGAGCTGGTCCCACGTTGTAGGATGGATCTGGGCGTCTCATTCCCTGTATCTCTGTGCTAGGTGGATGTTACAGGGACAGAGCATCAGCAAAGGGATGACCAAGCTGGGCAAGTGTGAGGCTGATCTTTAACTCCAAGTGCACAGTTGGGTTATTGGGATCCTTCTGCCCAGTTTTGCTCTGTATCAGGATCCAGTTGGAGAAAACTCAGTGCTTTGACTAATTGCTGTTACTTGGTTCCAGTACTTCCCCATCAGATATTTTAATTAAACAAGTTCTACTTCCATCTTAGTATAAATGCAGACTTCACACCAATTCCCATAATTTTGGCTTAGTCTGTAGCCTCCACGAAGAGCCAGCACACTGCCACGTTGGAAATTTTAGGCTCACACAGGATGACTGCTGCTTTGAAAAGGAGATAAATATCTTTTTACTGCCTCGTAAACAGATAAAAAAGCAGAAGGACCAAGGTCCTGCATTTGTGCAGATTCAAGTCTGAGCAGGAGCTGGGTCTGGGAAGGAAAGCCAGAGTGTTCTTGCAGAGATGAAGGGAAGGTGCGACTGGAGAGCCCCTCTTGGGCCAGGAGCTGTGGCTGCACTTTTGAATCATAGCCAAACTGTGCCCTGCAGTGGGGACATCTTCTCACCTTCCCTCCCCCTTGCTTGGCTTGGGGGCTGTCACCATGGACAGCCCAGTGGTAGCAGAGTACATCTGGTAGGAGAGAGTCTGTGGGTCATGATTCATCTAGAGGGTGAATTAAAAAGTGCCTTATTTTTAGAAACAAATGCCCTCACAAGGCTAATTCTTCATGCATTTGTAGTGAAACAATTCACTTCAGGTATGTTTTAGTTTTCCTGCTCAACTTTCAGCTTTAAACCAGGTCTTCCTCATTTTAATCACTCGTGTATGTCTGCCATCTCCTCCAAGCTGGTTGCTGGATGTGGGCAGGCATCCTCTAGCTGTGACTGCCCCTGGAGCCCGTGGGTCAGGTACTGATGCAAGTGTGTAGGGTGATCTCCCTGGGCTTGGGGTGGCCAGCAGGACTGCCATGACCTGCAAATGCACCTGGCATTCATCACCACCTTTGGCAAGGGAAGCACTCATGGTGCAGGAATTACCAGTCCCATTACCACTCCGGTGCCAGGGAAATGAAGCTTTTGCATTACAAGACCATGGTAAATCACAGGGAGGGATGACAGCCTCGTTAGCATGGGCAAAGTTACTGTAATTTATGTATAAATAACTCCTTTGTGTCAAGATAATTCAGCTACCTTAAAATGCCTTCTCGCATTCTGTAGAGATACCTGTGATTTACACACCATAGTTCTTGGCATTTTCCTAATTACATGTAGACATTTTCAGGGATTTTTTCAGTGTTCATGCTTGCAGGTCAGCCCTTAGCTGTAAACTGTTTCTCCAGGAGGTCCTGGAGGACATGGGGCAGGTTGGCTTCTTCCTCCTTTGCTTTCCTGGCTGGGCTGGAACAGTGGAGCAAGGGTGTCCTTTGGCAGTGTGGCTTTGCTCAGCAAGTTCACACAGTATCCCAGGGCCACTGGCCAAAGACTGCCCCAGGAGCAGGCACTAGGCAAAGCACATGATGCCTCCTGCAATGACAGGCCGTGTCATTGGTTTCCATCAGATCTCAATAGGTTTTTTGGGAAGGATTTTTGCTTACAATTAAGCATGGCTTTACAAATGGGGAATGTTTCACCGCTTCCCTTTGGTCATATTGTTTGCTTGCCGAGGAGCAGTACAGCTGTCAGGTTCAATTCTGTGCCTACGTGAACTTGTTTAGATTTGCCTGCCTCCTGGTGGCTAATGCCAAGTGTCTGAAGGCACTGTTTCCTGTTTAACTGTGTGGGAGAATGTGTTTTTTTAATAAAAGGTTTGAAAGGGCTTGGCATTACTGGGCCTACAAATTATCGGAGCATTTCAGCAGCTTTAATTGTTTTCCAGCACAACTGTGTTTTCAACTCATTATTGGCACATTCAATAGCATCTGTATTTTTTGTGTTTGGAGTGTAGTGCTGTGCAACCTTTTACCGACTGTAGTCTTTAGCCAGGTGAAACGCTTCATCTGGTCTTTGGGGTACAGCTTGAGCTCCTCATGTGTGCTCCTCTGGACAGGAAACCCACAACCCTGCTTCGCCAGGTTGGTGGACCTGCGGCGCTGGTGTTTCTTCCACGTACTTTGCAGAGAAGTAAGTCTCAGCCTTTTGGGGTAGACCAGGTATGAAGGGGGCTGGATCACAGGCTCCTCTCTGCGCTTCTAGTTCACTTTCCCTACCATGCAGATTTTGTCCTGGCACCCTACATAAGGACCACTGGAATTAGACTTGAAAGCCATAACATGAGTGTGCATTACAGTAGCTTCTGGTGTGGTTGATGATTTTACCTTTGTTACAGAAATTTCCATTCCACAGAAGAGCCAAGTAGGAAAAGAGCTTTTGAGTCATGGGGCTTTCAGTTGGAGAACAGTTTAATGGAAGTGCTGCATTCCTCCAGAAATTCATCACATGTTGCAAACAGCAGTCAAGTTGCATCATAGCCCACTAAGGTGCGGGCAGGCTCCTCCACCCACTATAACAACAGGAAAAAGAGAGGTGGTTCAGGTACTGTATGTGGACACTGAAGGGGTAGAGAGAGGAGTCACACACTAGTAAGAATAACTAAAAGAGCTGAGACAGCAGCCCCAGCTTGTCTGATGCCTTTGTTTGGTGGACAAACATTTCTATTAAGCTTAATATGATTGAACTAACAAGAACTGAAATGCTCCCTTCATCACTGCTGAGACATGCTCGCATCTGTGGCTGCTGTCATAATGTTGGAGTGTGTTGAGGACCACTGGCAGCGTGTCCTTCATCTCACCATCCGAGTGTGAGCTTGAGGATGTGCTCTGCCATACCTGACAGAGGTGGTGTGAGAATTTGGTAATAGTTGTACCATGCAAGCAGTATTTGAGCTGTTTTTTCAGTTTGCCTCCATCCAGCTCAGAGCACAGCAGGAGCAAGGGGAAAAAAAATCAAGCGCTGATGAGCTGCATGCAGGCTGGGCTGGAGGAGAAGCACCCTACCAGTCTCTTTGGGGAAAAAAACCAACAGGACCTTAGACATTGAACAGTTTTGGAAGCTTCACCTTTGGGTTTTTTTTATGGAAGGGGGAAACCCAGGCCTTGAAGCTCCAGGGGTAGAGCAGGATCTTTTGGTGGGCACACCTTGAGCACCATCTTCAGATGAGGGGGGCTGTTAGAGAGAGGGGCTTCAGGGTATGGGCCTAAGTATTTTGTGGTGTCTTTTCATGGCAGAGTAGTAGTATTACCTTGTGCTGCTGTATCTACAAACCCAGCCTTTCTGCAGTCTTCTTTTCCAATAGGGGACTTTTGCCTTAAATACAGAACTTGATAAAAATAATGATTAATCTGCTGTTCTTATGCCTGAAAGCAGTTGTTCACCAAATAGTTTAATGTCTGAACCTTTAAAATAGAAGAAATTACTTAGACACTTTATAGGTTTTTTAACTTTAGCCTCAGAGACGGCGAGCAGGGGATTCAACCTGAAGAGAAAAACACATGTGCACTAAGAGAATTGTGGGTTGGAGTTTCTTTCCAAGCTCTGCTTGGCTTTTGCAGGCTCCAGCCCCATAGTCCCCTGGCCATGCTTCCTGCTGCAGGAGGACTGCAGGGCTTGGGGAGAGTGAAGGTTGTGGTGTCCTTCAGAAAATCCAGCTTTCCAAAGGTTTGAAATAAAGATTTTGCAACTGAGCTGCAGAGTTTTTAAGGGGAGTTCTTTGGGGATGGAAACAAATAGCTCGTCATACCATTTCACAGGATTTAGCAAAAGGCATTGCTTCAGCAAGGGATAGTGTGGGTATTTGGGGTTTTTTTAATAATGGCATGGGGGATTTCTTTTTTCCTTTTGTTTCCTATTGAGTAGAGTGTGTACAACTGACTTCTGAATGGAATAGATTCCTTTTAGAAACCGGAACTGATGTTAAACTGTGATTTGACCCACTGATGAATTAATGAAACACTGAAGCACTACAGATTTTAAATAACTCTCCCAGTCCCACAGGAAATTCAGAGCAGACCCAGGACCAGAGCCCATGTCTGTTGCTGTGGGAGCAGACTTCCCCAGAGACTGATTAGGGTGTGAAATCCCTGGCAGTTTCTTCTCACCATCTATCTGGGAGAAGCTGCAACTGAAGTGAGCCTTCCTGCAGGGAGTCTGAATATTTTGGTTAATCACTTTTTCTCCCACGGTCCATTTTTCCCTGCCATTTCAATTTTTTTTAATTGCTTGAATTTCTAATGAGCTAAAAATACGAGGGTGTGTGCGCCTAGATGCTGCCGTAGGTCTCAGCGTACCTTCTCTGGAAATGATGGAGCAAATTCCAAAATGTGGTGCCAAGAGGATCATTTGAAAGGGAATGAATTTGCAGTCAGCTGTAGCATTGCCATGGTAAACAGGCATGATTGTAGGGGTTTAAATCCTCAAAGGGTCTTGCAGAGCTCTAGAGATACAGAGGAAAAATGAGTTTAAAATTGCAAGCTCACTGCCACGTTGGGGGAAGGCTGCTGCAGCAAGGCATTGTTTAAGAGCTCTGTTTTCAGCATGCTTCTGAAAATGTGCTCTTGGAAACAGGGATTTGTGCCTAAATGGGAATCCAGACAGACAAAACACTTCATTTATTTATGTAAATGTCTGTATAAAATTGCAAATGCGGTACCTATGGCTATTGCCTCCATATTGGGCTACAGTATAGCATATAAAAGGCATACTGATGAGTTTTCAGTGAATTTTCTGAAAATGCTTGAACAGTTATGGCCTCTGATGTATAAAGTTACCTTTTAAAGTTATTTAAAGATCTAGATATTTGGTTTTGCATCCCAGTGGCTCAGCTCCCCACTTTGAAAATACTTCCAATTTAAAAGAAATCTGAATCTAGAAATCAGCTTTAATTCTGCTGCTGGTTAACTTCACTCTGGGGTATATTTCCTAGATAGTTCCAACCTCAGCTTATGCATTTATTTACTTAATTCAGAGTTTTGTAATTTTTTTGAAAAGCATGCTTTGATCTTCAGGCAGATGCAATGCAGCTGAATCCAAAACACAGTAATTGAACAGGATGGCTGAGGACTGGAACTGCCTGTACCTGGCAAAAACAGCGGTAGATAGTAACACCGAGCTTGCTGAAGAGTCCATTTAAAAATGGTGATTAATTTCAATTTTTTAACTGTCCTTAATTTGATATTATCTCTTGCCATGTTGCAAGTATCATTTGACAGTTTCCTGTTAAGAATTGCAAATAAAAATGTTTTGGCTGACACTTAAATAAAATACCAGCTCATTTGGAAAGATGTGGATAATGTTGGTGAGTTGTGCATAACCTGTGCCAGCACTAATGCTCTCCTGCCAGTCTTCATCCGGTTTTATGAGGAAGAGTTAAAATACTGTGCTGCCATTCTCCCAGCACTGCTTTTGACAAGAACAAGGAGCTTTTTCTGTGGATAAGGCCAGACACTGTCTGAGCTGTCTTCCCAGGAGAACAAGAAATAAAAAATGAGAAGAAGAAATGAAAAAAGAGGAAACTCTGGCATGTGAACGTGCACATGGGGACAGACACACACCTCCCCTCAAGTTGTCCTGGGGAAAGCAGCATTCCTTATCTGCAGCATATCGTAGGGAAAGTATGCACAGCAATGTACCCGTAGGCACTGTATGTTCTTTTCTCAGTCACATCTGGAGATTTCCAGCTGACTTCCCAAGATGTGGGGATGATCTAGAGGGGTTTAAGGTTTCCATGCTGGGAGTCTGTTTTGCAGTAAAGAAGAAAATTATCAAGTTTGGTCACTCCTGGTGCTATATATTTTAAAGTGCACCTGCCCTACAAGGTTCATTTCCACAGTGTTAGCTCCTTCTAATCTCCAGTTTGAGACCCTGAGCTCTGGTGGATCAGACATAATAGTTATATTTAAATGTATGATTCTGCAATACCTACTCTCACTTTCTTCTCTCTTTGCTTGCTTTTCTGGTGATTTTTCCTGCCTGTCTTCCCTGGTGCTTTCTCCTTCTCCACCTATTAAAAATAAAACCAGCCTGGCTGAAATGGATGGTGTTTGTTGCTGCAGGCTCAGATTTCAGGAGCCTTGTCAGACAACAAAGTGAGCAATGCACTGGATTGCCTTTATCCAGCCTGAGAAACTGCTGTTGATGAAATTTGCCATGTCCTGGTTGAAGAAGCTTTCATGGAGCAGGAGTGATCAGCTATCTCCATGACAGCCTTGTTGCAGGGTTGCCTGTTGCCTCCCTTGGCTCTCTGCTTAGCCAAGCCAAACTGCTTGGAGATGCCTAATGAGGGGCAAGCCAGTATTCTTTGTGCTCTAATTAATAAAAAATTAACCTCTGGTCGGTGGCTGTTTCCAGCACTCTCAGCGCTACTTGTTTGCAGGGAGGCAGCTATTATTTTCTGTCTCATTCTTTCAGACAGGCACAAGTAAGAGACAAGGGAATCACCCTTTGCCAAGGGCTTTTCCAGAGTTTTTTTAGAAAGCATCATATGTCCATGCATGTAAGTTTTTAAGTCATTCTGGGATTGAGTGTTCAAGTAATGAGCTGTATTTATCTTTTGAGCTGCCTGGATCCCACTGCAGCTCTTCAGCAGCAGTACTTGGGGGTTTCTGCCCTGTATTACCAAAACCACCATCAACTGCTCCCAATCTTTAAATAGTTAAAGATTACCTTATTCTTTAATATTGTTTTTGGGATGCTTTTTTTTCTCCCTACTTTTGCTCTTTTGCAGTCATCATAGTGAGCTTGAAAGGAAGAAATTGTCCAAAATACATATTTTTTGTTTTTCTCAGGTCAGGGGGAAAGGGAGAGAAATAGTTATGACTTGGTGGCTTTGAGAGAACAGACTTTCTAGCCATGTGTGTGCTCACCAGAGTAGGTGAATTCCTTGTTGACTGGAAGCGGAGAAAGGTTTGGGTTCCACGAGCTGGTTCCTGCACAGCCGCTGACTTTACGTGACCTTGGAGGAGTTAGTAAACCTGCCAACTTTATTTTCTCTAACTATAAATCAACCATTATTTCTATAACAGAAAAGGAATTTTTGTTTTGAATTAATGGCAGAGGTTTAGGGTCCAATTTCTCAGCTCCATGCAACGTTGGAGACTGTAGAGCAGTTAAATTGGTTGGGCTCAATCTTCATATGTCTTCTGCTCCATAGTTATGAGTACTATAGTTATGAGTGTTGATGGAGTGTTAATTATTCCTACAGTGACTAACAGTATTTTCAGGCTTGTGCATGATGCAGAGAACTTTAATTTTTTATATTTTATGCAGAGGGGAGATGATATCGATGCCGGATTCTCTTGAGGGGGTCATTTGTGCAAGCAGTCTTTGAGGGGTGAGCAGGTCGGTGGTAGTGTTTGGCACCAAACATCATCTTGATATGATTTTGTATTACTTTCACAGTGCATATTTGCAAGCCTGGAGGAAGGATACAATACTGACCCACAGGTGCTGTGCTTTTATTCATTTCTTTCATATGTGCTCAACAAATGAGCAACTTTTGTGATAATACCAATTCCTGAATTTCCTTTCATTTTGGCCACTGATAAAGGTTTTATTTGATGAATAGCAGAATATACCTGAGGTGGTCAGCCTTGATTTTTGTGGTATGTTGGCTCTTCAAGGAAAGAAAAGGAAGGGTAGAAGAGAGTTCAAATTTATCATCTTGAGAAGTCAGACTACCATGTAAAGAAGCAGATGTTATCATCCTTTGCACAGAATACCCCTGCCAGATTTCTGCAAGACAGTGCATTAAATACTTGATAGTGGCTCAACAATGTAGTCAATCTGAAATACCTGCTACCTGTGTTAGTGGCTGAGGTGTAGAAGTACTCAGGAAACCACTGTTGCAGGTTCAGGGGCAGCCTATCTGAAAGGTGATGCTGTAGTGATGTGGTCCCAGGGCTGGAAAAGCTGTCCCAGTGGTTGTACTCCAACACATCATGCTTCCAGCCCTGGGCCACCGTCACTGGCCACAGTAGGTTTCATCTTGTCCCTTAGGAATACCCTGCTTTGTTTTTCCATTGTGTTGAAGTGTTACTGTCCACCAATTAATACTGGAGGTCCGTGTTGGTTCCTTACTGAAGATGAAGGTAGACGTTCATGCAGGCTGGAAAAAGCAGGATGCTGTTTGCAAGGAGGAAAGGCTGTGGGAATGATCAGCTTTTATTGTGAGTCAGGAGGGGGCTCTTCTTGTTTTTTAGTTTCTTTGATTCTTCTCTGCCTTGGGAGAAAAGGCAAAAAATACCGCCTTTCATAGAATATTCATCAAGGTAAACAAAATTCAGCCAAGAAAGAATGTTTGGGGAATAATTTTTTTAGAGCTAAGGGGAGCTATCTGATGAGAATGCTCTGCTGTATACTTCAGCAATATATATAGATACAGATATAGATATATATGTAGGGAGAAAGAGATAGATATATATATGCATATGCATTGGACGAAATACACTAGCTTGGTCGTTTTGTTTGTTACTGTTGGCTTTGGCACTGAAGGGATGTAGTTCTTAAAGTAACACAGGAGACTCTTGCATTAAAAAGTCAGAGGAGAAGAATGAAGCCATCTCAGTGAACCAAATTGTTGGTGATCTAGCATACAAATTTTTTACATTTTTTGAAAAAATATCTGGTGAAAAAGTGTGACAGTTGAAAATGAAGCAGCACCTTGTTTGCTAGGCCTCTGCAAATGTAATAGTAATCTCAAAAAAATTACCTATTTCTAGTCTAAATGTTTCATGAGTAACTGCCTACAAGTGGCAGGAATTAATCAAAATGAGAATGCTTTTAAGCTACATCTTTTAGCTTCTTTTCAATAATAAATAATTATTGACATTTCTAGGAAGCATATGGAGTCCCAGAACAGCAGCAGTACAGTAAGCTCCTTCAGTCTTTCTTTCAACTTGAGCTTGGG
The DNA here is from genome assembly GCF_041296385.1 of Aphelocoma coerulescens. Taxonomy (NCBI): domain Eukaryota; kingdom Metazoa; phylum Chordata; class Aves; order Passeriformes; family Corvidae; genus Aphelocoma; species Aphelocoma coerulescens. The sequence continues at coordinate 154,115,889 of NC_091015.1, read as the reverse complement.
GTTCTTCCTGTCGAAAGAAGCAAAATCTCGAGTCTGTTGATGGCAACAGAAATGCTCTCTGCAATTGAAAATTGGCTGTTTCCACCATTTAGTCATCTCTGGTTTGAGGCACATTCAGTCTTTGAGGTCTCTGCTGAGAATTGCCAGCGAGTGGAACAATAACTGAGGTTATAATTTTTGTGGTGCAGAAATATTAGCTCTCTGGCAACTGGACTAAACATACCAGACTCTCATTTCTCATAAGACACCAGAAAAGGTTCACTGCAGAACATTACTCAGACAAATTGTTGATATTTCAGAGCACAGAGCAGGAAGGATTAATTTGTCCAATAACTCTCTTCATGTGATCAGAAATTTTGAGTGGCAACAACCTGTTTGGCAAATGACATTGCTAATGTCGTCTGCAAAATCTAACTCCACTCCTAAACCTGAGAGTGTATTTTTTTTCATTGATGAATGCTGCTGTAGGTATAAATTTCTCCTATATCCAAAGGAGAATGTAACCCTCATTTCAGATGTGTGTGCTGAAGGAGAGAGGAAGAGAGTTGTTAATGCCTTAAGTCCTTTAGGGCTGTGGGTTTATCAGGCTTGGCAGGATTTGGTTGTAGTTCAAAGTTTAAATTCTTGAAACGGTGGAGATGGCTGCTGAGCCTTACTGGAATTGTTTTGGTTTTTGGTCTTTTGTTTTAAGAGAAAGCTGTGGTTCATATAACTTGGGAACCCTTTTTTCTTCAGTCTCAGGAATTTCTTGCATGTGCTTCCCCAGTGTATAACATGCACACATTTCTAATGTAAAAGTGCAAGCTTTCGTATAAGAAATGTATTTTTGCTGTGTTGAGACCTACATAAAACCAGTAAGGATGCTTGGTTCTTGCTAGTATACAAGCATATATACATGCATGTAAAGATCTTGAGTCTGAGGTGTATCTAAGTCTGCAGTTCAGTCTGTGAACCTCTCATTTAAGTTATATTCCGAATTATTTTGATATTGTTTTTAATCTCAAAGACATCAACACATTTCTTAAAAAACTGTAAATGAGTCCCTTTGTGGATTTCGCAGCTCTGTCAGGTTCAGGAGTAGTAAAGCTTATTTGAGAAAGTGCTTTTTGCAGTATTTCTAAATGTGAGTGCAGCTTCTGCAGTTGTTGTTCATAAAAAGCACTTTTGACAATTTCAGAAAATGTGAATTTAATCTTGATAAGTGCTTTCCCTGAATGCGACCTTTCCTCTGTAGTGGGAGAGTGCATATTACATCAGCATAAATGCATTCAGCTCTATATACAGGCAAGTGACCTCTCATTCAAAAGATGTTTCAAGATCATTTCAAAGACCCTATTATCCAGCAGAAAGTTTAATGTAGATTAGGGAAAATGTAATATAGTTTTAGGTTTTCTGTGTTTTTTCCCCTGTGTAACAAAGCAAATCAGGACTTTGCCTAGAAATAATTTCGCACACTGTCTTCTGACCTGATCACTGTCATTATTTTAGGTCTAGAAAGCACTATTCATTCATTTTTTCTGCCCTGTAATACAGACAGAGTTAGCAGGTAATGCAGAGCTTTCTACTGTAAATAAATAGCATAGAAATGGAAAAACTGGCGTCTTTATTTTTTACATGTTGTTGTTTCTTGTCCATTTACAAATGAAATTTTAAGTTTTTCAATGGCATTTTAAAAACCTTCACATTCTACCTTGTCAGAAGAGTCATGGCAGTAATTACAGCAAGATTGTTTAAAAACAAACAGTAATTTTTTAGGGATCTTATTGTGTACGAGGAGTATTAGTATGAATGAACTACCTGACTTGTAAATCCTGAGACATTGGTGGGGTGTTGGGGCTTGAAAACAATTCCAGATTTGTATTTTCTCCAGGTATTCAGCATCCCAACAACATTGTGGTTTCCACAGATACAGTTGAAAGGGAAGATTTCTCAGAGCCCCGTGCTGTTTTAATAACATGTGTCATTTCATCTGTCAACCCCAGTGGAGCCTTTACCCTCTGGACGAGCAAAGCACAGCACCAGCTGGTTTTAAAGGTACCCGCACAGCCTTGCTTCCTTGTCAGCACCAAGAGAGGGATCCAGGCACCACAAGCAGACAAAATGCATCTAAGCCATCTTCCCAGGCCTGGCATATGCAGTTCAGGATGCGATGGATATCTGCACCCTTTCAGACCGGCAGCTGGAGACTGGGGAGAAGACCCTAGGAAGCCTGAAAAGGTAGCAGACCATCTGCATTTGGGCATATGAACTGCTCAGGAGAGCAGGAGAGGGATCAGTACCAGTCAAAGCTTATTAGAAATTTTTTGAGCAAATTTCAGTGGGTACTGGATGACATCTTTGTGGTGTGGGGGTTGTGGTACTAGGAAACCTAATGCCGGATTTTATCATCAAAGTGCATCTTCACCTTGATTTTCCCATCGTTGCAGTTTAACCCCAGGCAACAGCCAAGCCCCAGGCAGCCACTCGCTCACTCTCCACCAGTGGGTTTGGGGACAGAATTGAAAGGGTGAAAGGTAGAGAACGTGCGGGCTGAGATGAAGACAGTTTAATAGGGAAAGCAAAAACCACACATGCAAACAAACGAAAAAAAAAGGAGTTAATTCACTGCTTCCCATGGGCTGGCAGGTGTTCAGCCATCTCCAGGAGAGCAAAGCCCCATCATGTGTAATGGTGACTTGGGAAGACAAATGCCATCACTCTAGATGTCCCCCTTTCTCCCTTCTTCCCCCACCTTTATATCCTGAGCATGATGTCATATGGTCTAGAATATGCCTTAGGTCAGGTTGGGTCACCTGTCCTGGCTGTGTCTCCTCCCAACCTCCCAGACACCCCCAACTTCCCTGCCAGTATGGCAGTACAAAAAGCAGAAAAGGCCTTGGCTCTATGTAAGCCCTACACAGCAATAACAAAAGCAACTCTATATTATCAACTTTTGTGTTCAGCACAAATCCAAAACACAGCCCCACAGCAGCCACTGTGAAGAAAATTAACTCTACTACAGCCAAAACCAGCATACCCATATATTAGTTGAAAGGGCTTTCTCAGGTGGCTTGTGCTAGTCCAGAGCAGTGTTCTTGGACTGGTTTGGGGCCCCTAAAACTCTTACTTGTATATTATTAGTCCAGTTATTTACATTCCTGTCCAGGCCTTGAAAAATCTTTTGCCTCTTTGTTTTCAGGTTTTCTTAATGACTGTTTAGCCTGTTCAGGCAGTGCCTGTGCCTCAGTGGAAGGCACCCTTGGCTTCTAATCTTGTGACTCTCAAATGAGCTCAATTTCAAAGTCTGTGCAAACCAAGCTTTTTAATCTGATGATTGGATGGGAGTGTAAAGCTAAGAACTTGGCAGCAGAGAGAAAAATGAGAGGATTCATCTTCTTTAGCTTAACACTTCGGAGGTTTCAGCCTTTGCCCATTGCCCTGAATTCTATGATGATTCATGCATGTGGATGTGCGGAGGTGTTCCTGGGTAAAGCATGTGTGGGCATATAGATGCACTCTGGTGAATACCGTGGTTGATGGTGATTTGGTTGAATTGCAGGTTTCTATAGACAAGAAGAACAAGAGGGTGAACTATGGCGAATGCGAGCGTGATTAGCATTTCCAGCATGAAACCCTTTGGTCAGCAGGAAGGAGGAAAAGCAAAGCAGTTTGACACATGAGAACAAGAACATTTCTTATTGCCTAGGCTGGTCCCTGAGACTTTGAAATGCCCCTCTTTGTTGAGGAAGCATGCAAATGTTCTCATTATTTTCTATAATTTGCATTATTAAACAAAAGTCATTACCCAGGCTCAAGCTTTCTCAGAGCACTGAGTCAAAGATACACTTTTGCTTGCTGACACTGCATGCTCAAATGGACCTAATGGTGTTCTGTGCAGAAGTATTTTATCTTTAAGGACCCTTAATTGCTTTAACATGCTGTGCTGTAAACAGACTGAATCACGGATAAACAGCAGTCCTTTCCAGCTCTATTGTTAGGTAAGGTTAAAGGCTCTGGCTCAAATTAAGAGTTAATCCTTGCTTTTAAATAAGGGGAACTAAGTCGTTAAAGGAAAAGTAAAAAAGCACCTTTAGTAGTTCCTAATCTGGATTTTTAGGCCGGGATGCTTCCAGAGAAATCTCATCTCTGATTCTGGAATCCTATTTCTGGCTGGTTTTTTTCTGGCATCTGTGTTTGTTTCTCTCCCTATGATCATGGACTGACATTGCTTCTTTGAGGCTTGCCAGGTTTTTTTCCTTTTTCTGAAAGTCCACCCCTTTGCAGACACTGTGTCTGTCTTTGATAGTCTGGAGGTGTCCTGATGGAGCAAGGCTCTCCTCTCCTCCAGCAGTGCTGCAGAACATGCTTTTCTGAAGGATCTGGAGCAAGATGCATGCACTCCATGGAGTAACAATGCCCTTGATCACAGCAGGAGCCCTATGGCTGCTGAGGGCAAGGAGTGGGAGGTAATGGGGATCTGTGAGACTGATTCCCCAAACTGGCACCAGTGCCTCAGATTTTAAACACAAATCCCACTATATGAGTGGAGAGTTTTCCATTGTGTTTTTCTTACCCGGGCTGATGGTCAAAGTGACGTGGGTTCAAGGTGGAATGCAGCAGCATTGGAAGCGGCTGGCTGGCTGTGGGGAGCCCTGCTGCAGAGTGTGGCAGGGCTGCCCCGCTGCTCCATTTTATTCCCCATAAGGAAGAGACAAAATCAGTTGTTGATGTCTGGGAAAGGTAAAGGGCAGAGGAAAAAGCAATAAAGTGCTTGTCTGGCACACAGGCTGGAGCAGCAGGGAGGGAAGCCGTAGGAGATGGAGGGCTGGCACCAATTCCAGCCTTCCGTCCTGCACCAAGCTGTGTTGAAGAGAATGTTTGGCTGCAGAAGTACAGATACTGCTCTACCCTGGAGGTCAGTTCGCTTATTCATTTCTCATCACTGGCTTTCCATTTACACCAGGAAGCAGTTTAGCTCTTTGAAAGACTTTCTTGGTGTGAGGGGTTGCTCTGGTACCCATGTGGCCTTATCACATCCGCTTATCTTACCCCAGGCTTTTGTCTCTAAGGATTCTGAATACTGGTGAGGATGTTTCCCGTGGTCCAGCTCTCCTGCATGTACACACACACATAGTGGGAGGTCTGTGTCTGAGCTTTGATTCCAGCTGTAGGATGACTACAGGATGGGTTGGAGTGCTATGATAACAAAAAGACAATTTCTGTAATCCAGATTAGCCTCTGCTCTGCTTGAAAAATAACTTGTTTGCTCTTAGCCCCTCAAATAGTCTTCTGTGAACAGCACTGAAGAGTGGATCCTCCTAATCTGTCCAGGCATCAATACAGCATGTCCTAGCTCACCAGAACCATTTTCACACAGCAGATCTAGTTGATGAAACGGGTGTGAGGTTGGCTCCCCAGTAGTAACTGTTGTGAAGAATGGGATTGCTGCTGGTGCTCTGGTCACAAAATCAGGTGAAAGCAGCCTCTGTGGAGTAAAAAGGTGTTTGCCCTGGTTGAGACAAAGCCAGGCTGCACAAACTAAAGGTCCCTCACTAGCTCTTCAGCCAGAGGGGGTGCTTCTTGCTGCGGCTTCACAGGCTTGCTCGGCAAAGGGCAGCAGGAGATGCTGGTGGCTCTCTGGATCAAGGGCATTGCCTGGGCACTTGTTACCCTGCAAGACCAGGATGGCATCACATTTTACACAGAGTAATCGTGGAGTCCAGATGAGTATTAAAATAAGTTGAATCTGGGGATATGATTGTGATTAGGCTGCTTCGTCTTCTTGACTTGGAATATTTCTCCTCAAGGGTGTTCAAAACAATGGAGTTGAGCCTTCAGATTCATAGCTGCCACTTTATTATCCTATTAGTCAATTATGGCTGCTGAGGAGCAGGAGTAAGTGACAGTATGGCAGATTACAGCAATTTATTTGCAGTTCTCTTGGTCTGGTACCACATATCATCAGGGTGTTTAAATTTAATGATAGGGTTTTTGCATGTGTTTTAGTGCAGTTAAAGTTGTAATCAAAATGTTTAGGAAAACCTCCACTGACCTGCATAAATACTCCCATCTTCAGCACTGCTTTCATGCCTGTTGTAATCTTTATTAGCAGAGCTGACTCACTAATTAGGAGAAGCAACTTGCCTTAGAAATAATAGGAGTTTTTTCTCTTTTTTACCACTCTACAAAGCTTTGAGGAATAGAAGTTGGTGATGACCTTTGTTTGGCTCTGCTTTTGAGATATTCTCTCACCGCCCACCCAATTGAAATTAAAATGTAGAAACAGGTACATGTTAGCTTGTTTATCATAAGCCCAGCACACTATATTCCATGTGGGGGAAAAGAGTCACCCATTGGACTGCAAGCGTCAGGCACTGGTGATCTTGTTCTTGAAGAGGTGTCTGTGGTCAAACAATGCAGCCTCCAGCATGGTCCCAGCTCCCATCACGTTTTGTCTTGAGAGATCACTGTTGGAGAGAAATGGAGAAACTACCAAAATTTTGTCTCTTCATGTTTCATGGGTTTGTAGCTGAGGAGATGACAACCATGAGGACTGAAAGCAGGCTTGGGCATCCTCCAAAGCAGCATCCATGGCCTTTCAGTGGAGGTTGTGTCAGGCATACAGGCTGACTGCTGGTGACCATCTGCTCTTTTGAGACACTCAACCTTAGGACCAGGATGCGTTGCTGCTGCTGGCCTGAGGTACAGCCATTCAGTAGAGCATCCAAAAGCTTCATGGCCAGAATACATAAACACATGGCTTCTGAAAAATTTAAGAGGTTTTTTTTTAAGGATTTGGGGTCTAACTGGCGTGTTCAGTCATTTCATAAAGGTGTAATCATCAAACTTAGGAGCATATTCAGGCAGCATGGTCAGAGCCCACATGGGGGAGATGGATGAGGTTGCAGCTGCCAGCCACTGTGTGCTTTCATGCAAAGCAGCAACCTAAATGAAATAGGGATGTGCAGGATGAAAGTTAGGGTTAAGGTGTTTTGTGACTTACGGGGAGCTCCTACATATAGCTGCTAAGCACTGAGTACATAAAGCATGTTGCTTATACAGAGCAGAACAGGTGGCCAGGAGACAAACGGCTCTGGCAAAAACACATGAAGAATGTGTTTCTGCTATAATGCCCTGAAACAGTGGAGGATGATGAGAAGGCCTGGATGGAGGCTGTAGCCACAAGTGGACAGACGTTTCTCCTGTTTTGACTTCAAGAGGAGATGGCAGGCTTCATTTTTGTTTTTCTCCTCTGCAGCTCAGCTTTTTGATTGAGTTGAGGCCGGGTTTTCTACTTGCCTTTCCATTCACCTGCGTCGATTCAATTACTGTGCATGAGCTGCCTGGATCCTGCTGCAGCCCTTCAGCAGCAGCATTTTGGGTTTTCTGCCGTTTTACCAAAGCGCCATCAAATGCCCGCAAAGGGTGCACCTCACCAATCCTCTCCCACCTCTCTGCCCTGCACTGGAGCTTTCCCAGGGGAAAACCAGCTAAGACCCTGGAGCTGCCATTCACAGGAGCCCCATGCACCTCAAAGAATATTCTCTGAGCAGAGAAGTGGTGTCAGATTGGTGTTTAGAAGTTGCTAGTTAGTGAGTAATGTTATGTAAGCTGAGCTGGGCTTCCAGGAATATATCAGTCGTGTACAAGTTAGGGAATGGTTTACAGATGACGGGTGTTATTTTGTGCAAGGGCAGGGACAATTAAATGGATTTTCTTTGAGTTGTTAACCAGGAGGCATAATACCATTTATTACATCCATATTGGGAATATGTCACATAAAAACATAATTGATGGAAGTATTATCTTGCTTAATTGGGAAATCGAAAAAGCCACTTCCCCTTTATTTACAGTTTATTAGTAACAGTATCTCCTGTTTGGTCTGGGATAGTTTGTACATAAGTCACAGGCTTTCTGCATTAGATTCAGTATATAATTCTCTTAAAGGACTCCTCTGTCCTTTAAGAGAGGAAACTGAGAAAACTGGCTCCTCGTTTTAGAAATGACAACTTCTGTTGAACGTGCTGTTGAAGCTTCACAGTATTTTACAAAGGCGCAGTACAACCAACACCTAGGATAACTGAAAGATTCAGAGGAAAAGTAGCAAAAATACTGTCTTCTATCTTATTAAGTAGGTGAACTCCCTAAGTCTTTTGTTGCTTCTCTTTGTGAGAAGGAGTTTCAACTTGACTCTGCTTGACAGTGCCTTGTGTAGTCAGGATAATTATTTTTCCAGTAGTGTTTGGCAGTAAGTTTCTCTCTGGTGATTTTGAGGATGTTCTTCCAGTAATAAGAAACTCATTTTTAAAGGGAAAATACGATTATGAAATCATAAAAATATGTGAAAAGTCTGAGGCAGAGATAAAATTCAAATGGAAGAAAACAGGAAATGAAAGAAGAATTGGCCCCATTTGGATTTTAAGCTCTTGCTTTGCTTTTAAACTTTATTTTTAAATCAAGATGCTACCAGAAATCCAGACTTTTTCAAGCACCTAAAATATTAAAACCAAAAATAACAAGTATTTGATTTTGCATCAAAAAAATTAAATGTTTTACTAAAAATATTGATTTCAGTGAGTGGGCAGTGCTTCTGAGAAGAAATTAATCAGTGAAGGATTTGAGTTTTTGTCATAATCAACTTTAATGATGTTATCCTCAGTTTAAAGCACTTTTTCTTTCAACTGTGGAACCCATTTTAGTGAATGTAAGACACATTTCCATCTCATCATCCCAGGGACATTCATCTTTGTAACCACCACATCCACAGCACAGCAGGAGAAAGTGGGTGGACTTGCCAGGAGTGGGTGGCAAGGGTGGGACAAGGTGCTTGGAGTGCTCTGGTGCCCTTCTGCTGGGCACAGAAATACATCCACTGTCCCAAGGTGTTCACCTAAAGTGACGCTGGGCCCATGGTCAGTTTTGAGTCCTTATTCAGTGCCTGAGAGGTTGCCATGGGGGCAGGGGAGGGAAACTGAACGACATTTGGTTTTATTCTCTCAGTATGAAAACAGATTTTAAAGAAACTTCCAAGCAGAAGCTCACTGTCTGAAACATATGGACGTTTTTCAAGCAGAGTAATTTATTAACCTCTATTCAAATACACAGAAGGCTACTGAGATGCTGTTTTCAAGCTTGATGCAAAATGAGAGAAAAGCGTATTTCTGAAAGAAAAATTACTCCTTTGGAGTCCCTGCTCCCTGTTGCACATTTTTGCTCTCCTAAGCTGAGTGGTTCAGGTATCACCAAGGCAGAAGTGATGAGAGGGAAAGCTGTTGAAGCAGTGAGCCAAAATTTGTCCACATGAAACCAGGAGAACATTCCTGAGCTGCAGCCCATCACATCACACTGGTCAAAAGCTCTTGGCTGACATGTGGCCAGGGACATGTCATTACACTTCTCTTGTGTTTGGTCTCCACTGCACTGCAGGAACCAAATACTGCTCTGTCTCCCTGATATTTTGGATCAGCATTTGTGGTTCATCTGTTTTACTGGGGGATGTTGCTGTGCAGCACCGCTTGTTGGCCACGGGGGTGCCAAACCGAATAGATATTCATCCAGCTCCTAACAGGGCTTAGCCAATGAGCATGGCTCCCGTTGGCACAACCTTCCCTATCTCTTGCTTTCTGTTTTCTAGTCACCGCCTTGAAATACAGGTTTATTTTCTGGCAATGTTTGAAAATCTGTAGCATTATGAATGGTAATGGGCAGTGGCTTAAAGCATAGAAAGTTCAAAAGCGGAGTCATCAGCATGGTAGAATAAAGCCCAGGTCTCTGAACACACAGCCAAGCCTGCCAAATAACCTTTCAAAAATTGGCTGATTTAAAAACTAGCTTGGGCCAGGATTTGCTCTGGTCCATCAGACATTCATTACTTTTGCTCTGGAGTTGCATGATGTCCTTATCTTTATCAGGAAAATGGCTCAAATCATTGGGAGCTGCTTGAAATCATTGGTGACGTGACAGAGCCTCTTATTTACTCCTAGAATAACCATAAACATTGCATGAATGCAGTGTCATGCCCTGTGCCTGCTGCTGGCTATTGCGTGGAGCCAGACAGTTGGCTGTGCACTTGCGAGGTCGCTCCCTGAGATCACACTGGGACTGGTCTTGCAGAGAGAGCTGCTGGCGTGCAGCAGTGACTGCATCTTCGTGTTAATCCGGGAGCTCCGGAACCCAAGTAATTAGCAGCACTCAGTCTGAAATTGGACAAGATGCAAAGTCCTAACCAGATGATGTCAGAAATTTATTATTTAGAACTCTTTATTATGAGAGATGGCATTAAATCATTCAGAATGTTTCTTTATGAGAGGGGAGGGCAATGTGGAAGCTCTGGACAGGTCCTTGTGTGCCATGTCCTTGGCCAGTGCTACCCAGGCCAAAGGGCTACAGGAGACACAGGGACCGCCTCTCACCCAGGTGGACATTTGTCCAAAAGTTCTCCCTAGACCAGATCAAGGTGACAATTTTCACCGCTGTCTGTCCCACCTACTTCCCTAGTGATGCAAAATGGCCATGGTGGGGGCCGCAAGACTCCTGCTCATACAGAACTGTCCCATACCACTGCTCATGGCTGTTAAGTACCATCAGACAAGCTAGTTCAGGGGTGCCTGCCTGAAACAGGATGTGTGATCTGCCTTCCCTGGCACCCTTGTTGTCCAATTTACTAGTCTGCCAAAGACCAAATAAATAAAAAGTTTCCTTCTTGCTTGTAGTGGACCATGTCAGCATGAATTAAATTGCTACTTCGATTCATTTCTCAGCACTGTGTTTGTTCACACCCTTTCTCCCTCACCTCTGTGTGGTAAAATACCAAAATTATGGGTTTGAGGCAGATGTGGTGCTGAGGTGAGTGACAGCAACAGCCCAAGAGGCAGCTGGGGGCTGTGCTGCAAATGCTCGTGATGACTTCCTTTCCCTGGGGATTTAGAGTGACCCAACCCCTTTCCAGTGCTCTCAGTGGCCATGTAGCAGAACTGAACAAACACTCCAGGCCAGATATGCAGGACTGCATAAGGCACTGTTCACATACTTATTTCAGTGGGAATTAAAACACTGGCTTTGCTAAGTGTTGCAAGTGGTTTTCAGGATTCAGCCTTTAAATCTCATTATGTCAATTAAGCAGACAAATATGAAATTATGTTCTCTCATTCTCTGGCCAGTTGTGTTGAAATGAGTCCCTCATACCTGGATTTGCACCGTGTTGGGAGGCATCACATCTCAGTAGTTATTGCGGGAGCTTGTCTCCCCCCCAACCTGGATGAAGAGATGCTGCGGGATTCACCTCTGCTGCCTGCTGCCCAGCACCATGCCAGGGAGGGAGGGAGAAGCCCCAGATGACATTTCCATCACTAAAATTTTCCTTTCTTTTGGCTCTTCATCGGCATAAAATGCCACGTGTCTCCAAAGAGCCATCCAGTTGCAAGCAAAGTGCAGTTGGCCAGGCACTGAAGAGCATGTCTCCAAGGTCATGGGGGCTATTTTCTGCCCTTTGTTGTGTAGAAATGTGCAGGAGGTGAATCTGAAGGGTGCAAGATGTGTTCTTGGTGGGTTGGAAGGATTTAGGATGAGACTTCTCCTCTGTGTGAAAGGGGAAACATGCGTCGGATGATGCAGAAGCTGTTTCTGGTGCAAACAGATAATTTTCTCCCAAAGATGTGTGCAGGGGATGTGAATGGCCAGACACAGGGGGAGTCACAAAACATGCTTGTAAGAATACAAAACCTCAGAGTTTTGGGCATCAGCCTGAAAACTGAATCCAGGGTGCTGAGGCTGTGCTGGAATGTAACTTTGCAGTCTGTTCCACAGCAATTTAAAGAAAAAATCAAGCATTTGCTACCAAGGGTCTGATGCAAGAAAACCTTCTACTAGCTTTACAAGAGGAGGAGGCTCCTGTCATCATCCCTTTCTCCACTAAAGTCTTCCCACTTTCTGTGGCTTTGTTCTTCCCTTTTCCTCATCCTCTGCTCTCCCCTCCTTGCAGTGCTATAGGGATGCAAACGTTGTCGCTGTGTGCTGGGGTATCCCTGACCCTGCTCTGCACTTTGGTTTGAAAGTACAATGCCTGACTCAATGAAACCAGGTCAGAAGGACTGGTGCTGAGACATTCACATTTACTGTGTGTGAATGAAACATAAGCAGAACTTTGGATAGTTTACTATCCCAAAAAATGTGAAATTATTATGAAAGTAATCATAAGGCACAAAGGAGCTGTGGCTAATGAGGGGCCACCTTGGCTGCTGAAGCAACTGAGCTGAGCATGTCCCTCGTCACTCCTGCACTGGCTTCAGCCAAACTTTTGTATTGCCAGGGATAGTTACTCCCTATTCACCCATTCCCTCTTCTATCATCATTATCCTGGATCCAGTCATCTTTACTGTAAAAACTTCCCACTGAGAAATGGAACCAAGACTTTTTCTGATCTCTTTAATGTAAAATACCTAAAAATAGACCACGTGGGAACAATTTTCCACTTGAAGAGCAAACTCGTGCAAAAATGTTTTAATGCAGATTTGGGTCCTAATTATTTTTTATTACTAACAGACATAGTTTTGCTACAGTGTGAACAAGTCCATAACACCCAATGTTCACCCACTTAGAACTTGGTGTTTTCCTTCCTCTCCTTAGGGCTTTACTGAGAGAGCAGAGAATCAAACTACTGAATCTCATCCCCAAAGTCCCAGAGTCAACCCCACCATTAATTCTGCACCCTTCGTTACACCAGGAAATGCCAGCTGGTTTAGCTGGATGGCCCCAGGTTAGTACAATGAGTCAAAAAATCTAAACTGGGCAAAAGTCAAGTGTCCTTAAGTGAAAAAATACAAGAGAAGTGCTATAGTTAAAATATGGTGTTTCAGAGCACTCATTAGGTCGGCATCATGTGATCAGATTATTTTAGAGTTGGCTAAAGAGCACAGAAATGTACAGACAGTGTTGTCAAAGGATCTTGTGTTAATGGCAGGGACTTATCCAAGCTGTTCTGCCTAAGCCGCTGTCACTCCCATCTTCTTTCCTAATGAGCAGTTCAGTGCATCCACTGTGCCAGCAAGGCTTCCTCAGCCATGAACAGACCCGAGACCAGTTTGAGTCGAAGGGAGAGGGAGCTGGATCTGGATGTGTTTGTGGGTGTGAGCCTATGTATGTCAATTCTCCCTACCTACAAATCGGTACGAGAGGAGATCTAATCCCTCCTAATACCTGCATGCTCTTAGCTCACTGGTAGGGCAGACAGGGTGGACAACAGGGTAGTCTTAAAATCCCACATGGCCAAGCATGCAAAAGCCATTCCAGGACATATACAGAAAGATTTCTGTATGTCTGCAGTTCTGCCTGTAAGTGTTGCAGAAATATCCAAACTATGCAGGCTGCATGCTCACTGGGGAAAACAAACGTGTGGTAACCATCGTGCTGCTTTTCTTCTGTGACTCCCGAGAAGCAGAGACCTGAGCTGGCAGGGGCTGGTGATTGACACATTGTGGTGGTGCAGATTAACACATTGTGCTAGCTCTTGGTGTCAAGTGCTTTTGTAGCCTCAGATCTCTATTTTCCATGCACAGATGTCCAAATGATGGCCCTGATGGAGAGGCTGGGGTCAGGGCTGGAGCATCAGCTCCCCTCAGTGAAGGTGTTAGCAGTCCTTCACTTCCACCACATGCTTCATTCACCCCTTGGGTCTGGAGGCTGTTGCAAACAGGACTGTGTTTCTGGGAGCTTGGGCTGGTGCGACTGCCCCAGCCTTGTGCAGCCCTGTGCTAGGATAGCGGGATGGGCTCATCTGGGTGCTTTATCACAGCTGTTTGTTTTTAATCTGTTGATACATCCAAGTAGGCTAAAGAAGAAGCTGTGCTTGTTTCCAGAAGGCCATCTTGAGAGCCACGCAGGACTTCTGCCATGCCTACAATGAGAGGACAAGAGGAAATGGCCTCAAGCTGAGACAGAGGAGGTTCAAATTGAAGTTTTTAGGGTGGTCAAGGACTGCAGTAGGTTACTCAAGGAAGTCATGGAATCACCATCCCTGGAGGTGTTTAAGAGGCATCTGGATTTGGTGCTGGACGATGTGGTTTAGTGTTTTAGGGGTTACAGTGGTAGTGCTGGGTTGATGGTTGGACTGGACGATCTTGAATGTTTCTTCCAACTGTGATGATTTTATGATTCTGAGGTAGGCCCTGGAGAAAAGGAGGGTACGGAGGTAAGGGCTTGGGAAATGTCTCTGCCTTCTCAGCTTGGTGAAGACCTTGTCTAGAGAGACTTAAGCAGTTTTCTGCAAGGAATTGTGTCCTCTCCTCCAATGCGAAGTCCTATGTGATGGGCACATCTACCCCTCCATTTGACGTGATGATGTGTAGAAGTCAAGACACATGTCAAGAGTTCCTCAATACCAGAGGTACCTGGAGTGCCAAGGTCCCCCTCCTGCTTTCCCTATGAATAAGTAAAAACCTGTGTTCTTTTGACTCCCATACCGATGTCTAAATTCAGTAAATAAAAAATAGGCAGCCCAAGATAATTAAATTATAGACTGTCACTTGGCTTTAAATCACAGATGTGTGCTTATAGTCATGCCCTTTGTTGTTGTGACAATTTCAGACTTCTTCTCCCCTTATTTTCCTCTCTGAACAGCTAAAATGAAAATATTGAGTGAGTCTTAAATAAGCTAAAGCTTGTCAGAAAGATCTGAGAGTGTATAGTGCTATTTCAGAGGTGAGCCAAAAGCTGTATGCATATAATAAATATTGTCAATGATTAGGCCCTGCTCGAGCAAGGGAAATGGTGTCATCTGCTTTTTAACAAAAATGTAGAAGAAATTGTGCTCTGCTCCTGAAATCCTCTGTATTGAGACCATAATAATTTACAGTGGTTGACATTAAGGCAGATGATATTGACTACACTTGAGTAGCTTGTCACAAATGAGTATTTTAGGTTTCTCAAAGAATCACTGGCAAAGGCATTGGCAAAAGCAGGGTTAGTATAAAAGTGAAAATGTGACAAAGTTCATTGATAAGGTTCACTGTACTATTTATTAGATGGTTAAGGCACACAGAGAAGAATTGGAATAAAATCCAAAATCAATGTGTAAAACTAAAATCAACTTTAAATTATCTGGGGGTGGAAAAAGGGTAATAATGGGAAAGGGTAAGGATAATCCTATGTGGATTCACAAGGTTTGGAGTTGACCCTTTTGCGAAACTTAGTCCTAAACTTGACCCATGGCTTAGGCCGAAAGGTTCTAGCAGCACTTAAACTTCGTAACACTTGATCGATAGTCTAATTTAAACAATTTAAAAATAGATTCTATAGAATTTGCTATAAGCACTACAGTAACTCACTTACAGGCCTAACTTACTTATGAATGTAACATACCTAAGAATCTAAGACAGTGACACTCATAGTAAATTTGCTATAGCGTATTCCCATTCACACATACACAGTCCTAAAGGAGTATGCACAAAGTATATACCTGTGAAAAATTCCCCCCCGAGTTCAGTGAAGTACTCCCATCAAATGCCTTTGTATCTTCTTAATAGGCAAAGTGTTGAGCCTTGAGGAGTGGGAGTATCAGCCCAGGCTTAATTTTCAGCTTTTGGCAGTGGTCCTCCAAGTATAGCAAACCTGAGAGTTCACTGACTGTGAGTCCCACTTAGAGGGCGGTGCTGATCACAGCCCCTGCAGTCCGGGAGAGCTCAAAGGGTCTCACTTAGGGCCACTGTTTATAGGGTCACAAGAGAAATTGGCTTTAGTCATAGTAATTTTCCAAAGTGGCTGCAATTTGGGTCAGTAACTTTCTTTGAAAGTTTGATAACAAAAATATTGTTCCACTTGGGCTGTTATTCAGGCAACAAAAATAAGTTTCCAAGGCTGTTTATTAAAAACAAGGAGCTCGTTAGAGAGCACTTGCTCCTGGGAGCAGACAGCGTTTCTGATAAGCCCAAGAGGAGCTCAGCCCAGGTACTGTTCATCAAGGCCAAAGCCCAGCACGCATTTCTGAGATCATAGTGTAGCCCAAGGAGTGGGAGGGAGGATGCACTATCACACAGCTTAAGATGGCATTAACACAGGATCTGGTGGTGATCAACATTTTTAAAGCTTCACAACCTTTGCATGTTTGGTCAGTGGTGGATGAGTCTGTAGATTATTAATAACTAAGCAGAGACATGTCTGATTGCAATTTTGAAATGGTACATTATAGCCAAGTACATAAATATGTACAGGTTATAGGACAAGAAAATTTCAAAGTGAGGTAAAGGAGGTAGTCTCCTGTTGTTATTCAAGGGTTCAAAGGTCTTCAGTGACAGGCTGAGGATGGAAGAAGGAGCAACATGAGTGACAAGGATTCTCAGGTATTTAATGAAATCAATGGATCCATTTAATGAATTTGTTCAATTTTCCCTAAGGGAATGCAGTTGCATCCATGTATATTAACAACCACATGGACTCACAAGGCAACCAACATGAACCCAGTGCTCCCCACCACTCATGGGGCTCTGCTGTGTGACAGTCAGCATGCCATCATTTGGTCATCAGGAGCTCAAACAGGCAGGGCTTCAGGTCAAAGGCTGGCAGTATTTGAGAGCATTTATGAGATTTTTGTGGTTTGTTTGCACAGTCACAAGAGCTTCATTTTCAGACCTCAGTGGCTGTAGGTAGCTCTGACCACTGCAATCAGCAAATAAGTAGCTGCACTGCATAATTCTTTGATTTGGATAGGAGCAAAAATAAATTAATTTGAAAGCTTTTTGAAGGAATAGTCGGCTATGTCGAGCCATGCAGATAGGTCCTCCTGATATAATGGGCCGCAATAGGAAATTCAAATAGTTGACCTCACTGCCAAAGCCTCCCCTTGTGCTCCTGACCCTGTACTCTGTGTTTGCTTTCTGCAGGCTTCACATGCAGCTGTGAAGCAAACGACTACAAACAGGAGTTAAAACTAGTTTCAGACTGTCACTGGTCCTCAGTCCCCTGCAACTTGTTTTCCATCTGTTCCTCTCCATATCCTTCCTTCTCCTGCAGGTGTGGGAGAGGGTTCCTTTGCTTCTCCTGAAGGGGCTGTTTCCTTGCCAGCTGACATCTGTAGGCAGCCTCCTCCAGCCTCTGGCTGTGGTCAGTACTAGTATGTGAGGAAGGCCTTACAGTCCCTAAGGGGTGATTATAAAATAGTTCTCCCAAGGTTCAGCTTCCCCCACACCTCCAGTCCAAGGTACGTCACAGACTTAATTTAAGTATCCCTCACTCATTTTATGTGAAATGTAATGTAGCCATGATAGTCATGTTATTTATTGCTCATCCTTTCACTAATCCCCCAGAAGTTCCTGGCCTAAATTTTACTTAAAGACAATTATTTCAATGTCTTAATTATAAACTATGAACTATATTAAAAAAAAATCTCATAGTGCTTTAAATCCATCTTTTTTTAATTGGGTGTTCCTATTGTACAGCTAAAACCAAATGGGAATGCCAAGTGTTTCTGCTTTGTATTTCTTGTTCTGCATTCCACATCGGACTGGCTCTGATCTCATCCTCAAACTTAAACACTTGCTTTCTTTTTGGAAAATTGTTTCTGCTCCTTCTTGTTAGCCGTACTTGGACCCCGACCAGATTCTCTTGGCGGAGCATTCGTGGCTGCCTGAGCAATCCCATTCATAACCTACCACTAAGCTCAAATGGTCCCTTCCTCTTCCTTCATCCCACTGCTTTCATATTTTTCTTGCCCTTCTGACAGTTGCTATACATCTTGCTATACATCTAGTCACCTGCAGAGTCAGTCACTGTGCAGGTTGTCCCCTCTTTCAGGTCACTGCATGCTCAAAGTAAACACTTTAAAGATGAAGTATAAGGAAGTGGGGGCAGGTAGTGTGGTTCTGCCTCCTTATGTACTTGCCTTAAATATTGCTGCTAAAAATAAGTGGAGAAAAATGTGCAAAGTGTAATTTTGAAACTGATAGTGTGCCCTGAGAGAGGGGTGTCGTTCTTTTCGGCTTTACTGGTCTTCCGACCTAATTCACCCACCCCCAGAAAAGCTGTCTGCACTTACTCCTTTTCTTTAATTAAGAAGAATGCTGCCAGCAGTCTCGATTCCTGCTGAGACCATTCCACTCAGCTGTCAAACCCCATGGGAGTTGCCATGTGCCCTGCAGCCCCCAACCCCTTTCCCAGGGGCTGAGCGCTGCCACTGATGGATTCCTGATGCTCTGGTGCCTGCAGCCATGAGCAGTGCTTGATTTTTGGAACCTGCTGAGAGCGTATAGTCCTGGTGGCATGAAAACAGGCTTGGGTGCATCTTGACAGCCCAGGGTTTGCAGTGCCGAGGGATCTGCCTGCTGTTCTAGCTCAGCCACTGATCTGCTGCATGACGGGGGAAGTCCCAGCTTTTTTGATGAATTACAGATATAGTTAGAATGCCTTTCAGTAGAGGAGCAGTCCCTTATATACACCTAGAAGAACTGTAGCTTGGTCTTACTTGACTGTGGTGCAACTGGAATGTAATGAACTATAATAAAAATACCAAGTTGCTTGTCAAGCAAAAAAACCAGCTGTTTGGTATTAATGTTTCAAGAAGTAATTTCGTGCCCAGAGTATACTGACAAAGTATTTTTGTTTGTGCTTACACTGTGTAATAAAATTCTTGGAGAGTGAATAAATAGGGAAGGGGTTTTTTTTGGTTGTTGTTGTTGGGTGGTTGTTACTGAACACAGCAGTGCATCTCCTGTGCTTTTGAGAAGGTCGAGTGGAGCTGTGACTGATGCTACACAATGGTAAATGACACAATCTCTCCAGGAGCTGGAGGAATTGAAACCAGCTGTTGGAACTTGTACCCACACAGACCCTGAGTTTGTAAGGAGAAAAAAAAAGAAAAAGTGGTTCAATGCAATGATCAAGAACAAGGCGTCAGCCTTTTCCTCTAGACTCACTTTGCAGAAGTGCTGTCAGTTAGAACTTGAGATTTCTCAGCCAAGGTGCTTCCTGCGGAGGGAGGCGGGAGGACTGTGGCTGATCAGGGACATGGATGTAATTCTCAGTAACAAATGAGCTGTGTCATTGCTTGGGTTGAGAGAAGAGTTTTAGCAGTGGTGATGGTGGATTATTTGTGTATTTAAATTCTGTTGCAAGTTAAATGGACATGAAAATCTCTCCAGATATTCATGTTTCTGCACTAGGTGTTATAGTTATGTAGCAAATATATTAACCACAGGTTTGCACCAAACATTCAAAAACAAATTAGAAATGGGGAAATACAAACACATTTTCTCATTAGGGGATATAAGTATGTGCTGACTGTAGTACAAATATAATTTTTATTCCATTTGTGTAACCTTTGGTATTTTAATGAAGTCCTGTTCCTGTGTACAGCGTATGGTTCACTGTCAGATAATTTAACACTAAGAAAATCTGTCTTGAATAAATTAGAATATATTTGCAAATTAATTGGTTAATTAGATTTTAGACATCTCTTGAGGACAGGAGAGAAACAGATGTGTGCAAAAGCCACACAGATAGTTTGGGGATGAGTGTTTCTTGTAGGGTTTTATCACTCAGTTTTGTGAAAAACAGCCTTTCACAAGTGCCAAAGATTAAAAAAACTCTCCGCTTTAAATGCAGAACATTAAACTCCAATTTCCATGGTGTTGCTGGAACACGTTTTTTCTGAGGCACAGGCAGAGCCATTTGGACCTGTTTGCTGAATGACTGCACTCAGAATATGCAAGGTACCTCTTGAGCTCCTTTTTTTTCTAAGAGTATCCGTGACGCCGCCTGGAAATCCTCTGAACTAAACACTGGCAGATCAGCAGAGAGATGCCATCTGGCATTGTGGTGGTCAGGCAACTTATAAGAAGAAGCAGGTCTAAGATGGAGCCCAGGATTTAGAAGAACAGTCACCGAAGACAGAAAACTGACAGGGCAGGTTTTTTTCTCAGCTACATCGGTGTAAATCCAGAGCAACTCCACTGAGATTCACACCAGAGTAACTGAGAGCAGAATCTGGCCAACATCATCCACTTGACCTCAGGAGAGGGCTCGGATGGAAAACAATTCGCTTACGTTTCTCTTATAAGCCTTTTGCACCTGCTTTTAGATAGGCACGAATTCAATTTTGCTCAGTTTGGGGACAGACATAGGACAATCATACAGTAACCACTGATTTATTTTTACTGATTGGTAAAAGTAGCGATTCTGCTTACCAAAATCTGCACTTGTGTATTCATTATTGACTTAGACCCCTTCAAAAACAAATTCTGAGTAAATCTTCCTTGGAAACTGAGAGAATGCAAATTTTAAGGGCTTGAGTTGGTCCAGAAGCTGAGTAGGAGAGGATTTTCAGCTTAAAACCGGTTCAGCAACTCCCTGCAATCCAGGCTGATCCTATGAGCAACAGAGGTGGGTAGCTGGTGCTACTTACATCCACTTTTCAGCTCTGCTGAAACAGTACTGCAATCTAAGCCCAAACCAGAGGACATTGATCAGTCCCTCTTGGAAGACAGCTGGTGATCACATTACTTTGTTTTTGCAGTTTTATCTCCAGGACCCCATTTTGGGTGTGTTCAGAACCATTTGGCAAAAACCTCATTGTTAAAAGCAATATTTGCAGTGTACAGTAAGACAAACAAGAGGCCATTTGCGTGCGTCATTGATCATTTTACAAAGAGTCTTCAGGCTACGCACAGAGCTCGCCTGGTGCTGGCTGTTCGGGGTCACAGTACGGACGTCAGAGGCAGAAGAACTTTTCCTGCTGCCTCTCTTAGGCACCAAGACCCTGATGCTGCTGGGAAGAACCTTCAAGTCATGTTCTTTCTTTGACCTTGGTGTGTTTTCTAAGCAGCGGACAGAGCAAAGTAAAAGCCTTGTTGCTGTCGATATGTGAAAACTACAGCCAGATTTTGCAAACTCCAGAGGCTGAAACTCCAGGGCTGAGGTTTCAGGGGACACCCACAGCTGCACTGTGGCTCTGCACAGGAGGCACCAAAGGAGGCCTCCTTTGGGCATAGGCACTGTGTGTCCTTGGCCTGGGTCTGCTGTCAGCAGCCACATGCCTACAGGAAGAGAGCACAGCTTTTAACAGCGCTGTTGTAGACTGGGATTTGCAAAAACCTGGCCATGGTGACCTCAGTGCACTAATTTATGAGAGCATCTGGGCTGGCCCCTGAGGGCAGCATGGCTGGAGTGTGCGGGTAAGAACGTCGTGCAGCTGGATTGTGCCAGCAGGCTGCTGTCCTATCCCTTGGAGACCCGGCTGCTGCTGGGTCCCAGGCAGCCTGTGGGGATGTCTCTGCTGGGCTCTTGGCCTTTCAGTCCTGGCTAACCCCAGAGCCCAGCTCTCCCTTTGCAGGCAGGGAGCTCCTGTTCCTACACAGAATCTGGCTGTCTCCTGAGCCTGCTCCCTTCTGGCCTCAGCACTTCTTTCCTCTCCTGTGCAACAGGGCTTACCAAGACAGGGTGAGACAGGTAGCCACTTTTAGTGGGATCTGGTTTGTTTTACTGGGAAAGCAGCACTACACCACCATCCATGCCTGGGATGCTGTGGAACAGTGTATCTTCCAGCCCAGCCAGAGATGCCCTTCCCTCCAGGTGCAGATCAGTTATGTTTCTGCAAATAAGAGTGTAGATGCATTAAGACCTGAGGCTAGGAGACTGCTGGTTTGCAGCTGTGGTGAGTATAAACAGCTACAGAGGATATCCATGGACATTTCCCTGCAGCATTCATCTGAATGCACAGCATGCTGGTTCCGTGGGCAAAATGAATTTGCACATTTGTCAGGAGTCTGGGGGTTGAGGAGAGACCCGAAAATTACCAGCTACGATACAATTCACAGAGTAATGGGTTAACATCATCTGCCATAACTTCTCTATGGGGCTTTTGTCAAATCTCTGATTCAAGCAGTGTTTTCTGAGGCTTTTGACATTTGTGGCAGCACTGGGACAGACAGTAAGGTCCTGTGTCACTTTAAAGGCTTAATTTTTTCCAGATTCCTCACAACACTGGAGCTAAAAGCTCACTCATGAATTTCTTGGGGAATCTGCTGAGGCAGCAATTATGTTATCCTTCAAAACTCCATGGAAAAGGTCACCACAGAACCATGCTGAACCTGTCAGGCTAAAGGAGAAGGGGCTGAGAGGCTACTCTGTGTGCTGGCTGAGAGCTGGGAGACACCTGTGGAAACCACAGCCAGCTCAAGATGCCATGGTGTGGGCAAGGCACAAACCACACATCTCCTTGCCTGGTCATGTTTCTGCCAGAGATGTATTTATCCAGCAGAGCAAGAAGGCCCAAAGCAGAGGAAGATATAAACCCAAGAAACCTGTATTTGAGAGGTGTGACTGCAGTGCTCACACCTTCCTCCTCTCTGAACACAAACTAACCTGGGGGATGATAAAACAAGCAAGGAGCTGCCTTGAAATTTATTTCTCATTCTTTCTCCATTTCTGCAAACCCCCCCACAGCAGAATATTAATTTCTGATGAGAAACTAGTTTTAAACACGACATCTCAGTGCAAAGATAATAAACACTGATGTGTTTATTATCTTTTGTGGAAGGTTTTGTGGAATAACTGGCTGCCTTACTAGACAGAGATCATAAACCATTGAAAGGTGGAGGGAGGAGAAAAGAAAATATTCCGCATAGGGAAAATGTGATTGTGTTAATGACTTTGCTAATCCCTAGGCTTCCAGTTTTATCCATTCATGCTTCCAGTATCTGCAGATGAACTCGAGAGGGCTTCAGTAATCCATTAAAACAAGATCATTTTAAAATTTCCATTTAGGCATAATAATTTACTGGTTTGGGTTTTTTCCCCTTTCTTCTCTGCTAATTTATGGATGCCTCTCTTAAGTTTGCCAAAATTATAATCAACCTTGATACTTTGTTTGGGGTGATCATCCTTGTGGAAAAGTCTTGTGGAGAGTTTTATAGGAATTAAACCAGTTGAGATCTATAGAAATATAATAATGATCTCAGTACAAAAAAAAAAAAAAGACACATTTCTAACTGTCCATCCATCAGATAAATAAATCTTGAGTAAGTTGAATGTATTGGTCTGAAGTAGAAAAATCCTGAAGCTTGTTATCAAGTGTAGGCTGTTGTTATTTAGTCTTACAGAATTTGTTGTACCTCCAGTAAAGTGATCTAAGTAGTGCCTGGGCTGCTTATCAGAAGATACCCCCAGGCATTTCGATACTAATGTAATTGGATGAAGTTTACATGATGGAATATTGGAGGTAGAGGTTTTGTGCTCAGGACTGTGAAAAAGCACCAGATACTAGTAGCTTTTACAGAAAATGGAAGGCCAGATGGATCAGGAGATTACTGTGTCTGATCTCCTGCGCAGCCCATTCTGTGTCACCCGCTTTACCCCGTGCTGCGTCCAGCAAAGCAGGATGAGTTACAGCGTGTCCTCTGGCTAAGCACTTCCTTCCGATTCCAAGAGATCACTTAATGGAGGAGCCACCATCTCTCCTGGCAGTTTGGTTCAGTGCTTAAAATTCCTTCAGTGCTGGGCATTACTACAGATTTCTATTGATATTTGTTTCACTTTTAACTTCCACCTCTTGATTCTTGTTGTGCCCTTTTCCAGCAGGTTGAAGAACTCTTGCTTTTTTTTATTTTTCTCCCTGTAGAGCCACTTATATGCTGTAATGAAGCCACTCTTCCTCCTCTCACTGATAAGCTGAACAAGCTGAGGTCTTTCAGTCTCTCTCAGAAGGGTGTTCACTACAGTCCCGTAAATAACTTCTCTGTCCCTTTTCTCTGTCTTCAGTTATCCACCATCTTTATAAAATGTGGGAATATTAGCACAGTGTGTTTTCTGGTGTCTGCCTCACTGATTCCAGGTACAAAGGGGCAATTTCTTCTCCGTGTGTACATGGTTTATGTAAGTATTCATTTGCTCTTCTGTAACAGCCTTGAGCTGCTTGTCCACAATGACCCTCTAATCCTATACAGAATTGCTCCTTTCTAAGGTAAAAAGTCTTGTTTCAGATGCCAAGCATGATATTTTGCTTTACTGCATTTTATAGCCTCTTAAACAGTATGTAAAAGATATCTTAGCTACATGAGGATGCTCCAGAACCCTGCTGCAGGTCTGCACCTTTTTAGCCTCCAATGTTGGCAGAAATTGCTGACGCATCTAATATGTGATTTGAAGCACTGCTGTAGGAAAATGCTTGTATCACAGCCCATCTGGAGTCTGAGAGGGGCAGCTGGGGGAGAAGAGCTGCTTGGAAGTTTGTAGGGAGAGCTCGAGGTCTTGTTTATACCCCTTGGGGACACAACACACAAAATCCAGACTCAGCTGGGAACTGTGCAGCCTGTTCTCCCACTAACACAGGGTGCTGCAATTACAGTTTTTAAGAGGTAGGAAGTTGAAGTTACTCTGATAGAGGAGGCTCTTTTACAGATGTCTTCACCTGCTCTGTGCTTGTCACTGGAATTTCAAAAATAATATTAAATACTTTAAAAGCAATACCAACATTAACACACCTGTATAAAAAAGCAGTCCTGTTGCATGTTGCACTGTCATTGCATGGCCTGTCTTACAGTCAACACTTTTCCCCTCCATCTGGTGGCTGTTAGCATTTGGCTGAAGAGCTGTTGTTCCTCTGACTAATCTCATCACTGCTGGCATCCTCTCGTAAGCCCTTTTGTCTGGACAGTCATGTTTTCCTTGGCAATATGCAAAGCGCACCAGATCATAGGTCTCTCTGAGCACTTGCATGCTGATGCCTTTCCCTTTCCATTTGTCCTTGCACCTTCACTGCTGGTGGAGATACTAAGCAGGTTGGGGAGCAGGGACAGAGCAAAGGGCTTTTTTTTGCCCAGCGGTGTCATTCTGGCCTTGCACACTTCCCAGTGGGGCTGGGGGAGGTGTCTGGCAGTGTTCCAGGGCTGGGGCTGGTAGAGCTGCTGCCTGGTGTAAGTGTGGTGTAGCTGTGCTTCAGCTACTGGCCACAGAGCAGAGTTGCAAACCCTGTTCTTCTATGGCTCATGTGAAGCATTTCAGTGTTTGGCAGATGACAGGAGAAGGTACCAACATATGCCTAACCTCATCTGTGCTTCTCATTGGGGTTCTGGCTACAAAACCTACCAGCTTTAGATTTCCTTGCTGAGGTATAAAATTTCTCATGGGTAAAGCTTCATTTGGAGTGAAGACACCTCTCTGCAAAAGAGGGAGTCCTTTCGAGTCTGCACAAACTAGTAAGTAATTCTGAGGCAACTGAATTTATTGGTTTCTTTAAAGAAACATAATTATTTTAAAATGACAAACTGTTCCTTTTGTTGATAAATGTTTTATATCTTTGCTGCTATGCCTGAATAGTTTGTGTAAATAATTTATTAGCTTGCAAACAGACGTAGCATGTTCAGGCAAACACTGCCCAGCGGGGCAGGAATGCTAAAAAGGTGAAACAAGATTCTGATCGGTGCTGAGCACTGGGAGCAGGAGTGGGCATCAATAAGGATGGAGAAACACCATCTGCAGCTCGTAGGCTTGGGCCCAACATAGCTCAGATGTCTGACACTGCAGTGAGGTACTGGAGGTACAGATGTGAGCAGTCAGGCAATCACCATCAACAGGTAAGTATGGGACTCTTAGGAGCACAGTGAGAGTGGTGCTCAGAGCTATGAAATGGTCTGGTTTAGGCAGTGTTTGGCATTTAACATTTTCAGACTGGTTTTCTTGCTTTGCGTGCTTGAGAAGAGCTCTCCTTTGCTGTGGTTGGTTATTCTTCTAACATTGTTCTCAAAACGGGTCTTGATTTTTGATAAAGTAATTTTGCAAAACTCCTATGTGAGGTTCTTTTATGTGTCAGGGCAGGGTCAGGCAGGAGAAGGTAGCTAAGCACATGCATCAGTGGTTTCCAGATGAAAGTCCTTTGTAAATAGTGTGGAAGTGTGTGCATGTAAGTATGCATGGATGCAAACATGCTTCTGGAGTTTCTTAGACAGCAATTTTGCCTAAAAGTCCTATATGTCACAATGGGGAATTATAGACCCATAGGAAGGTCTGGGTTGGATCTTAAAATATCATCTGGTCCAATCCCCTGCTGTGGACAGACCATCTTTCAGTAGATCAGATTGCTCAAAACCCCAACCAATCTGACCTTGAGCGCTTCCAGCAACAGAGCATCCTGAACTTCCCTGGGCAATATATTCCAGTGTCTCAGCACCCTCAAAGTAAAAAATTTCTTCCTTATATCGAACTAAACTTAGCTTCTTTCAGTTTGAAACGATTATTCCTTGCACCTTTGAAAGTGGGTAAAACTCTCTCCAGCCTTTTTATATTACTGAATGTAATACAGACACCCTGCTCTGATTCAATATCAACTGAAGACCACTGGAGTTGCCTCAACAACACTGTGAAAGGTAAAAAATGCCTAATAAAAGCTATCTGCAATTCTAAACTGATGCTCAATGGCATGCAGCTCACTCTGGCTGGGGAGGAGAGGAGAGTGGCTCCGAAGGGCACTTGGTGATGCAGAAATGAAGAGGACCTGTGCACACTAGATGCCTTTTTTGCGGAGAAAAACAAATAAGAGAGAACTTGGATTTTATTGTAGTCAGCAGAAGTGAGCAAGCACAGAGAAGCAGCAGATCTGCGGACTGACAGATTCCATTTTACCTGGCCACTCAGTGAAGCACGGTCCTGGTTCTCAAACCGCAAATGGCGTGGCCTTGATTTAGCTTTATGTTAGCAAAACTGTGAATGGGTATAGGAGGCATCACCAAAAAACATTTATCAGTGCATTTTTCCTGCTATAGCCTCTCTTCTCTCTCTTAAAAATAAAAATTATTTTAATACTGACTGTTGACTGCAATAGGGAAAAAAATTGCACTTTCCTACCCTTCCAGAGTTCACACTCCTACTCTGCTTTATTGCAGAAATTAGTCCTCATTAAGTCCAGAAGATGAGCACCTGCTGTCAGCCAGTGGAAACCAGCCTGGACTGTAAACAGTGCTGTGTTAACAGTTCACCCTAAAATTCAGAGCTACAAAACCAAAATGCATAGAATGAGGATTGTTCCCTGCTGTCCACTGTGTCCTAATCCTATTTTTGAGGTAGCTTTATCTCATTTATAGAAAGGAGAAAGAAGATACTTGGAGGTCGTGAGATGAAGGCAAGTAGAATTCATAATCAGCCAAAATACTGACATATCTAGATGTGTTGTAGTGTACTGCTCCTGGGGGCTAAGCGGCAGCTGACTCCATATGAGTAAAAAATCAGCTCTCTATTTCATTCAAAGTTGTTCCTTGGATTTGATGAACTAATTTCTCCTCCAAGCATGGTCACATTTTAGGTCAGCATGCCTAGACAACATGGGGCTCTGCCAGCAGTTCCTGTGTAAAGTCCCTCTTTGTTTTTTTGGAAACAAATCCAGTCATTCATAGAAATGAACCCCTGCATAATTAGAGCCAGCATTGCACATCATCTTTGCTTTCCATTTTTAGATGTTGCGTCTGGAGGACTATAACTTTTAAAGATGCCAACAAGCCACTTAGGAGCTCGATAGCCCTAATGGGAAAATCTGTGGAGCTGAATAGAAAATGATAAGCTTTGCAAAAACTATTCTAAATCGTTTGGTAAAGAGCTCAGCCAGACATTCAAAGCAAGAATAGAAGCTATAA
This sequence comes from Aphelocoma coerulescens, assembly GCF_041296385.1. NCBI lineage: Eukaryota > Metazoa > Chordata > Aves > Passeriformes > Corvidae > Aphelocoma > Aphelocoma coerulescens. Next base: position 154,088,308 of record NC_091015.1, on the reverse strand, counting down.
CCCCTTCTAATTTGATCTTCAGGGGGTTGTACTTTCTCTACTGCCATGCTGAAGCCCCAGTCCTACAGGCAGCTTAATGGAGAGAATGGTGTTCTTTGCAGTGGAGTCCTCTGGTCACTGCTGGGTCCAGTTATTGGGGTGTTGCACAAATGGGTGCAGAACACTGATTTCATCCATATTTTACCCTCTGGGGCTTGTAATCAACCTTTTTTCTTTCTAGGTTAGTTAAAACATTCAGTAAGTACAGATACTGAAGCGTGAAACTGTGGAAAACTGATCCTCTTCAGCATTTTTTAACCTCAAGTTTTTAATAAAGAGCTATTTAAAAATAATTAAGGAAGATTTGGAGGCCTTTTGTTTTTTTGACAGGTAGGTAGCTGTCATCAGCTTCAGAGCCAACAGGTGTGTTGACAGGTGAAAGATCTCACAATGAGTCTTTTATATCTCTGCATGCTGAGGCTTTCAGGTATGTCCTGTAATCTCAAAATTAGAGCGGGTAGCAGATGAACTAAAATTTGTTTCTTTGTTCAGAAAATGCAGTATAGATTTTCCTTGTTTGGATCTTTAATCCAAACTGATACTTTAATAACTGAAATTCCAGTAGTCATTTGGTTTTTTGGTTTGTTGGTTTTGGTTGTTTTTGGGGTTTTTTTTAAGTTAGACAATAAATCAATAAGAAAATTGTCTGCAGTGGGAAATTACACCAAAGATGTTCACTGCTGGACTGTCACAGCATGTGGGTTCAGTTAATGGGAGTAGATGGAGCTATTTAGGACAAGTGTTTGACACTGCTTCACTGCTAGGAAAAGGCTAAAGTCCAAACAAAGTCATTCTGTGAAGGACAGAATAGGATATCCCCAATTATAAAAATAAGCATTATAGAATTACAGAATGATTTGGGTTGGGAGGGATATTTAAAGATCATCTAGTCCAGCCTCTCTGCCATGGGCAGGGACACCTTCCACTAGACCAAGTTGCTCAGAGCCCCGTCCAGCCTGGCCTTGACCACTTCCAGAGATGGGACAATTTGTTCTAGTGCCTCATCACCCTCACAGTGGAAAAATTCTTCCTTATGTCCAATGTAAATCCAGTCACTTTTAATTTAAAAGTGTTACGCTTGTCACAACAGGATGTGGTAAAAGGTCTTTTTTCCATCTTTCATGTAAGCCCCCTTTATGTATTGAAAAGCCCCAATAAGGACTCACCAGATCCTTCTTTTCTCCAGGCTGAACAGCCCAAACCCTCAGTGTTTCAATCATAGGAGGGATGCTCCAGCCCTCTGATGATCTCTGTGGCCTCCTCTGGACCTGCTCCGACAGGTTGATGTCCGTGTGTTGGGGAGCCCAGAGCTGGACATGGTGCTCCAGGTGGGGCCTCACCAGAGCAGAGTAGAGTGGGAGAACCATCTCCATAACCTGCTGGTCACACTTCTTTTGATGCAGCCCAGGCTATTAATTCCATGTTGAAACACCAAAGCAGGCTGTCAAGAGTGGTATACTACTTTCAACTTACTCCTGCATTTTTCTATGCAGAATACTGAGGAACAAGGCTGAGTAGATGAAGCCCAAGTGCATGGCGGTTTCATCAGTGAAGTGGAAGTGCTGCTTTGTTCTCCTGCCAGCAGGCTGGGGTTCTTTATATTAAAATATTCTAAAAGGAGTTCATGATCTCCAGAAAATGGCAAGGTAGAGGTACCATAATGATGCAAAGTGCTGGTGTAATTTATTGTTAGAAGAATCCTTTTAGAAAGAGGCTGTCTGGGCCACCGGATCATCTTAACAGCTTGGTCTTATCTTTACCTTGTAAGGGTCCAGCACCTTGGTGTTCAGTAAGTGCCAGGTGGGCACATTTCAGACAAAGAGGATTCGTACATGTTTTTGTCACTTCAGAGGGCATGGCTGGGGAGGTCGGGCCCGGTAAAATTTTACCATGTGACTGTGTGTGTGCGCATGTTCCTGAGTGTGCATCTGCGCCTGCAAGCATCAGTATCTTCACTGCTTTCCCACCAACCTGGAGGGTATTGAATTTACAATGTGTGGGGCTGCATTTATATTCTTCACAAGATACAGGCAAGCACTGCATTTGCTGCTCCATGGATTTTTCTTGTTCAGGCATGATATGAGTTTCCTTGCTGCCAGCACCATGAGGTGCAGCTGTGAAACAGGCACTCTTAGGGGACTTCAAAGCCTAGGAGCCAGTGTTTGGTTTTAGAAGAAGCACTATGTGGTGCCGTTAGCAGGTTGCTGGTAACTGAGGCGTAACGCTGCCTAGAGAGGCACTTCTGCAAGGTTTGCCTCTGACATGTCACTTACAAACCCACTCTGGTACACTTGCTAAATAAGCAGTTATCTTCAAACATCAAATTATGTTGGTGAGACCACATTTGCTACTCTGTAAGACTACTTGTTCTGGGTCGTGTAGCTGCTGCTCTGGGATTGGATAGTATTTTGCAATCCAGATGTTGTGCATGCTTTGCATGCAGCATATAGATTTGCAGGACATTATGTGTAAATATTTAGACAGAAATCTTCAGAGCATTTTTATTTGTTAGAATGTGCATTGACTTTAACGGCTTGTGTACCCAAGTGTTTTTCTGCATAATATTGAACTTAACTGAATCCAACAGTGATGTCACTGAAGACTTGAAAGACACTTTCAGTTTGAAAGGTTACTGTCCATCTTAACTGTAAAATAAAGTTTCTTTAGCAGTGCATTAAAGTGAAAAGTCTACTTCCCTGTTTTTCTTTGTTAATCCAACCTTCCAAACTAAATGAAGATGCTGGCATAGAATGGAGAAAACAGTCGTACTTTGCTGTTAGTCGCTGCATGCTTGCCGAGTTTCATTTCTATAGCAAGGCCTAGTACAATCATGCAGAATTTTCAGATTGGGCTCATGCTCATACTCATACTCAGCCGTTACCTGTGTTCTGAAATCACTGTTCACACCTGCTGCTGCTGTAGTTAGACAGTAGCATCCCTTGGAGTCCAGCAGCCAGGGCGGTGTGGTGGCAGTGGCTGCGGTAATGAGCTAGACTGAAAGAAATATTCCAATGGCTGCTTTTCAGCACTTGGCAAGAAAATCCTTTTTATGTTAGTTTCAAGGTCGTCAGATATCATTATAGGCAAGTATTAAAAATTTCAAAGAAAGGAGGCAGTGTGTTTGATTTATAGAATAATTATCTAGCTTTCGCTCTAACTTGGCTTTGGCAATGGTTTTGCAAGCACTCGAAAATTAAATCCATTTTTTATGGCACTACAAGGTATTATCTCACAGCAAATGATAATTAAACACCTGTGAAATCAATTAGCCTTTTAAAGAGGGAAAAAAAAGTTTTCCAATTATGTTTTTGCACCTCCAAACTTTCTAATTCCAGAACCAGCACTTGCAGAGCGGGAGATGAACTGCCAGCCAGTAGCTAGTTAACCGGCATTCAGATCACCCCAAAGCATTGCGCGCCGTAAATCCAGAAGCAAGCAGCTCGCAGTGACGGCACCCTTCCAAGCAGGATGCGTGAGCCTTCCCAGCTCAGTCTTGGGCAGCTATCTATCTGACACACAGCCGAGCTGTCAGCTCTTCTACAGAGGCAGTTACTCACTTGGTGTTTTCAATGCCAAGGTTTACGTGACAGTTTATTTAAAAGCCAAGATACCTTAATGGAAACCAAGCAACGAGATGCTCCGTGTGACTGCATGGGGTTTCTTCTCAGGCTCTCCAGTCAGTAGTTCAGAGCCATCTGCATTAAGCACTCACACATGGAAAAATGGCCAATTGGTTAATAGCTGAAAATTAATATACTGGAGAACAGGGAAACACTTCTCTGTTTACCTTTGTGTTACAGGTATTTACTGTCTTTGTTGTAGTACTTCATCTGATACAGAAACTTTTGGAAGATGCAGTGTCTGTTCATGGGCTTGCAGATTCAGAGAGGGCGCCCTGGACATCGTTGGTTAAGTACCATTGCAATTTTTTGGCTCAAGAAGTAAAAAAACAGCTCTAGTCACATCTGACATCTAAAGCGGAATGTGCTGATAGTCCCTGCCAAAGATGAGCTCCAGCATCTTCCAAAAGATGGATTATGTGTGGCGCTGTTAAAATATGTACTGCTGGGTTAAACCCATTGCATTTGATTTGAGTTAAACCTGTTCTATTTGGCTTGGGTCCGGCTCCTGTATTTCCATCTGAATTTTAATAGCTATGACATGCAGCTGGATTTCAGCGAATGCCGCATCACCGAAGAGGGAGAAGTAAGGTCAGGATGCTGTGGTTAGCATTCCCAAGGTTCCTCTAGTTGCTGGAGAAGCCATCAGTTATTTGTGTCTCAGGTTTTCCACCTATGAAATGGGAATGGTGATGGTATCCTGTAAGAAAACATGTAGCCTACATGACAGGTGACATATAGCTAGATAAAGTATTATGATAATCATTGCATCTAGACATATCTGATGGTCTAAACAGTCTTTTTAGATTTTAGACCCCTCTTTAATCAGTGGTGATGAGGATGTGGCTTTCAAAAAAAAAATGGTTTATACTAAAATTGGTAGTGAAAATGTTTCCCAGGCTAGTTTATAATCTCTACAGTGTTGTGACATGGGGAAATGCTTAAGCTGTAGGAAGGAATGTATGGCATGGCTGATTAGTCACTGCAGAGCCTCTGCAGCCTGCTGGGGCTCTTTGGGATAATGGAGTACCAGGAATCCCAAACAGCCTTCTAATCCATGTGCTGATTGACATGGTCGGCACATCAGAAGAAAAAAGAGGGGGGATGGGGAAAGACAAACACTGTGTGTTGGAGCAAGAAGTTAAAATGGTAAGAGCATTTGGCTGAGCAGTGTTTCTCCTTTGGATAATTGCCCACATGGCATTGCAGTGTTTACACCTGTGTGATATATGGGGCCAAACATGTTTCCTCAACTATAGGTGGTGGCAGGGAGGGAATAATTCAATTAAGTTGTGAATAAATTAGAATTGATTGCAAATCGAGCTATTCTTTTATGCTGCCTAAAAAGGTATTAGCTGTGAGCAAGGTACAAGTAATAATTACTAAAAGAAGCCTGAAAGTTAATAAAACATGCCTCTAATACCTACAGAGGGATGCCAGCTTTGGATTAAATCTGTAGCTATTTTAGTTTTGAAGACCCAACTGTCATTTTTAAGGCATATGCATTTTGGATTTTAACGTTTGAATGCTGCAGCTGAGACCCAGGCCAAGCCGACCCTAAAATTGGCAGTAAAATGCTACCTCTGTGCAAGTGTGCAGAATGAAGGAATCAGGAATGTATGAGCACTAAGCATGCGCCGCTACTCCCCAGCAGTCTTCTAATGTGAAAACCTGGAGCTTTCTAGAAATAAATACCTTCTGAGCAAAGCAGAGGACTCCTCTAAAAGCTTTTCTGCAATAAATGCTAGGGAAGATAAACTGCTGGAAGGAAAGTGCCAGAAGTAGTGCAACAGCACAAGTAAGGAAGAAGTGCCCAGTCCGCCCCTGCTCAGTGCTCTGCAGTGCTGGTCTTTGCTCTGATTCTCTGGAGCCTGAAAAACCTCCACAGCTGAGTAAAAATAAGAGTGTCTCAACAGGCAGGTAATGGAGAGCTGTCCACACATGCTGGCAGCTCTGAGTTTGCAGAAACCACAGCAATGCAAGCTGGAAAACCATAACAAAAGTCCCTGCCATCTTCAGATCTTACCAGCTAATGGAAATAAGTAGTTCTGGAAACAGATCTAACCCCCATTGCTGGGAAGAAGAAGAAGAAGAGGAAACTCTGGAAGAACCTCTTCTAAATACTTGACTATTTTCTCTATAGCTTAAGACGCCTCCTCCAGTTGCAGGTGGGGGTTCTCATACTTCATTGTCTCCCTGAGGTTTTGCTGAGATTAGTCAGTGGAGATAGTAGGGAAATAAAGCCCGTTGTTGATCCGATACTGATGTTTGCATTAGATGTCAGATCGGTACTTAATGTGCAACATCAGTAGCTCTAGCTGAGAGGGTGCTCCTGGAAGTCTGTGCCAGCTCCAATTTCTCTCCTGGGCAAGTGAAGTGAAGTGAAGTCCAGCAAATACTTAACTCAGGTACCTACCTTTAATCATAGAGATTATCTCACTCACTTCACTGAAAGTATTTTAAGTCTGAGTTAAGGGAAGTGCAGAGATGCTTTCAGGTGTAATGCTGTGTGCTTTCTATGTGGAAAAAAATGCCAGTCGTACATAAATGATTTTCGGTCCCTGACAAAATGCTGGCAAAACTCAAACCTGCTGCTGTGTGCATGGTTCTGTCTGGGCTGAATGGGAAGGAGTCTGAAACTGAAAGTTGCCCTGAGCCTTCTGTCCTTGCCATGGCCTGTGTGCTGAGTTTCATTTACCAAGTGACGTTTCTATGGCCAAGGTCTCCTCCAAATGCTGCCTGGCAGTCTGAAAAAAAATGAAACGGTCTCTGCCGCAGACTTGACTCTGAAATACTGTTCGGTATGTGTAAATTATTTCCTCCACAAGCGATGTTTCAAATTACAAAGCTATGCTTGCAGCCTGAAGAAATGTTTGTGTATTTGGGGCTGGTTACATGTGGTGCACAAAAAGTTTTTCCAAATTTGTATTTAAACATACTGGGCCGTCTTCGATTTTCCAGCTAAGGCAGGGTGCTCCCATTGCTTGAGGTGCTACCCATGAACTCATAGGAGTAAAAGCAGAACCTTATGTTTGCAGATTTCAAATAGAGGCTTGATCCTGGAGTGGTCTCTGAGGGGTTTAAACTGGACATGGGTCCCTTATCACTGTGCTCAAAGATCCCATTGAGTCACCTTAAAGAATTTTGGTTGAAATTGCAGGGAAATTTATCCAATAGAATCTCTGGTGCGGTTCGTTCACTGCAGCAGCTCTTGATAGATATTACTTTGGATCTGCTCCTTCTGTATTTGTGGGTCCTCCCTGAAAGAAGTAGAAATTTTGTGCCCATACAGGAAGGTTAGGATGGGGCTTTCTGTGTACATATGATTGTAGATAAATTGCTTGATGACCATGAACTGTGCTATTACAGAGCTCAGCAATAAATCACATGGAAAATGGTCAACAAAATCCTTTTCCTTTTTTTTTCCCCTTTGTAAATCTATCCTAATAGCAGCAAGTTAGATATGAAAGAAAAGTTGCCCAGTATAGGATGTCACTGGGATATGAAAGACTCACTTGCAGTGGCCTTGCTCTCTGCTTTCCTTTGTGTTCTGGTTTTGCCATCAATGTTTTGTGGATAGTGTTGTATTCTGGGGTATTAACAGGATTTTACATTTTTAGCTAGCTAACGATGGGGAACTTCTGACTGGTGTATTCTAGCCCTATGGGGTATTCTATTTTTGGTATTTATTAACATTTTCTGTCCTACAATACACAGTAAAAACAATGCACCTCAGACCTCTCAACATGTAAAAAAGGAGTGCTTAAAAATGGCAACTTCTTTTGGTTTTTGGGGGTTTCTTTTGATATACCAGTTTCCTCATATTTTCCCCTGTGTGCTGTGTCAGTGCTAACTGGTGAGCTGGGACATGGCTGCCAATCTCTATCCCACACAGAGAAAAATAAATTGCTGCCACTCAGATGGAATATGTATATATGTATTTTAGCCAAAGTTGAGATAGGATTCAAAAGAAAAAAGGGACTTTGAAGTCTGTTTTGTAGTTTTAATTAATGCAATGAGGGGTTTTATTTTACTCTCAGTGGAGATAATCTTAATCCATTCACAGTGACCTTTTCTTGTGCAAATTAGCTATACACGGTTGTTTAAGCAAATGGGCCTTTGCAAGATGTCTCTTCCTAAAGACAGAGCTTATAATTGAAAATTGGCTTACTCCCATCTGTCTGGCCTGTGTGAGAATACAAACATAGATCCTGACTTCTTTGTATATAAAATATAATCATGTATATATGTATATCTAGACACATAGACACACATAAAAATTTTGCTCTTCCTGCAGGACATGGTAAAATTAGACTATTGGTGTCAAAAAATTCCAGTGTTACAAGTTGCTGTCAAAATAACATCTATGTGCAGAGTCCACGACACTCTGGAGAATGGAGGGTGTTCAGTCTGGATCCTTTTGACTCAGACGAGGTCAATGCCATTCACAGTTCCATGGGCTTGTCAGAAGTACAGTTCACTGATAACAGGCGGGACACTGTTGGGATTTGATGTGTGGTTTTGGTGAATGATTTTGTGGTGATTGATGGAATTGGAAAAAAAAAAACCCAGAAGTGTCTATAGGCACTTTCATTCACGGGAGCATGGATCATTGCAGCCATGTGGTTACTTGCCAAAATCTGGTAGTTACTCCTCTCTCCACACTTAACAATAACCACCAAGTGAGTCATTATAACCCCCCATCCCTTTTTTAGTACCTGCTTGATTTGGCATATTTTGAATATTTTTTTACTTTGTACAAACTTCTTGTGCAGAAATGAACACAGTTGTGCGTGGCTTTTACTAAATCTGAATAGAATCAGGGTCACAGAAGTGCTGCAACAATGCTTTGGGTACCAAAATATCTAGTGTGAGTTTGTTTTTAGAAGTTGTGCATTGTTTATATAGAAAGATTATTGCAAAGGCAAGATTACTTCCTTCCTTAACAGTGTCATTACCACTCTCCCCAGCTCTCTCCCATGGTGGTTGCTCCTGAGGATGAACAAAAAGGAGCCAGAGAGGGGGCTGATACACATGCATGGAGGGAGCTAGTTAACCTGGTGGCGAACAGTCTTGGTTGGGGATGATTTTATCCAGATGTATCTCAACAGCTGTTTGCATTTTCACACCCAGTTACTCTAGGACTCACCACTAATTGAATTTTCTCTTTTCTCCCCTGTTCTTGTTAGGTATGATTACCGTGAAATGCTGCACAATGCCACTTTCTGTCTGGTTCCCCGTGGCCGCAGGCTTGGCTCTTTCAGGTTTCTGGAAGCCTTGCAGGTAAGAGCTGCAGTTTAAAGCAGTAGCTACGCTGGCTGCAATTCAGTGTGCAATAGCAAGGAGGCAGGGAGGAGGGAAATGTGTTTCATTTCCTTGGTGGACAGTAATCCACTTTGCAAAAGCCTCTATTCATACTTCTGGAGCAATTGGCAGCTTCTTCCCAGGAGGGGCTTAGCATTGAACTCATCTGAAGGTTGGATTGCATTACCTCCAGGAAAAGGGTTTCCCTGCATGTGGTGAGGCTGAGAGATTGGACCAGTTTAGAACAGTATTCTATCAAGCTGTGAGACTTTCCCTGGGAGACACTGGCCTTTACCAGTAAGCCCTGGGGCAGTAAAAATAGCTTTTTGTTTTCCCTTAGCCAAAACAGATCTGCTTATGCACTGCCAGTTTTGAGATGGTGCTTGCTGAACATACAGAAGGTGGCCTGGAGGTGGTAAAGCTCCACATGGAAGCTTCACATGAAGGTGGATATAAGCTGATCTCAGGGAGCTCACATGCTGTCTGGGACAGCACCTGAATGTCCTTCACCTTTTAAAAATGTTTTGGTTAGTGGTCCCCTTTTTGCCGTGGGGCAGCAGCAGAAGGCAATGCAAAAGGGCTCCAGAGTCCTTGTGTCCTTGTGGCCAGACAGCATGGTAGTCAAGCCTGACACCTGCCTACACTACCTTCGACCTGTCTGACTTTTTTTTTTTGCAAACATCAGCTTAATCCTGGGGTCCTGGATCTTCAGTCAGCCATAAGAGAGCATTTTGTGAGGTGCTGCAACTCCCCTCTCAGTCTGGCATCTTGATTTCCGTGGGGGCTGAAGTGGAGAGAAGGAGCTGCTGAGGCACTTTTTCGATTTCAGTGAAATGGCAAATGAACACACCTTACAGGGTCCTGCCTCCAGGAATGCTCTTGCCATTTGGGAAATGTCCCAGCATTGACAGTAAAGCTATTAATGAATGGCATGACAGCCCTTTACATCATCAACCATAAAATGTCCCAGCCACTGTTAGGGGGTGTTGTTTACTGCAGTGCTGAGCAGGATTCAGGTACCTACGTGTAGGTGTATTATGTCATTTTAGAAGCCCAGGATACCCAGAAACCCTTCTGGCTTTCTGCTGCTTCTCTGGAAGGACTCCAGTAGATCCTGTGTCATGTCTGCCAGCCTTTGGATTTCTTGGGTACCCTACATGCTCTGGACACGTGGGTGTAACCACTGAACCTCACACCTGCAATCGAATTTGAGACCCAAGTTCTGGACTGTCACTTGCCTCTTTCTCCTACTAAGGAGAAGATTAACAGCCTGAAAAGTGCTGTTCTCTCTCCAGTCTCTTCAGAGGAAGAAGAGGGACGGCTTACCTGAGATGACAAGTCACTTCAGATCCTCCTGAAGAGCATTCCTCAGCTCTTCTCTCATCTGGGCCCAAAGTCACGCAGCTTTTGTTAGATACATCATCTCAGGAGGAGAAAGCAGGGAGTGTACCTCACTGCCCAGAACTTGGGGGCTCCAGGTCAATGATAAAATGTAGACAACTGATGATTTTGCTATCATGCTAGCAGCAGTATTCACCAATAATGATGTATTCCCAGTTTCTGTCTGGATCCAGATAATGCTGAAAGTCCCAATCCACATTAGTGAAATGTTTTAAACATGAAAACACATTACTAAGTGTTTTCTGGTTGGCTTTTTTCATGCACTGATGTAATTTCTTACGGAAGATCACAGTTCTTTAAACATCATAATCACTGCTGTAATGTAGATTTCACCAGTCTAAGATGCTGTGCGTGATACATCTTACCAAGGAAGGTACAGCAGTCTGAAAGATTCCTGTTTATACCATCTTTTGGGAGGTCTGAACCCTAGTCTGGACCAAACTCAGAGCACTTAAACTTGGTTTGATCCAAAAGGAACTAACCCAGACCACAGATTTGATAAAAATCCTCTGGTACTAGGTTATTTCGTCACATCAGAAGGTTTTTGGTTTGGCCCTTATGTTGTGATTGAGCTGACCAGAACAGAACGTTGATCATGTGTTTATGGAAATACTGACCCATTTACTAAGTATGTCTGTGCAGAAGAACTTGTAAAACTCATAAAAGTTTAATTAGTTTAGACAGATCATACCGATATGAAATAGATACTAAATGTGCATGCCGTTTGTTTGTTTGTTTGTTTGAAGACATACAACAGTTCTTATTTTTGTAGACAGGTGATGACAGACAAGTTGTGTTTGTGCAGTTGCCTCTGTTTCGAGAGTTGATACCAAACGGGATAGAGAATTTACCCCTTCATGGGAAAGGTGCTCAGGAATTAAATATGATCTGTATTTTCTTTAGGGTTGTCAGCAACATACTAAAAATATTAGGGAAGTTGGTGCCTGCCAAATGGTTCACAAAGCAGTGAGAGAGGCCATCATTTTGTATTAAATTCTCCAGTATTCCAACTGCTGCATTGAGCAGTTCTGCCCTCATCTGGCAGTGTAAGCACCAGATGACAAACGGCCACTGTCTGTGCAAACCCCACCTTTCAGTGCATATGAATAAACCCAAAATGGAAAACTACTAACACTTGGGCTGCCCTCCTACGGCTTCTGGCTTCTGATGTTCTTTGCCATGCTGCCTCTGCTGAGCTTGCGCAGAGAACGGGGTGATGGTATTGGTGGAAAGCTGGAAGCTTGCCCTGGTGGTGGGGCAGCTGCTGATGGTGGCCGTGCTCTGTGCCCACAGGCTGCCTGCGTCCCGGTCATGCTCAGCAATGGATGGGAGTTGCCGTTCTCGGAAGTGATTGATTGGAACCAAGCTGCCATCATAGGCGATGAGAGATTGTTATTACAGGTAAGAAAGAGACTGCGGCCTTCAGCAGATGCGTTGATTATTTCTGCCACCATCTAAATGGACAGGGAAGATGAATCCAAAAGGTCAGGGCTGTAAAAGAATTTTTATCATGAAGGGATTGTCTGTGTCAGACTGGCTGTGAACTCATTTAATATGACATCATTCATTATTTGATCTGAAGGTCATTGCAGCCACCAGGCCACATTCTTAAGTGCAGGAGACTTTTAGTTTTGCAAAGAGCATGAAATCTCTTCTGGTGTGGAGCACTTGGATGCCAATCTGAGGTTGACCTGTCCAGGTACTGTGATGAAAGGAAAAACATTTGAGGGTGGATTCTGCTCCAGTGCTTAAAAAATAGTTTATCCTCAGGAATATCCTCAAGAAAGCAGGTATTTTCTCAGGCAGGAGTTAACATCTAATTATTTGGTGGGAAGAAGAATTTGTCCCTTTTCTGATGCATGGACCATGTAGCATTGCTTTCTGAAGCAGTGTTCATGTCACTTATTTTTAATCTTGAGATCATGGAACAAAAGTGGGCTGAGAAGTTACAAATTCCCTGCTACTTTCAGCATCTGTTTTGGTTTTAAATACACTATGGTTGTTTTGGGTTTTTTCAGCTACCTTAGTGGGTTTTGCAATCTAAATATATTCTGTAAACTCTGCAGAGAAGTTGATGTGAGAAGAAGTTCTTGAAAAATTGGTTTCCCCAAAGTGCCATTGCCTAGCATGAAGCTGAGATCCACAAGATCTGGAATAAACACAAAGTAGTCACTAAGAGGGATTTTTTTTTTTATCCTTGAATTTAGTGTCATCCACAGAGAGAAGCCCTCTAAGGTACAGGTGTGGTGCCACCCCAAAACAAAGTATCTTTGCAATGACTTTACATGGCTGTTAATTTGTCTAAAGAAGTAAATATTTGTGAAGAGCTGGCTTAGCAAGCCTTGCAATGTGCTGCCTATTCTACTTAGTGTGGTACAAGCTGCAAATATAAAAGAGCCATTTGATTTTTGCTTTTGTGGACAACACATTTTTTCTGAGCAAAATTATGTCTCTCTTTAAATAATAATAATTTGCTGATCTTCATGTTTTCCAGTAACGTGCTATTTGTTCACTTCACACAGCTGCTTCCATATTGAACAGCTACTGCACTGTTATTAACAGTGTTTTTAAAGAGCTGGCAGAGGGCCTGAATGTCTGCTCTGGGAAATGTTTTTGTTATGTTACAGTTTTTAATTTCCTGTTTGAGAGCAACTCGGATGTTTTTATTTGCATATTCTCCTCATCATAGCACTGGGAGAGCTTAATCCAGCCTTTCTGCACTTATTTGTGCAGGGTGGTTTTTCCCTCCCCCCTACTCATTGCTGAAATGACCTATTATTAAAGTTTTAATAATTCCAATATAATCATGCCAGATTAGTATTAATACATCATTTTCTCCACCTGCCCTTCTGGACAAGTAGATTAATAGAATAGGCAAATGCATTTAAAATGGGAGCCCTGATTTTTCTTTCCAGCTGTTGTAACAGAGCCCCCATCAAGGCTTTTTTAAACCTTGACACTGTGTTTGCTGTCACTCACAAGCATGGTATGGTGTGTAAAATCATAACTTCTTGCAGTAACCTTCATAGTCAGAGCAGCCTTCCCTTTCAAAAGGTGTAGTGAGGATTGAGTATTGATTTTACTGGTTGCTTACACACATATACACACGCACCACACAAGGTTGCACATATTGCAATGAAATGTTTATTGAGAAAATGCTGTATTGCCACTGCAAAGTGACTTGAATCTTGTCTTTGCTACTGATAGAGTTTCTGGGTGTGATTAATACACATCTCTGCAGCCAGTGCAGGTAATGTTTATTATCCTTCTACTTATTGGAACACATCATGAATAGTGATGTGATCACTTAGAAAGACATGTGCTAATACATATTTTCAGGTTCTGTGTTTCATACTACTTCTGCAGGGAATATTTTACCTAAAGACCTAGGTTTTACTTAAAGGGCCTATAGGGAAAGAACATAAAGTAGCATCTTGGACAATCTGACCATTTTCTTCTGCTCAAGCTTGCCACAGTGCTAACTCTCTCATAAGCCCAAAGTCTGTATTATATTAGCAGTGTCTCTAAGATGATGGTCTAAGAGGTGAAGGGCTGAGAGAGCAAAGATTGGCCCATCTGACACTGCAGCCAGTGGAGCCATGGACAAAGTGTCCAGACCTGGTTGCAAACTCTGCAAGTAAAGAATTTGCTGATTACTGTGAAAATTTTTTATATGTAAATTCTTAAAGTCACAGTTTTTCTTCAGGAAAGAGGTTTCACAGGAAATAATTTGATTTGGGAATATTTGAAATCAAATAATGATTGCTGCCACTTCTCAGTATTTTAGGAATAAGCAGAGTGTGTTTTGGTCAGAAAAGGGTTGGATGTGGTGGTATGCAGGCAAACTCCAGAATAAGCTGGAATGCACAAGGACCAAATACACAGCCCAGGTATTTGCTTTTAAAACTAATGACTCAGGTAAAAGATTTATGAGAAAGGAGTGTCTGAGAACATGTTGGGCTAATTTAGTGGTTGGACTTGATGAACTTAGAGGTCTTTTCCAACTTAAATAATTCTGTGATTCCAGTTAGAAATCACAAAAATGTAGGTGCAACCACACAACTATTAATTTCTAGAAAAAGATGAGCACAAAGCAGCAACATATCTTAAATGCCATTCTGGTGCTGTGACTAGTCCTTGTCACCAAAGCAAATTTCAGTTAAATTCCCTTGATAGTGTCACTTCTCATTGTCCAAGTTGTACTGGAGGCCTTGGTCAATGTCCTAAGTTAAAGAATGGCACATACACACCTTAGTTTCAAGAAGGACATGGGGATGGTAAAAGATGATGGCATCTTTTGTAGACACTCCTGTTCTGATCTAGTGAGCAGTGTCATTTTTTAATGGAAAAGTGTTGCAGCAGGACAATTTGGAGTTTATTTGTAAGGCAACTTATACAACAATTAATGTGTAGATTTAATGGAAAAAAAGCAAAATTTTTTACTGTTTTCCCTTGTGAATAACAGATGTAGTGGAAGATATTATTCTTAGGTCTACCTAAGGTAATTAGTGAAATGCAATTCAATCCACAGGCTCCCAGAAAGGGGAGTCTTACTTAAGGTGTTGCTATATTTTCTTTGGGACACTTAGTGTTGCCATGCTGTGGTAAATGCAATTCCAGATCCTGTTAATATACTTCGAGCATGGGGATTATTGAACTCTTAAGACCTGCAGGTACTAGCTTGTTAAAATACTAGTCCACAAAGAGTTTTGTGGGATGAAAAGCATGAGGGGTGCATGGAGGACCTCCTTACTATGCCACACCACAAGGCTTTGTGACCATAAAACAATTAAAAACTAAAAATAAGCAGATTTTAAAAAATTAATATATTCAGTACCAGAGGTTATAAAGGGTTGTGTCTTACTTGTTTTACATCAAGGCTTTAACTGTTGACATGCATCTCCATTGGATAGGAGTGCTGAAGCTGTATAACCTGCTAATAGAGGAGAGGGCTTGTCAGCAGCATATTAATTTGAGATTGTGTTGTTTCTAAAGCTTCTGACTGTATTACATCTTGTATTACAGATTCCTTCTACAATCAGGTCTATCCATCAGGATAAAATCCTAGCACTTAGACAGCAGACACAGTTCTTGTGGGAGGCTTATTTTTCTTCAGTTGAGAAGATTGTATTGACTACACTAGAGGTGAGTAAAAATTATCTGGGACCTTGCCGAGCAGCAAGGTTTCTGTACCTGTCCAGCTACTCCTGTCCTCAGCTGGTATCAGACCTTGGTTTTCATGACATGCAATTGGTAACTGGGAAAAAAATCTCAGCATCTTGATGAGTTTTCTCCCCTAAGGAAATACTTTCTTCATTATCTGAATCCACATTAGAAAACTGACACGGTGAAAAATGGGAGCTACCCAATGCATGGAAAAGTTGTCATGTGTGATCTTGACTTTGCAAGGCTTTATGGCTTATGAATCACTATCCTTGTCATTGGTAGTAAATGTATTTCTTAAGAAACACTTCTGGAATTCATTTTGGAAGAAATATTACTGTAGGGATCCTCCTTGACCATTCCTTAACATTTTGATGCCTTGTGATGGGGCTATTGATCTGGCTCAAGGAAAAGGGGGGGGGTTGTAAATACTGTGTCTTATCTTCACACACAGGAGAAGGGAAAGGCCTGATCATTCTTATAAATTATTAACAGATAATCATAATTAGACTGCTATTAAAAGGGGAGACAGATGATCTCAAATGTGGATAGAATCCTTTCTGAATTCAGAGACAGAGGAAAGATGAAAGACTCTTCAGAAGTAGGACTCAGGCTGCAATTTCAAAAGCAGGTTTCTTTTCTAACTGTTTTGCAATTTTTCACATGACTTTTTGACACATTTGTACCACTGAAAGGAGCTCACTTTGTAGGTGCAAATGCATTCGTCTTATGCTAATGCTTCTGCAATTGCACCTGTCTTTGTGCACAGTTGTAATGCACACTTGTTAAGGCTCCACATTTCCTGGTCTGCCTGCTTCCCCCTGAAAACTGCAAATGCGTGCCCATGGCTGATCCACCTCCAGCTGCTGCAAGTCAGTCCCTTAGGTTTTTCCATGCCAGTGAAGAACACCAGGCAGGGAACATTTGCAGAGCCCCTGACATAGCTATCCTCACAACCCTCCCATTGCCCTCAGAAGAGCATATCTTCATCTGTGCTGCCCATTGGCAACTTCATCTTCAAGCTCCTCATAAGCACTGATGAGGTAGTGGTAATGATCACAGCTCACACCAGGATCAGATCACAAAGGTGGAAGACCATGTGCCACTGCTCACAATTTAATTAACCCTTACAGAAGTGCTCCCAGGGACCATCAGGTGGCTCACACATCATCTGCCCCTTCCCTGCATGTGTCCTGTTGTTGGTAGGGATTGCTAAAAGGACAGGAGCACACGGCTCTCCCCAGTGCCCCTCTCCTGCCTGTGCTGGGGCTGGACTCCAGGGGACATAATCTGCAGCTCCCACAGCCTTGGTGTCCATCACATCTAACTCCACTCACACATATTTTTAGTGCTGCTTTGAGACACATTGGCCCATGTGGCTGCAGGAGCCCAACAGACAGCAAAAACTCTAAAGCTGAAGCAGATGGGTAGCCAGCAAGCTGGAGTTTTTGCTCAGAGCAGAAAAAACAAAGTGAAGACAGAAGTGTTCCTGGAAGATTTAGTTTAATGAAACCAATTAATGTATCCCTGGTGTTGAAGTTATGTTATGCGTTTTTTCATTTGTTTGGGAGACTGATTTTGGTTTGTGATTTTTTTTTAAATTGTATTTTATTTCAGGACTCTCAGTCTTTTGAGACAGCTAAGAGGGATTCTGTTCTTATTAACAGATACTCATTTCACATTTCAACTTGCCTAAGTAAAGTCCCAAGTTAACTTTCCTTAGGAAAGGAGTAAAACAGTTGAGAGGGACTTTTGTTGTCTGAAACCTGCAAGCAGTATATCCTCTTCTTACAATCTAATGCCTGGAAGAAAATTCCTAGCAGGATTTTTTTTTTTTTTTGGTGGATGTGATCCATCTTCTGTTGTAATACTGTTGTGTCAGAGTGCTCTGACGGTTCTAGATACCATCAGAATAATCACTTGCCTGCTAACTGCAGAGCCAGTGTATGTCTGTGTCTGAGGATATCAGCATGGAAAAAGTCTGCACCAAATCAGATGTCTGCAAGGACATCACAGCCTTTATCCTTCACACCTCTGGAAACCTTAAATCACATTTTAAGTTCTTTGATCATCTCACAGCATTTGGTGGCTGTTGTGGTTTAACCCCAGCCAGCAGCCAAGCCCCAGGCAGCTGCTCGTTCACTCTCCCACCAGCGGGATCAGGGCGAGAACTGGAAGGGTAAAAGCCAGAACACTCATGGGTTGAGATAAAGACAGTTTAATAGGGAAAGCAAAAGCCGCATACAAAAGTGAAGCAAAACAAGGAATTAAGTCACTGCTTCCTGGGGGCAGGCAGGTGTTTGGCCATTTCCAGGAGAGCAGGGCCCCATCACGTGTAATGGTGACTTGATAAAACAAACACCATCACGCCAAATGTCTCCCTCTTCCTCCTTCTTCTCCCTTCTTCCCCCCATTTTAAACCCTGAGCATGATGTCATATGGTCTAGAATTTCCCTTAGGTCAGTTTGGGTCACCTGTCCTGGTTGTGTCTCCTCCCAGCCTCCCAGACACCCCCAATTTCCCTGCCAGTGTAGTGGTATGAAAAGCAGAAAAGGCCTTGGCTCTGTGCAAGCCCTGCTCAGCGATAACAAAACATTTCTGTAGTGTCAAACCTGTGTTCAGCACAAATCCAAAACACAGCCCCACAGCAGCCACTGTGAAGAAAATTAACTCTACCCCAGCACAGTGGCCTAAGCCACACAGCTCATAGTCCAAAATAAGATGTTTGAATCAGTTGGCCAGCAACCCCCGGTGGAAGGCACAGAGGAGCTGCCCAGTGCCTTGGACAAGGTGTGGGTTAGGCAGTGGTGCTCGAGTGTCTGCTGCAGGCTGGTGAGTGGGAGCACGGGCAGTGCAGCAAAGGGCTGCTGCAGGCACCATCGGATGCAGGCTCCAGGGTAACTGCACTTCCTCAGCTTGGTCTTCTCTGGAAACAAACCCAAAACATCCCTGCACAGCATGCTCAGTCCTCCACTCCTGAAGAGGAGGGGAGAGGGACAGCACAAAGTACAGACAAGCAGTGTTGGATGCTTGGCTAGAGCCTGTTGTAAAGCAACAATGATTAAGGCAATATGTGAACTTTTTGAAGTGTGAAGATGAGTGAGACAAAAATATTGGACTATTAAGGCATTCCAAAAAGAAAAAGGAGATCTTGCCAGAGATCCTAACCCCTTTCTTCTCTTATTAAACTTCCTGTCATGCCTCGTCATTGGAAAGACCAATGTAGATTCTGTCTCTGCAATATGTGCAACACTGTACACTCTGCTTTTTAATTCCTTGGGGTCCTCCATGTCATCTTTTTACACTTCTTAGTTCTTTTTCTGCCAAGTTTACTTTTCTCCCCTCTATCCTGACAGACAGCTAGGTTTCTTATGTAGACCCAGGGGAGTGATAAATTAGTGATCCGTTTTTTAACTGTGGTGAACCAGCTCCCCAGCTCCCCAGGAGGATGCAGAACCAGGCCGATGAGGTTTGTGTGGCTGACTGCTCTGAAAGCAGCCTGTGCTGCAGTGGCAGTGGGGCCCTGCCCCGTGCTGGAGCTGTGCTGGTTCCAGGCGCACTGAGGCACGTTGAACATGAGCCGTGTGTTTCCCCTGCAGCCTTGTTGGCTACCAGTGCCCTGGAAAACTCTGCCGTCTGTGAAAACCTCCTGGCCACGTACATTTGCAGACTTCTCCTTATCCGATTGTGCCCCAGTTCTGAGAAAGCAAGAGGGAGGAGCTGTAGTATTTATGCTTTGTGGTAAACACTCAAAAATAAATACTTTACAGGTTTTCTCTTTTGTTTAGTGGCATAACTTTCAGCTGGGTAAACAGCAGTCATTGTCTGTGTTTTTTCCTGTCCCCACTGCCACATGGGAGATCTGACAACTGATACACCTAACTTTTCAACTAGAAATATTCAGATGCATTCTTGTCAGTGATGGCATTACAGTCCTAAGTCTGTTATACCAAAAAAAAGTTAAATTAACTTATTCATGTGAGTGAATTACTGCATATTAGCTATGGTAATTGGCGGTAGGCAAAATTCAGACAAGCATGCATTTAACATCTGCCCCAGTTTAGCAGTTCATGTATTGCCACCAGCAGTGGATTGTCTAGCGCAATGTAACTTGGTGTTTTAATCTTTTCTTGTCATGGCAATCAGAAATTCCAGGAAAACCACTGCTTGTGGCAGCACTTATTCATGTATTGACCAAATGTCCCTGAACTCAGCAGCTTACAGAGATTTTACCTTGTTCAGACTCCAGCAGCTGCTTTTGTTCTGCTTGTGGTGGGTCTTTTTGCTTGTTTTTTGGTTTTCCTACACTTCAGTCCAGCTTTAGAGACATGAAGTTTCACCCTATACACCTATGTTAAGGCCAGAGTCATTAGGTTAGGACAACCAGCATGTTCTTGGCACTCGAGCCCTGTGCACTGCATAAACTGCCAGTTACGTGAAAACCTCCTTGGGAGATCACAAAAGATGAGTGGCAGAAGAAGGCAAGGCATTCCTGCTTAGCCCACTTGGGGGAAAATTCATCCTTCACCACCCACTGGCCCTTTGCAGCATCCCATCTCCAGACCCGCCAACTTCTAATGCTCTGAGGGAAGGGAAATCTGTAAGAACGCTGGGCTCAAGAGTGTACTGCACTTAGAAAGTTGCACCTTTTGGAGGCTGACTTTGTCCTGTTAGAGATTCCCACCACTGAATCTTGTTATGCCTTTGCAGGAAGTTTAAAGAATTTCCCATCAGTGTAAGAACCACTCTTGTTCCTGCAATCAGGCATCTGATGTGAAGCAACTGTAATTAGTTTCATAAATACATACTAATTGTACAGCCTGGTATATTTTTTTCTTTTTTTGCTTGTGGTATTCTAGATGATAAAGTAGATGACCTAGCAATCTGTTCTGACATTAAAAATCTGGCAATCTCTGGTTTTGGTCCTCTACAGAGTCAAACAGTAGTCACGAAAAGATCTTCTGTTCCATCCAACAAGGAACTGTTACAGAACTGAGGCATGGAATCAGTGATGTATCTGAATGCTAATATCCCTTTATAATTAAGCAAAAATTAATAATTAGTGTAGCCTGATTTACTGAAAGTCTTTTTGATTTTGAATACTCTTACTATCTCCAAGTATTACCTAGCTTTTTAATGCCATCTTCAAATAATTATCTTCTGTGAGTTCTGGATAGTAAAGCTGACAATGAACTAATCAGGCTTACAACTGCTAAGATATTCAAATAGACAAAATATTTGACTTGAAATACAAAATGCAATAAATTGTATGGTCCCCATGTCCAGAGAGACTAATGAGGTGCTCTGAAACCTATGGCACAAAGCCTGAGCTGCTGAAGTGGTGTCAGAGTGTGTAGGTTCTGAGTCCTTTTAAGAGAGATCAAGGAGGAATGTCTAGTAATTTGTGTGCCTCAGCTTTTTGCAAAATGGGTGATGATTCCAGTCAGCTGGAGTCCCTGAAGCTCCTACCAGTGGCTGTAACATTCTATTTAAAAATCATTACTTCTCTTGTTTTCCAGATTATTCAGGACAGAATATTTAAGCACATATCACGTAACAGCTTAATATGGAACAAACATCCTGGAGGGTTATTTGTACTGCCACAGTATTCCTCCTATCTGGGAGATTTTCCTTACTACTATGCTAATCTTGGTGAGTGAATCTTTGCTATAATGTAGTAGCATCTGGAATTTCTAGTGGAATTTTGAAGTTTTGTCTTTGAGTAGCATGTGCCAAGTGACTTACCATTCATTTCTAGTTAATGATGCCTTTCGTTTATCCTGTCTCAATCTTCCCTGCCCACTGTAGACTGGAACATCTCTGACTCATCAACATGCATCATGTGCTTCTTGCTTGCAAAGATTGTTAAAAAAAAATCTATGTTCCTTCATACTTTTCAGTTGCTGGTAATTAATGCCTGAGTTGCTGACCCATTCATGGCCTGAGGGGACATAAGAGGAATAGCTTTTTCCTTTCTTTGTTTATTTGTGCTTGGCAAATTGGAAAAGTGGTAATTTACCCGTGACACTTGTTATTGGGGTGCACACTTGGTATGGATTTGCTCTCCATACTATGTGTCTTCATATGGATCCCACTAGAAGGAATGAATAGGGCTTAGCTTCATGGCTTTTTCCTGAAGCAGAGCTTGAACAATGAGTTCTGCAGGTGATTGTTCCTTCAGGCTGAAGGGATCCTGCTTACCAGAGTGCTGCTATTTTTGGCTCAGCCTGTGCCATCCCACGTGTGTGGATCTGTACTGCTCACCTGCTAAAAATTGACAGTTACTGTGTTAAAAAAGGGAGTAGAAGTGGTAATTTTTATGAAAAATGACTATGACCCCACACAGATGAATTTAGATGAGATTGAGAGCAGTAATGAAGGGTAGGCACCAGTAGGATGTGTTATTCCAGGCAGAAAGGGAAATCATAGCAAGACAAAAATTTTAAAATGGAAGGCAAGGATGCAAGCAGAATTATCAGCTCAGGAGGTAATTGAAGATGCATGTGGCTAGGAATCACCGCAGAAAGAGCAAAAATCTGACAGAGGCTGTAATGGAACTGAGGAAACTGAACAAGCTTCTGGAATTTGTGGAGATAATCTGTAAAAAGCATCAAGCACCCAGAGCCAGGCAGCAAAACAGCCTGTGTCAAGAAAGACATTTGGCTGAACAAACTAGATGTCAATATTGTGGGACAAACTGGATAAAAGAAAGAGATTACAGGACATCTGTGGAAATAGTGAGTAAGAAAAGGAAATCATTGTCTTGGAGTCCAGTATTTCAGAGTGGAAGTTAAAGGCACAGAGTGGGAGTTAAAGGGAAGTGTGATCTCCTCTGAAGCATCTGGTATCTGAGATGAAGGGAGATGTCCTAAAAAAACCTGGCAAGGTTTACATTAAATGCAGATTGTTTTTTCCATCCCCAAAGTCCTTTAATCTGTAGTAACTGGGGCGATTTTGTCTTTACTGAACGTGTATCTCTTCACTTCAGGTCTGAAGCCTCTTTCCACATTCACTGCCGTTATTCACGCAGTAACTCCCCTGGTTTCCCAATCTCAGCCTGTGCTGAAACTCCTGGTTGCTGTAGCCAAGTCCCAGTACTGTGCACAGGTAAGCAGCACTGTTTGGCTGTCAGTCACAGCAGAGACAAACCACTCTGCCACGAGTGAGGAGCCTAGTGACTCAGCCCTGTTTCAACGCCCTGTTTTAATTCTGATGTTTCTTTCCTCTGAGATTTCTACTGTCTGTGACCTACATGCATGGGAAATAAAAATTCTGAGTATAATGGGAGTGGAATAGAGATAGTAATTAAACCCTTTGTTACATGAGACAGGTAAAATAATGAGTGCACTTTAAAGATCAGCATTGTGTGTGCTGCAAACTGCAAAAGGATGTCTATGCCTCAAAAGCCGCTATATGATCTTCCTTCCTCCCACTGTGACTCTTAATCTCATCAGTGCCGGGATTTTGGCTTCTCTAAAAAAAATCCTGGGGAGTTCAGTAGGAGCACCCTCTTGCAGCAGAGTGTCACAACGGGTTTTGTCTTTAATGAGAGCCACAGTAGATCAGTGACATCTGTATGAAGTGGCTGAGATAGAGACTTCCAAGTTCCTATCCAGCCTATATTTGCCTGAGAGGATATATATTGTAAGTAGTCAGATTGGGTGAAATTAATGTAGGAAGTGTTATTTTTATACAGATTTGTATCATTGCTTTTGATTTTGAAATTCCTAACTTGAATTTAACATGTTTGTCTGGAGATCTGAGACCTTAGAGTATGGACAACGTTGCCACAAAGGTCTCTGATCATGGTCCAATAATCTCTTTCAGATTATTGTTTTATGGAATTGTGATAAACCCCTCCCAGCCAAACACCGCTGGCCTGCCACTTCTGTGCCTGTCATAGTCATTGAAGGAGAGAGCAAGGTAGGTGGAGAGAAGCATGGTAAAAGGTTGCCTGTATTCTCCGACAGGACAGAAATTTATTTTTCCAGCGGATTTGGTGAAAGCTTTGTAGTTCCCTACAAAATGACAGCTCCTTTTTATTCCTTGGCCTTTTGTACCAGCTTAGTTGCAGGTTCGTGTTTCATGCATGGGCCCTGTGCACTCAGAAACCATCAGCATGGCAATTAATGCCTTGAATCTGAGATTCACAGGTGGCACCTAGTTTTGAAATGTGGCTCCAAGAGTAGATAGTGTTGACCCCATTGTCAGGGATTCCATCTCTCTGCAAGTGCATGAACGTAGGGATGCAGCTGCATTGAGTCTGGGAAGTCACATGCAAGACTTGGGTGTCAGCTGTGGACTCAAAAGCAGAGTTAAAAATGAAAACCTGCCTTTGAAAAGTATCTTCTCTTACTGCCTCATGAGGTACTGCTGCCATCAAAAAAAAGGAAGGGATAAGGGACATTGGACACCTGTGTGAGAAGGAAATCACCATGTCATCTCTTGCTGTGCAACACACGCGTCTTATTTGTACTTTCACAAAGTCAAAATAGATGCCATCAGATGAGAAAAGAGGGTTTTTTAAAATCCACACTGAAGTGGATGATTCCTTTCCAACTGCAGGCCTGAGAGAAGCAAGACTTCTTGCTTCTAGAATCGGAAACAGATTCAAGTTGGTCCTCTCTGCAGTCTCTGTCAGCTGGATCCAGAGCTCTGTGTTGGCAAAGGGAACTTCTGGTTGCTTTGCCTGTACAATTCTATTTTGAATTTGTAATTTGGTCTTTTCCCCTTGTCATTTAGTAAGGGAAAAGAGAGCCCTGCAAGGTTAGCAGCTAAAGGCTCTGGCCTTAGCTAGCCATGTAAACAGTTATCAGGAGAATTGCTGCAGGGCCAAGAAAGGTTGTAGAGATTTCTGAGCCTTTTGAATGTTCTGGGTGTTTTTATTTTCTTTTTGTGAAACTTGCACAGGTGAGATAGAAGAGAAAATCTCTGACCAGTTCTACAGTGTTTGTAGAAATTGGCCCCAGGCACTGTTTTGATTACAAATGAGTCTCCTGAGTACACAAAGGTGTGTTTATAGTGGACAGTCTCTTCCCTCTAACATCCCAACGTAAGCCAAGTGGCT
This sequence comes from Aphelocoma coerulescens, assembly GCF_041296385.1. Taxonomy (NCBI): domain Eukaryota; kingdom Metazoa; phylum Chordata; class Aves; order Passeriformes; family Corvidae; genus Aphelocoma; species Aphelocoma coerulescens. The sequence continues at coordinate 154,063,714 of NC_091015.1, read as the reverse complement.
GCTTGTGTGGAAAGCTGTTTGTTTGGACGAAGCTTGCAGAGCCAGAGCAGCACATTCAAAGGTTGCACAAAGGAACTGCTTTTCATCTCCAAACTTGGCTGAGGTCTACTGGCAGGCACCAGTACTCCATGCAGGTGATCACAGAGGTCTGCCTTTTTGTAACCTTCACTCTTCCCTTGAAATCAAATATTCTAATACCCATTTTAGAGATGGGTGCTTTAGCTATAAAACAAATACATGCCAAGTCCTGACTGTTGTACTATTTGGTCATTTTGCACAGTCTGTAAAAGATCAGGGATGAGAACATGGGTCTCCTGCTGGCCACTTGCTCTGCTTCATCTTAGTGTAAACAAAGCAAAACCTGCAGCCCCAGCCAGATGACCTCTTCATCAGAACCCTGCCTCTCCAGACCAAGGCCATCATAGTGATGGCCTCTCCATAGTGCCTCTCCAGACAGACACTGTGAACATCTTGGTTATGGAGACGGATCTTTCTCTGAATCAAGGCATAGATTCCAAACACTTGTTCCCAAACAGGTTGCAGAGGATGTAGAACTGACCATGTCCGTTAGGAGGGTTGTGTCAAATTTCTTCATGTCCCTGTTTCCATACAGTGAATTCCTCTTACTGGTGTTGACTTTTGAAGTGGTTTTTTGGCATAGTAAATTGGTAAAGAAGTCTAGTAACTAACCAAGCTATTTTTCCTAGCAAATGAGGGAAACAAACTGTGTTGCATCCTTGTTATTCTTCATCAGTTCTCAAAAGGTGCTATTTACTCTGCTAAAGAAACCATGTGGATTTTCATTTCTTGCTTTTATCTTTTCAATCCAGCTTTCCCATCTATTTCCTATTACTCTGAGGACTGTCCTGCTATATCTTTTAAAAGTTTATTCTGTATATAGGTTTTATGTATATAGAATGGTTTGAGTTGGAAGGGACTATAAAGACTATCTAGTGCCAACCCCCCTGCCATGGACCAAGAAGCCTTCCACTAGACCAGGTTGCTCAGAGCCCTGTGCAGCCTGGCCTTGAACACTGCCAGGGATGGGTTGTCCACAGCTTCTCTGGGCAATCTGTTACAGTGCCTCACCACCCTCACAGTAAAGAATTTTTTCCTGATACCTAATCTAAACCTAGTCTCTGTCAGTTTGAATCCATTCCCCCTAGTCCTGTCAATACATACTCTTATAAAACATCCCTCTCCATCTTTCTTTCAGGCTCCCTTCAGGTACTGGAAGGCCATTTAAGAATGTGACCTTTTAACATGCTACAATACCTATATAATTCTTCATGCAGATAAAAGCTCAGTTTGAGTTCTTTAGCATATTCTCCTTTTCTGATGGAGAATGTCGCACCATCCTGGTAGCATTACATCCTTCACACACAGCCTGGGCTCCTTGGTTTCCCAGCTGTGTAACCTTATGAAGGCTGCAAAGTCCTTCTCAGTGTTCATTATCTTTGATCACACTCTGTAGGAGAGCAGAGGGACAGTCCTAGCCACCAGGGAAAATGTCCTCCCCAGAGAAGCTGTAGGTACATCTAATTCTCAGTACAGACCAATGCAGTTTGTCACTAAATGAAAGCAGCCTCCTCCAAAGAGGGAGGTCTATTCAGAAATTACTCCTCAGATAGAAGGTGTAGGCTGACTTCTGGGGTGACAAAAATGACACTCCTTCACTCTTGAGCTGAAGGGTCCTTTCCATCAGACAGAAATATGCCACGTACCTCAGACAAGAGGAAATAAGAGTTAGGAATAAAACTGAGTATTTGCCTTGGAAATGAGTCCTTCAAGTGATTTTTATTTCCTCCCCTTCCTGCCTTGGATACCCACAGGTTATGAGCAGTCGCTTCCTACCCTACGACAACATAGTGACAGATGCAGTGCTAAGCCTGGATGAGGACACCGTGCTTTCAACCACTGAGGTAAGGGGTCTCTGTCGTTGTGGGAGTCTGCTTGGCTCCTGGGCTCAGCCTGAGCAGCAGATATGCTCTTCTCTTGGCTTTGCCAGTGAGAAAATGTTACAAGATTTCCTGCTACACTCTCAGATTTAATGTGTTGCACTTGTTTCAGCAACCCTGCCACTGCCTGCCGTCAGAGGAGTTTTTCGCCCTGGTTAATTGGCTCATCATTAGCATATGGTTCTTCCGTTCTCTATTATTTTAGTAACATAGCTGCAGGCGGGTGTAGGCAGCCAAGAGCAGTCAGCTTTAATATTCTGTTCTCACTTTTCTGATTGGGGTAGCTTTCCCCTCCCCACATAATCAGTAGGGTGTAGGTGGAGGAGGAAGGGTTGTCAGCAGCAGGGGACTGCTATCACTCCAAAAGACAGCATTGCCACCCTAGTGCAGGATTTCACTGAGGAATGCTCTTTCCCCATTGTGTCAGCCCATAAAATTGGAGATCTTTGCTAGTTTAGGTGCTTGAGTGTTTGTGCCAAGAGCAAGATAGCACTAAGAAAAGAAAAATACTGTGGAAAACCAATTTTTACAACTGGGATGAGTATTGATTTCTAGAACCTCTTCCTGAGAACCACAAGGGAAACTGATGACAGTTTATATAGAGTGCAATATTTGGGAAATACATTATTAATGATGGCCAGGGAATAGCTTGAAAAACTCGATTTTCTTTTGTTTTCCCTTTTTTTCCCCCATGTTCACAGTCATTCCCCTCTCCCCACTTCACCTTAATAAAAATGCATTTCTGCCAGTGATGGGGATCTTTCACTGATGCTGCCACTACTTATATGTCAGTGAAAAAATGCGTAACATTAGTCTTCAGTCACTGCTATATACCCTAAGATGTTACTGGATTTATTCTAAATGGATGAGACTGCAACTGCTCTTCTCCCCTGCACAGATCTTGTGCTGTGGTTAGACTGCTCCAGAAACAGCCACGGTACCCTCTTTCGCTTCACAAGTGAAAGAAATAGTTGACATTGAATCTGTTTGATACCAGTGTTACACCATGGTAGTTTCTGCTAGATGAGGAAGAATACGGCTGCTGCCAAAGCACTTGTGTGCAAAGCCCTGTACAGCCCAAAGAAACCCCAGAGCAATAAAAGGCATTTATCCTTGGGCTGGACTTCCTAAGGTTGTTGATTAGGATGAAGAGTCCCATCTCAGCTGCCCTGGGGATCATGGTAATACCTCTAAGGGACTTCATTGCACTGAGGGCATATTTACAGCAATCCAGCCTGTGGCTTTCATGAGGATTTGGGGCTTTGTTTTGTTTTAACTGGTCATCCTCCAAACTTCAGAGTAATTCAGGCTTCTGGGAAACATATGAAATAAATAGCGTTTCTCATTCAGCTTGGCCGTGTTTTACCCAAAACACTTGGAAGCACAAATACTTGTTGTTGTGTGAGACAACCTACACTTTCCTTTGTGGCTTTGTTGCTTTGCTTTGTTTTTTTTGTTGCTCCTGTGAGCAACTTGCAGCTGATCCTGTGTGTTTGTGCAGTTGGTATTTGCTCTACGAGCCCCCTGGTGCCTGTGCTGCAGACAGAACCAGCTGGCCAGCTGTTGCTAGAACCCACCTTGCAGCTCCGGCATGTCTCTGCCAAGGTGCCAGCACCAGCAGCTCTGCTTGGTGGCTCTTCATGAAGAGGTGGGGGGCCTCCCTATTGCTTCGCTTCCCCCACGGTACAGCTTACGCAAATGTGATGTGACATTTCCTTTGAAACTAGCTGCTCATGGAGGGTTGTTGTGGCACATCTTCAAGGCCCAGAAAAGGCAATTTAGAAACGTGTTCAAAGACAATCATAATCCCATTGAGAGCAGCAGTCACCAAGCACATCCTCCAGACTGTCCGATCTCGGCGTAGTAAAGGTTTTCCGTTCTCAGCAGGACGGCGCGTAACTGTTCCGTGAGAGGAGCTGTTCCACACACACAGAGGGGTGTGTGCGTGGGAAGTCATTAGAAACCAGCGTGGGTCGTGATGCAGAGGTTTAAAAGACTGCCAGCTTGGTTGGATTTTCCTGCTGATCAGCTGAAAGTGGCAGTGCTGCTGGAAATTACATAGGATGAGATCTGAGGGGCTTTTTTAATAAAGGGAGATTTCTCTTAGGGTGGTTGCTTTAGTGCATCTCCCTAGTGCAAGGGCAGATAGTTGAAAGCACAAGAGAGGGCACTGGGTGCAACAGCTTTATTATTTATTAAAGTTTGAGATTCTCATACTTCTGTAGAGAAAACAGATGTCACGTTTTATGGGAAAGGCCTTTATAGGGAAAAAATCCCTTCAGTTCTTTCATGTGGTATTGATTTGGATGAGATCAGAACTATCACAACGGTAACTGGTTTGTGCACATTGTCTTTCTAGTTGGCCTCAGATTCCTTGAAACAACTTTAAAGAAAATAACAAAGTCCCTGACTTGGTATTTCAGTCCATGTGTGACTCTTCTGTTTCATAAAAACACTTGCAAATGTGAGAAGTCTGACAGTAATCAACACAAAATGGGACTGTTCTCAGAGCAGCTCTTCTTTATCTAACCTCTACACCCTTAACTTTGCATTCTTGGAAGGCTTTTCAAACATTTTTGAGCAAAGTTTTAGGTCTCTCTGGTACTGAGGGGAACCTAATGTGCAGTGCAGAAACAAAGCCCTCTTTTTTTTGGGTTTGACTAGGACAATTAGAATTGTGTGTAACTCTTACAAAATTTCAGTCTAGCTTGAGCTCCAAAATGTAATTTGAAGGGGAGAGACTGCCAACCAATGTTAAAATCTTTCCTTTTGTATTTGTACCAAACTCTTTTCAAATATAATGCTGACCATCCTTTTGCAAACTACCCCGATCATCCCTTTCCTAAAAGCACCAGATTTTGTTTGGTAGGATGATGGGGTAGCAATGTTCTGTCATGTCTCAATCCTCAGAGATTTGAGTTATTAAAATAATTACAGCAAGACAATAAAAAAAATGCCATTGGCAGCATTTGACGTGCTCGTGTGGCTCCTACAATATAAAGCATTTTTCTTAAAGTTTAGGTTCCTTATGCCATTTAACTAAATGGGAATTTTATCTTCCTCTTTATTAAGCTATATGTTGAACCTTTTTGGTCATATAGACAGTTTTAAAAGTATGACCAGCATGGTCTTCAGAAAGCTCAAAACAGTTGGAAAATATAAAGGGACTCCTCACTGAGTGTCTGTTTTATTCTCACTGAGACACCTTTACCACTTAAAGCGTGTGACTGCTGATTTTCCAAACTCTGTGTTAACAGTGATAAAATGGTAGGTGCAATGCACAAAGATGTGCAAAACTTTGTTTCCACATGGCAGTTACCCTTTGGTGTTGCATTGTGGTAAAAATACATGCACCTACAGCCATTCTTTCTGTAACTTGAAAAGGTTTGATATGTAAAGGGCAAGCTTGAAAATGTTAATATAATGCTGTGATGCTCTAGACTCCCTTTGACAGGAACCATTAAAATGTGCATAATTATAGGGCAAAATGTCAAGCAGTCAGTTTAATTTACTGATGAATACACAGAATTAATGTTTTGCAACAGTTCCAAGATTTTGAATTGTGAATTAGTGGCAGGGTAGTATTTTGTTTTGTTTACATTTGTTGAAACAGTTTCGGTATTCATTTGGCCTGTACCTTTGTCCACAGGTGGATTTTGCCTTTACAGTTTGGCAGAGCTTTCCAGAGAGGATTGTAGGGTACCCTGCACGCAGTCACTTCTGGGACAACACTAAGGAGAGGTGGGGGTATACCTCCAAATGGACTAATGACTATTCCATGGTATTGACAGGAGCTGCTATTTACCACAAGTAAGAACCCAGAGCATCTGCTATCCTTCTTCTGTATGAAACAAAATAGTAAAGAGGGGTTGGGGGTGGGGTGTGAAGAACATTCTTCCGGGGAGGGGAAAAAATGGAAAGATAGTAAGTGGGTCTACTTTTTATGGGGTAATAATTTAAGTTCTTGGTTTAGCTCTGGGGATCTGGTAATCATTATTGCACTTGTTGGGTCTCTTTGAAGTCACTTGTGTTTTGAGGCAGTCAGACTGCTCTTTTTAACATCAGGAATTACACACTTCAAAGAGTTCCTGAATTCATTAAGCTGCTTGGCTGAATGGCCTGTAGCGTAGCAGAAAGGAGGTTACTTCCAGACCAGCTCTGGGTGTGTGTTGGCTGACAGCTGCAGACTGCAAAGTCTTCTGGCTACCCTAGAAATGTAGTACAATGGGCATGTCACAGCTCAGCATATTGCAGCATGTTGGAGAAAACCCACGTATTAGAACTTCAGCAGACCAAAATCCTTTCTACATTTAAAGAAAAAGAAAATTCTGGAGTCTCTAATCGACATCCTTAAGAAGGAGAAGACCATCCACAGGGGATGGTATAGACCTAAAGGAGTGTAATTTCAGCAATAAGAACAGCAGTAGGGCAGTTTTAATAGAGTTCTTTCCAACTGAACAGTTTGGAAAGAAAATATGGAGGATGAATTCATCAGTGTTGTCTATAACATTGTAGCATTGTGGGGCTTTCCTTCCTATTCGTCCATTATCTTGATGCTTAGGCCCACACTGTTTCTTTCAACCTGGATGCAAAAAAGATGCATGTTCTGTTCCTCCTTTAGCACTGTTTCCTGTCTTGATGAGAAACTGATTTGTTTTCCCTTCTTGTTGGAGGGTGAGACCAAAGAAAGGAATTGGTATATTGGGAGTTGAGTACAAAACTTGTGTCTCAAATGAGATAGAAATTTCCTGGAGCTTGTGATACCTGAAAGCCCAGTGACTTGTATTAATAACATTGCTGTTGGTTTCCAGATATTATCACTACCTGTACACTCATTACCTGCCTGCCAGCCTAAAGAATATGGTGGACCAACTGGCCAATTGTGAGGACATTCTAATGAATTTTTTGGTGTCAGCCGTGACAAAATTGCCTCCAATCAAAGTAACACAGAAAAAACAGTATAAGGAGACCATGATGGGACAGGTATGTAATCATAGCATGTTTCAGCAATTGGGATGTATTGATAATGTAACAAGTCCACTTCTAGGTTAGGCTTACAGAGTGATACAATTCTGTCAAATATTTTTGCAGTTTTTAGTATAACAGAACTGTAAATAGACTTTAGATATGCTTATTATAATGAAGAAAAAGGAAAATGGCAAACATCTGTGGGTGCTGCTTCCCTTCATAATTTTCTCACTGTGTTATTCATGGTGATCCCAAGCTCCTGGAACTGATGGTTGCGGTGACTGAATTTCAGTTAAACTCTCATTTTCTAATTAAGTTTTCTATACCTAAGGCTTAGGCATGGAATGCTAGAAGCATAAATAAATTCTAGACAGATTTTCTACTTTTTATTATTATTAATTAATATGATGTACCAGGCTGTCCCTGTGCTATTTTAAATGATATAGTGTGATTCAAGCACTGACATTGAACTGTCACAACTGAGATAGTTTGTGATATGCAAGTATTTTTTCCCCACAAGGAACATTTTGTCCCACATCACCCACTAGCAGCCATGAAGTGCTTGCATTAGGTCCTCTTCCAGCTGCTAGTTAAGCCTTTTGTCATTGCAGAAGTACCTCTAGTAACAAGGATACATTGTAATGTGGGGACACTTGTCCTACTACCCTGTGTGAGAGAACAATGAGGGCAATAGCAAGTCCTGCAAAACCTGCAAGTCCTGAGCAGCCTCCCATCTGTGTTGCCACAGTGTCTGTGCTCTCAGTGCAAACAGTACCATGATTAGTATGGGGCAAGTGAAAGAAGGGGCCCTCTGTTTTCCCCTCACATTTTCTCTTGGTAACATTACTTGGATCTTTGACTGGGGAGTGGCCATGCCAGTTTGTAAACTCCATTATCCGTATGTCACTGTGCTTGCACCTGAGGTATTGGTAGCACTGGTAGCATTCAGCAATTCTGACTCATCCGGGTGCCCAAGAGACCTTCTGTGGACAGGAAGGTGCCATCCAGAACGTATCTATTGCTTCCAGTTTCAGCTTCAACTCTCCACAGGGCTGTGCTTTGGCTGTTTGGCAAAGCCTGAGCATTCATTTTTCATCTTACAGCACAGGTGACTCGAGTCAGCCATGAACTATAACTCTCTCCTAAAAGACAAGTTGTTCCTGCAGCTTTGGGAAATGTAGTGGACCATGTTCATAATTCCTTGAAAGACAAATAAAAAATTAACATAACCTCGTGTTGTGACAGAGATGAATAGTCATATGGAAATTCAGTGTTAATGGCCAAAATGTCTGCTATAATCCTGTAGCAACAAGCTTTTACTTGCTCTTTAGTGGCTCTGTACACTCGGGAGGCTGTAATCAATGCACATTATAACCTACCACTTGAGCTAACTGGACAGGCCTTGGACCAAGATCAGGTCTGGTACCACAGTCGTTTGGCAAGTCCCTGACTTTATCTGTTTCTTCATGCTTTAATTTACATCCTTTGACTTCATGAATTTGTAGTTGTTTTTAAAGTATAGTGGAAACTTAAGTGCTATAGAGAGATGCATGGGAAGTGGCACAAAAACCCCCTAGGTTCTCAGTATTCATACTTTATCTTAAATAATAGTTTTGTATTTATAAATGTTCGTTAGGTACAGATAAAGAATAATAACAGCTTTAAAGCTGCTAGGGCCTTTTTTTTTCCAGAGCTGCTGGGTTTCAATGGACTTCCACAGGGATTACAGCTGCCCTGGACTTTGGAAAATCAGGCCAGAATATTTTGCATGTATACAGTCGAAGACCATGGTGTTTTCCTTGGGTCAGAGTTTAATATGATACAGTGTGGGACAGTGCTGTCTGATGCACTGGCCTTGGCCAGTGGGATTCCTGGAAGCACCTTGCTTTTCACTGCAGGGCATCTACACACACAAGTAATGCCAAGCACATAAGGACTTCTACTCAGTTACAAGCTGGTTGAAATTACTTGTGTATAAATTTCTGCAGATCTGATCTGCAAAATTGCAGGTTTGACTCTGAATAATTGTTTCCCTCCTACAGCTGAAGACCATGGGCAGCAGCTGGTCTGGGCTTGGGTGTTTGTCTCTGCTTCAAAGCAGTGGCCTTCTTTTTTTCCTGGTGGTTTTTAAGAATTTGTATCTCTGAAATAGCTGGAGGGTTTTAAGAAAAGAGTGAGGGATAGGCTGAAGTAGAGCGCTGGCAAGGTTTGGGAGGGCTGCTTGTGGGTGTTGTGCTCCACAGGCTGGCTCGTGGTTGAACTCAAGTCTCCGTGTAGCCCTGCCCTCTTCTCTCTTTGGGAAGTCAGGGTTGTCCAGCTCACCATGACTGGATCTGCTGTGGGTAGGGTGTCCTTCCCCCTCTTTGAGCCCCCCGAGCAGATTCCAGCCGCCACAGAGCCATGTGCTCCTGAGCCCTGGCAGCACTGGGCACCATGGTGTCTGCCTGGCCCAGCTCCCACCTTTCCTGCCATCCTGTGTGCCAAGGCCAACTCTGATCTGTGCTCTCCTCTCCTCACAGACGTCCCGGGCCTCTCGCTGGGCCGACCCTGACCACTTTGCCCAGCGGCAGAGCTGCATGAACACTTTTGCCAGCTGGTTTGGCTATATGCCGCTGATCCACTCGCAGATGAGGCTCGACCCTGTCCTCTTTAAAGACCAGGTCTCCATCCTGAGGAAGAAGTACCGAGACATTGAACGACTCTGAGGACGCTGCTGAGGGGGCCGAGCCGCCCTCGCCCGTGTGGGAGCCAGACTGTGCCGCCAACAGCGAGCGCCCAACCCCGCCAGCCACATCCCGGTGCCAGGGCCCGCTGCTCCGGACTGCGCCAAACCGCCGGCAGGCTGCTGTCGCTGAGACTAGGTCGTGTACAGTTTCATTATGGAACATTAAATAATTATTTTTGAAATGATTGCTATGCAGGTTTAAACTTTTTTAATGATCAAAAAAAAACCCTATTAAAAACAGAGTTCTTTCTTTAATCAAAATTGTGTTGGTTGTGAATATTTCAGAGCTGCCATTTCTTTCCTTTATGCATTTGATTGTCAATGCAATTTTCATTCCTTTTTCCCTGCACAGTTAAATGCTGGAATCTCACTGGGAGAAAATGCAGGTTCAGAAACAAACTGAGCACAGACAGGACAGAACTGAAGTATTAACGTTTCTCATTTACTACTGACTTTTTTTCCTGTTTTCCCCAAGCCAGTAGTAGCCACTGTGGAGCCACTAAGGAGCACAACTCCTTTGGACAGCTGGAAAACTGGAGAACTGCCAAGGAGCCAGATGAGAGGGTAGATCCTTCTGGTTGGGGACCCCTGTTTTAAAGGCAATCAGCCTTGCCTTGAAGGGAGAAAGGAGCATTACTGTGGAGGAGCAAACCAGTGACATGGAGCACAGGGACAAGCATGCACAGCAGGGCTGTGGAGCCATGTGTGAGTGTGTTGTGCTTGGAGAGGCACATCCTGACTGTCCCTGCCCATAGATGGCAGAGCACCCCAGGGCAGTCGGCATGGCCGGCATGGTGGTCCTGTGGGACACCCAGAGCCTGCACAAGTCCCTGCTGCAGGCAGCAGTGCCACTTGGCAGCTAAACATCCAGATGTAGCTTTGTTCTGAGGGTAAAAGGGGTGTTGATGGAAAGCAAGAATGCATGTTGGTGCTTGCAGTGCAGGAATTTGGCCTGTAACAAACTGGTTTATTTGAAATCAAAGCATGGGCTTCTCTTTTTTTATTTTTTTTTGGAAGTGCAACTATATAGAGAAATTCCCTCATGGAGGTCTGACACCTGAATTGAAGTGTATGGTCGGACACTCGGTCCTGGCAGCAGTGGTGTTCCCAGGCATGCTTGGGGCAGGGTAACGCACAAAAATGTGCTTCTGAAATACGAGTGCTGCTCATGCTCCAAAATGGTTTTAGCATTTCAAATACAAGTATTTTTAAATTGAAATATTCCACTTGTTTATTTCTTTGTAGTCCTTTGTTTATTTATGTGTTTCTTTACATTGAAGAATGAAAACAGAAGCAGTGATTTGGGTCAGGAAGATGCCATTCCAATTTGCTAAGAAAATAAGCACTTTAAAAATGTTTTGAGCTCTCACATTTTGATGAGTTGCATTTGGGGTGCTCTGTAATTATTGCCACCCCAAAAGGAGCTCCGTTAAAGTCACAGCAAGAGGGTTTAGTGCCGATGCCCAGAAGACCAGCAAGCCTTTCTATACCTCATTTCTTTGTAAGCAGGCAATCTGGTAGCAGGGATGAAGAGTAGTGACTCTTCAGTCACTACCAGTCCCATCTAGTAGGGATGAAGAGTAATTGGACCAGAATTATCACCTGTTTCATTCAGGCTCAGGCACCAATTTAATATTGCAGCTTTAAGCAACTCCCGTAACCAGGGCATGCCTCAGTTTCCTCCTTTGTAAAAGTAATAGTTATTGGTTGTAGAGAGAATGCTATGAAGCCTAAATAATTTCTCTTGCTGATAAGGTCATTATCCCTAAACTGAAAGGTGCTGTAAAAGTGAAAAGTATGTGTTACTAAATGTTATATGCAACCTGACATGTAAAGACTTGCCGAGAGTGCTTTGCTTTGCATATGTATCGCAATATTTGAACAGAGCACATTGAGTTAGGGCAGGACCATCAGGTTCCTGACATTTTGTTTTAGAGTCATAGAATGATTTGGGTTGGAAGGGATCTTGAAAATCATCTAGTTCCAACCCCCCTGCCACAGGCAGGGACATCTTCCACTAGACCAGGTTTCCCAGAGCCCCATCCAGCCTGGCCTTGGATACCTCCAGTGTGTTCTGGGCAACCTGTTCCAGTGTCTCACCATCCTCACAGTAAAGAATTTCTTCCTGATATCTGATCTAAATCTACCCTCTTTCAGTTTAAAACCATTACTCCTTGTCCTATCACTACGTGCCCTTGTAAATCTGAACCAAATCTTTAAATGAATCTGCCAAAACATGTGAGACTGCAGCTAGTGACTTACACTGCTGAAAGGAAGAGCTGCCACTTTTCCCTCCATTTCTGTTGCTCTCCCAGTCCCTTACCATGCAGTCTCACCTGACACCTTCCACTGTGGTGGTGGCCACCAGATGCTTCTGTAAGCCCATTCAACTCTCTAAACTCATGGAAAACTGTCCAGGGATTTATTGGATTTTTCTAATACTATTTTAGAGAGTTAAATCAGCATGTGGAGAGAAATATAAAGTGGCAGCAGTAGGTTGGCAGGGCCAGGGAGGGAAGGGGAGCAGGATATATTTCAGTCTGTGTAGGGTGAGCTGCTAATTCACTCCCCACATATTGTAAGAATCTGAACATCACTTCCCTGTGCTCTCAGGTCTGTGTTTGCTGATCTGCATGGGAAGGTGAAATCCAGAGTGAATGATTTCCCAGAGTGAATGGCTCAGTGGCTCCCATGACAGTTTTTCTCTTGGAGATCAGGTAGCTTGTTCAAGGATTGGAATAGACCTTCTCCTTAGACTCGCTTCTTGGAGAATGTGCCAAACACTGGATGAGGTTTGCAGGGCTCATGTTTTGCTCATGTGCCATGTGCAGGTGGGTGAGCACCCATGTCCACAAGAGCATCTGCACCTCTGGGAAGCAGTCACTGGTCTGTAGCCACCAAGAGGGGCCCATACTAAAACAAGAATTACAATTCTGCTTGAGTTTTAGTAAATGCTGTTTGGGGGCACATGGGTTGGAGTTTTAGTTAAAAAGGGAGTAACTAACAATTTTTGGAGTGCAGTGAGTCAAGCCAAGCTTTTAAGCTGTTTGACATTCTGTTATCATCACTTTTTGAGGTGACTGAAAGAGACTGTGCTAAAGCTCACTCGGTGTGATTTGAGGCCCCTTGTGTTTACTGATTGCTAATTAAACAAGGAACAATGGAAGGCTTAGCTCCAGAAGGGATGTGGATAGGTAGGAGCGTTTCTCTTTGCCGTGCGTTACCCGGGTGTAGTTGTCTTGCTGGGAAAGAATGTCCCTCACGGCCAGTCTCGAGAGCGGCCGTCGGTCTCTGTGTCCACGGCCCTGGGGCCCAGGGGAATAGCTGGACACACACTCAGCTCAGAGACTCAGTGTGCTATGCTCACTGTGGCCATCACTGACCAGTGCTCCTAAGGACAGCAAGCAAAGCCTCCTATGTCTACCTGTGTTGGACAGAGCTGTGTTGTTTCCTTAGTGAATGAAATCACTCTTTTGTCATGTCCTAAGTGCAAGTTAATGGTTCTTTATTCTTTTTTTTTCTCCTCTCCCAATTCAGATGGTGCTGAAACAAGGTTCATTCCTTGTTGCTCCTTTTGTAGTTTTTTTTTTATTATTATTTTTCATTAACAGCAGGCTATGTTAGCCTTTACTTTACAGGTACTTGAATGCCTGATGACTTGACTGAGTGTTACGCATGTGGCCTTTTGTAAAGGTTACTGACCTTAATTTAATCAGGGGTGAGATGGGTGGATGAATGTGAATAGATCCATGCCATTAAAACAGAATAGAAGTAGGGATTAGAGTTTGGGAGAACTGATGAATTTTTAAGTGAATTTATTAAAGGAAAAAAAAAAAAAAGAAACCCTTCCCCGTTATACTTTGAATGAGATCTATTGCTGGAGGAAGGTTTCATGAGAAAAACGCAACACAAAAATAGGGGCAAACATCCAAGATAGAAAGTGCCTGGCACTCCTTGCAGTCCCTCGGACCTGCACAAGATTTTGTTTGCCCTCTTTCTATTTTGTGAGAATCGCTAATTATTACCATACCTTTTTCTAGATGTGAATGTTTAAGTTTTGTAATAATTTCATAGTGAACACACTGGTGTGCTAATGCATGGCTATTGAGCGCTTTGATCTTTTCCATTGGAAAACATTGTGGATTTGATCAATTTCAGGTTGCAGTTTTTCTTTTAGAGCCAATTTTGGCAAAGAAATTAATCTTTCACTAATGAGCGCCTTTTAAAATAGCTCATTTACCAAAAGATGTCATTTGGAGAATGGAAGTCATCATTTTAAGCAATGAAAGAAAGAGCTAGATGTAGACTCAGATCTTTTAAAAATCTTTACATGCCCAATGTAAAATGTTGTGCCCTCCTCTTTCGCACTCCCCCCCTACTGAAACTAAAGGAATACTCAGTGTTTGCCATAACGTCTGTTATTGATTGACAACAATTTGTTAATTCCTCCACTTAAACATCCTCTTAAAGCAAAGGGTGGATTGGTTGTCTGCTCTTTATTTTCTTTTTTTTTTTTGTTCCCGGGCGGGCTCTGATGTCTGTTCTGGAAATGTGGCCTTCAAGGGCATCAGCCTGACAGAGCCATTTCCCTGGGCGTTAGTGGGATTTCACAGGATGGACCTGTGGTCTTCCAAGAAGGGACCTGCCCCATGCAGGGTCTTAGCTGGTGTCTGCTGGAAATAAAATTGCATCTTCCAAGATTCTGTACATCTCACCCTTGTTTAAAACTAAGTCAAGCTGGCCTTTATACCACTATTTTAACCGTCTTCACACACATTTTTTAAGTTGGAGTTAAATTAGAGGGAGTTAAATTAGGAAGGGGTTAAACTTGGGGGAGGGGGAGTGGGCGGCATGGGGGTGGGACTCATCAGATGCTTTGAGATGCTCCCTCCCACTCTTTCACAATGTTTTTAGTGATTATTTCACAGTGGGCTAGTGACGATCCAATGGGCCTTGAGACCTTGTACATAATTCTGTATATTTATTTTGAGAGAAAATATGTATAGTGTTTGGATTATGAGAATGGAAATCTGAAATGGGAATTCTTAGGTCAGCAAATGTAAAGCAAAAAAGCAAACAAAAATACAATCTTATTTTGTATAAAATGTACATTTTTGAGAAAAATTTTCTAATGCATTACCAATGTTTTCATAGTGCTACCACATCTTTTTTAAAGTGTTTCTCCCTCTTTGTTTGACTATTGACAACATGGTGCAATTAAACCTAAAGCAAATGTGTGAGTGAGAGAAAAAGAGAGAATGAGAAATTTAAAAGCCATATAATTTGGTTTACTTCATTAACCTGTATAACATCATAGGTTTACCATCTAAGATAGGTTGTTTTTATAGATAGTGTCACCAAAGACTTTTTTTCTTCAGATTTATTTTGAAAAGTTGTTAATAAAGGACGTACATTTCTGTTGCAGTGTGTTCTCATTTTTAAGGCAGAATAACAAATCTTGCTTGGGTTCTTGAGAACGCACATTTGGGAGCACAATTGCCGCGTATCTCAAGTTTGGAGTAGTTAAATGGAAGGCTCTTTATCTGCTTTCTCCTCAGCCTGAACTGAGCATTGGCTCTGTGTATATCCTGTGTCTCTGTTGCATTGACAGATGTGGTGTAGCATGTATACACAGTGTCCTAGTCCAGCAACGCTGACAGGTGTTTGGTGTCTTAGCTGAGGGCAGAACTTTCGGTCCGTGTCACTTGTGTAAAGCAGGACAGTGTCCCTGCATTGTGACACGGTCATTGGTAGGAATGGTGACTTTTAGAAGGAGTCACTGTAATGTGTAAATGCAAAAATAATCACTCCACCAGCCTGGAGGCCTTTGAAGGCTGATCCCTGCAGGCTGAGGATATATTGTTTTATGACTCATATTTATTGTTCAGGGTGTATCAGAATCCTGTCACAGTCACAGGGGTTTGCATTCAGCCCACCTGACTCTAGATGTGCACAAAGCACTCCTCTCTCTCTGTCAGAGCTTGCTGACAGAGCTTGCAGGCCTTGCTGTCTCCCTGCACAGCCAACAAACAGAACAAACAACTGCTGGGGATTATCCTCCTCACCTGTTCTGGACATGGGCTTTAGCATGAGGTAAGTTGTGCCTCACATGTGCTGGTTTCTCTCTGCTTATGGTACAAGCACACCAATTGCAGGATCTGCAGCACAGGTGCCAACATCTGGTTGGATGAATCCCACCCTGGGAAAGCTCCTGATAATGCTAGTGGGCCCAGGATCATGGCCTGTATATTTGAGGACTCAGTCGCTGGTTTGTTGCTGTCAGAGATGCTCAGGCTGACCTCATCCCTGCTGGAGTTCAGACTGCCAGAGCATGGAGAGGTCCTTATACTGTCAACGAAACCGATCTGCCAGTCGTGGAAGACTGATGTATCTTGGGAAGAGGTTGAAAGATGTGAGTCTGCTCTGCTCCTGGTTTTCAGTGCCACTACAGATTCCTTCAAAACAGAGCATCCCAACAGTAACTGGTGTTTGATATTGGCTATGGGCTTTTCCCTGCCAGAAAATGAACACAAACTGTTCCCCGAAAATGATCCAACAACAGTGTTCCCACTCCTTCAGCACTCGAATTCTGTGTTGTTGCTATGTTACTTATACAAAACAGCTTGGGGTGGAATTAATTTGATTAAATGCAGGTAACTACATCTGTAGAAGCCACCAGAAGGCTGTCATCTCCACTGGAATTTAACATGGACTGACTGGTGTAGAGCTGTAGTCTGAAACCTGACTTTCATGCTATACTTACCTTGGAGGTGCGGATTTAAATGTGGGGATGGAGCGTGTCAGGTCCACATTGGGCCTTTTCAGCTTTATTTCATCTGAAAAGGGTCCTGTTTGTGTGCTCCAGTGCAGCCCTGTGATATGAACCAAAATGAGGTAAAGGAGAAAACTGGGGTAGTCTCCTCAGAAGTGCAATGTTGACCTCAGCCAAACCCCTGCTGTCGTGGTATGCCCCTCAGCAACCTGTACAGGCAGTGGAGATCAAATCCAAAAGCAATCAGGTGAACAGGATCCTTGGAGACTTGTGCCTGCTTCATTTCTGCTGTATAAAAATGTGGTCAGTAAAGGAAGTAAAACCTCCACTGGAGATCTCCGTGTTGACGTGTTAAGTGAGGAACTTAAGCTGGTGACACGCTGGTGTCAGTTTTGCCTGCTAGCCTGCCACATTGGGAATAAAAACTGTTCTTAGCTGGAATACACCAAAGCCACGTCTCTGAAGTCCCTGGGACCTTGCTTCCTTACCTGAACCAAGGATCTGCCCCAAAATATTTAGCATATAATCAGTTCAACTTTGAATGCACTCTTGAGAGCTTTTTTGAGCAACCTCACTGAAGCCCATTGTGCTGTCACTTGAATGGAGGTAGATAAGAGAGTTGGCACTGATCAACGCCTTATTTTATTTTCTTTTTTAGATGATTAGCAGAGAGAAAAGAAACAAGTGTCTGCTTTCCCTTTCTAAAGCTGTTAGCTAATCATATCCACAATGTTATCAGAGAGAAACAGATTTTACTCAAGATTTTGAGCTGTGTGAGGTGACATTCTAGGCACTGCATGGTGTGGTTTATTCCACACTTCATTTCCCTGCATGACTTCCAGGGCTGTGTGCGGGTTTTATGAGCTGCCAGCTCCAGGTACTGCTAGTCCTGGGAAGCTGGATTTGCACGTCACCTGCATTTCTATTGCTCATTAAGGCTGGATGGGCACTCCGTGCTGCAGTGGCTGCTCTGTGCAGCTTGAGCTTTTACCTGTCTCCTTTCTGTAATTAACTATTGTCTTGCTGGTTGGTGGTGGTGAAGCAAATTAAGGAACGGCTGTATTTATTTCCAGAAAATGCAAGTTAAAGCCATTTCTGAGATTTCACAAGAAGAATGTTGTGTTAACAGAAACTGCTGAGGTAATGATTCCAAAAAAATAAGATACAACATTTTCTCAAAATTGCGGCAGAAATGATAATTTTGAGCCTGTAAAATATTTTCCCTCACATTCCTCCCTTCCCCTTTACACAGAATCAGGTCCCATTCACTATCACAAAACAACCACAAATCAGTTGCTGTCAACTGAGAGATACATTTTGAGTTGTCTTTGTTTCTAAAATGGATCCTTGCATTAAGCATCCTGAGGTCTGTGGCAGCCCCAGGGGGGTTTTCATTTGGTAACCCTGTAGATGACTGAAAAGGTCCTACGTTCCTAGAAGGAGTTTAGGGTCTGTTAGGACATCATCATAGAATGGTCTGGTTTGGGAGAGACATTAAAGATCATCTAGTTCATTTAGACCATCTTGACTTGGAGAGATACCTGCAGTAACTCCAGCCAGATCTTTCAAAATGTTCAGTTTTTAGTTCCACCGTGGTTTGCTGTGTGGATACTAGGGTGGGTCTTTTTCTGAAAATCTGCCCCATTTTACAGTCTCATCACCTAGACCTTCTGTGGAGCTGTACAATGCAGTAGATAAGGTGTATATGACTGCCATATACACAATATTGCTACCACTGAAGGAGCATAAGGGAGCTGGGAAGACAGTATGAAAATGGACAAATTGAGTGTACCTGAAACTGTATTTGAAAACCAAGAATTTAAAACACAGTAATGGAGGGCAGTATAGCAGGAAAAAATGGATTTTCCTCTTGCTTTGATTGGTGTAAATCCCTCTTGTTTGTGTTGAAGACAATGGATTGTTTTCAGTCCAAGAAAGGCCAGAATTAGACTTTCAAAGCATGAAGTTAAAATACCTTTTTATCCAGTGATGTCTTGATACTGCTAGATAACAAGGCACATTTACAATGTGAACAGCACCTTGTGAAAGGCTGCCAGGAAAATACAGTCCTCTGCTTTCCCTTAAAAAGGCAGTTAGAGTACTATGTTAATGCCAGTCAGTGACTACATTAAGGTTATTTTTAATATCCAGGAAAATCTCAAGAGAAGCTAAAATAAAACATTTTTCACTTCATAATTTTCAAGGAAAATGTATACCAGTTCATTGCAATTCCTCTTCTGTCACAGCCTTAATAGAATTGTTGCTACTAGAACTAAAACTGAGTCTAGCTCAAGAAGGTCTAAAAATTGGAAATTGTTTATGATACCAAGCAATAATGTTGTTTTCAATATCCATAGATGATTTAAATGCAATCCTCTTAAGTATTGAAGTCTGTCTAGTTCACTCCAAAGGCAAATAAGTCAAATGTATATTTTTGTCTCCTTGTCTTAGAGCAGGGCCACATTCTGCTTTCAGCAACACTGGAGTGAATCCAAAATTATTACAGTGTTCTTCATGCTTTCCCTGAGCCCCAAGCTGGGGTTTTATGGGAGATTAGTGACCTTCCTTAGCTGTGAGGCATTGGGGTGAGCATGGCTTGGGGTCACCTTGGGCCTGACACCCTCAAAGTGGCTTTGCTGTGCTCATTGTGCTCGTTGTGCAATACAAATCCAAAAGTGGAGGCTAAGCCCCATCCCAGCCTCTGATGGGCTTAGCCTCCCCAAATTCCATTTTATGGCCCTACTAACAGAATTCAAGTCTGATACATTTAGAGGGGTAATGTCAGTAGTAACTGAAGTCTTGAGGAAGATGTTTTTCATGTATTGAGACCAAGGACTGGTTGATATGATTCTTGGTCCTTTGGTAGGATTCTTGTTCCTTATCCCAACTCTTCTAATGATTTATTCTGAGGTAAAAACCCATTAAACCTCTCTGCACCTCACTGTTCCTAAATAGCAAGTGGATATTCATAAATATCATCATTTTGCAATGAAGAATGTGAATTTTAGGGGTTTGTTGCTAGTGCTTTTTGGTCCTCAGGTGAAACATTCAGTCTGAGTAAATTTTTATTACATTGTGCAGAAGAAGCCCTGGAACAGGCATTAATAGTGGGGAGCACTGGGGGTGGCTGTTTCTGACCCCTTTTGTTGCATGTGTGGTTGTAGTTTTCACTCATTTATTCTATTTAACCTCTAAATGAAGAAAAGGTTTGGAAAAACATTGATTTATGGTGAGACACAGCAATAACAATGTCATAGTCACAGCCACTTACAAAAATGGTTGAAAGTCATTAATCCTGTATAACAGAGGGGCAGACTTTTGAGGTCTAGTCTTGTAAGGCATGGCCACCCCAGCCTGTTGAGTCCCAGCTCATTACAGTTATGGATATAAACTGTCTGCAAGCCCAGCTGTTCTGGAGGTTATTCACATCCTCATGTTACATGTGTCCATGTGGTAGCAAGGGGAAAAAAAAGGCAAATCAATGCCAGGACAAGAAGAAGAACCCAGCTTTTCCAACAGCTAGCATCTTTCTAGAACTGTGTTGTCTTTTTTATGTCTCCCCAACTCTGGCATTATGTATTGCCCTGGGTGTCAGGTAAATGAGGAAATCTGAGCCTTCACATAGCCCTCAGATTTGAACTTTCTGAGGACGGCCTGCCTAGTTTGTTTGTGTGTTTGGACTGATGCTATGTGAATGAGTGAAGTCCTGCTGTATTTTGCAGCTGGCACACTTCTCCACTTATTTAATTTTCCAAGATTGCACCAATCCAAGTTTTCTTGGATTATTGGTTTAAAAAAAAATAAAAAAGCAGCTGTGCTGTTTCAGTCAAACCAAACCAAGGAAATTATCAGAATTTATGAAGGGCTGGAGCCCTGACTGCTCATCCTGACAAGGCAAACTCAGTGAGAATGTGGAGTCAGTGCCAAGCTGACCTCTGGAAGGTGCTGTCAAATCCAGTGTGCTGGCAGGAAAGGGTGTGTACACGTGTGTGTGGGTGTGCGTGCAGAAATGATGGAAAAAATACTGTGGTGCCCGGACAATTTGTTTTGCATCCTGAGATTTTCTAGCAATGGCCTTTAGTGCTTTCATGTGTTATGCATCAAATGTGATCAGCCACATGGCACAGTATGGTGAAGTAAATGCATTGGGTCACTAAAGTGCATTAAGTGCCATTTACTGCATCGATTTAATTCTGTCCCTAGTCAAACTTATAATAACTGTCTCTCTCCCTTAGTGCTGCTTTCCCTTTTCCTTTTACTGCTGAGCAGTCAATAGCATCTATTTTCTTGCCCAACAGAGTAACTCAGCCTAGCTGATAGCCTGAGCCTGCTGCCATCCATCCTGCCTTGAGCGATGCAGTTGATCAGAGCCTGTAGATACTCCAGGCTGGTAACCTGCGTGGGCTCAGCGTGAGTTTGGTGAGCCTGAAAAGCCAAAGGTTTCTTTCACTGCCAAAGCATGGCAGCTCTGGTGCTAGAGAAATTCAAACCTGCCCACAATGATTTTTTTCTCTCATAGGATGCACTTTTTCTGTGGAAGCTTTCCATTAGCAGAGCAGAAGTTGTGCGGGACAAAAGATGCAAGTGTATTAATATGGTTGGGGTTGAGTCTGGAGAATGGATGTCTCTGTCAGAAGAATTTCTCCTGCAGGAATTTGTTTATATCATTTGTGCTATGTCCCCATTTCCCCCTGTACACTCTGTAAGTGCCGGAGCAGATTGGAGGTCAGTGCTCAGATTAATTCTCCATACAGAAAAAAGCTTTTTCTTTCTTCCTTTTTTTTCCCTCTCAAGTGCTTACACAACCTCCTTTTTTACTAGAGTGCTGACTCTTTCCTTTTTCACTTTAAATTTCCAAAACACTGGTTTAAGTGTGCTCTTTCTTGCACTCCTTTGCAATTATGCCTTTTAATTTGGTTACAAGGTTATGCTACTTCAAATTTAAATCACATCATATTAGGGGGTTTTGCAAACCTTGTGTGAACAATGAACTTTTCATATGTAACTCCAGAACCTCCTTGAATCTAAAAGACTCTTGTTGACTCTGTGATAGAAAGTTAGCATACAAATGCTCAGAAATCTAAGGCAGGTCATTTCAACCCACAGCATAATTAATTTCAATGCTCCAGCATGGGTTGGGCAGCAAGGAAGGTGCTGCTGGACAAGATTTTTGAAGCACTGGTGCTCCTGGAAGCCTCAGTTCTCTCCTCTGTTCTCCAAAACAGCCAACTTCAAAGGGGTCCCCATAAAATATGCTACGGTGCAATTTTACACACAGAGTGCATCACTGTTTTAAACTGATTTAATTGTATTTCTGCTCAGGATCCACAGCTCCTGTCTTTGCCATCTGAAGTGTCCTCATAAAATGAGGCTGATGTGGACCCAGGAATAGGGCCAGTTCTACTGTTAAGCTCCAGCTGCTTTGTGCCAATTTACTGACAAACTGTTGTAAACCCAGTTTTGCTGGGTTTATATTTACTCTGCTGCATCAGAGTGGCCCTCAGCAGCTGGGGCACAGCAGAAAATGGGGACCTCAGAGTTTAATATCTACTGTGTGTCCTCTCTCGGGGGTGTGGATCTTGCCCTTGCAAGATGTATAGCACGTCTTTCCTCTACAGCTGTTGTAATCACAAATTCAGCGAAGGCATCTGGAAGTGTCCCACTGGGGCAGCAATACACTGTAGCTTTGCTATTGACAGGAGTGTAGGCCTGAGATTTCCCTCACTAGGTGTCTAGTGTATTTAAAACTCTTAAGGGAAAGAAAGGGACACACTAATTAATAATGCTGAATGTACTGATGAAAACATAAAGTTACCACTGGACCAGCTGAAGAGTGAGGAACACCCAAGAACTGGCTGTGTCTTCAGTGAACCAGGGTTGTGAGATGAGCCCGGTCTGGACCATGGCCTTGGCAGCGGAGCCTGATGGGGCAGTGGCACTCTCATGGGGCTGTTGTGTACTTTGGGAAGCCGGATCTGTTTCCCAGCTACTTCAGAGGGGCTTTCTGTGCAGACACAGGAGGAGGAAAAGGTAAGGACAAAGGCACCTCACCTTCCAGGGAAGCTGTCGGGTGAGAGGTAAGGGAAAGGAGACTTCCAAACTTTGGCTTCCCATTACCACACTCACTGCCCCACTGCAGAGCCTATTTCTTTGTCTGCTTCTTCCTCTTCACTCTTTTTTTTTTTTTTTAAGAGGTTCATATTTTATGACTAATTAACAATTAATTTGGCTAGAGAGCAAGTGAACAGAAAGATGTGGTAGAACATATGGAGGAACACACTGTGCTTGGTCCCTGCAGATCTGAACTGAGAAGCAAGGTCCAGGAGTAATCAGTTTATTAGCAGAATAGGCTGGAAATAAACTTTGGAAGAGGAAGAGACCAGAGAGGGGAACTGAGTTCCACGTCATTTCTCCCTGAAAATTGCAGACAAGGTGAAGAAAAGCCCTAAGGAATCATTAAAAAGTTATGAGAGCAATCAGGGGAAGTGGCAATGGTTTCCAAACTGAGACAGAAAGGGAAGACAAATTGGGACAGATTTTTTGTGAAGCGCAAAAGCATCAAAATTATATTTCACAGAATCACAGAATCAAGTAGGTTGGAAATGACCTTTGAGGTCATCGAGTCCAACCTATGACCTAACACAACCTTGTCAACCAGACCATGAACCTAAGTCTCACATCCAGTCTTTTCTTAAACACCTCCAGGGACAGTGACTCCTGGACCCCAGGACCTCCTGGGCAGCCCATTCCAATGCCCCGTCACCCTTTCTGTGAATAACTTCTTCCTAATACCCAGCCTAAAGCTCCCCTGGCAGAGCTTAAGACTCTGGATGTAGCTATGAGAGAACAGTGGGTGTTCTGTCCTGGGGGATTTCAGGGACTAGAGGGAGACAAACTCACAACCTGCTGGTGGAGGTGAGAGGGGTGTGAGAATGAAGTGAGCTGGAGCAGAAGGTCACTTGTTATTTGTTTCATTTCTTTTGCAAGAAATTCCTGGAGAAAAAAGTTGTATGGGACAAGCTGAAGATTTGAAGAGTGGAAGAAAAAGTCTGCCTGAGTCTGGGTTGGGTCATATCAGAAACTGGTTGTTTAGCAAAGGCAGCAGATAAGAGCTGTCTCTGGGGCACAGAAATTTGACTGGCTCATGTGATTTCCACTATCAGTATTCTGTAACCTGTTAATAAAGGCGTCAAGTCTTGCTGCTGCACTAAGGCATGCTGGCCCCAGACCCATGACTTCAGTGTTTGGTCCAAAGAAAGGGAATGGAGGGTACAGAGGAGAACAGGGAGAGCTTGCATATACCCTGGACTGGACATGGGGGAAGTCCAGGAACTTACTCCAGCTATGGAGCTGGAACAGCACAGGGTCTGTTCTTCAGGCCTGAGGCTGAGTGTCACAGCCTGGCTTGCATCCACTCACCTCTATTTTTTCCCCTCCCTCTCCACACTCAAATCCAATACACATGTCAGATGCTGGTGGGGACAGTTCCTAACCTGTGCCATCCCTAAAATGGTGTGTGGGTGAGGTCTGGGGGACAAAGAGCTGGCACAGACCAGACCTACACCAGTCTGTCAGTGGGCAGGAGCACAGGCAGCTGGGTGCTCTGACCCTGCAGAAACACTGCCACGATGTTCAGGGACTAAGACAGGGGATCTAGAACACAAAGCCAATGCTTGGTGATGCCTGAGGTGCTTGAACAGTCAGGAAAACCACCAGGGCAGAGTACATATTGTACAGATGGCTTAGTGTAGTTCTTTGATTTGGTAGATCCTAATTTTGCTTTTTTTGTGTTGGTGGCATCGGCCAAAGTCAAGAAATATTTCCATGCCCGCAGGAGAAGAGGTTCTCCCTGAGGTGCTGTGGCTGCTGGGTCCCTGTCCTTCCTTCTTCTTCCACTCATGGCTGCTACCTCCAGGGTTGGGAATGTTTTGGAGGTCAGGCTGCTCTCACTGACCCTGACTTGGGCGAGACTGGATCACAGCCATGATCTCCTGACAAGGGAATAGCCCCCTGCTGTCCTCACTGCCACTTACTGGGCTATTCAGAGGCATGATTTCTTTCCCCCAGGGCTCAGCTCCCATTTAAGCACCTGCAGATAAGGGTCAAATTTCCTGAAGTGCTCATCAGGCAGCTGCCTCCCCTGGGACACTTAATCATAGATTAAAAGAAAAAAAAAAGCTGTGCTGAACTGTTCAGAAAGATCCAGCCGTTTGTAAGCCCATAGGAGCAATGACTCTTCTTTATTTTATGTCCTTAGAGTTGGGCCCATGTCCTGATGATTTCTATAAAATTAACTCCTTGGTTTTCCCCGTGGAAGAACTGATAACAATTTACTTTGTGTTTTCTTTGGAAGCTGAAGATGCTGATGGAAGATGAAGGCTTCAGATTCCTTCCCTGTCTTGGTGCACAAAGATGCTGTTTGCTCAGTTGACACTACCAGGCAGAAATTAAATTCCTGTTTTGCTCTGTGTTAACACACGTGCACTGGATGAAAAAGTGTTAATTTTTAAACATATCTGAAGAAGACAGAAGTCAACCTAGAACAAACCCATTTATGTTTTAAAGGCAGGTTAACATTTTCTTTTGGGCTGTTTCCTATCAGGGTGAGAAAAGCAGCAGTTCTAATGACTAGGTTGCTGCTCAGACACAAAATGATGGATCTTTCTGTCCTAGAAAGTAACATTCAGTGACTAAAGCAAGGACTAAATGGCCTAAAGCAGTTATGTCCCATCTTTCAACCAAGAGATCACACAACTTAAAGACATGAGCTCTGCACACCTTCCTAAAGCATGGTTGGATGAGTCTATGTTGCATGAGGAAAAATATTGTTTCCCCTGATCACACAATGGAGGTTGTTGCAGCCCTCAGAGATGTAGACAAGGAGTTGGCTATGGTTAAAATGGACCATTCAGTCTGGCTGTACCGCGTTGAAGTCGAAGATTTGCACTGGACTGTCAGGACTTCTCTCCTGGGCACAGCTTGAAAGGATGCTGGGAAGGGATACGGTGCAGCAGGGCCACATTCCCTTCTTTGGTCTATTACTGAGATGTTGCAAGAATCTGGCCGTATCACTTCTCTATCACTTCAGATTTCTGGCATCAGTTTCTCTTCCAATAAAACAGGAATGATGCCGTCAGCTTCCTCTGCAAAGCTCTCCAGGACGGAGGTTAGAAAGCACTAATGAAGAGCTGGCTGCAATTGCATCCAAATTTAGCAGGAAAATGGGCTCTTGTTCCCTTGGACCTAATGTAATAAATAAATAAATGGAGCAGTCCTGGCTTTGTTGCCAATTCTATCTGATTAGATGGAACTTAATTTCTGACATTTTTTCTGCTCATGGCAGTATTATAAAGGCACCCCACTGAACCAGATTGACCTCTGGGTGCCTCATAATTTTCCTGGGTATGAAGTTACTGTCTTACAGAATTAGTTTCCTCAGCATGCCTTTGTGGGGCTGGTGCTTTAAATCAGGCAGATGCAAGCAGCTGTAGCCCTGACACGGTCATTTTACAGCTGGCTGCTGTTTGTCGCCTCTCCCTCTTTCCCAGCTGCCAAGTACTGTTTTACCTTTCTTGTTGCTGTGGACATGACATTATCTTACACTGGAGAATTTCCCTTCCATAGAGTTGCTCTGGATAATGTTTGTGTACAGATGATGTTTATGAAAGCCAGGGGGCAATTTACTTACTGCAGTGGGCACCGTTGCAACGTGTAAAATCATCGCACACAAATACCATTGACTAAACAGCTCCCTTCCTTCTCATAATTCATTATCAGAACAGGTTACCTGGGGATGGGAGGGAATCTCCATCACTTGGAGACTGTAAATCAGCCTGACAGTCTTTCCAAGGAGCGTGCTCTTGCCCAACTGCATAGCATTGGGCTGGATGGGGACATTGCCAGGGAGAACTGATGGGTTCTCTTATGCAGGTGGGCAGATGAGACAACCATGGTGAGGCTGCTGGCCTTAAAGCCTGAAAATCTACTGCTGCAATGCTGGCTGTTCCAACTCAGAAACCAGAAGACTGATGGATAAAAGATGTCCTCCTTTCTTCCTGAAGTCTCTCCAAAGGCCAGGCCTGTGATATGGATTGAGCACACCAGTCTGCTCCAGGAATGGTAGATCCAGCTTATATGGAAAACTTAATTACTTTCCCTGCCTGGGCCGCTTGACTTATTGCTGTCTGTGGAAATCTGAGTAAATACTGTCTGGATTGATGACAGTCAATGGCAAAGAGCTTTCTCCAGCCAAGAAGAAGGAGAGTGTCGAGCCAAGGTCCTTCTTCTGGATGCACTGCTCTCCCAAATTCAGCTTCTGCTCATGGCCTGAGGAGAGGTTGAAATGCCTTACCATGAAACCTCTGTTTTGAAGCAGTTTCCCAAGCTCCTTTTCCATGTTCATCATGGGGCTTCTTTATCCCAGCAGCAAGTTATGACCACCTGTAACCACCCCTTATTTGCTTGCTAGATGAGGATCACACTTGAAAAGCTGATGCTAGCCCCAGGCTGGATGTTTGCATGAGCCTGGTGCTGCACGTGGGGTGGCAGGAAGATTCTTAGACTCCAGTGCTTGCGATGTGGCTCTGAAGATAAGGACTAGAAGTCAACAGTACCACTCAGCTTTTAAACATACAAACATACTGAAATTATTATGAGAGTTGTCCCCTTTTAGTTATCTTGCACTTTAACTGGGACTGCTTGTGCTACTAAGTTGCTTTTATTATTGATCATCTATTGATCCATGCAAAGAGTAGGTTTATACTGTTTCCTTAATGTTGTACAAAGAACATGAAAATATTTATGGTCGGGAATACTTGTTTTATGCTCTTCATGATGTCAGTAGCCACCCACTCTCCTTTGGTGCTGTCTTGTCTGTAAATTCATCAGGGCAGGGGAATTCTTGGTGAGCACCTACCATAGTGAAACTCTGACCTCCTGAATCTCAGTGATGGATAACCTCCTCATCTCAGGTATGAAATTTCTTTACCTCTAGACCGTGATAAAGAGGGTGTGTAAGAGCTGAGGTAAAGAGATTCCTTATCCCTGGAAACATTCAGGGTCAGGCTGGACAGGGCCCTGGGAAATTTGGTCTGGAGGAAGGTGTCCCTGCCCATGGAAGGAGGGCTGGAACTAGATGATCTTTAAAGGTCCCTTCCAACCCAAACTGTTCTATGTCTCTATGATGATTCTGTGACAGTGATTCCAGGTTGGTACTGCATATGGTGCAGGTGATCAGCAGCTGTGGTCCCACTCCAAGCCTGACTCAGCCCTGGTGCCTGGGGTTGGCAGATGCTGGTGCCTCGTCCCATCACTCCTGGCAGCCTTCCTTGCTGGTGGGTGTAAGGGACACTTGTGCTCACCGTGGTGATGACTCCTGTGAGATGAACTTCTGCAGCCCAAGCCTTCAGAGAGGTGACCATAGAACCATTCCATGTGCCCCAGCTCATTCCAGGCTCTCTGAAATGTCCCTGTATTCACTAATTTCAAAAACACAGGCCAGCAGCAGTGAGTGTCCCCCATAGTAGCAGAAAAGTTCTATGTTGTAGCTGATAAAGACTACATAAAGATAAAACTGATAAAAACATCAGCCCCCTTGGTCTCCAGGAACTTCCTGGGATGTGAGGAGCAATACAACTCTTATTTAACATGCAGGAATGAGGAATTTGCCTGTGCCTGTGCACAACAGGGAGCTGGGAACATATCCATAAGACCAGCTCCACAATATTTTTGTGTCTGTTGGTACTTCCCTGTGTTGGGTTGTGTAGATCAGTAATAGCTGTGTCATTACCTTCCTGTGCAGCCAATATAAATTAACATAATCCATTTTCACTTAACTTTGCCCTCAGAAGACAAAGAATTCAGCAGTCATGTTTGTTATCCTCCCTTAGGCAAAATGTAGAAATCAAGCTTGAAATTGAAAAATTGAAAAATCACCTCCTGGAGCTTAACATGGTGGTTAAAACACAAGAATTAGTTGTACCCATGGGTTATGGGTCAATTCCTTGCGCAGTGCAGGAGGATATTCTGGTTTCTGGTAGCTGTCCCAGTTCATTTGACCCATGTGGTTAGATCAGGCAAATGTTAGTTTTTCTCTAGGAGGATAGGAATAATTAACCTCAGGAAACAACCTCAAACTGAGCCAGGGGAAGTTTAGAGTGGGAATTAGGAAAAATTTCTTCACTGAAATTGTTGTCAAGCATTGGAACTGACTGCTCAAGGAAGTGGTGGGGTCACCATTCCTGGAGATATTTAAAGATATGTAGATGTGTCACTTAGGGACATGGTTTAATGTTGGCCTAGGCAGTTCTGGGTTAGTGGTTGGACTTGATCTTAAAGGTTTATTCAAAACGAAATAATTCTGTGATTCTACACAGAGCAATTTCTGTCTAGTTCACATATCGTATATTTCAGCTGCTTCCTTTTGCTGCTCAAAATCATCCATGGAAATATGCACTTAGTTAAAAGACCTGTGGTGTCAGATGGGATACCAGCCTCATCTTAACTACTGATGAAGGCATGTCCTAAGTGGCATTGGACCAAATCTGTATAGCTCTTATGGTGACTGATTCTATCTTATGAATTAGACTATCTGCTTGCACAATACCAATTTTTTTTGGTCCTTGACTTCCTACCTCTCCACTCCTAACTTGCAGGCCCCTTTGTGCATCCAGCAGTAATTTTCCCTGTCTGCTGTTCTATGCCAGCAACTTATGAAGAAAATACAAAGCTTTCAGCAGTAACCCTGGGGTTAGAGGAAAATGTCCTGATAGCAAATATTCCTGTTAGTGCCAGTAATCTTGGAATTAAAAACATTAGTCTCCCCCATTTGTAGCACGGACTGTGGCTCCTCAGAACAGAAAAACAAAGACTTGTGGTGTAATCCTCCTTTCAGCACCTGTCCTGCAGCATGTGTAGTTATCCCTCTTGTATGACTAGGAGAAAGAATATGCAAGAAAGAGATCAGAAAGGCCGCAGGTCTTTCTCAAGAACTCAGTGGTCTGTAGCAGATCTGTGTGAGTTCCCACCTCCCTTTGCTTTTCCCTTTTATTCTGTCCCTAGGTGAAACAAGTGAGATTGCTTTCCATAGGAAAATATGTACATTTGAATGGCTGTGTCTGGTCTCCCCCATGACCTACCTCAAACTTGTTTCTTTTGGATCTTGGCATTCACAAGCACTCCCCAAACTCTGCCACTGAGCATTTAATGCCTTTTGTTCTCTGAGGATTATCCTTTTACCAGCAAAAGTAACTTGCAAGCCCCACTGCAATCAGTTACAGGAATCCAGCTGATTTAGAGAGCATTTTGTCAGGTGACAAAATGATGACAAATAATGAAGATCACATGCAGCAGAATTGGGAAGCTCAGACTAGGGTCTTCCCAAAAAGTGTCTTCTGTTACTGATACACGGAAAAGACTCCACTACTGAAATAAGTAGTAAAGTAGGTATGTTTATTCCAGCACCGAGGCACATGTGGATTGCTCCACCAAATGCATGCACACCAGCAATACCCTTTGGCTTGGTATATATCGGGTTAAAGCTGCATATTCATTAAGTTTCCCAATGCATTCATACATATTCATTTCCCAGCCCCACCTATCCCCGCCCAGTCCCGCTTTGTATTACAGTGAGCCCAAAGTCATTTCCATACGGCTTGCGCAGTGCCTCGTGCAGGGGTCTCTGGGATGAAGTAAGGATTGTTCTTCAGATGAAGTAAGGAGTCTTCCTCGATTTGAACTTTTCATCTTGCTTCTTTGCACATGCTCCCTGAATCCCTGGCCCAAGTTCAAACCCCAAGGCTGCTTTGAACTGGTTCCTGGGTCCAAAGCAGGATCTTTTGGTCACGGCTGCTTCTCCTTATCAATAGTCTTGTATCCTCCCTTTTCCTACTTGACAAATGTAATAAATATTAGGCAAGCTATATGCATTGTTTTAGCAAGCAGCCCCTTTAGTAATTCACTTAACCCTTGTTTCCCCGGCTCATTATGAGATGTGTCACAGGATTCCTTCTGTCTAGCTCCCTCATTTTCTTGGGATAGTGTGAAGAACAAGGCTGCAGAGTGCTACAGAAAGAGCCTTGGTTTGTTTCTTTGCTTTTAAGCTATGGAAGGAAGCTCAGGAAGCTGAACTGTTCTGACCCTCGGCCAGGAGCTGAACACATGTTGCTGAGATAATTTTGCAATATTGATTGAGTGCTTGGAAGTACTAAATCTTCTGCTTGCACATAAACCTTCTCATCCTTGATTTTGTGCCTTCATCCAAACCCCTCACTCTGCTATAAGACAGCCAACTGTTCCTGTCTAACTCAGTGGGGTCCAAACAGTAATGGACTCTGGTAATACCTTATAAACCAAAGCTTTATTGAGGCAGTAAGAAAGATGAGCAGCAAGGTGCCCACACAGTGACTTATCCCATCACTGATAGCAAATACAAGACCACAGCGATGCCGTGGCTTCTGTGCACTGCCAGGAACAGCTGGTGTCCCACGGTCTGGCAGCAACAGCCCACGCCTTAGGAAGGGGCGAGAGTCCCTTGGCTCCACCCGAGCAGTGAGAGGAGAGAAGCACACCTTACGTTAACAGTGTTCTGCCCACACTGCTGCTGCCAAGCTGGGGGCAGGGCGCTGGCAGTCTGTCTATCCCACCACTGGCACTGGTTGGAGGCAGGGCATCAGCAGTCTGCCTATGTGCCGATATTGGCCATAGGGCAGGGTATCAGTAGGCAGAGTGTCATCGGCCACTGCCTGGTGACAACAAAGACATTGCAAAGTGACCTCTTACTGTTTTTGGCACAGATGTCTCTGTTTGAGCCCACAGTTCTCAGCTCATCTGTAATAATCATCAGCACTGATAATATCATCAGTAAAAGCTCATCTCTACTCCAGCCCATCCCCTCCCCTCCCATCCCCTATGCAGAGGAAGAAAGGTCAAATGCTCTTTGCTCTTGTGACCTGGCTGTCATTTACATTTACCCGGCACTTTACACTGCAGCATCTCAAAGCCCTTTGTGTCTCTGTAGTAAGCAGGCTTTTTCCTCCACTGTGCAAATGAGGAGAACAGGAATGACAGGGACAGCCCTGGGCAGTAGTGGGGCCAGAGAGCTGAATGTGGCTCCTTTCTGATCTTGCAGGAAGAGGAAAGCACCATCAGGTTGGAGTGGTCCAGTTGGCATCCACCGTGCAACATGTCACAGGCAGAGGTGGGACTCCATTTCCATGTCTCCTCTGAAACCTCATCCAGCCCTTTCCCCTGTGGTGATCCACAGTCCAATTCATTCCCATATTTTCATCACTCAGTATTTGGGGTATGTGTGGAATATGCCTTAAGGCAGCAAGTCAAGCATGGTTTGTAAAGCAAGATGTGTTCTTTGACATCTCTTGTGTCGTGCTATGTGGCAGGAAACCCTTCTGCACAGTTATAAGTGTCTGCCCCATAAACAATATGTGTGCTTAGTCAGGGCCTCATTTTACTTAATCTACTCCTCTGTCATGAGCAATATTCTTTTAATATTTACAGTGTTTTTCTGGTGCTAGCATTCATATCCCCTCAGAACTGTCTTCACCAATGTACTGTTCTAACATTCCTATCCTGAATCCTTCAAAAATATTGACTTTTCAGAATAAAGTGGAAGAAGTTCAGAATTGCATGAATCAAGGATGTAGGCATATTTACTGAAATTCTCTTGGGCAAGGGCTGACACATCTAAAGATTCACTTTAAAAATTTCTGGCACATTATGATCTTATTGAATAAAAATGAGTCTATCCAGGAAAACAGTACAACCCTGTTAAGTATTTTCAGATCCTATGGGACAAAGGTGTTCTACAAAAGCGAGATGGTGTTTATTAGGACTGAGCTATATTGAGATCATGTACCTCACTAAATAGTTCATATGTTAAAAAGAGACAGAGAAATAGGAACCACAGTTTATGCTCTACAATATCAACCAGTGACAGGAAATACTTGTGCTGGCTTGGATTACACTGAGAATAACCTGTCCCTCAGTAGAGACCAACTTGCTAAAGGCATGTGCAGTGCACATGGTGGTGATTAGGAGTGATGATTTCAGGGTGTAGGGCTGCAACTTTCAGGTGCATTTAGTCCTTCCATCATTTCAGAGAATCCTTTGCTTATAGGTCAGCAGCGGTTAGCATATGCAAGATGCCCTGGACTAAGTTTTAGTGCTCTGAAAGTACCCGAAAAGTGTCCTATTTGTAGGTCTATGGACCCATTTGATGTGGGGGTTTGAAGGCATATGGGAAATCCTGAAGACAGCCCAAGGAGCTGATGTAACATGAGGATGAGGAAAAAGGAGGAAAGCACTGACAAGAGTGGGGAGGATCAGGACTATTCAGTGCCTTGCCCATGGCTGAAGGAAGATCGTCTAAGGATGAGGCTGCTGCTGACAGAGGGAAACAGCTCTGCTCTGTCCATGCTAAAGCACCATCCTTGCAGATGGGGGGATTTTGGAAGTCCCAATGGTATGTTAGAGCCTGTGAAGATTTTAGAGCAGTCTGAGCAAAACATTTTAGTGCAGAGGTCAGAGAACATCTTTGTTCTCCTTTACATCCTGCTTTCATGCAGGCTAGTTCTGGATCCAGGTGCTGGTTCCTAAGGGTGTGGAGGGAGATGCCTGGATTCACACCATCCCCTGCCCTAAGCACAGAGGTGAGCCCAGGCTGATGGGAGGGCATTTGGCTGACAGGGCAGCAGGTGTAGTTTGAACAGCCATCTTCTGTTACAGCGGGGATACTGTAACACACGTATCAAACCAGGAGTCCCGTGGAAAAGAAATATACATGGATAGGTGTTTCAGAGATGTTTATTTCTCCAGCCGCATGGCCGGGGCTCTGCCGAGGAACTGCTCAATCCCGGGACCCGAGGGTCCTTGCCCACGCAGGGGAACACAAAACAACCAATGGGGAACGAGGCTGACCAGGAGCAGGGAAACCCCGTGTGTCTGTGCCCCTCAGGGCCCCTCTCCCAGGGCTCCATGGCAGGGGGAGGGACCCCAACAATCTTCTGTCTTCTCCACCCTATGCACAATTTATTTTATGAGTTTGCAGCCAGACCATGTGGATGAATTAACATATATGAATAAACACAAAGGCATTTACTCCTTAAAATCAATGCAGTTCTCTCCTCACTTGAGGAAAACCTCAAAGTCTCTTGGTGTTCTTCCTGGCTTATGCAGGTCTCTCTGAGCTAAGACTCAGTCTCTACTGTCTTTTCATCCTCTAAAACCTTCATACTGCAATTTACTGTATTCCTGACTCAAAAGCAATATCCACTATGCAAGTTACTGGCAGAAAGAGATCATTTTGTATCCAAGGTCAGCACAAATTTACACTGAATTCATTATACAGCAATTGGCTTGGAAAGGCTTTTGAATGCTAAGGTTGTTTATACAGTTTTTATTTCTTTATCTTATGCAGAGTTGGACTTATACCTAGAAAGATATTTTGATGTTTTAATGGAAATATCTAGTCATTTTGCACAGAGAATTGGAAAGAAATGGGAGTGCTGAAAAGGACTCTCTGTCCCTTGCTATTGCTGTCTCTGAATCTGCAAACAAACCAAGAGCAGTTGGCTGCATGTGGAGCCCCAGCTTTTGCAGGTGTACAGCAGGCAGGTGTAAAGGAAAGCCCATGACTTTAAACCAGATCCTCTCCACTGACGGCTGCCAGTCACATGCCCTGGCCACTCTGATTCACTGGGTCAGGCAGGATCTGTCATGGCAAATAATAGGAGTGATGCTGGTTGATATGTTTTGTCATATCTGGAATGTGGAAAATTAATAATGTGGTAAAAATCCTTCTTTTTTTATTAGTCTGTCTTTTAAGGAGATCTTCCTGATAGTCATGCCTCCTGAGAAGTTCCTTTATTTTTTTTTTCCTTTATAGGGAAAGAATTTCCATCTTTCATCCATCCATCTATCTATCTATCTGAGAAATTTCCATCTATCGAAATGAGAAATTCCAATAGCATCCACTGGAAAAAAAAAATCATTCCTAAAAGCCATTCAGTTTGAAAGTATTCAGCAATTTGTGCCAGAAAACTCTTCCACTGGAAATATTTTTTACTGACTGTACATGAAACTTAGCTGAGCACAAAGTTCCTTCTGACTGAGGAATTAGAAATCAGACTATGTAAGAAAAATTACTTCCTGGTCACACTTTCACGCAATCATTTTGTGGAGTTTGACTGCCCATAGCAGTCTATCTTTAGCAAGATCATTATGAGCTATTGGATACTGAATTAACAAAATGCCAGCTGTATTCTGAGGGTAGAAGGGTGTAAATCAATAGTAGCTGGAAATAAAAAGTGTTGTCCAATAGCTAGATGACGAAAATCAGAGCTCACATGTTTGTATGCTTCATTCAACCTGAGCTACTGATTCCCATTGTGACCTTGGGCAGTCTTTCAACCTCCTTGCATTTTGTACAGTTTTACTGCATAATTGAGAATCAGCAAGGCTTTGCCAAGCCCAGACTTATGTATCAAAATCTTATATATTTGGGGAAATTGATTTTCAGAAATATTTCCTACTTCTACAGTGGTCCTAAGCAAACAATTCTTTAGAGTGCTATCCAGTTTCTGAAATGAGAGTGGAGTGTAAAAGAAGGAAGATACCAAGAACCAACATTAGAGAAGATGAAAATGTAAATACCATAAGCTGCCATACTAAAAGAGCATTCCTCTCCTGGAAGGATATCTTCTTCAATGGGTGCAGCCATGCAGAGTTGCATTAACTCCATCTGGTCTGGAATCTGCTTAATAAGTCAGTCATTTATTGCCCATATATTTTACATGAATCCCTGAGGGATACAATATAATAATACAGGCCCAGACATGAGCAAAAGGGGCTTGACTTGCTTGTCCTGCCTCACAGGCATACTCAGAGCAGCAGATTAGCTTCTAGATGCTTCAGAGAAGTAAAAACCCCTTCTGATACCCTCTTGCCAGGATGTTTCATGCAGCAAGTTATAACCAAAAAACTGCTGGAGAAGAGTGAATGCAAACCAGAAGGTTATCCACTGGAAAACAACAGGGCAGAGAGGGGGAAAGAAACTGAAACATCATATTCTTTGTCCTGGCTATAATCCACAGACATTATAAAAAAAGAATACCTGGAAACCCTAGGATATACGGTTCTAAGAGTTGCGTTTATGCTTAAATTTTGTATTCCTAGTTTCTAAAAAAAAATCATTGGAAGATACTGTATTACATGATTAATGGTTTATTCATTCATTTCTTAGCTTCTTGTTAAACAAAAAGTGTGTTACAGCTAATCTGAAGTAGCTGTTTAGGGAAGGCCTGGGACAACACATGGTATTTTCAGTATTCAGACAAGACAGATATTGTCAGTCCATAGCATGTAAACGAGCTCAGTTACCCAAAACTTCTTTTGAAAAATGAGCAGGGGACTTGGGTGCTTTTTCTGTGATTAACTCACTTCTCTGAATGTGGAAGATGTCAAGTTAGCCATGACAATAGTTAGTGATTTATGTTAAAGTTGGATAATGTAGCTTTTGCCCAAAATTACCAGGTGCTCTTGTGCTGTGGTGCAGAGCAGGCAATACAAGCCTTATTTTCCACATTGTAAAGTGGAGCTTTTGTGCCTATGGTATAGGCCCTGCTGGTGTCTCTGAGTAAACAAAGCTAAAATACTAATTCTGTCTGAGGGTCTCAGGTGTATTGCCCAAAGGAGATATGGGTCCTGCTGATGTGCAACCACTATGGAAGGGGGACCTGGCTGGTGAGTTCCAGAGACTGAACTGTGGGCCTGCACTGGCTTTGCAAGCTCGGGGAGTCATCAGCTCTGGTGGAGGCTGCTAAAATGCTGCAGTAAGTCCCAAATGTCGTTTGTGCCTTTAGTGCTGCTGACTGCCCTGCATCCCACCTGGCTGGTCTGCATGGAGGGCTCAGAGCAAGCTGCTCTGCCCAGGTGGCTGGAGCCTCTTGCAGGATCACTTTGTCTTGAGAGTGAAATGGGAATTTGAGAACAGCTCCTCTCATTGACGTTGCCATAGGTTTTTCACTTATTTGACAGGAGGCAGAAAGGAATTCCTTAGTCTCCCAATATTTTAGAGTAACACATCTATGAAAGGTCTGTCAAATGAAAAAGTAGACTTTCAAGGAGTCAAAGAGCAAGTTTGCCCCAACAATTTAATGTTATGGGAGATCACAAGCAGTGATGTTAAAAAAAGACAAAATCCTTGTACTTAAGTGGTTCCAGTAGCAGTGCGGATAGTGCCTTCAGACAGCAGAGGAGGATGCTGGAGCTCTGCAGAAGGAAGCTCCTCTGATGTTAATGTCTTATGACAAACAAGAAAGAGCCATTCAACATCAACAACACAAGCCAAGGACCTCTAGTTTCTCCACAGCTCAAACTGACTTGCAGGTGGCTACAGACCATGACTATTCAAATACTTCTTGATCCTGTAACGCTTAGCAGTGGTGTTTGTTCAGGAGAGCTGTATAAAGAAAAAAGGGGTTAGAAATACTTCATGTTTATTACAGTCCAGATTCATTCTTGCCCCCAAAGTGCCATGAGAACAGTGAATAAAAGGAACTTACTACCTTGGGAATAATGTAGATTTTATAGTTGGATGATGGTTCCAGGTTAAATTAATCTAGTTGCCTGTATTACTTTGAGACGTGCTAAGAGGAGGGAGCACTGAGATGGAAACTATGACAGTATTGAAAGCAGAAAATAGGCTTTAAACATGGAAGCAGAAGGCTGTGTAAGGAGAATTGTGTTCGCAGTTGAACTTTCTGAAATATCTGGGTTTCTACCTTCTGATTTCTTACCACCATTTTGTACAAATGGGAATTTGACTTTAGGAAAAGGGTCATGTGTGCCTTTCCTCTTGTTCCAGACAGTGACCTGCATGGCTGTGACTAATTTGACACTTCCTCTTTGTTAAAATAGGATCTCCTTAAATTATTTTATGGCACTTTTAACTTTTAAAATTGGGTTTCAAAATTGCCTTTTTTAAGTGATAGAGAAAAGAAAAATCTTATTTCGGTTTTTACCCACTTTATTATTTTTCCTTTTGACAAGAAGGCAGATGTAAGTAAGCAATGTTGAGTGTTTGCCTAAGAGGAACACTTTTGATTTTTTTTTTCCTTGTTCACCTCACTGAAAGAGAGAAGGTCATTGCTGTCTTACACAAAATCAAATTTAGACTGGAACTTCTTTCTTTAAGAAATAATGCTCACTCTTCTTTCGAACTTCTTTGTGCCTCCCCACTCTTTATTTCACTCTTTCAAAAGAGAGAATTTACTAAATAAAACTTAGGGGTATTTTTGGAGCCAGTTCTAGCTTTTCTTTCAGTAGAAGGCTTTCCTTGTCTTTTTTTTTTTTTTTTTTCAATTAATTAAAGGTACAAAACAGATCCATCTTCAATATCTGATTTATTTTTCCTCTCAAAAAGTCTGCCCATGATTAATTTTTCTCTTATTCTATGCAATCTTTTCAGACTGAAATTCCTTACTTTTTAAAAAATATGTTCCTACACATTTATATTTACTTTATAAGAATAAAATATATATCTGTGATACTAACGCTAAGATTTTATACTGGATCCAACTGTATGCTTTGAGAGATTAGCAGTGAATACTTGACCTACAAGCTAGGATGTGCAGGCAAAAGGTGAGTGAGAATTGCCTTAGACAGAAGTTAAACTCTCAGGATATTACAGTGATAGTTCCCCTTCAGCTTCCCCTCTTGCATTGACTTTTATACCCTTCTTGGAGCTACAAACCAAAAGCTAAGCAGTGCCAATTTCACCTATTCTTTCTTGATCAGTTCTGTTTCTGCTACATCTTTTTGGAAATGAGGTGACCCAATGTAATTTTCAGGACAATTTTAGTTTTTTTTCTTTTTCAGCTTTTTACTCTTTGTAGTTCACCTCTAACTGGAAATTTTCAAAGCACATTAACGGTGTTTCCCATAGTAGAACTTTTCTGCAGTGTAACCTCTTGGTAGGTCACTGCCAAGCTGAGTTTGATTCTCCATGTATTAATGCTCCACTCTATGACTTTGTGGGTGATTTTTAACTCCTCTCTTCTTATTTTCTTCATCTGTGCAATGAGGATAATAGTGATTGCT
Organism: Aphelocoma coerulescens; assembly: GCF_041296385.1. NCBI lineage: Eukaryota > Metazoa > Chordata > Aves > Passeriformes > Corvidae > Aphelocoma > Aphelocoma coerulescens. The sequence goes on along the minus strand of NC_091015.1, from coordinate 154,025,178 downwards.
TTTCACCTTTAATAGTGGGAATGCGAACCACTCCAGTAGGATTCAGCATCAGTACTTCACCTATGATTTAATTTACCTGAGGTTTACATAAATTTCTTAAAGCTTCCTTAACTCCAGCTTTGCAATAGTTTTACTAATTGTTATGTCAGCAGTATCCTTGCATTCTATTCCTCCCTTTGTTTCTGCAAATCCACACTATTACTATTGCTCTGGAACTACAAACACACGACATGGCCGTGACAGATCAGATGTTCAGCTCTCCTGCTCTGAGCCTGCCAGCATTGCTCTCCATACATTTCACTCCGGGGGTTTTCCCATTCAGCACAAACATATAGAAAATGCAAAGAAATAGTTTGCAACCCACAAAATGAATGGCTCAAGGAATAAAAACCAGACAAAACCAGAGATGTGAAAAATGAGCACAGAAAGTTGAACCCTGGCTGCAGTCCTGGAAGTCCAGTCCTCCTCTTACTGAAACAGTGACTGTGATTCCCCTGGATTTAACCATTGATAAACCAATATATATAGATTTTTTTGCTAGGTATGTGTATGTCTACCCACAAATGAACTGAGCCATCTACTCACACTGGTTCCCTTTCAGCAGCCAGTGCAGGCCTTTATTTTTCCTTTGCTTTCTTGCTCTTCTCTCTTTTCTCTCTGGTCTTCTCTACTCAGAAATTCTTCATCAGTTGTGAAGGACTGCAGCCCTCATCCAGACTTCATTTCAGCCCTTTGCTCTTTACTCGATTTGCGAACAGAGAATCAAATTTATCTCCCCTTGTTATTATTTAATTCTGCAATTAGATTGCACTGGTTTGCAAGGCACTTGAGGTTGTAGATTTCAGGAGAGGTGGCACACAAAATAAATGTCTATTGACTTGGCAAGGCTGAGGATGTCTCATTGATTCCAGTGTACTCTGTATTATTCTCTGTCTGTTCCACGCTCAATATCCCCTACCTTTTTATTCCTTTTTTTTTTTAATTGCTGCTGCATGTTGAATACATGTCTTCATTGAGCTGCCCACAATAATGCCTGTATCTTTTTCCTTGGTGGCAACAACTAATTCAGAGCTCATAAATGTTTACAAGTAGTTTTAAACTGTTCCCCACAAACCACATGCCTAGGCTGAGTTTCATCTAGTATGCTACTGTCCAGTTACCTAGTTTGGCTTAGTTCATTTGAAGCTCCTTACAGTCTCATGTCTTAGCTAGGCTGAATTATTTTTCTTCCATCAGCATGTTTTATTCCTTCCCATTTTCATTCTGCAGGTTAATGAATGTTTATTTTTTATTACATTTTTGTGATGAGTTGCAGTGTGATATATGGCTGTTTCTTTGAAAGGGAAATGAGACAGCTGTCTATTGAGAATGACCCCAGTGTTGGGTTTTAATCTCTGGACAATGCTATTTGTTGATCTCCTGCGAATGGGTTTATTGACTTCTTTTTATGGCACTTTAAATTGCAATTATTTACAAGCATTAGAACACATGGTTTTTCTTGATCTGCATTTATCTGAAGATCAAAAAGACTCTTATTCTTGTGACTATAATCTGACAAAGTCCCTTTACTGACATAAAATTTCCCCCCCATTTTATGGATAGAAATCAAAATCACTTGGTAAAATAGATTACAAAAGACGATAGGATAAATGTCTACCCTTCCCAGTCTCTTAGGCAGGGGTCTGAAAAGCAGTAATACTTCTATGATACTTTATCAGCCTTCAGCAACTTGGGTTTCTCAGGGATTTTCACAGGCAGAGTCAGTATTTGTTCTCTCCCTGGCAAGCATTTAACCCCGGACAAAGGAAAATCTAGTAAAAAATAGTGGAAGTTTTCAGAGTGGCTCCTGCTCTGGTGGTCGCTCCTGCTGGGGAGGTTCTCTGGGTAGTTTCTGCAGCAAAAGGAAAGTTGTTCTCAGGCCCAGGCTAGTCCCACAGGTCTCTACTGGAGACAACATGCTATGAACATATCTGTGCATCTTTAACAGAGCCATCATCATCACTGGCCTTGGCTCCAGGACAGCTGTCCCTGCATGGTAAACACTCCCACGGATGGATTGCTTGTTGTCCGTATTTCTGCATCAGACAGGAGGAAATAACATGGCTTTAACACTGGGGAGAACCATCCCTGATGCTTCTCCAAATCTGCACAGCAAACCAAGGACAGTAGTGGTAGAAGCAACTTTTCTGCCTTTAATTGTAGGGTCTACCCTTGCTCCTTTTTTCCTCACTTGCTGATAATTTCTGTTCCTAATCTTGCCTTTAATTGGCATTGCTGCTATTTCTCTTGCCAAGGACTCTCAAGGGGTTTATTCTTTATCATGTCTAAGTTTTTCCAAGATTTAGCAGGGCCTTCCATTGCTCCCTTCTCAGCTGGCTTGTTGTTGAACCCTACAGATTATAGGATTGCAGGATAATGGAGGCTGAAAGGAAGCTCAGGAAGTTTCTGGTCCACACTCAGTTCAAAGAAAGGCCAGATCTGAGATCAGGTCAGGTTGCTCAGGGCTTTATCTAGTTTAGTCTTGAAAACTTCCCAGGAGGGAGACTGCTCAAATTGTCTGGGTAACCTGCTCCAATATCTGACTGTCCTCTTGGGGAAAAAGTTTTTCCTGATAGCCACTTGAACTTTTCGTGTTCTAACTTATGCCCAGTGTCTCTCATCTCCCCACCATCACTGTGAAGGTCATCTTCTTGATGGTCTCCTTGTTGGTGCTGGCAGGCAGCTATAATGTCCACCTGAAGCCACCTCTTCTCCAGGCCAAACAAATGGAGTGCTCCAACTCCTAACATTTTCTCTTCTCCACTTTTTCAATGTACTTCTGAGGGACTCAAAAGAATGCAGTGTCTAGATGTGGCCCAGCAGGAGCTGAGTGGGAGGATAGTCCGTCCCCACAAGCTCCTGGCTGTGCTCCCACCAGCACAGCCCAGGATGCCATTGGCCACCTTGGCTGCCAGGGCATGCTCCTGATGCTCAGGCAGTGCTCTGTCTGCCAGGAATCCCCAGAGTCTTTGCAGTGAAGCCAGTCAGTCCCAGCCTGGCTTGGACAGAGCACAACCCATTAATCACTCTCCTCTGAGCCTAGCCCTCCAACCAGTTTTTACCCATGCAGCTGGTTGCCCATCCATCCAGACCACAGTGTCCTCAGGTGCAAATGTAGTTGCAGACACTGTCAAAAGCCCTGCTAAAGTTGACATAAGCGTTATCCACTGATTACCCCTTGTACACAAACCCAGTTATTTGATCATAGGAAACAATAGGCTCGATCAGGAATGATTTACCGTCAGTAAATCCAAGCTGACTCAGTTATAAGGGGTTCCTTTCTGTGCTCTTTGCAATGAATGGGATGGGACCTGTTGAGCCCCAGAGTCCCAGAAATGTTTTCAGAATCTAACAGCTTTGTCATTTTTTATACTTTGACCTTGAGTTCTTTTTTGAGTTTCATTTTTCTCGTTCAGGAATGTGCATTTCTCTCTTTGACAACACTTCATCCTCCTCTCCCATGAACAGTGAAGAGAGAAATTAATTTAATTTTTCTGCAATGCCTACTACTTTTGGCATCTGGTCTCTGTTCTTGTGTCTCTGGGAGACATGGATGATTCCTTTATTGACCTCATCTTCCTTATATATTTTAAAAAAGTTCTATTAGTTACCTCAAGTTCTTGTGCAGTCTTCATTTCACCCTTTCATTAGCTTTTCCAGTTTGTTTGGTGTAGATTTTTTTGTTACAGCCATCACCCCATGTTACATGATTTCTCTGTATTCCTTAGTACCTGCTGGTTTTAATGATTTATATTATTATCTTTGATTAATTTTTGTTAAATGTGAATTTTCTGCAGTTCATCTAGCAGGAACAGAAAAACATTCGACTTTTGTATCACTTTTTTATTTTCTGAGTTACTTTCTAATATTGCTGTTCTCTACAATGCTGATTACTGGCAGTCCCATACCCGTATTAGGAAACCTGCAAATACACAAGATTCCATTTTCATGTTAATCCTGCTCCTCCCTCCTGTTTGGGGAATACAGGAGCAATGAAACAACCCAAGACATGTGGGCTCCAGTGAGAACCTTGCCACAGTGCAGCACTCAGTTGGCATCTCAGTTAGCAGAAGTCATGGCTGTGGTACTGTCTGTCCGATGCCTTCCTGCCAGGAAAGCCCTCTGAGGAGGAAAGCATCATTTCATCCGCTCCTCAAGTATCTGAAAAAGACAAGACTAAATAACACATCCAGGTGTTGGGAGACCAGAATTGCAGATTTAATGCTCTGTCTCCTTTTGGGGCTTGCACAGTGTCCCTGAATCCACAGGATTCATCACATAACAAAACCTTAGGTAATATACAATAAAGTACCCAAATGTACTTGCCAGAATGAAGCAACTGGCAAAGCAAAGGCCTGGTGTCATTGTCTGACTGTAGATGTCCAGAAGGGCTGGTGGGCATTTTTGAAAGGGTGGGAGCAGTCTTGCTTTGAGTTGTAGATGGGATTTACAAGCATATGATACAGTGTTCTTCCTAGGAAGGAATCAGAGACAGATTTGCTCTTGGGATTGTTTGTTGCTTGGTGTTTTTTTTAAAGAAATCTTTGGTAACCTTTTCACTTCCTTAGTTCTTGTGCTTGGGTTATTTAGGATCTCAGTTCTGTGTGATGTTTATTTCAGTTAAGACTTTGTTCTTAGAAGTTCTGGCTACAGCGTAGAAGGTTGCTCCTTTGCTTCAGCACAGAATGTTTCCTTAGCTGAGTATTTCAAAATATATGATAAATCCCCTTGTAATTAATAATGGAGTATTTTACTGAATACCTGTGAATTAGTAGGTCTTAAAAAAAAAAACAGGATAATTAGGCAAAGAGTCTTTAAAAGAAGTAACTAGTCATAAATTAGAGACACAACCATAGCCAGTTCTTTCTCCTGCTCTAATCAGAAACCCATCCTGGATCTCTAGTTTCATTCTTGTTCTCTTACAAGGGCCTTTTTTGCCCCCTCAGTTTAGTTTTTGTCAGAGAAGAAGAGTGATTAAAAATAATGCACAACAATTATAAGCAGCCCCCACTGTTAGTCTGTTCTGCTCCTTTATACTTTTTTCAAACAAGTACATGCTTCAATACGTACAATATGTACATATAATATTTACAGAGATACAGTTTTCTAAAAGCAGGCTGATGATATTAAGCTCAGCTCCACACCCCTATAGACAATTACTTGGCATGATTTCTAGATGTGTCAAGTGTCAGTAATTCCTTCTTGACTGCTTGGAAGAGCTCATTCCTTTAAGAAGAGCAGTTGTTGCCTTTACCCACGTGGTCCATCATAACTAGGGAAGAAAGTGAAGGTTCAAGAAACTTCTTGAGGCCCTCCTTGAGATGTCACAACAAAATAGGAGATGGCACCTCACCAGAACAGCAGCCTCTGATCTAGCCATCCAATTTTTGTTTAGGGATTGCTCATACACGCCTTTCTCATTTCATAAAGGAAGGCATTAATAATTCCTGGCAGGGGACAAGTATGTCCCTCTCCAGCTCGTTACCACCCATGAAGATCACAGAATAAAGCCACCACTGAAGGACATTGTCTGACATTCAAACAGTGGAGATTTTTGTCTGTGGCTCTACAGCAGTCAAGGGGCAACTGTGAGAAGACGCTCAAGCCTGGCATTCTCATGCCTGCCCCACTGGGACTCTGGCTGCCTCACTGTGCATTGTTTGTGGTGCAATCTGGGTGGCCAAATGAGGTGACAAAACAAGCTTGTAGGTGCCTGCATCCACCGAGGGCTGGGGACAGCGTGTGCTTATGATCCTGCTGGATCCAGCAGAGTGCTTAGTGCATGTGCCATACTCAGTCCCCCAGGCTGGAGCCTCTCCAGAGGCATGTGGTAGGCAGGACAGATGGCCCCCTCCTTATCCCAGCTGCAGGCAGTTTTGCTTCCAACCCCATACTCATATTTGAGTAGCCCAAGTCCTGCCTCTAACCAGGGGTACTGGCTTAGGCTGGGATGGAGTCTGCTTTTCCATTCAACAATGTAAGTGGATGTTGGTGGATTTCAGGGAAGGAGTTATCCTGTCTCCCCCAGCCTACACTGGGCACAGGCATCCCTTGCACATACCTAGCATGTATGATCATATACAGAACAAAACTCCAAACTCACCCTTATCTTACCGCTATAAATGCTGCCTTAGCAGCCCTTTGTCCACAGCCTTTGGGTGACCAGCCACACCCTGTTGCTGCATTGTGTCTGCCATAAATGTCATTTCATCCTGTACTCCTTTACCTTATAACCCTGAACTAATTTAAGACAGATTATTGTGACTGCCAACTCGGTATATATTGCTTTAATTTCTGAAGGAGAAAACAAAGAGTGAATAGTGAGCCTGAAATGATTCACTGAAATTTCCAATGCAAAGAAGAAATCCCAATTTTCCTATGTGGAAAGAAAAATAAAATGTTTTGTTGTTCATGGACTTGAAATAGAGATACTGCTCACCAGAATAATAGGAAAATCACCAGACAACTCTCCTGAGTTTGTTTGGTGACCTTTTTATCCTGTCAAAAGTTAGTGAAGACACTTAAAAACAAACAAACAAACAAACCCCTAACCAAATATTATAAGCTAAGAATTGGTATGAAAACTAAAAGAATATCTTTTCAGCATCAGGATGAAATTCTTGGCATGAAAAAAGAATTAAAATCAATTCAGCCCATCCGATGTGATGCATGCACTTAGACTGACATGACAATACAGACTCCCACCAGTCACAGTTTTTGTGTCTTGCAGGAGATGTTTTACATATATACATAGTGGCTACATCACTTCTTTTCCCTTGGTCTATGCTCTATTCATGAAATTATATGTGTCATTTTGGTTTACATAAAAATATTTTATTGTAACAGAAACAAAAACCCGCTGTGTTGCCTGTGTTTCCCTCTGTGAAATTTTAAATCATTAGTATCAATGTTTTAGAGCTTCAGGCACTGCTTTGCAGTGATAGTCTAGCAAGCTATGTTGCCCATTGCAATTAAAACATGTAAGACTCCTTTAAAAATGTAGTATTTGTGAGAAATGAAGCAGTTGTTCAAATCTGTTGGGAAAATTTTCTAACACCACTACAGTATCTTCTCATCTGCTCTCTGTTTCCATTATTGATCATAATGGAGAAGATGTATTCCATGCAAATTTCTTACACTGGATGACTATAATTTTGTAACGGAAGGTCACAGAATAAATGGAAATTAGTTTTATATGATTTTGTTTTGTAATTTGAGACAGATATTCTACTGGTGTAAAATGGCAAGTTTTGCTGAGATCAAGAGTGGTAAAGAAATTTACTTTGGCTTAGCAGCTCTGGAGTACAGGGCTCAATCAGAAATGTAATGCTTCTAAGTGAATTTCTAAGTGCAATCTGAAATTTTCTGTTGATCAGATTTATTCCGCTATCTTTAAAAATAATTTTTTCAAGATCAGTTAGGTTTCATAGAAGAAATCCCTTCCTTACTGAAGTTGATAAAGAAAAGCACATCTTGCTGTCTTCACTGGAGCATATGCAAAATTAGTGCCTTCAGATGCTGCTAGCAAAAATGAAGGGAATGGAGGGAGAAAACCAGGCAGTGGCTACACTGCAGTTCTCAAGACAAAAAATTACTCGGTATTTGCTCTTGCATAACATGGAGGTGTCCTGATCTCATCCACACTGAACACTTCATGCCCACAGAATATAAAGCAGAATTTAATAGTCCCAAAAGTCAGGGGCTTACACTGTGGCAGTATATCGCGAAAGTACAGGAAAGAGCAAAGGACTGCAGCTGCTGAGGATGTGCTATTTTTAAGAGAAGAACAGATAAGTAGTCAAAAAGATACGAAGAAATGCTGCATCCAAGTGTTTCTGCTGCATGCTTGGAGATGAGAATGAAAGGCAAAAAGCAGTGGAGAGAAATTCATCAGTCAAGTCTGTCTTCTTTTAGCACCGGTGCATGAAGCCATTGCAAGGTCATGCGAATGCTCATACAGAACACTGTTACACAAGCTCCTTGAGATGGGGTGAATTTTAATATTTTAAAAGAGTTTATGCACTTCTGAAAAAATATTTTTTTTGCTAATATGTATTAAATTGCTTTTTTGGTGTACTGATTTCTAGAATTGTACTATAATTTTTCTAATGTGGCCTTGCAGATGGACTTGACCATAAATCTATGCATGAGATGTGCAAGGATGTCATATAAACCTTTCAGCCTGGGATGTTATGGTTATTCTACTAAGGGGAACTGCAGCTGCTGGTATCTGTGAGTCAAATAAACCTCTGCCTTATTATCATATTGCTATTTAAAAATATGGAAAAAACATCTCTCTTCAAATAATAGAAAAGTTGATTGTTCCATATCTTGGGGCCATGAGTTTCTGAGGTCAGTAGGGACAGGCAAAAAGTACTGAAATAAAATGAAAATGTTGGAGGTATGAAAATGTTTGTGGTATTGCTGAAAAATAATTGAGCTTCAGTTTCATTTCAGTGGGGCCTGGGGATCTCAAAAATATTCTTGATCTACCAGACATTTGCAGAGTTAGTGCTCTTTAAAAAAAGAAATGTTTTCATATGATTTCTAATTATATTCTTTTCTAATGAATGGAGACAATTTCAGATGATTTGTGGCAAGAGATAGACAGAAATGTTGAAAAATCAGATGGGAACAATGTAGGCTGATGACTTTCCTTGGGTCTCTGTAGGATGATTATTATTGTCTTTTATGAGACACAGAGAGGAAAGTGTATCAGTGAATTGGTAAAAGGTCATTCTACATTTCTTTCTCATTTCCCTAAGAATACCAAGGTTAATCTTTATTTAAGTCCCTTCTCTCTGGAGTGATCCATTAGCAAGTCAAGGATCAAGCTATCATGATAGACATCCTCAGAGCAGCCACAGAGTGATGCTTTCCTGTTGTAGTGCTAGTTTAGTTTAGCAAGCTGCAGCTTTCCCTGAGGGCTCAGTGGAGCTGCTTAGGGCAGTGCAACCATTTCACCCTCCCCTAGTCCTTTCCAGACAGCTCCACACTCTTACTCCAGCCAGCTATCAGCTCTACAACACAGTGACGGCGAAGGAGGCGAGAAGGGTCTCTCCATAAGGGTTTAAGAGAATCTTTAATCTTACATCTTGTCCCAGTGCTCTCCAGAGGCAGAGAGACCCCGTGATCTGGGCACAGGGGGTTTTGTCACTTTGCAGGGGTGGTGCATGGGCGGAGTTGGGGTACAGGAACCACTAGGGAGAACCCGAGGGAGTGGCCAGGGCTAGGAGAAGGGGAAAGTGGAGGGGGGGAACAATGTAAAAGGCATTTAATAAATGAATCAGTGGGAAATACAACACCACAGTTTCCTTCCCCTCCATCCTCTGTAGAGAGTTGGTGGCATCCAACACTGGCTCTTCTCCCACACATAAAGCCCTCTAGAGCCCAGGGCTAGTCCACATTGCCATTCCTATGCAGAGTCAATTTCCCATCTCTCCTTCCAGCACCTTTTATGACAAGTCTTACTGGTATTGAGGCATTAATGTTTAACCTGGCTCTGTACTGAAGGACAGGAGGCCATCAGATACATATGACAGCTGCCATAGCCTCAGCTGCTCTGACCCTGCTCTGAGCAGGGCTATCTTACTCCAGGTTTCTCAGAGCTTTTTTCAGGCTGGTTTTGAATACTTCCAAAGATGGAGGTGGACCACTGTATCTCCTGGGCCCCTTATCCCTAAGTGAAATCTTCCTTTCTTGTGCAGGTTTGAAGATTCCCTTGCTGGAACTTGTGATCTTTGCCTTATCCTTTTGCTGTGACCCTGAGCAGAGGGGTACTGGGACCTTCCTGGGGCTGCAGTCCGACAGGGCTGGCATTGAGCACAGGAGGCAGTCACTGCACCGTCTCTGATGGCACATCTGGAAGTGTCCCATCCTTCTCCTTTTAAAGAAAGGTGACAGAAGACCTCCATTGCTAAGAGCTACTGCTTTAGGCATTCTCCTCCTCCAACTCATTACAGATTGGCTCAAACAATGAGGCGAAGCTTCAAAGTAAGCATAAGAAACACTACTACTCTTATTTAGAGTCAACACTGTAGCAATTTTCACTTATACCACCTTTAGCAAAGCAATATTCACATCCAGTTCTTTCACCTTTCCACATTCTCACCATTAGCAGTGCCCTGCAACATCAAGGTTCAGAGGATAGGTCCACTTGTCAGGAAAGAATTTTCTCTGGTGTTTGAATTGGTTCAGTGTTTAATTTCATTGCTGTTCCCTTCTTATCACCTCCATTCTTGCCTCCAGCTTGTGCCTTGAGACAGGAAAGGACAAATGACCCTTCTGCCTTCTCTAAGGTCTTCACAGCCCAGAAGGGAGATATCCCTAGTGTCCTCTCTCCAGCTGCCCTGAGTCAGGGGCTCAGCAGTAGCTCTACAACCACCTCTGATCGCACTGCTGCACAAATGGGGTCTTCCAAGAGGGCAGAGCCAACATCTGGAGGTTAGAAACCATGTCAGCCAATAGCTATCTGGTTCCTATTCATGAACTGGGACTTTCAGGTAAATAACTCCAATCATTGCAATTTCTTCTCCTAGGAGAATGTTGCCAAGACTTTTATTGTTTCTATTGACCTGCCTTGCTTTCCTGTAGCCCTGCAGCTCTGCAATATTCTCTCTGAAATAAGGGGACCTGTAATTCATAGTGTTTATTTGACAGCCTTTGTGTGGTCAGGGAAAGGGAAAACAATGCTGGGGAGGCACATTTTCCCTGTTCCACTTGTTGTGATCCCAGTATGTTTTGTCTCTTCTGCCCGAGTTGATGGGGTCATTTAATAGGTACAGACTGAAAATGTCCTGTGGTTGTAATGTTCAGCTCTTCAGACAGTTTGCTGAGCCTGACTCACAAACAAGTTTAACTATCAAGCCAGGGTAAATATTTTGTCAATGCAATATTTTTAGAATAATAAATAGACCAGTAATTTATTTAAAAGATGCTCTCATTTCATAAATATTTCCATAAAAGCTTGAGGAAGTTTAATTATATGGCAATCCTTCACCCCATTGTGGAGGACCAGAATTAAAACTAGCTTCACTTTCCATGCTCAGCAGCTCTGTGGTTTCTGATCGTACCTCTAATTGTTCAGAAGCTCTGCTTTAAATGATTGTTAAATGATTCAGGAATCATGTTTATGTGGAGCAATTGTTCCACTGATCTTCACAAAAACCCATGATGGGAAAATCACCATTCATTTTATAAATGACAGTTCTTAAATCTGTTGTATTTCTTCCTTCCACCAAATGTGCATCTTCTCTAATATGGCTTTGGGTAATTTAAAATTTTTCTCTATAGAAAACCATGCTAATTACAGCTTGATTAGATAAGTAGTTAGTGAAACAGCAAGTTGCCTGCATAGCCTAGCAGAGCTGTTTGAAAATGTTTCAGCAATTGAAGCTCATGGGAATATACAGCTTAAACTTAGAATGAGAGCAGGCATCCAATCAATATTTAAGCCTATTTCACAACCTTTTCTCCCTGTGATTTTAACTTGCTGCCCAGATAACAAAAAGCCTGAGATATGACACTTTCTATTTTAGTATGTCTTTTTTTTTTGCTAAGATTGAGAGGGGAATTCTTAATACCGAAAATCATTAGAAGTAGTTTGCCTCACGATTTCTTTGTTAGACTACAAACAGAATTATAGATGGATTCAGGAATATGAAATCTGAATACTTCATATTGACAAGAGGTCGGACTCCACTCAAAGGTACACCAGTGCAAATCAGAAGAATTTATTTTTTTCCAAAATTCAGTGTAGTTACTTTAGTTTTAGCTGGTATAACTTTTAAGATTATTTCCAGGAAGGAAGTTCTTACAAAGTAAGAAGTGGTACATATATAAATTGCTATTCTTATCAATTTGCACTTTTGTTTTCCACTGAATAATCCTTTGCTGGTGAAGTTTAGGAATTTGGATAGACATTTGTTAGCTCTACAAAGGGAAAGTGTAAAATACAATGAAGACTCCCCACAATTCTCTTTAATCTCGTGCCGAGTTACTACCAGCATGACCCTGAAAGTAGTATTACTTCCTGAATACACAGTCTTGATGAACAATAAATTTTTCTTTCATGACAGCTTTATTGTTTTGTTGAGGAATTGCTTGAGAGATATTTCATTGTATATAGTGAAGGTGTAATTGGGCTACAGCAGGTGTATTCCTTTAATATGTTAGGCAATAATTTCATGTCACCTTTTTGTACACAGAGATTTCATTCTGTTAAACTGATTGATTACTTTATTAGGATTCATTTGCTGGCTTTTGTATAAAGCAGTGTCTTGATGAAGGGAGAGGTATAAAACTTCAGTCCTTTGCCAAGAGGGCAGGATCTGTGTGAGAGAAGATGACAGCAGAGCAGCCTGTTCAGCATGGGGAGGTCTGCAGGGTATTCAGACCAAGAAGTTGTCCAGTCTCTCTTTCCATCCCAGTCAGACACAATTAAACCCACCATTTGTCTTCCCTGTCAGACATTTATGTAAATTGTTCTTAAAAGTCCTGATCATCTTTTGTGGCCTGAATCTGCAGACACACAAACCTCTCTCTTACGCCTCTTTCCACTTCCATTGGGGAAGCCCAAAGAGGCTAAAATGTACTTTTGAAAATTGCACCCCATCATGACTGAGCAGTGCCTCACCATCCGTGAAAAAGAAATTGTCCCCAAGTTCTGAAAAATATTTATCATTGGTTTCTCAATAGCATCTGCTGCTGCTCTGACAATCATCTAAATTGTATTGTGCTGAGGAAAAGCTGACCTTCTCCTTTCTCCAGTGAGGTCTTCTATTGGAATTCGATAAATAAAATCAGTCAAAACTCCTTTAAATTTCCTCTTAGAATATTTCCCTAGACAGAAGCCAGAGTGAGGAATATTAGGCTAAATTCTCTCTTGACATAAATCCATTGAACCTAAATTAATCTACCTCTTGGAACAACCTGATTGTGTCATCAGGTGAAGTATCCTTTTAGCACGGCACCCAGGACCTAAACTAAGTTACATCAGCAGAGAATTTGTTTTGCTATTGCTGCAGTCAGAGAACCAACTCTGATTTTAGTATCACGCTAATAAATGTTCTTTGCAATGCTGCATGATGAGATTTCAGCAATAAAACTTGCTTGTGTTTCCTTAAAATTTTAATTTATAAAATTGATCCAGACAGAAAACTAGAAGATCTTCTTTCAGAACGAAAAAGGATGTTCCTGTGAAGTTTTGCAGAGAATCTATTAAGCTATGTTTGAATCTCACTTCATTAAACATTTAGGCTGACTTGCTGTTTTGATATTTGTTATAATGGCTTTTTTGTCTCGCTGAAAAACTTGTTGCACTGTTGCTCTCAGCCAGAATTTCCAGAGAGCTACAATGTTTTGGAAAGCAGAGTGATAGTTATGTGTGAAGAAGCAGTCATAAATGAAAGCACTAAAGTAATTATATCTGCTTGGGTATTTTTGCCTAATACTATTTTGAAGGGCCCAAAGCACAGCCTACAATAGTGAGGGTTCCCAGCCATTATCAAACCTAAATTCCCCCGGATGAAGCAATACTCTTGCCTCTGTATTGTCCATCCCGTCTCCATATTTGCCTGTATAAGTGCTTTCTACTAAGGTACAGTTTTCATGCACATTAGTCACCCTGAGCAGTCTGCACAAAGTTGATCCTGACCTGTACTGTGCCATCTCTTGCCAGCAGGCTTCACTGCTAATCTACCATGAAGGATGCTTCATTTGCCGCCAGGTGGGTTGCAGAGAGGGGCTGTGTTGTCCCACTTTTCTTGCTGCTGTCCAGAAAATTGCAATAATGCTTTAAAATGGACAAGTGGAAAAAGGCATCCTTGCATGCCATGCACATATTCTGCCTCATTTAGCACCTACACACACACACACAAAAAAAGGTTAATAGAGCTGCCAAACCAATTACATTAGATTAAATTAGATTAGTGAGCCAAAAAATTAAGACATCGTGGCAGACAGGTCTAGGAATGTTGTGGCAAAAGGGAGTATGGGATACCCAGATCTAGAAAAAAATGGATTTATTCAGTAAGCTACCACTGAAATAAAAATACTTTAAAAACGTCAGATGGAACTAAAACATTTTAGACATATGGTGCATTAACCAAAATTTTAAACATTTGCCTTTAGCTCCATAAATGTAAAACTGATGGAATGAGTTTAGCAGGCGATACAGATTATCTGCATTAAACTGCACATGTTCATTGTAATGCAGGCCAGTTATAAATGCAATACGGACACATCTCTTTAATCTCATCTAATCATGACATCTATGCTTTTCTCTTACTTTGAAAAGTGTTGGTCATTTCTATCTTGAGGTATTATTTCTGTGGACTGAAAATATGAATATTGAACATTAGTGATCAACACTCCCCAATACCCAAACCAATCAATGCTTTGATTACTCCAATTAGGGTACTGGACTGGGTGCCAGAAGGAGCATTCACTACAATTATCAATAATCTTGGAAAATCACTGCTGCTCTCTGGGTTTAGGACCTGCACCAGATTGCAGAGATAAAGCAGAAGAAACCTCCTCTGCCAACCCCTATCTGATTTATACAGACACACTGGGAGTTGTAGGGTTCTTAGACACTTCTGAGAATGACTGTAGGAAATATGCACGCAGTGGGGTGTTCTCAAACAGATAGCCAGCCCACCCAGAATGTGCAGCACCTCCAGGGGATTCAGAAATATCCTCCAATTGTCTGAATAGGAAACAATGAGAGAGAAGATCAAGATCCCTATTGTTATGAGCAAATCTGTGAAGAAAAGAGTCAACTTTTTCTGTTGTACAAGAGTTACAATCTTTCTTAAAACTGTATTATATAAAAAGTGCCAACACAACCAATTTTCTGGACTTTGAAAGTAGATGCCTTGATAATCCTTACTTTAATTGACCATGAAAGTTTCTCAGCAAGGCAACTGGGGGCTTTACAAATTGTATGCTTGAGATGATATTTTGGGCTGGTTAGTATTCCTGCATCCTATTGTTGAAACCTTCAGCCAGGCACACAGGTCTGTTAGGTAGAAAAGGACAGAGGGGAAAAATTGTAACTGCTGAGATACCAGTTAGAAAGGAAGTGAACTGACTGCAAAGAGGGGAGAGGGTCTGAGTTCACCTGTGGCTAAATAGTAGTTGCAAATATATCAAAATCATCTGTGGGTGCTGCAGTAATATTTGAGGATGGCCATTGAGAAAAGCATGGTCAATAACAATTGATGGTCCAGGCCAGAAATGCTGTAAGTTTTGTTTTAAAATCAGGCAGCATCAGAAATCTGGTGACACTGTGTGGCAGTGATGGATTAACCCTTTGCTTGACTGGTGACTGAATACAATGCTTCCTCAACCTGTTTGCCCCAGGGACAAGAAGTAGAAATCTTGTCACATTGACATAGCTGTGCTGTGGGGTACAAGCTCTCAGCAGGCACAGCACAGCCCCATATGCAGCTACTGGGGGGCTTTGGGACTCTTTGCGTCTGTTCCAGCATGGCTATCTTCCTCTTCCTCTTCCTCTTCCTCTTCCTCTTCCTCCTCCTCTTCCTCTTCCTCCTCCTCTTCCTCTTCCTCTTCCTCTTCCTCTTCCTCTTCCTCTTCCTCTTCCTCTTCCTCTTCCTCTTCCTCTTCCTCTTCCTCTTCCTCTTCCTCCTCCTCCTCCTCTTCCTCCTCTTCCTCCTCTTCCTCCTCTTCCTCCTCTTCCTCTTCTTCCTCGTCCTCCTCCTCCTCCTCCTGTCTACTCTCCTCTGGAGTTTACATTCAGGTGCTTTTCTCTATTGTCAGGACTGCCAGAGGGAAGTCTTGGATTGTTGCAGTGGGGATACTGCAACACGCCTATATCAAACCAGGAGTCCCGTGGAAAAGAAATATATACGGACGGATTCTTGCTAGATGTTTCAGAGATGTTTATTTCCCCAGCCGCATGGCCGGGCTCTGCTGAGGGACTCTGCTACAGTCACAGGACCCGAGCTGCTTTGCCCGCGCAGGGGAACACAAACCAACCCATGGGGAACGAGGCTGAGCAGGGGCAGGGAAACCCCGTGCCTCCCTCAGGGCTCCATGGCAGGGGAGGGACCCCAACATCTCACCCATTTTATTTTAATAAAAGGAGAATGAAGACAACTGGATAAACATAACAAGAACAGTTTCAAAACAAAACAAGCCACCCTCCTGAGTCTTTAAATGTCCAAACAGATTCTGTGGAACATCTTAGGGCTGACAGAAGGGAGACAGAACTCTCTGGACATGCCTGTGGGGAAACTGAGGCAGGAGAGGGTTCAATCTCTTCCCTCCCCCTTTTCATCCCCCCATCGGCATCGGAGAGGAATTGTAGGGGAAACAATTGGCAAAGGCAGGGTTTTGTGAGGGGAACCATGGATGAAAAAACGGATTGGGAATACACTGGGGGTTAATAGGACATAGGGTAAAAGGGAAAGGTGGGATTAGGAAAGGGAGACTGTAGGGGGGGTTTACAATGGAGATATTGTCTAACATGACTACGATTTTTTGCATATATACTGCCTTTTACAGGAACACCATCAGGCCCAGTGACCTGCGATGCTTGTAACCCTTTTCTACCTTGTATAATTTTGAATTCCACCACCTCTCCATCTCCCAAGCTTGGGATGCATTTTTCAGGGTTATTCTTTTTAATAGCAGTTTTATGCACGAATATGTCTTGCTGGTTATCACATCTTGTTATAAAACCATAGTTTTGTTTAACATTATACCATTTCACTGTCCCTAAGATCTTAGCTACTATGGTCTTTTCCTTTTTCCGAGTGGCTGCTGTTTTCTGTCTCGCTGTGTCTTTGCTCTCTCTTTCGGTCGCTCCCGTGTTGGAACTGTCAGTGCTGCTGGTTCCGGCGCGCTTTTCCCAGGGTCGCGTTCGGGGCCGCGCGGGCCGGGCCCGGCCGCGCCGCTCCGTTCTCCGTGCGTCGCCTCCTCTGGTCGCAGCTGCGTTGCCACTGCCAGGTGCTGCATCTCGGCCAGGCCCCCAAGCGATGACCCCCCCGTGCCCCGCTCCAGCGCGCGTTTCGGCTGGGCACGGCTCCACTCTGCCGCCAGCTGCCGCCCGTGCGCCGCCCCTCTCATTCGGGCGCTCACGGGGCTCGCTCCACCATGCGCTGCGCGGGGCCGGGCGGGCACTGCCGGGCCGCGCCGCTCCTGCCGCGCCTCGCTCCGCCACCGACACTGTGGCCCGCGTGGCTCCGCCCGCGCAGGGGAACCGTCTCGCTGCTGCTCGCAGAGCGCTCGGTGCACGTGGCCGAGGCCGCACGGTCCCTGAGCCAGGCTTCCCTTCACCAGGACACAGCTGACATTGCTCAACAGTCTCAGTTATTAAATAATATTCACGAAAATATTCTTCCATCGGCATATATTTTGACTCAAATATTAACTGGGTCCAAACGGTCTTCCAAAAGCTCTTGGTAAGAATTAGATCCCAAGAAACATAGAAAAAGTTCTTAAACAACCATGCCAGGAAGTGTTTCAGTTCTTTCTGAGCTTGAATCAAGCTAAAATTTACAAACCGTTGTTCAAGAATCATTTTAAGTTTAAGATAAATGTCCATATGCGGCTCTGAAAGCCAAGAGTCTTCCCATGGTTCCTCCATAGTTTAGATATGGAATAGCAAAACAAAACCAAGAAGAAGAATCCAAAGTTTCCAGGGTTTACTCACACAAAGTCGCTTAAGGATCGGGGATCGTTCTGCCCTCAAATCTCCACCATTATGTTGCAGTGGGGATACTCCAACACGCCTATATCAAACCAGGAGTCCCGTGGAAAAGAAATATATACGGACGGATTCTTGCTAGATGTTTCAGAGATGTTTATTTCCCCAGCCGCATGGCCGGGCTCTGCTGAGGGACTCTGCTACAGTCACAGGACCCGAGCTGCTTTGCCCGCGCAGGGAAACACAAACCAACCAATGGGGAACGAGGCTGAGCAGGGGCAGGGAAACCCCGTGCCTCCCTCAGGGCTCCATGGCAGGGGAGGGACCCCAACATTGGATTTTGTTGCCAGTTTCCCTTTATCTTCTGGGCTTCCTAGGAAAGATCAGAGGAGGAGCTTTTCCTTCCCATTTATCTCCCACCATAACTCTCAAAACCATATGGGAGATCTGCCTGCTCCAAAGAGCATGTGCAGGTACACTGTTCTGGCACACACATGAGCTTCATGCGAGATGGCTTGATTCAACATGACTTCCAAACCGGAGGAGAACGCAGCATGCTCTAGACAAATGAAACATGGCTGGCAGCCGTTCTGGTAGGCCGTGCTCTCCAGCTGTACTCCCAAGTGTGTCGTGGCCAGGGACCCGTGGGCTTGCTGGCCAGCGGGGATGTCTGCTCGGCCTGCCCAGGGCAGCAGAACAGCCTGGCAGCCAGCCGGCCTCTCCTGCAGCCCCCATGGCTGCCAGCACCAGCTGAGCCAAAGCTGGGCCTCTCCCTGGGGCGCTTGGAGAGACGCCTTCCTCCAGATGCCCACAGAAGGGATGGGACGGCCGGGGCGGGAGGCGAAGGCCAAGCCCAGCGAGCTCCTGGCTGCTGGACACATGGCTTGTTCCAGCTGACAGAAACATGCCCAAAGCAATCACTCACCTGCCTGAAGTAGAGGAGCCCCATATGTAATGGGACTGTTTGGCCTCTGGTTGGTTCAGCAGGTTTCCGTCTCACACTAAGAAGTGTTCAACAGTATCAAAACTGACATTTTTCTACATTTGTATGTAGTTCAGACAAGGACAACCCAAAAAGTAAGTGCAAAAGCAAGCTGACAGTTACTGGCTCGGGTTACCTTCAAGAGAGCTGGAGGGAAAGGAAAGGGATATGGGTGATGGAGGGAAACAGGAATCTCCAGTCAGTTTGTCAGATTAAACTGTTGTCTTCCTCTCTGAGTCAAGTATCTCCAGGAGCTGAGCCTGGGCTTACTTACACAGATGGGCTTTGTGAGTCATGACAACTCTGGAGACATAGAACGCATCTGATGGTGCATGGGGAAGGGGTGGCCAGCAGAGAAAAGTCACTTGCAATGATCACATGCAGTACTAAAGGACAGTTCATATTCTGATGAACATCTTTTCTCCCCTATTTTTCCTTCTCATGTAATTTTTCAGGCATCTGGACCAAAACAGACATGGACAATGCCCAAAAAATGTGCAAGAACTTTGACTGTGCAGGAAGAGGCTACTACCCAGAGGAACTTAGTGGCCCTGCTTACCATGATTTTAAATTTAAATTTTTACCATGATATTAAATTGCCATTTTGGATTTCTTCCATCTCTAATCACCAGTTTGTATCCTGAAATTTCAAAGCAGGTGCAAAGGGGGATAAATGTTGCTTGCTGATAAGGGCATGGCACAAGACAAGTGGCGTAAAAGGGCAATAAACTCCTGAGTTTATGTGGCAGTTGAACCTCCTGCACAGACAGATATTTATTTAGCTCTTGAGCATAAATCTCTCTAGTGAATTTCAGAATCTCCCTGACACAGGAATACTGAGCCTAAGGCATATTACCATCTCAATACTGAGCTTCTGCAAGAAGTATTTCTGTGTGAATTGGACTTGTTACTCCAGATGATTATAGTTTCTTTTCCAAAGAGCACAACTGTGCTAGAGAAACCCATATAATTTAGAAAGAGACCACTAGAAGCCAGTTCTGTGAAAGGAATGAGTTTTATGTGACAATAATAAATTTGGGTGTGACAGATATACAGAAGGAAAACTGCTTTAAAATAACACATGTGCCTCAGAAATTGTGGCTATCTGCCCATCCTTTCCTGCTTGCACTAACTTACCCAGATGTACGTGTGCCTCCTTGCTGGAAAATACTTTCTAACTTCCCTGCCTTTATGACCAACTGGCCCAAGTCCAAAGTCTTGGTAGTATCATATTTCTCTCTGCATGCCTCAGTGTTCAGAGCAAAAGTAATCATGGCAGCTAGTGTCTGGATGGATGGATGGGTGTCTGGATGGATGGATGGGAAAACACTGCTGGAGATTAGTTTCTCTGTGTTAACACTAAAATCCATGAGAAGGTGGGGTGAAATCATCCTCACTTCTTACTATGAGACTATGGCATTGGACGTAATGTCTTATACAGAGAGGGGGGGGGCACTGATTTTTACCCTTTTCTGGTCAAGCTGTGTGCACAGCAGCTAGTATGTGATTTTGGGCAATGGGGCAGATGGCCCTTACTATACACAAGTGGCTGCTGTCCAACAAACACATTTTTCCATTAAGTACAGAAGAGTACCATCTTTTTTTGTGAATATGGACCTTGTTTTAATGGTGTTTTTATTGCCTCACAAGTGTGAGGCAATCACATCTTGAGTGGTTCCTTAGCCTTAC
Organism: Aphelocoma coerulescens; assembly: GCF_041296385.1. NCBI lineage: Eukaryota > Metazoa > Chordata > Aves > Passeriformes > Corvidae > Aphelocoma > Aphelocoma coerulescens. Next base: position 154,004,797 of record NC_091015.1, on the reverse strand, counting down.
ACTTGAGATGTTTCAGAAGTTGAAGAGAGACCATGATGCAGAACACCACTTGCTATGGCAATTGTTACACTTACAGTATGGACAAAACCTGCACTGCTTGCTCAGGAGCTTGTAGACTGAACTCAAAAGCTCAGATGACAGTACCAGAGAGATGACTTTTCTTCTTGAAACACAGTTGCCATTTTTTTATAATACTTAACCAGAAGTGTAGGGCTTTGGGGTTTTTCACCTGTTGACTGCCATAAGCAGCTCCCAGGACAAGAGTAAGTTTATAAATTGATTTCTCTAATCAAACATGAGGAAATCTGTGGCCCTCACTAGGCTCTGTGGCTGTTGTGGATGCATACCATTTTTATTGATTGCTGTTCAGATTTTAAAGTGTGCATTGGTGCAGTGGCAGCTCCGGCTCATTATAGAATAGTGCATCTTCAAGCATGTTCACATTCCACCTTATCAGAACTCCTTGGTTTTGCTTGATCCTGTTTCTTCTTTAAAAATAGAGAACATTTTTAGCGGGTAACAAATCAGGAAACATACATTTTGGTGCTATGTTTAATGTGAAGCTATAGTGTGATGCTAAAACAGCTAGATTAGGCCAAAAAGTGAAAATTGAAATAAACAAGATGAATGAACCCAGATCAGAGAGAGATGAGGTCTGGCAGTGATCACTTTGAAAATACTGGTCTTATGTCCATGGAGGTAAAGGTGTCTTTGTTTCCACAACAGAAAAGCCAAGATGAAAGGGCCTGCCTGTATTTACAGGGATGGTGCTGGATTTCTGCACCAAAAGCTAAAAAAAAAATTATCTGCTTACTTGTTATGATAGAAATGACACTATGGCAAGCAAACCTAGGATAGGAATGGTACTGCTATATTAAAAAAGTCCAGTTAATAAAGAACACAGTATGCATGTAAAACAGATACTTCTCTTCGTAAGGAAAATGTTTATTAGAGAAGCCCCTTCTTCAGAAGATGTGGGGATTTTGAGACATTCTGACTATGTAACAAAAAAAATTTATTGAGATACATCACAGTAGCTTATTTATATCATAGAACATCACTGTATTTCTTGCTTGGGTCTTCGGAACTTTTGACACATCAGCCTTGATATGCATAAGTTTATTGCTTCTTTTGTTATGTCAGTGGTCATGATTTCCTAACTCCTTTGAACTAGTTTTTTTTAAAAGACTGAGTGGAAAAAAGTGTTCTCAGCAAACATCTGTTAAGATCGTCAGACACAAGAAAGGAAACTTTGCTGTCACAGTAGCCTTCTTTGTTCAGTGTAATCTAACTAGTCATCTCCTGTACTTGGAGCTATCTTGTCAGCTAGGTATTGTTTCTCTTCTGCTGAGCAAAATCAGACTGACTTTTGTCTTACTAATTCCCTGAAGAAACCAGAATTGTTACACTTCTGAACCATTTCTCAAAGTATTACCATCCTATTTCACATTCTATGCCAGATCTGGGATTTCCATTTCTTATCTGGCTCCTCAGCGTACAGCCCCTGCGCCCCCTTCGTACCTCCCTCCACATGATGTGGACACCATTAAGATTTTCTCTCCATGCACAACACATACAACAAGGGCTTTTTTTTCCTCAGTGGCCTTTCCCCAGCTCCCAACCAGCATTTGCCTGGAGGAAAGCCAGCTGTGTCTGAAGTCACTGAGAGAAGAATAGTGCTATCAAAAGACTGCCAAATAATGCAGGAGGGAGCTGAAAGAGATGCTCTGAGATAATATTTCAAGTCAGCCCAAGCTTTCTGCTACATTTCCTTTTGGATCAGCCTGCAAACCAGGGAAGGTTCAATCAGATTTCAGGTCACAGAACCATATTTCTGAGGATTTTTCCCTCCCTACCTTATTATACTGCTGTCTTCAGGTGGCCCCTCTCAGCCTGGTCAAGATAGGACTTTGAGGTCAGCATCAAGCACTCTGCAGGTTGCCTCAGAAGTGAGGCAGATTGCTCACAGTCTCCTTTACCTCTCCTTTCTGGTAAAACTGTTAATGCTCTTCATAAGAAAACTGTGGCAGTGCGTGAACTGTTAATCATCTGACATTCTCCTTTCCATGTTTTAATTTTATTTACGGCTTTCAAGGAGGTTTTTAGCCTTTCTCTTTTTATCCTGGGCTTTTCTCGGACCCCAGCTTTACTTCACTTCGCCTGTATGCACTTAGTAGCATGTGCAATGTACCTTTCTTGTAGCCACAAGGTTTCCCTTGTAAGAAGGGAAATATAGGAACATACCTGTATTTCAAAATTCTTATTTCCAGGGCATTTATTTACTAGAGATTTTCTGAACCCTTTACATGAAACCACAATAAATCAGGTAAAAAAAGGGGAAAAAGTCTAAATGATGCTGAAGGCTGTCCAACAGAAAAGGCTCTTTCAGTGTTTGCAGCTTGTCGTTGATTGTCCCTTGGTGTCTGGAACCTGCTCCTTGCAGCATGGCTTCATCTGATGGTTGCTGTAGCCCCAGGTAGAGCCACATATATTGTATATTGGTGTATATTGTATATTTTTTCACACAGGTGCTGGGCTTGATATAAAAGAAATCTGGTTTACACTGTAGAAAAGTAGCTCACAGCATAATTTTGAAAAGAAAAGATCAGCAGCTCCATGGAGTTGATGGTCCTTGTCAGCAGGCAGTGATTCACAGCTACCAGAGCTGCTCTCTTCTGTCACTGCAGAGGACAAAAGTCCCATCCATACCAGTGTGGTAGGCCTCAGCTGTCATTCTGGTTCTCAGAAGTTCAAAATCCAAAGCAGCTCAATCCAACTTGAGTCATTCCGTGGCTGTAACGAACTGAGTGCAGTTGGTTGTGCCACTGCACATGCCCTTGGTACCTCTTTTCCTGTGGCTGACCATATGAAAGTGACAGGGGCCTGGAAACTCAGAGCCCAATATGGTAACTTCAAGTGGTTGTCCTGGGTACCCAAAAGCATCTCAAAAGATAGTATATGGCTTTTTGCCATATTTATCTTTCACAGAACCCAAACCACACCATGTCTGTATTCCCACAATACATTTTTCCTGCTCTTTCTGTAACTATAGGGTGTCTACTGTCTGTCATTGCTGAAAAGTCAAGGCACCTCTCAGTCCATTACATAATGTCACTGATGTAGGGAATGCCATTTAATGAGGAGGGATTAAAGTCCAGCATGAAGAAAATTGAAAAAAGAGAGACAAACTCATTTCCAACCAAATCTCCAACTTTGTTTCTTACTCTGATGTTGATCTTTTGTTGGTGATTAATGAAAGATGCTGAAATGATCAATAGCTGGATAAAATGACAAATGGTCAGATCAAAGGCTTATGCAGTTTGGTACTCTCGCGTGTGTATGGAAGAGTGAAGTTGTTTGTATAATGAAGGCTAAGAACGAGACAAACATACGTGATACCGGGAGCAACTTTCAATCATTTTCAGCTCAGAGGTCTTCTGTAAAAGAAATGATTGTTACTTCCTTTCCCAACATGTTGGGTTTTCTGTGAAACCATGCAACAAAATTTCATGCGCAAACCCCTTTGGCAAAGAACAAGCCCTCATCAGCTGATCCCCTTTACTCACCTCCTTGGCAGCTCCTGCAAAGGCCTATCATAGATTTCTAAGGCGGGATTTATATTTCTAAGAGATGCACTGACTTCCAAAAATACGTCATATGTATTCAGGCATCCCCTGTTCCTATTTTTACTACAATTTCTATTTTGTCTGTTAGCTGTGTCAGTTTTAGACATCAGTATCTCCCTTGACCTCCTGTCCAGAAAGGGACACTGCAGTTTTTTAGTTCCAAAGTGATTTTAAGAGAGAAGTTAAGGTGCCACGGAAAACTATTCAAGAAATTGCTGAATAGCTCAGCATTCAGATTTTTAATTTGCATAGGTTCATCTTGATAGTATCTGAATGCCTTGCACTGATGCCTTAAGTGATTGTGAATAGTATCTGTCATGTGATGTTTACTCTTCCCCCCTTCATTGGAGTGAACTGTGTTCCCTTGAATGTCTTATTTTGGTATAGCTTTATCAGTTTTGGCTTTGTTTAGCTTTGTTTTCTTGGAAAAATGCGCATGTAATTCTGTATTTATTTTAGAGAAGGCAAGGTTAGAGAGACAAACAGGGACCTTAGGTTTTGTGGGAGCTCATTCCACAGTCACAGGCTGACCAGTTCTGCCTCCACAGATAAGCTTTGCCCTAGTTTTAGAGAGGTTCAGTTCCAGCAGAAGAGCAAATTTACCAGGTGCAGGTTTTATTGAGGCCTTTAGGCACTATTTAAGATACTTTGGACTCAAGATGAGAATTATTCAAATGATAGATCGCATAGTGAACTCCATTTTTGTTGTGTTTGAAAAGACAACACAAGATCTGGAGGAAAAATGTGATTTCTCATGGTCAGCTCTACTATATGAAGAGCTGTGTGGATCTCTGGTGTCTTACACCAGATATATCACACTAGTGATAAAGGAGTAAACGGCTGAAGTAAGTCACAGCTAGGCATGCAACACATTCCAGCCAACTGCAGAATCCATGTGGAAGTCCTCATGCAACAAGTTAGTATTGACAGGGAATGACTACTCCACCAGCAAAGACCAAGAGGACCGTCCCAGGGGAGGCAGGTTTGGACTCCAAACTTCTTAGTCCTGTGACACACCAGATTCTCTCCTCACATGGACTCTGCCTGTGGTTTCAAGTTCACAGAACATGTATTGGCTGAGAAATTAATGTTGAGAAGAAGTTCAGCAGAGGGAGCTTTCTCATTAATATTAATCTGTGTTCTGGTGTGTCATGGGATGCTGGAACAACTGCATTGCTGGTGTTAGTGAACTGACTTTATGTTCATGCCAGCACTTGCTGAGATGCTCTGAGCAGCCACCAAAAGGGCTGTTTCAAAATAGCTTGAAGTCTTTTTGTATTGAAGAGGTTGAGACTGATGCTTTCCTGCCCTGCTAGTTCAGGTGCCTCTGCTGTGGTCATTTTAAATGCTCTCACGCTGAAGCTGAGCAACAGAAAGCAAAAAAAACCAGCGAAGTACTCACTAGAAATTTGGTAGGAAGGGAGGGCATCTCAGCTTGCTGGTGCACTCATAGGTTTTTTCAGGCATGCATCCAGTATTAAACTCAGACTCTTAATTTCCTTTAGGCTATGATTTCATGTGGCTCAGTTTATTCATAGGTACCCAAAAAGTTTTAAAGTCTCATACAATTCAGAAACTTTCTAATGTCCCAGACAGCTTCATAAAGCAATGAAGCACTGGAAAATTAAGAGCAACCATAATAGCTACAGATTACTTCCTAGAGATTTACACCCTCCCTTTGGAGCATGGAGCCTGGCAGAGGTGGCTGGGTCATCCCTGCTGTGGGATGCACCCAGGGGCAGCCTACATCAGGCCCTTTTGCAACCTACAGAGCTCCTCCAAGGTATTGCTCTTTACTCCCCCAAGCCAGTTTTAAGGAGGCTGTGCAGTTTAATATGAGGTATAAGAGATAAACCAGGTTTTAGTTCCTTCCAGTCACTGTTGTGCTACTGACAGCATTCCCCCCGGCTCCTTGGCCTGGTTACAGCTTGGGTAGCTGCAATCTGCCTACTTTCAGTATCCCCAGAGCTCCTGTTGGCAGCATTATTCTTTTTCCACTTCTTGTCCTAATTTAGTTGGGTTATCTTGCTGTGCACTGTTGAATGCCACCACAATCCGTATCTGAGGTGGCTACATGTCAGGTTTGGGTGAAGCTATCTCTCACTGGGGGAGCCTGATCTTCCAGGCTTGGCTCCAGTGAATAATCCAGAGGTGTGTCATTAGGCTTCCAGAGGTCCAGCGGTTCTAGTGGGAAATGCACTCAGAAGAACATTGCTCGAGTGGCCTGGAGTTTTATGCACATCTACACAAAATCCTTGCAGGAAATGTGAAGTCTTTGTTTAAATTTGCTGTCTCAAACCAATTAGAAAATAAACATAACATTGGGGGAAAAAAGTGAGAAACTGAAGGGGTTTATTTTGCTTGCTCTGAAACCATTAAAGGTTTGAGGCTTTGAATATACCTGTATACTGAACAATGATAGCCACAACCTTTCAGCTCAATTTGGGTTCAGTGGAAGCCAGAATTAAAAATGCAGCCCACTGGGCTTGTGTGTAAATGAATTGAGACCAGTGGAGGAAAGATTCTACTGTTCTTAGGAGTTTTGCATAGATCTACAATTTATAAGGATGCTGATAAAGAACTTGGAGAAAATATTTTTTAAATAAAGGCAAAATACTTGTATGTCTCTTTTACTAGTAGACATCCACTTTTCTTCCCTTCTCAAGCCTCTGGGCTAAGCAGCTCATTAGTGTTCCATGGTGAGAGTTGCCCATCTGAAGGCAAGACAGAGAAGGTGAATTATCCCTAGGGCTGCATTTTGCTCTGGTTTGACTCGGGAGGAGGCTTTTATTCATCAATTGACAGGATGGAGTGCAGGCTCCCTGTCTAAGTAAATAATAGGAAAGGCATCTAAATTTCCTGCATGTGATGTAAAATACAACCTTGATATTTCTTTCTTGAGCAACAAGACACAGCAGATGTGTTTTGTCCAACAGGAACTATATACAGTACATATGCACATATTCAAAAATTGCACAGCTTTTAGGTAAGTTATACATGCATTTTTTTTCAGATGCAGTCAATATCTACACTGGCAAGAGATTTTTAGATTTTGATATATGGCTCTGATGGCTGCCTGTGTAGGGAGAAATGCATCCTTAAACACTGCGCTGTCAAAGTAATATCCACAAATCATTCAACGCCCATCACTGGCAGATAGTAAATATTTTATACCTTATTGAAAAATAATATTTCTTCTTCTCAAGTATTGCTCATGTATTCCCTTTGGGTAACTCTCAGAATGGCCTTTTGGGATTAATAAAAACTAATAGTTCCCTTTATGCTTTTAAAGCTTTCGTCACATGGTCTCCCCAAAGCACTTCCACGGCAGCAATCCTAGTCAGTTACTTTGAAAAACAAATATGCATTAAGGGGAGCATAGGGAAAGTAAAACTTTCTTCCTCTGTTCCAGCATGAAGAAGTCATCTATGCTGTGTGCAGGACTGCCACTACCATGGATGGTCTCTCTGCAGGGGTGGCACAGAGGAACAGCCCCGCTCTGGGAAGATGTTTCAAAACAATGTACAAAGAAAATGAGTGGTGTGCCTGGGGCAGGCTGCTAGGCTCAGAGGAAAGGCTTTGAATAAAGGTGTAATATATCCTTTTGTTTTTTTAATCCACACTATTTTTATGTCCCACATACTGATCCATCTTTTTATTGCCGTGTTTGCAACTGGATTGAAATTACTTGGTTTAATGATAATTTTTGCTTTAGGAATAGATGTCCCTTACATTATTCCAGATAAGACTGACACTGTGCAGGGTTGTTGGAGGGGCATTATGGCTGGCCCACAGGCACCTCTGCCTTCTCTACTTTCAGGTTGCAGGTTGTTGATGATGCTGGCCCAAGTCATTTGCCATGGTTATGGTTTTGAGAAGCAGCAGTGTGTCATTATGTCCCTGGAAGCTGGACATTATAAAGGGAAGAATGGAAATAATAATAATAATAATAATAATAATAATAATAATAATAATAATAATAATAATAATAATAATAATAGCTATTATTATTATTATTATTATTATTATTATTATTATTATTATTATTATTATTATTATATGGCTTCCAGAACACTCTGACAACAGTCTAACATTCTGCCCTTGAGCTATTCCTCCAAACAAAATTTCCAGTATGTATTCTTCCCTTTCAAGTGTCTAATGGAGTGTTGAGCCAGCAAGACAGCTGGGAAGTTCGAGTTTCTGCCTGCACAATGGCAGCAGTGTCTGTGCTGTCAAAATTAACTCTCCATTTTTTCCTGCTCGTGCTGAAAAAAAGATCCTTCTAACATTTGAAAAATATGCTGTGTGCTCAGAGATCTTATGTTCCTCCGCCGGTTTAGTTCAAGCAAAGCTGATTAAAAAATTCAATTCTAGTGTCACTCAAACAACCAGTGATACCTCAAACATTGGTATCATGAAGGTCTATTTTAAATACATGATTTCACAGTGTGTGGAAGGATAAGCACAGCAGATCACTGCTTGGCTAATGAGGGGATGGGCACTGCATAAAAACATGAAAAGAAGCATCAGCCCAGCTCTATAGTTATTTCCAGACTAGATTGACACAATACCTGCTGCTACTGGCACTAGTCCAGTAAATCCAGCTCTGGATTGCACTTACTTAAGAAATTTCATCATGGTCTGTGGGGTTTTGCAGATGAAAGGGAGAACAGGATCTTGCCCATTTTATTACACACCTAATTTCTGTTGAACAGTGGATTTTGTGATTCATTTTTCAGCCAATGCACAAACTGCATCAAGACATCAGACATGTGAATTGGCACTTTTTGACCTGAGCTGCTAGACAAAGAAGGTTTATACAGACCTGTAATATCCATTTTGACCTCTCTGTCTTTGATGGTAATAGCACATGTTCAGCATGAGCTCAGTTTTTAATATATAAGTGACCCTCTTGGGGATCTGTTCTAAAGAAATTTGGGCTTCTCGATGATGGAAAGAAATGTTTTTCTCTTTAAGGGAGGGAGGGAAGCAGGTAAGAAGGAGTACTCTGCTCCTTGGATATGGAATGCACATGTAAATGCAAGATGCCATTTATCATTATTTGATATATAGCAAAATACAGTAATTTCACTTAGCAGCAGGTTTTAAGAAGATTAAACATGCTAGGAAAATTGTTTTAGAATAACAGTGTAACAGGATATTGTAAATTATTTTGCAGTAGGCTGTCATGCTATGTCACCATAATTCTTCAATATTTAATTAAAACCCACAGCAAATTAATATTCAGGTCCTGTCAAGAAAACTAATTGGACACAGGGACCAGCTGCTGCAGAAGCTGGGATGTCAGCTTCAGATGGTAATGTGAATGGTTCACACTGGCTTGTGGGTACATGTTTAAAACACTCATCATAGAATCACAGAATTACAGAAACATGGATAGAATGGGTTGGGTTGGGAGGGACATTAAAATCATCTAGATGCAATCCCCTTGCCATGAGCAGGGATACCTTCCACTAGACCAGGTTACTCAAAGCTCCATCCAGCTTGGCTTGTACACTTAAAGGGATGGGCATCCACAAATTCTATAGGGAACCTGTGCCAGTGCCTCACCAACCTCATAGTGAAGATCACCATGGACTTATGGACAAGACTGGTTTTGTTTATAACAATGTCTTAGCATTTTAGCAAGAAAGATTTATCTTCAATGATAAAATATGCTAATGCTATTTAGTTTAGAGACTGGGTTTTTTTTTTAAAGCAATTCTTAGATGATGCTCTGTGATAGAAAGTTCTCTTCTGGGAAAGGTGACAGCTACTGGTGTCCATGGTTTTAGGCACCTCAGCTTCTGCATACCCGATAGACCTTCAATTTTTCCCCCTATCTCTGAGATTAAGCACTTTCAAGGTAAGGACAGACACTTCAGATCATTAGTCCTTTTTTTAGCATTATAATCCTTGCACTGGTCTGAGCTACCTCTTGATCAGGCTACATGATTATGGTGGAGTGACCATGGGAACTGCAGCACCCATTGGAATGAGGCCAACTGCACTGACCAGGTTTCCTGCTAAATAATGAAAGCCTTGACATTAAATACATCACAATGAATCACACTCCTACTCAAGGTGATATTTTATAGCTCTGCAGTCTCAGAGCTGTGTATGTTTTTTAAAAAATAAGTTTTAAATTACTAGGGCTTTCTACAGCTCATTTGTAAACTCACAAGTACAGGGTATTGCAAGGTATCTGTATTTCAGTGTTCATCAGAACATAGAGCACTGCTTGCAAATTGATCAGGAATAGGAAAAAAAATTAAAATTATGGAAACTGGTGTAAACGGGATTTATAAATATTGTGTTAGTATGGGCTATTTAATTCTCCTACTCTTGCAGTACTATATAATATCCAAAATATACTATCTTTTCTAGTAAATTGTGATTTTTTTCCATCATTGACTTATATTGAAGTGCTGAACTCCAACACATTTGCTGCTAGCTAGCAATTAAGATGAAAGCACTGTCCTTTCTGAGAATGGCATCCATTCAGACAATACGGAGATCTGACACAGTTTTGCTCTTTTAGTTAGCAGTTGTTTGCAAAACAATAGAAAGGAACTCTTCTTTATTTCATTGCCTTAAAAATAAAGAAAGAGAAAAAAAACAAGAAAAGGAAAAAGGCAGTAAAAATTTAACTTACAAAGAGATGAGAAATGGGCTTTGCAGGGAGCCAACATCATGCTGTACGGAAGCTAATATAGCGACTTCAGAGTAAATGCAAATGCATTATGTTAGGCAAATTAGAGATGGTTGAATTAGTCTTGAGTAAATGACCAACATTGTGCTGCTTCTGTCTGTGTTCTCCACTTGATGCTGATTTCTTGTTGCTCTTGTTGCTATTTAAGCAGATTCTTCTATGGGTTAATCCTGTGAGTACCTGAACTGTTTGCAGACATCAAGAATCTCTTGACACCGTGAGGAAATGCCTGTCCCAAGTGGGTCAGTGCTGAACCCCAGCAGGAGTCCTTGCCCTGGGACTTGCTCCCAGCTCCTCTGAGACTGTCAAGGACCTCACCCTAGGCCTTTTTGGCCTGGATCCAGCCCCAGGGAGCTCTGCATGCCCTGCTGAGCCTCGTGCTCAAGTTTCAAGGGGCTGGTCTCATGGCCCTCACCCAGTGGCTGGGAGACACAAACACCCATGCAATAGAAGAGTTCTGGGTGGGCAGAAACCACATGATTTGCCAGGCTGAGAGCTCTTCATCACCCTCATCTAGAGAGTGATACTGTGTGAGCTGTGATGGCAAGTGGGTGACCCGTTCAGTCCTGCTTACATCCTTTTTTCTGTCTCGGTAGTGCTTGGGCAGGGTCTCTCTGCAGGGCAGTGGCCCAACTGCCATGGAAGTAGGGAGAGCAGCTGTCCTTGTACCCTGTGATGCAAAATAAGCATCCATGAGACAGGGCAGTAAGTGTCCTCTGAAATTTTATCCCATACTAAATTCACTGGAGGAAGACCAACATCTTTCTAGGTTTTGCTACAGTATCAGGTAGTAAATACCTCGTCGTGTAAAGCTTGTTCTGCCATAGAGAACAGTGTTGCTCTGCATTGTATTAGTGTATGTCTTCCATGTGCAACTTCTGCTAATTTAATGAATTATTTAGCCATGCCATGCTCACAGGCTCATGCCAACACCATAATGGAATTCTGTATTGGCTACGGGTATAGCCAGATGTTCACAATTTTTCTCCCTCTTTCTGCACAGATTTTATGTAAATTGCAGGAAGAACAGCACTGCCATCACCACCTTCTCCATTATAAATCCTGTAACAGGCTCCATGCCTGTACAATTCACCCCACAAGGGACAAGCTGCTGGGTGTGATCCCTACTCTTCATGCTCAGTGGTGGGAAGATAAGGGCCACTGGGGCCATTTCTTCACTTGCCTGCTCCTGCTGGTGTAAATCAGTGTAATCACAGTCGGCAGATTTACACTGAGGTGTTGTCAGGAGACAACCAGGCTTGGCAAACTCAGGAAGAATTAGATAAGCTACAAAGTTAAATGGTGATCAGAAGCTGATGACAGAAGCACAGTAGGAAATCCAGAGCTGTAGGGTGTGACAGTTTTGCAGAAAATTTTTTCTTTTTTTTTTCCTTAGGATTGTTTTTCCAGTGCTGGTGTGATTTTACTGAGTACCTACAGAGAGAAGAGTTGGCCTCACTCTCTCCCTGTTTTCCACTATTCAGTCCCCTCTTCAGAGGATTTACTTGTGATTTACACTTGCAGAAGTGAGAGGAGATTCAAGCTGTGCTCATGCAATTATACCAAATGGAAGAGAGAGGCCAACAGATCTGAAGTTGGTGGATTTTGGGGCTGGGGCTATTTTTGCACAGCTGTGCTCCCTGCTCAGCCGTTCAAATTACTCCATAGTGAGACAAAGCGGTTGCAGCCATTCTGGAGTCCAAGCAGTTTCAGTCCAGGACTGCTTTTCAACTCATAATAATATCCATGCTGCAAAAATATTTAAATATGAGCTTTACTCCTATTGACTTCACTGCAGTAGTTAAACTTAAGCATGTGCTTAAATGTTTTTCTGAAGTGGGTCCTCGGTTGGATAGCATTTTATACATGACATTATAGTTAATAAGCATCAGGCCCACTACTCAAGAATGTGAGAGTTAGCCATTTACAGAGATCTAGAAATGTCTTTTATAATTCAAGTCTTTCAAGGGAAGGATAATTGTCCAGTTTTGCACTGCTGCATGGGAGAAAACAAAAGCAGGTTTTGTGTTTGTGTGCACTGTTCTTTTTGGGTTTTTGTCATTCTGCTTTATAAATTGCTTCAGGTTTTGGGGCATTGAAATCTACCTGATGCTGCAAAATGCTTCTTATAAAGCAAAGTCTTGCCCCTTGCTGCAGCTGTGGGATTTTGTGGAAGTGTTATGCTTGTTCCAGACTCCATCTGTGGTCTTGTTCACCCCAAGTGCCTAATAATTACATGCTAACTTCATACCGTGGCACAGGGATAATGATGGATGGTCTCTGGCCAGAGTGATCCCTGCTCTCTGGTCACTTGAGTTGCCTTGCCAATGAGGCTGCATTTCTGTTTACTCAGTTAATGAGGATCAGCATTACAAAATGCATGGCAGGGATTCAGTATACATTACCAGTTAATAGAGATAATTGAGTGGAAGGAAAACTAGTTTCTGATGTCACAAAATGTCTCTTGTGATAAAGCATTTGGAATATAATGGTTAACATTTCATTTAGCACTGACAAAGATTGGTGTACCAGTTAATATATATTGTTTTTGAAATCATAATGACATAATAATTGCTAACAGATACATTCCAGTCATATTGTGCGAAGACTTCCTCTCCATTTTTCTTGTCTTTCCAGCCTTACTAATTCTCCAAACATGCCATCAGACATCTGGTGCCAGAATTAGAGAATCTGTTTTTCTGTCTCCACATCTACACTCCTGAAAAGATAACCAAATCCTTCTTATTTTGTTTTGTGGTTTGTTTTCTTTTTCACAGAAACCTAAACACTGAGGTCAGTGGGAGCTGAAGACCAACTAATATTTCAAATTGGGCAACTTAACTATGCTATAGCGCATATGTTTGTAGCAGATCAGTAGACAAGTGTCAGAAAAGGACACTCAGAGCATGTAGGATCATTTTTAGGCTTGGTAGGACCACTAAAACTTTGGGTTGTGCATGGTACAGACTTTCTTTGGCACTTACTGACACTCATCTTTGGCACCATTAAGAATCTTGGCTCTGAGTTGGGAAAGCAGCTAGCAAACTAACACTGTTTGCCTGGTTGTTGATCATCCATATTCTGATTTGACAAGTATTCATCAATATGTATTTTATTTTGAAAAAAATAAGACTCAACTGAGACAGTATTTTACCTTGTTTTTTTTTTTTTTTTCCCAGTAAGTCCTCATATCAGTTTCAACTAAAAAGATATGTTTAACTCACAGATATATTTGCTTTTCCAGCAGGAAAAATCTTGAGAATAAAAAGAAAACAGGAATACACTGGGGGACATAAACAGTAGTCTTCTCTATATATAGAAATAAATAACATCTAAAAATCTTTTTGCCTCCTACTTTAGTAGACTAAAATCCTAAAAGCTTCTTGTATGTGCTGGCTGACTAAAAATAAAGAGCATTTATCACATTATCATTCATATAAAAACTGCCTGCACAGCCTGTGTAGTCCCCAAGCTGCTGGAGGCAGGAAGGATATTTCATGTCAGTACCAGTTTATGTGGCTGAGTTCTTCCCTTGCTTTTTCTCAGATATAGGATATTAGACAACACAGGTTTTCAGGCTGATGTGTTATGACCAACATTAACTTCTTAACCTTGAAAATGCAAGCTGCTAGTCAAAATACTGGCAATTATTTTAGTACTGGTGGTGGTTTTATAAGTATTAATCAGAATAAACAGGAAAGAAGATATCAGAGAATAAAGCAGTTAAACTCGAGGCTTTGCATGCTGCATAGGCAGTAGTTCCCCTCATCCCGTGCCGTGGCAGGTTAGTGCTCTCCATGGATGTGTCTTAGAAGCCAAGCACATGTTGCTGAAAGCATCTCTGTGAGTCTCCAGGCTGCTGGAATATGTTAATTTGGCTGAGGAGGGACTACAAGGGCCTGTGGATGCAAAGAAGAAGGTGATTTGTACTGCCATGTAGAAAAGCAATAAGTAAGTAGTTTTCTGTTGAGGAAGGATCCAGGGTATGGGCTTAGGAACCCTTTGGGAGCCACCCTTTGTACAGCCCAAGCCAAGAGACCATGTGAGCTGGACTTTCTGATGTTACATCTGATTTCTTCAGGTATGGCTGGAAGATGTGAGGAGTTCTTGAGCTCATGCTGGCGGGGCTTTGCCTCAGGTGGACCTACAATTGTTTCCACTGGCATAGAGAGAAAGCTGACTTCTCCAAGATCACTTGGATGGAGAGGTGGCTGGGGAAAGCAAGAACTTACAGAAAAGGAGTAAGAGATCCACCATGCTCTGCTCTTTGTGCTGGTACTGTGTCCTGCTTCAGGGAAGGTGGCACCATCACAAACCAGAGCAACACACAGGTGAGTCCAGCACATTAGCAGTAGCTGTCAGACCACTGTCGAAATAACCTGTGAAGCATCTGGAGGGAGATGTCAGGGGTGGTCAGGACTGCAAGACCAGCCTGAAGCATCCACTGCGGCTGTCTGTAAGTTGTCCAGAACAACTTGCAGAGATGTAAGAGATGAAAAGAAAGCCACCATGAAAAACTAACTGTGTAAAACCTCTGTTCTTCTAATATTCACATGCATTTTAAAGCATTAGATCTCCATTCATTTGAGAAGACTTCCCTGATTCTCTTTGGTACCTTAGTGTACCATCACTTCTCTTAATCTTTTTTAGTCTGAGTGCAGATGGTCAACACCACAAAAAATGTGGATGGACATACAATCAGTTTTCTCTGCCTACAATCCACAAAGGCTTTCTGCTCTCTTGACATAGGAAAATTATCCTGTAACACCAGCTCCTGCTGTTAGGGTCAGGCCTGCCGTACCTTGGGGAACATTAACCTAAATATACTTCTTGAAATATGTGGGAGTGGCTCAGGGGAAATCTCTGTCTCAGACAAATTTCCAGACAGGGTTAATGCCTTCATTTTTCTTTATTCCAACTTGGAAGTTTTGTCAAACCTGGAGACTATTCATGGTCCAGGGACAAGGAAGGTGATCAGGGTGCAAAGGTGAAAAGTGAAAAGAAAAAAACTAGGGTAAAAAAACCCAAGAAGTAGGAAGGAAGCTACTGGTTGTGAGATCCAGCCCATGCTGTGGGTCATTATTATTACTTGCAACAGCAAATGTTGATGAAGTGCTGCAGAGTGCCAGTAATTAGTAGGCATGGCTCTCCAACTGCTGCAGCATGTGGTCAATGAGTTCCTGCCTCCAAGAGATGTTCTGCACTGTAAGAAGAGAGATTTATGTTACTGATAAACGTAAAGAGAGACTGAAATACAGCCGATGTGCCACATTAGGAATGAGATTTCTCCTACACCTACGCATCCACAGAAATTATCTCAGGCTGGAGAGCTAAAGGAAGGTGAGGCTCAGCATCTAGGGTGCAAGCCAGAATATAAATCTTTCTGGTTTCTTCTCTTCAGACTCCCTCCAATCTGTTCAGCAGTATATGGGAAAAAGAAATCAAACCCATGCAACATGGAATGCTGTTGAGTGGCTTAGCGACAATGAGTTATGCGTATCCAACAGCATTGGCATTATGGCTGATGCCTTCCACAGTTTCCACATCTGCGTTGTGTAGAATTCTCTTAATTATATTTCTAGTCAAACTCTTTTTGCCACTTGTGTAGGCTATACACATTTTGCCTATGTGTAGGCTATACACATTTTACAAGCCTGGTAAGTAGGGTATGAGTGAAGAAACCCACTGAGTTCATGAAAGAGGATAGAACACTGTGCTCACTAATGGCAATTAACAGGAGTTGATATGGTGCCAGGCTAAGTGGGAGCAGTGATGGGACTACAATCATCACTTGGAGGCTTGCATGGTGTGCCACTTGGTATGGTGTGTAGGAAAGGGGGCCTGAATTCCCCTTCACTCTTGGGTAGATCCCAAACCTCCTTCAGTGTTGAATGTGGCTTTGCACTGCAGACCTACCCTTTAGCACACTGTTTTTCCAATATAGCGTACAGCTCAGCTTCAGATTTCCAGCCTCTGAACTGCTGAATGAAGTCCCTTAGAACCTCATGAGGATGAAGAACATCTCGGGTGGCAAAGTCTAAGTTCTTCTAGTCACATACTGCTGTGTCAAACACTTTCCTGGCAATCTTTTATTAAGCTTTATCTTAACATGAGTTTGCCATTTACTCCCACTTGTGCTAAAATGCAGATCTAGGAAACAGCTCTTCTGTTCACTAGGTAGCTTCTTTCAATTTCTGTTCTAATTTTAGAAGATTGACTTATAGCTGTGAGCTCTTAACTGTCAATATTCTCTACCTTTAAACAGTTCTTCTGCTTTGCTCACACTTGCCCCTGATATTTTTATAGATAATGACCATATTCTCTCTCAGCCTTCACTTTGATAAGCTAAATAGGTCAACCTTTTCTAGTGTCCCCTCAAAAAATAAATGCTAAAATTCCTGAACATCTTATAAGCCCTGCTCTACTCCATTCCAGGTTGAATTCTTTGTTAACACATGGCAGGAGAATTGGGTATGGGACTCCAGGTACAGTCCTAACAAAGTCTTACTCAGCTTAAGGCACTAAGTGTGCCTAGTGCATGCAGGAAATACGTCGCCTGTACACTCTTTGGTGAGGCCTACATGAATGTAATTGTGCCCCAGCTTTCAAATCTATGAACAGCTCCACATTTGCATCTAGTTCTGCTCTAAGGAGGGGCACCTCTTTTTTCTCCTATAGAAAGAATCTAAATTAAGAACAGACTGACAAAAATTTTAATAAACTACATTCTGCTGTTTTGCTTGACACTGGGAATGAGCAGCTTATAGATCAGAGAGATTTTTACATACTCCTCTAGGCTTGGCTTCCTATGAGCCCATGTTTCTGCAAGCACGTGCTGCACGTGTGTGCATGTACGGATGTGTATGTGTTGCTAATAAGTTTTCAACTCCTTGATTAATTTCAAACATATTTGACAATCTCAGTGGTACTGTATCCCTACAGATTTAATGAAAATCAGCAGCCAAGTGGAGGAAAGAGCTTTGCTGTCATCTCCACTGAAGGAAAGATTGCAGACAAGCTTTGCCTAACCCTTTCTTAGATGCTAGGAAACCCTGTCAGGTTCCCAGACATGGGAAATAGTAATTCGGAGCTCACAGTAGCTCACAGGTTGTTATATATCACACAGTCAAGCCAGGACACAAATCCATAGGAAACCAGCTTGCATTAGTTCTGCTGCTCTGAGCTATTTGCTATATTTGCTTATTTTCCCTTGCTTAGAGAATTGGATATCTCTGAAAATGCATATCCACCCTTGTCTGTCTATGGTCTTGTAATATGTATGGAAATTGTGTACCTGCAGACATATATTTGAGTACACCTTATGAATGAATTTGTCTTTCATTCACACCCACTCCCCCTCTGTATCTCTACTTCTCTGTATATTCCAGCTGTTTAGATGATCCATATTTATTTCTCAATCTATAGATTTTATTGACAACCTTGCAGACAAATACATTGCCACCATCCATATCTTCTCTCTGCTCACCCCTAGATGTTGGACCTGTAGATAGATTTGCTGTGGCCATTTACAGGATGAAGAAACAATAACATGAATTGAAGGTAATAGGATTTCTGTGGAAGGGGGTACAGCCATGGCACTGCAGAGTTTATAGCTACCCCAGAGGTTCTGACTAGAATCAAGATTTGGTCCCAATTCAAGAGACAGATCAATAGTTATGCTATTAGCAATATATATCTGTTAACAAAACATTGGACCAAGTTACTTAGCTGAATAGTTCACTAACTGCAATACTGCATGTGGTGCTGGGAAACTGTTCCCAGGGCTTTTAAGGAGAAAATAACAGCCCTTCTTGGGTGCTCTGTGTTTTCACAATAAACAACCATAAATAAGATGCTGCTAGTAGACTCCATTTTCTCTGATTACACAGCTACCTGCCTTTCTGTCTATCAGCCACACAGTAAATCTCTCTCTCTCTCCATGAAGTATCTTACGTTGTGCAAAATCAATATGCTGTCAGAGTACTTTGCTATCTGACCGGTGACACCAGCATGGCATCTTCTCTGGGGAGCCTGACTTTGTGAGGGAGAAAAAATTCAGCCTTTCCTAGGGCTGGATTTAGATGGGGTCTGAGAGGTCAGATGCCATGGGGGACTTCGGCATTTTTTTGGCTCCTGCTTACTTCGTTTAGTGTTCTGGATTCCTCCACCTGGTCCCTTTGGTTTACAGCCCCTGGGGGCCTCCAACATCCCATGCCTCAGCAGACTTGGCCAGATTGCAGCCACAGCAGCGGCACAGTGAGCTTCTGCCAGCTCCCAGCTCAGCATTATCAGTGTTAAAATATTTACTGCATGTGCAATTCTCAACAGCTCTTAACTCTTGCAAATGAAAACCAATTTTAACCGGAACACTCCAAAACACTTCTCTGCAACGAGGGCTATCTATCTGTCTGACAAATTCAGGATTGCTTCCCCCAGCTGTTTTGGCATTAGAGCTGTTAAAAAAAAATAAAAAATGAGTTGCAACAATTTTCTTCTTTATAGATGTTGAAAAAAAAAATCATTCTCTTTGTATTAAAAGCTGGTGATGTCTTCATGCCAACAAATCAAATGAGATTTCAATTGCAGAAGCAAATAGAAAAATTTCTGCCTGATCAATAGACATTCAAAGTGTTATCAGAATTAGCCAGAGGGAGCTGGGATGGAAATGCCTGCTGATCTCAGCCTCTATATGTAATGTCCTCTCTCAGGGCACTCTGAAGCCCTCAGGGCTGTGGATTGATCTAGGTTTTAGGGCACAGAACCATAAATCCCTATGATCTGCCAAGTCACTCACACATGTAATGCCAGACATGTGACTGAACTCTATTCCTTCCTACTGAGCACCCAGGCACTCACTCAGCTCTTAGCTGGGGCATCTGATGGGCTCTTTGAGGTCTCCAGTCAGCCTAAAATCTGCAAAATTCAGCTTTGGTTTTGCTTCCCACTTAGTTTAGCTTCATTGCTGCATTTGCAGGTTCAATGTGTGTATGACCAAGCTGTGAAAACAGCAACCAAACAAAACAATACCCTAAGGTCTGATCAGCAGCTCTCTGGGATTTACTTCTTTCAGACTGTCATCCTCAATTTTAAATTGGAGCAGGGACCACAGCATGGTCATTTTATTGATTGGATTAGAGAAAAATTGAGCTGGCTGATCTGTACGATGACATTATTGAGTTGTGTTTGCAGCTATGACAGAAACAAAAGAGTTTTTATTGGATTACTGGAGCATAGGGAGTAAAGGGGAGAGAAAAGGTAATGTAGAGGTGAGCAGGTATTAAGCTTGGTGCCTTTGTGCTCGGTCTCTCCACCAAGGGCTCTCTTCTTTGCTACCCTGTCTGCCCTGCTCATTGCTGTGTTGGCTGCTGCTGCCTTTCCAAACGCAACCAACTGCGTATCCAAAGAGACAGGAATTAGCTGCAGTCCCTCATTAGTGGATGCTCACATTACACTTGTTCATCACCCAGATAAGAATATTTGTGACGTTAAAAAAACCCAACAAAAGCCATTTGGAGGTGAATATCCTCTTTAAGGGATATTTTTGTGCAAGCCAGGTGTTTAAAAACTGTGGTGTTGCATGACACCTACTGACAAGCAGGGCATACCACAGTTCAGTGTGTAGGCAGCTGAGTCCTTTGGTTTATTTTTTACTGGTGATTTATTTTTACATTTGTTAAAAGTATATGATTGAAAAGGAAGAAATTGATATTTTGTACTATGTGAATATGTGACAGTGAGTGAGTGACTGACATATATACATATGTGTGTGTGTGTATAAATATACCCTACCCTATGTTTTATGTACCTCTTTTGCATGTTTAGTTTATAGACTGGTGTTAAAACTACCACGTCCAGCGGCTTTGTTGATTCCTTTTATTGGTGGCTTAGGAAGAATGTTAGTAGCAAATGTTTTACTCAGCACAGGAGAGCAACCTACAGGTTATGCTTTTGAAATGATCGTATATTTTATTTATATGGTGCCTGTCAGTCATAGAAGCCTCCTGTGAAATATTACTGAAATGAAACACAGCTAAGACTCCATATTAAAATGACACAGTCTGATTCTCCACTGCCTTACATGCTGTGCCCTTAGACTGCTGAAATCAAACCATGTGGAGAAGAAAACTATACATGTATGAAGTGGCCTTACTAAATAAGAACATTTTTCAATTGCTTTGCTCTGGTGTGTTTTGTCCTACTAAATGATCAGGAAGAAATCAGAACCATGACTGTGCTGAGTTCCCATTGGGGTTTTATTCCAGGATCAAAACATTCATTATATTGTCAGCTCTCCTGTGGCAGGTAGGAGGTCTGAGGGACAGATGACCAGGCGTCAGACTCAGAGCCCCACCAAAGGCCATCAGCCTCCTTGCTTTGCCGCAGCCTTTGTCAGGATTTCACCCAACAGCTGTTTAAACAGGAAAAGTTCCTGCACCACAGTTCAACCCAGTTCAGCACTGATGAGTTGACTGAAGACACAGAAGGAAATGTGTTACAGTAGGGATACTGCAACACGCGTATCAATCAATGAGGCCCATGGAAAAGAAATATATATGGACGATTCTTGATAGATGTTTCAGAGATGTTTATTTCTCCAGCCGCATGGCCGGGGCTCTGCCGAGGAACTGCTCAATCCCGGGACCCGAGGGTCCTTGCCTGCGCAGGGGAACACAAAACAACCAATGGGGAACGAGGCTGACCAGGAGCCAGGGAAACCCCGTGCCTCCCACCCAGGGCACCTCTCCCAGGGCTACATGGCAGGGGGGAGGGACCCCAACAGAAATGGATCTTGTGAGGCTCATCAGCACAATTCAAACCTTAAACAAAACCAACAAGCAAACAAATGAGCTGTAATTTTATCAGGTGGAAATAGAAATCAGAGGAGCTATAAGTTTGCACCAGCTGAGACTCCACTCCTTAAATAAGTTGCACAAAGCCACTGCTGCAACTGGAGTGTTTTTCAGGTCAGAAGGCAGCAAGTGAGCCCTATGCCCAAGGAAAAATATCGACACTGCACTTTTTTGGAGACATCATTTCCATGCTGTGAAATTGCCCATGTGCTAGACTTGTATGGATTTCAATGGGAAAGCTCACCATCAAACCACATGGCACCTGGCCCATGCAGAGCTTTGAAGAAGATACTAGAGATAATGTCAAAATTGTCATGAAAATGGGACCAATGGCTAACAGTACAGCCAAAATTGGTCCCATAATTCATTTAAAATGCTGTCAAAATAAGTCTAGAGCTGAAAGAATCTCAACAAGCATCATTATTAGCTGCATTTTTCTTCTAAGAATGAAATACAATGGGGAAAAATGTGTCTTCGGGGATAACCCAGTGCTTCAAGGTAAAAGGACTGCAAAAAATTGCTCCATTAAGATTTAGAAGTTGACATGTCAGGCTACAGAATTCCATACAAACCACACAGCTCTCCTTTAAAAAGCACAACATCATATACAGTGGTGGCATGTTGATCTGAGCGCCCCAAACAGCTCCATTTTCCCTAGTGCTGGACACATCTATGTATATCCCTACACGTGTCTCACTTTCACAGAAAATAGGTGCACTGAACACATTTTCTTCCTCAGCCTTGCTGAAAAACAGGCCCTCACTGCTGCCCAGAATGACTCTAAATCAGAAGTCCTTGGAAATAAGCACACCAGCTTCCTGCTGGAGGATGAGACCTTGTACCTACCTAAGACTAGAGGACAGGCCCAGGATGCCCAGAGCAGTAACCATGCTGTAGTAACTGAGAGTGCCCCACTGCTCCAGTGGGCACCGAACCCCACCTTTAAAGACACTGTTGATGTGATCAGTTAAAGGATGCCAGTGATGGAGCCTGTGAGGAGTAGTAGGATAAAATTTAACAAGAAAAATGTGAAGGTTGGAAAAACTTTGGCACTGGTGAGGTCTAACTGGACATGGCATGATCCTATCAGATGTTTTTTGCTCAGTCTCTGGAAAAGGTTGGGAAAAAAATACCAAAAAGACTACTACAAAGAAGAGTTCTGCATTGGCAAGGCATCCTGCTCTGCTTTGCTTCATCCTTATGCTGATAGGATCAGTTTACTCAGGAGATGTTCACCTACTTAATTTTAAGTAAAAACAAAAATTTAAAAAAAGGAGAAGGTTTTAAAGCCTCAGGGAATAGTTATCAGCTTAAATATTATTTTTTTAATTTAATGGTTATGTTTTTATGCTGATTCTTTAAAGTTATTTGAATGCCCATGGGGGAATATGGTAGTGTTATGTTTACACCAGAAACACTGAGAACACAATTCCCCTCTAATTTACTCAGTATAACTCCATGGACTTCAAATAGGTCACAGAGGAAGAAAAGGAGAGCAGAAGTTAACCCTGAAGAGGTTTGTCTTGTTGGACTCGATTAGTTTATCTGCTGGTGCTCAGCTGGCACATGGTTTGGATTAAGAGGAGCGTTCCCCCGGCCGGGGACAGCCGCAGCAGCGGCACTGCTGTGCACAGGGAGGTGTTAGCTGAAGACACTTGTGTTAGGACAGAGACCTAAACAGTATTTTGGTATGCAGTGGTGGCTATCCCTCTGAGGTTGTTTTACATATATCTGGAGTTTGTGTGTGATAGTTAATTTAACTAACATGTTTATTTACTGGCTCGCTGTCTTTTTGTATTTGGAAAAGATGACTCATCTGCTACTTGATCCTGCCAATGTTTATTCTGCTGGTGGGCTTACTCTTTACTGAGTAATGACAGTAATCCCACTCATATCAGGCCTATTAGCAAGCATTCTTTCACAGGATCAGGTCACAGGCTGTCTGTAAATAAAAATATCCAGCTCCTCACCCCCAGCTCGGGTAGGATTTCAAGGATGCTCATGCCATCACGGCCTGTTACAAGGTATCAAAAGCACCACATTAACTACGTCCAGTTTTTCTAGGGATAACATTTTAAAGGGTGCAACATGCAAGGAGGGATTTTGATGTCGCTCATCTGAGCACACAGCTGTGAAGCTCTCACAGGACTTTCTGCCTCATGCTCAGTGGTGTTCAGGTTTTCCTCCAGTGCCTGGAGGCAGATAAACGTCTAAGACAGTGGCTGGCCAGCAAAGCATGGAGTTGTCTGAGGTTGAGACAAATAGAGAGAAAGCAGCTGCATGCACAAAAAATCAAGGTTCCTTGGGCCAGGAGGAGGGTGCAACAGCAAACCCACCATGGCCCAGCCTTGGAATCAGGGCACCTGACGAAGGCGGATGAAAGGCCTCTTCTTCCACCATTGCTGCTCCCTGCCAAGGGCTGTACAGACAGCTCGTGACTCTCTCTGTGCTGGTCACCTACAGAGTGCCAGGGGACATCAAGGGAAAGTGTAATTCAGTCATAGGTGCTTTTTTTTTCTTGGAAACCTTTTTGGCTTGTGCCGCCTCTGCATCACAGAATGGTTTGGGTTGGAAGGGACCTCAAAGATCATCTAGTTCCAACCCCTCTGCCATGGTCAGGGATGTCAACCACTAGAACAGGTTGCTCAGGGCCCCATCCAACCTGGCCTTGAACACTTCTTAGACTGCCAAAGAGCACCTAGCCACAACCTGGGAGAGCAGGAATGCTCAGGCCTCCCCAGGGAGGCAGTCTATATGTGGCTCCCACCTCTGCAAGCTCCGATGCTGGCTGGCCTTTGTGACAGCATGCCTCTGTTTATGTTTAATGTACTGGACAGCTGCAATCTCTATATGACCACTCTTATTTTGGGTTCTGCACCAGGGAGAACTAAAAGGAAGGTGTTTTGGTGTCTCATGTGTAACCACAGGAGTCTGGCTCTTAATTGTCAACTACCTGAATACCTCTGAAAGTTTCCTGCCCTTGAGAATCCATCCGGGCCTTGAATTTTTGATTACACAGATATTAAGCACCTAAGGACCAAAATAGATATTTAGTACTTGCAGATAACATCATAGGGTTTGTTGAAAAAGAGCTGATACTGATTTAGTAAACATCAATGTTGTGCACTTCGGTACTTTCTAAACTTGAACTTGGCATTACGCATCTACCTAGGTATCCTTGCAAACCTTTGATTCCCAGTGGAGTCAGATTTCAAATGAGTTTTGGTGTCTACAAATATCTCTAAGTCCACTCTGAGACCCAAAGTCTACCCAAGATCCCCCAGCTCAGGCACTAGGCAACCTCCATTCTTCATGAGTCAGATGACTTGTGAGCCATGGGATGGCCCAGCCAATGTCCCTGGAAGGACTGGCAAAGTCCGAGGAACCAGCCATGCTCCTTGTAGGTGGAGCACCAATCACCTGAGCAGCATGGAGGAGAGAAGAGCATGCAGAAGACCAAAACAAGCAAGAACTGAGAATAAGTTTCCAAGTTGTGCTGAGTGCAGCAGAGCAGTGCCACTCCTATTTCATAGATTCATAGATTAGTAGAATGGTTTGGGTTAGAAGGGACCTTAGAGATCTCCTCATTCCAACCTCCCTGCCATGGGCAGGGACACCTGACACTAGATTAGGTCACATGGACAGTCTTTTTTCCTTCTGTCCAGAAGCAGGTTTGGAAAGAGGTTCCTCAGCTGTAGATGGTGCTGGTCTCCAACCCTCAGCCTGCTCAGGCAGTCACAGCTCTTGCCTCACTTACCCACTGTATCTCCCACCCTCCAGTTTTTAATCACAGACACCCTACTTGCCCCAGAGAAGCCAGCTTTAATTGTGCGGCCCTTGTGCACAGAGCTATATGTTTTGCTTTCTTTCCTTACACCAGGATACTACAGCACACAATATAATGGGATAATGTGCTAAAATGAGATGCCAGGGCTGTCTCTTCAGAGGGCTAGGCTGCCAAACATTACACCCACTGGATGTTAAATGAAGGTGATGACTAAGTGTTCACACAGTGGCTTGCTTTTGCTGAAGAGTTTGGCAGACTGACGTAAATTGAAAGCCTGCTGTGGGCAGATTTCCTCCTACTATTTTTGATTTCATGCAAATATAAATTGCAGGACACCAGGCAATTTCTACCTGTGACTGACATATTTAGTGTTGACAGTCCCACACTGTTTTTATATCTAGAAGTGTGGATTTAATGACACATGTAGGGCAATTGGAGTTTGCAATATCTCATCACGGACCCATCTCCAGTTCCTCTCCCTCCCCTGTTCCCAGCAGGTTGCATCCAGTCCCATGGCAAAGCTTCCTTGGACACATGCATGTCTATAAAGTGTTGCAGTCTGCTGCCAAACAAAACACAACAGTGCAATGTTTTCTGCTAACAAGCCTTTGTCCTGTGCGTTTCACTGCCTGGATAAAAGCTTCCTTTTAAAGGATTAAGGGCTAGCTTGGTCAAACAAAAATTTTCCATCTTTCAATTGATCCAGGCAAGGAAGCATCTACTACTCAAAAGCATTGAAGCAAAACTGAAAGAGTCTAGGAGAGAGGTTCAGGGCTTCTGGGAGAGGAACAGAGGCATCAGCTTTTGGGGTGATGGGGAGACAGTAGGAAGCAGCTGCACAGGGGAGCAACAAGCCCCACAAGAGTGGAAACTGAAATGTGTTGCAAGAGTCTGAAGCACGAGGTGCAAGTGTGGCTTTGCCCTCTCAGCTCTGGGTTGCACCATGTGTCACAAAAAGTGCTGGGTAGGGATGGCAGTAGCACCCTGGCTATGAGCATCCCAGCCACCTGCAAGCAGCACTGCTGCCTCCCAAGGCCAGGACACCATGCCTGGAGACAGAGGCTAGCTGCAGATACCTTTGGAAAAGCTTACTAAGCTCACTCCTGGATAAATAACCTGTGAGCTCTTTTACCAGAAATCTTCCTCTTTATATTTCAGTGTACTGTCCAGGCACCATGTGGTGGTTTCACATCATGTTTTCCCCACAGCCACCAGTCATGAAATAAAATCTCAAGGAGGAAAGGAGACTAGGTAGTCAGGATGCTAATCAGAATAGGTGACAGAGGACAATGTTTTAATTCCTATTACTCTCTCCTTCAGACCAGGACCTTCCACCACAGCAACTCCCCGTTTGGAGGCACATGCAGGTATTCTGCAGCAGATGCCTGTCTTTCCCTATCATGTTTTAAACAAGGCTTAGGCTGTGCCTCCCTGCCTACAGGCATTTGCAACAAGCTATACACACAACTTGGATTGCAGCCTGAAACTTCAGGGGTTTTCCTGGGGGCAACTGGAAATCCATACATCTAGCATACAGCCTCAGTCTCCACCAGGGTCCCCATGGAGGACCTAATACATAATAATTTTTGGTGGTTTTCCTCCTAGAGTGTTTGAACTGATGTGAGACTGTTTTCCACTGTGATATTTTGGCTTGAGGAGGAGAAGGGAAGCTTCAAGACTTTCTGGGATAGTGGTAACTAATAGATGGTGGACAGATCCAAACTTGGGGGATTCCTGTGGAAAAGTGTCTCTGAACGAACTGTCTTTAGACAGTCATTTAGTAGTGCACATATATCTGTGGGAAGCTAGCTTGAAAGGGACCTGAGAGCCACATTTCCTAGCAGTAGGAGGCATCCTGGGTACCTCACCTCTTACTCCATAATTCACACAGGCTCTTGAGACATCTCATCCCTTCCAGAGCAGAAAAGTAGGTGCTAAAGCAGGCTGAAGGTGTCTTTATTGATGTGCCTCAGAAACTGCCTCAGCTCTAACCCTGTGGCTGGCACAATGCCCCACGATGCTGTTTTCACATTGATATGTTCACAAGACCACCTTTCTCCTTGAGCATTCAAGTTCCACTGGGAGAGAAAAAGTGGAACAAAAATGAGAAAACTCATGAGTTGAGAGATAGTTTAATAGGCGAGGGAAGAGAAAAAGACCAATTGGGACAAAGGAGATTACTCACCCTGTCCCACAGGCAGACCAGTTGAGCAATGACCACCTTGGAAGCCAAAACTCCACTGTTTACTTCCTCTACCCATTTTTATTCCTGAGGACATCAATCACTATACAGTATGGAATATCCCTTTGACCAGTTTGGGTCATCTGTGGCTCCCAGCTCCCCTGGAAAGCTGAGTCTGACTTCACCTAGTG
The DNA here is from genome assembly GCF_041296385.1 of Aphelocoma coerulescens. Taxonomy (NCBI): domain Eukaryota; kingdom Metazoa; phylum Chordata; class Aves; order Passeriformes; family Corvidae; genus Aphelocoma; species Aphelocoma coerulescens. The sequence continues at coordinate 153,977,449 of NC_091015.1, read as the reverse complement.
CTAGCTGGTTTTGAGAACTGCAGCTCAGATAATGGACACAGGATTTCAGTGCTAACACTCCATGTGCAAAAGGGACACACAAATGGTCAAACTACTTATGCTTGGAGGTGGCTAAAATGTCTTTTTTATGGTTACATATTTCATAGGAGAGCTCTTTCCTATATGCTTGGGCTGTTAAACCTAAAACAATGAGTCAGGGCTACAATACTGGGACCAAAGACCTCAGTTAGTGTTTGTGTTTACAGTCCAGCTTCTATTTACATTCTTCCCTTCAGCAGCTGACATCAAAGTGGGAAAGAGAAGTGGGTGGCCTGTGCCAGGGCTGGTACTAATTATTGTAACTAGGAAGCTTCACAAGAATACACCCAACATTCAAACAGGGCATCCAGCATTTTGTAGCTTTGCTACACTACTTAACTGTGAGTGTTAATTTAACTAAAAAAGGTTGAACTGTTTTTTATCACAAACATCCAGTTTGTTTTGGACTCTATAGATTTCCAAGAGCTCATGAATGAAAAAAACCTGCACCGAATCCATCATGTTCATTATTTCTGCTGATCTACCAAGTTAAAGTTTCTTTGAGAAAACAGAACATCATTTGAGCCCATTGCATGCACCCCACCAGTGAGAAAACAGCTGCATCCTGCCACCATGCCTCTGCCTATCTGTGCACACTGTCTGTCTTGACAGACAAAACACTGACATTAAAATCTATTGACATTCAAAGCATTGACAGGCATCAGCCCACCTATGCCCACTAGCTCATAAACTTCATTGTTTTGTATCTTTCCTAGAGCCTGCTGCTTATTTTCCATGCTCCTTGCATCCACATATAGACAGTGTGTTAATATTCTTCATCTTCTCTTGTTGAGCTACTCCAGCTTCAGTCTTATCTGTAGACTGGAAGTACATGTCAGATTATTTGAGTTAGGTGAAAATCTCTCCTCTTTCCTTCACATGGAGTTTTATAGCTATCCAATAAACTTGCATGGTTTTGAAGCTGGGGGTTTGGTACCCTGTTCTGGCAGAGTAACATTAACCACAAATTGCTTTCATCTAAAAATAATACATGATAATTTTCTTCTCTCTCAGAAGCTGGCACACTGCATTCTCTAACGGGAGATGAATGATTATGTGGAAACATTTTCAGAACAGTTGCTTGTCTATAACGAGTCAATATGAAATCAAGATAGAATTTATACTTTATCTCTTCATAAACATTTATTGAGCTATGTTTCAAACATCACTCAGCATAAACCTTCTGGAGGCCCAAGAAAGAAGTACTTGATCTTTCTAGAGCTTTCTATTCAGAAGGAGACAACAGACTTGAATATTCATCTCCTGGACAGCAAGCACAGATTGCAACTCTTGCAGAATTTCTTTGTGGAGTGAGGAAATTGTAATTGTGTTTCATTTTGCTCTCAATTTCCTGAGAAACTTCTGGGCATAGCAATACTTAGCAATTTCCTACAAGGAGTCCTACATGTTAATTAAACCTCCTGAGAGTCATCTCTCCCAGTCTGAAACAAGAGCCAGACATTTGCCAAATTACATCATTTCACAATGCACAACTTCTCTAAGTCTCACCCGTGTCAGCCATGTGAACAAAAATTGTGGTCATGCCCTGATCATTTCTCTGCAAGACTACCACAGCCTCCTCTTCATTTTCACCTTTTTCCTTTGCAACCTATTTCAAATGTCTCAGTAAATCATCTGCCTCAACAGCGGCACCTCTGAATTCTTCCATCATCTTCCTTTGGCCTCCTGCATTAAATTTCAGCTCCTTGTGCTTCCCTTCAAGGATCCCCAGAACACTGCCCTGACTTATAGCACCAACTGCAATATTTCTTGCTCTCATTTCCACTCCGCCAGTACATCACACCTCAGTGATGCCTTTATTGTCTCCTCCATGCTCCAGACCATCCTCAAAAACTGAATTCTTCTTTTATGCAGTTTAGAAAGGAATCCACTTCTGTTTTCATACATCCTTTCTCAAAGCACATCTTTCTCTGTGGATATGTGCTCCTCCAGCCCTTCCTACTCCATTATGACATTCAGACAAAGCCAAACATTGCCAAAACTATCATACTCTGGCCACTAATGAGCACCAGGCTTGTGTTTACAATTCATTGGTTAAAAGCCCCTGGAGGTAGCAGCATTTTTCAAGCCCTGTACAGTACCAACCTACTTCTAGACATCAATAACTGATAGAATCAAGAGGCCTGGAATAAAGTTTTATTGTCTTTCTTATTCTACAGATGGAGTCCTGTTACATTTTTCAAATCAAAATCCCTTCCGAGGTACAAAAATAGGCAAAGTTTAGATCAGGGTTTCCTGGGACCTCCTCTATCCTTAACTGGCTGGCTGAGTGTCCTCTGTGCCCAGCACACTTTTGTTCTCCTGCCATAAGGTGTCTTTCATATTTCATAGACAGTCCTAGCTGTCTTCCTTACTTAGAGAACTCCTAGAAGACAAGAGGCACTGCAGTCTCATGGTTCCAACAAGTGGTGGAGGATCTCACTTGGGTATTGGAGTTCCATCAAACCTAGTGGCTTAGCCATTGAAAAAGGATGTTTTCTCCAGCCATACAAAATATGAATCATGTGAGGTTGGGTTTGTGAATATATGTGTCCACCTGGGCTTAAAACCAGCACAGTGTGTTTGTAGTGAGAAGAGTTATAGGACTCTGTTTCTTATGCACCATATAGAAGACTGTGAAGAGAGCATAAGAAATAGGATGTGTTGTATATTTTCTACAATGGAGTATTATCTGGCAATTTTGCAAGGATCTGGTGAGAATGTGTTGCAACCATATCTCACGCTTAAGCCCATAACTGCAAATTCACTGGCATCACAGAAGCAGTGTTGGACTTATGCAAATACTGTATCTTTTTCCTTTGCCCTTGCTTATAAGCATTTGCTTATTCTCTTTCTGAAATTTTGGGTTGACCCTGCCTGGATGCCAGGTACCCACCAAAGCCACTCTATCACTCCTCTCCTCAGCTGGACAGGGAAGAGAAGATATAACAAAAGGCTCATGGATTGAGGTAAGGATGGGGAGACATCACTCACCGGTTCTCATCACAGGCAAAAAAGACTCAGCTTGGGAAAATTAGTTTAATTTATTGCCAATAAAAAATCAGAGTGAAGTAGTGAGAGAAAAATCTTAAATCACTTTCCCCACACTCCCCCCTTTTTCCCAGGCTCTACTTTATATCTAAGTTCTCTCAATCTTCCTCTCAGCAGTACAGGGGGACAAGGAATGGGGGCTGTGGTCAGGTCATCACACCTTGTTTCGGCTACTCCTTCATCCTCAATGGGAGGACTCCTCACATTCCTCCCCTGCTCCACCGTGGGCCCCTTCCGTAGGGTGCAGTCCTTCAGGAACAGACTGCTCCAATGGCGGTCCCTCACAGGGTCTCAAGTGCTGCCACAGAACTTGCTCCAGTGTGGGCTCCTCTCTCCATGGGTCCACAGGTCCCTTCCAGGAGCCTGCTCCAGCACAGGCTACCCATGGAGTCACAGTCTCCTTTGGGCACCCACCTGCTCCAGCATAGGCTCCTCCAGGGGCTGCAGGTGGATCTCTGCTCCACCATGGACCTCCATGGGCTGCAGGGGCACAGCTGCCTCACCATGAGCTGCATCATGGGCTGCAGAGGAAACTCTGCTACAGCACCTGGAGCTCCTCCTGCCTCTCCTTCCTCACTGACCTTGGGGGCTGCAGGGCTGTTTCTCTCACATATTCTCACTCCTCCAAAAAGTTTCTTCCCTTCTTGATTACATTATCCCAGAGGTGCTGCCACAGGCTGATGGTCTCAGCCTTGGCACGCAGCAGGTCCATCTTGGAGCCAGCTGGTGTTGGCTCTGTCAGACAGAGGGAAGCTTCCAGCAGCTTCTCATAGAAGCAACCCCTGTAGCCACCCACTGCTGAAACTCTGCCACAAAACCCCAACACAGCAGTATTTTCTACTCTTCCCTTTTCTGGATGCAGCTATTTGATTTGCACTCAGAAGCTGTATCTTCCAACAAATATAAATTATGCACGTACTCTGTGTTATCTCTGTTTTCATGAAATACATATTTGCCTTCTCTCTCTGCAGTGGGGCTTCTACGTATGCAAAAAAAGAGGCTTGCATATGAGAGAACACCTTCCAGACACAAAGCTGGCTCCTTTCAGGCATGACTCACTCTGCTGCACCCCTCTTTGCCTCAGTCTGAGCCTGATGTGCTCCCAAAGTTTGAAGACCTGAGTTTGGGTCTTCCGAGGAAGTGCTTCAAACACCAGTGGGACAGGTGTTGCATCCCACTGTATAGTCTCTTGTGCCTCACTTACAAAATGCCTACTACTGCCAGTTCCCAAGAGTGAGAGGTGATAAATGGGTCAGCACAGGAGTTTTGCCAATGCTTAGATCCTATCTAGGGATCACAGCAGCTCAGTTACATCAAGGCTTAGCAAGCTTGTGAGCTCCTGTAAGCAAAACCTAGGCTCCAGTATTACAGTAACATAGACATCTACAGGCTGAAATGGGATTTGAACACAAGACTTGCAACAAGTATTAGTGTCACTGTAGTTGTTCGACACGGCACTCAAAGCAGCTTTTGAAGTACTCAGGTTCCAGGTGTCCAACACTTTAACAATAAAGTAATTGCACACATAAATGGCCAGAATTAGCCAGGTTTCATTATTTGCTGTGTTATGTACTAATGCAACACAACATCACAGTTATTGTAGTTTACAAATTGGTCCCTTTACAGTTGCTCCAGAGAGATGTAGGCTAATGAAGCAACATTCTGGCATGGACTCAAGAGGCAGAAACTTCTCTGTAGGTATTTTTAAATGACCCTTGCTTGAAGGATTCATGTTGACAGAATAAAATGAAGATCAGAATAGGCTCTCCAGTGAAGCAATTCTTCCTATTACAGCTATCCTTTACAAATCACATATATGTTCCTAAAGCTGTGCCTTCTGGAAATTTTGAGGAAATTTATGGGCCTTAAAAGTCAATGTTCTTAGACATCGTTAGACACAGAAGAGAGGCAAAATCCAGAACAGAAGACTCTCTCAATTACATGCTTAAAATGTTCCAGTAGCAAACACCCCCACATTAAACTAGATGACAACTAACTGAGGCATTTCTGATGTGCTCAGCTGCTTTGGTGCTACACAAGCAGAGATCATCTCTAAAATGCACAAGATCCAGCCTACAAAGGCCACTTTGTGCACCGTTTCCCTGAAACATTTTTTAGCAGTAGCAATTACTTGGAAATTAAGTTCTACTGCATTTGCCATTAGCTTCAGTGGAACCAGGCTTTCATCCATTTCATACCAGCTTTAGGGTTGTTTTTTTTCTGTTTTCCTATTTCTGGCATGATCCAGTTCAAAGAGTAGCTGCAATCTGTCATCTGTTGGATACTGAATGTATGTTGGGGGGAGGCAGGGGAATTAAAAAAACCCCAACCTGCCAAGTCTTTCAGCCTTCAACCTTTCATGCAGTACAAGGTTTACAACATGATTTAAAATCTGCATGTGTAGGAAATAAGGAAGATGGGCTGACTCTACACAGAAAATGGGTTTGGGACAGACACAGATTGATGGCTTTGTGACAATGACACTAAAGTTAATAGCTGATATAGGCAGACAACAGAGTCTATTTTAAATTTCAAATTGAACTCTGTGTTGCTCACAGCATCGTACTGACCATTCATTGCTAGACCTAATTTTTTTCTGGTAATGACTACAAGAAGCAGAATAGATAATGATGTGCACTGCAGAACACTTGGGAAATGGGATTAACTGATTTGCTTTTTTCTTTTCCTTGTTTTAAAAACAACAATTTAATGATTACTAGGGATGGCTATCCTTGAACACTCCTGAAGGGTAAAAATTAGTCACTCCTCTGGGAACATCTCTGTCGCCTTTCCTCTCCTCTTTGGAAGAAAGAAGGGGTGTAAATTGTGCTTGCAATAGACTGGGAAGGCTGACACTGCTAAAATATAAGACCTTGACAAAAACCCTGGAGATGATGTATCACCAGTCTGCTGGGCAGTTGCACTCCACATTCACATTTGCACACTGTAGATAATTTCTGCCTCTCAAAAGCCTGAACCCAAACTTCAAATGCAAATTGTCTTGGAGCTGGAAATGGAAACTTGCATGCACTGAACAGAGACAGTTATTCACATATTTAAATAAAAAGCTGACAAACAAAACCCAAACCCTTCAGTCCAGGGGGAAACATTTCTTTGCTGTCTGTTTCTGTCATTAATCCCTCCTGTTTATCTAACCTGCACTTCAGGGGCAGAGGTACCTCTTGGTTTTGTACATCTCCACCCACACAAATAGAGATCTTCATTGGCATACCAGTATATGGTTGATCACCAGAGACTTGACTTATTATGTGTCAGTGAAAGGCCTTTAAAAAAGCACACAAACCATAATACAAGGGGCTTCTGAAATTTTATATACATGGCACAGGGAAGCAATTGAGTTTGGGAATAAATATTTGTGCCTCAGACCTGAACACAGCCAGCACACAACATGAATGTTGCTGGCCTTATGCTACAAGTCTGGGCTCTGTCACTGAAACCACTTTTTTTGGTAGCTGCTGTGTTAATGTGTGGCAAAATGGTATAATGGTACATTCCATAATCTGCTTGAAAATTGTATTTCAGAGTATCAGCAGGCTGAAATTTCCACCTGTTTTCCTTATTCCTGTCTGTGACAGAAGTTTGCACATCTGAAGGATTTACTGTTTCTCTGCCTAATTTTTTGTTCAGCAGGAAAACTAGCTGAATTGTTCAAGTCAAGTTCAAAAGCTCTGATATGAAAGCCACATAGTCTTTGCTTGAATTTATTCCAGCTCCACTCTGGCTTTGTAAAACTAATTTAAATTATAGTGGTCTCTGCAACTTCATGCTGTAAAATACATAAATCTAACTGCATTTAGCTTAACTACCGTGAATTTGCTTATTACTTTCCAAATGGTATGGTGGGGCTGATAGTTTTTATAAAATCTAAGCTACCAAATGATTTTGATGAGAAATTGGGACTGTGGCAATCATAATTACACATGTAAAAACCCATTTTCTTCCCTGTGAGGAGAACAATCCCTATGTTCTATTTCTATCCCTTACTTCTGAGAGTGCTGGAGGGCATTTTAGATGTGGTTGCTCAGACTATTCAAGATCTTCAAAAAAGGTTCTTGTTTCCTAGAAAATAATTGAAAACTCCCACACCAAACAAAACTATATGTAACGTGTGTAAATGCTATAAAAGTAACGTGGTTTACATGACAATTTATAATGCTGCTTCATATCTGAGGCAAAATATGATCAGATATTTTACACGCTTAGAACAGCCCTCTGTGTCTGTGTTCCCTTAGTGCAGACTGTGACACCAGCTAACACTGCAAGGCATGCAAGCACTACAGCTGGTTTTGTTATGAGATGGGGAAGGGTGGACAAATAATAATGCATGTCCCATTAGTAAAAGGCTTCCTAGGTTCTATTGAATCAACAGACAGTAATCAGGTACCAGCTACTTCACTAGGAGATGCATCAAAACTAGGAGTGGGAGGCTTGGGATGTGAGGTGGGGAAGCAGGGAGTGAGAAACAAGGTACTGCTTCATTTCTTTGTCTGCTCTAATTCCTCTAATAGAAATTCCATGAGGGCGTGTTAACCTGAAGAGGAATTTCAGCAGCAAATCATCACAAAGAAGCCACGAAGGCCTCTTTAATACTTGCAGGTGGCATCCAGTCCAGGTGCTCTCAGGAGCTCATCATCTGACAGTCATCTGATAAACATGCTTTACAACTGTACAATCCAAAGGTGGAAAAACCAGTCAGGTCAGCTCAGTCCACCTCTCGCTCTGCCAGTCCAAGACAGGATTCTTTTTTTCCTTTTCCTAATGCATTTGTTTAGCCTTTTTGTGCTGTTTAGTTTTAAAATTTCCACACAACCCAAGAGGCATCTTCTAAACTGCTAGGGAAATCAGTATTTTGTATCTTAATGCTAAGAGGTTTCCCTCTTCACTGCTGTTTGGTGAAATAAGTTCTTGTTTACCTTCTTTCACTGTTCTATTCTACAGACACTCCAAATCACTCTAATTACCTCCCCTTTGCATCTACCCAAGAATTTCTACATTTAAGCCTTGTATTCACATTCACAAGTTATTCTAAAGATTATTCATATGGGAGCACATCAGTATTCCTCTCTTCTACTGTGTTAGTATCATGCTGACCCCAAAACTAATTCAGTATTTCATGCAGAATTACAGTATCAGAATTACTGGTTACAGAGCAAGAGCTCTCACGCTCTGTACTATGCAATATTTGGACATGCACCCCAAAACTGCAGTGGCTTTTTTCCTCTCACTGCATCCAAATTTATCTCTTTAATGCAGGTTTAAAATGTGTTTTCCCAAATCCCCTGTCATTGCCTCTATTTTATGGCCAGTGTATACTCACCCAAGTTTTGATTGTTGCTATATTTCTTTATATTTTCCCCTTATTGTTTGAAAGTCTTCCCATTCTAACAATGTATTTCAGCAACAGACTGTCTTCATGAACTTCCTCCCCCCTCTCCAGGACTGTAAATACCATTAAACCCTCTTTATGGCTATAAAAACAACTGCATTACTATCCATTGCTACTCAGACAACTTTAAAACCACCAATCTTTCTTCCTATTTAGGCAAATCTGAATTTATTTTTCAAGCAAGATTTCATGATAAGCACACACAGGCCTAGGAGAAAATTTTAGCACAGACATGTATGTAATCCAGAACATTGCTCTGTAGCTTTGTAGTATGTGCAGTCAGCTGAAAGTGAGAGCACAAGGGGCCAAAGAGGGCCTAAGCACATCAGGTCTCTTATAGGGTTCAGGCTGAAAAATCACAGTTTATACAACTTCAGCAGTGATTATCAGATATCATCAGCGGCTGGGAACACATGCAGAAGCAGAACTCCAATGAACCAGACAGCTTGCAAGTTGAACATGGAGGCATTCAATGAGCTGTGATGCTCCCAGAGTTAAGGAGGCACAGGGAAACGTGCCTCTGCTTATTTCCCTCAGGTACACTGGTGGTCTTTACTGGGCCTAGTCTGGTGAGAAGTGCTGGAAAACACAGATTCGGCTTCTGACTACATTCAATCAATACAAACACTCTTGCAGACTGGTCATAATGTTGTTTGTTCTGTTGTGTTGAAACAAATGCCAGAATGTGTCCCTCATGCAATATGAACAAAAAAAAAGCCTTAAAAATTACACAGAAGTTAGATTTAACAAGACAAAAGTTTCTCTATATTGTATCTATTTACCTCTTATATTCCACTTATCCATTACATTTTATTAAATAAAAACTGGCACTGGTACATATTTTTTGTCACTTTAATTAATATCTTGCAATACATATCAGTCAGCTTGTTCCTTTAACGTATCAAATAACCTTCCAAGTCAGGAAAATCCCCTTCCCCTTTAAAGCCCTGATGTTCTACCACATCAGTCTTCATTACTATTACATAAAGGGAATGAGAAAACTACTCACTTCCTTCCTCAAATATTTTTTCTGCACCGATGTATTTGTAAATTCATTTATAAATCTTCCATTTCCTCTGCTAGCATGAAGCAATTAAACTAATCCATCCTCTGTCAACCCCAGCTGACTCATAGTGTCTTTGGGTGTCATTGCAGATTTTTTTTTAATTTTTTTTTTTTTTTTTATCTTCAGGTCTTCTAATCTACATCTGGAGTTTACTGCTTCCACAGCAGTGGTCAGCTACCCTTCAGCTGTAGTGTTTTTGGCTTGTGCAGGACAGATGAAGTCTTGGTTCCTATGAGACCAGAATCCTTGTCTTCCTCCCTCTAAATCCACCCTCTAGTGATTACTTTGAGTAGCATTTGTGCACAAGTTCCAGCTTCTCCGTCAGTAAGAAATACTACAATCGGAGCAAGGTTTTTCTCTGTGGGACAAGAAGAATGGTCATGGATATGGCCTTGCTGCCTCTATGGAAGACAAGAGGAAAGATAAGCTCCTTTCATCTTTCCTAACAAGGCATAAATCTGCTCTGGACTTTTGTCTTCTTATGTAAGAAAAACCTTGGACTTTTGCAACTGCCTAGCAGGTACCTTCTGTGCTGTGACACTGAACCACACATTCAGTATCCATTATTTTGTCTCCAAAAGTGTTGGATTAATGGTTGCATTTTGAGAGTGTGTGTTAACTTGGAGTATTCCCACAAATATGCTATACAGTATTCTGTAGCATTCTGGAGCATTGTAGCTCCACACTCCCAAGTCCTATCTGGGCAAAACAAAGCTCCAAGAAATCCAAACCTCTCAAATATTTTTATATTCCAAAAATATTACAGTCTTATGCTCTGGTATTTGCTTTTGGAAGTGTCAGCATGTTTATCCAGCTTCTGCCTTATCAAAAATATAAAAATAGCCATAGAATCATAGAACAATTTAAGTTGGAAAAGACCTTTACAATCATTGAGTCTAACCATTAGTAAGCAGCTATTACTTATTACTAGTCACATGAAAATGACCCTTGAAGTGAAGAGGGGGCACTTCCAGAGCCAGTCAGAGCTCTGCGTGTTTAGGAGGGATAACATGTCCAGCACTGTTGCAGGCAGTAATTTTGAGAGCCACCAGCCTGGTGAGGAAAGTAGGGGAACACCAGAAGCATGAAGATAATTTCAATGATATATAATGATATAACAGTCAGTGATACATAAAACAAACACTGGAACATCTGTGTTTGTATTGCTTTACTGGTATTTATAAATACTTCATCTGGTGCCATTTCATTAACCAGCAGTTAAAGTTCAGTCAGCATTAACTAAAATATTAAATTTCAGCACATGCTGATGCCCAGTAATTCATTCAAGTGTTTTACAGCTGAGGAACTGCCACTTTTCTTGAAACTGTCATCTTCTTGGCCAAATCCTATACTTATTCACGGATCTGGTAGCATTTGAATTATGTTCACTACCCTTACTTTCATCTGTGTAAGTCAAAGTGTATGGTTTTGGTCCAACACCTTGCACAGTCCTGCCTTGACAGTATTTACTGTGATAATTTACAATTCTGTCAATTTCTGCACTTTGCAATTTAGCTACTGCACATCTATTCTGGTAGTGGTTTGAAGAGTTTCTCCTCTCTCCCAGATGAAAAACTGTAGTACAGACCTTGGCTACTGCTAGCAGCTGCACAGAGAAGGCTGAATATTTTATCACTCAGACATCTACTTGCAATACCTGGACTCTTATTCACATTTTAGGTAACTTTGTACTGCTTGCGTGTAATAAAAAAGTCACCAAACTTTAAACACATTTAGTAAGAAGACCTAGATACCATACAAGCAGCACAGTGAAGTCTAGACTAATCTCCATTTTCCATAATTGTTCCAAAAATAGAACAAAAATATGAAGAACTGAGAATTTTACACCCATAATTAAGATGATGGTTCCATTTCAAAATCCACTTCAAATACTTTTCTAGGGTGCTTGCATGCGTATCATGCACTAAATAGAAAGCTGCCACTACAGCTTGCAAATAGAAAAATGCATTTGCATTTTAAACCAATAACAAAGTAAAATCTCTACTTGCAGTCATCTCCTTTTCAAAAGCTTTGCATACAAAATAGTTATGACTCTCACAGCTGAAGAAAAAACTGTTATTTCTGACCAGCAAATCTGCCATAGTGGCCAATCTAAACAGGGAACAAACAATTCTGCTGCTGCCTTTGCCACGGAATAAGATATCCACTCTTGCATTTCCAACGTGGGAGAAAAGAGAGAGAGCTTATTTGTAAGGTGTTTTGACATCTACTCACATCTAAGTATTGTCATATTTACAGATCACTTTCAACACTGGTTAAACTAATCAAAACCAACATTTTCTATCACTTTATTTTCAATTATAAGACTGGACATCCATTTATCTGTTAATGTTTACAGCCTTTAAAAAGAAAAACAAAAGACAACTATATTGTACCTGTTTTCAGGGAAAAGTCACATATTGTTAACTGGGTGTGATGGGATCTATGATTTTTACCTCAAGCAGTAGACAAATGGGTTGAAATTATTAAAAAACAGAATTAAAGAGACTGATAGAACAACAAAACACCTGTGAGGGTGGTGAGACACTGGAACAGGTTGCCCAGAGAAGCTGCAGATGTCCTGTTCGTGGCAGTGTTCAAGGTGAGGCTGGATGGGGCTCTGAGCAACCCTGTCCATGACAGAGGCATTGGAACAAGATGATTTTTAGGGTTTCTTCCAACACGAACAATTCAATGATTCTATGAAGATCAGCATAACATTTTTAAATCCATGAACCTCAAATCAGTAAGTGTTCAGTATCAAACCATCAGACTGCCAAAAGGGTGTCTTTTAAAAGGATACCATTTAACTGGATGATTCAGGAGGTTCTGAACAAATGTTTCACACAAAACTACTATGGAGTCTGACTGGGATGGAATGAGAGTTAAAAGTGATACACAAGAAGCAATTCATTGAGGATCGTTAGTTTTAACTTGACAAATATTAAGAGTAAAGTGCCCTGTGGATTTGTACTGAAACTGTTGTTTTACGTATTTTTTCATCTGGAAAAAGAGACACATAGTGCACTGGCAGCATCTGTGGATAACAAAAATTTTCAAGATTATTTTCAGGGCAAACAAAAATTGTGAGGAGTAACAAAGTTAGAACAAAGAGAGATGAAGGTTCATGATTAACTCAAAATAATGAACTGCTCATATACTCCAAAGTTTACTAGGACTGACAGTCATAGGGAAAAGATTAATGAGGTCTTTACTCAGTGCATTCTCATAAACAAAACCAAAATATTCTAACCATACATAATGCTACAGAAATACACCACTGGTCAGAGTTGGTCACAGCCAGCATCGCTTCATGAGGCGGAAATCCTGCTTTTTAAACCTGATTTCTTTCTACAACAGGGTAACCCACCTAGCTGATCTAGGAAAGCCAGTACATGTAATGTTTTTGGACTTCAGCAAACCGTTTGGATACTGTTTCTCACAAAAGCCTTCTGGACAAAATGTCCAGCACACAGCTGGGTAACTGAGTTATGTGATAGGTAAGCAACTGGCTGGCTGGTTGGGCACAAAAGGTTATGTCGCAGTTTTGCAGACAGACAAGTGACAAGGCACCGTGTTCATGCACAACAGCCCGCTTTCATTACACAGAGTTGAAGGTCCGCGCGGTCGATCCCTGTGGGCTGAACCAGTGGCCACCCGGCCAACCAGCCAAGAGCTGCTTGTGTCCCCAGTGGCCTGGGCCTGCTCTCCAACAGTCCACACTGGTCCGATTACGTAACCTACTGTCAAGGTGCTTATATAATTGCAGTTATATCTTTATTATTTCGGTTATAAACCAGGGAGTTATAAACTGAGATTAATTATTATTGTGTATTACTGCAGGCCTGGGCCCTAGGGTATATCACCATGTCCCACAGCCATAGGGAGGAGGAGGAGAGAAGATCCAGCAGGCAGGAATTGTGCAGCAAGATTGATTTATTTAATTATTTTACAAACTCTTTTATAGACTTTTTTCTTCATAGTCTAATTGGACAAAGAGCCAGCCACCCCTTGGGGGTGATTGGCTAAAATCCTAAACATCCATTGTCAAAATATTTTTCTACTATACCATAAACAAGACTTTTCAAGGTTGGAGGTGGCTTGGTTGTTTACATTCCCTGCTACCTCTTCTCCGTGAGAGAAAAGTCTCTCACAGACTTAGAAAATAGCAAGAAAATCCTTGCTAGAAGCATTTTTGTGTCTACAATTGTGAGGCCTTCAGACCAGCTGCTGACCACCACAATAATTCCCCTTTTTTGTTTTTAAATATAAAAGCAGCATCTGTCATCCTCTGTCTCCAGGGCCCTTGGAGCCAGGGTGACAAACACGGCTCAAGGGCCTAGGCCCTTCGGCCAGAGATGTATCCCACTGTATCATTGGCGACATAACAATCATATCCAAAAGCTGTCAAATGGGATTACCAGTGATACAAACTCTCAAAGTGGCATGCGGCAGGCTTCTTAACTGAAAAGTTACAACTTAACAACTTAACTCTATGAACAGGAAACTTTAGAACCATGGGAAACTGAGAGCTGGAACGCCTTGATGGAAGAAGGCGTGCGAGGCTTTTGCCTGTGCAGGTGTGTCTGGTTGTGGCGCTGTCCAGGCAGGGCTGTCAGCAGTGTAGCGACGGTGACGATATCGCGGTGTTCCGAAGGGGGACGATGGCTCTGGGTCTCTCTTCTGGTCTCTCTCACGTCCTTTTTTGGTATACATTCTAGGGACAGCTCCAGCTCCGGTAATAGCGGCGTGCCTGCTGCTGTGGCAGCGGCAACATTAAGACTTCGTGGTCCACCGCTATTTCCAAGCATGACGCTTAAGCGGGGATCGGGTGCCTCTGACAGCGTGTCTGTCTTGGGCGAGCGTTTTTGTGATGGCTGTGCAGGCGCGTTCGATGTAGCTGCAGGACGCTCTGTTTCCACAGAAGCTTCGCGGCCAGCACCGCCAGGCATGGTCACAGGATGCCTGCTAGCAGCGGCTTGGCAGTGGCCAGAGACTTGGCAGCAGCTGGACATGGTCCTGCAGCGGCCAGCGTCAAGCGCTGCTCTGCAGCTGTCGGAGGCAGGGCACGGAGGGGCTGGGGGACACTTGTTTAACGCAGTGCGGCCACGCGGGGCGCCTCCACCGTTCGGCTCGCCGGCAGCGCTTTTCGGCAGCGGTACGTCCCGGCACGGGCAGGCGGGGAGGCTCCGCACGGCCGCACGGCGCTGCGCGGGGGAGACGCCCCGGCACGGCCCGGCGGCGCGGCCCTGCTCGGCCGAGGTGCTCTCTTGCGCGCCCGGCGCAGCGTCCACCTCCCGCTGCCCCCTCCTCGCTGCCGGCCTCCGTGGGCGGCACCCGCAGTGTTCCCACCGTCATCCTTGCATTATTCTCAGTTTTCAATTGTTTTAGCAAGTCCACTATAAGCCTCCAAGGCTTTATCACATTAATGGCTGTCTCGTCTCCTATGGAGGCCGCTTCGATTATAATTTTGCCAGCCCACTTCCACTTTTCCAAGTCTAGAGCAATACCCTCGGAGTCTGTGGCTCTTACACCATGTGATTAAGGCTCTTAAAGCCTGTTTGCCGTATTTTATCCCTTTTTTTTTGTTAAAAAGGAAGTCCATACCTGTAGTATGGGGTCCTCCGGTGCTGAAATCCATGCACCCATGCTGGCAATGTCTCCCAATCACAAAAAGGGAAAAAGCAAAAAAAAATAGAAGGGAAGGTCCGGACCAAGTACGACTATCCCGCCGTTCTTCACAGCTCAAAGGCTGCGGGCAGCTCTCCCCGCTGCCCTGGCTGTCTCCCCGCTATACCTGCAGCAGCTGTTGCATCATGTCCAGGGGTCACCAATTGTCGCAGTTTTGCAGACAGACAAGCGACAAGACACACCGTGTTCATGCACAACAGCCCGCTTTCATTGAGTCCTCCTTTACTTACACAGAGTTGAAGGTCCGCGCGGTCGATCCCTGTGGGCTGAACCAGTGGCCACCCGGCCAACCAGCCAAGAGCTGCTTGTGTCCCCAATGGCCTGGGCCTGCTCTCCAACAGTCCACACTGCTCCGATTATGTAACCTACTGTCAAGGTGCTTATATAATTGCAGTTATATCTTCATTATTTCAGTTATAAAACAGGGAGTTATAAACTGGGATTAATTATTATTGTGAGGCCTTCAGGCCAGCTGCTGACCACCACAATAAGGTTACAGTGAATGGGGTGACGTCAGACTGGCGACCTGTCACTGGTGGGGTTCTGCAAGGCTCCATCCTCAGCCCTGTGCTCTTCAACGCAGGACTGGAAGGAATGCTAAGTAAATTTGTTGGTGACACTGAATTGGGAGGAACTGATGACTCCCTCGGGGTCAAAAAGGCCCTGCAGAGAGACCACAACAAATTAAAGGGCTGGGCAATCTCCAACTGTGTGAAGTTTAACAAGGGCAAGTGCCTGATTCTGCACCTGGGATGTGACAGCCCTGGCTGTGTGTATAGCCTGGGGTATGAGGGGCTGGAGCAGAGCTGTGGAAAGGGACCGGGGGGTACTGGTCAGTGGAAAGTTGAACATGAGTCAGCAGTGCCCTGGCAGCCAGGAGGGCCAACCCTGACCTAGGAGGCATCAGGACAGCATCACCAGCTGGGCAAGAGAGGAGATTGTCCCGCTCTGCTCTGCACTGCAGATACTATAAAAAATACTGCAGACTGAATTGCAGTATCTGATTGCTGATTTCAGCCCTCTAGCTTACTGGAGCAACTTTCTTGTCTTGCAACTTTTCCTCTCTAAAGAGGCTGTTTGCACTGCAGAATGGCATACAAACACAAGCTTTTAAAATTTTTAATTGTATTATAAAGAAAATCCAGAAACACTTTCTTTATAAACTCCCCTATTTGCATAGCAATCCAAACTACTACTGTAAATTACTGAGGCTGTACAGCCCAAGTGAACCATGCAGGTAAAACTTATAGGATGAATCTTCTATAAAAACAAACCCAACACCATTTAAGTTATTAGAAAACAACCCAACATTTTAATCTTGAAGACTTTTCAAACATTACTGCAAGATCATTGTGGAAAAACATGTTACTTCTTAGAAGGAAGTTAAGTATATCCAAACAAATTTGTATCTTCTTCAGTTACAAAGTTTGATTTTCCTTGTTCAGTTCCTCATTGCCAACATGGCATTTATATCCCAAATAAGATTTCGTAACTGATCCATGATCTGCTTCAGCTGCTGATTCTTCTGTTTCAGTTTCTGTGGGAAGAGTTTATTAGAAGTTTTTTTGTGACCAGTTCAAATAGCGCACTCAAAAATTCAACAAAAGTTACAGTGCTATGAAATGCTATATGAATCTTTTTCTCAGCTGTCAGTGAGCCCTATTAGTGGGATAATACATCTCCTTTAAAGCACATTCTAAAAATACAAGAAAGCCTCAAAAGTTAAGGACCATTGCTAGAGGGGGAATACTGTTTCTTTTCACAGCAGCCTTTTATCAAAACACCTGACACCTTCAAAAGCTGGAGGCTTGTGGGGATCAGTCCTCACTTTGAAAAGTCCAAAAGAGAGCATCCTAAGTTGGAAGAAAGAATTTGGGGAGAAGGTAAATTTATGTTTTAATCTATGTTTTAATCTATAATCTATGTTTTATAAATTGAGTTTAGAGAAAAATGAGGGATTAACAGTACATATTTGAACAAAGCACAAGGTACAGGTGAAGCAAATCAAGCTTTTACAGCCCCTCTGCTATATAGGTCAACTGTGATGCATTAAGAGTCCTGTCTTGAAAAAGGTTTTCCCAATCATGCTGAATTCTTTAAAATTGTGTATCTGTTTTTACAAACTGCAGAAGCATTTGGAGGAACAGAAGAACGGCAGACTAGCTTTTATTGGTTGCATTGCCAAAACTTAAAAATTATGTCTCTACAGAAAAAAGATCAGGGCACTAAGACATCACACAATTTCCCTAACCTGTCATGTTTCACAATAATACCCATATTTATTGTCTCATTTATGCATTTTCCTGCTCAAATCAAAGCCGTTGAGAACTAAGTTAGGTTGTTGTTGACAGTACACAGTCTGTCCTTTATTTCATTCGGATTTGATAAGATGTCAGCCTTCTTACATTAGAGATCAAACTACTTATTCATTAGGGAAGTCCGGAGTTCCAAGTGAAGTGAAAGCACAGGAAAGATTTGCTACCATCAAAACAGAACAAAATGTTTCAGGTTTGATGTAACTGTTATTTGTACTACACAAATGGCAACACATTAAAAGCGTAACTCAAACCAGTAATACAACTGAAGTATTACTGGAACAGAGGTAAACTGAAGCAATATCCTGAAAATTAGTCTCCTGAATTTTGATGCAGACAACACAACAATATTTTTAAGTTGCCAGCTGGTCATCTGGGAAAGAAGTCCAGAGAAAAAAAGGAAGGCTATTCACTTCAGACCTGTAAAAACAGTTTGAAGTAATATGGCAATTAGGCTTAGATTGCATGGGAAACATAGTAAGGGAAATACTCCTGAACACAGACTTTGCGGGACACATTCCCTGGAAGAAGAGACAACAGTCAGATCCAGACTCCCAAGAAGGATACAAAACCAGATGTAGGACAGTTCATGTGCACTAACATGGAATTTCTAATCAAGCATTTGACAGACTAAAAAGTGTTTTAAAGATAACTGTGCATTTATCTAATGCTTCTTTCTTTTCTGTTTGCTGATCCAAAGACTTCACAACATACAGCAGAGATTCAGCCCCTAAAGACAAGAGTGAAAGCTAAGAAGCATGTAGTTATCACAGCATCCAAATGACAGAGTTGCAAGTGTCTTCCTACAAAAGGTCATAAACACAAGATCTTGATGCTTGAGAAAGCACAAGAGGGATGAGATAAACAAGCATGTTCCTACCTGTGGCATTTTTTAACATAATTCTGTTTGCCATCCTCAACATTCAATTCTAGAGGAATCAGTGGCTGCTACATCAAAACTACTAGTTTAATGCAAGCTCTAACTCCCTCATATGGAGGGCATGCCATTCCAAGCTATTTCAAAACCTTTATCAATGGAAATGAAGGCTGAACAGTTGGTGATGGTAATTCAAATCACAGACAGAAATAAGAATCACTGACCTCTCTCTGATAAGCAGACTGTGTTCTCTCTCCATCCATGTCTCATTGTACTGTTACTCACATGAACTTTGTGTAAGTTATGCCCAAAAGACTCATTCTGTAAAACTGTTTTCCTTTCTAGTGAAAGTATTGACACTGTAAATTGTTTGATCTTTATTTGATGCTAGACAAGGGAACCTTCAGGCTGGATTTAATTTGTTTTCAAAGCATCTGTAAGGACAAGAAGTATAAAATTGTTTCTTTATTTATCTGAAGATAATTTTAGATCCTCATCTTTAGTGAAGAGCTAATTTCTTAGTTCTTCTACTTTTTCTAGAGCTAGAAAAAACATCTAAGATGAAGCACCATCCCTGGGTTGCTAGGCTGTTGAAAGAATAAAGAGATGAGAAAAAAATCCACTACAGAGAGCAGAGTCTCCTAATTGAAATGCATATAGTGATCTTCGTTACTGATCTTTGACAGGCAGTGGTCCACACCACAAAGTACTACATAATTAATATGTTCTGCACCACTGGAAGTGCTGGCCTCTGCTTAAGACTTTGCTGAGCCAGTAAGAACATCTCAACTCAAGTCTAACCTTGAAAAGATAGGTGAAATGGCTTTCTTGGGAAATGGGTGAGATCTTTAAGCAGCTTCTGCAGCAATGACAAATTTTCATTTGAACAGATTGCTCGCAAGTTGTCTCCCACTCTTTCCTCCTTCTGTTGAAATGACTTAATTGAACTCTAGACTGCTTCTCAGCATTAACAGTTGTATGCAACAAGAAAAACTACTTCATCCTACATACATGATTTTATCTTCTGACTTTATCTGTTTTAAGATAGCACAGAGAAATTCTATGAGGCTGTTTATAATGAGTTTAAGAGACCTAAATTCAAGTTACATCTGTGAGGCATGTTTCAGTTAGTCCCTCTCTGTCACAAAAGTGATCTGACTGAAAACCAGCCCTTTGGTGATACTAATATTCAATAGGATCCATTTTGAC
Source organism: Aphelocoma coerulescens (assembly GCF_041296385.1). Taxonomy (NCBI): domain Eukaryota; kingdom Metazoa; phylum Chordata; class Aves; order Passeriformes; family Corvidae; genus Aphelocoma; species Aphelocoma coerulescens. Next base: position 153,957,755 of record NC_091015.1, on the reverse strand, counting down.
TGACCTTGCAAGTATTAAGGCCATCATGATGGAGTTGGCAAGGACTGCACCTTCCAGTAACCAATGAAACCTTAGTTGGCTTAGGTCAGGTAGGTCATTTATGAAAACACTTACTGAAGCACAAAACCCCCATAAATGAAACAAAGTGGGAGAACCATAACATACATCCAGAAAATAGCTGTCTTTCAAGGAAAAAAGCTGCCATAAAGAACCCGTCGTGTTACAGGCAGATTTGGGTTCAGTAGGACACAGTAATTTCAACTTTGACCGAAATAAATTTTTTACTAAAAGTCATTTTTGCTTCACTTGCATTTCATTAGAAATCAGTGCTGTCTAAACCAATTCACAGCATACAATCAGAGATGTATCAGAACCTTCTTTTGCGCACTGTTCTTGATTCCCTCCTCATTTTAAGCTCATGTATTCTTCAAATTTTAAAACTAAAACATCATTGTGAGTCATTATGCTGCACTCAATCCATTTGTTAGAAATCCTTTCTTCAGGCAAAGAAAATAATGTAAACACTGTGGAAGAGTAAGATCATGTTCTAACTGGTGCCTGTAAAAACATCAACAGTACTTGCTGATATTGTACAGGCTCTTCTTTTGCTTAAGAAAAAAAAGAAGCAAAGATCTGTTTCCAAGTTGAAAATCTTATGCAGAAGACCATTCTCCTGAATGCTGTGCCAGCTATAGTTTTTATCTGCTCCATTCAAGATCTACAATAGTACAGGCCAGAAGGATACCTCAGTGTAACATTAAATATTAATAACTGCAGTACCTTTACTTGCATAAATCTTAACAAAATTTTTAAAAAATTATGTTTACTTTGTTGATTAAGACTCTACTACAAGAGATGCAAGAGAATTCGCATCACATTCTTTCCCATGAGCATAGAATCATGGAACAATTTGGGTTGGAAGGGACTTCTAAAGGTCATCTAGTTCAACCCCACAATAAGCAGGGACATCTTCAACTACATCAGGTTGCTGAGAGCCCTGTCCAGCCTAACTGTGAATGTTCCCAGGGATGGGGCATCTACCATGTCTCAGGACAAGTGTTTTATCACCCTCAGCCTAAAAAATGTCTTCCTTATATTTAATCTAAATTGGCCTTCTTTTAGTTTAAAGCCATTACCCCTTGCCCTATTGCAACAGGCCCTGCTATAAAGTTTGTCCCCATCTTTCTTATAAGCCCCCCTTCGGTACTGAAGGGCTGCTGTAAGATCTTCCCAGTGTCTTCTCTCCTTCAGACTGAACAGCCTCAACTCTGTCAGCCTTTCCTCATAGGAGTGCTGTTCCATTGTTCTGATAATTTTTGTAGCCCTCTTCTGAACCCACTCCAATAGGTCCATGTCTTTCCTGTGCTGAGGAACCCAGAACTGGACACAATACTCATGTTACTCCTTCTGACTATTAAACTGCTGTAGGAAGTGATTCTTGAAAGTCTTATGAAGGTGACAGTGGCCTCCATGTTTCCAGGTAAGTCAAGCCCAATAAATTTCTAGAGAAAAACAATGTGTGTAATAGGAGGGTGACATTTATATGGTTCTTTTTTTAAATGAATGCTTAATGAAATCTCTGAAGTAAGAAGGTGGAAAAACCTGCTTTTTTCTTTTTTCCTTCAGTAGTCAAGAGACTATTACAACATTATAAGCATTTAGCTGGAAAAAAATATGGAAAAAATGCCCTCAACACTTTGCTTGAACTGTCTTAAAGCTGCCAAGTGATGTCTTAACTTACGGCTGCTCAATTGATACCAAGGCTCACTTTCCATCATAATAAACTCATATATCAATCTAGTTACAATTTTTCCCAAGGGTATAAAAAACATTCATCACTAATACAGTAACTGCTGTGCAATTAAATATTAACACACTCATTGTCCAGTATCTACAGCTTTTCCTGATGTCATCCACAGGCGTGACTGTTCTACACTTAGCAGAAATGAGAGACTTAGTTTTCAGCCTTGCTCCTCACCTGACAGCTGAAAGGAAAACTGCTTCTTCTGCATGTGTAACCCTGTGTTCCTGAAACAAACACAAGCACCAGTGACAGCCTATGCTCTGCTGCAAGCTCAGTACTTTTCACCTACTGACCCATACTGTTGTTCTGAGAGGAATAAACACATTCATTCAAATAGATGGATGTTTGCTTCATACCAATTATTTATCGTTCAGCAATGAGGTCTGAGGTCTTATTTACTGAGTACCAACTAAGCTCTGTAGCTTGTAATGGAATTATTCAATCCCCAACGTGCTTCTCCACCACACTTCTCAGTGTTACATCCCCATTCTTAACATGAAAATCCCACAGATGTATGATCCTCAGTTACAGATGGCAAACTCAGTCACACGAACACTACAGATAAAACCGCAGTGCTGCCAACTTTGTCCAAAGACATTTAAGATTCATGTTCATCTCCAAACTTCATATTTTAACAGCTTCCCACATATTCAAAGCTACCATGAGCCATAAAGGGAAGAATGAACAACCACCACAGATAATTTGTGGCAGAGAAAAAAAAATTCAGCTCCCAAGAGCTGCCTTAGTTAGTTACTCACTACACACAACAAATCCTTCTTTCTCATTCCCAAATTCCCTGCTTGCTCAATAGCGTAATGCCAGTTACGCAATACACAAACCAGGATTTTTATAATCTTATTTACTACAATACTGATTCAATCTAAATAGTACCTAGTCTGCAACAAAAGCAGAATAGCTCAAAGGATTCTTCCAGAAAATAAAGTGGGAAGGGGGGAAGAGGAATCAAATATGATAATGCAATAAAGGTTGTATAATATACATCTGTATGAGGACAAAAGGGGACAATTGGGATTTTACAGGCAGCTTTATGTTCACTTTTTCCAAACTTTTTTCAACTTTGTAAGCATGATATGGTTTGGATATAGGATGCAACGTGAAAAACTTTGTGGGCAACATTTTATACAAAACTGGAAAGGAAGTAATTATCTGGAACAAAAATGTGTCTGAATGCTGAGAAAGCTGTTTTATGACATAACAAGACCACTCTACTTAATTTTCTATTGGAGAGGGGGGGATGCTTCTGATGAAAAAGGAAACATTTCAACTCATCTGCAAGAAAGGCGAGGAGGTAGATCCAGAAAATTACAGGCTAGACAGCCTAACCCCTGACTCCTGAAAGACTATGCAGCAAATTCTTCTGGAGGTCACATCTAGACACAGAAATGATAAGGTGACTGGAAACAGTCATACTGGATTTCCTAAAGATGCCTTGTGCCTGACCAGCATGACAGCTTTCTATCAAGAAATGACTGTGTGGCAAAGGGAGAGCAGAACATTTTCTTCACTTTCATAAAGTAAAATAATTCATTAGTCAGACTTTTGACACAGTCTCTCATTGCCTTGTAGCCATATTGGAGAGATGTGGTTTGGATAGGTGAATTACTGGGTTGACGGAAAACTGGCTGGACTACGGCATTCTAAATGCTGGGATCATCAGTATTAAGACCAAGTGCTAGTTGGTCACTCTTGAAGTTTCTCACGACTGATACTAAGGTAAACATTCTTAATATCCTCATTAATGACTAATCCACACATAATGACTCAATCACCATACCAAAGTTATCAAATTGGTGGACAGTGACAAACCGGGGGAAGTGAAAAATATACTCAGTGGTGGGATGTTGGATTCAGATGGACCTCAACAGGTAGGAAAGGCAGGCTAACACCTATCTCAGGAACGTCAATTAAAGCAACATCCTGCATCTGCTCACAGAATAAACCCATACAACAGCACAGGCAGAGGGCTGACTGAATAGAAATAAAATTTGCAAAAAAGGATCTGAGGTCCTTTTTGATAATTTCTGACAAGTTGAACATGAGACATCAGCAGATCTGCTTTGCAACAAGGAAGACAAACTGCACTCTGCCCTATATTAGCTGGAGTGTACCTCTCAGGTCAGGTGAAACTATTATACTCTACTCTATTTGTCTCTGGAGAATGATTGTCCACTTTGGGGATCAATACAAAGCTCTATCAGACTGGATAATGCCTAGTGGAAGGCCACCACAATGATTAAATCTGTGTTTGTTCAATCTCAAGCAGAGAAGGCCATAGGGCAGGACCACAGTGCTATCTTCAGCTACCTAATGAAGCTCACAGAAAAGACAAAGCTGGACTCTTCTTGAGTGTACACAGCAAAAGGATGAGGGGCAGTGAATATACAAGTTACGACAAAGAAAATTCCAAAGCAACATTACGAAAACTTTCACAGTAAAAGTCAACCCTTAAGAAGGGTCCAGAAAAGATGGAATTTCAGTCCTTACAGATATTTGAAATACTACCAGATATGAGCTCGAGCAGCTGGATATAACTTTGCTGGTTGGTCCTGTTTTGAGCAGGGGCCTGAACCAGGTAGTCTCCAGACCTCCCACTGAGCCTAAATTCCTCTGATTCTGCCATTGCAGATAGTCAGTTTGGGTACTCAAAAAATGATGGAACTGCCTCCAGTGCAGATTAATCTTCCCAGAAGGTGTCCAAGTAATGAATTCTTCCCCTCTTGCCAAAGTATTCCTTGGTGCACGCTCATATTTTGGGTAAAAAAGGACTCTACACATACAAAACAAATTAAAATACATGCAAATGGTGTGAAAGGTAGTTTAAAAGGAATTTAGGTTTTTGGCATAGTCCTAAAAAACCTCAGCTGCAAGGCATAATGTTTGTGTTATCAAAAAAAGCCCAGAGCTAAACTTGTTACAGCTTAACTTAAAAATCTGTCACGTAGATTGTCTTTTCCTCTCTTAGCAAGATCACTGTTAAACACTTAACGAACACTAGTTAAGAATATCAAATATTATTGTTTTCTAAAGGGTCACTTGGAATGTTCTACTGCTATTTTGCTTCATTTTCATCCAAACGTACTTACCCTACTAATTATGTGATGGTTTTCCTAAGTGCTTCACTAAAACCAGACCTACAGCATGAATGAAACCTAAGCTGTACTTGCTCCACTTCTAAAAGCAAGCAGTAAAGAAAACCATTGATAAGGCAGCAATACAGATTAAATAATTCTCAATTTTTGATTTGCATTTTCTGTTTCAAGTCTTGTCAAATGTGCTATAAGACCACAGACTGAAGGTGAGACTGAAATCTTGAAAATACTACTGATGCTTCAACACTTAAAAGGTGAAAACTTAATAGATAGAATATTAAACACTAGAAGAACATGAATAGAAGAGAGGAAATCTTGGTACCATCTCCCATTTGCTGCAAATACATTAATTTCAATGAAAACTGGATCAAGACAAGTACTAGAAGACCAATGCAAATGCTAAACTGATTCTGTAACAGTAATTTATTCCAAAATAAAGTCAACCACCTCAACAATTTACAAGCCCAGAAAGCATATACAAATAAAAAGGAATAAGCTACATTTTTGGGAACTGCAGGAGAGAATTGTTTAAGACGAGACAGAGGTAGTCAGTGCTCAAGAAATGGTTTGTTTTATAATAATGGTACAAACTTCTTATTGCAGGCAAAACTCCCTTGTGTTATAAAGCTTAATAGGTTTTACTTAAACCTACAGTTGCTAATTATTACTGAATTGCTAGGACAGAAATTCATTGCCTTGTAAACTAATCTATATTTTAAATTAACAGACAAGTACTTACATAGCCAAGGTCAGCACATTAAACTTTCTGACCTAAAAGGTAACTCTAATGTAGCAGAATAATTAATTAAGACCAAAAGATGTCACAGTAAACCAACATCAAAAAGCTCCTGCAGTTTTTAGGAACTCTGATACATTAACAGGTTCTCTTGCCCCATGAACAAGATGGTGAGTATAGGAAATACCTTATGCTCCCCTTCTCCACTGAGGATGCTCCCTTCTCAGACAACTGCAGTAGCAAATCAAAGCTGCTATTTTTCAAGTCAGTGTTTCATGGAATGAGGATATTTTTGTGTGAGAACATATGATCCACAAGGTTTGTTAGAGCTACTGCTAGCTTTGGCAGTGCTCCACACTGTGGGGCAGTTAGTACCTTTCACATACATCCAGAGCCACTAAAGAAAATCAGGCTGGGATACCACAGCAAGAAGGGAAAAATTAAGAGCCAGGGCAGGTCTAAGAATTATTTCAAAGATTGCAATAGTGTCAAAGTATTGGGTTATTGCAATAGTGATTTTTTGGTACCAATAACATGCAACACTGAAAAAATAATGCCTATTACAGCAAAAAGGATTAGGAGAGAACAGGACAAGAAGCTGAAGGAAGAAAAGATATGGTCAAGAATATAAAAAGCTTCTTTAACTATCATGTTGGTTTCCCTGTCACAGCATTTTCATCAATATTTTGTATTACTAAAGTTTTCCTAAAATGAATTAATCAAATTGAGTTGGAGGTGGACATTACACACTACAGAGGACTGAAGAGCTGTCAAGTTTGCGAGCTAAGAATCAGAGTAAGCCCTCCTTGAGCCCAGCAGCCAGTGTTAGAAATTAGACTGATTATCTAATTCTAGTGATTTTTCTTTGCAAAAAGAAAGAATTTATGTATTTCTAGTCATAAAAGCATTTCCTCATCTGTAATGTATTAAAACTTGAACTTTGAAAATGGTAGTAGATGTGCTCATGCAACTGGAGGGAGACAAAAAAAAATCAGTGAACTTTCAAAAAACAAGTTTAACTTCCTTTTGCTGCAGTTACTAAGCATTTGCCCACAAGAATACTAGAGAAAGTTCAACTATCTCGTAAAGATTTACTGTGGAAAATCTGGAAATTAGGCCTAGGCATTTAAGTATAAATACAGGATTTCAGACCATATTTAAGTGAAGGTTTCAATGCATCCTTAATTACCAGTTTGCTATCAATGGTAACACCATCAACCTTTTTAAGGTTCAGAACTCTTCATAAAAATTTATGAAATTATTTTCACAAGATCACGCCAAGGAGGTTTAAAACCATATTAGCATACAAATACAACAACAAGGGCAAAACTATGTCATAGAACTATTAAAACCACAGCAAATACGGACAGTTAAGCTTATTAACACTTTAAGATTGCAAATAAATGTGCATAAATTCACAGTACAATATTACATACAATATAATAGATACAGCCCTGCTACATCAGCACTGAAGAGAAAGATTACAAGACGAAAGCTGACAGCTGCATTTCTCTAAATTCACGTAGTCCTCATTTTCTCCTATACAATACACATGCATTTTTCTAAATAAATGGGTTATGAAAAATTCAATACATGTACGATTGTGGAAGACAAATTAAAATATTGGAAATATTTTAAAAGCCAAAAATCCATCAATTATTCATTTCACAAATAAACATTTTATTCATTTATTTCTTTTGTTCAGTTATTTTTGTAGATTATAACTAATTTTTACTGAGCATTTACAGATATTACATCTATATAAATATTTATTTAATTGTATATTTGTATTTTACAGATTGAAGAAACAATGTTCAAAATTGTGGTCTGGTAAAACAACATATTTTTAATCTCAATATTATATTAGCATTTACTACAGCATAATTACTTTTAGATTTGAATCACTCTTTACTAATTGTATCCAGTTACACAATGCCACTCAAACTGAAAATTTAACATTTTAACTCATTTAGCATTTATAATTCATAGTACATTTTCTCTGAATGTGTGAAGATTCAATAAATGTTCCTCTTTACAGTATGCCTCAAACTGTCGAAATACAGAAGGTAGCCCTGAAATTTCTCACAGAATTGTAATAATATTTACACATCTGGTGTTCAATATCAATTATTTTAACAGCTAAGGTAAGTTTTGAAGATAAGTAAGTTCAACAAGCACCTTAGCTCAATTTGTACTTTCAATATCTAGTGGGTTACATATAAACATAACACACTGTATTCATAAGAATATATGTCATTTTAAAAGAGAGGCGAATTAAAATTGTTAGGAAACCTAAACTCCACTGCCAGTGGTACAGCTAAAAAATAGTTGTTTAACTAAAAGGTCAATTCTGAAGTATTTATATGCAAAAAGTATTTATCTACAATTTTGATAGTAGTCATCACACATTCTGTATTTAGCACAGCAATCTTGAAATTTAAGCTTTGTAGCGTGAAAATGACATTTCTCATTTTATGCAAATAAATTACAACTTTGTTACCTTATTTACTTCCATGATTTCCCTTCTCTCTTCACTAGCAAAACGAAGCTGACTTGCAGCACCACGATCATCATGCTTGGAGCCATCTTCTTCAACATATGGAATAAGTTGCTGTGAAGACAAGAAACATCAGCTTTAGAGAAAAAAAAAACGAAGAAAGGGAAAAAAAAAGAAAAAAAAAAGAGAAGAAAAAAATTCAAAAATCAAATCCAGGAAATACATAAGGTACTACCATTTTCTCCACAGGTTCTAACTGCCCAAGAGAAAGTGGAGACAAGCCTGCTTGCCACCTCAAACCTAAGGGCCTTGGAATGACCTCAGTTGGTTCTCCAGGAAAACAATGAGCTTCAAAAAGACACATTCTCACACATTACCAAGCCTAGACCAAAGATATTTCGTAACTGCAGGCAGAAGTCAGTCTTTTCATTTTAAGATGTTTATCATGGATAATCCTTGTAGTTTTGAATTCCGCAGATTGGGATTTTTAAATTTACTATTCCACACTAAGAAATGAAACTGCAAACATAAAGTTATCATTTTTATAAAGCATTTTAGTGATATACTAAATATAATTATGACTGGCTTTACATAGCTATTTGGTTAATACTCTAGTTATGACTTGCTATTTTAATGAGCCTCTGTTTGGCTACTCTTAAGACGAGGCCCACAGTTACCCAAGAGTTTTTCTTGAAGTATTTCTCACTGTAATCTCCTCAGACACACAGTATCATAGTTTGGTTTCGGCTGGAGAAGACCATAGTGCACTGTCTGTTTTGTAAGCTTCAACAAAGCCAAAAATCCTTGATGAAGAATTTCTTAATGAATACTACTGTATGTTTCCTTCCTAAAAAAAAAAATAAATCAAAAAAGAAACATACTAGATACAAAACAAATACTTGCTTCTGTGTCAGAACACTCCCAAGCTACTAAAAATTTCCAAAAAAATAATACACCCATGAAGTCCATAGTCTGGCATTGTTTTTTCTGTCCTGGACTATGCAAAATTATATCCATGTTCACATACACACTACAGAAAAATGGAAGACTAGTATTGATAAAAGTGAGCAAGAAGACATTCATTTAAAAGCCTGGGAGCAAGCTGCTCATCAAGTGCATATTAACTTGTTACTTAGGTTGCAATGTAATGTTACAAAATGTTCAGTGCCTTCAGCACTCTGATGGAAAACTTACTTTGATTTAACCCACTGAAAATTTAATTCCTTTCTCTCCAAAAATTTTTGCAGCCATTCTTACTAAACTTAGCAAAATGGACAAAAGCTACCACAATAAAGTCTGCCGTGAAAAAGTAGTAAATGTTGATCACTTACTACATTTGCAGACCATAAAGAAGAAGTAGTGGGGCTGCTATACGCTCCTGGAAAAAAACTCTCTCCGATGGAAAAATTAAGTAGCACTCAAAGTAGAACATTTCCTTTGAAGACCTCCCTGTCTTTCAGAAAAGGTAATAGATTAAAAAAAGAACCAAACAACAAACCCACAAAGAAAAGTTGAACTATACCTAATACACAAAAGAAGCCGGAAATGTAATCCTTGTAGGCAGATCTCCTTCACAATTATCTCATGCCTTGCTATGTTGGTTAACAGAAAGTTAGTAACACCTATTACACATTAGTACACATTAACAGAAAGTATGAGAACATTTAAAATATCAGTAATAATGGAATACTAGTAGGTATAGACTTCTCTAGACTGTGCAAAAAAAAAGAGTTTTGTTGATATTCTGTAAAGACATGATTAGAATATTGGCCATTAAATAATACAATTGAGACTACTATTGAAATACTGTAAGAAGAATTTAAGAAAACTGATCCAAGGGGAATGGTGTGCCACTGCCATTGACTCTAACCAAGAAAAACATGAGGAGGCAGGCATCTACTAACTTCAGAGCAGAAAAGACTAAGCAGATTAAAAACAAAATACTCCAACTATCCATAAAAAACTCTGCTGTGACTAAGTTATCAGTGAAATCTTGCATTAAAAAAGCCTGAAGTGACTACACATTTTCGCTATGGAGATTCTTTTTCATCCTGGTAACGGCAAAAAAATGTGAAAAGTTATAAAAAAACCCCAACCCCACCTCATTCCATTGATATTGGAAAATAAGACACATGAAAAACTTTTAAAGAGGGCACAAGTATTTGGTTATTGCACACAAGTCAACACACCATGAAAACAGGTTTTATTTTCTTAAATGGGAAAATTAACTTATTACCTTGCTTGCTGTCAGGTTTCCACATATATTTCTCTGAAACCCTTGTCAAAAGTCAGCGGCTGCTAACTGAAATAGTAGTCTAGAATGAACTGTACAGAATGGACTTCTTCATTTATTTATTCCTATTCCGTTAAGAGACTCAAACTTCAAATACAATGTCTAAATAATTAAAATTCAATGGACAGTCAAAAGTCCATCAATAAATTGTCTCAGGATCCAGAGGTCAGTAAGTAAGGAATTTCAAAGTTCTGGTTAATATAGAGTGGTAGAAACTCAAATTGTAACAAAACCCAGAGTTTAAGAGTATTACTAGAAATTAGAAACAACTTATGAGGAGGGAAGATGACATTTAGATTTTATGAGCAACAGCAGTTTTGTTAAGAAAAACTCTGGTCAATCCTCCTCCCAGGAAGTTTTATGTTGTAACTTTTCTATCACCACTGCACATTTAGGTTTGGTTCATACTGGCCAGCAGGTTAGGAATAGCTGAGTGAGGGAATTATGGAGGCACAGACTAATGGCCAGAGAGAGTAAATAATACTTATTATTCAGGAGCCAGGCTGACAGGTGAGAGCTTAAAGCAGGCCTTTTCCCACTTTTTTCAAAAAATTTGCCCTGATCCTCTTTTTTTTTCCTAGGGGAAACAAATTGGTGAAGATACCAAGAAGCCAGAGGAAAAAAGACTAAAATTTTAAAGTAAGTTTGCTTTCTCAGAATCACAGAATCAATTAGGCTGGTAAAGACCTTTGAGATCAAGTCCAGCTTACGACAGAACACCGTGTCAACTAGACACTAAGTTTCACAATCTTTCAATGAGCTCTAATTAATAAACAGAATTCAGTTCACTGAAAAATTCCAGTATCATGAAAACTTGTTATGAGTCTCCTGCAACTGAGATGGATGGATGATTTGCTATCCAGAGTGGTTATTCTGATTTGCAATTTATACATAAATAAAGATACTTACTTCTATGGGAACGGGATCGAGCCCAGCACAGTTTTCATTGCATTTGTCATAGACTAATCTCAGTTTTCTGAAGAGTATTGATAGCTGACGGAGATGTTCCTGCAGCTTTGCCAGTCTGTCTTGATATGTTGCAGTATGATAAGTAACACCATTTGGTAACTTAGAGAACCAAAACATTAAAAATATTACAATAAAGCTTCTGTCACATGAAATAAATAAACTCAAAGATATCAGACAGGTTTTTGTATATTTTAAAATAAGACAATCACACTTTTCCCATAGCAATCACTGAAATTTTTATTTTCTTTACAAGCAAAATTATGTATTTTATGTACTCAATCACTGCTGTCAAACACCCTCATGTATTCTACACTTTGGTCATTGTCAATAGCTCTGACTTTTCAGTGAGTGTCTTCACAATGCTTAAATATGACGCCATTGTGATCCAAGTATTATGCTTTGAGATTTTGTGTTTCAACCCCAGGCCACTCAACTCAGTGACACAAGAGTCATGAAAATACAGAAGGAGTGAGAGTGATTATTTATCTTGTACACTCCACAGAGAGAACACAACAAAAGTTTCTATGTTTTCTCAGTAAGTAGACACAAACAAGGATTATGTCCATTTTCCTAACAAAAAAAAAAAGTTTTACGTGGAAAATATTACAGAAAAAGATCAACGAAAATTCCTGTACATTTACTCCCCATATGTTAACATAAACAGAGAAACGTAACTGACATACGAACAGACTTCATTATACATAAAAAGAAACACGGTTACTAAGCGTATTTAGAGTTTTTTTATTGTGGGGGCAATGACAATTCAGCATTTCTGAATTTTCACAATCTTCACTTAATGTACAGGAGTAAGCAAATATATTAAGAGTAGTACTCACTTCTTCAACCAATCCTCCTTTTCAGAGCAGTTTGATCGAGTTTTCTAGATGACCTAAGGCATCTCCTGAGTCTATATATACTGGCAGTCGGTGATAAAAACACGGCAAGTTGAGTGCATAATGAATAGTTGTTTCTCACCTGCATATTCCTCAGTAACTGGAAGATTTCCATGGTTCGAAAGACAATGTCCTGCACGGTCTCCTGGCCGATGCGGCAGAGGGAAGCCGTGTTCACCTCCCTGGCAGCCTGAGCCTGCGTCCCAGAGAAAGCTCCCGGCGGCATCCCCGCCCCAGCCAGAGGGGGGGTCGACATCTCCTGGCGTTACCCAGTCACACTGGGGCGAGCTGCACAAAAAAAGTGATGATGAACAGCCAAATACTTGTTTGAGTCTATCCTAGCAAACTTCTGTAGAGCGGCCATCCCACTCCTTTTCCCTGTACGCGGCTCTGTCCAACGGATGAGGCCGGCTCAGCGCAGCACCCCTTGGTCCGGACACCGCTCCCTGACCCACCGCAGCTTTGCCGAGCGGTGGAACTGCGGGTGCCCCTCACGCACCTCCCTCCCCTCAGAGCGGGCGCGCCCCTGCCCGATCCGTCCCAAGGGGAACACGACAGAGGTTTCTGCCAAGCTCCAGCAGGCAGAATCGCAGCCCTGGGCTCCGGGACCGGCACCTGCCCGACCCTGACCCACCCGCTCCCGGGGCCGGGGCGAAGCGGTGCCCCGGACCCTCAGCCCACCCCCGACCCCACGCTCCCGCCCGTGCCCGGCCCCGCCCCGCGCTGCAGCCGCCCCGGACGCGCCGCACTCACGGAGCCGCGGCGCCGCGGCCCCCGGACCCGCGCGGGCGGAAGCACTTCCCGGCGGCCGGCGCCGTCACAGCCGGCGAGGCGGGAGCGGCGGGCGGGGCCGGGGCTCTGTCACGCCGGCTTCGGGCCGCCCCTGTGCAGCTGCTCTCCGTCGAACGTCTCGCTCGGGAATCGGGGCGTTTTTCTGTCTTGCTGAATCCAATGCGGGTTTGCGGGCAGGTCAGCCAGCATGCGGGCTCTTGAGGTTGAAAGGTTTGGTCAAAATCCCCAGGCATGTTCATACAGTCCCACCACTCCCCTGTCAGATCGTAGAATCATTGAACAGTTCGGGTTGGAAGTGACCTTTAAGATCATTTAAGGTCAGGTCCCCACCCACGGGCAGGGACGCCTTCCACTAGGCCAGGTGCTCCATCCAGCCTGGCCTTGAGCACTGCCAGGGATGGGGCAGCCCCAACTTCTCCAGGCACCCTGTTCCAGTGTGCCACCACCCTCACAGTAAAGGATTTCTTCCTAACACCTAAACCTACTGGTTTTCAGTTTGAAGCCATTCACCCTTTCTTATCACTACAGTTCAGGATGAAGAGTCCCCCTCCACCTTCCCTGTAGGCCCCATCAGATACTGGAAGACTTCTATGAGGTCTCTTTCTTTTCTCCAGACTGAACAGCCCCAGCTCTCTCTGCCTGTCTTTGTAGGAGAGATGCTCTAGTCCCATCACACTGATAAATGGCTGAATATCTGTTTTGTGGGATAAGTATGTATTGTCAGTATACACTGTGACACCTGTGCTAATTATATAGCTTTATGGATGTACTGCTATTCTTTCTTGCACAGGTACATTATTGCTAATACAAAAAAACCTTAACACTTTGGCCTTCCTGTGCCACAGTATTTGTGTGGATATAAAACAGCTCTGAGTGCTTGTACCATAGTAATACAATTGAGGCATTTTCGAAGTACAGACAAGGCCTCCTATGTGAGGGGGAAGGAACACCCTCAAAAAGAAACCAGGAAGGTTCTGTGAGGCCTGACAGATATGAGCTGTTCATACAGTAGCTAATGCTTACTGTCTGCCTAACAAAAATTTCTTCATATGCAAAAATCAGTAAATACCAAAGTTTCTTTTTCAATTAACATCAGACCTAGGACTCTATTTGAGTGATTGGGACAATAAGTATCTAAATATGCAGAAGAGGACCTTTATATACCTGCAACTTCTTATGAATTCTTAGCACAGTAAAGGTAGTTGTGCTGTATTAAAACTGATGTCACAAATGATCTTTCGTGGCAAATGCTTTGCATTTGTAACGCTGTAAAAATAAATCAGAAGTTTGATGTGTGGTATACAGCCTTTGTTAAAGAAAGAAGAAAGCAGTCAAGGAGTATTCAGGAACAGAACCATACAAACTTGCTGTCATTTTGCTTCAGAAAACATTTTTTACCTCAGAAACAGACTACTGAGGGGAAAGAGCATCCCCTGTCCTAAACTGGAGCTTTTTGCTGCCTGGCTAAGTTCTCCCTAGCACTCTGCCTTACTCAAGGTACAATATAAATAACCATATTTTAGCAAAGATCTTAGCATAAAGGATACAAAAGTGGTTTCTTAAGCAGAGAGGAAAAAATGGTTTATAAAAATAAGAGGAGGATATTTTCAGACAGCAAAAGAACATCCTATGGTGTCTAGCTAGACAATGCTTGGGAAGAGCAACCTCTGGAGAACTTCAAAGGGCTTGTTTGAAGGTTGCTTCTCATTTCACTGTACACTAAGAAAATTATACAAGAACTGTTCAAGTGTTGAGCACAAAGGATAATGTTTTCATCTTCTGATTGCATGCCCAAGAGCTCTGTTCACAATGCTTAACTTGCTGCCCCAAATCCACTGGCATACGAGTAATGAGGGATTCACACCACCTACTGTTCAGGGCTGCCAGACAGACCCCATGTAGAGTTGTATCCTGCAGTACAGGGCTGGCATGTTGTACCGGTTTGGCCAAATTTAGAAATATATACTCTGAGAGAAGGCACAACCACCCCTCCCCCACCAGGTTCGGGAAAAAAAAAAAAAATTTTCCTCGAAGGAAAGTGAAGAAGATAAAACTATTTATTTAACAAACACACGGGAAAGGAAAATGAGGTTAAATGGTAAAATCTTTCGCTGTGGAGGAAAAACCTGGGATAGCGTTAGAGTCCTCCCTTTGGTCTCCTCGGAGCTGGGGCTTGGCCCAGGGCCAGGCCCTCTGTGCCCGATGAAAAGTCCTCCCGATGTGCTCTGAGGCTGAAAGCAGTCCAGTAGAAAAGGGAGAAAATCCAGAATTCCAGAGAAGGAAAAGCAAAGTCCAACTCTCAGTCTCTCTCCGGAGAACCAGAAACTGAAACAACTGGCCAAAAGCTGACTGGAAAGCAGCAAGCCGGGTGCTTCCTCGCTCCCCTGCTGCGGCTGTGTCTCGGTTTGAAAGACAGGTGTCTGCTAAGGAAGGCAGGAGCCTCCCTTGGAGTGGCAGATATAACCCCTTTCCCTCTGAGTTATTATAATTTTGAAAATCAAGGGTCTTTAGGCAAAGATGTGGGAAATAGGAATAACAGTTCTTTACTATATATATATATATATATATATATATATAAAAATATATAACTAGTCAAACAAAACAACAACAACTATGACAGTAACAGCAAACACAAACCCAGTCCCAGCCTTCTCGGCTGTCGGGCCCTTTCCCCTCAGGTGCAGTTCCGCTCGCAGCCGGCAGGGATCGCTGGCGGCTCCCAGTGAGCAGGGCAGGTGCGATGGTTCCCCCGCGGCTGCAGGGGGCGCTCCGGAGCGAGCTCGGGGAGCACGCGGCTCTGGTGCCCTGGGATCCCGGGGAAGGATGGAACAAAGGAGCTTCACAAACCGGTGGGCAGCTGGTCCCGGGTTCCCGGAAACAGCAGGCTGGACTGGTAGGCTGGAGCGGCAGGCACAAACACAAATCCCGGGTGGCAGATGAGATGTATCCAAAAGGGGAACCCCCCCGGGGCTCCAGGCAGGCAGGGTGAGCACGGCTACAGCGTAACGAAGGCTCAAAGCAGCAGCGGAGTAGGGCGGCCGCAGCCCACGCTCCAGCAGGGCAGGGAAAGCAGCTTTGGGATCCCCGGTGTTGTTTCCAGCAGAAAGGAAAGACGCCGAAAAAACGGGAACCAGCAGCTCCTTTCTCTGCACCTTCTCCCTCCAGACGCTGAGAGCGAACTGAACTGCCCGCCAGGTGAGAACAAAAGCCTGGCTGGGCCCTTTTGTCTTTCTTAAGTATGGCTATCTCCTCTCAAGTATGGCCATTTATCTCCTAGCAACATGCTATGGGAAAAAATTCCTTTAACAGAAAAAAAACTAGGACTAAACTAAAAACCCCAACAGGCTGGGAAGAAAAAAAAAAGCCTCCTATCTTTATGTGACCTTGAACAAGCTGCAAACTGCTTTGAGAAAGTTTTGCTCAGTTTTTTTCTTCTCCCTCTCAGGCTCAGTTTAGAGGCACAGAAAAGGCACAAAAATTAATTTCTGGGCATAGGCAGCGATATGGGATACACATCATAACGTCACCCCAAGACATTCCACCCCTTATCCCATATTGTTGGCTCAATGCCCAAACTAAGATATTCTAATTCTAATTCTACTTCTACACACACATTAATACATATATATATATATACACAGCTATATACGAACAGTGACAGTAAC
Organism: Aphelocoma coerulescens; assembly: GCF_041296385.1. Lineage (NCBI taxonomy): Eukaryota > Metazoa > Chordata > Aves > Passeriformes > Corvidae > Aphelocoma > Aphelocoma coerulescens. The sequence goes on along the minus strand of NC_091015.1, from coordinate 153,940,996 downwards.
AATCAGCAAGCAGGGGTATACAAGCATTTCACACTACAGGTGGTTTTCACACAACAATCAGATCTCCCTGTGGTACACAACGTGTTGTTCCATCTTTCTGCATTACCCACCATGTGCAACCAGGTCCCTGAGTAAAGACAACCCCACGGGTGGGTTTGTCTGTACTCGAGGCAGAATTTATCCACACAGTCCAAAAACCACGGTTTTCCCTAACCTCTACCTGGCTAGAGGCAGGGCCCCTCTATGCCTGGTTATCCTTCTTTCCCTGGGCCTGTATCTTAGAGGTTCCTTCATGGGAATTGGACATGTCATCCTCTTTTCCATCATTTCCAGCAGTTTGGCTACAGGCAACTGGGGCTACTTCCTTTTTGGTAGATCCTCCTTTCTGAGACTTGCGCTCCTTCAATTCACGCACTCGTGCTGCCAAAGCAGAAGTGGGTTGTCTACCCCAGTTCTTCATGTTTTCCCCACTGTCACACAGGAAATCCCACAGCTCACTTCGTGGGATGTGCCTTCTCTCTGGGGAACGTCCACGGAGAAGGCCCTCTTTAATCTCCTGGAGACTCTTCTCCATTTTCTGCACCTGTGTTTCCACAGCTGCTATTCTTGCATGTGTTGGGCCATGCACAGAGTCTGCATATGCTCGGAGCTTCACTGCCATATCCTTCACAGTCTCATTCGCGCTGTAGTCCGGTTTCATTATTGCTAAAGCAGAAGCATATTCTGGTGGCCCAAGTTGTATGAGTTTTCGCCACATGTATGGAATAACTCTGGCCCGGTCTGGACTCCTCAATCCTGGGTCATTTGCAAAGACAACCTCTACCACCCCTAGTTCTGTCAGGCGTTGGATCCCTTGCTCTATGGTCTTCCACGGGGTTTGCTGCATGTAGAGATCATCTCCACACATATATCTTTCAATCACGCCTGTCAGAACCCGTCTCCAGACACTGGTAGAGTCAGCCCCCCTTTTCATTGCTTGGTCGATCACTGGATTATGTGACAGGGATCCCAAATGCCTTGCTTCAGCACCGTCCAGCATCACATCATCACCTGCCGCATCCCAAATACGGACCATCCAACTTATTATGGATTCGTCGGACCGTCGGGTGTAATCCTTTCTTAGGCTGTGAAGGTCCTTTATGGACATGGACTCTGTAATGGTTTCTGTGCCTGAGTCAGTTGGTGGTTTTGATGTTCCTTCCCCTGCATCTTTTGAGGTTCCTTCCCCTGCATTATCCTCATCTTTCACTGGGCGATCAGTTTTGGTTATGTGCTTTTTCCTTGTAACAGGAGCCACTGTCAGTGGCTTAGACTCTCCATCTGGTTTGGGCTTGCTGTCTGGTTTATCTGCAGCCTGAGTGACTGGGGTATCTGCAGGTTTTGCTGATTGATCTTCCTGCCTCTCTACCCTTACCGGCTGCAGTGTGCGATAGGCATATGCCAAAGCCCAACATATTGCAAGGAGCTTGTTCTCATTGGAATTGTCATTGTATTTCTCTTTCAGATATTTTGCCACCTCAGCTGGTTTCTGAACTTGTTCAGGGGAAAAATTGCAAACCATGGGGTCAGAGAATTTCTTCAGGATTTGGCCTATATCCTCCCATTCCCCACACCACTCAGGATGCTCCACCTCTGGGTCAGGTGTCTCGGCAGTCGCCCGGGAAATCTGAGCTCTTATTCTAGACAAGCTGCAAGACATACAGAGCACATAGAGGAAGCTTACCAGATTAAATACCAGGAGGGTGGTCTCTTTAACATCCAGGGGAAACTGAACACTCTCAAAAGAAAACCTATCAAATTTAAAGGGAAGGGAAACCCCGACTCCTCCTCCTCTAACAATCTGGGTGCAGTTACTAATAAATTCCCAAAACAGGCTACTGAAGCTAGGACTGGGGTTAGGAGGGAGAAACCATTTATCATACACACTTTGAACAGCTGCCTGTACCTCTGTCAACTTCTTATAAATCATTATCACCGAGCACAGCAAAATAGAAATCCGAACTCATGTCCCTGCTCTGCAAAAATTCCTTATCAAGGATAAGATCGGACCAAGTTGTGGATAGGCAAATAAGCCTAGGGACCAGAAAGGCACTAGTACCTTAAACAAGCCTACGGACCAGAAACACATGAATATATCAAGCCAGAGAAATGTTATGAACTCAACCAACATGATGACTATTTTACTCCAGCACAGAATAAGTAAATTCAAACCAAAATGTAATTAGCACAGGTTTTCACTTTCCTTCGAGCCACACAGTTGGGCGCCACTAAATTTGTACCGGTTTGGCCAAATTTAGAAATATATACTCTGAGAGAAGGCACAACCACCCCTCCCCCACCAGGTTCGGGAAAAAAAAAAAAAATTTTCCTCGAAGGAAAGTGAAGAAGATAAAACTATTTATTTAACAAACACACGGGAAAGGAAAATGAGGTTAAATGGTAAAATCTTTCGCTGTGGAGGAAAAACCTGGGATAGCGTTAGAGTCCTCCCTTTGGTCTCCTCGGAGCTGGGGCTTGGCCCAGGGCCAGGCCCTCTGTGCCCGATGAAAAGTCCTCCCGATGTGCTCTGAGGTTGAAAGCAGTCCAGTAGAAAAGGGAGAAAATCCGGAATTCCAGAGAAGGAAAAGCAAAGTCCAACTCTCAGTCTCTCTCCGGAGAACCAGAAACTGAAACAACTGGCCAAAAGCTGACTGGAAAGCAGCAAGCCGGGTGCTTCCTCGCTCCCCTGCTGCGGCTGGGAAGAAAAAAAAAAGCCTCCTATCTTTATGTGACCTTGAACAAGCTGCAAACTGCTTTGAGAAAGTTTTGCTCAGTTTTTTCTTCTCCCTCTCAGGCTCAGTTTAGAGGCACAGAAAAGGCACAAAAATTAATTTCTGGGCATAGGCAGCGATATGGGATACACATCATAACGTCACCCCAAGACACATGTACAGTAGGCAGTTGAAATACAGAGCCAAGTCTGCATGTGAAGAGTGCTGAAGAATGTTGCTAGGAGGCCTAATATTCTTCATTGCCAGTCTGTGGAACTGTCTAAATCTGGGATTTCATTCCCAGACAAAGGAATCTCCTTTTAGATAAGAACATTTTCCTGATTGAAAGAGAAAATGATGAATTTGGTTTTAAAAGCAATCTATTAAGCAACTACTCTCTGGCTTCAGTTTGGGCCAAGTGCTTTCATCTGGAACATGTCGAAATCAGAGATCATCTTTCATATCCATTTCCATTTCTGTGATATCAGTTTAAACCAGTGTCTTAGGATTCTGTTGCCTTTGTTGTTGGGTTGCAGAGAAGCTACCAAAAACCTAGCAAAGAGCCTGTGTCTGCATGTAATGTTCTAGTCCAACCAACTTTAACCTAAATTTGAAATTAGGACTCTTTAAAGAGTAACTACTTCAGTGATTATAATTTTCACCATAATAATGGCTTATGAATTTTTTTGTATTTTATGATGTTCTCACTCATATACCCTGAGCAACTCCAAAAATGGTTTTCCTGTGCTCTATAAGGAGAGTAAAAATCCTCAGAAGTGAGGGAAGAGGATAATTGTTGCTTTTGTTCAAATAATTTTCTCTAAATCAGTCTATACATTTGCAAGGCAATATGAATCATTCTGTTTAAAAATAAACAGAACTGGTGAAATTGCTGGATTATCCTCTGTTTTCCTCAAATAAAGAAGAGTTTACTCCCTCACAAGTCTCTTCACACTATTTCTTAAGCAGTAGTGCTTTGATACTGCTCTGAGGGTGACAGATGGGCTTAGGGGAAATGTGTTAACCACGGAAGGAGTTTCATTCTCCACCCTGTCCCGTTCAGTGTTTATGTGTTCATTCAAGGAGAAATAATGGGACTTCGTGGAACTTTTGCCAACAATAAACAGACAAGGTACAGTTTTACTGTTACCAAGCTGTGGTAGATAACAACATGGCACATAACATATTTAGTATGTGGCCAACACAGACACTTAAGATAGGTGGAGTTTAATTCAACAGAGATTGTATTTATAGGCCAGAGGAAACAGTTAATGGCTGTGATTAGGTGAGGAGGACTATGTGCTTGGGGAGTCTTTTTGTGTGACAGGAGGGTTTTTGCAATGGTGTTTTCCTCATCCAAGCAGGTGTTTCCATGAACTATGAAAGCATCCATAGAGAGGGAAGCAGGTAGTGCTAGATAAGTAGTAGTGGTAGTGCTAGATAAGATGGGATAAATTAGATAGGATCAGAGCCCAGAGCATCACAGCAGAGAGTGATACTCCATGCCCTTGCTCAGTAAGGGGTGAACACAGCTGCTTTCTGGACCAAGGGGAAGCTTGGACTGAGCAATGAAGACCTCTGTGCCTTTACAGGATTCTCTTGCACAGCCCTTTGGTACTGTAGGTGGTAGAAGAACAGCAAGGAGAGCAAGATGGATGGGGCTCAGCATCCCTGCTTGCCTCATTTCCATCATCTGTATAACCATAAGCAAACTTGTCTGTTGGGGTCCCTTCCCCCCTGCCATGTGGTGCTGGGAGAGGGGTCCTGAGGGGAGGCACGGGGTTTCCCTGCCCCTGGTCAGCCTCGTTCCCCATTGGTTGTTTTGTGTTCCCCTGCGCGGGCAAGGACCCTCAGGCCCCGTGATTGCCTCAGTTCCTCGGCAGAGCTCTGGCCATGAGGCTGGAGAAATAAACATCTCTGAAACATCTATCAAAAATCAGTCCATATATATATTCTTTCCACGGGCCTCGTTGTCTAATACACGTGTTGCAGTACCCCCACTGTAACAAATGGTGGGTAATGCGGGCAGAACGATCCCCGATCCATAAGGACAGCGACTGATTTGTGAGTAAACTCCGGATTTCTCTTCTTGTTTTTGTTTTGCTGTTCCATATCTAAACTATGGAGGAACCGTGGGAAGACTCTTGGCTCTCCGAGCCGCGTATGGACATTTATCTTAAACTTGAAAAGATTCTTGAACAACGATTTGTAAATTTTAGCTTAATTCAAGCTCAAAAGGAACTGAAACACTTCCTGGCATGGTTGCTTAAGAACTTTTTCTACATTTCTTGGGATTTGATTCTTACCAAAGACTTTTGGAAGACCGTTTGGACACAGTTAATTTCTGAGTCAAAATACGTGCCAATGGAAGAATATTTTCATGAATATTATTTAATTACTGAGACTGTTGAGCAATGTCAGCTGTGTCTTGGTGAACGGAAGTCTGCCTCAGGGACTGTGCGGCCTCACCCACATGCCCCGAGCGCTCTCTGAGCAGCAGTGAGGCAGTTCCCACGCACGGGTGGAGCGATGCGAGCTGCAGTGTCGGCAGCGGAGCAAGGTGCGGCAGGAGCCCACCCAGCCTCGCGCAGCACATGGTGGAGCGAGCCCTGTGAGAGGAGCAGTGGGCGGGCGGCAGCTGGCGGTGGAGCGGAGCCGTGCCCAGCCGAAACGCGTGCTGGAGCAGGGCGCGGAGGGGTCGTCGCTCGGGGGCCCGGCTGAGACGTGGGCACGGCCCCAGGCAGCGGCAGCGCAGCTGAGAGCAGAGGCGGTGGTGCGCGGGGAGCTGAGCGGCGCAGCCTGGCCCAGCCCGCGCGGCCTCGAATGCGACCCCGGGAAGAGTGCACAGGCACGAGCAGCCCCACTGGCCCCGGCAGCACTGACAACCCTGGCAATTCCAACATGGGAGCGAGTGAAAGCGAAAGAGAAAGCAAAAACGCAACGAGACAGAAAACAGCAGCCACTCGGAAAAAGGAAAAAATCACCATAGCTAAGGTTTTAGGAATAGTAAAATGGTATAATGTAAACAAAATTATGGTTTTATAACAAGATGTGACAACCAAGAAGACATATTCGTTCATCAAACTGCTATTAAAAAGAATAACCCTGAAAAATGCATCCCAAGTTTAGGAGATGGAGAAGCAGTAGAGTTCAAAATTGTGCAAGGTAGGAAAGGTTTATAAGCAGCAGAGGTCACTGGGCCTGATGGTGTTCCTGTAAAAGGCAGTATATATGCTAAAAATCGTAGTCATGTTAGACAATATCCACATTATAAACAGTCCCTACAGTCTCCCTTTCCTAATCCCACCTTTCCCTTTTACCCTATATCCTATTACCCCCAGTGTATTCCCAATCCGTTTTTTCACCCATGGTTTCCCTCACATACCTTTACCAATTGTTTCCCCAAAAATCCCTTTCCAATGCCGAGTGGGGGATGAAGAGGAAGAGGGAAGCAATTAACTATTGTTGTTTAGAGTTCCAACAGGTACAAATGGAAGAAACCCTCTCCTGCCTCAGTTTCCCCATAAAGCATGCTTGGAGAGTCCTGTCTCCCTTCTGTCAGCCTTAAGATGTTCCAGAGAATCTGTTTGGACATTTAAAGACTCAGGGGGGTGGCTTGTTTTGTTTTGAAACTGTTCTTGTTATGTTTATCCAGTTGTTTTCAATGTTAAGTTTTAAACCACCTTTTGTTAAAAATAAACGGGTGAAATGTCGGGGTCCCTTCCCCCCTGCCATGTGGTCCTGGGAGAGGGGCCCTGGGGGGGAGGCACGGGGTTTCCCTGTCCCTGGTCAGCCTCGTTCCCCATTGGTTGGTTTGTGTTCCCCTGTGCGGGGAGGGACCCTCGGGTCCTGGGATTGTAAGAGTTCTTCGGCAGAGCCCCGGCCATGCGGCTGGAGAAATAAACATCTCTGAAACATCTATCAAGAATCGGTCCATATATATTTCTTTTCCATGGGCCTCGTTGTCTGATACACGTGTTGCAGTATCGTCACTGTAACACTGTCTATACGTTGTATGTGTTAATGGCACAGTCTGCTGGGGCACAGAGAAGCGGGGTGTCATACCTGCTGGGTTTCATACAGGTAGTAACCAACTTCAGCAGTTTGCCACAGCCCAACCTGTGAATGTTCACAGAGTGAACAGAAAAATTGATCAGGAAACCACCGATTTCAGAATGGCTTTGTGTGGTGTGGTGGCCACCTGGTGCCCACCACACCACTCCACCATCATGCTCGTTCACTCTCCTCCTCTCCCTCCTGAGCAGTACACGGGGAGAAAATAGGATGAAAAGCTCATGGGTTGAGACCTGCATGTGGAAGCACAGTCCTCCTGCTGACTGATCCAAATGGCACTGTAACAGCTTAGACACTGTTGGGACTCGCATTGCCTCCATAAGCCAGGGTTAGTGTGTGGGTTACTATAATAACTATATGGGTTTACTATTTCCCATTGTATAAAAACAAGCATTAACAGAATATGGGGAAGTCAGGTGCAGTGTGATTGTCCAGCCTACATGTGAGGTGCTTAAAACATGATGTGGCTTTTTGGTTCTCACTTTGCAGTGGGTCCTACACACCACTTTTTGATCTTGGCAGGCATGTTGTATCATCAATTCTCTACTTGTCTGGAGTTTCCATCTTGACATTCAGCACAGGAACGTTGCCGTTGGCCCATTTCATATTCCTTTAAACACCAAAGAACTAGTTTCGCAGTCAGTTGTTTCTGGCTTGAAGACTGTGATGGGCTGTTATGTCTAGCAGCTGGTACTCTCCCTGTAACTGTGACAGAAGAAGAAGGAGTAACGGGACTTATTCCAGGGTATCACAATGCAGAAACATCATCCTGATAATTTTTCCACTTTTGCAGTTGTTCAGTTGCTTGTCTCTAAAGAGACATCTGGAAGTCTCAGCATAATCTTGGCATTGTGACTTCAGACCCAAACCCAGAAGCAGACATATCATGTCTCCTTTGGTCTCTCACTACCCAGCACCTCTCCTGCAGCCTTCAATTGTACTGGTATTCCAAATGCTGACACTGAAAATTATTTAAACAATACCAAGTTTGTCTCCTTGCCCCAAAATAGTTGAGGGCAGTCTGTGTCTTCTTGTACTGGGCTTTCGGACATTTCCCCTGGTCTTATTTTTCCTGAGCACATGGTGTCATATGGGACTAGCTGTTTGGAAGAAGAAGCATTCCAAATTGAAGTTTATATGAACTCTATGTCTTCATCAGCCAAATGTGCATTTTTGATGCCTGTGGATAAATTTTCAGCCTGCTTGTTTGATGACTTCTCTTGGGGCTTGCAGAAAAATGGCTTGGAAATGGAACATTTGCAAAGAAGCGGATGCTGGCAAAAGAAAGCATTACAATGAGATGTAAAATATGTGCACTGTAATTTATACAGGCAACTAGCTTCTGGAAAACTTGACCTCTGGCCAGCAGAGGACAGAAACATATCCAAAGAGGCCACTGAAGCAGTGACTGGTACCCAGTGGGATAGAGATGGAGGGACTAATTGTATTTTCACAGCTGTTACAATGCTGAAAGTATGTTGGTGACAAATGACTTTGTGGTGGACTTCACAGTAGTTAATTCCGGAGAAAAGCTAGTCTGCCCTGTGGTTTAACTGCTTATGTGCTATTAGCATTATAATCAGGAGTGCAAGGGTGTTTTTTCCCTTCAGGGGTCATTGCCAGTATGCAGTTTCCCATTGTTGCTCCACAGTTGGAGGCATAGTTCTCATTAAGGTGTTGACAGATGACATTCCTGTAACTCGATGCATAGTAGGACAGACAGAGAGGTCCTGTGTTTGTTTCCTTCCTAAAACATGTGTGAGGGGATCCTTGCTGTGCTCTGTAGTACATGTTTTTTTGTCTTCTATCCTGAAAGGTGCAGCAGCCCAGGATTTCTCTCTTCATCTGCCTCTGTTGATGTTTTATTTCTCTTTCTGTAAACCCCTAGCAGTAGATGAAAACTTCCTCTGTGACGTTATAGAAACAAACCCACCCCACTGTTATTTGGAGGAGCACTGAGTACCCATCAGCTGATTGCAAAGAACATTTGTATTCTTGAAGTATTATAATGCTCACTTTTGTTTCCTGTATCTCTGGCAAAAGATGTTTTCTTTCGCCTTAACTTCCTTCTTATGAGCAAAATTGTGATTTATTCAGTGTCAGTCTATATTCTCTAGCCTTGTTTCTTATTCAAAGGTTCCACAACCCTTTCTGCCTGTGAATCAGATATTGCATGTAAACATGGATGGCATGTAAAACAGGTATTAATGAGGTGGTAAGATCAGCCGTTCTGGTGCTACAAATCTGGTCCTGGGAATTTTTGCTTTCTGGTCAGTAGCTCCCCTATGTGTATGACCATTCATGGACTCATTCTGTGTCCTTCACTCCCTCATTTGGACATTCATTCATACAATCTATTCATCCCAAGATACATTTTGCTTTACTTGTTTTCTTCTTAGTAGATTTAGAATAATTTAAACAAACACAGATATACATTATGTGATCATGTCAGATGCATTATGGTAGCAGCAGAAGACTTAAGGCAAGAGTATAACCTCATTCTGCTGTGTGAGTGCAGAAGAAAACAGTCCTTGTCCTTGATGGTTTACGATTCAGAGATTGTATATTTCACAGCAAAGATGTTTATAGATTAAAAAGGGACCTAATAGTTCCTGGATAAGGAGGTCAGAGTGTCCTAATTTACCATGAAAGTCATCAGCAGTATAGATGACAATGCAGAAAAAATAATAAGGGCATGAAAGATGTATAGTGCAGGTCATGTCCACAAAAGCCATCATCGCTCGATGCCAAGTCAAATGCCATTTGTGTCTTCCCAGTGATATAAGACTATGTGAAATAGGGAATGGAATAATAGATAGGAAAAAAGCATAGCTGGAGGCAGATGTTAGAACACAAATCATCCCTCTAGGCTGATGCATTATTGCGGGGTTCTTGGATTGACTCACTGACATTATTTATGCAAAACTTCTGGCCACATTCCCTCTGTGCAATATTACAAGCAATATATTACAGAATGGAGGATGTCCTCTATTTCCCCAGAGTTTTCCATCCTGTTCCTATATAACCTTCCAGATGTATATCACAATTACTAGAAGCAGTATATTTGTCATTATAACCTGAATCTATATACAACATCTGGACACTTTTACTGACCCCATTCCCATTTGGTGCAGGCTTGGATGATGGCAAAACTCATCATCTTGCTGGACCTGTACTAATTGCACATTAGCTTTTAAACTTCTCTCTTAAACACTGTGTATCCTAATTTTATTACAGCACATTGGAAAGTTTTTTGTAGCTTGTTGGGTATGGTATGTTGTGAAGCAGATGTTCAATAGACTCTGTATGGCTGCAGCTGTACTAATAAAATAAATTCTTATCAGGCTGTTCTCTGGGTGCAAGGCCAGTTGCGTTGAACTGTTCATATAAATACTATTTGACTCTTTTAAACTTGGGAAAAGTGTAGCAACAGACATGCTGCCTACTGGAAAGGATTGCTCTCTCCTGGTGCCTCCCAGACTGTTGGTGGTAGAGTGCTACTCACCAGGGTAGTCTACTGTTCTTTTTGCAATGCAGTCTTAGCATTGTGTGCACCATAACAAATGCATTTCTAAACTTTCTTTTAAGACCAAGAAAAATGGGATGGAGGAGAAGCAAGCTACTAAAGAAGAAACTTCATAATCTTGTAATCCATGTCATATTTAAAAGGATAATGGAATTTGGTGAACTTGTTTGTTTTTTTAATTGTTATAGTGAGTTCTTTTTAACATGAAATGTGGCATGAGCAAGTGCTTTCTCCATGAACTGTGTGAAGTGAGTGAGAAGTCTGGTGTTATTTCAGTTTCACAAGTTTGTCAGTATCTGGAACAAGACTTTTCCTGGAATGAAGATGATAATTAGTGATCTGAGATCTAAGCATGTTCTGGGGTTACAGCTCAAAAATGCTTATTAGCAGAGTGAACATACTGTCAGATGCCATGTGACAGCATTAGGATCTCCAAACATGGTAATGCTCGCAGAATTTGGAGAATTCCTGCTTTGGATGGCTTACTTCCAGTCATTTGTAAGTAGAGACTCGACCATAGCTAGTAGCAATGCTTTTACTGAAAATAATTCCAAGAAGAGGAAGAAAGGAGTGTCAGCTCTACAGAGCTCACAGATCAGTCTGCTGCTGTATAAGGCTGTTGCAGATGAGAAGTACAGTAATGTTCCTTGAAGGGAGGTGCCACAGACTTGCGGGTTATAGTGCTTTGACAGGCACAGCAGAGAAGCTGCCTCAAACCTAAGAAAACTCATGGCTGCATCTGTCTTTACAGATATGTGAAAAGCAAGAGTGCAGACAGACAAACTGTAAGGGTGGAGAGGCAGAATACATTAAAATTACATGGTACTGTAGTAAAGGATTCTGAGAAAAGCAACTGTTTTAAACCAATGCAATGAATTGTCAAAGACAAGGAGAAACAGAAAAGCACAAGTCTCCTCTCATGTAAAGCCTTACTATGAGTCCTTCAAACAGGTCTTCAGCTCCTCTGCAGAACTACCTGAAATCTTGCTGCATTAGCAGGTGGCATGACATGGTTTTTATTTGCACTGTCAGTGTTGACAAATCACCTTGGCTTCATCACTGTATACTGTGCCTGTTGCAGCAAGGTGCTACCCTCCTGTGCCTCCTTCATCAAACTGAAAACAACCATCATGGGGCTCTTCAGCTGCAATTACCTGCTTCTGATAACATGGGGAGGTTTGATCTAGATTTTAAAAGACATCATTAAAAAAACCATTAAAATAATTATAAAGGCCATAAATGTAGGCCTTAGAAAAACAAACTATGCCAAAAGTCAATTAAGATGCTTCCACCAGGTATTTTCAATATTTAGAGAGAACTGCATATGTGGTGATAGCAAGCAGAATTTGTTAAAAAAACATATTCTCCTCATTCCCAGCTCCTTCCAACTGATCTTGAGTTACTCCAGTAAAATGGTTAAAATTATTTTTGTTTGTTTTTCAAGGATTTGTTTTTTAGTTCTGAAATGTGCAAGAGGGAGGTTTCTTTTTGAAAGTGCTCATCTTTTAATATATAATGTGAGGAATAGCTACAGATGTTTTCATTTAGCTGAATAGAAGCTTTTCATTAAATGAACATTTTTGATGGAAAATTTATGGCCAGCACTATCTGAATGACATATCACATAGCTCTGTGATAATAATAAGAGAAAAAGTCTGAAAGACCAGAAAGTAGTAGACTGAAAAGGAGAACATGACTGATTAGTTTGATTGTTCAAGCAAAGAAACCACAATAAAGCAAGATTACCAAACTCCCCAAGCTTAGAATTTATAGGTCAACTAAAAATCTGAAAACTCTTCCATTTTAATGCTATAATGGCATTGTTGGCACATGTAAAGAGTATTGCAGCTTTGGGAGTAAGAAATGGGGCTTCTAAATAATGTATTAAAGGGCTAGTATTTTAACCAATACTAGCCCTTTAGAAAATGCCTTTTTAGAAAGCACTAGCTAATATCATCCATGTGTTATCAACAGAAGAAAGACTCAGTATGCTCTCTTGGTGTGAGGCTGGCAACAATAATAACAATCCATGCATCGTTGTAAAACAGAAAAGATGAAAGTAATGTTATTGTAGACTTTGTAGACATTTTTTTCTATTTTTAATTTCTAGAGGTATTATCCTTAGCTCTCATTGTTTGAGCTGAAGATCTTCAGACCCAAATGTCTTTATTTTTCATGTATAGGTGACAAATTACTGTATAGAAAGAAGGGTTACATAATACGGAAAGGATTATATTATTTTAATTCAGAAAAATCTCTGAAATCCTTTTTGCAGCCTTTACAGAATGGAAGTCTGGGTCTAGAAAGAATGCTTACAGATAAAATCTCTGTCCCGTTGCTACTTCTGCAGCTGAGTTTAAGGAATTTTTAGTTTTATGTAGAAAGATTGTAATTTACCTGCATGTGTTCCACACACTCTAGGATAGTCCTTCCCTTGGACCTGTAAACATACATCTTTCAAATATTCTTTTTTCTTCTTCCCACTGGAGATGCAACACTGCCATCCTATCTTTCTTCTTGGTCTTAATGATAAAAATGTACTTAGGGATACTGCTCCCATTAGTACCAGAAGTGACAGAGTAAACATGCATATTGAGGGCGTGGGAAGAGGTCCTTCAGCAGCTGATATCTGCTTAGTAAAGCTGCAGGCATGAGAATTAAAAGCTTATACTCAAACATTAAAAGAAGAAAACTACAGTGCAAAGGTCAATTCAGTATTTCATCATTTGTCATTTGAGCCAAACTAGTTTTTCAAATCCATATCCTCTGATAGCATGAAATGTGAAGTTTTCTAGGTGACTTATCTTTTGTCTGCATGGCACTATATGACAGCAGTGGCAGCATCTAGTGATTCATGTCTTCAGGGAAGTGGATAACAGGAGGGAAGAAAATGAATATTGGGTTGATGGCAATTGTCATGGTTCCACTGACGTCAAAGAGACAGCTATCAAGTGGCAGGAGTTGAGAAAATTTACATGAGTTGAGCATCTGTGCCATCCTGTATTTTATTAACTGACAATCCTGACTGAAAACTAATGAGGGAGAAACTTAAAAAGATTTGATTCACACAGACTCAAAATGTGAACTGCAGAATTTAAGCCTTAGTGTGGGAGATTTTGGAATGTGGGATTGATGAACTTGGTCCAGCTCCAGTAAATACAGGGCCATTTTTAAGATGCTTATCTTTGCCGGGATAACAATTTGAAACCCAGACTGAGAGCACATTCTTCCTATATTATCCAGCTAACACAAATTTAGTGGGAGAATAATTCTTTACAGGGCATCTAGCCACTGGTGAATCCTAATAAAGTTTGGCAGAGAAAAGTCTTTCTCTGATTTTACATTCTTTTATTTTTAAAATACTTTTGTTTACTGTTAAAATTGTTCAGAATTAATTATCATTCAGCCTTCCATGACCAGTAGAGTTTAAAAGTTGTAGTATTTCAGCTAAATTAATTAGCACCAACCCAAGTAATACGTTTCAGATGTTAATCACATCAAATCCTCAGGCTATATGGGAAAAAAAATGACATTAGGGACAGAACTGCTGCTACTGAAGTAAAGGAAAAGACTGCATTGAATCATTAATGGTCTAAACATCAGGTCTGAAATAACAGCACTTCCCAGACTCATAATCCCACAGGGACCAACAATCTTTCATCCTTATAGATTAAATATCCTAGGAGTCCGTAGTTTGCTATGCCTCAGTCTTTAGCCTTAGAATTTAAATATCAAGAAGCTGTGTTTCATATGAACAGATCTTTTGGGAAGAGCATGTTTTAGTTCATTCAATTTGCCATCATTTTCACCATTTTTTTAATATGCATATCCCTAACTCTGGGCTTTTCAGTGTTGCAGTAAATTTACAACAGGAAGAACATGGGAGCTCTAAGCACAAGGCAGGAATCCAGGCTAAGGGCAGTGCTGGCAGCTGTTGTACTGAAAACACTGAATTAATGCTGCATTAATCTGTTAAACCATAATTAATCTGTTAAACCAGTTTGGAGAACATAGCTGATAATTTTATAACATGTATTTACAAAACTGTTTATATTGACTGATAGGTGATGCTGTTGCATCACTCCAGCTGCACATCTGCAGTGGGTTTTTATTTTCTGAGGGAACTCCAGACTTAGTTTCTGTCAACATGCTAATGTTTCTGCAGTCCCTTAATATGGACATAAGTGGTGGAAACACATATGCAGTCCCCAAAACTGCAAGACTGCATCTGAATCTCCCAGCTTGGCCCCTTCCCCATTGTTAGGGCCATATGAAGGTCAGCAGATAACAGTGACAGTCTTACTTTTACATATGGTCTGACAGAACAGAGATAGGTTCTTACTGGGATGCCTTTGGCAGATCCTTCTCCTGACCTCAGCTTCCTGTCATGTCCAACAGGGGCAGTTATTGGTGTCTCTTATCTTCTCTTTGTGTCCAGTCTCTCCATGTAATCTACTAAAAAATGTTCAGTGGCCAGTTCCATGATAATGATTTATAAATCTACCTTTAATGAATCCCCCATCTCAGCTGGTTTTGTTGGCTCCGATCCAGGCAAGTACTGAAGCATGTTCTTAGCTTTGAGTTTATTGACATTCCAAACTCAGACTAACATCACACTTTGGAGAGCTGTAAAAATAATAACCGATTTTGTTATTGAAATTGACATGCTTTGTCGTGTAAGGTTGATACAAAATTTTGATTAGTATTGACCTACTAAATAAGGTATGTTGTAAAGTCATTCAGGACAAAAGTGATTTCTGAAAAAACGGAAGAAACAGACAACATAAATAAATTTAAAATTAGTTACAGGGATCTGAATGCCACATTTTAATAATATATACAATACACAAATCTACATTTAGGAGAATATGTTTATAAAAGCATATGAACCATATAAGTTAATATTTCATATTCTGTGTAGCATGCTAAATGTGTATGTATGTGTGTCTGTACCTGTTTGTATGTAACTTTATCCATATGAAATGTATACATTTGCCCAGTCATCCAGTCATCTATGTGTTGCAAACCATTGTATTAAAAATGTAGATGAAATAAATAATGCTTTCTGACACCTCATGTATTTCAACTGCTTGACTGAAATTCTGAGAATTGTCCATCTGTCTTCACACTAGGAGAATGATAGCAGCTCTTATCTTGTCTGGTGATTATTTAGTAAATGTCAGAAGGATAATTGGTCTATAAGAATTGTGGTACTGCTGGTAATGCCCATGCAGTGATGTGTGTATCATGAGAAGATGCCAGTGCATACTGGTTGTGTTTATAAAGGGGAGAACATTCTCAGAATGAATTTAACTGACGTGTTCCTTAGCTAAAGAAGAAAGGAAGAGTAGAAAATAGCTTCAGACTAAATGTTCCTTAGGCACGGACAGAATCCTTATTTGACCATATAAGGCTAGACCTAAATTTGAACACAGCCTTCATATGAGCCAGGAACAGATTGTCTTCCTGGCAAAAAGTGAGTGCATTGCTTCAGCAGCCTCTCCTTATTATGTTGTTCCTGCTGCCATAAACTTTGTTGCAGTGGTAATTGCTGTTTCTGGATTCCTATGTCTTCTCAACACTGGACCCAGAGTGGAGGTCAGCTCAGGCCAAACTGCCCGAGGCTCCTGATCCTTGTGACATTAACAGGTCTCAAGATCTGATCTACCCTACCTTCTTACCTTCTGATTTAAAGGGTAAATCAGGAGCTAGTGGGAAATTCTAAGGTATGGTGGATAAATCCAAAGCATTCTGGATTTGTTCTTAGGAACTAACTCTTGAATAACTTAATAATGTGTTATGTGGGCATTTCTGAATTTTGGATATTTACAGTCAGATACCTGGTGTGGATATGAATTTCATTTTTAAGCTCAATTTTCACCATCATTGGAATTAAAAAGCTCAGTTATAGGTGTCTCTGAACGTCCTTTGTGGATTTCTTCTGCTCAAGATCTTAATGTCAAGATGAGGAAATATGAGGCTAGAAGGTGAAAGTGGTGAGAGTGACAGTTGAGCATAGCAGACCAAACAATTCCATACATTGGAATGCTGAATCTGTACTGTGATACTAACAAATTAAGCCAATATGAAAGATTTTCAGAATATAAGCTGAATATAACCAAACTGAAAGGACATTGAAAATAATTCTCAAGTAACCTTCCTAATGGCTAACAGAAGAAAGCTGGATGCATGTGGCCAGCTGCTGGCAGAGCTTTCCAGCTGCCCTTGGAGGGTGGATGTGTCCTCCTCTGTTTGGCCTGATGTTTAACAGGACCTGGAGTGGTGCTGCAAACTTTCCTGTGGTGGAAGCATGCATGGTTCCTGATTTATCTAACTGGGCGCTGTTTGAACACAGAATATAAGAGTTACAACATTATATATCCTGAACAGAGATGGCTGATAACAGGTGGAAGAAGTTCATAGGTTTTTATTACCATAGTAGAGACCTGGGGTGGAGAGCGGGTAGGGATAGCATTCCTTTGTAAATATTGGCCATCTGAAAGCCGTGATGTGGAGGCCAACCCTGTTGTCCAGACTCTCCCACGTGTCAAAGGAGAGTGAAAGATACCTACAGCAAATGATGTCCCTAGGACCACTGTCATGCATCTGTCTTGATTGTAGAGAAGAACTTAGACTGAACAGCTGAGTCAGGGAAGCCATGCCCCATTCCCAGTGCCAGAGGCAAACCTCCTGGAGAAGGCTGTGTCATAGTTAAAAATTGGAAGCAGGTATCCAGAATACTGTGTCTTGTGTGCAATACCATTATTTATGTTTAAAGATGAATGTTTGATGAAAAAGAAGGATCAAAGTGAAAGATTTCTGCTGAGGAAAAACTGGGTTCATCAGTTAGATCTGGAGCTTAATCTTGAGAAATCATATCCATTTCAAAGATTGAAATTAATATGAAGGCTGTATGGAAAGTGAAGAAGTGAAAATGTGTCTGTAACGAAGAGAAAGTGTGATTAGTTAGCAGACAAGCAGGTTTTAATTTCAGCAGAGAGCTGAATGTGACAAAAGAGACAGTCCACCTCATCTTCCAAAGATGTCCCACTGTGCCATATGACAATGACAGATAAGGGAGTGTCATTCGAAAAAATATAAATTGAGAAGCGGTTGCTTTGTGAGTCTGACTGATGAAGCCACCCAGAAAGTGAGACTTCATCCAAAGGGGATTAGTGATTTAAACATAAGACCTGTTGTCCTCCAAAGGATTGCAAAGGTGAAAGGCTGTCGTACCAAAGGAAAAAAGGCACTTTGCTACCTAGTCTCTATTCTCAGGATGAACTGTAGGCAGGACAAAGGCGAGTGAAGATGTCAAAAAATAAAAATGTCAATGAAAGAGTAACAAAAGGAAAAGAATTAGTAAACCATTTTAGGTTTATCTGTGATAAAATAGAACCTATTTACAGAAATGTCTACAGCAGTCTTCTTTAATCTGAAAAACGTAAATTCCTGCATGAGCTGAAGTTAATGGAATTCATATCTGAGTAAGATTTGATTTTTAGACAGGAATGGTTTCTTTGATATAATTTTATTTGTTTTCTGGTACTGTCTGCCTTGCCATGTCCTTACATTCAATTTTGTTTTCTGTGGAACAGGTTTTTTCACACGAGGATTTCCTTTATACCAGTGTCATTACCCGTACCTTGTCCAGCCTTTGTTTCACTTCCCTTGTCTTGTATCACAAAATGTTTTGTCTCAAGGATGTCTTAAGGGGTCTAAGGGTGTGATTTGATTCATTGATAATACACCCACCCTCAAATCTCTTTCAGGAGGGGTGAAGTGCTCCTCTCTATGTGTACTAGCCTTTTGTGTGCCAGTGGTTAGAAGTCCTCAAATCCAGTAATTCTAAAAGCCAGCTCTGAGAGTTTGATGAATTTTGAAGTTTGAAACAGGATCTTGAGTGTAGTTCCTGTGGTGCTAAACAAAGGACACAGTTTGTGTTTTTTAGCATGTTTTTATTATTTAACTGATGCACCCCACCAAAGCCTGCATACCCCCTGCCTGTCCTGCCTCTTCCCTCTCCTGGCAGTGCACTTTCAGTCATGTAAGGGATTCAGTTTCCATTCCCATGCTCCCTGTATTGACAGATCATTTCAGATGAAAGAGACAAAGCCAAGGCAACAGGAATTCAGACAAGCAACTTGGAAAAACAGGAGATACATGTTGCCAAATGCCCGATCTATCACTATCAGCATCACTGAACCCAACATCTTTCTGCACTTTTGAATCATCATGGACTTCATAAACCACCCCCCTCCCAGTTTCTAAATGTCTTTGTTGTTCTGTATCATTTTTCTTTACAGTGGATATTATTTTCTTGGGGTTTTCGTTGCTTCCAGACATATTTTTATGCAAGTCAGAAAAGATGTTTTGTCACCTGCAGCCAAGCTGCCAACTGAAACTGGCTGGCATATGTACATTAGGCCAGGAATCTGCAAGCTTCACTGGCTGCTAATAATTCACTGGAAGATTGATGTTAATGTTAAGATTGTCTGACTTTTAGGTTCCTGTGGTTAGAGTCATCCTTGTTAGCCTTATTAATTATTTATATAGTACTAAAGGTACACATAGCACTTTACTAACAAATTAGCAGATTAAGGCCCTCCACTGAACCACTTGCAGTGGCTAGTTTAGTTTGCTATGATGTATAAAAAATTCGTGGACACATCCAGGTGTAGGGGCAAATAACACTGAAGAGGAACTGAGTCAGACAAGGTTTCATGGAAGCAGCAAAGACACAGCATTGTTGGCCTTAAGGATGTCCTTTATGGTGACTGTGGGTAGTCTTTGGACTGCAGCCCCAGAGAGCTGGATTTAACAGCTGAGTCCTCAACAGATCTTCTGTTCAAGCCTTAACAGTGCATAGTGTGTACTGCTGTTGTGCTGCAAAATAAGGTCTTAACTATGCGCTCAGTTTTAACTTTTGGCATCTTGACTTCAGTAGACCTGAGCCAGCTTACATCATCTGAGGATCTGTCCCAAAAAATAGAAACCCACAAACTACCTACCTTAGCTGAGTTCTGAAGAGACATCTGCAAACATTTGTGCCGTTTTATCTGATGTCACTAGGGTTTATTTGTAATTTATCTGGCAGAAGAAGGTGAAATACCCCTTGCATACCATTTCCAGGACAGCTAGGTCAGAGACTAAATCACTGTTAATATACTTTATTTTTTTCGGTCTTAATGTGCATTTTCTTCTGCTATCATACAAGATGCATAAACTATTTAAATTCTTTATTTTTCTCTTTACTAGTTGACAAAGCAATGAGCTGGTTCTAAAGCTGGTCTCTAAGGTATGCAGGCATTCTTTTCAGCAGGCAAAGGATTTGTTTATGACAACCTGTTATTCTTACCCCATTGTTCCACTTTCTGCCTTATCTGTTGATACTTCTTTCTTCACATTAGACATTTGTTGCTGGTGGGCTGTGTTATCAAGTGCACTAGGACATCTTAGCTAAAGGCTGTATCTCTCATGAGCAGCACGTCAGAGGGATCTTCAAAGAAGTGTTAACAAAGAATGCATTTGAAGCAAGGGAAGTCTGGCTATTTTAACTATTCTTCCTTTTGATCTCAGAAAATAGATTGTGAATGTGACTGCTCTGTATTTTCCTGTCGGGTCCCTTGACTCTTTTTCTAAAAGGTTATGTTAGTTACTTTCTACTCCAAAGGGACTCGTTCCTGTACTAAGTGCATTTCTGAAAATGTCAGCCAAAACTCCTCCGCCTTCTATTCTTGTTTGTTTTAAATATTCTCAGTTTCCTATAGCCTGAATCTCAGAGCACCATCAATTTTCAGATCTTTCAAACTTTTCAGAGAAGTTTGGTGCTATTGAATGTCTTGTTTGTCCTTATCACTTTGCTGACTGACAACAAAAGTGATTCACCTTTTGCATTTCAGAATGTGGCTTATCACTTTATTACTACTATTACTCCTCCTCCTCTGCAGCCTCTCCACAGGTTTGAAAATCTGTTTGCCAGGCCTTAGTTCCCTTACTGATTCTTTTCTTAAATTTTCACTGCTTTCATTTAAAAACAGTAACAACCTATCACTCTGTTTCAACCGAAATATTACTTATTGTTTAAGACTAAAAAGCAGAATAATTTTCCTTTCAGGTTTAGTGGGTTTTGCCTATAAATTTCCTGATGTTGTTGAATGAGGATAGGTAGAGCTGTACAGAATTGATTTACCAGGTATTTTATTTTTTAATTTAAAATCAGAATAAAAATGGCAAATTAAAAAAAGTTTCCATTAATAAAAAATATTTTATTTTGGTCCACTAACACATCTCTTTTCAGTGAAATAAGAAATATGATGTGAGTTTTGACAATCTTAATTTTCCAGAATTTGTTTAAAGATCAGTGTGATTTGAAAAGTAAAACTAATGCATTTATTGCTCCAAATGAGAAATGTTCAATTTTTACATTGTACCCAGGCTTCTTTTTTTTTTTCTTAATTGCACCATCTGGTCTAATAAAGTTTGTTACATCTCCTTGCAAACTGATTCACTGACGAATATGGGTAACTTCTACTTATTTAAAAATCTGAACTGGTGTGCTGTTGTCATGGTTTAAGCCCAGATGGAAATTAAGCACCATGCAGCCACTCATTTAACTCCCTCCCCTCTCCTTCCCCACCCTGGTGGAATGAAAAGGAGAATTGACATAAAACTTGTATGTTAAGAGCAGTTTAATAATTGAAAATTAAGTAAAATTCAATAATAATCATGTTAAATAATCACAGTAAAAAGGAAATAATCAAGTGGAGCACGATGCAATTGCTCACTACCTACTGACCAATGCCTGACCTCCCTTCCCTAACCCAGATCAGCTGCACTTTTGGGTAAGTCCCCCCAGTTTATATCCTGGGCATGATGTTCTGTGGTGTGGAATATCCCCTGGGTCAGTTTGGATCACCTGTCCTGCCTATGCTCCCTCCCAGTTTCTCTTGTGTACTTCCTGACTGGCAGAGTGTGAGGCAAGGGAAAAAAAGAGTCCTTGACTTAGAATAAACATGATGTAGGAAAACCCAGATCATCAGTGTGTTATCAACACCATTCTCATTCAAAAACACAGCACTGTAACAGCTGCTGGGAAGAAGTTAACTCTCTCCTAGCTGAAACCAGGACAATATCCACCCTTTACTCCATACCATTTATGTCATACCAAGTTTCACACTCCTCAATATCCCATCACCTTTCCTATTTATCTATTTTGATAGATATACAAACATCATTCTCTTAGTCTGTGGAAGGCCTCTGTCAAATGTTCATAAAGCATTCACACATGCCAAAAAAAATGTTTGTAGAATTCATTTAGCACCTGATTTTTGGCCTTTATCCTTGGTAACAGTCTTTCAAGCAGGAAAGATGGTGTAAGGTTTTGGATTGTGGCATGCTGCACATTTGACTTCATTGTGATTCCAGTGCTGCTGCTGTTCAATTTTATCAAAGTTCATTCTCCATTGGTGTGGGTGCAGTGGTCAGAGGGAAGTCAGGCTGGGATCCCCAGAACGCTTGTGGTTAAGATCGATGCCGTGAGGTGCTCAGTGAAGTGATGCACATGTAGTCACCACTAAAGTGGTAATACACAGTGTTGGATAATTATTAAGATAATACAGTTTAATTTGGCATTTTCACCCAAAATCAAATTCCCTTGAGAGTACACCAGACTTCCCCAGCCTCCTGCATTACCCACCAAGTGCACCCAGGTTTGCGAGCAAAAGCAATCCCATGGATGGGTTTGCCTTTGCCTGAACCAGGAATAATCCAGACTGGTTTTCCCAGTATGTTTTTAGTCTGCACCAAGGAACTTTATCTTCTTCTACAGTACATAAAAATTTATAAACTTGCTATAGTTTTATCTGTGTGACTATTGGAATGACTAGTGTTAAGAAAGGTGAGAAAGTGAGATGGTTTTCTTAAAAGATACAAGAATGTTAGTGAGGGAGGGTGTACCAGAATGTGGGACTTCAGAATTAAGACTAAAATGGCTGTAGGCATACCGGCAAATGTGCTTGCTTCTCTGAAGTCCATCTACTAATGTGAATTTCTTGTCAAGTCCTTTTATTAACCATTTTCAAGGTGGCTGGTTACTGCATCTGATGGGAAAATCTCTTGATAGCTGTAATCTGCCACTTTACTGTAGTCAAGTGTTCCCTGGCACCGCTCTATTACATTTCTTCCCATTTCAGATATCAGAGACAACATATCAGCAAACTACATGGGTGACATGGTTAATCCATCCAGAAGGGAACTGAGAGATGGGAGGAATCTTAATGAAAAATGTATTATTCATAATAAAAGTAAATGCTTTTCACTTTTTATTTTATTGCAGATTTCCAGTCAACCTGGAGCTGATTCCTAGCCTAGTGAAGTATAGTAGTGATCAGTTTACTAAGGTGAAATTGGAAGGACACACAAGAAAACCAATGTGTAGAACTGAAACACAGCATGAGAGCATCTTTAATAGGAGGAAGCTTTACCTTGTACTTCCTTGCATGCATGTGCTTGTGGGGAAATAAATCATGAAGAGGAACAGAGGTATTTTCACTTTGTTGTGGGCAGTTTGACATACACCCAGAAAGACAGCAGAAATGAAAGGTGGACAGATCCAGGCATGATTTCTAGTACTCATTGTAGCTCCACATAATGTAACTGGAGCACATAGAGCCTGTAGTGACTATTTTACTCCAGGTAGCCTGAGGCTTACAACTTGTAAATTAGAGTCTCTATCTGTGTCATATACTTTGCTGTGGATTAGTCAATATCTTGAATGCACTTGGAAGTATCAGAATTCCCAATACCTTAAACTAGACACCATTTTGCTATTTGCAGATTCATATTATATTGTATCATTTTGTCTCACTCCTATTCAGTCATTTTTAAGGAGAAGACAGTCACAAACAGAAATATTTAACATGAGGTTCATTCCTGGGGTACCACAGAGCAGCTCTCACAGAAGAAGGGGCATCACAGTGCTGGAAGTTTCTCCATGAGGAAAGACGCACGCCTGCTGGAAAGTCACTGTGCTAAAAGAGAAAACTCTCCACTGAAAGCAAATTCAGATTCTCATTTAATAAAAGTCATTAACAGTGTGAAAAAGCTACCAAGGATCTCAATTCAGAAGGCTCTACCAAATTTTAAGAGGATGTACGCCTCCTTCCACCCTTTAAAATAAGCCAGAAACTATCAGTTAATCTTGAATTTCTATCCAATCCAGAAACATCACAATCATGTAGTAAAATGAAGATACTTTTACCTCCTTAATCTCGGAAAATTATCTTACTATTTCCAAATTTGTCACTGTATGAAAAATGTCCACGTGTGGTATGTAGGAATGTTAGAAGATATTGTTCGTGAAATATGAGTCTTTTCTAATTACAACAAAGTTTTTTCTAAGCTTGTAAGGCTTGAAGAAACAAACCAACCCAATAAGGCAAGCATGTGTTTTAAAATATGCTCTTAAAAAAGAAACATCTCCAAAGGGAAAGGTAGAAACTCTTTACAAGAGGAAGGAGATGCTTCTTTACTCCAATCTCTCTTTGAATGTCAAATCTAAGGGTGAGAACGGTGCAATTGAAAAGAGTGATTGCCGTTAGTATTGATATACCAGAGTTAGCTTTTCAATCAGTGCCTTTGGATCTGAGGAAAGCTTATGAAAATTTTATCAGGCTTTATGGAACTTGTACCATTGGGCAAGATGCTGTTTGAGTACCTGAGTATAATTTTTATCTCACCTAATTATAGAAAACAGCACTAGAAGAGACCCTGACAAGTCCTCCAGACGTTCCTTCACTGCTCTTCATCCTAAACCAGCCTCACTTGTTCCTGAAAACCAGTGTGATGAGTTCTCCAGAGTCACCTTGTGCAATAATTTCCAGTGCTTTAATCTCTTTGTTACAGCATTTTCGTTATTGTCTAACCTAAATATCCATTTATGTTACTTTTTTTTCCTATTCACAGTGATGCCTTTTCCTGGTCTTAAAATCAGGAGTCACACACGGTTAGAAGGGGAAAAGGGATTTTACCTTGGTATTTATTTTAAGGATCCTTAGGTGTACATGTCCAGGTCATATACATCGAGATGTACCCCACTGAGTCTATCTCTGTCTTCGTCTTCTGTCTCCACACCTCTCTCTCCCCCCCCCCAGCATTGGGTATAGCATTATAGGTTTTACTAATTAGCATATCTATCAAAGATTCCCCAATAAGAGGCTCAAGTGAGCCCCCCTCCCCAAGGAACTCTCCCCTGGATGGTTCTATCTTGGTTTACAGAATGTGTTCTGGAGAGGACCTTGGGGTCTGGGGCACACTGATCTCTGGCTACGAAGCTTCTAAAATGTTTAGTCTCTTAGCTTAACAAACAAGTCCAAGAATGTAGGCAAAAAAGCACTAGGAATACAGAAGTTGTAAAAAGGTATAACAGGAGTATAAAGGAAAGGGCAAAAATCTTCATGGCATCAACAGTGAATGCAAAGGGCAGTGTATCCCTGCAGTGCTTTGTAAGAATTTCTTATGTACCTGAAAACTGTTAGTGTGTCTCTTTTCTCTCCTCTTTAGGGATGAACGTCTAACAGTAGTACAAAGAGAAATAATAACCGCAGAAATAAGTATGAGGTCCTATTCACTGGTATGTCCTTGCAAGTTATATACATTGTGTATTTTACACCCTCACACTGAGATACAGAACAGTAATCTGAATTAGCGTACAGGCTTCTCTGCGATTACCTTGCCGGAACCTAAGTGTTGTTTCCGAGCCGGGCCGAGCCCCGGGGTGGCCCCGCAGCCCCCGCGCTGGAGGCGAGCGCTGCGGCGGCAGAACCGCGGGCCGGTGGTGCCACCTGGTGCCAGCCCTGCCCGCATCGGGACGGGCATGGATGCCTCGGGAGACCGAGGGGATGGCGGCGGGGCACGTCACCCAGCAGCCTAACAGCAGCTTAATGAAAATAAATTCACTAAAACAGCGTGTAGGAAAAATCCCTTTGCTGTCCAGAAGTCCAACCCCTCCGAGTTTAATTTCTTTTTTTTCGGAAGCAGCAGCTGCTCCTTCCTGACCCGAGCTATGAAAGGCTTTTAGGAGCTAAACATTTTCCTAACTAATTTGAAGTCAGTATGAGACACCGGCACATAAGCCTCAAAACAAGGAAAATCTCCAGGTATAATCTCTGCCTCCGAGTCTCCGATGTCAAGATCTTATCCTAAACAAAGTTGATTTTACACCAATTAGCAAGCAAACAGCTGAGGAAAATAAGAATAGTTCTGAACTTTGTGATCTGCCTGCCTCAAGTACAGCAGAAAACTTCAGAGAGCTTTGATTTGGCCTGAAGAAGTACAGAACATCCATGTTTTCCAGCTTGCGCTGGTTGGGTCATGGTGTTATCCAGGCTTAACACCTGCTATTCAGGTTCTGGTTCCAGTCTCTAAAAGAGAATAAATTACTGTTGCTATTGACGACACTCCAACAGGGTAATATTAAATATATGTAGACGTGGCCAATAGTTTCTATTAGAATGTGCTAATTTTAGGAAATAATAATGCTAATTAGATGTATTTGTTGCTTAGATTTTTTAATGAAAAAATATTGAAACATCATCTTCTGGCAGAGTAAAAATATTTTGCATTAAGCTCACCAAAATGTGTCTTTTCTATATGGCTACATATTAGAAAAGGTTAAGAGAAAGGAGCGAAAACTTCAACAATATTGAATTAATTGACTGAAAAATCTTCTTAGTAGTTTTCTTTCTACATTTCTAAAACTTGCAGGGCACAATGAGATCAAGAAATGTACTCCAAGTTTTTTAACATCTTTATCTATGGAAAATCCATATTTTATATGGCAGAAAACCGGGGAAGTGGGAATGGCAGTTGTTGAAATTACATAGAGGACTGGAAATTGAATTGCATAAAGCAGTAAGACAGAAGGGGGAGACCACATGAAATGAAAATGATGGGTCAGAGAGATAAATAATAGAACTAGCAAAGGAGTGAAGAAGAAATAAGATCATCTTTGGAAGTCCATGGACGTTACTATTACTATTCAGTAACTCAAATATATTCCTTCATTACAGTATATGAATTTTACATTAAATTTACCCAAGTACTGCTCTTTTTTTTTTTTTTAATTTTTTTTTTGTTTGTTTAACAGACTCATCCTGCACAGCAGTGATCAATTGCATTTCTCCTATGAATATGTATTTTTGCTAGGTGTATTGAGCAGCAGTCTGGGAGGGGAGGTGGGCTTTAAAGGTTTCATATCCAGCTATTCCTGTATGTGCACAGAAACTGCACAGTGCCCCTTGTCTTAGCACTCTCTGACCATCTAGAGCATCCCTGACACAGTGAGGTTACCATACAAAAGTCTAAGGAAAACAGACTTTTACTTGCAGGCAAGAAAATACCAAATCAGTTGCAGCAGAAAAATTACCTGGCACATCAGCTTAAACTTGATGTACCAAATCATTGTGGCTGCTGTGTTTGCCATTTACTTTAGCAGCTATGAAGAATGAGCAACATGAGCTGGATTTGGCTTCACAGAAGAAACTGATGTTGCATATTCTGCTGTAAGCAATTAAAGAAGATTCATTAGTAGATGCTGACATGGAAAGTGATTTTTGTTATGAAGCGTGGGGAGATGCAGCTGTGTGAAGGGTGTCTCATAAAGATAAATGGAAGTAGTGGATGTTGGATGGGCTTTGGGTAAGATAGATTTTTGTCATGTATTGAAATAACTTGTGACTTTTTAGAAGGATCAGAAAGTAAATTGTCTGAAGATAAGGTTATGAAGTAACCCATGAGTTTGAGACATAGCATATTTGACAACTGATGATCCATTGCTGTCATCTGGAACAGGACCTATTATGCAGATTGTCTGACTCGAGGCAGGTGCAGTAGGTAGCAAGCTGGTCTCTCTAGCTCTTCCACCCATGATTCTTCTAGAGTCATAGAAGATCTCAAATTGAAAGGGACCCATAAATATCATTAAGTCCAACACCCTATTCCTCACAGTACTTCCTAAAATTAAACCATATGACTAAAAGCATTGTCCAGACACCCCTTGAACTCTGACAGGCTTACTGCAGCAACCACTTTCCCTGAGGAGCCTGTTCCAGTGACTGACCACCCTCCCAGTGAACTTCCTCCTAATGCTCAGTTTGGACTTTGCCTGATGCAACTTCATTCCATTTCCTCGGGTCCTTTGACTGGTGTGACAGAAACACATCATCACTCTAAGTGCACCCATTCCTACCCAAGGATACAGGGGATGAAGCACTTTTAGCTCTGTGTGTTGGCCTTCCCCATTTCTTACTGCACTGTGCATTGGCCGGGAATGTTGCTAGTTATTCTAGTTAGGAAGATGAATATTAAAGTGCTTTACTTGTATGAATAATTGCAGCAAGCATGTTTCTTTCACTTCCTCCTTCTCTTGCCTGCTTCTTGCCATAGGTATCCCATTCAGTATTTGGCTTTGTGTGTTTGACAGCTGGCACCCCCTGACTCCTGGTGGCTGAGATGATGAAACCTGCAGGACTGGAATGAAGATGTTGTGCTTTTAATTGGTCCCTGAAACAGTGTGCAGGAATCCAGAATAGGATATTCCAGTGATTACACAGCTTAAATATTTAATACTCAGGATAGATTTGGAGGTTTGTTTGGGTTTGTTTGTTTTAAATTATAAGCAGACAAGTCTCCAAAGTGAAGTTTGGCTCTGAGGGGTGATTCTGAGCTGTTATTCCATATGCCAAATTTTTGTATCTATTTGGTTTCCTTATTGAGTTTTCACCTTCATAGCTGAAAGAGGTTTTTTAACATCTTAGAAGAGGTTTTAACATCTTAGAAGAGGTTTTTTAACATCTGAAATCTGAGTATTTGAAATCTGTGCCCTTTCTTCTTCCTCAGCAACAAAGTTTATAGGATTCAATCATTGATAACTTGTTTTCTACTCATTGGACTTGTAAGTATGAAGCAGATGCATCACAGCTAGCTTTGTTCCATAGTGAAGGGTTAATAGTGGCCATCACCTGGAAAATCTTTTCCTTTCTTAGATGTGCCCTTGGGTACACACCAGGGCTGGTTTCTGAGCAAATGTGCTTGCCCAGGTTTTTAATTTTGTGCCTAATTTTTATAGGTCTTTTTTTTTCTTGCACTCCTGGTTTTACTACCTTAACTTTGGAAGTGTTTTTCCTGATGTGAGAAGGGTCGACATGTGAGTTTCTAATGACCTTAATATTAAAGAAAAGATACCACTAAGTCTATGACATAAAGATGTCAAATAGATGTTAAATCAAGTCATAAGAAGTAACATTTTATTATCTTCATTATTCAACAAGAACAGAAAATTACTTGCTCCTTAGTAATTAAATGAAATACTTGAATAAGCATCCATGTCTTTAAAAAGCCCTGACAGATCACATGAGTTCAAAAATTAAAATAGCAAAAGATATTATTATGATAAGTCTCAGGCAATGCACTCAAAATTAAGAGTGAGAGTAAACAGTCTTGGAAACATTTAAGATTAAATAATATATTTTCTGCAATGACAGATTATATTTATCCCACACAGGTAATATCTTGTGTTGTTTAAAACAAATTCTTATTTAAAAGTGTGGAAAAAATTAAATTATTCAATATTTTTCAATTTTATCTTTCCTGTTTTCCACAAACCTTTCTGCTCTCTTGGAGCCTCTGATATCACAGTTTGCAGAATGCCATGAAGGAGCAGCAAAATTGTACTAACAACAATCAGGGACTTGGTGTCCCTGAAATATTAGTAATGAATTAAAAGTGGTCATAATAAAAGAAAAATATTTTTGAAATCTGAAAATTTTTTACATTGTTTTTGATAAAATAGAAATTTTCATTTCATATCAAAAGAAAGAGACAGGAATAAATTTGGGTCCTGAATTCCTTTTAGCCCATTTGGTTCAGAAACTGGAATGCAAATTTAAATATTCTTGTTACTAAATAAATAATCATATTTTATAATAATTTTTATTGCAATTTATAATTCAATTCTAATTTATTTTACTTAATATTTCTGTGCAAATATTGTCTCAAATAAAAGACATTGTAGAAAATAGATATTTATTAAATGCGAATAGAGGGTTTTATGTGACACTATATTACATGTGAAACTATATCAAAATCTGTGAATTGGAGGTATATATGTATATGTTTTTTTTCATTTTTACAACAATCTTCCTGAGCAAACAGAGAGTGTTTCAGCAGCAATGCAGACAGGTCCCTTGAAAGTCCCTTGAAGGCAAACAGAGCCCCATGGTGGAGCTGAGCCTTCACTGGGTAAAGCCTTTGCTGCCTCACCTCACCTTCTCCTCTTGCTCTGTTTACAGATGCAGTGCTGTGAGTTGGGGCATCCTGAAGACTGCAGTTTCTACGGCAATGGATTTGAAGCAGGCAGAACAATGGCTGTTGCTCAGGTCTTGTGATTTCCCTTGTTGGAGTCAGGAGAACAATCCTGGGACACCAGTGATGGACACGAGTTGCCTCCCACAGGCAGCACACGGGGCTGCAGAGCTGTGCTCCCTCCCCAGAGACTACCCCACAGTCACAGGGGTCCCTGTGACCCCCAAAATCTTGCCATGGCTATTTGACGTGGCAATTGAATGTTTAGGTCCATGCAGGACCAGTTCATTTGCCATCCACCAAAGGCTCTGGGCTCCTTGTCCACCACGACAGCTCCTGGAGGGTTCAACTTCACAACAGCGGTAGAGAAATAGTAATTCCAATTAAGGTAATCACCAGGGAGCAATTGAAGGAGAAATAAAAATGTGGTGTTCTCATTTCCATAAGCAAATGAAAACAATTTAGATGACTTTTATCTAGACGAAGGAAAATGCCTATGCAAAAACTAATTACCCTCTGTGCTAATTATGACAAAGAGGATAAAGGACAAACCTTTTGAAAAATATCCAAGGATATTAAGTGGAGTTCTATTAATAGATAAAATAAGCTGAAAATGAGAGTTGTGATATATTGTGTTTGGGCCTAGATTCAATAAAAACTCTCTCTGGCTTCCACTTCACAGCAGCCCCATAAAATCAATTTATTATATGAAGCCAGATGGGTCTTTTATTGAACCTGGACCTTATTCATTAAATAAAAGTAATCATCATCAGAGTTAAAAGAAACAATACCTACTGCTTCATGAATCAGTTACTATCCCATACATTTAAATGACAATAAGAAAGAAAAATATATTTTTAAATCAATAGACGCACAGTTCATCATGTGTAAGAGCAAGCCCTGTAATATATTTTCTGGTGTAATTTGTTCCTCATCACAAGGTTCATTTAAATCATAGTATCTGCTTTGGCTGTTGAATATGGATCAACCCATGGCACCAGCCACATGGAGAGTGAGGCTCTTGGCCTTTTCCTTGGACCTCCAATTTCAAACATGGGAGTAAGAACTGGGTCTGAGATAAGGAATGTGAAAAACCAGCAGTGGTACTGAAAAAAACTCACCATTCTTTGCCCCACTCCATTTGATATGAACTTTGTTCTACCTCCTGTGCTGGCAGTGCTTTACCCCAGAGCAACCATCCCTAAATGTTCAAATCCTCTCTATACCTGCAACACTGTTCCAGGGAGGGCCTGGCATGAAACACAAGATACTGTATTGGGCTTGTGTGACAAAGTTTTGGTAGCAGGTAGGTACTACTGGGATGGCTTCTGTGAGAAGCTGCTGGAAGCTTCTCCCATGTCCAACAGAGCCAATGCCAGCTGGCTCTGAGGCAGACCCGCCTCGAGCCAAGGCTGAGCCATTGGTGACAGAGATAATGTATTCAAGAAAGGGAAAAAACAGCAGTAGAGAGATGAGTGAGAATATGTGAGAGCAACAGCCAGGCAGACACCAGTGTCAGTGAGGAAGGAGGGGCAGGAGGTGTTCCAGGTGCTGGAAAGAGATTCCCCCACAGCCCATGTGAAGGCCATGTTCAGGCAGCTGTGCCCCTGCAGCCCATGGAGGTCCACAGTGGATCAGAGATCCACCTGCAGTCCCTGGATGGCCCCACACTGGGGCAGAGGGATACTGAGAGGAGGCTGTGAGTCCATGGGAAGTCCATGCTGGAGCAGGCTCCTGGTGGGACTTGTGACCCTTTGGAGAGCCCTGTCCTTGCCTGCAGCCAAAAGCCTTTAGTTACATTTTCTCTCCCCTGCCCAGGTGAGGAAGGGTGTGATAGAGTGCCTTTGGTGGATGCCCGGCATCTACTTTACCTTAGATGAGACCTCAGATGACCATCAGGAGATGACATAATGTCAGGAGGGTTGTAGGATGTAGGTATAGACATCTCACTGTCATGACAGTGAATGAGAAATGGCCATGCATGGTAGAATTTTTTGCCTCATACAACTAAAAATGGTACAGTATGAAGGAAATCAGAGGAAGACACCAGGAAGGGCAACCCATCCTAAGGGACTGACTAGGAACATGGCATTTCAACAGGACTGAAATTCACAAGGTGCTGTGGTTTAAGCCAAGCCACTAGCCAAGCTCCAGGCATCCCCTCGCTCACTCCCCCACCAGTGGGAGTAGGGAGGGAATCAGAAGGGTAAAAGCCAGAAAATTCATGGGTTGAGATAAAAACAGTTTAATAGGGAAAGCAGAAGCTGAGCATACAAGAAAAGCAAAACAAGGAATTAATTCACTGCTTCCCATGGGCAGGAGAGCAGGGCCCCATCACATGTAACAGTGACTTGGGAAGACAAACACCATGACTCCAAATGTCCCCTTTTTCCTCCTTCTTCCCCCCACTTTATATCCTGAACATGATGTCATATGGTCTGGAATTTCCCCCTGGTCAATTTGGGTCACCTGTCCACAAATCCAAAGCACAGCCCCACACTAGCTAATGTAAAGAAAATAACTCTACTCCAGCTGAAACCATCATACAGAGAGAGCAATTAAAACTTGACTGAACTCAGACAAGGAAGGACCTTCCAGAAGAGTTTTTTCATTGCTGCTTGCACAGATGACAGGCACAGAGTTTATATGTATATCTAAAATGAGTCCAAAGACTTAGATATTTTTAAATATTCAATATTTATAATATTGTCATATTGAATTATTTCATTGTCACCAATAAAGCATTTCCTGAAAATCAGTAATTTCAAATCAATGCTGGTGATAATAGTGTAATTCTATAAATTAATGCTTAAAACCCCAGAATATAGGTCTTGAAATTTAATCCACTGTCTTCAGCTCCTGTTTCTAGCACAGTGCCTTTCTCCTGCTTCCCTAGAGAAGTTTGTATTTGAGTTATATCTATTTAGTCACATCTTGCTCTGTACTTCATAACACACAGAGGATAAAAACTTCCCACAGTTAAATCACAACTCACTTGAGCACAGCCTCTAGTTTAAAAGCTGACCTGGAAAGTGTGCTTCTCTTTTCAATTTTGTTTCTTTAGGTATTTTTCCGTCCATCTTTCAGGATGATAATAAGGATGATTTGTATTGCTGCTCTCCTACTGCATTAGCCACTCTGTGAGCACTGAACAAAAAGGGTATTCTGCAGGATGTTTCTAGTGCTTGTTTATGGCCTTTATTCCTGGGACACCAGTAGTGGGATTCCTGCTTGGCAGAAGAACTGAAGTGCTTAACCGGTTGAGATGCAAGTCAATTTTTCCTAAAACTTTAAAGCACTTGATGGGGTCACACCTGATCACTGGGAGGCAGCCCCATGCCACAGCAAATCCTTTAAAAGCTGATGAAGTAGATGAGCTTATCCACTCACTGGAGTAGTCCCTGCTGTCTTCAAAAGAGACAAATCTGAGGGACTCCATTCCTCATGCCTGCTGGAACAGATGCACTTTGTGCTGGTAAAGCCTTTCCTGGCCTCCACTATCACATGAAAACCAATGAGGTCTTTCTCTGCCACCTGTGCTTCTTAACAAATGTGGGCTGGCTTGGGACTGGCATACAATGAAAGCAGAGGCATAAGAGTCCCAGTAATTCAGACTCCAACACCCTCATGCTCCTTTTCTCCCTCCCATGTTTTCTTTTGAGCTCTTTCCAGCATTAGGGCACTGCTTATGCCTGATGACTGTATCTGGTTTCTTGGGGAGCAGAAATAGGCAAACGGCTGAGTACTCCTTCTGGTCACCAATGTCTTAATCTAGATCAAGACATCCTGAATAGTAAGGGATTATTTAGGACATATGTACCTTTCAGAGTTGAACACAATGTTCAGTTTAAGGTATATAAATCCTGTACAGTTATTGAAAATTTATTGAAAGGGACACCTTCAGAGCAGGGAGGAATCCAGAACAAGCTAGCAGGAATCTGTAACACAGGGATGTTACTGAAATCTCACCCTCAGACCCATGAGAGGAGGCGCACTGGTGTCCAGGACCCAGAATATGTGCCTGAGAGCGAACATGGGTTTTTCTTCTTTCAAAAGCAGAACAGAGCTGGTGCTGAGAGGCTTTGTTCTTCAGCACTCAGAGCCTGTCCCCAGGAAGGTGTGCAATGGGTTGACACTGTGTCCCAAGCCTTCACCTTGCCCTATGCCGTTTACATTAAACCAACACTACATTGAAAACTCAAACAATCTCCTCCACCCCTTCTATCAAGAAAAAAAACCTGCAGCCATACAGTGTTTGCAGGCTGATCCTGTTGTTGTGCGTTAGATATTTGCCAAACATGGCTATTGGCTGTAGTTGCTGAGGGCACTTGGACCCAGATCTGCACCAGCTTCAATGTTCAAGCAGGGCTTCAGGAGAAGCAGGAGGTTTCCAGACACTGCAGACAGATCCAGATCTTTCTGGTGAATTTTCAGGCAGCTCCTGAACATGAGTTTTGGGGTTTTATTTTAGGCTGAGGCAGCTGACATTTGAGTGAGTATACTGCATTGCAGTTGATGGGGGGATGGATTTGCTGGGTGCACAAGAGCAATGAGGGGCATTCTGGCTTGTGATCCACTTGCCTTCAGACTACCTTGTGCATAGCCTGAACACAAGCTCTCTGTACACTTGACAGCATGCTGCCAGATGCACTTGGCTCAGAGTACAAACATCACCCAGGACAGCCCTCAGCTGTCCCTGGAGCTCAGCTTTCCCATTAGCCATTAAAGCAGTGCTGAGTGGTGTTAAAGGCAACCTTGAGGTAGCCCTCATATCGAAATGCAAACACGTATCCTAAATCCTGATTTGCACCCCGCCTTGGGGCTTTCACCCTGCCACACTTGCCTCTCCTGTTCTGTTTTCTCCTCTGTATTTTCTCTCCTAATGAAGCAGTGTGTAGTTCCTTATCGAGAGAGGAAGAAAAGACTCTGACTTTTAAATAGGAGAGCTTTTAAATAGAGAACAGAGGTGCTCAAAGCTTACAGGATAGTATGCAGCCGAGCTAGTGGGACTGTCTTCCTGCTTGCATCAATAGCTGGGGATTTAAAAGATGTTCTAAGTATGCCTTGGGGGTTGGATTTAACCATGTGGGGTGGGTTGTTGTGTGATGGGGTGAGTGGAGGGATTCGTTATGTAAATCTCCTTACTTTTATGTGCTTAGGGATGTTTAACTGCAGTATCTCAGCAATGCAGTTTGTAAAAGATTTGTATTAATGATGGATCAACCTTCATTATAAGTTGAATTATTTTGTGGGTGATAAACATAAAGCTTTTCCAGACTCAGAGACTGTTAAAAATATCGGTGTCTTGCACTGGAATTTTTAGAATGGTTTATCTTAGATTTCGATTTAGGTCTTCTGTATTATCTCCTGTGCTTCAAAATGTTTTATTTCAGAGGGATTATTATGAAATATAACTATGTGATAAAATCTGCAGTCCACCAAAGCTGTGATTCAAAAGAAACCTCTTTCATATTTCCAGCCTATTCTTAATTCTATTTCAGTCATATATGATATTAGTCTTAGCCTTGCCATTCTTTAATCAGAGATTTGATATCCGATTAGAAATGTTCGGGATATAGAAGGGAAAAAAAAAAATCCCTCCTGGAAGTGATTTTCAGCAGGACAGGAAAGCCTCTAGATGGCAGAAGTGCACTGCAGAAAACTCCAATCCTTAATTAAGCAACAAGCTGCGGAAGGGTTGTGTGCCAGCTGTGGGGAAAAGGTGCTCTGGCTATTGTCTGGTCCACTGACCTCTTCCTCCTCCTCCAACTTTAATTGCTGCTCCAGATGATCTGTGCTTTACAGCCACATGGATATGATGGCAAACTGTGTCTGAACAAGTTTCCTCATGGACGTAGTTTTTCTCTTTCTGCAAAATGACACTGAGGCTGTTTTTTCAAAGGTGAAGTGAAAGGCTCTGGCAGCTGGCAATATCTGGAGTTTGGGATGACTTCTGTTAGCAGTTAATGCCACGTCTGAAACTTCACAAGGAGCTATATCCTTTATGAGTCTTTATGACTACCCCTTGGGAGGTGATTGTCAGTCTGCAGTCCTTTCAAAAATAAAATCTCACCATCTATGTAGGTGGGCAGTACACAGCTTAAGGTATTTTTGACTTAAAAACAGTACAGAAAAGTTTGAAGTGTCCTTATCTGTCTGATAGAACTGTCAGCAGCTCCTATTGTAATCAGTTACACAAGAATCCAGTGAATTCTGGCACTGAAGCACATAGAAGAAAATCCTTCTGTAAATCTGAGGTTTAAGCAGTATTAATAGCTGACACATCTCTAACTTCTGTGCCAGTGAATACTGTTACAGCTTCATCAGGATCCCTCTGCACAGTCACCTTGAGAGAAAACCCAACTGCCTAGACTTGTGTGGTGCCAGATAAGTGAATTTAGATAGAAGTCCAATTTCTAGCTCTGCAGTCTTACACCTCGGTCTGGGTAGAAAATTATTTGAGATTTCAGAGTATTCAGTTTCAAAGGAAGGCCCTTTGATGTTGGCTTCTGGTTGCTGATTAAAAGCAGTTAAATGGTATTCAAAATACTTGGATGGGTCTTCAGTCTACCATATGGCAGGCGTGTCCTAACCTTGAGGCAGCTGCAGGGATAAAACACAGTCTTTCTTGAGATTCTGCTTAGTATTAGATACATAAACCAAGGACTTGAACCTTGAAATGAGTCCCCAAGGCTGCAGGAGCCCCACAGCTTTGACATGCGCCTCCAGACATTTGTGATGGCCATCTGAGCTTTGGGTTATCTACAATGGGGTGGTAAGAAAACAAGTATAGGAAAATCTTTGCTGCTTTCAGATCAATTGTTTTTGGCAATACTTACAAAGAATATGCTTTTTATGACACCATTTTCCCGACAGGTCTTTCTTCCTTCCATGGACCCTAGACACAGGTCAGAAACCAGGCAACAGTCAATAGTATTGATTGTAGATCACAGCCTTGGTGGTGTCTCAGTGGAAATCCTGTAATGAACTACCTAGTGCTGTTCAGCTGTGTAAAAAGCAGCATAAGTTGTCCCAGGAAATTGCAAAGTTTTATTTTCTGTTGTAGCAAAACCAAGTGGGTAATTTCAAAGAGCCGTGCCAGCTCTGGCACAGGTGGCTCTTGGGCAGTCTCATGCAGTCAGTGGGACTGAAGCCACTGCGGCCTCCTGTGCACCATTGTCATAGCCATGCTGGTAACCTGTTATGGATTTGTCTCTATTTTTTCCAGGAATGCTGTCTGATTGCTTACTTGGCCTTCTCTTTCTAAGGTGTCATTCGTACTTCAAGTGGCAGATTTCACATTTTAGGCAAAAGACCTCAATACTTGACTTGGAGACTCCCAAAAGTATTGTAAGAAGGTGTGTGGCTACAGTAAAGACAGATATATCCAATATAGCTGGCTAGGCAGCAGTGAAGATGTGGCAGCACAATTTTCAACGTAGCCAGTGACTCAAGTAGCTGTTATTAGCATTACTGTCCAGATAGAAGCTTCTGTCACTATTTCTGCCTGCTTCTGCAGCTTTTATAACTTTTGTCCTTGTTCTCAATATACCAATGCTAATGACAGGAGACAGAATTGTTTATCTCTTGTATCTCACATTTTTTCAACCACACTAAGCACTGATGTAAATCAATACATCATCACAAGGTTTGAGGGCTTCTAGCCAATTATTCAAGTAAGAAACAGAATCAATAACTTTGCCATATTTTATCAAAATCAAAGATCCTTGCATATTTTTCAACTGATCCAGACTTTAGACCTGATTAGGCTAGAACTTGGGTAATCACAGGGTATTTACCCAGTTTCAGACA
The DNA here is from genome assembly GCF_041296385.1 of Aphelocoma coerulescens. NCBI lineage: Eukaryota > Metazoa > Chordata > Aves > Passeriformes > Corvidae > Aphelocoma > Aphelocoma coerulescens. The sequence goes on along the minus strand of NC_091015.1, from coordinate 153,903,472 downwards.
ATCTTTTCTTCGTGGTTGTGTATCCATGATCTTTTCTCCAGCCTTGCATTTCAGGAAAGACTGCATTTCAGGGAGAAATTAGTTCTTTTTTTTTCAGGTAGTTTGTGTGGTGCACAAATATTTTAGTTTCTTTGCTAGATTCTCCGTGTTTTATTCAGATTCTCATAAAGCTACAGGTAGACCCAAGGGTTTGTACTTTGTGTTGTATTTCTGCCGGGGAAAGTTTTGCATTGCAGACAGCTTGGCCAATGTTTAATAAAATGCCTAGTGCTCTATAGTGATAAAAATAAAATCCTCAATCCCATTCACATTTAGAGGACACTTGAATAGCTGTTACTTGAGGCATGAATTAGCCTGAGAGTTTGTGAAAAGAAACCCATACTGTTTTTGGAAGCATTTGATAGTTTTAGAATACTCTTCCCTCTGAGAAACTGTCAAAGCACATAACATCCTGAGTGAGCAAAGCCCCTGCAGGGCTGGAGGGCACATTACCTGTCAGCAATGGCTGTGAAAGGGAGCCACGGTACTTGCCTTGAGAGCCAGGCTGGCAAACAGGCGGGATGGCCCCTTTGATTTGCTGCTCGGCTTGAGGGCACCCTGCACCTGCTGCCTTTCAGAAGCTTGTTAGGATCTGTGGGTTCTGGTGGGTATTTAGCTTCTGTGACTCCTCAAACTCAGTCCTGTTCAGATTACAGATTTCTAATTTCGCACTTAAATATGTTCATTGCCTTGTTCTTACACTTTGTTTGCTAACTTAAGCAACTCTTCCCTGGCTGAGCCTCCCTAGATTTCATTTTCTGGTTTGAACAAACATCCATTATGGTAATTTCCAGAGAACCAACCTTCCTTCTGAATCAGCTCATTGCAGCGTGTTAGGGGTTAGAGGGAGGGAATCTAGGCTGGAGATAGCCGCAAAAGTCTTTGGAAACTGCAGTCAGGTTCTACATTTTCTGATGGGTGCCCTGGGGCTTGAGTGCAGTCATACAGAATGGTGGGTTTGCTGGCTTGATGGGCTCTACAGAAACCTGTCCCCAGGAAAAAAATCACCCTAAATAGAGCTGTATTGTACTTTCAGAATTTCTTTTCAGAGTCCAGAGACCAGTCCAAGTCTCCTATTTTCTCACTGACATCCTGCTGAGGAATTAGCTCTGGGTATTGACAGGCTGTTTCTGTGAACACGACCTGCAGAGCTGCTGCTAGCCATAGCAGCAGCAGGACAACAGCTTTCCTGGAGTGAGAGCAGTGCTGTCATGCTGAGCCCTAAACTACATGAACATGTAGAGATAGAGGCATCTCCTCAGCTCCCACAAATCCAGCCCCACAAATGGGTGCATAAATTAAACTATTTATTTACATGTGGAGGGATTCATCTTTTCTACTGTCTTAAATTTAAACCCTTTATTAATTCACAGGTAGGCAAACCTCAGGAGCAATGTCACCACCAAACATGTCAATGACTCCCCATGCCAACTTGAGAGGCAGCACAATGTTTTTTTCTTCATGGTGTGCAACATCATGGTGTTCTGAGCAGAGCTGCTCACTTGCCAACAACTCTCTTGCAGAGAGCCTTTTGACATTTTAAATTCATTTCTGATCTACACTAAATTGGAAACTCTGAATTTTACAGCAAAATTGGAGCAATAAAAATACTTCTTGGCCAGACCAAAAGCTTGGTATGTTGGATACTCTGGGTACATCCACATTAATGTTTCGATTTTGGTCAGAGATAAATTGAAGTCACTCTTTATCATCCTCATTGAATGGATTCATTTTGGGTGAAACTTAGCTAAAGGGTGTGCTTTGGAAGACTCTTGATGCTTTCCACCCTGCTGATAGACATTCAGTCCAGCAAACCAGACTGGCATTAACCCTGGAAAAACCTTTAATTTGGGCCTTGGTCCCTCAGCTCTAGCTGTTCTGCTCTACAGTTTCATCCTGTGCCAGTGTTAGCAGAGGCTCAGGCTGGTGTCCCAGCCTCCTGCTTCAAAGCAAAGCTTGTCATGTGTGTATGATTGCCTTGAGTCTGGCAGAGTGGGGCCTGGACCCTCCTACTGCTGTGCTGTGCTTGTGCCCTTACCAACAGGTTCTGTTTTACCTCAAAATAAAGATCATTAAAGACACCTATGCATTATTTTGACTCGGATAAAGTGTCCTCATGCCAAAACATTTTGAGCACCTCTAGTTAATTTGCTGTGGCTGGTTAATCTGAACTGTGGCTGATGTCAGCTGACACAGCATGTACACAGATCAGTGCCCCAGTGCTGCAAGCTAACCCAGCCAGAAAATGAAGAATAAACCATTAGTAGCTCTGAAATGTCTGGTCTGGGCAGGTTTTGCTTAGTGGGCGACTGGAGAGCTGTGGCTGTGCCACCTGCTGCTCTGGTTTCTCAGGGTGACAGTGCTGGAACTGTGAGTCCATCCCCTTGCATTCAGAGTGCATCTGCACTCATTTGCAGATGTTGGAATGTATTGGCATGACAAATAAGTTTCCACCATTGCACAACTTTGATCCATGGCCAGAATACATCCAGCCTGTACACTCAGTATCTGGGTTCAGCAGTCTGTATCCTTAGGTCGAATGCTGGCTGCATCCAAGCCTTATTGGCAATTATATTTAAAAAAATCAAGCAACATCCTTGCTGAACATGCAAAAATTATAACTTCTCAAAGTCTTATCCTCCTTTTTGAGTAATTATTTCCTAAGACAGGAAAAAGCACCAGCCTTGATTACCGCCTCCAGTCAGTTCTCTCCCTCTCCTTATTTTTCCCTCATTCTCCCTCCTAGGTGTGAATGTCCAGAGGCTTTCAAAGAGAAAGTTAACAGAATTTTAATTTTTGTTTATGCATGAAAGAGTATGTCTTTCTTCCACTTGTGTTCAAAAGCATTGGCACTGTTTCTGCTCATATTTACAATGTTACAACCAGGTGTGCTTAAAAATAGTGACAATTGAACAACGTTATAAGAATCTTCCAGCAAAAAAAAGAAAAAAAAATCAACCTTGGGAAATGTGGTTGTCTATCCAGAATATTGGGACATAACATTGTTTTCTCAAGTACACAGGAATGTGTATTTTTGGGAGTTGATATAACTGGTGCATTGGGCAGGTCCACAGTGAGTGGAAAGCAGTAGGCTCTTACAGAAGACAAAGATGCTCTTTGGAGCAGACACGGGCTGAGAAACTCCAAGTTAAGCTTGGTTTTTTTTTTGTTTCTCATACTCCTCTTTCTTTAAGGAATTCAGTTCATGCACCTAAATTAGAAGTTGCCTTGGGCTTTTCTTACACTCAGAAGAGGGGAGGCACTTGCTGAGGGGATTCAGACAAACTGTGCATTTTATCCCTGGTGGAACAAAGTGTTGAAAATTACCTGGATGGTTCTACGTTGCTGGCTTCAGTCCTGCTAAGCAAACTCTCACAGTGAGTTTTGTAATATGCTAGGACAGTGGTACATTGAAAAAAGTATTTTTAAGTAAAGTTCCACTGCTATGATTTTTTTTTTCTTTTCTTTCAGCTATAATAGGAATAAGCAGAGGAATTAAAGCACACTTGTGCATCAATCTTTATGGTGGAACATGGGGAAAATCCTATTTAAAGGGCATTTTCATTTAAAATCACATTGTAGCCTTTAATAGACTGAGTCTCTGGTACAACTTGTGAAACCCAGGAGCAGTAAATCACAAGGACTGACTGGTACTCATCCAAGGATTTGAAAACAAAGCATTAAAGAGGAGCAACATTGACAAGGATATATTACAGGCTTTACAGCAAGGGAGCCTGAAAACTTAAAACTCATTAGCATGATGCTTATCTTCAAAATGAGGCTCTGGGCATCTGAGGCTTTACAGATCAGTAAACTTTATTATGATAGCAGGGAACCCGATTGAGGGTTCAATTAGGGATAGAATTGCACAATGCTTGGGTAAGTATAGCTTCTCAGGATCAAAGCAGCACTGGTTCTCTAAGAAAAAAAGGTGCTTCTCTACCTTGTTTGAGCTCTTTTCAGTGTTAATGCAGGGGACCTGGTGGAAACAGCATACTTGGATTTTCAAAAGACTTTTTGATAAGAGCCCTCATAAGGGGCTATTAAAGTATAATTGGGCACCATCAGGTAATTCACATTAGCAAAATAGGCTAAGCTTCTCATAGGCTGATGGACCCAGAATTTTCAAGGTCTTTCTGAGGAGAGAGACATAAAAGTTGTCATGCAGAACTCTGAGCAGAGGTGCACAGCAATAGCTGAAAGATAAAGAGGGAGCTGGAGTGGTGATAAAGAAAATTATGCAAAGATGGGCTGCACTTGAAAAACTGACACTGAATTCAGGTGGGCCAAACTGCTCCATGCCCTCTTTCCTAGAACAAATTATGTGAGCCAACTCATTAAAAAATGTTTTTCCCTCCTGCCAGCTTCTGGAGGATGTGAACTTATGGGTCAAAAGGTGGATATGTACAGGAAAATGGGAGGAAAAACCGGGGAGCAGCTTCTAGGCTTGCTTCTAGCAGGGATGCTGGCCATACCAAATTAGAGCAGCTCCAAGCAGAATTATACCTGAGCAAATTTTAATTAGTGATAGGCAATATAATTCGTAGGAGTCTGTGTGCAGAAATGCTTCAAGATGGGATTGCCAAGTAAGTCAGAGTAGTTTTTGGCATATTTGTAACTCCTGGTAGTCAATTCTGTATTTTCAGGAGTATTATATTTTGTGCAGTTTAAGCACAGATTTCCATCAGTGTGTTTTTTAACATGGTTTGTATTTATTGTGGATTGACCGTATTAAAAAATCGTAATAAGAATATATTGTTTATGTATGACATTATTAAGTAATTCTGTAGAGGCGTTATGTAATAAGCACAAAATCCATGTAGGGAGGTTGGGAAAATTCACATTAATTCAATGTCTTATTAATTTTCATTATTTTAAATAATAACAAACCCAAATATCTTTGTTTCTTAATCAGTGTAACCCCAGTAGATCTTAAAATGTTTTATAAAGGAGGAAGAGCTCATTATCCTGTCTTACTGGTGGGAAAACAGAGGCACAAAGTAGCAATTCCTACAACTAGAAATTAGGCCTTTGTGTTTTGGATCCCAGGGCTGGGAGCTACCTGATAAGCTATATCTCAGAGACACTTTTCCTCTAAAATGTGTGTGGATGCAAGATAAATTGTTAATATAGTTCTTATACAGATGTATTAATTTGGATTTAGTGATGTTATATTTTTCCTAGCTTAATGCTGAGTTTTATACTCACACGAGAGGCCCGGCATCAATGGGAACTAAATTCAGTTTCCTGGTAATGGTTTCTGGGCAGGATCTCTGTTCAGTGCACCACAAAGTCAAGTATTTGTGCTTGTCAGAAAGCAGTGCTTCTGCATTACAAGAAATCTTGTTTTTTGACAGGCTGAATTTGAAAAGAAACATAAAATTCCCAAGATTTCTGTGAAAGTCTCCTTCCCAGACCTTGTAGGTCTGTGTCTAGTGAAGTTGGTGTTCTGCTTGATTTCAGCAGACAGTAACTCTAATGAAAATGCCAAGATTGTTAGTTTTATTGAGGATATTCATGCCAGTGATGCTGCAGCTTCTAAGATATCTAACTTGAGGATGGACCAGCAGGAATTAATTTGCTGAAAGTCTGTAAAACCTGAAATGTTTCAATTAATCCTTCCTACCCTGTAAATATGGAGCTTCTGATGAAAAGATGCATCACAAAATTTTTGTTCACCTGTAAACATTCTGGTATCCCTCATAGGGAGTCAAGAGGCATTTTTCAAAATGAAAAGCCTTTTATGTCTGTGTTTATTGTAAAGTTTCTTTAATAATATGGGGGGTTTTTTGTATAAGTTGGTTGAACTATAATAAATTAAGCATGGTTCTATTGCACAGTAGAAATGTGATGGATTGAAAAAACATTTTTCTCTTCTGCATGAGGCAAAATTCAGTCCATATTTATATATGTGTCTGAGCATAACTCAGGATGCTATAAAAACTCAAGATACCAATTAGATGTGGGATAAAGATTTTAAGGTGCTGCTTCTAAAGGTTATGCAGGAAAAGATTGCCCTGAAAACTAATTAGGATGACTGTGATGGTCAAATATATGAATGTATCTTAAAATTCTTTAGATGTTTTTCATCACAAAAATTGGAAAGAAAAGGGCTGTGACTGGCATAATCTAAAAGTCTAACACAACTTTAGTTCCATATTATCTCCTGGTGGCTGACGACAACAATAAATTTTTCATTGTTATAGGATGAGGTGGTCTCCCAACCTAGTACTTCTTATTCTGCCTGATAGCCATCTCTCATGTGTCAAAATTCATTGTTACCTACTCAGGGTAGCGATCTGTGATTCCTGCATTCTTAGGCAGGCTACTGTATCCTCAGAGTCATTTGCATGTCTCTGAATTTCAGAGGTTCTTCACCTAGGGATGCTGCAAGTAGTCGTACACAGCATGCAAACAGTCTCCTGCAAAACAAATTACTTATAGTGCCACATAAGCAGAATTTATTACAAGAAAATAGTTTTAAAACTAGAAAACTTTTACAGTTTCCATTGTGCTTGCAACACTACAGTACCCTGAGGTGAGTCATAAATAAGTACCATGAATTAGAGGTCCTTTTCTAAAATGCTGCTTAAGTGTGTTGTTCTGTTTTCTGGGGCTCTGACTAGTCTGGAATGCTCAGCAGGAGAGTAAACTGGTGTATCAGCATTCTCAACAGCTCTGAGATGTTTGGCAAGAGATGGTTTTTCTTAAGACATCATGGGCCTGTGTGGCACTCACTCCAGTTTGTTGTGTCTTCTTTGTACTGGGGAGCCCAGTGCTGGACATAGTATCCAGATGTTTCTCACCACTGCTGAGCAGAGAAGAGTGATCACCTGCCCTGAGTGGCTCCCAATGCTCTGTCAGCCTATTTATTCAATCTGTTGGGGTCCCAATTCTGACTTGATGCTCAAGCCAGAAGCTTCCAGCCTTGGTCATTGTGAGAGTCTCCATTTCACAACCAGACAAGCTCAGACTCTCCCTGTGTCTCCTTCAGTACAGCTGAGTGTTTAGGCTCTTGTACCTGCAAAGTCTTGGAGAAGACCTGAACAACTGGTTTTTTGTCATCTCTGCCACTCCACAGACTCTGTTCTACCAGTGCTCTGCAGCCCTATCACAAACACCTTGGAGGGCTAATGAGCCCTATTAATAACTGCAGAACAGCCCCACGTTTATAGTAGTGAATGACTGGGTAGCAACTCACTGGGACTGCAGGAAAGGATTCATCCAGACAAGTTACAGTCTCATCTGCCCAATTTGGGGCTGCAAAATAAGGAATATGTTTTTTGGAAAGAATAAAGGAAATCACAAGGAAAGAGCAAAATGTGTTAGGAGTGAACATCTGTTCATTCTGATTTCAAGAGGACTAACAAAGGCAAAAGAAAACTTCTGTCTTTCTCAGACAAAACTTTGAAACTTTGTTAAACACGAACAAGGAAAATGATGCAAACTAAAGTAGCACATTCTATTACCTGTTAATACAGGTCCTAGTTCCTACAGACTGAAAAATCTTGAGAAACGGCAGTAAAGTGTAACAGAATGTGATTTATGCAGGGTTACATGGAACTTGATTGAAAATTTCCTGACATGAGTGCCAAAGAGGTTTTGAATCATAGTTGAAATACTCATGGGAAGTGGTATAAGTGACATCTGATTCCAACATGGAGTCAGAACAGCAATGACAGACAAGGGAAGGCCAGTTGTTTATGTAATACACAAAACTGACGGTCATACCCAGCCAAAGCTCCTGTGACAAATTTTAGAAGTTCCTTGTATTAATATTTAGTTATGGCATTCAATTTTGAACTATATTTTAGGATAACAAACTCTCACCTGTGGAAATAGACACAAGGAAGTGAAATACAGGAGCCAATTTAGAGAGAAAGAAGTAGGAAACAAGCATTTCTTAAAAACCTAAGAAATTTAGGGGCAGTAGTTTGAGCCTTCATGCTGCAAATTCACTTAGCTTTCAGAGCTAAAACTAAACCTGATTGAAGCACTAGGGCTTCATTGTTTTTTTCTCATTTTACCTGCTCTCTGCTCTCAGCGGAGGTTAGTTTTAAATGGCCTTGTCAAAACCTAATTGCAGTTTTGTAATGGCTAATTCCCAGGCTATTTAGGCACTGAAGAATCAATTCTGAGAGACATGTCTAAGAGGGGTTTCTTAAGGGATGGAGAATGCTGCTGAGATCAATCAGCATCCTGGTTTTTAAATCACACAGGAAATTCAGGTTAAAATCTCTGTTCTGGTTGATTGATCCCATGTCTCAGAGAAATGCCCTCACTAACCACCTTTATTCTTGCAAATGTGTGAATCTGTAAATTAATTAAATGTTCACTGGGTGAGAAAGAAGATTCATGTTGAAACCCTGGCTCACATTAGTCTGTGGTGTGGCAACTAGAATAAGGACTTCTACCCTCATCTTCTACATCTCAAATGAGGGCTCCAGCCACAGGCAGTTCCAGGTAGGACACACATAACTTTCTACTGGTCATTTCAGACACTCATATCCCATACAGATACCGATGGGATCATGCCTAGTTGGGAGAAAACTCCTAGTTTGATAATCTGGCTTGACGATCAATGCCCTAAAGGAATAGCTGGTGTGTGGGGAAGCCACTGGATTTTCCACATTACCAAAAACCTCTCCAGCCTGGTGGAAATGCAGAAACAGCAGATGCACCATTGGTGACCAGAACAGAAGGGACCTGTGGGGATCCAGGACATGAGAACACGTCCTTTGCACTAGAATCTAATTGCCTTGACTGACAGCAAGAAGAGGCTGTGAGTGCTCCTGCAACTGAGCCAATTTCTTTTGCATCTTGCATTAACCTCACAAAATTTCATGTATTTTATACGCTTTAAAAATCAATGAGCTGAGGTTTGGGAGAAAGGAAAGAAAGGCTCAAGCTGAATAATGTTTAAGTTTGGCTATTTAAAGGTCATGCTATTTGTTAACGTGTGTAGTTATTAGATACAGAGCAGAGGAATGGAAAATAGTTCAAAATTGGATTTAAGATACCTGATGACTGACCCAGTGAAATTGATGACTCTGATTCCCTTCAGTCAGAGTGCCTATGTCAATGCTGGATTTTAAAGTGATGGTAATTCTTTGCATATGCAAGAGTGGGGCTAGAAAATGGAATTTCTTTGCTAGATTCTCCTCAATTAGTCTAGTCACAAGAAGCTTCAGGACTGGTTAATGTTTAGTCTGTACTCAACAGACTTTTTAGGAGGACAGGAAAAGAAAACTGAAACAGGGAAAAGTCAAGTAATCTGTCAAGAATATGGGATATTTTAAGGTAACCCACATAGTACTACCCTTAGGAACCATTTCTCTACCAAGAAGATGGTCAAACACTGGAACAGGCTTCCTTTCCTGGAGAGGTGGTTGATGCCCCAAAGCTGTCAATATTTAAGAGACATTGGGACATTACCCTTAGTAAAAGGCTTTAATTTGGTGAGCCCTAAATTTGTCAAGCAGTTGTACAAGAGGATACTTCTAGGTCCTTTTCAATTGAAATATTATATCCTATGGTATTCTAAAATGTTGACATGTTGTTCACTGCATGGACAATGTTTTCCTGTTTACAAACCTGCTGAGTACAGCTGCAGATTCCTGCTGCAGGTCAGGTGTATGCTGAGGTGGCTCAATGAGGGGAGAGGTATTCAATGCTTGATTCGAAGTCACCCAGCTGAAATAGTGCCTTTAAATACAGTGACAGCTGGAGCAGGGCCTGCCTAGAGTGAATCAAATGTTGCTAGTCTATCATCTATTTGCATTTTTTATGCAGTTGAAATAGTTGATAATACTATGAGAAATAGGGAATATTTTTACTTTAAATCATCTCTTTTCCTTTTATAAATAGTTCCAATAATTTTCCTTGGTTTCCACTTTTGAAATCCAAAGGAATGAAGTCACAGGTGGATTTCCATCTGTCCATCACTTGGCAGATGGTATAAAGAAGACAAATAACTGCATGATACAGAATAACTGAGACATGTCTGCAGGGAATGGATATCCACCAATACCATTTCCACTTACGGCTGTTCAGTCTTCCTTTTTTATTTTTTATTTATAAGCAGAGGGCAACTCACTTGTAACAGCATAGATTAAAGCAAAATAGTAAAATTTCATCAGGCTTGCACTGCAGAGCTTCAGGTCAAAAGAATTCAACCATGTCATGTAAATCAACACATACGGAAAGCCAAGTCCCACCAGAGTGTAGTTAGATTAAGCCCCAACCCCACCCCCAAACAGAGGCTCTTTCATCTCTTGTTAAAAATAATTATCCCTTTAAATATAGCTGTAGACATTCTCATTAGCAATACAAATATATATCTAATTCAGTGTTCTTCTGGTGAGATAGAAAAAGAGAGAAATGAAATCACAAAGCCCAGTTTTTAATCACTTTTACCAGTTTCTGCCAAGAGTCAAAGTCCACCATACCACGGTAGCATATTCTGGAGGTCCTTCTCGCCCTGCCTGGATAATTTCTATGGTAGTTGACATAAATTGGGCTGCACAGCATAGAGAGTTTTGAAGGATGAGTAAGAAAGAATGAATATTTCTCAATCACTTCAGCCTTTTAAAGTAAATTTGGAGTGAGAAAAATGCATCAGCAGTTTCTTAATAGAAAATTGTTGTGTGCCTTCCATGAAGAGCAATTAGCACTGTATGGCAGCTTGGGTGAATGGCTTCCATTTTGAAACTCTGACTGGCTCACTCATTCATGCATAGACAATATTCCTTCACCTCTAGAAGAAGTAACAGGACCAAAAATCATGGGACTTGAATACAGTTGCAGGCATCCTATTTGATCAAGAATTAGCTAGCCATTGCTTGCTTGTTCAAGAAATAAAATAAGAAGCCATGAAACCACAATATATGACATTTTTGTATCATTTGTTTTTGGAAAGAAAATAAATTGGTGAATTTTAATTTAAAGGAAATATCTCATAGAAAACTATAAAGCTAGTAGGCACTTTTCTTATTCCCCCTCCTCAAAGAGGAAAACCCTACAATCCATAGTTTTGTTTAATACTGTTTGCACACTCGTACTCCAACTGTGGCGTTTAGTTGTAGTGGGGGAATAGCTGGTTTATACCAACTACCTGGAGCTCTGTGAGTGCTGTTCAGTGCATTATGTGCTTCATGCCATGTCTCACATGCTAGAAGTTCTGTTACAGATCAGCATTTTCTTAAATCTGTGTCCATATTCTCAATATGCAGTAGACCGCAGGCACACCTTTACACCTGTAATGACTTACCATCTCTCTCTGAGAATAAAAGCAACGTACAGAGTGTTCCTTCAGTCACGGCACAGAGTCACAGAATCACAGAACGGGCAAGGTTGAAAGGGCCCACAGTGGGTCATCAGGTCCAACCTCCTTGCTTAAGGAGGACCATCCTAGAGCACATTGCACAGGATTGTGTCCTTTCAGGTCTTGAACATCTCCATCCTCTTCACACCCTGTGTTCAAATACTTATATACATTGATGCAGACCCCTCTCAGTTTCCGCTTCTCAAGGATGAACATGCTTAACTCTCTCAACCTGTCCTTGTGAGAGAGATGCTAATACTTCTGGGGAAGAGGAGTGATAATTAAACTTGCTTTCTGTCATCATATGGATGTTGAAAGACATTATTTAACTTCTAGTTTATCCCAGAACAAGCCAGCAACTGAATGTTAAGCTTTTTCCTCATGTCCCTAACATCTAGTAATGGGGTAGTTGTTACTATAAGGTTGTTTATTGCCTGGTAATCAGTAGCAGTGCTTGTGAGGAGCAGATCTGTTAGTCTTTGTCAAATGGTTGCATAAACTGCTTATTTAAGTGAATTGCTTTCCAGCCATGAGATCAGCTCTCTATTTTTGGTCTGGCCTGTGTGACAGCATGTAGCATTGTTCAGGACATATTTGATTGCTTTCAGAACGGTGTATTCAGGAGGTTTGCAAATAAAGCTACTTATGCTGTAACTGATGAGAATGCAGTGGCTGAAGATCATTTTATCCTATTTATTATTTGATACACTTAATTTTTTGTCGTATTTCCAGAAATTCATACTGGCAGATTATTTGGATAAACTAAGTATTTAAAAAACTTTAAATTATGAAGTTATTTTTCTTCTTTGTAGAAGTGTTTCCTCCAAAGGCTATTGAACAACATCCAATTTTCTCTACATCTGTGTTATAAATACTGATTTTCCCCTCCAGTCTAAAACTCAGTCTCCAATCTTACAACTGAGCTGAGCTTTTGTTCAGATTTGCAATATCATCGATAACCCCCAGCCAGCCAATTTGGTTTCTTGATATGGCACCAGACTGTGCATGTTAATGTGGTCACGGTTTCTGTGACTATTAGATTCCAGCCTGACCTTCAGAAATTAAGGGCAGGTTTCATAAACTGACAATTAGAAAAACACTTTAACTTGGAACTTGCATAATGTGATTCTTCAAGACAGCGTAAACCCAGGAATGACACAGTGGCATGAATTTGCAGTCATATGGACTATCTCAAATCAGCAAACAGTCCAGTTTGATATTGGCATATTAAGAAAAAAGCTGTTGCCCTATAGAAATAGTTAAAAGCTGGAGCAGCCTCGCTTGCTGGAAGAATTGTGAAATCCCATTTACTGGAGATCTTTTAAAGCAGCTAAAACAAATATCTTTCAGGCATGTCTGTCTCAGAGCAAGGGGAGAGACAAAATGATCCCCTCAAGGTCTCTCTCAGCCCTATATATCTAGAATTCCAAAAAATGCTGTTATTCATTAAAAAGGAAGTTTATTTATAAAGTAAGTCTGTTATTTCTGTAGACCAGCAACAGTGACAAGTTCTCAAGGTCAGCTATACCAGTGAGAGGTTTATAATGATGCCATGCCTGTAGAGCTGACACCCTCCTGAAATGCGAGTGTGCAATAATTACTGTAGCAACAGACAAGTGTTCTCTCCAGCCTGCTCATGCAGTTTCAATTTATGATCAGCTGAATTGTCTTAGTGATAGATATTTTGAATTCACTTGCAGTTCTAATATTATTTGCCAAATACAACAGTTGTGGTTCAACATTCTTCTGACTATGACAAAGAAAAAACTGATGAGGGGATTTTCAGTGAGTATTTCATGCAGTTTAGCCTCTGGCACTTTGTGGATAGAAAAGCTTTAATGGGAAACCTGTATTGCTTTTTTATATGTTGTGCCTTCCTGATACATATTTCAGAGCTTTGTGAAGTAACTCTGGCAAGTTATTTAGTTTTCAAAGTGACCACAGCAGAGCTCTGCTATCTTATTTCTACAGTTGTGCAAGTGAATATGCTGTGCTGGCCATTATTGTCATTTGAATTCTTTGCAAGATCTACAGCATTTATTCTGGGGAATGACAAGATTTTGGGCTGGGCACTTCTTCAGGCTTCCATGTTGCTGAGAGTAAGAGTCACTTGCTCTTATTTCTTACACCCTCATATTTTAAACCATGGGGAACTATGGATTAATGAAGCTAGTGCGGTCAAGTAATGAATTCTGGAATAGCTGTGTGTATCTGTGATTAATACAGTACTTTTTATGTGGCCATATCCAATTACCTGAAGGTAACCTGATGTTTTTCTCTTTGTTTCAGTAGTCTCCAAGATTTCCTGATTTTTAGTCTCCTGGCAAGGTACCAGAGAAGTTCAGCCTCCTCTTCCCAAGAAGTTAACTTCCTGAGAAGTTAAACTTCTCAGTCTTAATGTGAACCTCGTAGTTCCCAGATATCAGGGGGGCCTTATCTATTTCTTTGTCTGCTTACTTTACCCAGCTGGTCCCCTTTCACATCTCTGATGGGAAGACATGGAAAGGAATCCATTTTCATAAGAACAGTAGTTTTCCCAGGCTAGCAACATGAATATTTTTCTCTTCTAGTACTGTTATTCACAGTGCAGGTAGAGGAAGACCAGCACATGGTTTGCACAGTCTGTCTTAAAGACTGAGGACAGATAAGCAGTTCATCTATGCAGTAAGGCTCACAGTCATTCCCACTTAACTTTGCTCCCTGGCCAGGACAGTTTCTGACACATCTTCACTTTGCAGAGCTGGTGCTGATTTTATAGTTATGTAACATTAATTACTCTGGATTCTGGGGAGAATACACATGTTCATGGAAGAAAAACAGACCACATACAAACCCATGCTTGTATTAGGATGTCGTATGCTGACAGTGCCTGCAGTCTGACAAAATAATAGCAGGAAATACCTTACATGCTTGCTGTGGTCTTACTTTTCCCCAAGTTTATGTCCCCTTTACTTTCCCCTTCTATTTATGTCTGCTGCTAAAAAGGAGATACTGGGCTAGGAAGACCTTTGGTCCAACCAAATTCTGCTCTTCTGTGTTTAGCAGTCATGTCACAGAAGTCATTACCGGCATACATGCCATGAAACATAAGAAGAATTTTCAGCCTGTTTTAGCAATGTGGGAGCAGCCTCTGCAAAAGATTATGGACCTCAAATCTCTAAAGAAGCTCTTTGTGCTCTATCTTTGAAGCATCTGTGTAAAGTGTGGGTGGTATCCACAAACCATCCAGGTGGAGAAAGCAGGATCTATGTTTGGGTGTTTCATGTAAATTGTGGAGAAGATTTTTGCTTTTCACTAACTAGAGGGAACCCATAGGGCCTAACTGGGGCTGAGAGCTACACGTATGAATGTCCTTCTGAGGGCCAGATTCGACTTCCATGTGTGATAAGACACTGAGACTTGTTTGCCAAGAGCAGGGCCAAAGGGGCCTGGCTGGCTCCATGGCTTGTGTGCAGAGTAGTGTAAAGTTAATGCTCAGGGCCACAACTCAAGGCACTTAGAAAATTCCTTTATAATTTATTTTATTTCTTTTTAGAGTGCCTTCTATTCACATTCCTCTGCACAAAACTGACCCCAGGATTCCATCTGGTACCACTGAAATTAATAACAGGACCTTACTCAACTTCAGGGAATATCATGACCCGTGTTCATTCAAGTCTATGACAGCTTGAATATCCATCCTGCTTGGAGAGATAATGTATCATTTCCATCCAATTTCCTACACCAGTTGCAGGGACTCTTTTTTTTACTCTCCTATCTGTTCCTCTCATCTCTGTTTTCTTGCCACTGTTGTGTTCCTTTTCCTGAGCACCACTCCCAGCACAGTAGCAATGTCTCTGGCAATGCTAATTCCATCCCTGCCATCCAGTAAAGGAGCATTGTAACTTTAAGTGATAGAGTTCAGTGTGTGTCTGCTCAGGTTTTGTGTATAGTTTATCCAGGGTTCTTCTTTACCATAATGATTCACCTTCATGTCAATCCAATGCATTTAAAATCTGCCTCCAGCTAATAGGTTCATGGTGCCAGGTCGTTTTCTGACCTCAGAAAGCTCTGTTACTTCATATTCTAAGGGGAAAGTCTGTGTCATCTAACAAAATGATCAAGTCAGCCTCTTAAAAATGCATTTTTCAGTCCCTTCTGGTTCCCTCCCAGCCCCCATCCCTCTAGTTGTTGGTTTCACCACCTAACGTGTGGAGAATGGTCTTGCTGAATCTCTGACATTGTATCTTGTTCTCAAACAATTCCTTGGATATCTGTTAACTAATAAATTCTACAGCCATAATAAGAAAATAAAATTATCTGTGGTCACAGAAGTCCAAAGAGTTATATGAATTTGCTACAAACAGAAAGGATTTCATGGACAAGTTCATTGCAATTACACCTTTCAACCTAAATTTATTGAAGCTAGCACTAGTCAAGGCTGACTCTTTTCTTACTAGAAATTGCAAGAATGACAGTTTACATTGCTTTGCCAGGGCAGTCCTGAGAATCAACTACCTTGTTCAAACACCAGGCACTGAGGGTAGCTCCAGGCATGACACTTGGGACCTCGTGTGTGATAACATGTACCCCAGAAACCCTCATCCCAAACCTTGATTTTCCATCTTAAGCTTTGTGGCCTCATGACAGAGTGTCCCACAGGGGTATAATCTCACCTTTAAGAGCCTTAAAGAAGGAGGGGACAGCCCAGAATCAGAGCTTATACTTTACTCCTGTCAAGAACCTAAACCTGTTGATGTGTGAGTTGAAGCACACAGGTCATGGACAAGCAACAGTCCCCATAGTCTGTCCTCAAGGAACAGCACTTGGATGACCATAAAAGTACTCAAACTCCTGGAGAGACAGGACTGTATTTTTTAGAGAGAGTGAGGAGGTGTATGTACAGTTAGGCACTGGAAGGGGGAAATCAAGTAAGGGTTCAGACAGCTGGGGTTTTCTTGCCTCCACATGTTCAGCTTTGCAATATTTCAGCAAGTCTCAGGGAATACTGTAATGAGAATACCTGTACCTGAGGCTGTACAGAAACTCCTGATGGAGGAGCTCTCTCGTGCAGGCATCTGGAGAAGGCAATTCCAGACATCTCATTAGGCTACCTGCACTGCAAGGCTGTACCTCCCTGGCCAGTCCTTTTCAGGAAAAAGTCCCTGTGCAGGGAACCACTATGGATGCCAGGATGGGAAGGCAGGCTGGCTCTGGGGGTGCAGCAGAGGGGAAGGCAGCAAAAAGTGGGTGGCAAGAGCAGCTTCAACGAGACAATGAGCTGGCTCAGGACTGGGGCAGCTCCATGGGGATCCTGGCTGTTTTCCCTTTAGCCTGGCACTGTAGCATGTGGGAATGAAAGGTCATGCTGTTGGCAGCAGCAGAGATGCAAAGCCTGAGGCATCACGGATGTTGGGCTCCGAAAGGAAAATGTTTTCTGTCCCACTAAAGACAGATCCTGTTTGAAATATGTGTATTCATGAATTTGAGTGTTATCTTTGTGCTATATAGAGACAAAAAGGCCATGTAATGTCTTCTCCGTCTGGCCCCTGCTCTCCAGTGGCTATGGACCTTGGTTAGTATTTTGGGCAGTGGGGAGGTTTGGTCTTGGAGACGGGCTGTGTACATTGTCCATCAGTGGAGGCAACCTGGTGTAGGATTCTTCCAGACAGTGAAGGACCTGAAATCTGGGAGGGATGGAAGGAGGACTGCCTGTGTGCTGGTGCAATCAGGCCAGTATGAAACATGACTGGCAGCCTGCATGGACCATGTGGATTTACAGAGAATGTCCACACACAGGGCAGGGTGTGATGTGACACTGTGTACATGCAGGAAATTTGATCTTGCAGATACAGCTGCAGAGCAGCCTGGATGCAGTATGAGCCAGAGTCCAGGGAATGAGACCATGCTCCTTGCTAAATTGTTTGAGCCATGTGCAGCCCACGGCACCCACGATTACCAAAATGTCAGAGCAAAGAGGAAACACCCTGGATAGAAGATAGCTGCAGGCCCATGAGAGGAAAGTGCTGGCACAGCACCAGCCTATGTCTGTGTCTGGTCCTAATCTTCTTGTCAGCAGGACTTACTAGCTTGGGCACAGTGCCACTGTAATGCTGCTTTTGGACCCATGCTAGATTATATCTGGCCATTTCAGAGTGTTAGCAGAGGGAGTTTGGTTCAGTTTGCTCCTTCCTGCGTAGACATGTCCTAAGGGGGTTGGAATAGAGTCACTCCTCATGGTGGAATTTGCTCAGGAGACTGTTAAACTTTAATCACAGAAATCTACCAAATTATATTGACTAATGAGTGGTATACCTCACTTCTGACTGATATTTAATAGGGCTAGTCTCTTTAGCAAGTCCAAGGAAACTCCAATTATCTTCAACCAAACAAAAATTTCATTAATTGACCAAGAATCACACATGTATGTGGTTTACAGTGTGGTAGATTAAGCTTCAGTGTCAAATGCTCTAGGCACATACTGAATACTGCACTGAACCTTACAAGGGACTCACATGAACCAGAGCTGAGGTCAAGTCGTTATATAACATTGGTCCCTAAGAACAATGCAGCTCAACAAGAATTTTTACCCTTTAGTAAACTGTTGTTTAATATTTCTAAAAAAATATATTTTTAATCTGCTAGCAATTTTCCAAAGAATAAAAACATATTTATCTTGAGGCAATCTAAGGCATATGGTCCCATTAGGAGGGAGAGGAATTAGTTTAAAACACCAAAACCAAATGTTTCATATTATGGTTTGAAAGACAAATTGACATCTATATGTCTGGGATAACTCAGTTTGGGTCTAAACACAGAATTTCATCTGCAGTGTCTTTATATTTGCAAACAACTCTACAAGCAAACGTGCTAACGCAGTGGGACTATCCAGGCATGCAATGGATCCAGCAGGAATTCAGGAAATGGGTTTCTGCCTTAGAGGTTACATCAGACAACATGAGTAAGGATTCCAAATCCAGGACCTACATACATTGCAAGTACTCCAAAGGGTGCTGGAGACAGCTTAAATACAAGACTTCTGGTCCAGAAGGGGATACTCAATGAAATATGTCAAATTCAGTAAGATGGCCATTTTTTGCAGTGAAATGTTCCAGGAAATGCATTGCAGTCAGGTTGCTGTTTTTCTTATATTACACACCAAGCCCTGGAATACTTCCTCACCACCTTTACAGTGAGCACCTTGATAACTGGATTCATTCACTCATCTGTGTAAATGTTTTGATGTGCTTATTCCAGAGGGAAACAATTCACTAGAGGAAGGAACAATGCCCTTCTGCAACAGCAGTGCTGAGATACTTTTCTGGAAAGGGGGAGATTCTTCTTCCCACTTTTTCTTCTGTTGGGAAGGATTTGAAGCAGGCTCTCTCCTCAAAGAAGGTGAACTCATTGGGAAAAAAAACAGAAACAAGAGGAGCCACCACTGATGTGGCCCACCATGGAGCCCAACTGCCTGCACTTCTCTGAAACTGTCTTTCAGGTAAGATAGAGAGAAGATTAGAAATATACATCCCAAAAGATTTAAATTGAGGAGGGAATCAATGTATGCAGCACTATCATCTGAACTGAACAACCTCTGTGACAAGAGGACTTCAGTGTCTAAACCATAATCTTGTTCTCCTGGGAACCTCTGGAACACAAGGTGGTCATTACACTGCTGTTCCCGAGTCACACTTTTCAGCAGAGCAACACCAGGTACAGCTGGCTCACTATCTCCTGTTGTGAGTCTTTTACCTACTGCACAGTAGTAATTTTTCAAGTATTTTCCAAGTGATTCTGCGTTTTATCATAGACTTATTGCAGATCAAGTAAAGCATTGCTCTGGGGAGTATGTGTAGATTGCAAGAGCTCCAAGGCAGCACAAGGAACAATGGAAGGATTTGGAGACGGGTATGAAATTGTTACTTAGCAGCAGCAAATAAGGTAATAAAATGAACGAGGATACAGTTAACAAGCCAAGGCCAAGAAAAATATAAGATGCCAAGAACAGAAAACTTTAATAGAGGGAAATGTCACTAGAATCAATAAAATGGGCCAGAGAACTGTGTCTTTCTGCATTAAGTGATGCAGACAGTGTGAAACAGATGCTCTTTCAATGTCATCAGCAACTTGACAAGTTGGATAAATAATCCTTGCCAAGAAAAATAAAAGCATGTGCTGTCAGTGTGGGTGGTTGCCATGATTGCCATGGCCTCTGGTTCAAATGCAGTTACAGAGATGATGAAAAAGAAAATAAATATTGAAGTGGCTGAGGAAAAACAATTAGCTTCCCACAGATGGGCCTTCGGCATACCATAAATTGTAGCTGCCTTTTTCATCATTACTTTGGGTGACAACACGGGAAATAATAAAAGGTGGAGAATTATGGGTACAGCCATTTCCTGAGTCCTTCCCATAAAAAAGGAGAAACTGTTGGTCTGGAAGATTTGTTATGAGGAAACTGTAACAGACAATTCAGCTACAAAATAACTAGACACAAAATTCCCACCTGACAGCTGACAGAAGTGTCAATATCTTCAGAGCTCCAACTCTGCAGCCATGTACCATCAGGGCACTGATATGTCATTGGTAGTTCTCTTAGGGAGCTCAAAGTTTTCTTTAAGACATTTCTACACTTGAAGCTATCAGTGCAGTGTGATGTGGGGCTCAGTTCATGCACAAACCCCCTGAAGACCCAAGGAGAAGGCACTCCAATGCCTTGAAGTATCCTTCTCAGGTAATAGCTGGATATCAAGTGTTCATATAGAACGTGACAGGAGGAAGCCCTTGCTCAGGTCACTTGGTCTAGACATGTTTACTACATTCCCATCTTTGTCTGAGGAGAATAATTCCACATCTACAACCTCTGGGCTGAAAATAGGGTGTCTTCTATGCAGAGTCATAGACAGAATCACCTGAGCATCACATTCATTCTCTACACACATCCTCTAAATCCCATAAGACCTGAGAAACAGGGTCAGATTTATATTGATGTCAATCCCACTTAAATCTTACTTTAGGAAAGTGAGAGACAGAAAAGGTGTGTATTGAGTCAGTCACTTGGACATCTTGTCTCTATCTCAAGGACAAACAATATATTTTTATACGTTCTCTATAATTTTCAATTCCTTAAGCATTTCAGCCATTGAAAATCCTCATCTCAGTCCCTGAGCAATTTCACTTACATAAACACAGAAGTGGATGTTTGGTATCATTTGCTACAGTCCCAAATAATCTGTGAGGTAAATTGTCAATAACAAAGCAGTGAGCGAATATCAAATAAATGGCAATGTGGTTCTTTAGTCATGACACTTTGTGTAAGAAACAAAGTCTGGATGCAATTACTTGGGAGGCTGATTTGTGTTGTGTACCGAATACTGGGTGAAGGCAGAGAGTATAAAACTTTAGACTATCAACAGGATTCATCCAGCTAAAATACATGCCTTGCCTACAACCATATAAAAATAGCACTGTAAAAAGCATCAACAGTGGTGACATAGCTAGAGCAGTGACAGAAAAACTGAAACTCTCTGCTTTAACATTTGGTGTCAGAAAAAATTACAGGCTGTTTATTTGTTCTTGATCTGGGGCTGAAATCCACTGAAGATGGGTTTAAATATTTTGACTGGAAGGAAGAACAACCACGAACCACACATCTGAACTGTCATTGTGTCTTTGTCCTGCACAGGACAGATCTGCTGGCGTGGCTGGGCCACCATTGGCAAAAGAGCAAGAGTGGCAAGAGTATGAGCCCCTGGCAGGGTCTGAGGTTCCTGGCTGGAATGGAGGAACTGGCAGGTGGCTTGGCTCTCTGGTGTCATCTTGATGCAGGAGGTGTAATTTCAAATTGTCAAAGGGTATTACCAGTTTTAGGCTTGCCTGAGATTTCAGAATGTTTACACCTTTAGTACTTTTTCCTTTTGAGAAGAGAGCTGAAAACTCTCAAGGGAACACTTTTGAATTTTGGCATCCAAAATGCGAGTTTAAGGTTTACCTTCAGCCCCCATCCCTCATGCATGTGATGACTTTGCTCCATTCTTGATGCAGATGAAGTCTCATACTCAAGGTTGGCTCAGATCCTAGGTTTTGGGTTGCTCTCTGGTTTTGCTCCCAGACCAAGCAGAAATGTCAAGTGTTCTATTTCAGAACTTTGCTCTAACATCAATAGGATAAAACCCAAAACCCCAACAGTAACACCTATTGTTCTCTCTGTTGATTTAAAGAGAGTAAGTAATACTATTTGTGAACAGACCTGGCAAAGTATTTAGTGGTCAGTTGGGAACAAGAAGGGTCTCAGATTTAGCGAGGACAACTGATCCCTATCTACTGCTCCTTAGAAGCCTCTGTTTCACACTAGATGATATGGTTAATGTCTTTCTGATTCTTGAATGCCTGCCCAGTTTCTCTGTGTGATCCTATCACTAACATTGATAAATAGGTCTGCCTAAAGCAGTAAGACCACAACATATTTGCCTCTTTGAACTAGAGTAATTCTGCTGCCAAACCAGTGCTCCCAGCCTTTCAAGGTTCAGCAGGCAGTTACATGTATATTGACATTTCTTATTACCCCAGGCCAGATGAGGGAGAAACAGTTTCTTACTTTGTAAAGCACTTTTCTTCCCACTGTGTGACAGCTTTTAATACTACATTTTGAAAGGAGAGTGAAGGTGGTTTCCACAGAGAGAGAGAGATCTTCAAACTTTTCTGTTCCCAAAGAGGAAAGATGTACTTCATTTAAATGAAAAGGACCTGAAACACTTTTAAACTTACCTTTCCAGCAACCTACAGTGCCTTTCCTTTGAAAGCTGTCCTCTGAAATTAATCAAGATGCTTCCTAGCCTGTGTGCAGATTACCCATGCTGTAGAGAAGCTTTCCTTAATGCATTGCTTTGGTATACATTACTTTTTCATATCAGATCATCCAAGAGGTTTTGAGAAGGACTTACAAAAAAAAGGTAAATATGTGTGCCATGTCACAGAAAGAAACTGCTGTCCATTCCATCATCTGCTGTTCAGAGGATTTAGTTGTAATGCTGCAAACAAAGGTTTACATGTTATGAAAGATTACACTTCTACATTTCTAAGCAAGTTTAATTCTGTTTTATGCAACTTTATGTGGAAGGAAATCTAAGTCAGGCTTCCTTCTTAGAAGAGTAAATTGTAAGAGCCTGAATCTGATGTCTGCCTAAACCAGAATTTCTATCTTATAGTGATGCCTTTTCCTGGTCTTAAAATTAAGAGTCAAACATGGTTGGAAGAGGAAAAGGGATTTTACCTTGGTATTTATTTAAGGATCTGTAGGTGCACTATGTCCAGGTCGAATGCACCGAAATGCACACTGCAATGCACACCCCACACAAGATCGGGTATAACATTATAGGTCTTACTAATTAGCATATCTATCAAAAAATTCCCCAGTGAGAGGCTCGAATGAGCCCCCCTCGCCAAGGAGCCCTCCCCTGGATGGTTCTATCTTAGTTTACAGAGTGTGTTCTGGAGAGGACCTTCGGGTCTGGGGCACACTAACCCCTACCTACAAAGCTTCTAAAATGTTTAATCTCCTAGCTGAACAAAGAAGTCCAAGAATGTAGGCAAAAAGCACTAGGAATACAGAAGTTGTAAAAAGATATAACAGGGGTATAAAAGAAAAGGCAAAAAATCTTCATGGCATCAATAGTTTAAAATAGACACCTATATGCCTGTGAATTCGGTTCTTGGTGACAATTTGCGTGATGTGCTATATTCCCTATTCTTCTGCAAAGCCAATTTCAAGTACATTTATCTACTAAAGATCTGATGTTTGTCTGGCTCCCTCCCCTTACTCTCAGAAAGGCAGTGTCGTGGCATCTCTTCACCTTTTCTTAACTCACCAGAAATTTCAGGATCTTATTTTTTCTTTTTGTGTGTTTTTATTGAAACGTTTAGGAAGTAGGAATTTAAGCATTAGGAATTTCAATCAGAAGGTGAAAAAACAAGCATAACTTGTTTTAGAACTATGGGGTCTCTTCATATAAACTTGCTCACTATTTCTATATTAATGTTATATCTGAATTAATTTGACCTCTTGAGTTTAATGCCAAGGCAGAGGCAAGCAGAGTGGAGTCCACAGTGTGGTCCTTTCCAGGCTCTGTCAAAAAGGGTCTGTGTCAGAGATGTGCTAATTTCACTTTATTTTAATCTCCTAGTTACAACATAGCAGTAGTTGGAGATGGAACAGATCTACCAGGTTTGCTTCTGATTTATACCCATGGACCACAAGGTGTTTATCATACATTGCATTATTCTTGTCCTCTCAAATTTTAAATATAGCTTGATTGTTGGCTAAGTGTTGCCACGTGTTACATTTTTAAAGTTGTTACAGCAACAGCAATTACATGGAGGAACTGCAATTTAGAAACCTGGTGGAAATGCTTCTGTTTAAGGCTCTAATAGATTTTCTCTGCTAGAGGGGGTAAACAAGGTTGGCAGTATGGAAGAACAGTTGTAAAGTTGGAAGGTGTTGGAAAATCCAGATTTGTTCTTATAAAACCTCTCAGTTCAAGAGATTGATGTTTTCTTTCAAAACAAATGAAGCTGTGCGTAGTCTCTCTCATAGCATACCCACGTGCCCTTGAGAAAGAAAGAGAACCAGTGAACCACAGAATATAGTTAAAGACCTGTATACACTCCAACACCATGGCATGGTTTATACAGTCCATTCCTCTACTTAAAGGGAAGAGCTCAAAACTGAGGCAATTGATCTAAAAGAGTAGACTTTGTACATGGTACTTTAAAGGATAAATTGTGCAATAGCTTTTCTAAGTGAAGACAGTTTCATGGACATGAATGGTACATTATCAAATCTTTAGATGATTTATTTTGATTTATTTTTAAATGATTTTTAAAAATGTGACCACATAATCACACTGATTTCTCAGATCTAAAAGCACAAGCAGAAATATATAGCGGTGATTCTGCAAGGAACCCTGACACAGGGCTACACATGGGCATTTTAGAAAATGAGGCCTTGAATGTTCTTGCATATGGGGATCCCCTCATTCTCATGCATTTTGTAGCCAAACCCTATGAGTCCCTGTGTAATCTCATGCCTCTGATGCCATGTGTCACAGTCTCTTTTTGGTTCTAACACTTACAAGTAATCTGACAGCAACATGACTAGTACTCTGTGCTGTGACCACAGCATCTGTGTCTCATCTCACATCTCACATCTTCTGATGTGAGATAGGTTTCTTGCCCTCTAATCAGTCAGAAGACACCTGGGGTGTATGAGATGGGAGGATGTGGCTGGCTTTTCCCCAACCCATCCAGATCCCACTAAGGCATGCCCAGGCACGGGAAGACACTTTCATTGCAGCGATGCAGCTGTAGCATCAGTCGCTCGTTCCTCTGGGCTCTCCAAGTATGTGCTTGGTTTTAGGGAATAGAGTAGAACTTCCCTTGGCTTAGATTAAGCACATGCTTAATCTAAGACTGTTGCTGGTGCACAGAGGACTCTGTTCTCCATAGCACCAACACAAAACCCAGTAAGATAGTTTAGCATGTAAGTCCAAAGGACTTCAAGGGACCAATTCATATGATGAAAGGTACCTACATCCTGAAGTGTTTTGCTGAATGAGGGCATTTTTTTCACATGCCTTACACTTGAAAAATCATGAGCAGAGCTGAGATGGCCAAGAAATAAAAAGAAAAAATCCTGAAGGAAATGCATAGAGAATTCAGAATTCTAGACATAAAGTATCTGCAGCAACTATTTTATACAGCCATGCCAATTTGTGTGTGTATAAAACAGGATTTTTATTGTACTTTATGAACTGACTGTAGGCTATGTAATACAAGCAAAACATAAAAGAATAATAAAGAGAACAAGACACAAATAAGCCTCCAAAGAGTTTTTTATGGCCTTTGTCAGAAGAACAACCCCCCCCACCTTACTTTGTAACTGCCAGTACCTTCATATAAAGATGCAATATTAGAACAAAATCTGTTCAGAATGTTGTCTCATTCTATACCCACAACAAAAACATCAGAATCTGTCGCAACATGAATATAATGATTCTGATTACAAACAACACAAACTGGCTGTTCATTTTGCTAACTAAAACAGGAAGTTGAAGAGGTGAAAAATTAATTATTTTCCATGCCAAGTATAAATTCCTGCACATCATTAGTATTTTACTGCTATTTTACTTGAATAATCCTGTAATAATGCAAAGATAAATGGTAAGAGCATGCTGGCTGATGAGCATAAAAAGAGCAAATGTTGTGAGAGATGTACAGCTTGGGCATGTGGCATTTGTGTGTAAGTCCATTAGGTGGAAGAAAGCCCATCTTCACCACAAAGCCATTTTAGCTTTCCCAGATACAGGAGCAGTTGAATGATTTGTGTGATATAGTCAGAATGTTCTGATAAAAATGAGGTATTGATTCAAGGAGATTTTAATTTAGATTAGTTCACTTAAAATGAATAATAAATTGAAATGATCTCTGCAGAGCTCATGTTCAGAATGAATTCTCTTGCCACCTCACTGAAACCTTAGGTGAGGAGTAGTTCTAGTTAAGACGCTAGCCGAAATCATCAATTTTAAATAAGAATTGTAAAAATAATTTTGACAAGAAAATGACAGATGTGATATCTGATTTGTAAATAAATTTTAGGGAAAGAAAAAAAGAGAAAAATTATTTTCCTAAAACAAATCAGAAGGAAAAATGTCAGTAATTTCAATACTATGCTTTAATATTAAAGGTCCTCATGTATCAAATGCTGCATTAATATTTGATAAAAACTTGAATATTGCTACTAGTATTTCTTTCTAATAATACTTTTTTTCTCTCCATCTCGATCTTTCTGGATAGGATTTTTATGAGTTATTCCTATACAAGCCTTTTACAATAACTGCCTATTCTGTCTGCTAAGATGTCTTGTGCTGATTTAACCTATTTTGCTTTGCATATTGTTTATCCAGGCATGTTTACAGTGGGCATACCCACCACCCACACTCAGCCTGTTAATGTATGTAAGCATACGTTCACACACTTCAGTATATGATTTTTTCTTGACTCATTTTTGAAGTCTCCAGTCCCCTCCCCAGTTTCTTACTATAATTCTGATTATATTTTTTTCTATATTTGTTTCCCTGTATAGTGCTGAATTTATTTTCTACTTTGTTGAATTGGAAACACAAGTTCTAAAGTAGATAACAGAACTGAATGAAAATGGGATGTATTTTACTTCTATTTTTTCTGTAATAATAGCTTGCTCTTTTAATCTCCATCTTATTTATTTTATTGGATTTTGTTGTTGTTGCTGGCATTGCTAATAATAAGCTTTGCTCTTATAACTGATGGTCTTTGTCTCACTGTCATGAGAGGGCAATTAAATACCATGCAGCCTCTTGCCCACTCCCCTCACAGTGGGATGGGGGAGAGAAACTGAAGGGTAAAGTGAAAAAACTCACAGGTTGAGACAAAGACAATTTAATAGATAAAGCAAAAGCAAAACAAGGAATTTGTTCACCACTTCCCATGGGCAGGCAGGTATTCAGCCAACACTATCACTCTGAATGTCCCACCCAGGGGGGATGCACTCCAGGGATGGGGCGCTGACAACTTCTCTCAGCAACCTATTCCAGCGCTTCAGCACCCTCACTGTAAAGAGTTTCTCCCTAACATCTAACCTAAACCTGCCCTCTTTCAGTTTGAAACCATTGCCCCTTGTCCTGTCGCTGTCTGCCCACACAAAAAGTCCCTCTTCTCCTTTTTATAAGCCCCCTTTAGGTACTGTAAGGCTGCAATGAGGTCTCCCCAAAGCCTTCTCTTCTCCGGGCTGAGCACAGCTCCCTCAGCTTGTCTTTGTAGGAGAGGTCTTCACCTTGTCTCCTGGTTTGGGGACCATGTGCTGTCCTCTGCATGTGCCTTTCTGTACTTCTTTGGGCCTGATGGTCCTCTGTGTCTCCCCTTCAGCCCACTCTGTGAGTTGTCAGGATTTACTCGCAGTCCTTTTCCAGCTGGGTGACCTGTGAAGTTGCTCTTTGCTGCATGCTAGGATTGTGATGAGCTGCTGATCTCTGGGTGTCTTCAAAACATGATCAGACATTTCCATACATTCCCCATTCACACCAGTCACAACATTCCTATTACTCTTCTCTATACATTCTGCATGTGTTTCTTATGCACTGAACACTTCCAGTGGTGGTCAGATCTAAAAATGTATCAGGATGCCTCTTCTCTTCCCAGAGGAATAAATCAAATGGCACTAGCAAATTTTAGACACTTTAATTTAAGAAGAGATGTATTTCCAGAAGTGGAGATAAAGGGAAAATTAATAATTTTTCTTCATGTCACAAAATAAATTCAGGTCTAGACTTAGAATGGATTGTATTTGACAACAGAAAAATACCATCTTTACTGTCTGACTCAAAAGCTAACAAGAATTCTGGATGGGAAAAAAAAAAAAACAAATTGCTCTTTGACAGCAGTTTCTGTGTTGCTGTAAACCAGCAGCATTACAAAGAAAGCAATTTAGAAATGGGCATCCACTTTCAACAAGATATTTAGTTTGGATCCAGTACAAGTAGGTCCTTTCTGTGACTCTCATGTGTCTGTAGCTTCTGCAATGAGTGAGAGGATCCTAAACTTGCTTTATGCTATCAATGGAAGTTATCATTCATGTTATTTCTAGAGAATGTCACGTTTCCCTGAGGAGTCTGTGACCACACAGGTAAAGTAAATATGTTCAGGACTCTTCTCCAGTACTGAGGCTAACTGCTATGCTGTCACCTGCACTTGTCAGTCCCAGGACAGGTTAGCCACGTACAGATTGCCCATGGGAAGTCTGCTTGGCCGTGCCAACTTTTGCATTTTGCCTGGGAAATATTAAGAAGGGAGCTAACTGGGTTTGGGCAAAATCATGCCAGAGATTTGTTTCAAGAGTTTACCACTATAAATGAATGAGTTATCATTCCCAGGACCTTTGGCACAGCCTCATTTGTCAGTATAGACATCAGCAGTGTGGACTCAGTTCTGTAAAAAAGTAAACATATCTTAGCATTTAGTGTCAGAGAAGGGGGAAGACATTCACTGCACTGTGTCCAGGTGTATTGTGGGTAGAGGGTTTTTCTTTTTTTCCTTCTCCATGTCTGCTTTAGTCATATTATCTCCAGAGTGGATATGACGCTATTTAATCTTCCTTCTAACTTTGTTCCAGGAGATTACATTATTATTATTTAGGTAATAATTAGATTTTCTCTAACATTAGATCAAATCCAATATTAGTAGATATAACATTGATTTTAATAAGAAAGTATTTCTATTTCATATATAGAATGAGCTAATTAGTAGATAGGATCACAAAGTCAATACCCTTGAGCCCATTCCTCAGATTTGATTGAATACTAATTGTAGAACTGCCATTTGCACATGAAAATTAATAGCAGGTTTAACCTTGCATGTTTCATAAAACATAAAGCTTTTCTTAATTTTTTCCTGCTTCTTTTCCTTCCAGCCTGATTCTTAGCTGCAGGCAGTTAATCTCTATTCTACAGCCTTCATCATTTAGAAGAGAAACAAGTGGATCTGAGATTTTTCAGACCTGTACTTGACAAATAATTCTTTCTCCCAGTGATAGCATGAAAAGTGTTTTGAGAGTGATTTGGAGACAGGTGATGCTTTGCCTGGTATTTGGGGGGGGGGGGGGGGGGGGAAGCTTTTCTTTCCTTTTTCCTCCTTTCATTCATTTGGTCTTTTTAAACTTCCACTCCTCCTGAATCACAAACTGGGAGCATTATTGTACTTATTCATCCTCTTCTCCCAGTGCCTCAAACAGATGGATGTGTTTCTTGACAGAGAAAATCCTTGTTTCAAGGTAGTTTTCCTCCAAAACTCAGAGCACCAGCAACAAGGAATAAAGTCCTTGCAATTGCTAGGTTCAATGATGGGAGCAACAGACGCCACATGTGTGGCAATCAGAAGGGTGCTAGAAAATGAGACTGGATATAGAGAGAAAATCAGTGCAATCTTCTCAAGCAGTGTGAGCTGCTAGATATGAAGTAACTAATGCAGTTGCCAAGATACCAGGATCAGGTCGTGATTCATACAGCAGAGAGCCATATTAAGAAATACCTTTAAAAATAACTGCAATTTGAAGGCTGATGCAATTTTTAATTATAATAACAAAACAACTGGTCTGCTTGTTATTTATCCCATATTATTTGCTAAAAGACTTCAGCTTTCTATCAGAATAAAGCAGAATTAATTATAAAGTTATCTCTTAAGTCAGTTCACAACAGCCATCTGTGAATAGAAGACTGAGATCCCACAAGAAGACTCAGGTGTCTGGATACTTCCAGTGGAATCCAGCACCTTCCTATTGATTCCCAGACATCTGGTAAGATTTTTCTACATGCATACAGATATATAACATGATAGACGTTGTTTCTGCAGACCAAGTTCATTTGTACAAGAGGTACAAGAGAAAAATAGCACTTTAATCATGCTGAAATTAAAGATACATCTTGTTGGTCAAGGACTTCTAAATAATATGACAATTCAGTGATCACATACTGGGTAGCAGATCTGCAGCTGCAGCAGAGCTCTGCTCAGCAACTTCTTGTGCTAGCTAGGCATTAAACAGCTCGAGCACCTGCTGTGCTGAGTTCAGGGATTAATGGCCTTTTGGGACAGTTTCTTGTTTTGGATGCAGGATGGATGGTGGGTATGGTGACCATCCTGCAGGCCACGCAGTGGAAGTTCCTGTGGTGCAGCTCTATTGCCTCAGTAGAATGAGCAGCTGCCCTGATTTTGTAAAGCAGCTCCTCAGCTGTGTAGACACTGCCTGGTGAGGAGGTGCCAGGCATGGGCAAACATCATCACAACTACCTGCATCATTTACAAATGATGCTTTCAGGCAGCCATGCTCATCCCATGGCCAGTGGTGAGAGAGAAGCACTGGAGGAGGCTGAGCCGTACCCTGTCTCTTGGGCTGTTGTCATTGGAGGGGAGGGATGAGATGATGCTCCTGGCCTTGGAGACTCCCCCCCCCCCCCCAGCCCACTGGCTGTAGGGGAGTGTTGTGGGGAGCTGTTTGTGTACTTTCCACTTGGCATCTTATGCTGAGCAGTTCTGGTGACACAGTAGAGGATTAGGTGGTCTGTTTGCTTCTACCTGTTCTTAGAGTTTCATTTACTTATGAATTGCCTCTGGAATTTCTATCTGTTTCCACTGATTTTATATGGCACTGAGGAGGTTATCTTAGACTAGATGCCTTATTTTTAAAGTCAAATTATATTAATTCTTACTTAAAATCTTAACATTTCTATTCTGGGAAAAGCAAACATACAAAAGGTTTTCACTCCTTAACCTGCAAGTAAATCTATAACATCATTGGGACTCAGCTTGCATTTAAAGGTTCATTACTGCCTTAATAACTGAAATGATACTGAACCATTTTGGCAATTATAACACAACTGTGCATGAACAGAATATTTTTCACTGCACTATGGTGTTCGCTACAGTGCGCTTGCAAAGTAAACCTGTGAATACTTCCTACTTAGCTAGCCTTTCTCATCTCTGAAATTTGTAATTAGTTCAATCAGGGACTTTTCTGTTTACTTGAACTGGCTTTGATTTGAACAGTAGTTAAGATAGCATTATGCAAATTCATGGCAGATGTGCAGAAAATTATTTTTCTGCTGTTAATATATTTGTCCAACCCCTTTCCTACAATTCCTAAAAAAGATCTATTTTCTTTTTCAACATTACTTTCCCCTTCCCAGCCCCATCAATACATTTGAAAAGAGGGAGAAAATTCACTTGTAGCTAGGGAAATAATTTCCTCTTCTCTACCCTTCAAAACACCTGAAATACCGGTCTGCCAGCTCCCTTTAAGAGTTCCCTGAGATGGAACCCTCCTGCTCAAAGCTGTACACAGAAGAGTGGAAACTCTTCAATCTGCTTGTCAGGGACCTGTACTGTTTCTGAAGTTACAGCAGGAATGTTGCATCATGAAAAGAAATGTCATGTCCTATTGAGAGGTAGAACAAAATGCCTAAATACTGAGTTAGCACTCAAAAAGAGTAGGTCAGAAACTTCTTCATATGATGAGTTTAGGGTCTTCATGGATTTATATTCAGTTCATACTTCTACTACTTAGAAAAATTTCACATAATCACAGAATATGCTGATTTGGAAGGGACCCTCAAGGATCATCCTGGCCCTGCACAGCACCATCCCCAAGAGTCACATCGCGCACCTGGGAGTGTTGTCCAAATGCTTCTTTAGCTCTGTCAGGTTTGGTCCTGTGATGCCTTCCCTGGGGAGCCTGTTCCAGTGCCCAAACACCCTCTGGATGAAGAACTTTTTTTTAATACCCAACATAAACCTCCCCTGACACAACTTCAAGCCATTTCCTCGGGTCCTGTCACTGGTCACCATAGAGAAGAGATCAGTGCCTGCCCCTCCTCTTCCCCTCATGATGAGCTTGTGGTCTGCAATGAGGTCTCCTCTTTCCAGTCTCCTCTTCTCCAGGCTGAACAGACCAAGTGACCTCAGCTGCTCCTCATACGGCTTCCCCTCAAGGCCCTTCACCATCCTCATTACCCTCCGACACTCTCTAATAGCTTTATGCCTTTCTTATGTTGTGGCACCCAAAACTGTACCCAGGACTCGATGTGAGGCCACCCCAGTGCAGAGCAGAGAGGGACAATGCCCCTCTCTTGCCCAGCTGGTGATGCTGTGCCTGATGCCCCCCAGGACAGGGTTGGCCCTCCTGGCTGCCAGGGCACTGCTGACCCATGTTCAACTCACCATTGATCAGGACCCCCAGGTGCCTTTCCATGGCACTGCTCCAGCCTCTCATTCCCCAGTCTGTCTGTACATCCAGGGTTGCCAGTCAATGGGAATTAATGCTCAACTATTGCTATTAATTGGATGGTTTAATTCTTCAGCCATTTTTTAAATCAATTCCCATATGTCTGGGTAATGAAATGCCATTCTGCCAAGTAAAGCAGTTGTTATACTGCAATGCAGTGGAGGAAAAACCTAATGTGCTGGTGTAAGGAAAATTTGTCTGGCTTCACCTTCCTCTTCACTCAAAGTTCTGAAAATATTGTACGACAGCTCCAATAAAGCTCCGTTATTATAATGCAGATACAATACCTCCAGAGGTGTTCTCATTCTGGTGTTATAAGTATTAATACATGTGTTATAGTTGGAAATCTTGGAAAAAGAAAAATAATTGAACTTGAATGTCAGTATAATTTCCTTCTGTTGCATTTCTCCTCTATGCAAATGTGTGTGTTTACACAAGCTGTTCCGTGTGCACTACAGAAAATGCGTCTGCAAGATAATATTTTCCCTTGGTCTATTTTTGCAAGAGTCCTGAGCAGATTCTTTCTGATGTCTCTCCTTTTTTTTTAGAAAAATAGCTTTCTAGTGCAAGAGAAACATTCATGGAAAACATCTGCTTTCCCTCAAAGCCTGTTTTTTTGTCAGGAAATGAAATCCACACTCGAAACCCTTTAATCCAGAACTCCAAACTTCATCTGATTTATGCTGGCATATATTTACACAAAGTTGGTGTGCGTAGGTTTAAGACACTGCATAAGCACTCAATATTAACACGTTCCATGGAACTACCAGCCTCATTCCTATTTATTCATGATGTATGGGAATGAGGCATCTTTGCAGCTTCTGTCATTATAACCCTCAATTGTTGCTTTCTGCCATATCTTCTTGTTATTTTCTTGCTGTCATCTGTAGTCAACAGTCCATCCATCATAGTTGCTTTGATGATTGCCAGAGCCCTTGCACCAAGACCACACTGTCAGTTTGACATCCTGTGTGAGGAATAACCTTCCCACTGCAGTAGGGATTTCTAGCAGCTCAAGTGCCAATGAGACAGGCTATTCTTTGCCGATAATAAGCACACAGATGAAAAACACCTCCTGTCTTTCCTGGGTTTACTTTTGTTTGTTTGTTTGTTTGTTTGTTTATTTTATTACTGTCTGCTTTGATTTGTGGTTTTGGTCATTCTGAGTTCTCTCCTGTGCTCATGTTGCTGCTGTGACACAACCGTTTATCCAGGAATATCTTTTGGAAGAAGTGAACACGATTTTATTTGCGCTGGTAAGCAAATAAAACCACAGTTAGCAGGAATGCATTGTGCTGTCTGTATTAGGTCTGATTTCTCAGTAAATACCAGTGAAGTGGTGCTTTGAATGCTAACTCTCCTCAATTTTCCTTGTTTTGCATCAAAGCAGTTTTAAATAGCATGTTTAAACAATATGTTTGCTTTCATCTTTTCACATGTAACCCCCCCACATACACACACACCTGTATGTATAAAAGTATTAAATTATATTCATAAAGCAGGATAAAGCAAGTCAGATTCAAGGCATGAACAGACCTGACACAGAGGTAACCATGCTATATCCCCTGGCATGGTTTAGCTTTGGAAGTGGCTGTGTGTCCTTCTCTTGCATTGCTGGGAATTCCTCAGTGAAGGAATGATATGAACACCATCTCTCTACCATGTCTGTACAGCTTGGCAAGCAGACTCTGAAGGTTTCCATTTTAATGACTCACAATTAGTACACTTATGTCTTTCATTACATTCTTTTATTTAAAATTAAACAAAAAAACTCAAGCCACAAAAACAAACCACAGAGAAATTTTATAAAGTTTTATTTTGGTATAAAATGTGTTCCTTTTTTAATTTACCTCAATGCATATTTGTGCTTTTGAAAGTCTTATCTTAAACAGCTTTTTTTTGGTACTCAGAGCCTTCTACTATTAAATTGATTAATTGGTCAGTCCCACAGCATGGGAATAAAACTTCCTAGAACACAGGATCTTGCAAAAGATCTGTTTGAAGAGCATCTTCCCATATTGCATATTTGTTGTATTTTTCATTGATGTAATCCAAGATTTCTCAGGCAACAAAATGTTCCTGTTTTGATGTTCGGGGAATGATGTTGCCACAAAGGATTTGAATATTCTCCACTGGAGCAGAGGTTTTCCTGATGCAGTCAGCATGATGCACACACACCAACAAGGAAATTTACCATTTTTCTTTCTTCAGAGGAATCAGCTAATGCGTGTAAAAAGTGAGGAAGCTTGAACATGTGCTCAGAGATGATAAAAATAAAAGTTATACTGGGATAAGGCTTTGCTTTCTACATTCTGTTATCAAAAAATTATAAGTAATCAGGAGACAGTCACTCTCCTTGCAGTTGGCCTGCATCATCACAAGTAGAGCAAATATCTGCTCAGCTTATAGTTTTCCAGGTATACCTGCAAATGGAAAGGCAAGCCCTCCAATAATAGAAAGTGTTAAGGAAACTAATAAGCAGCTTCTATACAATCTTGTAGACAGTATTTGACACAGCAGAAAGATGAAATAGTCTCCAGAACTGGAGAAAAAGTATTTTGGAAAGGAGATTCAATTCAAATGTTGAAAGACACTGAGTTGTACAAAGTGCTAATGAATACAATTTGATGCAACTATCAGAAAGGAAAATTACATTCAATATCTCCATGGAAGAAAGTGCACCAGAAATAGAGGGAAAACTGCAATTCATTACTGGAAAAAAATGAGCAGGCTTTTATTCCTGAAGATGTTTGATTCCTGACCTGCCAGTACATGGTCTGCCTGTGCCCATGGCACCCATGCCTGTCAGAAATTTATCTATTCCTCTCAGTAAGACTAATTCTGCCATTACCTGGCCAGGTAAATTCCAATTTTGGTAAATATGTGTCATTCAAATTTGTGAAACTGACAAAAAAAAAAAAAAAAAAAAAAGGCAGCAATAAATTTAAACATGAATATCCAGAATCATAGCTGTCAGTTTGCAGTAAACATAAATGTCAGTCTCTTCCAGTCCTCATTTTAATCTGGTGTGTCCAATATTAGCTAAATCATCAGTTGTTTTGTGAGGAAGATTTAAAGGCATGCAAAACACTCCCAAAAGGGAAGTGTTACACTGCCCTGGAGCAAAGATCTGTACAGGTAAAAAGGGTAGGAGCAGGGACAGAATTAATGAGATGAGGACAACCTTCCCCACCACAGCAGAATGACCACTCATCCTGGTCTGGCATTGTGTGTAAGCAGCACTGCCTGACTACCAGAAGAAGGAAACTGCAAGAAGAGAGAAGAAATCAGTTCAGAAGAAGGAAAATGGGTATCTCTTATGCAATTGGTCGATTCTCTTTAATATAGCTTTTGCATTAGATGCCCCATGGGCCAAGGATACACTGACAGCTTGGAAGAGGAATTGCCCTGAGAAGAACCAAAAGGACAGAAGGGCTACACCTTTTGTCAAAGAAGACAAGGAGACTTTATTATTGTCTATCCCCAAAGTCATGCTGAAGCTACAAATATTGAGATTGAGCTCACATGACTGAATGAAAGGTTAGATTTACTATATTTACCGTCTGATTTCGGGGCCTGTAGTAAAAAGGCATTTATGTTACACTCTCAAATTTTCTGATGACCATTAGGGTTGGACCTTGTGGCTGCCTTTTTTTCTTCCAAAAAAATTGCCTGAGATTGGCACTGAGTCACCCATTTCCAGAGATAAATCATAAACTATTGCAAAAATCAATGAGATGCTGACAGTTGTCAGCACCAGGTATGCTAAAAAGTGGCAGTAATCTGACTTTGGCTCTGCAGAAATAATTTAAAGTGCAATTTCAAAGCAAATTGGACTGGGACCATGCAAGGATTCTGTCAGATTCATGTTCTCATTTCCCTATGGACCTCTCCCTCTTCCCAGCTGGCTGCATTTCTTTTCAACTGGTCACAGGATTTTTAGAATAGTTTGAAGAAGAATATTTTCTTTTATCAGTGAGATTTTCTTGCCAAGTGTTTTTTGCTGAGGAATTTTTGCAATCTAAAGGTTTCTCTGTGTCTACAGAAGTTATCTTGCAAAGGAAGATATTTTATTTCCTGCAAACACTACCATAGGCTTTGGAGTTTAGACTTAATTTGATATCTAGTAATCCAGTAATAAAGACATTGCATGTCATCTAGAGCAGAAGGCTGCCCCAACAGAGGAATACTTTTTTCCACCCTCATTATTTGCCAGGTAAGGGCCAGTGTCTATTTTCAGTGATGTTTTTCTAACCCCAAACCAGTTTCTCTGAAGTGAAATGCAGTGGTGCGCTGAAGGGAAGGAAAGCATTTCAACTCACTTCACATTCATCTATTAATCTCTTATTTATACATTTATTTGCTTTATTCTTATTGGATGCTGGCTCAGCATGGCTGTGGCCCTTGCAGAGCCCTGAGGATGTGCTGCAGCAGGAGTTTCAGCTGAGCCCCAAGGTCCAGCTCTGCGCTGACAGCAACACTGGCTGAGCTCCTGTCCCTGCCTGCTGTGCACGGGTCAGTCAAAGGGCACGGCAGAGACAAAAGGTTTATTAAAGTTTAAACAACACGCTTGCTGTGAAGATATCTTTAATTTGTTCTGACATCTCCACTGTCAGCCGGAGTGACAAAGTGTTCATCACTCACCTCCTTTCTGTAGAGCTGAGGGACGTGGAACTCTGAAAGGGTTTAGCTGGGGCATCCGGTCAAAAAGAGATGCTGAGTTTGATGATATTACAGCAAATGTTAACAAACAGGCAGGGCAAGGGTTGCCAAGAGATAATTTAAAGGACACCAAGACAGCTTCTCTACTGATGTCCTCAAGGTGCCCTTCTCAGGGAAACTTTGTGGCATGTGGTGAGACACTCCAAGCAAGAATATGTTTTGGACCTGCCAGGCTCTTGAAAAGGCAACCAGGTCCCTAATATTCACTGAAACCTGTGGCTCCAAGGATCACAAACTGAATTCTCAGCACTAGGAAGATAGTCGACTGACTGCAATTGTGACAACATAAAACAATTTTGGTTTTTTCCTGTCCTTTTTATGCTTCCTCAAATTCTGAGTTACCTTTGTGTGACCTCATTCTCATCCAGCTCCTTAACAAGAAGTTTCCTGAGGCATTCAAACATATTCATTAAGCTTTCTGAGGTAGAAATATAAAACTGAATGTCATCAGCATGCCCTTTAGGCCATATCTCCTCTGAACTGAAATGAGCATTTGTAAAAGAAAAATTAATCTGCCTCCTCATTCAAGCTCAGGGGCTGAAGAGGAATTTTCCTACTTTACCCTACAGGCTTTCTCTTTTCCAGGTTTTGCAAGTTAGTGCCACACCAATCCTAGCCCCAAAGTTTTTGCTACATCAATGCAAAGACATCTAAGGACTAACAGGAGTTTCCTTGTCTCTAGCAAAAGGTGTTTCTTGCTCTCAGTCATACAAAGCATCTGGCAAAAATGTGTATCTTCAGTAGATGGCCATTCAAATGCAGATGTCAGAGACTGGGACTTTCAAGGCAGAGATCTTCGTTATGGGCTTTTCTCCTTCTTCTTGCTAAGTGCCAGCAGTGAAACTACAGCCTTAAATTGATTGATATTTTGCCATCACCTTGAGGAAAATAAAGATTTCACCTGCAGAATTTGATACTTTTTTTCTCTGCTAATGTGTGCAAAGAGGGCAGGGGAGACTTCCTGGGGAACCAAAGTGAAGAAAGGTTTTTCTTTTAAAAAAAACCCACTTTGGTTTATAGAGCTAATTTAATCTTCTGTTTGATACCCTTGCCATGGAAAGGACAAAGCAGTGACTACTCTCTGTTTGATATTGCTAGGTTAGAGCTGAAATAATTTTTATTAGAAGTAAGTGACTTTAGGGAAGGATTTTTATAGTGATAACAAGGCACATGCCAGTTCTTTGGAATGTCTTACAAGTAGATCAGACAAATAGGATAATCTTGGATCTTGACCCTTGTAATTTGTTATTTTAAGAGTTAAAGACTTTAATACTTATTCTGTTATAATAAATAACTAATATTTTGTATCACATCACAGTTACTGTATGAGTATTTTAAATGACCTTTTATTTCTGTTCACTAAGACGCTGGGCATATTTGACTGTAACTTATTGAGGTCAATAAATGCTTAATGTGTTATCTTCTCAGTCTAATTTTATGTGACACCTTACTGAGTCAGCAAAAGGAATGGAGGACAGATTGGGATGTGCAATGATATCTGAGAGATATTTATATACAACAGCTATGGATTTGTGGCATGTTTGCCAGGGTTATTAAACTGTTTTCACATTGCTAAGTCCTCTAAACACCTATCCATAAAATGAAGAAAGGGTCATTTTGCAATTCAAATACAGATTTCTATAGATCAGGATTTATTTTCTATCCATACTATAGACTTTAACTGTGACTGTGGGCAAATCACTTGTTCTCCCTGCCTCTCATTTCTCTGTATTCTGAAGTAGGCATAATAACTCCTTAAAAGTGAGAATGAATATGTCAGTGTTCATGTGGCACTCACACCATTATTCAGCTCAGGTTCCTACCTCTGCCTTCAGCTAAGACAGAGTTGATTAAATTGTATTTTGCCCATATTTTGTTTGAAAGTGAATTTCTTGCTCTTGTAATTTTTACACAGTCATAGATGGTGATTGGCCTGAGACTGTTCACAAAATGCTCAGTCTGTAGCCCAGCAGACTTGAAGACCTTTGTTCAACCTGCCTGTGGTGTGGAGTCTCTTCTTTCCCAAACATTAAGGCAGATTCTATTCCATTTCAGAAGCTGAAGACTTTCTGGGTTCTCAGCATTGCCACATAGTCACAAGTAGGACTTCATGTCATCAGTGTAAAAGGCATAGTTGTAAAGAAAACAAGACCCTGGATTTGTTGTTTTTTCTTCAATGTAAATTATACATTGGTAATGACTTACATAATTCAGCCTGGCCAACAGCATGCCAGGGCATGGGTATCTGCTTATCTGCACAGCAGTTAGCCAAGGTAGTCAGCAAACATGACACAGTTATGCTTTGTTATCATTGAAGACTGAGTCATCTTCCTGAGCATTCCAAATGCCCAAAGTTTTGCCATTGAAAAGATTATCAGAAAGCCTTTTTATAATTGTTGTGTGTTATATATCAACCACTGGTGAGCATATGCTGTGGTTCTCTGCTATGGCCATTGTGGGCTGATCTGTTTCCCCTTTACACAGTCATCTTCATGATCTTATGCATCTGGCACAGGAGTTGTTTAGTGCCACTACATCACAGGCTGTGGAAGAGACCAAAGAAGGTCATACCTGTGACCTTCTCTCCTTTTCTTTTTCCATACTTGATAAATGGCTCCTATAGATTGCTTCTTTTTCCTTCTCCAATGGACATGTTCCAAAAGGCATTTGGGTAAGATCAGCAAAATTTCTCCATGGTGCCAAGGTCACAAACCCCCACCACATGACAACTACATGATTTTGCCCCAGCAAAACCATAGATTTTCCACATGCCATTGCATATCAGTGATCTTTAGATGCAGTGATAAAGTAAATAAATTTTGTTAAGTGTTCTGCTTTTAAAATCACAGAAAGCATCCAAGGCAAAGGAAACATGCTACTCTGATCCTGCGAACAAAGTAATTTATGTTTTCTCTCCATCACAGATGCCAAGCCACTCTGGTTACTCATGGAGTCAGCCCTCATGCTACCTGAGGTATTAGCAGTTAAAATCTGTACACTCTGAACTGAAGGGATTTCTCTTAATGCTAGGAAAAAGAAAAGCTCCAAAATAGCAAAAGTCATACTGAATCCATCAGCCTGCCTTTGAATACAAGTACACAGAAAATTCCCAATAGATGTGGGATCAGTGCAGAGAGCAGCACTGGAATTATGGAATATAGCTGGCAAATTATTAAAAAATGAAAAATTGGAACCAGTTCTGACTGCTTTATCTCAGATGAAACTATCTTTTCTATTGGAGAAACAAACTATCTTAAAATAAAAATGAAGATTAAAAAAAGAAATTTTGGGCAAGAAATGGGTACAATTCTTTTTGGTCATGTCAATAATACTTCATCCTGAAATGGGAACCATAATTGATAACTGTTTGTTACTGGTGGCTTAAATTTTTTAATTAGAATAAAAATCCCTTTTTTTTTTTCCATAAAGGGAAACAGAGACCTTACAGCTGTCCTGGGGCGCTTCTGTGGTATAGAGTGGCTCAGGGGAAGTTTTTAAAAGTGCTCTTGAAAATTAAAGAAAAAAAATATTTTTGTAGACAGGGTTTTTTACATCAAAGGGGACAAAGGGCATGTTGAAACTCTCCAGATTTACAGAATGCAGTGTAAAAGAAACAGTTGTGAAAACCAAATATGAACTAACAAGCACAGTTTACCAAGGGTGAACCAGATGTTTGGTCAGCTCCAGCTTGTGCCAAGACTTTCAAAGAGGTGATCCCTGCATTCTTTTGGGTTTCAAAAGCAATAAAAGGAGGGCTAAGGATCATCTCTATCCTTTATTATGTGAGGGGAAACATGGTGACAAAGGATGAGTAAAAGGCTGAGTTATTTAATGCCTTCTTTGCTTCATTAGTTATTTAATGCCTTCTTTAACATTAAGACCAGTTGTTCTCCAGGTGAGCAGACCCCTGAGCTGGAAGACAGAAGATGCCATAATGCAAGGTGAAATGGCCAGTGACCTGCTGCACCACTTAGACACACACAGGTTCATGGGGCTGGATGGGATTCACCTGAGGGTACTGAAGGAAGTGGCAGAAGAGCTTGCAAAGCCCTCTCCATCATTTATCATCAGTCCTGGCTAACTGGGGAGGTCACAGTTGACTGGAAATTAGCAAATGCGACACCCATCGACAAAAAGGGTTAGAAGGAGGATCCAGGGAACTACAGGCTGTCTGATCTTGACGCTGGGAAAGGTTGTGGAGCAAATTGTCTTGGGTGCCATCACACAACACATGTAGGACAACCAGAGGATCAGGCCCAGTCAGCATGGGTTTGGAAAGGCAGGTCCTGTTTGTCTAGCCTGATCTCCTTCTATAACAAGGTGACTCTCCTGGTGAATCAGGGAAAAGCTGTGGATGTGTTTACCTGGACTTCAGTAAAGCCTTTGATACCATTTCCCACAACATTATCTTGGAGAAACTGGCTGCTCATGGCTTGGACAGGTGAACAGTTTTCTGGGTAAAAAACTGGCTGGATGGCTGGCCCCAGACTGTGGTGGGGAATGGAGTTAAATTCAGTTGGCAGCTGTGTCCTGAATGTTCCCAGGGCTCAGTACCGGGACCAGTTCTGTTCCATACCTTTATCAATGATATGAGCAAGGGCATGAAGTGCCACTTCAGAAAGTTTGCAGCTAACACCAAGTTTGGTGGAGTGTTGAAATCTGCCAGAGAGTGGGAAGGTCTACAAAGGGACAGGCTGGATCAATGGGACAAGGCCAATGGCATGAGGTTCAACAAGGCCTAGTGCTGGGTCCTGAACTTGTACCCCAACAACCCCATGCAGTCCTACAGGCTGGGGAACAGTGGCCGGGAAGGTGCCCTTGGAAAAGGACCTGGGGGTGCTGGTCGACAGTGACTGAGCATGAGACAGTGTGTGCCCAGGTGGCCAAGAAGACTGGTCGTGTCCTGGCTTGTATCAGAAAGAGTGTGGCCAGCAGGACTAGGGCAGTGGTTTCTTCCCTGTATTCAGCACTGATGAGGCCACACCTCAAATCCTTGGTTCAGTTTTAGACCCTTTACTACAAGAAGGCCATTGAGGGGCTGGAGCGTGTCCAGAGAAGGGCAACGGAGGTGGTGAAGGGTCTGGAGTACAAGTTTGATGAGGAGCAGCTGAGGGAGCTGGGGGTGTTTAGCCTGGAAAAAAGGAGGCTCTGGGGAGCCTCCTTATCACTCTCTACAACTCCTGGAAAGGAGGCTGTAGCCAGCAGGGTCAGGCTCTTCTGCCAGGTAACAACGGACAGGAAAGGAGGAAATTACCTTAAGCTGCACCTGGAAAGGTTTAGATTGGATATTAGGAAAAATTTCTTCATGGAAAGGCTTATCAAGCATTGGAACAATTACCATCCCTGGAGGTATTTAAAAGATAATGGTATATAAAAGATAATGGTATATAAATAATATATAAATATATAATAATAATCTAAAAAGATAATGGTATATAAAAGATGTGCAGATGTAGCACTTAGGAACAAGGTTTAGAGGTGGACCAGGCAGTGACAGGCTAAGGGTTGGACCCAAGGATCTTAAAAGTCCTTTCCAACCAATTCTATGATTCTGAAGCTGTAACATAAAACAGTGACCTTGCTACTTGCATGTAAGCTGCATGTTGATGAAATTGCTAACAGTAATAGTGAGAAAAGTCAAAACAGCTTCTTCTGAACAAGTACCCTTCAAAATCAGCCTTTGCCTTACAAAAACCTTCTCAACTTCACCAGGTCTTCTCTAGTCTTTTCAGTAAATTTGTGACTGGAAAAGGCTCTGCCTTCATCTGTGAAGAGTTTGCTTCAGTTAAGCTTGGAAGAATAAAGATAATGAAGCACTTTGTGTGTGTTATGTCCCCTGAGGGAGAAGGGCTGATGCACGTAAGAGGATTAGAGAAACAACTTCAGTGAATTGATGTAGATTGCATTCATCTTTATATTAAACTTTATATGAAGGCCTCAATTTCAGCTTCCAATGAGAATTCATGGGTAAGGTTGGTGCTTCTTGTAACTCTTGTAACTCTGTACTCCAGACTGACTCATCTTAACCTGTTAAGATCTTAGTGCTAAGATAGGCATGTCCTGATATAAGACTAAGGAAAGTTTTGATACAGGTTCCCAAAGTTCCTACTGAGATTTCGTTATTCTTTTACGGCTGATTCCTTTGATCAAAGTCTTGTTTGTGATTATGATTTCTGACTCCCCAGTACAAGAAAGGCATTTACAGACTGGAGCAAGTCAGTTAACAGGACACCAACATGGTCAGGGGCTCAAGCAAATGACTAGGAGAAAAGGCAGAGGACTGGATTTTTTTCAGCCTGGAGAAGAGATAGTTCAGGGAGATCTTACTGCTACCTGAAACTGCTAATGGGAGGGTGCAGAGAAGACACAGACTCTTCTCAGAGCTGTGTGCAGAGACAGGATCAGAGGGCAACAGACTCAATATAAAATTTGGGAAATTCCTCTTTGATAGAAGGAAAACTTTTATCATGACAGTGATCAAATACTGGAATAAGTGGCCATGAGAGGAGTGGAATATCTATCCTTAGAGAGATCTAAAACTCAGCTGGAGATGAGCAGCCTACTCTAATTAGGCCTGCATTGAACTGTATGTTGAATGGGGTGACCTCCACAAGTCCCCTCCAACTAGATTTATTATTCTGGGAGTTTATGAGTCAGGAAAACAGGGTGTTTTCACTGGCTGATTCAAAGGCTTTTGACTTCCATACTTGGAGATTCTCTCTTTCTGAAGTGACGGCAGAGTGAAAACCCAATGGGAAGGTGGTACACCTTGCTCCCAGCTTCTGTTACAGTGGGTAGTAGCATGACCTGCTTGGGTCTTCACAGTCCTGAGCAATAACCAGACCACCTTCAGGCAGAAAGAAGGGACTGAATGACAGCACCATGGGTGACAGCTAAATTCACATTTGGAGCATAAAAGCTTTGTTCGTTTTGCATACTATGCCACTTAAGGGTTTTTATTCCAGTGGAAGGACAAGGTCTTTGGAAATCTTGTAAAATGTTATATGTTTCAGCTGCAACTGATGGTTCAGACTCTTAGGAGGACAAGAGTAAGTGATTAGGGCCATATGGTATAACTATAATAAAATAAAAAGATATAAAACTCTACTATGATGAAGCCTACTTCTTCTGAAGTCTGAGGAAAGAAAGTCAAATGAGGTAAATGGAAGTAGATTAGACCTGAGAGCATTTCACCTTGATTTTCCCTAAGAACTAAGCATTACTCTGTTTTTCAGATTAATCTTGGTCCTTCATCTCACTCCACACTGGCATGCTTGCAGCTCAAGGAAATATTTATATAGTAGAATAATTCGCAGCACACTTTTCTGTCCTTTATGAACCTACTTCTCTTTTTTCCTTTTCTCCACATTCCCTATACACATTCACCAACCCAAACTGTGCTTGTTACATAAGCTGTCAAGTTATCTATATAATGTTGTGTTAGGGATTTAGCTAGAGAAACAAATTCCCTTGGTGTGTGAGTAAGATTAGAACAGCATATGTATGTGATGGATTTGTGGACTGAAAACTCATTTAATTTAGGTTGATTATGAGGGCAAGGTTAAATATGAACGATATTAGCAGAAGTATAAGCATGACTCTTCCACACCCCATGAACTTTAAAATCTCTGCAAACCTGTGTTTGGTGCAGCAACATCGCATTAAGATTGGAATGTCCTTCCTCATTAGTTTCTGTTTCTTCCCTTAAGCAACTAAAATTTCTAAATACTTCAGCAATCAGCTTTCTAGCCCTACTTACTTTTCTCAAAGCCAAATCTTCTGGACACCCTCACGAGAAGAGTTAATGTGCACTTTTTGAAAGACTAGCGAGAGCAAGACAAAAGCCCTCACTGATGTTGCAGCTTGGTGTCAGTGATACCATTGCCACAGAGACACATTGAAACTTTCCCCTGTTCCCCAAGTTCTGCTGTCTAGGCTGGAAATGGCAAAAACAAATGCCCATGCAAGAGGCTATGAAGCAGCAGTGAGTCTGAAGCTCACTGAAAATGCTCTCAAGTCCCTGTCTACTCTTTCTGCCTTTGGAGCAGTCAGAAAACTTAAGCCAAGGAC
The DNA here is from genome assembly GCF_041296385.1 of Aphelocoma coerulescens. NCBI lineage: Eukaryota > Metazoa > Chordata > Aves > Passeriformes > Corvidae > Aphelocoma > Aphelocoma coerulescens. The sequence continues at coordinate 153,858,479 of NC_091015.1, read as the reverse complement.
AGGCTTAATGTCATGTATCTGCCATGAAATTTATTGCCCACAGCCATCCCCAGCCCAAAGGTGCCCTGAACATCAAGAGGCCACTTGTGTTAGCTGTGAATGGGCCATGTATGACTGAGTGAAACACACTTCCCATCCAAATGTCAGGTCTATGTAGGAGAGCATTGTAATTGAGGCTGCCATGCTGTATTTCATGGTGTTTTCAGATGCAGAAACAGGTCAGTTGGGGTGGTCTCCTAAGCCCAAATTCCCCATAAGTCTGCTGATGAACTGACTAAACTTAGAGAAAAGTCTGGATTTGATTTCACTGTAAAAAGAAGAAGGTTTGGATAGTAACTTTAAATAGATACTTCTATATAACCAGAATCAATCCAGTCTGGTGGTTGTTGCTACTTCTGACTTTCTGCAGATATTTACTTCTAAATAGCAAGATACATTTTTCTGTTAGAGAGCAACATGACCACTGACATGGACTTCGAACCTCTTCCATATTCCACTACAAGAAAAGTGAGTAAATAAATCAGTGCTTATGACCTGTGGTTGCCCATTGCCTTTCTTGTGTGTGCTCTTGTTAATGATCAACAGAATGATTGAAAAACATATAGCAAGCAAACTGAGACTTGAAGTCTTCTCTTTGCAAATCTTCTTCTCCAGGTTTCTGTGGGAACTACTCAAACAGACCCTCCAGGTTTCTGTGGGAGCTAGACTGCATCGTGCTGTTTAGCTGTTGGAATAAAAGCCTTTCAACCTAAAAGCCTTTGCACTTTCAACCCCACCAGTCAGAGGAGTCAGCAAAGTTGACAAGACTACAGTTTTACATCTGTTATAACTCTTTTTATCTCCTGCTTTTGTGGTACAAGGATGTCCTGGGTTGCACTGTATTCTACTACCATCCTCATGAGCTGTTGAAACCAGGTGGGGCAGTATTTTCCTTGCCTCCTCCCCCCAGACTATCTTTCTGTTAATGGCCCATCAATGCCCTGCCACATGACTCAGAGATAACTCCCTCCTGACCATCCTCTGTTAATGAGCCCATCAATGCCTGGCCTCATACTCATTACCCTATTGTGAGATGCTCCACCCAGAGGAAGGAACCAAGAATTCCATCCTGGATATAATCTGAGATTCTGAACACCAGAAACAACCTTTCCACTGGATTCCCAGAGGACAGGAGCTACATAGCCACCACTGGACCTTCTGAGGAAGAGCAGCCCCTTTCTACAGGATCACTGCTTCAACAGAACCACATCCACCACTTCAGGAGGACTGCAGCCACCATCTTATTGGACTGCTACTGCCACCCTGACTAACAGGGTGTCAGGTTGTATCCTGACTCTGTCAGTTTGAACCAGTGTTTTCTGCCTTTTTTTTTTTTTTTCAATTTCCCTATTAAATTGTTATTCTGACTTGGTGCCTCCCACTGGTTTGTTTTCAAAGTACTACAAAGGAATTGTTTGCAAACTGGAGTTGAACACTGGCAGCCCCCAAATTTCTAGCCCCAATATGCTAACTGCTTTGTTTCATTATCTGTATTCTGTGATGGCAGAGATTTCAATCTCTGTTACTTGTCAGAAAGTTTGGTCACCTGCAAAGGGGGGAAAGACATGGTGCATACTTCAGTGTGGATTTACTGTTATTTCATGTCACAAAGTGCTGTGTTTTGAAATATAACCTGTTGGTCCTGGTTTAAAGGCCAGATTCACATGCATTTATGCTACAGATTATGTCTAGGTAAAGCAGCTTTTTTAAAGTAGAGAACAAATAATTGGTGACTACTATAGCTAGTAAGTGGGGCAAGTGTTAAGCGTCAATGGAGCAAAGACTGCACTGAAACAACAGCCTGTCTTCTGGCATCAGTGGGTGCAAGTGATGGAAGTTCCTTCAAGTTCTGTTGCACACCTGGGAGACGCTAAAGGCAAGAGAAAGCTCTGCCTGACATCTCAGGTAATGGCAATTGCAAGACAAGATTTTCCAGGCTGCTTCTGACTGAACACTAGCAGGTAGCTTGACACATAACTTGAAACTTCAGCATCATCAAAAATGAAGCTACAAAAACACGACTTTGAGCAACCAAAGACCTAGAATCCAATGCTCCTCATCAGTATGTTTTCTCCATGTTACTAGCAGTGCTAGTTCCTGCTGTGAACTGGTCAAAGCCTTAAAAAATATTGAAATCTCAACAGCTAAGCAAGATATTAGCATATAAATCATAACACATGAGCCATGATATTTTGAGGTTTTTCTGGTCAGCTTTATATTCCAGTAGGAGTATGAGAAATCAAGGACTTACGAGCAGAGCCTTTTGACAGCAACCATTGTTGAATATCCATGATTTTTAGTATTACAACAAAATTTAGAGACACAGCCTTTTTTTCAGGGGGGTGTGGGGTGGTGTTTGTTTGGGGGAGGGGGTGGGTTTTTGTTTAAGAAATAAGATAAATACTAGGTTGGGATTTCTCAGTTTATCAAAGGGTTTCTAAACCCCAGAGAATTAAAGGCAGAGGTGTTGCTGGAATGCAAATTTTTTTCCTTATAATTTGTTTTCATATAACAAAACAAAGCTACAATTTGAGCTAAAACTGCAAGTAAAAATTATCCATACCTTATTTAACCAAAGCTGTCTCCTTTGGTACTAGAAACATTATAATCCTGTTTATTCTCCAGTGAGTTTGGTTTGTGAATATAATACATTTTTATTCCTTAAACAAAGAAGATAAAAACCCAGACTTCTTCACTTTTGCAAATCTTCTTTGAAATAGCTCAATGAATTCAAATCGTTTAATGGTTCAAACTGAGAACAAACAAACACCCAGTTACTCTGTTGAACAAACACGAAAAACACAGAGCTACAGTGATAAGGTAAGGTTTCTGAGGCACTTTGTACTTACCAGAGCTTTAGCCTCTCTTACCTGATGGACTCCTAACCAGCTTTGACTTTTCATTGACTTTCCTCGCCTTTAATTTAAGACTGCATTGACTTTTCCTGTCACCTTAATCCATTTCTCGCATTAAATTGCTGCACAGCTAGCTATAATGCTACTCTGCATTGATTATATTCTTTCCTCTCAATAATGTTTTGTTACATACATTGAAAAATAATCCAAGAAGGTTCCTATTGCTTTGCTGGTTTTTAGTAGTTAATAATCCACTTTTTTTTCTTTTTTTTTTTCTTTTTTTTTTTTTTAGTGTTTCATTGCTCACTTAACCCAGGTCAGTGTTTCAGAGAAGGGAAAGCTGTAAACAAGGTGTGGTGCAGTGTCTATACAGAATGTATTTGATCCCTGGGGTTGGCCATAAATGACAGCTGCTTAAGAATAAATCTTTACCAGGTCCCAGCAGTGGCTTTCCAAGACACCAAAATATTCTTCCCATGGCTGATGCACAAGTGGTGTCCAAGCTGGGTCACCACAGAAGGAGTGGGTGGCCAGGAAGAATGAAAGCTGTCTCAGCCTTGGGACTTCCGAAATAGATAACCTACCAACAGGGAAACACAACACTCCTGGGGATTTGAAGTTCATGCTTAAGACACTCAGAGGACCCTCCACTACTGAGCAGCTACAGATGAGCTCCTCAGGGATGTAGTAATGCTAGAAAAGTGAGACCTGCCCATGTGTCAGGTTTGCATAGACAGTGCCTGCAAAGCAGGACTAATTTCTTCCATGTCCTTGCCCTAAAATGGTGGCAATATTTCCTTTTCACGCAGGGGTTTTTTCATGTAGGTTTTTAAACCAAAGTAGGACATTACCTTCATTACAATAACCCAAGCCTGATTAATAGGCATTTATTTCTTATGAAAGAATTGGAATTACAGAAGTGAAAAGGTGAAACAAAATATAGTATTCTGCAGGCAACTACCAAATGGAATAACACTGTGTTAGCTGAGGCTTAAAATACTCTCTGGAAACTTAAATTTGTCTGAAGAATTACACAAGGAAAGATAAAATCTTTTTTTCCAGCCCCAGGATTTAAGCCTGAATTTATTGTTCCATGACAGGGTGTCTCCTCTCACCATTTAGTGGATCATAAAAATAAAACTTAATTTTTCTAGTAAAAAAAGTGACTCATGCTTTCAACCCAGGCTCAGTGATGTGCCTGGCTGGGTAGGTCTTCAATGCTTTTTTTGGTAGAGAAAGGATGGGACATATCCATGATAAATATAAAATGGTTTTTATATTTTTTGCAGGAAGAAAAGTACTGTGCTCATTGCTGTCTGTATCCTTGACTGTGTTGTCACTATTCAGGCTCATTCCCTTTCTTGGACATTATGGATGGGATGTAACATAGGGCTCATGGAGAGCAAATCTCTCCTCCTGTAAATCTGCAGACTCTCCCAGGGCAAAAAGGCACATCCTTGGTTGTCCTCAAAGTCAGCCTGCTTAGGTGAACACATTGCTAAAAAATAAAATACAAAGTAATATGATGTGATGTGTTCCAATACACCTTCCTTGGCACCTTTAAAAGAAGCTTTTGGTTTGTTGGTTTTTTTCCTCCTTGTGTCTTGTGTTTGGTATCCCTTTTTTTGTTAAGGATGTTAAGTCCTCTCTGACTTTCCTTTCTTCTTTCCCATAATATTAAAGTATGTAGCTGTCTAATGCAACCCAGTCCATACAGGTAAGTGCTGACTTATGTATCTGTTATGTGTCTGTTCCTGGGCAGCATGCTCAGAGAAAGCTGGTTTGTATAACAGCTTCCACCACAGACCCTGGATATGACCTCACAAAAATCACTCAGATTTCCCTCATCATGTTCCCTGCCCTGTCCCTGGTCTCTCCAGCCCTGGTAGAGCAGAGCCCATCTCTGACCACAAAAACCTGAGCTGCGCCTGCTACACACTCTGCACGCTAGGAGAATACAAATTAATGACATTAAACTACTATTGAAAAGCCTTATTGACTCACGTCTTTTGTACAATATTGAAGTCTATATGGCTCTTAAGCCTCTCTGTCACAGTTAATACCAGCTTTCAGTCATATCTTTGCAATTGAAACTCAGCAGGGGACTAATGGATGACCAGCTATTTTCTGCTAATACACCATAGAAATGAGTGTGCCTGATCAATTCTTGAAAACACTCACAGTGCAGAAAGTACTCAGAGAAACTCGAAACTATTCTTCTTAAGAGAACATTTTTTATGCTCCCTGGTTCTGCATTTAATTCTCTAAGTGTAGTTGAAAGGGCAGAGGCAGTTGTTAAATTTCATTTCACATTCACACTCTTCTCCAGTCGGTACTCCTGTGGAATTGTTGCTGCTGCTCATGCATATTGAGGGACAATGTGTCCCTTTGCAGGCAGAGTACATCTCTGCAGCTCATTCCCAGCCATTTCCCAGGTGCTTGGTACTGTGATAGCATTGCAGCCCATGGGGTTTCCCATTTATACCCTTATAACTTTTTTTTCCATCCTACAAAGGATCTGCTTTTGCAAAAACCATCTGTATGGTAGAGAAGGGCTGGATGCAATGTCCTTATAAGCTCATCAGCAGTTTATGCTGCTCCTTCAAAGTGCACCACATCCTTCAAAGCACAGCATGTCTTTCAAAGCACTGCTAACGCTTGCCTGTCAGCAAATGAGAAAGCAGGGCAGGAGCCAAAAGTTAAAGACCCAGGTTGCAGGTTGCTGCTGGGAAGCACACTGTTTCCAAGCATTTTGATATCAGAACTACTGCCTAGACCGGGAGCTAGCCCAGAGTGCCTTGTGCCTCTTTGTGGATTAGCAGGTTGTGCCATGATTAATGAATTCCTGCTCTTTCTTATTTAGACAGAAGGTACATGAACTGTTCCAGTAAGCTTCAGTCTCCAAGAAAAAAATTAGTACAGAATATAATGACACAGTAGGAAAAAAGAAGTCAGTGCTTCACCAAAGCCTGGATGATGGTTCTGCCCTTGCAATTCATGAGGAGCCCCTGTAGGTGAGAAGCTCGTAGCTATAGCATGCAAGGAGTCACATGGCATGTGTCCCAGCAGGACACCTTTCATTGTATGCCATGGCAGCTTCTGTGCTGTGTGTTAGGAGAGACAGCACAGCTGGCAGAGCATGTGGCGGTGCAGTTTGGGAGGCAAAGCTACAGAGCCCTGCTGTTAGACTGCAAGCTGTAGGGTAAAATGTCTCTGCTGCCACCAGGAACATTTCACAATACATCCCTTCTAGCTTCCGTTCATTCACTTCTTTCCATCCTTTTTTCAAAAATCGAAAGTCAAACCCTGAGACTGTAGTGAAAAGCAGACATGTCTCTCATCGACATAACACCTGGGATGGAAAATTCTGAATGTGCACCAGTAACCATGTTAAAAACCCTCTGTTGTGCTTCCGTTCCAGACACTGCTCTCACCGGGCTGCTATCCAAAACTTCCTTTGCTGCAGTGCACTTTTGCTAGACACTGACTGTCTGACACAAAGTCCAAGCAGAGAGAAGTCAAAGGAGGCAGTTAAACAACTGGAAGTCTGTAATTTCTTTCTTGCTTAAACTGTGTGTACTCAAGTGAGAAAGGATTTTATTTTTCTTAGCTGAAAGAGATTATCAGAAAGCTCAAGAACATGAAAGAGTACCTTAAGCTGGAGACAGTTCTGATAATTTTCTGGCTATGAAAGTTCTAAATAACTGTAGTACAAAGTAAATATATAGCAGTGCTGGACATGAGTTAATATGTGATGTCTGGAATGGCTGTTGGTCTTTGTTTTTATTAAGTTCCTGTTATGAAAAAACATGGGTCATTATGCCACATTTTCAACAAACACGGAGCAAAACGCAGTTTCTTTCTGAGTAGCTTTTATCTAACCACAGGTTGAAGAGGAATGGGAAGAGCTGCAAGCAGAAATGATATGCACTAAGTATATGTTGGCATTGAAATTTGAATAGGTGGGCAATAGAGGCATTGATGAAAAAAGACAAATGGGGAAAAATAGAAGAGCAAAGAAGAAGGGAACAACAGCCAAAAAAGAATGAAAAAGGAAGGAGAACACATCTGCTGTGGCTGGGGTGAAGGTACTGGGGAATGTGTGTTGGGGCATGCTAACTTTTAAAGCAGAGGAGAAAACGCTCCAAGACAAAATTGATATAACCTCTTGACAATGGAAAGAGACATATTGCAGACCTGCACAGTTCTTGTTCCTTAGCCCACCATTGGCTGCCATGGGCAGGGATATCTCTTTGCCTTCCTCTGGAGATGATGAATTACTTTTGTGATTTCTCACACTAAGTGGGAAATATAATCCTTGATTTCATATGCAGTTCTCCTAATAGCATCTCAGGAGATCACAGAACTATGTCTATGACTTTAGTTACAGTAAGAGACTATTCTATTGGTGTTAATAACAGATTTGTGTCTTAACTGTTCCCAGCTGGAATAATTATAAATACTTCTGTCAGTGCTTGGTGGTCATCTCAGCACACTATTGGCACTTAGGCTCTTTGTCAATTAATTTGCTGAATGAGGAAAGTTTAGCTTTGCATTTGCCTATTTCATGATTTCTACTCCAAAAAGTCTTGAGTTTCTACAAACTCCTCATCCTTGTGGAAAGTGAAAAAGAGACACTGCTTTTAGGGGACTAGAGAAATACATAATTTACAAGCTGCATAATATCTACTTCAAAATTTAGAGGAAAATGAGTACATACATGTTCACAGAATTTCAGTATGGGCTATCCAGTAAAGTCTGTACTTGCCCACATGAACTGAACTCTATCAAAAAACAATCAGGCATGGAAAACAGACCACTTACATGAGAAATACTTTTCCATTTCACAGTGGTTCCAAGACTAATTTAAAGATAGCAATTTTTGGTCAGTTTTATTGTAGTTATTCTTCTGACAATCAAAAGGATGTAAAGTTAATAAAAGCAGACAAGTCTAGAAATTGTCTCTGACCTCTGCATATCGCAGTAGCATTTCTGCAGAAATCCTCCCCAGTCAGACAGTACTCTGAAGACAACCTTGTACCAAGATAATATCCCTGAGGATCAGACTTAGACAGGAATGAAGAACAAACATACATTTTACATTCATATGCATAGCTCCTTATAGCAATATTTATAACTACAAGTAAATGTTTTCTCTAAATTAATCTTCAATCTGTCACGTTAAGGGTAAATTGCCTTAGGTCTCTATCTTTCGCTAAAGATATGTGGTTAAATTCTTTTTGCTTGAAATACATTTGCTGCTGCTAACAAACCCAGACTTCTCCTCTGCCTCCCTGATCCTGCCCTGACCTTTACTACTCACCCAGGTTACATTACTGTGGATGGAAACTGCTGCCTCAACTCCTTCTTAAAACTTTTTTACAACTTGCCCCTCTCTCCTTTTCATTGCCGATCATTATTTTGGATTAACTCCTTCTCTCCTCACATTTTTATATTTCACTGCTCGTCTTTTCAAATAATAATGACAACTAATGATAACTAGTTATCAAATAATGATAATTTCCAAACATAATGAAACACTTTCCCACTTTCAATTAATTTGCATGATAGCCTTAGCAGTCCTGGTGCTGACTTCTGAATCTTCTTTTTTCCAGTCCCTCTTCTGCTGCTTCCATCCAGCTTTTTCACAGCTCTACTACTGAACATAACTTTCTTAGTAGACCATATCGCCTGTTTAAATTCTTTCCAAAATCTACTCTTGCTCTTAAAATTCTGGTCTTTTTCCCTACCTTAACCTTAATGTCAGAACTGAATTTGTGTCCTATATGGATGTTTCTGTCACCCACGCACTATCTTTTACATTGTCCTTGACCATAAAACTCTTCAGAATTCCCTATTATATTCAGGTCTGCGTCCTCATTTTGTTCCAAACACTTGGAAAGACATTTTCTTTCATATAATGGCCACACTATGAACTTGTCCTCTCTAAGTAATGAAAAGAATACTCAGGTTGCCTGACAAGCACAGCTGAGTTGCCTTTGGTAGGAGGCAACTAGGCTAAATTATACCGGCAGAGAAACTGGCTGAAATACAAGTTAACTTCTTCATTTAGAATTTCTTACTGTGCTTTGATTTATTTGTGTCTTATCTTCTGGAGTTTCAGCTGTGAAGGGCAAGAATTGTCTTTATCGCTGTACTGAATATCACTGCTATGGCCTCAGCTCTTTCAAGCTGGTAAATAATGAGATACTCATGAAATTCCTAGCGGGTGTTTTGTTTTAATACCTCATCTGATTTCAGTGGGAGGTTTACCTGACTAAGATCTTCCACTAAGCAGAATAATTTCTTGTTCCCCCTACCAGGTAACAAATGCCAGCTTAATACATCAATCCATCATCACATAATTATGTATTATCTGTAGTCAAAAGCCCCAATAAAAAATTCTAATCTCCTTAGAATGATAAAGGAGAAAACTAATGTGAACCTATTGCTAATAAAACTGAATTCCCTAAAAAGCAAGGCCTATTTATACCTTAATAACACAATGGTCCTTCCATTACTGTTTCTGGAAACTCAGTACCACTTGGTATCATATAATTTATTTTGTTCTAACAAACCTGTTAGTAAAGTGAGCCCCAAAGCTGTTGGAGAGAGAATTGTGAAGTGGGAAAACATTGCGCCTAGTTCTGCATGGTAAGCACTGTTACAGCCAGGGGCGGAATTGAAGTTCTTTGGAGCAATGGAGCATGCATTTTGAAGTGCAACCCCTGCTTTTGCTAACAGGCGAGAGTTTAATTCAGTTGGTTGGACAAAAATAGAGGGATTGCAGCAAGACCTGACTCTTTGTTCTCAGTTCTGCTGTAAGCATTGCCAGGTTTGTAAAAGAGGAAGATTTAACACATTGTCCTAGTTCTGGCCAGGACAGAGTTAATTTTTGCAGTAGCCAGGAGGAGGCATGGCCAGGACCTGGAGGTTATTCTATACCACCTCATGTCATTTCCCAGGGTTGGGGAAAGGGTCCCTTTGGGGTCATGTAGTGTGGCAGCACAGTGGGGTACTGCCACGGGTGAGCACTCGCATGTGAATCGTTCGTCTCTTGTACACTCTGTCATTGGTACTGCTGCTGTTCCTGTTCATTCTCTTATTTCATTGCTGTTTCCAGTAAATTGTTCTTATCCCAACCTATAATCTTTACCTTTTGTGCCTCTGCTTCTCCTCTCCAGTCCACCACAGGGGAAGTGGAGGGGGAATGTGGGAGTGAGCAAGAAGCATGTGGTTTGGAGTGGTTTTGTGGGAACACTCGGGGAAACCATGACTCAGATCTTGTTAGGAAACATGGGAATTAGTTACCTGAAGGAGAAGCATGTCACTTCCCTTTAAAGTGAATGGCTGTGTGATATGCCAAAGGCTTTTTCCAATTACCTGATATAACTTCAGGGAAGTAGTGTCACTAGGTAACACCCCACAGGCATGAACTCTGAGGTACGACACCAGACAGGATGTTCACAATGGGTCCCAGTCTTTCCTTGCCCTGATTATTTTTTCATTTTCTAAGAGCACCTGGACTGTTTTATTGCCATGACTCAGTGGTACCTTGTGATATGGACACACAGAAATCCACCTCAAATCTTCTCTCGTAACTCATCATGGTGCAGCACTATTCGAGTTATGGGTTGTCTTAATAGTACAGAATACTGCCCATGCCTGGCAAGAAAGAGTTTGCCTGAAGGCTGGCTGAAAAATAAATAGGGTTAGCTAAAACAAAGAGCTATTTGCCAAATATGAACAGAATGAATTCTCTTGTGATCCATGCAGAAGAGTACGGTACATATCTGATACTTCCCTTAATAGGCAGGAAGAAGAGTGTCTGCCAAAAGGCAGGGAAAGCACATGCCACCATCACTTTCCTTCCCAGATTTCTTCAACTCTTGTGTTAATTTAAATTTTCTCTTTCATCCTGAGTGAGTGTTGAGCTTTAATAACACCAAACTCACATTTCATTATACCTGTGATAATTTGTCTGTTGGTAATTTGAAGGTTGATTGGTTTTTGTTACCTGTAATTACAGACAGGCACTCTAAATGTTGCTTTACTGCCAATCTTCTGGTCTAGTCAAGAATAATTTAGATATTCCTCTTGTAATTGAAAGAAACTGCTGAGGGACAGGCAATCTGGTTGATGGCTGGATCTCATACATGTTCTCTCATGGTAAATGATACCAACAAAGAAAGGCCCATGCTCTGCTTGCAATGGCAGGGCTTGTTATTTCAGTTAATTACCATTTGTTGTTAATCAATTACATTCAACCAGAACATATAGTCTCCATTGACCTGTAAGAGGGGATAAATTTATTTGGCATAGCACACCGCTCCCTTTAATCCCTGGGCTCTTGGCAGAAGACACAGTCTGGTTTCTGATCCTGTCCTGATTCAATCTGAATGGTGATGGAGTGGAAGCTGTGGTGCTCAAACAAGACTTGGGTAATATCTCTCAAAATCTTCTGGCTGTCTGTTGTGTCTGCTACAGATAGCAAGCAGAAAATAATCAAAACACATACATTTTGATAATACTTTAAAGAAGTATTGTACACTTCTAATATAGACATTGATATCTAATATAGACATTGATATCTGATATAGATATTGTATATGTCTAGGATAGACAGAAACTTGGAATAGGAAGTTTGTTTGAAAAGTGTTTCTTGTCCTTTTTATCCTCCTTTCAGGAACCTCCATGTCAGCAAAATTTGTTCATTTAAATGTGGTTGGAATATGCAATTTTGGCAAGAGTTAAGTTAAAAGTAATCACCATAGAAATTCAGTTTGGCTGAAGACTGGAGGAAAGCAGAAATACTTAATAAAGATTAGTTCATCCAGTCAGGGAGTAGCAGCAGTGCCAAGTGATTTGGGTGGCTGATAGACTCTCTGTTTTTGGAAAATGGGGACTCCATGGAGGACTTCACCTCTAGCCCTGTCCTTGGTCAAACACAGGTGGCATTTTTTTTTCTTAACACATAAAAAGCAGACAGACAAGTAAGAAAGTTGACCTGGGTAGTGGACAGTTTGTCAACTGGGATAAGAACAACAATTTAAAATAATATTTTAAAAGATGAACTGGAGCTACTTCTAAACTCCATCTATTTTAAAAGATTGTTTTACTGCTGGAGATACATCAGGAATGCAGATTTGCCCTGCAAGTTTTTCTTGTAGAGATCAACAGTTTTCAAGTTTGACAAAATTGTGAGAAAAATCCAGTTTGAGTCTAATTCTTTAAATTTATTAAAAATAGCTTGCCATTTATTTCCTTGCCCCACAGCCTCTGCATCTTTCAAGTTTTGGGCTAAAGAGAGGTCCCTGCTGTTTAGACAAGGTTTCTGGGAGGAGGATCTGAGAGCTTTATTTGTTATTATTGTTGGTTTTATTTTCCCAACAAAATGATGACAATTTTTTTGACAAGTAACAGATATATAGTCAGTTTAATCTGAATCAAGAAAGACTGACCTTTACTAGACAGCAGCTGGATAGTTACTCCCTGCTTATAGAAATTTACTAACCTGTGGCAATGTGAGCAGAGAGAGCAGTTTGATTCATTGTCAGAGACCAAAGATGAAGGTTGTGAACGGACTCCACTTTCTCAACCGCTAAAATTCTTGCTTTTACGGCATCATAAGCAAATCCTTTTGATGTTCCTGAAAAGGAGAAGTTGATGGGAAAACAATATTTTTAAGGGATAAGAATGATGATCCATAGAGGAAAATGAATCATGAACCTTTATTCACTTAGATGTATCATTTGTATAAAAGTATTCGATGCTTTGGAAAGCCCATCTATTTCAGAGTTCACTGTGCTATTGAATCCTATCCCTTGTTTTAAGCTTCTCCATGGAAGGTTGAGACTCAAGCATGTTTTAGGGAACAATCTGGGTGTCCAGTTTACATATGGTAGTGAGCTATTTAGCCAGATCATGTCCTGGCCTTTAACCAACATCTTTCATAAGTGCATCTCTATGCCTATGTGAACAGCTATATTCATCATAATCCACTTGGATCAGTAAACTGAAACAGCAGCTCCAGCTTCCAATTCCTTTTCAGAAAATTCTGGGCAGAATATGCTACTTAGGAAAATCCCCAGAGAGCTGCTCAGGAGGACAGTGGGCTTGTTGCAGAGGGGAACAGAGCACTGATGACTTTGGCATGTCAGCACTGTTTACAGAAGCTGGGAGTCACTGCTTTGACAAAGAAACTCCTGAGTGTCAAGGGTTGCTCCCCCTTCCTGGTAGTTGGATTTTTTTTCCAGTAATCAAGAGATCTGATATTTTGGCAACCAAAATAAGTTAGTTGCTACACTCTTGTCTAGGTATACTTCTACATGGAAGTATCTCTATCTCACAATCACTGAAGGCAAAAAAACCCTAGAATGAGACTATTGTAACAATATTGGATATTTTATTTCTTGAAACAGCAGTAGGTGCAAGTGAAAGACAGAAGAAGTAGCCACTCAGGCAGTCACACTGAGTAGCCATTCAAAACCTGCACTGTTAGAGCTACTTTCCCCTTTAATCCTCATGTCTTCATAGCTGAGAAAGAGTTTGCATTATATTATTCAATGTGAGGAAGGCAAAAACATGCATCTGTGACTGTTCAAGTCATTTGGCCTTGCAAAACAAATATTCAGGCCCACATCTGACAGGATTAAATATTGCTAAGCCTGGCTCTTCTTGCTGCTGCTGTGCTGAGAATTGTCTATTCCCATGCACTTGAACACAACTGGAAAGCTCCAATAGCTTATTTTTCTGGACTGGTGCAACTGAAAATCCTGTAAACTTCTGTTTCTTGCACTCAGCCTATTTCACAGACACAGTTCAAGGCACAGTCAAAGCACTTTTTCTTGGCAAAGACATGTATTTCACACGGGTAAAGGAAATACACAATGAACAATGTGAGTAGGCATCTCATATGCCAAAGGGGTGATAGAAAGAAATGCTACACACATGACAAACAAAAGAAACTCAGAGCTCATTAGCAAAACACCAGTACACTGATTTTTACAGAAACTGTCATATGTGTAAACCTAATGTAATGGTAGAAAACAATTTTGATTAAAATTGAAAGTAGGTTTAAAGTACGATCAGAGTCGTGAGAATATCAGAAACTGATTCAGAAATGTGCTATTATACTTTTTTTCAGCATATATAATCATTATGGAGAAAGAAACAGAAAAAAATCATAATGTAAGTGTATTGATTCTGGAATCAGGTCTTACCTTCCATTAAGACAGTCAAGATATCCCTTAAAATCGGGACGGTAGTTGCCAAAACAAAGATGGAAAACACAAATGTGCAGATTGGGTCAGCTATTCTGTACTGTGGCTAGAAAAAGATGAACACACCACTTTGTTAATTTAATTATTTGTGGTTATTGTCATTTTTAATTAGTTAACATTAAAGAATAATATATTCCATTCATCTAGTACAGAATGAGTGCTGGCCTCCTTTGCCAGTTAGAGAGCCTCAGTACAGGGAATGAAGGTGCTACAGATGAAGAAAGAGAGAGACACCAAAGCATCCAGTTGAAACATGAAGAAGCAAGGGTTACACTCTCAACAGTTATTTCAGTTCCCAAGAAAAAGAATAATTCTCTTTGACACAATTACAATGTGTATGATTAAGACAGAGGAAATATTTACATAGTACCTAGTGTCACAACGCTGTGAAAATAGCACTTATCCTTGATTGCAGGGAAGGCACATGAACTAATAAAACCAACCTTAAAGAAGATTATAAGTGCACTAATTAGCACACTAATACTCTGGAATAGATCTCCAATGGCATGCACAAAGGCTGCCCGCAGGCTGGCATTGCTCGGAGCTGGCTTTTCCAGGGGGGCTGACACACATTCCCTGGCTTGTGCCCCATGGCTGTGCCTGTGGCCAGTCTGGTGCAGGATCAGGCTTAGTCTGCAAGACAGGTAAAGTTGCAAATATCAGTGGATATATTGCATCCTTGAAAGCAGTGAGGTCATACACATCATCATCCCTATCACTTCTGAATGCTGAACAGTAAAATCTGACACACTAAGTAGAGATGCAGAGTGGCTGAGCAGATAATTCCTAGGTTTTCAGTGGTTTGCATAATCAAGAAAGACTGTGAATGGGGTAATTAATGAGGCCTCATTTTTTATAGAGTTCTTGAATATTCTGACATCTAATAAAAAGTGAGATGGAGAATAATCTTTTCCTGGGGTTTGTACACTCATAATTTGCCTTCCCAGTGTGGCAGCTAACAGAAAGGAGGAGAGCAGCTGCAACTTTCAGTGAGAAGCAGGACCTCTCATTTTGACCATTTTCCATACCCTCATGGAACTTATAAACACTTAATATTTTTGAGGCCATTATCTCTTGGTAGTTTTTTTATTGAATTACAGCAGCAGGTTCAAGGTTCAAATGTCATATGAGAGGAGAACAAAATAACTTACAGGATGTTGGCGAGCACGGCACAAGCAGAGGTAATGAGCATCACTGTAGCATCAATATCGTAATCCAGGTGTAGCAGCCTCATGCAAGCCAAATATGTCAGCACACCCGTCACCATCCAAACAATTATCATAGACATCAAGGCTCCCAGAATTTCTAGGAATTAAAACAATCTGATTTTGACAGTCATAATAGGAATGCAAGAAATTTTAAGAGGTTGATGATAACGGTTCCAGGTTTGTGAGCTTTATAGCCAGGAGAGCTGCTTCTTGTATGCTGGCAGACTTGATGCTCACAAAGAATGGGCATCTCCTTTCTGTTCATAGCAAATCCAGTGGCTATCCAGGGTAGCCTTATGCATGTGGTGGCCTAACCCTGTTCTACCTGCTCCTACTGTTGGGCCCTTTCCATTGCTGAGTTCATGCAACATTCTAAGAAACTGGAGAGATGTAAAAGATCATTTGGGGAGTTCTGGGAGGAGCAAAAGGAGTTTGCCTGGCCCTGACAGTGTGGTGTGAAACCCACAAAGACCAGCCCTCCTCCCCCAACAAGGTTATCTTCATCACAGTGATGCCTTAGGTTTCAGGCATCAACAGGAGCAGAGGTCTGAAGGAAGGAGAGAGGCACAGCTCACCCAAACCCGTTGTCGGCCATAATCCCCCTCCATTAGCCTGCCCTGTTTCTGCACACCTCTCACCACCTCACACTTCAGAAAGACAGTCAGCCTCCAGCGAGGTCCTGTCAGCAAAACTTATCCTGGAACTCATCCTGCCACTGCCACAAAATCATTTTTGTGCCACTAGCTGTGATGAGAACAAAAGAAGTTATTTTTTCCCTGGGGTAGCAAAATTTAATTTTGTCTCTATTGGGTTTGAGTTGGGCTCAAATAAATCCAGTCCCCAAGGCCACCTTTTATTGCACTGTTATAGGAGAGGTCCAGGGAAGTGCATATGAACGTGCAGCATGCTTTTAATAGGATGTGGGACTAGTAATTGCCATGTGACTTGAATGGGTAAATGAGCACAATCGAGACAATACCAAAGAAAATGCAAGCTCACAGCAAAGTGAAAGGCAGTAGACAACCAGAAAGCATTTGCACAGACCTCCACTGACAATCCATTAAAACAGCTTATGATTTTTAACATAATTTTATGAGGATCACTCCTTCTGCAGGCTGGAAATGCTTATCAAGTAGCTGTTTTGCCTAAAACTGGCAAATAATAAATGAAAGTGCACCAACAGGGGAATCTAGTTTTGCTTAAAAGTAGATAGAAGTAAACATAAATAATACAATTTTTTTCTGCAAGTTATAGGCTGAAACCCTGCAAACTTGGCCCAGCTGAAGGTGTTGATGGCTGTGCTATCATTGACATGAAAGCAGCCAAGAGCTCTTGTGAACACAGGTACCCACCTGTGTGGATTTATGTATATCTTCCACAATAGAACATATTAGCAGTCATCTTTACATATTAGTTTTCAATGGAGTATCTTAGCAGAAGTTTAGTTAAGCTTACAGACCAGTTCAGCAGCACTAAATACTTCACTTGAGATGTTCTCAGTTACTTTTTTTCAGAACTACTAACACTAACAGAGCACAGCAAACAATAGTGTAGGATTGTGTGGGAATCTCTGAGTCACAGCTGAGGGAAATTAAGGCGCAAGAGAGTTTTTGTACTTGGAAATAGTTTGGCTTACACTATCAGTCTTATTCAGTCTTATTGGCATGGAGGGCAGGAGGCATTCAGATGGCTTCTGCTGAACCTGAGCACTGCCATACAGAGTCTTTTCGTGACAATATCTATCAGTCTGAGGGAAGCAGTGAAGAAACAGCTTCCAGTGACATGGAGGGCTGCACCTGCAAGACCTTGGTAGTCAGTGAATAGTGACTTTGCCACCTGACTGCCCTCGGCTACTCTATTAAGGTACACACCTGCATATTAAACTGAAAATATAGCCAGGAAACTAAGCAAGAAACAGGATACCAATCATGGAATGCAATTAAATAGCTTCCAACATTTGATGCAAGGCTCTCTTTGCTACCAGGATAAAAAGGCAATAAAGGATTGGTTTTGAAGTTCTGCATTGCAATGACAAAATAAAAATAATCTAGTTCCGACAGAGGATGAAGTTACATGAAGTGGCTGAACCTGCCAACATTAGCAAGAGAGGTGTCTCACTTTTTTCCCCCCAGGCTAAGAGGTCATAAACATAAAAAGTAATGGTGACTCAACTGATGTTAAGTAGTAGTTTACTAAGGCTGCAAAATTCAGCTGTGTGTTGTCAACACAATGCCAGCCATGCTTGAGCCATACTGAACCTCCCACTCACCCAGCAGCCTGTTTCCAGCAGAGCTGGTAGAATACACTCAGGGAGCTACAGAAAGACAGGATGAGTATGGCATATGTCTTCCCCAGTACTTTCTGCAGCTTCAACAAACCTTGGCCTACAGACATCTGAGTCAGAAGCTCTTTCTGGACCGTCCTCCTGAACATCCTTGAAGCATTTCTCTTCTGAGTCCTTGGTTCAGGTGCACAGGTGTCTAGAGTCATTTGAGATACACTGACACCTCCATGTATGGCTTGACACAAGGTGTATAATTGACCCATAGAGTTCCAGAGTGGCAACTGGATTTCAAACATCACAAATCATTTACATATAAGCAACAAAACTGAGCCCTGAGACATCCAGCATGAGATTCACTTTCAGACAGAGACAACTAAATTGTCTTCCTGTAGGCATTAGCTAAGTGTCTAAGCTTGCCCTGTGGACAATGGACATCAAATTAATGGTGATTGACACAGTTCCCTGCTCCATTGACTGACTGGGAAAAAATACTGGTTTCTTAACTGTGAGTGTCTGGTCACATTTGACATGCCCTGGTCTTGTGCTTGGCACCCTGTGCAGTCTGCTATGGGTCTTGTGCAACAGCTGCCATTACCATGCATAAGCTTCAAACATCCTAGAGATGTGACACTGGACTTCCATGTTTAGGAGGCTGAATGGAGTCAAGGTTTCTGTTGAATGTATCAGAGACCTGGACCCCATGTTTAAAGGTGCTCATGTACATGGGGGCATTGATATTTATGTGTCTAAATCTTGAACAGATTCGTACTCCCAGAAAATGATTCTCATGGTTAATATTTTGCTAGTGTCTTGTTTTTATAAAAACACTTGTGTTTGATTGTCAGGCTTTTGGTATTAGGTATCATCTGTAAAATCATTGTTTTAGGTTGAGGACAGAGTACTTAAGAAACCTGCCTGTGTTTGCATCTGATAAAAACCAACAGTGATAAAGAGATATGAAAGAAGAGAACCTAGAAAAGGGTAAATGTTAAAGGATCTCACTTTTCTATGAACGTAACATTGCTGACTTTTAAAAATAATTTAATCATTTGCTTTAGAAATGGAGCAAACCCTCATTTTTATAGTTATTGTTGCTTTTATAGAAACTTGTGTTTCATAACAGATCGAGAGCTCAGTCCTCCACACACTCAAGTCACTGAAAGAAATTACTGTTATTTCAACCAAAGTTAGCACCAGCCCAAAACTATGGTAAATAATGAACTGAAAGACATGCTTTTAACTAAGACGACTCTTCTTTGAAAATCACTGTCTTTCTTGGTTTTGTGTCTTGAGACCTGTGGGAGCATTAGTGCACTGTCTCTCAATGCCTGCAGACCTGTGTTGGACATCAACATGTTCTCCAGCCCCTGGCTGTGATAACTTCCCTTTCCCATTCCACATGTTCATACTGTGACATGTTCCCTACCTGCTCGATGCCACCCAAAAGTTAGCTGTTTGGTAGGAGGTTTGGAGGTGAGCCACAGCGAGAAGAGGCTGATCATGAAGCTTGTCAGGTCCACCAGGATGTGTGCTGCATCGGTGACCACCGCCAGGCTCCCGGCGATCTGCCCACCTGTGTGAAACACGCGTCCAGATCATGGCTCTGGTCAGAAGGTTGAGCCAACCACATCAAACTCAAGACCTGTTTTGCTGAGAATCAAAGGGAACACTCAATTTTCAGTCATCATACACAAGACCCAAACATCTTCAAAGATAATTTCATTTTGTACCTCATTCAAGCAGTGAAAGGTATGAACTAATGGAAATACATAAGCCAGATTTCTTTGTTAGAGAGAGACCTAAGAACAATAAGAGTTGTGATACATTAGTTCTGTAGTTATATTACTATTGAACTGTTGACTATTTTAATATCTGATTTTTTTTGTGAAAAGCCATATTAGGAATCACATTTCCAGTATCCTCCCACTATCTTTTCACAGAACACGGATATTTTTATGTATGTACACCAGTTCAGAGACCTAGCTTATGGGACTCATTTCCTATTTGTTACAGGAAAATATGAATGTCCTTCCTGCTGCCTGACTCTATTTGTCACAGGCAACACTAAAACAGGAATACATGGAAAGGTCCCAGTAGGAGAACTGTGATAAGCAATCAATCATTTTAGTGAGGGCATAGAGAAAAATGTTCTGTTCTCAGCACAAATCTACCATTTTGAATCCGTAATGCACAACTTAATTTTCCTGCCAGAGCTCAAAAAATGTGGCTGAATATAATTTTACTCTGTGGGGGTTTAGATTTATGTGGATTCTGAAGAAAAAAACCTACCAAATTCAAAACATTTTGGGTTATTTTAATTCTTTGTTTCTTTTACTCAATAAGCTAAATATCATTATTTTGCCAAATTCTTCTAACCATGTCTCAGGGCTAAAGGCAAATCCAAATAAACTAAAAGTTTGCTTTAAACTGCCCCAGCTGCTGGTGGCTGCAGGAGAAGACAAGGATCCCAGGCAGGACACTGTCCTTCCAACTCATTACAACAGGGTAGTCTTTTCATCAGAAATGTGAAATAATAGAGCCAAAACACCTAGTTTCTGCATTTGGCAATACATTTTCATTCTTCAGTCATTTAATTAATTTCAGCTCACTAATTTCTCCTGACCACAACCCATATGAGAATCAATGAAGCCTGTAAAACATCATAAAATGTTACAGTGCAGATACTGCAACACGATGTATATTTGTTACAGTGCGGATACTGCAACAATAAAATGCCTCATTCAAATCTTTGGCAGCATACCACTGCCAAAAGGACATGTAGATATATCTCTTGTTTCCTTATAGTTGGAGCATTTTCGTGCCAGCAGGATGGACTGTCTATTTAATTTCCTCCTCTATGCATATTTTAGATTAGAATACCTAACAATATAAGTTTTTTCAGCACAGAATTTTGCCCAAAGTTACTTCCCAAAAGAGAGAAAGCATGTCTGTGGAATTTGGGGGCATCTCATTCCTTGCAGTAAAATGAAAAATTCATCAGAATAAGTATTCCCCAGCACATGCTCAAGTATAAATGCACAGATACTTTTTGGTCATGGCACATCTCTTAGACTTTCACTGTTTGCAGAGTAGCTGTATCTCTAGAGGGAGGCAGTTGTGCATAGCAGGGGGAAGAAGGCTTGCCTGGCAGTGCCCAGACGTTAACAAGACAGGCATCGGGTATCTTTCAGCCAACAAATATGTTGATCACAAGCTGTGGGCAAAACCCTTTTATATACTCTATTGCCATGTTCTGTGGGACAGCATCTCAAAAGTTTGCTTCTAGCCTGCTGTCTTTGAAAAATGTTTGCAAATTTTTATTTTATGTATTGATGGCATAACTAATGCCTCGGGTGAGTTTCAGAGATCTCAGTCTCCTTAACTTAGCAACTTGTCTCACTGATCAAGTTTTTATATTCTGCTCTGACATGAGGCCACATGCAGGGTTTGTCTTTCTACTGCCCAAGTGGAAGTGAAGTACTTTGAAATCCACATTTGGTCCTTAACCACCAAAAACCATTGGAAAGCACTTTCATATCTGGGCTCCACACAGGATGGTATTGGTCTGACTGATATCTCCAAGTCTATGCAAATTGTGATGGATCTGCCTTAGAAGAACAGAAGATAATTGTCTTTCAAAGGGAGTTGGTGGTGTATCAGGCTCAACCAGCAGTGCCCTGTTTGGGAAACCAGTAATGGCCAGCACAGATGGTTTGAGAAAAAATATCAGGAAAGATCTAGGCATTCAAAGAAGCACAACTTCTCAGCCTCTCTGAGAGTGATGCAGCTTTGTTTCTTCTGTTTAGCATAATAATGCCCACGGAAGCTGTTTGCCCTTAGAGGGCAAGGAGGGGATGGGAAGACATTCTTTATCTTCAGGAGCAAAACGTGTGTAATAGTTACAGGCTTTTACAGCTTTTTATCAATACTCCCAACAAGTGGCCTTTAAGACTTACCGTTCCCTACAATGGATGCTTATAGCTTTATAGACCACAAGCAGTAGAAATTGTCAGTCACTCAGTGGTCAATCATCAGGCACAGCAGTCTTGCCTAATGATTAAAAAAATTAAATGTATGGTTCATAATTACAAAAATCTCCACAGAGAGCTGTCTGTAACTGCAGTTAATAACTGGTTTGTCAAAGTTTAATGGTCTGAAGCAAAGCGATCTTCAAGCCTGTTACTTAAGCTGTCACTGCAAAAAAGCTGCATGATTCATTAAGCAAAACGAAACATTTAGTTAACATATCATCTGTCCTTCCAATTATCCTCCAGCTTAGCTGCATTCACCAAACGTAAGCCTACAGATTATATGGTTTTGTTAATAATGCATTACTCTGGCACTGGAAATTACTGCATGGGGATTAGCAGCATGCACCAGTTTTCATGGGGAAAATGCACGTCACCTACAAACAACGGGGCTTCGTGCAGAGGGAGTACGTGGGAGGGAGGAGTTGGAGAAGTCCCTGCTGGGTTTGGCAGCCAGGGGAGAATGCAGAAATGTAGCAACTCTGTCAGTTCCTCCACTTCTCACCTGTGGGGAAGACAAAGCCTTTCTGTTTCATTTTCATGGGGCTCCAGAGATGTCTGAGCTGGGAAAATATGGGTTTCAGAGGCCTTCCTGGCTGATTTTTGTTACATCGGCTGGAACACATATGGCAAAAGACTGTGGGATTCCTCATGTCTTCCCTTACCTCAGCTCACTGCAGAGAAGGGCAAATTAAAGAGCCAGGAACTATCAGGTGGATATAAATATCACAGAATCCATGGAGAGAGCATATCAGTGAGACAAAATGAAAGCTGATGCTCTATGAGCAAGCCAAATACCTATACTGGATATTGTAGGGTGGGTCCAGAAGTGAAAGCTAATTAGGTAGGGGAATAATCTTCCATTGATCCAGAGACACACCAGCAGGTCAATTTAAAAGATAAATGTGCCCTGATACAAATACATTGACTTAACTGTAGAAAAACAGATGGCGAATCTGGCCCTGGATTTCCCTGGATTTTGTAAAGACTCTTGCATTTATTTTCAGATCCTGCTGCTAGCAGCCTCCATCAGTGCTGAGGTCTCATTCGCCTGGATAAATATGTAAAATCTTTTAATCTTTTAAAAAGAATGTAACCCAATTTATTAGAAACCTTTTGTGACATGATGCTAAGACATGCTGGTCACTTCTAGTCAAGCTTAAGACCTGGAAGAACAATTCAGATCATTAACTGATCTTTGTATTCCTACCCAGATGCAATCCTTGAATGAATATATGAAAATATTTTTATAATTTCACTTAAACCCTTTCCCCCTCCCGATTCTTTTAAGGGACAAAGGAGAGTTATTTAATGCCAGGTGGGTTCACTCCTGTCACCATGGTCCCTGTAGTCTGAGTGAAGGGAAGAATGTGGCTGTGCTGGGCACCTAACTGGGCTCTTTTTGAACACACATACTCCCCTGTTATCTCAGCAATCATGAAGAAGGTGCAAATTACTGATGCTACACAGAGCTTCCTCCTGGCTTGATGCTGCTCCCTCTTTCTGTTCTCATAGGCCTGTGAGTAGCTGTGACAGTGATACGCTGGATTAGCTACTGCGACTTCTGCTTCCTGCTGCTGCCTCTCTTCATTTGAATTCTTCTGAAGCCAGCTCATCCTTTGGGATAGAAAGAAACAGAAGGTTAGAAAAGAAAAACCGTGGTTATTCAGGCGTCTAGCCCTACAGCACCAGAAACTATGTAATTAATGCTTTCAAAGGATAAAAGCAGCATTGGGAACAGCAGAGCAGGTCATAGAAGAGGCTTGTTCGCACAAGCAAGGCTCTGTGGGACGGAGCTGCACATGAAATGAGTGCTCTGGCCGTGTTTCCCAGCTCTTTGGGCGCTCCTACATCATTTAGCAGTTTATGAAGCACAGGGTTGCTTTCTTAATCTGTGTGTCTCATGCACACCACATGACTTTGAAAAAGTTGTACCTCATGCAAATAGCTACCAAATTCAGCATAACATGGAGAAAATTCTACTAAAAAAAATCAGGATTTTATTTCAAACAGCTTTGTCGGGAAGACTAGTCAAAAAACCACCCCAAACTTCTTTTTCTTAAATAAAATCGGCTAAAGATATTTCTCTCATCTCTTTGCACACAGAACTATTTTATCTCAAATTTCCACATATGTACAAAATCTACCAGTATTCCAGCAGAGCCTGAGCATAGACAATACTAGCCAAAAAATCTCAAAGGTATTTAAAAAATCAAAGAAATCAATTCTCCATAGTATGTTGAATCCTTTGCACCACTAATTTTGTGGAACGGTGAGAAGTCCAGCAGAAGTGGCTCTTTGAGCATTGCTCCATCACAAGGGGATTTCTCAGCCAAGTCTGCTCTGCCACAAAACCTCAGTGTTGTCCCTCTCAGGGTTCCTGCACAGGAAATACAGGGTGGGGGTAGAGAACTCCCGGGCCAAGCACATTGCACTGCAACTGTGGAAGCTCCTGGATGACCACGACATCTGGTGCTCTCAGTAGAGCAACTCAGAGAATCCTCCAAGGTGGTTTGGTGAGCAAGGATGTTCCCTTCTCATTATCTCTCAATAGAAAAGGAGTCCAAATGGCAAAAATACCCCCCTCTAAACCTCCTCCCAGGAGACTCAACTTGAAACCATTCTGTGTCTCCCAATACAACACTTGTTGCCAGAGCTACTCCTGATGCAATCACATTGTACTGAGACTGTGGCACCAGAAGATGAATTCTGCCAAGATGCACATACACAACATCCATATAACCACATGTTGCAGCTATTTGAGGTCTGTGTGTGCAGGGGCTACCCAGGAACACAGCAAACTCCACCGCTTTTTTTGCAAGTCTGAAATCAGCCTGGGGGCAGGATGTGGGGCTGAGCTTAGCTGCCCCAGTGGCTTTTCCCCCTTTTGACTTCAGACTTTTCTCTGGGACCAGGAAGAATTGTTTCTTCAGCTGAGTGAAGGAAACCTGTGCTCCAGGAAGTAACAAGAGTCCTGGTGACTTTCTGTAGTGTTTCTGCACTGTTTATAGAAGTGTCAAGATGCCTAAAATCTCACTGGAAAGAAATCAGCTGGTGGCTGCCAACCTGCAGTAGTCAATGTCAAGAAAAAAACTGTACTGAAATCACAAGCTTTTTCCAGCTGCTTTTTTTGGGCAGCGTGAGGGGGCTGCAGCTGCTCAGCATGTCTGAAGTCCTGCCAGATGCCCCACACTGATGGGCAAGAAGCAAAGGCACCTGCAGAGCTGTGAATGCCTTGGCCTTTTATGTTCATCAACACCACAGAGGTATTGGAGAAAGAGGACCCACCTTGGCAGCCAAGCCCTGCAACTGTAGATAATCAATGTGGATTTGGTTCTGTAAATATTATTGAGATGTTCCAAGGGTGCGGTGTTCCCCTGAGTCAGCCTCTTTCCCAGCCAGGTTAGCATGTGGTCTCTGTTTGCTCAGCAGAGATGACTGATTCCCCCTGTACGTGAGGAGCTTGTGTGAAAGACCAACTGGTCAGATTTAATGCATGATGTTTGGAGACAGTGAGTCTTCTTAGTCATTTTGTCAGCATTTTCCTTTATTTTCCTCACAGCAACAAATAAATGGGAGCTGGACTGTCTGGGGAATGGGCTGCCCATCTGGCAGCTGGGGTCTCCACCAGCCAGTCCTTCTCCAGTCCTTTAGTTTTACATTTATCAGGTTCTTAATGTGCACTGTGTCATTTTTGTACAATATTTTCCTGATGAATTAGACACAGAAGGTACCACAAATTAATTCCTTCCAGATGGCTGAATAAAATGCTGTAGTTCTCTCACTCTCCCCTGGAGATCCAGGCAGGCAAGATTTTCTTTCTCATGATCTCTCTCTGGAGTTAACTTCCAATGCTTTTATATAGTTTGCATGTAAAATTAATTTCCCCTTACCTCAATTTTCATCAGCTGGCATTGAACATTAAAATCATCTTAATGACATGAGTCATGATCAGCTCACCAGCCTCTCAGGCAGGAGTGCCAAAATTACTGCTGCAGATTCTGAGCCACCAAGTCCTTTCCTTGCTGTTAGCAAAATAGGTCACTCTGTGATTTCACTCTCTTTTGTTTTTTGTCTTCCAGTCTCTCTGTCAACTAACAAAGCCTCGGGGCATCACTGAGGGGCAGGAAAGCACTGCCCCTCAGATCTTGCTGGACAGATGCAAAAGCAAACAGAGACAGCATAAACCCACAAATGTCACATTTTTATGTCTAAAGGGTACCTAAATAAAAGTGCCCCAGTTGCCAGAGGTGGGAAGCATTCACTGCTCCCTTTGAACTTGCAGAACAGCATCTGGCCTGATGAGTTGGGAAAACTCCTGCCAGCTCCTGTACGTAACCATTATTTTTCTCTTTCAAAAGCTGCCTGCCACTAATTAAAAGAATCTAAGAATCTAAGAGGCAGTTTTATAAAACTGTGAATCAAAAGCTTAAGGTGCAAAGATCAGATGTGTTAGACCAGAAATCCCTTCATAGTGTTTTAGAGCAAGATACAGCCTTTGAGCATCAGATCTCTGTGCCAGCATATTGCAAAGTCACAGATTAAAACATAATCTTTTCTCCAGTTTGAATTCTCTTTCCTTTGTAAAAAAGATAGTCAGGGGAATGTCACTTAAGGGCTCCAACTGAGTCATGCCCAGAAGGGGGAAGCAGAAAATATTAATACATATTGCAGATTCCACACAAATCATTAGCAATAGCTTTTTATTACAACTTCCTTTCTGTTTATTTTCACTTGATCTGCTGGGTGCCTTGATCTGCAGGCTTATGGGAATAATTGCTATCCTCCTAGACCATTATGAGTTCCCCAGTCAAAAGAGGAAAATGTGGAATCACTGCACTTTCCACAGGAGATCATCTCCTTCATGAGGGAAAATAGTAATTTTCTGGTGCCTGAAAGGATAATGAAACTGCCTTCAGAGAAAAATTCATCAAAGCCATAGTCACATCCCTTATGCTGGCACCATTCCGATTTCAATTGATGTACCAATCTTGAATATTTCCAAGGTATTTAAGACCCTGTTAACCGCCTGTCTGTCCAGTTTCTCATTTTCCTTACTGTGAGCACAAAATAAAGGCAAATATCTATATATTTGAATACATTTAGATTTCCAGTAGATAGGAATTCATGCCTTAGTTGTTTTATTTGGCCTCATTTTGAGGGCCTGGCCCTATATGCGTAAAAGTATTGTCAATAATTTTCCTTCTCCGTAACACTATAACAATAGCTGCCTGGAGACAGACCAGAGGTGCATGGAGCCAAGTATCCAAATTCTGTCATAAGCATGAAGGAATACATAATGTCAAAGTACTAAAGAGGAACATTCCCAGAGAGTTACTGCTCCCCAGTTCTGAACCAGAGCTCCTGTTCAACCCCCTTTTACACATCTTTATTCCACAAACCCAGCTGACTTGAAAGTATTGAGTCCCACAATTTAATTATGATGTGTGTAAAAACAACGTGTCTTTTGTCACTCTGAAGATGTCTGCCTGCTATTTTAATTAGTTCTTATACTGTTAGAAATAATGAATGACTATTCCCTGTTTACCTGCCTCACATCATTCATGATTTTGTGTATCATTGTTATACCTCTGAACCATCAATTTTCTGAGCTGATGCCCTAGTTATTTAATTTCTACTTCATATCACTTACTACCTTGGTTCTAATTTTCTTTCTCAGAGGAAGTGGCCAAAGCTGAAGTGGGCGTACTGGAGACGGCATATGGCCAGTACTGGGCAGACCCAGTCCTTTCTGCAGGGTCCTTATGTCCCCTGCAGGAGGGCAAAGACGATGGGATCAGGTTTGCTGAGTCTGCTAAAGTACTGTGTGCTACTAGGACCAGCTGGCAAGCCAGTACAAAGGAGACATAACCACAGGGCCCTCAGCTAAAACAGTCCAGAAATCACAAGAAACACCTATAACCCTCCTGAGCATTGATTCTGTAAAGGATAAGGAGTGATGGAAAGCCTTTATTTGATGACGACTCTTTGATCTCATAAGAGTTTTCATATTGCCTGCAGGAAGGGAGAAAAAGAAAATATTCCTTATGTTCTTGCTATAGAAAATCACTCTTCACCTGAAGAAATAATCTCCCAGGTTCACTTCAAGCTTTTTACCTGCTGGTATGAGCCTGGCACACAGGAACCAATTATGAGTCTAAGGCCTATAGATAGGAATATCTACAGGTCATGTTAATGCCCTCTGTTAAAAACTTTTGCATGAAGACAAACCCCAACATTTCCACATGACTTTCCTGCTTTCAGCATTGGCCACCATTGGGTTTTTTCCCTGCCTTGTCTCTTGTCTCAGAGACAAAATAGAATACAAATGATTAATCATTAGAAGAACTTAATTCTCTCTTAATACCACCACTGACTATGAAAAGACCATACAAAACTATCTTAGACACCTAGTTTAGACCTAATTTAAAGATAGATGGTAAATGACTTACAGACAACACTTTTGCATGAAGCAGGAGGATCTGAGTGCTCAGCTTCAGATCCTGCAGCCATAATGGTTCATAGCCTTCCTCAAGTCTGGCGGGAAGTGGTGTCCTCTCCTGAGACCCATGCTGTGTAATGCCTTCCTCTGGAGGGGAGGTGCAATGCACCCTGATTACATTGGCAGATGATGCCAACCTGGAGGTGCAGCTGATGGATTGGAGGGCAAGGCTGCCATAAGGAGTCTGGAGGAAGAGCTCAACAGGAGCCATCTGTAATTTCACAAGAACAAATCTAAAGTCCTGCACCTGGGACAGACAGATTTGTGAGACCACATCTACAACAGATAAACCTATTACTACTATTGGCTTAGTACACCTGTAGCTGTGCAGGCAGCAGCTCTGTGACCCCAGGCCCAGAAGGCTGCATCCCCTGATGGGCTGGCTGTGGCTCATGGGCTGGCACCCTGGGTCACCGGGCTGGCACCCTGGGTCACCGGGCTGGCACCCCAAGCTGCTGGGTGCAATGGGGAGCAGGGCGAGGGCTTCCCCTGTGCTACCAGCTCTTTCCAACAGGAGGGAGACTCTGTCTCTCAGCCCCCATTTTTGGTTATTTCTGGAATAGAGTGATTAGATTGTGCAGTTAATCAAATTTCATCTGGCAGAAAAAGCAAAATGGAGATGCAGCACAAAAGTCACATGGCTAGATGACAAGTCGTCTTCATTTTGGAGAGCTGTGTTACCACCTCCATCACTCAGCCACCTCAGGACCACCACTGCAGAGCCCTCCAGCTCAGGGGCTATTGCATGTAGCTGCAGCATCAGCCCAACAATCACAATTGCTTCAGCAATTCACCCCAACTAATTTCAATCCTAAATTAAGAAATAATTATCAGAAAAAATTTGACTCCTTCAGAACATGAGTCAGCTCTCAGATGGGAGGATCAACTGCCAGGGATACTTGCCCCTGGTGTGCTTCTTACCTCTCATCTTACCAGGGATATTCCCCATTACTGGTGATCCAGGGAAAAAATTGCTTCCTCACAAGGCAGCCTAACAACTCTCCCTGTCTCAGGGGACCATAAAATGGGTTTGCCCTGAGCTGTCCTTTGTGTCCAGAGGCTGCAAGGGGCCAAAGGACCTCAAGTACTGAAGCTGTGCCCACAAAACTGCAAACTTTCAAAAAGCACTGAGTGTCTTCAAAAACTAAAATGAACGGCAGAATCATATGGGATCGTTTTGAAATATAAATATTACCACAGAAGTCATTTTGGACAGTGCCATCTATATTTATGGAGCCATGTAATAATACTTAAATAATAACCCAGACGTTCAATTGACTAAAATACGATGGCACTGACCCCAGTATAAGAACATGAAGAGACAGATTTCTATTTGAACTGACAGTGTTTACAACAAGTTTCTGTCCCACATGTTTTAAGAGAGCCAAGCAATAAATAACCTGAAAACCAATGAGATAATGGAAATGTCAAGAGGTGCTAAGCTGTAACTGAGCAGCTATTTTCTTTTAAAAATACTTGCTAGTCTGAGTCAAGACGAAGAATGAAAATAAGTTAAACTGCAAAACTATTTCATGATAGACATTTATAGTCATTTTTTAACCCAATCTACAGTATATCATATATTTTCAGAGGATCTTTCCCCACTCTAGCAAGCTTTTACTCACAGGACCTCTGGCACACAAGAGGTACATTAACTCTAAGTCCAATAGATTATCCACAAGAATAAAGCATCATCTTTCTTTCAAACCAAGTGGATAATTTAGACATTCAAGCATGAAGGAGCCTTGAGTCAAACATGGTGTCAATCGCACAATTATAATTCAGCCTAAAATTGCAGCATAATCGATGAGGTTTTGCATCCTACAATAAATCTACTAAGATTATAAAATACATAGCAGGAGACACTTGCTTCAACAGTAGATTGGTTCAATCCATCACAGACACAGACACATCACACTGCTGTCTAGTAAAGGTTTCAAATATCTAATAAGAAAGTTTGGGAAGGAAAAAACTGAACAAAACATTTTGAAAGTAGTAAAATGTATGCACGGTGAAACTCTTCAGACTTCAACTCCTGCAGCTGGTTGGCAGATCAGTGATCTCATATTGCTCTGACACAGAAATGGCAGTGAAGGAAACAAAGAGTTGTGTTACCTGTCTAAGGCCAAGGAGTACTTCTTGGTGTCCCTCTCGCTCACAAGACAAGCTCTTTCAAGACTCTTTTTAGCAGCCATGAGGAAAGTCGATGGGGTTTTGCTTGTTTTTTCCCTTTAAACTCTCTTTTCTCTGTCTGAAGCAATATGGGCAGAAATGTCCTCTTGACTTATGCAGAAGTCTCTGCCAAATATTTTTAAATTAAAATGTTTTAATAATCTTCCCAATAAACCTGAGAGAAACTGTGAAAGAAAGCTGCTTTCCTAGTGCCAGTGGCATCACTCCATGCCAACCAGTAACTCCCTGAGCGTGTCAGATTGGAGGTTTCGGGCCTCCCTCCCAGTTTTTCTTTTTGCCCACCCATGTTTGGTGCTGAATCTGCTCTTTGGTCACACGGGGAGTGCGTGCTGTCCCAGTCACGGGCCCAGGGTCCAGCACAGGAGAGCACACACCGATGTGCACAAAGGAGCTCGAGTGAATGCACTGAAAAAGAGAAGGAGGGCGATTAAAACAGGCTGATTTGCCTGGAAACAGTCAGTCCCCTGTTTGCCTTTCTGCTTGCTTGGATTGGGAGGAAAGTCAACCTCCCTCACTCCAGCTTTGCACAATCCTTTTTATCTAAGCAATCACTCTAAGTAAGGACTGATTTCTAACCCTGGCATGTTCTATCCTAATGGTTCGAAACAGAAGAGGCTGCTTATTATTGCCATTTGCAGCACAGGTTATTGAAATCTTCATTTCAGCAGGAAGGACTGCAGGTTGTTATTTCTGCTTTATTCAGATTGTTAGTTCTATTGACAGCTGCAGTCCCTGGAGGGGAGGAGAAGTCCTCCAGCCTCACTCCTCTCACAGCCTGACCTCAGACATTTGCTTCAGCACTAATGGGAAGCATTGCACCAGTGCTGTCTGTTTTACCATATTATTGGCAGAAGCAAACTGTGATTGAGAACCCTACCTGTGCACTGCTTTCATGGGAGAGATTAGAACAAGGCAGTGAGCAAATGTTGTGGGCTGCTCTTAGTTCTGCAGTCTTTTTTACCATGGGTGCTCTAATATGAATACGATGAAATGGGATCACCCCTTCCTTCCCTCAGCTCACAGAACACATACTCTGTCTGAAATTCATGGGGAAAGGTAGCACATTTGTACACATAAATGCAAATAATTGAGCTTATGCCATCAGAGATCCACATGTTGCCTCCCACATGTCAGCTGTGCAAACATTTCTCTGGAACCTGTGAGCCAAGGAGCTGACTGTGTCTCAGGCACTTTTCTGAACAGCCACAGCAGAAATGCATGTTTTTTTCTAGGATGTGCTGTCACCTTTGCCTCTCTAATGCCCTTTTCTTGAGAGCCTTTTCCCTGGTTCTTATAGCCACCTATACACCCTTATTAGGTGGAAGCAATCAACTTTATGACTCATTCTGGGAGCTTCCTGTCTTCTTCTGAACTATAAAAGGTTGCTCTTTAATGTTTTTTAAAGTTGATGCCACTTACTGGACCTGACAATGTGGTTGTCTGGCAAGGCTGCTTTGCGAATAGACTCAGGTCCAAGGATGCATAGTATGAACCCAGGGCATTTGCAGAAATCTTACAAAACAGAAGTACCACATTTCTTGTCACCCCAGAAATGCCATTGAGAAGCAGCTTTATTCTGCTGCCAGGAGGGAGTAACGGAGGAAAATGAAGGTGGCCTTTCCAGTGGTGCACCCTGGAACCTGACACAGGCTTATAATTCATTCCCAGTGAGAGATTCTGCTGGCTCCCCATCCCATAAATGTCACCATTATTGCAGTGTATCTGTGAGCATCTCGACAAATCTTTCCTTTAGAAATCACCAAATAGCAACATCCTGTTGCAGACTCATGATGTCAGAAAAATAAGCCTGACCTGGAACCTGATTTACAGTGGATCTCAGCTTTTCTAGGGTGCTAAGCCAAAGTATCAGGTCTAAGCACCTTCAATTCAGGGAAGGTTTAAAATCCACCTTAGAAGATTACAGATAAAGCCAGTTTCTCTTTGAAATCACTGTAGGCAAGTAACTTGTGTTAGTGAGATAGATGAGTTTCCATCGTTTTGCAAAAGGGTCTTGAGCCTCAGGTGCATACCAGCAAAGCGAAGCCATAGATCATTCACAGCATTTAATCTAGACTTCTGTTTTGTGTTTATTATTGTCAGTGCTGATGGTTGTGCTTCTCAGGAGACAGGCTGTGAGGCAGGATAGAAAGAAATCTCTTCTGAGCTTTCCACAAAGATGTGGGTTTCCTCTTTATACAGACTCTGAAACTCATTAAGAGAGAGACAGCAGCTGTCTGTGGAATTTCTGTTTCAGAAAAATTATTCATACCATCTCAATAAATTCATCTCAGGCTTTCAATAATAATGCAGTTTGTTTCTGAGCCTACATTAAAAATGCCACAAATCCAATCATGCCAGTTTTAATGACCCTAGTCAAGGACACTTCTCAAGATTTGCCTCCAATCCAGACATGTGAGGCATCACACTGGCTTTTGCAATTGAAAGCTCCTTGTCATTATTATCCAAAATCTCCATTAGTAAAAAAGCATATCCTTTATCCCATTTCAACTTTAATCAGCTACACTTTAAATATGAAAAAAATCCAATCCCTCTCATCCTGTCATTATGGGAGTAGATACTGATAGCTTAAATGTACAGAGGAAAAATCAGTGCATCTATTAATTGAAAATGCCACTGAAGTAGATCATTTTCATGAGCCATGAGACATCTTAAAGATCATCTGCAAAGTTCTTCTCTCTACCTTTCTCTGGCATCAGCTTTAGTAGCTCTGCACTGCATCACCTGCAACCTAGGGATCCAGGCATTTGTGATTTCTGGGACTTGGTTATTACAGGTTTTACATTTGTAGTGAGAATATGCTCTTTCACCCAGTGAAGTTCCAGTGCCTTCCAGCCATCTGCAATTTTGGGATCCAAGGCTGGAGGCAAGACAAATTGAAAGAAAACTCACTTGCCTCTTCTTGTGAACCTATCAATGCAAACACCCTTTATAAGTGAGTGTCAAAAGGAAAATATCTACCCTGATCCAATTTAAAAATCATTAAAAGGATGTTAATGTTCAATATTTTAAAATACTAAATTTTTAAACATCAATATTTTTATCTTGGGTTTGCTGCCAATTTTTCAAAAGAATGGAGACTTTTGACAGTAACTGACAGTCACCTGCAATGTTTTAGATGGGTATTTTAAATTGCACAATGTCATTGGGGAGAAAAAGACTTTTGAGGCCCTTGTCAAAGAAATTCAAGCTTGCATTGGGAGTGGGGATCTAGAAGGAACATGGTACTAATCTGGGGTGTACACCTTTACTTCCAACAGTAAAAGTATATGCTGCTACCAAATTAAGTAGAAATCCTTCTACAAAGCCTGGAGCCTCAGGTCAGGACATCTACTCCTCAAGTGAGCAGACTTTCCACAGTGTCCAAAGTTTTGCCTGGTGAAGCCAAGGGTATGAGACAGCCCCTCCCAAGACAGGTATCTCTGGAGGACCTCAAGGCCTTGCCGCGGATGGGGAGAGAGCCCAGGGTGGCAGGCTGGGCAGGGAGCACACTGGTAAATCGATGAGGAGATAGGGATGAATCTAGATCCTAGCATGGGAATCCTGAAGGACACCACAAACATGAGCCTTGCACAGCTACAAACTTCCATGGACCATGCAAGGCCTCTTGAAGGTTTTCTTTCTCCAAGCTGCGATATGAATACGGGTCTAATCAGTATGGTGGGGGGCAAAAAAAGAGCAAGGTTTAGCATTTGTTTGTGCTTTTTATTTTATTTATTCAAACTTTTATCTTGATCTCATTTTTTTAGTCCCAACATTTCAGAGGTGCTCTCAATTAGCTTCCCAGTGTCTCAGGTCTCATGGTTGAACCCACAATGTACAAATAACCCAGTTGTCATTAAGTTCCTTGGAGGGACCAGACCTTCACAAGTAAACAGTGCCAAGAAATGTTATTTTGATACAAAGCTACTTTGCTTTTCTGAGAGTCTGGCAAGCTACTTTGGTGTCTGAGTGTCCCAAAAGTCCTGTCCAGGAGTAGCACAGTCTAAACTTAGAAGAAGTTTTTCATTCTAGGCTGTAGCTTAAAAGAAAAAGACAATGCATTTGAAAAACTAATGCTAATGTCATCTCAAATGTTATTGTCAAAGACTGTGTCAGCTTTTGTTATAAAAAGATATCATCTTTCTCTGAGCACTTAGTGGTTTTCTGTCTCTTTTCCATTGCAATTGGCTTCTGCTTGCTTTTGGTTTTATGATGTCTGAAGTTGGTTGGGGAATTAAGCCTGTAATTGCATTGCTAACAAGTATTTCTTAGATACATTTATTTTTCCTTGGGGAAGAGACTGTTAGGAAGAGAGTACACATATTTTGGCAGCAAAAGAGACAGCTATGACATTTGGCTTCTAAGTTACTACCTGGATATAATTTTAATTGTTTTCTTCTACTAATAAAATATAGTAACTTTACTGCATTAGTTCCTTCATTACACTTCCTACATACATTTCATTGTCATGCTCTTCCTAAGTATATTTGGGTCATGAAGATACATTACAATTTATACTGAGAGCCAGTTTGTTAAAAACACAAGGAGTTCTACATTATTTCTCACCTGGTGCAAAACTAATTGGTTTTTCTCAGCTACTGTATATATATTTATTTTTCATTTTATCATCTCTATAATTGAAGTTTGAATTAGGAAAAGGACAGAGTGACCTGGTAAAAGCATTTGCAGGAACAATTTGTGTTTTGTTTCCCAGCAACCAGGATTTCTCAAGCCTGTCGAATTGCAGTGGGTGTTGAAACAGTGCTCACATCCTTCTTGCCTGGGCCATACTGGTCATTGTTTAAGCACTTCTTCTTTCTTCCATGACTTCTAAAATTTTCTTTGCAATAATGTGTATCACTGTGAGGGAGGAAACCAGGGCTCACAATTCAAATGTTCAAGAACACTGAAACTTTGAAGAAGCGAGATGGTTTTTTGCTTACTCCCTTCCTAGTTTCTGAATATGTACAATGCACTCAGGCACCAGGGCCAGGGCAGCCCAGCTGCAGTGTGAGGGCTCCTCAGCCACACCTCTTCCATAGCACAGGGATGGCATGCCTGAAAATTCCTGGTGGGAGGCAGCCCTCATTGCTCTGTCTCCTGGAAATTGCTACTGGGTAAGATTTTCTTTGCAGTCACATATTTTCTCTCTCTTTTCTGCTAAAGAAAAACTGAGAAGTCCAGTATAGAAAAACTGAAAAGTCCAGGGCTGGGACTTCAAAGACTGCCACTCTTGCACTGCATTATGGCCTGCAGCAATGTACCATGATGTAAGGGAACCAAATGGGACAACTGGCTGTGTTGCAAGGCAAAAAACACATGGGCATCTCAGAGGATCCGGCATCTCAGAGGTGCAGCATATATGTGACCCCCAGGTAGTGCCCACCTGGATGCCCAGACAAGTTGAAAGGACATCAACCTTGCAGCCTGAAGCTAAACCTGAGGAAGTAGTTGAAACTCTTCTAGTTTTGGGAAGCAAAGCACACTAGATAAGCTATAATTTTAATGGGATTTTCCACACATGCATACCTTTGAGCTGCCTACCATAAGTCTGTTTCCTGCCCGGATTCTCTGGATGCCTTTTATATGGTGCATATGAAGCATCTGGAAATTAAATGAAGAGTTAAATAATGGCTCTCTTGTGTATGGAGCACGGTAAAAATTACGCAGAGAGTTTTTATAACTTTTTTAATATAATAAAGTTAAAGAGACTGAATGCTGGTTTTATGATATGAGATTTCCAGATTGCTCCCAAGTCAGCAACAAGCTATTCATAATCTTTTATTATAGCATTGTCATGATGACTGTAATCAAGTCCCTGAGCTACCTGATGATACTAGGGGTAGCATCAAGCTGGTGAATACGGATAAGTTTGCATTTAATATGATATTTAAAGACTCTGGCTCTTGCTTTTTTCTAATATTAAAACTCTGTGGATAAATTTGGATCTAGTTTTCTCTTTAAAAGTATTTGGCTTTTATAGATATCTGTAGGATACCAACATATGAGCTGATTCGGTAAAATAGAAGTTTGTGTTCCTACCAGAAACAAACTTCTTCACCAGCCTCTCTTCACTGTCCCCCACTGTCTGGGGTTTTCAGACACCAATAAAAATTTGATCTAAGCAAAATCTGTTAGGAAGGCATCTAAGTAAGAGCATGCTGATTATTACAAAGGTTGGTAGTACTCACCTGCTAGGCTTTGTCTGGCATATCAATACTAGAACATTGCAGCATCAGCTGGACCCCAATTCCTGCAGAGTATCTGGGCTGACCTCATACCAAGAACTGAATCAGAGGAATTTTTTTTATGCCCTGTTCCATGTATTTTAACATTTTGAGGTGCCATCTGTAAAAACAGGCCTTCTGTTGGGGTTTGCGCACATCAATAAATTAAGTAATTGTTCCAGGTCATCTTGTGCTAGCACTATACAGACAGCAGTGTGTTACAGCCATGAGATTTGCATTTGGAAAATCTTCTCCTCATGCTAGCACCCAAATCAGAACAGCTCTTCCCCCTTTTCAGCCCCATGGCAGGGCTGCCTATTCCTATACAGCTTACACAGCCTCCTCTTTAAGCCTCCAATGATGGATATTCCTCATGCAGTCTATTTCTGTGCTTAATTACTTTTGTTATTAGAAAGCTTTTCCAAATGCCTAACTTAAACCTCACTGTAATTTAAGCCATTATTTCATAATGGAGAATTAATTCCTTCCCTCTCTACAGCTACCCTTTATGTGGTACGACCCGCAGTCGTGCCTCTCTCTTTTCCTTTAGCAAACAGTTCCAGTTCCTTCAGGCTGTTCTTTTGGACCATTCTCCCCTGGACACTCACCAGAGGCTGCATTGCTTCTGAGCATCAACAGCTGGGCACATGTTCCAGCTGGGGCCATGCCAGTGCTGAAAGAAGAAAGATTTCCACCACGTGTCACGTAGACAAAATCTTACTTATATATCTCATGGCCGGGGATACTTCTCTGAAAACAGTATAATGTTACTTACCTTGTTTCATCTTGTGATTTAATAAGTGCCCTCTCCCCCCAGCCAGATCTTCTCCTCTTATGCTGGTGCTTACCCCACTTTGGCTATTGCATATTTGAGTAGGCAATTCCCACTACCTGTGTATAAGTACTTTTCACTGGATCTATTTGCATCTTCTTTTATTTTTTTTTTTTTGTTTGTTTTCACAATTTATTCAATTTGTCAAAAGTATTCTGAATTCCAATCCTATTTTTCGTCCTTCAGGTAACCCTTTCCAGACTGGGGTCATCTGAAAAATTAATAAACACATCCTCTATGCCTCTGTTCATAGCAATAATGAAAATACTGAATAATGGCGGTGAAGGACAGATCACAATGAACTTAATGAATTAAAGTGCATGTGTACACAGTTTGCAGTTGATTTAGCGTGGAACTCACAGATGTGGAAGCCTACCTGTGGTCGCTATGGTGGTGCTGTAATGTACGGCTGCAAGTCCAACAGAAGCAATGATAGCACAGTGAAAACTTTGGACTTTATCCTTATTTTCTAACAGGAGTATAAATGCTTTCTTGGAACCATGTTTTGACCAGGGTAATAGATGATGTCCTGGAAAAACACCTCAGGACTTGATTTTTAACACCTGTGCACAAGATCATGGGGGAATATTAGTTTGTGTCTGTTATTTTTCTGAGACTTTGCCCTTCACATTTGCCACAAGGAAAGACTCAGGTCAAGGCCTTGAGAATGGATTAATTGTGGAGATTTGGTGGCTGAAGTTCCACACCAGTAACGTGCTGGGTGGTGAGCACATGTTCCTGCTTGTGTGGCTCTGCAGGATCCCTCTTTATATCAGGCTTCCTTCTGCCCTGAAACTCACAGGGCTCTTCACCTTATCTACAGGGTCTGCAAAGAAGTTGATTTGTTTCAAAAGAATTATACTTTAGACTAAGAAACCTTTATTTATTTTTATATATCATGAATTAGGCAAAATGAAGGAAAAAAATATCTCCTATGCATTCAAGAACTTTTTCTGTTGAAAGAAGTAAAAGAAAACAAATGAAAAATTGCTATGAAAAGGATTGTTTTGCTTTAGAAAAAAAAGTATTTCAGAAAAAAAGTTCAAGTGTTTCTATGCAATGTCATGTCATCTGCCTCCAAAAGCCCTGTAATGACTTTTGCTGTGGCAGTTCTTGATCAGCAGACAACATATAATGGCTTAATACATAAAGGGCAGCAATATCAAAATCAAAGAACGATCATCTTTGGAAGTCAAAGTGTCACAAGGAAGGTATCAATGAACAGAAGGGAGTTCAGCTGAGGCCCACCGAGATGCTCAGGATAGCAGCACTCATCCTGTGAGGATGTGAGGACAGGCTGAGGGAACAGCACTGGTTCATCCTGGGGAAGAGACAACTTGGGGTGTTCCCAAAAGTAGCTCCCGGTGCCCACAAGTTGGTCATCAAGGAGATGGAGCCAGACTTTTCACAGCTGAGTGCCTGGTGGGAGGATGAGAGATAATGAGTATAAAATGAAAGAAAAAGAAAGATAAATTCAGTCTGGATATGAGCAGGAGGATAGGGTAGAGAGCTCCTGAGGTCCCTTCCAGCATGAATTTTCCATCATCCTGTGATTTGTACACTGCCCAGGACACAGCTGTGGTTACAACTTCCACTTTCCTTTAGGTCTGGATCTCATGGAGTCAAATACATTACTTAGTGTTTTTCATTGTGTAAATAATCTGAGCAGCACCCAGTGAGGAAATATTGGTTGTAATGTAAAAGTAAACAACCTGCTTTAAGAGAGAGAAATATATCATGCAATTTGAGGAAACATCTGCAATTAAAATAATCACTGTGCTGGAACATGGTACTTATTCAGGAAGAGCCATAGGTAGGGAGAAACAATTGTAATATATCATTTTCCTAGCACCCAATCTACAGCAGTTCTACACCACAGATCTGCAGCTCAAAACTTTCAAGTGCAGTGAAAGATGATTTATCTGATCTATATGGTACAGTTCAAATGTCCTGTGATAAAAATGAGCTATTGATCTGAGGAGATTCTAATTTAGATCTGCTCACTTAAAGAGAGTAATAAACTGAAACAGTCTGGAAAGCTTATGTTTCAAATGACTTATCAAGGAGTTAAAAAATTTAGTAACCTGAGCCAGCAATAACTTTAAGAGTAGCCAGAGTCCCAGATTTTACTGAGCCAAGTTTTCCTGAATTATTCACAGAAATATATGGATAACAGTTCTTTCTGTTACACTGATGGGTAGAAAGATGCTCATTTGTAGTACATCTTATGAAAATAGATGAAAAGTAAAAAACATTCTGGAGAGTTCAAAATATAACTGTAGCAGTGATAGCAAGTAATAGCTTTTCAGGCATAAAGTGTTGTTAGTAAAGTGTGAAGAGGTCAGCCCTATTTTCTGATAGATTTTGCACTGCTGAAATTTGAGGTTTTGCCACGGATTTGGTGAGATTTCTAGAAAAAGCTTGATTAATGTTTTATTGCTGAAAATCTGACTAAATGGGTACTTTGGCTATCCGGTTCCTCACAACCACACTTTGTTTTTTACTGTCTAGCCTGTATAGCTGTGTTTTTTTTAATGAAGTTCTTGAAATGAGTATGAATTTAGTGGAATCAAACACAATAAATGTGAATGCAGTAATTGATGTAAGATTGTACTCAATTTTCAATAACTCACACAGGCTGTATCCTACACAATTGGGTATACTGTGCCCTACCCCCATTAATGACCTGGATAACAGAAAAGCATGGATGTCCTCAAATGTGAAAATAATGAACAAAGGGGAACTGAAAGCATTTGAGATGGTTAGAATTTAAAACACTATATTGGAGAAGTGATCTAAAGTCGGGAAGATGGAGCGTGGCATAGACAACAGCAAAAAGTGCTACACTTGGAAAGAATTAAAAAAAGGAAAAATAACTGGGCAGAAACAAAGCAGAAAGGATGGCTACAGGGAGTCGTATCTAAATGACTGATGTCATACTGTTGCCAGAAAGGCACCTTCAAACCTGGAAAATGGACAGCAGTTCTCCTCTCATCAGCACTTCTGAAGCTTGACAAGAAGTGCCATGTCCTGGTTTAGATGTTACATATCTACAGAGATAAAGACCTTCTGCTTGATGTTAAGAAAAGTGGCACTTTGAAAATCTTTTCTGTAGAGCATGACTGACATATAATAGGCTTGACTTAGCTTAGCAGACTGGTACAAAGGCAGAAGAAAGGTGATATTGCAGAGGGTGTGCAGAGAACAAGAAGGACAAGCAGCAGATTAGGACAATTCGCAGCAAAAGAGAAAGCTGAGCAAGAAACTCTCTAGTTAGAGGAATAGTTTATCAATGGAACAAGTAACCAAGGGCACAAACCTTCCATCACCAAAAGTTTTGAGAAATGTTTAAGACAGATATGAATTTCTCCTTCAAAATGCACCCTATAAGTGGAGCCATGAGCTCCTAGCTCTTAAGCAGACTCTCATTAGTAAGTAAGAGGAGTCTCATGCAAGATGGCAGCGGAGATTGCAAGAGATCTTACTCAAAGTTACAAAGATAGACTCCTGAGATATGAAGGATCCATGTTTAATTATCCATGATAAGATTTGATTCAATTCTCCCTGTCAGGAGACTGTTTAATCACCATATAATATCTCTAAGATGGCAGAAAATATTTGCTACAGATCCCACTTCCAGTAAAACAATGAAATATGCACTAGCACAAGAGCTGAAGTCCAAAACAGGAGTATCAGGAGTAAGATGGAGGCTATCTTTGCTTTCTATGAGAAAGGACAGGTGCTCAAATAGAGGTGAAATCATGTTTCTCTTTCTTTGTGTTGAGTGTGTTGGGGTCTGCTGTATGCAAGTTGTCTCAGTGCCCCAGGAGCATTGCGCCACTGTTGCATGGACACTCACAGAGTATTTGTTGAAACGAAATAGATTTGAGAGGTTGTTCCCATGGGGTAGTGCTCCAGTCCCTCAAACAGCATGGTTGGTTACTGTCCAGGTGGTGATGGGAGTCTCTGTTGTGAGGGTCCTTTCAGCAGCATCTTCAGCTGGACTTGGTGAGGCTCCTCAAACTCCTGCTCATGCTTTATGATCCATTTGGGCAGTGGTCCTGCATGACCACTCCAGGACATGTATGGTCTGTTTCTACTGAGAGTATTAAATAATGCACAAAATTTGTATCTTGAAGGTGTACCAAACGCTGAGCTATGTGCCCATTTCTGCATCTGCACAACTTCCACTATTTACAAGTGTCTTCCCTGTGCACAGTCTGGTCAGTTCTGTAACAGAAACTGCCTGGGTGAGTCATTTGGATGGCTGGGTTCCCGGCCAGGTTAACCAACACATCTAACACATAAATATTGCCTGTCAGTCCATCCAGGCACAGCAGAAGCTGCCATGAAGAATCACCAGGCCAGTCTGACACTTCTGGATGGCTCCTGCAGCTCTTGCCCAACATCTCTGCTGTGCAGGGGCTGGGAATTCAGGCAATCCCTTCCTTACAAGGCAGGGTCTTCTCTTGGAACAATCCCTTGTTTCATGCATGCAGCAGCTGGCTGAGAGAGATCTGGGACCAGGAATTAAGGGTGAAGTGTTGCAAACCCAGGCCAATCCCTGATCCCCAGCTACACCACACTTACATCTGTAGGACAACTTGAATTTCAAACATGTTTGACTAAAGTTCTGTGGCTTCTGCCCCACACATAGTCATAGAGCAAAGAGTACACACTGAATTCGAGTGGAGCCCTGTGTCTGCCAAGCATCCCCTGCACCAATTATCACCTCATTAATTCCCATGGCAGTGCTTTTACTTTTCCCCTGAAGAACACATTCTCTATGCTTTCACTACTTGTCATTGTAAAACTGAAGCTCTTTGTTAAAATCCTCACTTGATGGACAAATTTAGAAGCACATAAGCCTGATGAGATATCAAATTAATAATGGCTTGCCTGCATCAGGAAGTAATAGAGATGTTTAGTTCAAATTACTGTTTCGGGGTTGGTAGATAAGAGCTTTCATCTCCTGTATGCAAACCATACTTCCTGGCCCAACAATGATGTCTGTCAGCAACAAGCACAAAGCCCTACTTATATTTAATGCTTGTACACATTTCTCAAACTGGGGAGCTGTACACTTTACTACATCTTTGAAGGTTCTTTCCCCATGACTTCTCCTACATATGTAGTGTAGGTAGTACAATGATGGTACAAAATTCAGTTCAAAACATTGCAACTCCCGCTCTGCAACTCTACCAGCCCTGTGAGAGCTTTGATACTTCTCTTAGCATTATCTGTGCAACTAAGTTAAATGAATTTAATTACCTGCATATGAAATGGTTCCACATCATGATTAGTAGTTTCAAAATAAAAGGCCACACTCTAGTTTGGAGATCTGGATGGGGAAAAAATAGGAGGAAAGATATTTCAAGATGAGGGAGAGAAGAAATTTGGTATTATGTAAGAAAACAAAGAAATGTCTACTATGAGGAGGTAATTCTAGGTTTCTGGATCTGTGATCAACATATTCTCCAGTTCTTAGCTAGACACAGAGTGGAAGCTTTGAAAAAAGGAAAGAGATCCACACTTAGAAAAATTCAGATAAGCAAAGGTCAAGTGCTCTGCTTTGAACATAAAATAAGTCAGCTAATTTCTTCATTCTTTTTTTCCTAGTTAGACAGCAAGCTAAATAGTGGGTATAATTTTCCTGGAATTTACTTTTCATTTACAAACCAGAATACAAGTCCCCTCTACTACCGTGTGAGTATATTAATAGTTTGAGGCCAGATATCAAATAAATTATAGAATTGGGGTTGGACGGAGACTTGAAGATCATTTAGTTCCAACCCCCCTTCCACCAGACCAGGTTGCTCAGAGCCACATCTCAACCTGGCCTTGAACACTGCCAGGGATGGAGCATCCACAACATCTCTGGACAACCTGTGCCAGTGTCTCACCACCCTCACAGTACAGAATTTCTTCCTTGATACCTGATCTAAACCTGCCTCTTTCTGTTTGAAGCCATTTCCCCTTGTCCTGTCACTACATGTCTCCTGTTGGCACCCTTTAGGTACTGGGAGATGCTATAAGACCTTCCCAGAGCCTTCTCTTCTCCAGGCTGAACAATCCCAGTTCTCTCAGCCTGTCCTCATAGGAGAGGTGGTCCATTCCCCTGATCATCTTCATGGCCCTCACCTGCACTCACTTCAACAGGTCAATGTCCTTCCTATGTTGGGGACCACAGAGCTGGATGCAGCACTCCAGGCCAGGTCTCACGAGAGCAGAGCGGAGAGGAGAATCCCCTCCTTTGACCTGCTGGTGACATCACGTCTCCAGAAACATCAGTGACAGCTCTTCAGAAGAGCTAATTCCTAAAGGAGTTCATTTCATATTCATCCACTGGGAAGTGCAGTGACACAAGGGTGCATGACTAAGAATTTTTGAACTGAAATATGTTAGGGCCAGGGATAGCTCATGGGGATGAAATTCTGAGGATTTGAGTTTCTCTAGCTGTAAAAGCCAAAAAATGTCACTGGTCTTCTCAGGAAAATATTTTGAGATAAAAACAACCTGATAGCATTGCAGGAGAAAAACCAATTTGGAATCAGGAAATTGCTATACTTCAGTGGATACTCCATCAACATCCATTGGCTGCTGGAAAGCTGCTTTTAAATAAATGGAAATAACACATTTTTTGCAGTATTTTAAGGGGAAAAGAATCTCCTTTTTACCAAACAGCCTTACTCTTTATATGAGCCTAGGGGATTTCTACAGCTTTCAGCATCACAGCATCTGAATGAAGGATTATATTTATAATCATAAACACAAAGAACCCCACAAATACCACTCTGCTTCACACTCAGGACTTCACAGAAACAACCAAAAGAGAGCTCCAAAGCCCGTAGGAAATGACTATCTCATTCCAGCTATTTCAGTGGCCTTCAAATTAGACCATAGGGGCATAGGCTGCTTGAGCTGAAGCACATTCCTCTTTTGTCACACCATTGTTTGATCTGTACATTGAACTGACAGTGCTTTATGCCTCACATGATGTTATAAATAAAAAATCTCTGTGTGTAGCGCTATCGTTGCCATATGTGACTTATAGATGCTGGTAGTTCCAATAGGGGTGGGCAGAAAAAGGGTTAATGACCTGCAGGAAAGCACCTGAAG
Organism: Aphelocoma coerulescens; assembly: GCF_041296385.1. Lineage (NCBI taxonomy): Eukaryota > Metazoa > Chordata > Aves > Passeriformes > Corvidae > Aphelocoma > Aphelocoma coerulescens. Next base: position 153,813,910 of record NC_091015.1, on the reverse strand, counting down.
GCACCTCCAGCTGCACAGGCATGTGCCTTGCAACCCATCAGGGGTAGTCACAGCAGAAAGACTAGGTACTAAACAAACAAAGAGACTGAAATGTTAGACTTCTTAAAGCCATATTCATTAGCAGTCACCTCTGTGGATTTTCAGAGTATTTTGAATGCCAGATATAAAAACATAGCAAATTTTCTGCACATGTAAAGCTGCTAGATTTTTTTAAGTGCAAAAATACCCGCGTTGATATTTATACAGCTGGAAAAAGCCATGTTGTTTTCCACAGCTAGCAAAGGGGAAATAAATACTCCATGAATAGCAACCAAATTTCCAGATTTAAGGAGGATTTTGGCCACCTTATGCACAAGGGATACATGCAGGAAATCCACACACTCATGGCTGGGTGTCTAAATCAGCCTGAATTATTGCAAATGATTCCTCGTAGGAGGGTACCCAAATGCAGTGTAGCGAATGGCATTGTTTATTTGAACTGAAGTATGCTGGGTACCTGTCCCATCTCCTGAAGCTCCCACCTGCTTGCACCTGTGACCTGTATCAACACCACTCTGTCACTTGCTTTGCTGTACTTAGTCAAGTGGCGTTTCGTCTGTGCCTTACTTTCTCATTGTACACCAAATTTTACTCTTACTAACAAAATGCTGCTCACAAGAGTGCAGTAACTCCAGTGCAAGAGAAAACAGGCTGTGTTTGCACTCACTTTGCTGCTGATTATTTAGACCTCATAAGGGAACTTGGGAAATGACCAGGCAGTCTATCAACTCTTAAGTTACAGACTATTTCACACTTCATATGCCTTTTCTCTGCTTTCAGAACAGTGTCGCTCAAAAAGGCTTGTCAAATTCTAGTGACTTGCAGCTTGTGCTCAGGCTGCCTGCGTTAGTTCACTGAGTATGGATTTCCAATACCTCTTTTACATTTTCATGGTTTTTACAATTATACATCTCTTCTATCATCATCTGGAATAGCCAGATGCCAATTTTGCTCTGTCCTAATTGCTGCTAATGACTTATTGATGTAAGCAGTTGCTTTCCATCTCTTACTGCCCTAGAGGTATTTATATATGGCTCTTTAATGCAGTATCAGGAGAAAGATTTCTTGGTGAGAGCTAAGGTCTGGCATAGTTTTCTTGATTCTACTTCAGTACAGATTTACTGAATATTTATGGAGACAGTGGAGGTCAAAATACTTAGAATTACAGGTCCATTCCCTAAGTGTGTTGTTGTTCATAATGAGTAAGCATGTCACTACTGAATGTGCTACAAAAATGTTTCACAAAAAATATACGCTACCCTATGCCTGTGATGTTCACTGCTGGGATTCAGTATTACTGGCAGCATTATAAATGGGACAAGCACTTTCATGGCCACACATGGCTCCAGTTGTATTGCAAAACTCCATCAACAAACATCACAGAATTTTCCATCAGATAAGGCAAGGACTGGGTCTGTGGTACCTAAAGCCATTCCTATTCAGGTCCCTAACTTGGGATTTCTAGAAGGCTGTTACCTTTCACAAAAGTGAGTTCCTCAGTGGCAGCTCTACAGAAATTTCCAGAGCTTCTCACTACTTGCCCACAGTCTTGCTGCTGGTGCAACAATCTGCGTGAGAGCTCCTGACTGCAGGATAGTGCCTTGGAAAGCTTCAATCAGACTTCTGGAGGGTCCAGCACATCATCACAGAAAATCTCACTTAGGCTATCTTAGGAAGAGTGAATACAGAAAGTAAAGCAAGAATCTGAGGCACTCAGACTAATTAATGCTTGGCTGGACACATGTACCAGGGAACTTCTGGATTTTTGTTCCAAACCACAGAATAACCTCTAATAATTATCTCAATAAATGAGAAGATGACAAATCAGATAGAACACAATTTTCTGCTCTTAAAAGGAAGAATATATTTTCTGTTTGCATCATTTTAATACTTAGGAAGGAGCTATTAAGTAATATTTCATGTTATTGGTATGACACTGTCTTGTAAAACTGTTTCTAAATAGTTATCTCTGCTTCTAAAGAACAGTGCTAAAAGTAGATACTAAAAAAGTTAAACTCACTGAGTAGTTAAGACAGAAAGTGGGGTTTTGGCATGCACAATTAGCACTTTTGTCAATTTTGTAAACTATTCCATTCTACACATATTTGTATTAATTTCTGCAATTCCGCATCCCACACAACATACGTTTAATGCAGAATTTTTATTTTAGGAAATCCAAGTTTCATTTTTAATTTCTGGGTAATTATTTTTTACTTTTGTATTTCATTAAATGCAAACTCATATAACAGGCTTTTTCTTCAAGTTATATTTAACATTTTAATGCTGATTTAAACAAGGACAGTAGTGGCATGTCAGAGAGATGATGACAATAAAATTCAGTGCATTTTTTTCAGCAGAGACTATAAAGAACATCTCTGACTATAATGTTATTCAGAAACATGGCTGTAAAAGAGGCTTATATCTTCCTGTTTACTCTCACCTTGAGATTTATCATGATTGAAGTTAGTGTCATAAGAAAATTCAAGGTTGTTTTCTTCCAAGCACCTCCTGTAAATTGCATTGAGTAGCAGGAGAGAATTGTTTTTAATAGTGTAAGAAACAGGAAGGTTAATTTTGGAAGCATTTCAAAAATTCTACCATTGAATATTGTCCCTTTCTGTCAAGCATATGGCAGATACTCCTGACTAAAACAGAAGGGCACAATCAAGTTCAGATTATTTTTAATGCAGTGGTTGGTGCTTAAGCCAATTGTGTTAATAAAAGAACAGGATAATTATTAAAAAACTGTCCTTGTATTTGGCCTACAGCTGATTGCTGATATAAGTCTTCCATAGAAGAGGCACTGTTTAACCTCAAACAGTGGAAGGTAAAAAGAGAAGGTTGCCCTTTTGTAGTCCCCTTTGTTCTAGACATGGCATCCACTGAAACATTTGGAGGGGGACTGGTGCCCACTGATATTTGTATCAGTTGTTGAGCCCTCACAAAGGCATAAACACTGCAGTTTCCTCCTTTCAACATGTTCTGCCTTCCATTTCTGAATTCATGCTTTGTTATAACAGATACGTCATGGGCTGGTCTTGCTTGGGATGAAGACACCTAAAATCAGGTGTTTGCAAGTAAATGTCTATATGTGAGCTCGGTGCCTAAACCACTGCAGTAGTCAGTACCCTCAGGGGAGATTAGGCAGATCCAGCTGCCAGCCTCGTGAGAGCTGAATATCTCTACTGACTCTCTCTATGTTCCTCAATCTAATAGTATTTAGGGTTCTATCCAATTAGTAAACATAGGTGCTGGGTGCCATTTCAGATGACCTAGGACGTCCACACAGCTGGCAGATACAGCCATGACCTGCAGGAAACCCATCTGCTTCTAGAATTGCAGCTGAAGGTCAAATGAGCATCTCAACAAATTCACAAGGGCATCTTGAAAAGCGCTAGGCACCTAAATCAAGATCTTACATTTAGACATCTTAATTTAGATGTCTCAGTCTTGAGCTAAATGCCTGCACTGCAAAGGATTTTTGAATCTGAGTTACCTTTAATCACTGAAGAAGTCTTTAAGAATCACATGTTCCTCGGAGGGAGGTAGGGACTCGTCCTGTAGCACCACATTGTGGGGAGGACCTTTATGGATACTAAATCTTTCCACATGGAAAGCACTGCTGTTAAGGTTAAGAGGCTACAGAAATCCAGTCACAGAACAGGAGAATTAGAGTGGCAATATACAGTTTCACCTGCTCACACAAAGAGAGGATACTGACTGCTTCTGTTAAACTGAGCATTAGATAAAATATCAATGTCACAGTTATTTTAAACAGTCTTAATACTTTTTTTTTTCAAATTAGATGAATCAGTAACTGGGAAAACTGGTTTTTAGACCACATTTAGCAGAATACTGTTAGCATAATAATTAACAGCTAGCAACCCACATATTCTTAGTGAATAAAGGTTTACTGGAGCAAAATGAATAAAAATAGAAAATGTCTATTCAAATTACAAACAACCATGGGCGTCTTTTTTTTCCATAGGAACTGAGAGATGATTAGCATCTCTGAAAATTAGTTCATTGATTTTGATGGCTACTTATGATTCAGGTACTTCAGCCTAAATTATTCTATCCTTACTGGTTTCCATAAAATACTACCATGGAAATAGAAGAAAGGCATGTCTTGGATTCCTAGAAGTGGCAAGATAGACAATTACTCTGATTAATAAACATTTTGGCAGTACAATTCAGTACTTAGCCTCTGCTGGGTCATGGCTCAGACAGACAAGGAAATGCAATGAATCTGTTGAATTGTCAAACCGTTCTTACTGCTTTAAGTATCTTTTCATCTTTACACTGATTTCTTCTCCTGAGCTCTGTTTTAAATCTTGGTACATCCCCAAAGACAGTGGAGCCCAAGTTTCAGCCTGGCTGTGGTTACAGACTTCACCCAGGATCTTTCCTCCACCAGAACTGTGCAGTTGCAGTTGACCAGCTCTCCAGGCATGGGTTGTTGAGGTTGTCTTGCCTCAAGTCAGAAATCATACTGGTGGCTTCAGCTTTCTTCAGCAGCAAAAGAAAGGAGAAAACAGAAACGACTTCCTTTACTTAACTCGCTGATTCATTTGTTTCCCAAGAGCAACCACGGCCTGAATGAGGAGGTCAAGGTAACCAGCTCTCCCACAACAAGGGCACAAAGAACAGCTGAAGGAAAGGTACCTCTTCTTCCCAGGAGGTTTTGTGGTAGGAGCATTGAAACCAGAATCTCAGCAGTCATCTGTCTCCATGTATGAACAAATTCCCAGAAGGAGTGACCTCTCTTCCGAGAGTCTCCCACACAAGCATGTTTCTTCTTAATGTATGGTGAGCCAATATGTGCATTTACACAATTTGTGCTGAAAGCACTCCGGGTTTGGTAAGTAGCAAATCTCCAGTAGGAGTCATGATTGCTCCATGAAACACGAAAAGCAAGGTCACACAAAGCTCACTGCCTTCTCTTCCATCTCAAGAAGATGGAAAGTAGCCAAAGAGATGAGAAACATGTTTTGTGGGAGTATGCAGCACATTTTCAGGCAATCTTCACAGGTCTCTTGGCCATGGCATGACTGACGTGAGCTTCATGCACCCACACTGTGGAGCTCTTTTGTTGTCTGATGAGCACTGTCCACCTTCCATTGTACTTACTGATGGGGACCTGGTGAACCTGCTTCATGGTCCTGCTTAGATCTCCTTTCAATAGCAAGGATTTGAAACTTCAGATATTTTCAGAGGTCCAAGGGACAGACAGGCTTGGTGTGGTTTTGATATCAGACCTTAGGAGCAGAGTTACTTCTGGTACATGAGGGGGTGGTGAGACATTTTAAGTAAGTAGTCAGATGTATTCCTGTCTTCTTGAACCTCCACAATGACATTAGAAGAAAGAGTGTTAGGAGTGTGCTTGAAAGGGAAAGACAAGTTTTTAAAAACTTTCATAGAACACAGTCCATAAGGAATTCTGAAGGTTAAAAAGAATTCAGAGGGAATATGAAGGAAGGATTTGTGACCTGAAGAGAGAAAACCAAAGGAGGTGAACTTACTTAGCTTTTGAAAGCCAAAGAATATTGCAGAGTGGTTAAAAGCGTCTATAAGAGAAAGATACCAGATAACAGCATGATTTTAACAGAAATAGCAGGTCATTCCTTAACAACAATATCAAATGGCTGGGGGCTGAAGTTTGAAAATAAATTGAAGAATTAATTAAACTGCCAGCTAAAATAATTGAAAATAGAGCAATTCCATTTGTTTTCCAGATAACCGACTTTCCAAACAAAAAGTTTTCTCTGTGGAAATGTGGATGTTTTCTATCTCTTTTCAGTACAAATATGCTGTTTGATGCCTTTGCGGTTCAGCTTTTACTCGAATGTTGCCCTGTTGGCATGATGATTGCATTTCTCATGGTGGTCTGTTACAAAAAGGTCTCATGATGTATATGGCTTCTCAACGAAAAGGGAGAGACAATAATGAAGTATGGAGATTAATCAGATTTGATTATGATGAGTTTTAGCAAATCACATGTCCTGTGTTTGGAGTTGTTTTTTGAAGCATTCTGAGAATCAATTACACTGATTTCAGGATTCAAAATAATTAAAGGGGAGGGAAACATTTTCTAAACAGTTCTAGTTAGTACATGCTAGCTGATTAACTACGTGATTAAGTACTTGTTGCTCAGACCCCTCAATCAAGTCTTTTTATCTCTTTAAAATATATATTCAGTTAAGAAAAAAACCCTGTGTTTTTTTCATATACATGAAATTCTGGTTGAATAAATATCCATACTCTTGAAAACTAGGCAAGTAGTCAATCTGACTTTCCTTGAATTAAACTGTAGATAATGGAAAAATGTAGAGTCTAAGAAGTAGAAAACTAGTGCAAAACTTACTGGATTTTTTTTATATCTACTTATCAATGCCAACTTTTCTGTCAAATATATTTCACTGAATATAATAAAAGAAGCTTGTATGTCTCGTGATATTTCAAAACTTCATACAAAAAGAGCATGAGGAGAGGTCAGTTGAACTTCATGGAACATAGGTCAATTTGCAAAATGAAAAAGAAAAAAGAGAAAGAAAGACAATAAAGAAAAGAAAAAGCAAAATTCCAGAGAGAGAAGGGACCAGCAACATGGAAAGCTGGTTAGGTCTTACTTTGCTGAAGTTCCTTGCTTTGCACTATTTAGATGCCTTCTTCGACTTGGTTCCTAGTAGTGCTCTAGGTAAAAGTTACACAGATGGCAGAAATTTTCTAAAAGAAAAATTCACTGTCATTCCTCCCATTAATAGATGGGAATGTAATATTCATTAAAAAGATTCCAGACTTCAGTCATCCCCTAATGATCATGCAAATTCCCTCATCAATGCATAATAGAACAAAAGAGATCTGTGCATTAGGAATTACTTCTACCACTTTCTATGGCTTTTCATTAAAATGTCATATTTCAAACAACATTTTGCAGAAGTTACTTATCAGATTTGCTTATGGGACACATCAGGAAAAGGAGGAAATGGCAGATGCTTCCCTGCAGTTCTGCTTTGTTTTTCTTGGCTTGGCTGGACTTCGATGCGCCACAGGTAAAATCCAGCATAAAATATTTATGCTTGGTGTTGAATTTTATTTCTGCAACACAAATGAAACATCAAGATTTCCTTTAGGATGTGGGAAGATTTAATGAAAATCCTTGCAGACCCATCAGCTAGAAACCAGAAATAAGAAAATCTGTGCTACTTGTGCTCACACTCTCTCTTGAGCAATGACAGGAGGGTATCCTTAGCTGGGGTGCTGGTTTGTAGTGATTTATCTGTCTTAGGTTGCTTTTCATAATGTTTTCACTCACAATAACACAGATCTCTCAAAAAAATTTTCTCTTACATCATATGCCTTGTCATCTGCCCATAGTTATGGACAGTGGTGAGAAAAAGCTGCAGTTAGTGACACGTAAGAAGTAAATGTTGACAGAAAGAATCTCAAGTCAAAGTTAGTCTGGGAAACTGAGCCACCAGTAGGAGAGAAGGATAAGAAGGATGGACATCCAAAATTTAGTCCAATTTAGGCTCCTGCTCCGAATTGCTCTCAGGATGCACTTTCCCTTGATTACCTGGGGAGTAAACAGACTAACCCTGTAACTTAGGTAAGATACCTTAAAACTCCTGGCATTGAACAAGACCTCTTCTTTCAAGTGCATTTCAGCTATTACATGCCTGGAATAGCTGTGAGGAAATCATATACGATTGCTGCTTTCTTTCTGCTGGAAAAACCTAAAATTTAATTCACCATGAAATAAGACCGTGAGCTTAAATGATAGCTAAAATGGCTGTGAAGCTGCTCAAGCTTTGTGAGAACTGAAAAATCCATGAAATGCCTAAAGGACGATAGTAAAACAGTAGTCCACTGATGGTGTGTCCTTCTGGTCAGTGTACCATGTTCAGGGGTTAGGAGAGCATCACTCAGGTCACATCACACTTGGATGCCAACATCAGAGGGGAACAACCCCCCACTCAGGGCTGACCCAGTTGCTGTAAGAAGGTGTCTAGAGCAGTTCAGTGAACAGCAATAATATTTTTTAGGTGAGAAATGCAATGTAAACTTCTTGACCTTGCTGTGCTTATCCACCTCTGAGGATAAGAATTTCATTTTCTCTTTCTTTGTAACAGCATGCTGGAAAATAACAAGGCAAGGCACTGGATTCATTTCAGGTGAGGTTCATTTATCAGGTACCAAGTTGCTCTAAAAACAATTCAACTTCTACATAACAGAGTCAGTAATCATTAGATTTTTTGCTAACTTTCTGTCAAAGTATGTAAGTACAAGAACATTTCAATATCAGGGTTTTTCTTTATATGATGATGACACTATTTAAAAGGGAGTAGGGTTGAGGCAAGGAATACAAAGTCATGCTTGAGTAACTTTAATCATTAAGAACTTGCTCATTTATAATTGGCTAAAAATCCTCCCATGTTTCAGTTGTTAGTTCAATGGATTAACAGCACAAGGACACTGACCTGCTGTGTCTTTTCAGGAAGAACTTGCTGAGTGGAGATGCAGGAGCATTGAGCTCATTATGCATCCTGGGCAGGGGAGGATCAATCCTGCTTCAGAGAGGGAAGAAGGAGAGCAGAAAATGTGGGAGAATTAATGGAAAGGTGCTTTTTTTTTTCTCTCTCTTTCTCTTTCTCTTTTTTTTTTTTTTCTTTGCTATGCTTTCTCTAAAACAAGAAAAATAAAGAGGAATCTGTGTTAGGTCTGAAAGTATGTAAAACCAGCTTGTGGCACTTTAAGGGAAAAACATCACTCTAAGAATTATTTTGGCTTGTCAAAAGTGTCAGGGAGAAAAGAGGATACAACCAAGCAAGCAATGGATTTAAACCATGTCGGATTTGGGACAAAAAGATCACTGCCAGAGTTCTTCAAGAAAGGAAATGCTTTGCTGAGTAAATTATTTACTTCCACTCCTGGTTTCCACAAGTAATAAAAGAAATCTGATTCTCACCATCTTCTTGCTGTAGTTCAGAAAAGGGACAAATTATGACAAGGTTTTTACTGTGGGACACCAACAAGGCTTTTGTGGATCAGCACACTCCTCTTCTCTGGATCCAGAGCTAAAGCTGAGGAAATAGGTGGGTCTAATCTGGCATTACCGTTACAGGGCTCAAAGAAGTCAGGCTGATTACTGGCTTCCATCAGCCAGGACCCTGTACCAGAGATTAATGACCCTACAAGAATTTAACCCAGAGAAAGAGTTCAACCAAAGCTCTGCAACTCTAACCTGGTTAGATTGCTGACAATTTTTAGAATACCCATTTGCAGGATCAGACTCCTTAAGCTAGAGCCAGCTGATGGATCAGTTCTTCAATTGGTAAATGCAGTTGTATTAAATTTTTAGAGGACAATTTGATTGCATTTTTCAGAGGGAAAAAGTCCAGCTGGCTTGTTCTGACAGTGTCAAAATGCTTTTTGTATTTATGTTTCAATTTTATTCAATAAGTTAGATATTGTGCATAGTAGGAAACTTTTTTCTAATACATGGCATTATCACAATGAAAAGTTTTTGTTGGTTTTGAGTTATTGGAACTTTTACTGAATGGGAAGCTTCACCATGCTGGCTCTAAGTTTTCATTTAGAGTTGAGAAAAATGACAGAGAAGTCACTATTTCCTAGAGATCAACAATGAACCCATGGATTTTCATCCAGGTCTACCACTGACAATGATTGCAGAGAAACTGGGGACAAAATTGAAAGGGTTTGGGAAAAGTAGGCAACATTCTCAAAGTAATAATATTTATGACATGTTCTTATTAGTATAATAGGTCATTCTGCTCTGTCAGATGCTAGGTTGATAATCTACTGGAAAGTTGCTGCCTACTAAAGTATATCTAGTATATACAGATGTTTTCATCCCTATTGCCTATTTCAGGGTTTATAGCTTGTCCTACTCTCTGAGTAATGCCAACATAAAGCCTCAAAGTGAATTCCTTACTGGAACTCAATTTCAGTACTTTGCCCATCAGTGTTCCTGGTATAGAGTGTGGTGGTGTTCTGCCCTGATGCTGGCATCCAAAAGTTACATGGTTGGGTGTAACTCAGACAAAGCCTCCTTGTCACAGGAGATAGATGGGCTAAAAGGATCTACCAAAGGTAGACATTTACCACTGACTTCCATTTCATCAGGAAGATTAAGGTAAATAAACAACAATCTGTGATAAAAACAACCTCTGGAGTGTATTGTGTTTTTTGAGGAAAGTACAAACAGCTTTTAAGCAAATCCAGAACTGTTTTCAGGGCGATGTTTGGCTGAAGGCTCCTGAACAATGTCACTGGGTGTCACCCTGAAGATAGGTTTTACCTGGGTACACAGCAAAGTTCCTGCTCTAAGGAAGGAAACTATGTAGATTTACAAAAGACTGGCATTTTGTACACCAGAACCATGCCATCACTTACAGGCTGTTACCATAAAGAACTGGATTTATTATTTGAGAGACAAAAATGCTACCTACTGGACTTGGTTTCCTTAAGTCTATAAACTAGATTCACAGACTTCAAAGCTCTGGGTTCAGCACTTGTACATTTTTTACTAGATAAAACATGAAGACAGAGCTCCAGCCTTCCACTGAGTCAGAGATTTTCCTGAAAAAGATTTACATGACGACAGACTGCTTGCACATATCCACCACGGATGGATTTCTTGTGCTTTCTATGTTGCTGTTACTCATAGAGTACTTTACACTCACAGAGTACTCATAGAGTACTTTTAGTTTTGATGCAAAGACAGTTTTGGATTTGTTCATGTACAACCTACAGCTTAATCACAACTTACAACTTTCAATACTCAAAGGAGGCTTATAAGAAAGATGGGCACAAACTTTTTATCAGAGCCAACAGGCTCTTGCCCCCACTAGGGCAAGAGATAATGGTTTTAACCTAAAAGAGGGACGGTTCAGACTAGATATAAGGAAGACTTTTTTTACAATAAGGATAGTAAAACAGTAGCACAGGTTACCTAGAGAGGCTGTAGAAGTCCCATCCCTGGAAACACTGGGTCAGGCTGGACTGGGCTCTGAGTAACCTGGTCTAGTTGAAGATGTCCCTGCTCATTGCAGGAGGGTTGGAGATAGACAACCTCTGAAGGTCCCTTGACTTCAAACCATTCTATGATTCAATGAATTTATCTGTATCTTGCTTTTTACCTATTTATATCATTGCACCTCAAAACACCTAGCTAAGAATATAATAGCTTTTGAAGTAACAGAAACATAAAAACCACAGTGACATGATCACCACCACCCAGCAGGAACTGGCCGAGTCTGGGTACAGGCAGGCCTGTGTGCAGTTTTCCAAGCAATGCTTGGATTCCAGTATTTATCTGACTGCTATTTGGGGATTTTCATAAAAATCATGAAAATAATAACAAATAGCAGAGGGTGGAACATGAGATGAAGGCTGCCAGAGGTGGTCAGAATTGACCTGTATGATTCCTGTGGGACAGCAGTTAAAAGGGGCTGAATGTCGGGTGATGAACTTTCTCTCAAATATATTTGCCATGTGAGCATCTAACATGGCCTTGCCCTCAGTGCATATCTTGCAGCTCTATTTCTAGCTATGATTTGCAGGCAGTCCATTTTTTGCTCATGTAAGAACTGCAGAATGATTAACATTTCCAAGTGCTCATCACATCAAGAAGAAACAAATGCACATTTATATTTGTCTTGCTTCGTATTTCTGGATAAATTCCTAGGGACCCTCCTCTCTAACATACAGCTGCAGGTATACACAGGAACCTGGCACAAGAAGGATTTCCTAAAGAAGGTATGCTGTAGCATGCTGTGGCAATGAGTGTGTCCCAACAACATTCAGTGACAGAGATGCTTGGGAAAATGAGGGACAGCAACCAAACAGCATTTAGGGACTTTGAGAAATGTTTGCACTGAACAGATGCTGCTAAGCAGGAGATACTCCCCAGGAATACAGGAGTCCATAGACAACAGGTCATATTTCACATAAGAAATTATTTTCAGCCTTCCTCCAGCCTTGTCAAAGCAAGAAGGAATAGAGAGGATGGAATTACACATGACCCCAATAATGTTTGATCTTGGCTGGGGAAACCATGGTGAGCAGTAATCAGGGCTGATGTCAGAAGGCCCTCTGTGAGCTCCAGGGACAGGATTTGCAGGGGGCAGAGCTGCAGCTCACGGCATTGCAGAGGCTCCAGACAGCTCCCACCAGCCCATCCTGCTCCAAGTGCTCTCCAGCTCTGTTCAGATTATTTCCTTGTGCTGTTTAATTACAAGATCTTTCTAGCTCCTTACACACTCCCACACTGCGGATTCATTATCTAAGCCCTCTCTTTACCCAAATTCTCAGCTCTGAGTGGTCCCACGCAAAGCACACAGTAAACATTTGCAATTGCACCAGAGCTCTTTTTATACTCAAGCCAACAAGCAACCTGTATAAAAAGCCACACAAAATCTAATTATAACTGGGAAATTGTGAAATAGGTGTAGCATGAAGAGAAAGGAAAGGAACTGATTTTTAAAGTATATTAGCAGGGAGAAACACCAAACAAGGAACTCTCCACAGCAGTGACATTTGGAGCCTAAATCAAGAAGACACCAACAAAGAGGTAACAGATCTTGGTGTTCCTGTGATTGCTGAGGCTGCTATTAGGACTCCTGCCATTCAGCAAAGCAACTGCTGTTGTCTTTGGGAGCACCAAGTCAGGATCTGCTTCAGTGGCTGTAATTTAATAGTAAAGGCATCAGAGGTTGAAAATGGGAAACTGGCAGGCATGCCTGGGAGAAGAGGGTTTTTTGTGTGCAAATTATGAAACCTTCAAATGCCTTCTGCCACTCTGCTTCTCCCAGTCATTTTTTTCCAGGAAATGTACAGCCTCAGCACATCAAAAATGAGAAGCATGCATAACCAGCCACTGTTAAAATCACAGAGGTTTATACTGAAGGGCAAAGTCAGAAATTTGAGAAAAATTAGAGATCCCAAGGAAGCAGAGCCCTTCTTTCTGCCCTCTTCATGGATGCTCCTCTTGAACTGGGCTCTGGACCACAGGCAGTGGACTCACATGCTTCATCACACATTTAGGCAGCGAACTTCAGGCTCCAGGGCAGTTTGGTGAAACTCATGGCTTCATATCCAGGGCTCACAGAGGGGCTGTGGCTCAGGTGAGTCACAGCTTGTTTGCATTCCCTGAGCCCTTGGCAAGCATGAGCCAGCACAGCTCAGCTCCACCAGCAAAGCGTTGGGCTGTGCAGAGCTGGGGCAAAGGCTGGAGCACCTGTGAGTGACTTAACCAGACTGAGCACTGTCCACACCATCAAGAGCCAGGACAGCCATGCTGGCTCCAAAGGAGCCAGCACTGCTCTGGATGCTTTATAAGTCACTACTAAACATCACATGGACAGCAGCATCGATCTCTTCTACACATCTCCTAATTCACATATGAAATTGGCATTATTGGCATATTTTTTTATTGGGCCTTTTTCCTTGGTGACCCAGGAAATTGGATATAATTTTCATTTGCCAGTGGACTCTGCATCACCCACAGACATGTGGCAGCTTGGCTGGTCTCTAAGCCCACAGCAAAGGCCAGTGCAATGAACTTTTCCTGGTTCCAGGGAATGCCACCCTCTTCCCCTCTTCCAGTTCTCATTTAAATAAAAGCTCTGACAAGTCAAGAAAGCACTAGTGCTGCTGAGCCTTCCCAGACCTCTTTTGTCAGGCTGACAGTCATGATGCAATTGATAAATTTTCAAAAAGACAGTGTATCTGGTGTTTCACGTATTAGGATGATGTGTTTTGCTAGTTGAGAACTAAGATGAAACCTCAGCACTTAAGTCTGACACCCAGGGCAGTTTTAAGCACTGACTTGAATGCAGGATGTGGCTATAGCTCAGACAGGTCATGGTGGTGAGTTTCCCCATAAAGATGGAAGACAAAATTCTCCACTCCAGTGAACAACCACAAGAATACATAAATAGAGTTGCTGCTGCTGAATTTTGCTGTGATAGAGTGAAATCCTTACAATAAAGATGGAGAAAGGGAGAGGCTTTAGTGCCCATGCCAGGGGGCAGGACTGGGGCCAGGCTAGTTTCCAGCTGTTTTGGCCAGGGCCTTGAGCAGAAAGCCTAGCTGAAGGATAGGAATGATATCTCCAGCCAAAACTTCTTTATTTCCCATTAACAACCTGCATAAAAAAATCTTTTTTAAAAAACTCACATTTTCCAAAGAACCTGGTTTTCACTAAAAAAAAATCTAAAATTGGGTCTGTGACTGATACTACTATGCATACAAAAAAATACAAATACATTCCTCCTTTCTCCCAGTTCTCTTCCTGTGCGACCCATGGAGATGAGGCAGGGTTCTGCAGATGGAACCTGCTGTTCAGTTTATAGAACCTCTAAAATAAAAAGAAATTACATTCTGGAAGGGCTCTTTAGCACAGGGGTGCCTATGGCTGATGCTGAATCATACTCTGCTGAGCTTTAGGGAAAAGAAAAGAAAACACAAGTGACTTTGAGCACCACTGCAACTGTAACTGATATTCTACTTGAATTAAACATTTCATTTACTCTGTCACAGTGACTGTGACCTTTTCAACTACAGTTTGGCTCTAAATGTCTGATGTTCTTCACGTCACATGCATGAGACTCAACAGACTTGTTCTGTCAAAGAACAAAAATAGCTCTGTGGGTATTTTGTCTCCCTGTTTCACAGAGAGATAACAGTGAATGCAATAAAAAGTAATGGTGTGGAAGAGATCATGCTGCTGCTTTCCAAGGGTCATGTATATATGGCTGACGAGGAGCCTTGGCACTTCGCCTGTCTATTGAATTAAAAAACAGTGATGGGCAGCAGCCACTGTGCAACCTGAAAACGTGCGGCACAGGTCCCGTGTCATCAGAGTCAACGTGACCTCGGCAGAAAATTCAGGTTATACTCCTAGGGATGAACTTTCAGAATAAATGTGCTCTGAGTTGGGTGAACTTTGGTTTTCTTCATTGCTTAGGGTCTACACATGGATTGAAATGATTTTATGGGGACAATGGCCCATCTGTCCCCCCACTCCCAGCGACACACAGCCCCTTATCAGAAGGATGCAGTGCCAGAGCTTGAAGGGAGTTTCAAGTAGTTTGCCCACACTCTGTGTAGCTGGTGATTTTGCCTCCTCTCAGAAAACGGAGGTATCTGCCTCCAGAAAAGAGAAATAGCACAATATTTTAAAATATCTCTGCATTAGTGAGCCCCAGTACTTATTTGGTTGGAACAGTATCAAAACCCAATTTCATATTGTACTTTTCTTATTTTTCAGATTAAGTCCTTTTCAAAGCACCTTAAAGAGAGAAGTAACGTCCCTCTCTGGATGCCAGAAGTCCCCGCAGCACAGGGAGATGTGACACCAGGTGCTTCAGCAAGACACACATAGCCTGGAGCACCTGAGGAAACAAACCTGGTAGCTGTAAGAAAGTGCAGAGAAGCAGTAACTGGCTGGTTTCTTTGGGATGCCACAGAGTCACCTCTGGTTACCTGTGTCACTGTCTTTATCACACACAGGAAAAGGCACAGCTGAATGCAGCTGGATGGCTTGGGCTGGAACTGAACACAGGCAAGGAGATAATCACAGAATCACAGATTCAGCTAGGTTGGAAAAGGCCTTTGAGATGATCAAGTCCAACCTATGACTGAACACCACCTTGCCAACCATGACACTAAGTCCTACATCCAGTCTTAAACACTTCCAGGGACCATGACTCTACCACCTCCCTGGGCAACCCATTCCAATGCCCAATTACCCTTTCTGTGAAGAAATTCCTTCTAATGTCCAATATAAACCTCTCCTGGCACAGCTTAAGACCGTGTCCCCTTGTCGTATTGCTGATTGCCTGGGAGAAGAGACTGACCCTCACCTGGCTGCAACCTCCTTTCAAGGAGTTGTAGAGAACAGTAAGGTCACCCCTGAGCCTTCTCCAGCAAAACAACCCCAGCTCCCTCAGCCACTCGTCATAGGATTTGTGTTCCAGACCCTTCACCGAGTCTGGACACTCTCCTGCACCTCAACACCCTTCCTAAATTAAGGGGCCCAGAACTGAATGCAGTCCTCAAGGTGTGGCTGCACCAGTGCTAAGTGCAGGGGAAGAATCACTTCCCTAGTCCTGCTGGCCACACTATTCCTGATACAGGCCAGGAAAACGTGGAGGCAGAAATGGCTGAAGGACAATGAAAAAGGACAGTACAATCTCTTTTAGTAGCTCTGCTGGCTTTAAGTGCTTGTTGAACTATAGCATGATTTTAACACACAGAAATACACCAGAGATCAGCCACTGTTCAGAAATGAATGGCCAGAGAGTGTGCACAGACCAGTGTCAGGTGTATATGGAGCCATGTAATCAGCAACAGAAAAGTATTGTCAGGTTCTCTGCAACATTGTGAAATCCCAGCTTGACACAGGAGAAAATATTGCTTCTGGCAAGGGTCCACTCACTTTTCCAGCCAAGGGCTGCTTCAATGTTTGCAAAATGAACCAACTGGAGAATACTACAGGAAGAAGAAGAGTCAGGAAACAGAAATGATTGGATGTGATATGCACAGCCAGTTCAGTCTTTGATGATGCAGATGCATCATCCCATGGATGTTCACTGAATGTCAAAAGGCTTGGCTATAATAGTCATAACACTCTGTGCTTGTGTGGATAAGCTGGAAAGATGAGTAACTGATGGGAATACTGCACTGAGACCTCTCAGAGGAAAACAGGTAGGACTCCAAAGCAACCAAGAGGCTGGGAAGGTGGGAGTCAGCCTTTCCCTGCAGCACTGATGGGGAGAGCCAGAGGTCTCTGGACAGACATCAAAATCCAGCCCATTAGAGATCCACTGAGGAGACCAGAGAAACCACCAGAGGAGGTAGACTAAGCTGCATTATAATATAGGCCATAATATTTAGGTCCATACTCTAAAAATAAGAGAAAAAGAAACTGAGGAAACTCAGGTCTGGAGAACTCACAGTCATATAGCAGATTTGCATTAATGAGTACAAACAGGATCCAGTCAATCTTACTAGGCTCCAGCCAGTACTTTGACAGACTAGTCTTTTTTAGTGGATTTCATGGACTCGTCCTTTGAAGCAAGAACACAAATTCCTCATCACACATGGCAGGGGGAAGGAGTTTCACAGGTTTCCAAAGGGAGATTCAATCTGCCTAACAGATGTACCTAAATTCATAATCCATTTGGCTAATTGCTCATAACTGACACAAAAACTCACAGCTACCATGGCTGTTGGCTCCAGAACTAAGGCTTGCACCAACTCTGACAGTGATCTGGGGATGGAAACCAGCAACACATAACACCACAAAGGTGATGTCTGACGGCCAAGACAAGATCCATCAGTGGTCAGTTCTGCTTTCTCACATTTTCTTGTGTTAGCAGAGTTCAGGGAGGATGCCCACACACAGTTAATTCACCTCTTATACTCTGACTGCAAAAACTATCTGTGCTGCAGGTGAATAATGCTTTATATTAAAGCACAGAGTATGAGTCGAGAGCCAGGCTTACCTCCCACACACATATCTTGTAATATCAATATATGTGACTCACCCTTCAGCTGCTCCTGTAAGAAACCAAGCAATATTTCATAAAAACCTATCCAGAGACTTATTTGTCTTCAGAAAAAAAAAATTCTAAGCCATGCGTCCTTCCTTTTTTTTTTTTTAATTCAAGCTTTATCTCGGAGTAATGAGTTCTGCCCAAAGCTTTCTGCACACTCCTAAATGCCATAGGTATGGGAACACTTATTCTTTGTACTGCCCTATCCAATTCCTTTCTTTATTTGCAGAATCAGTTTTCTGTTAGGAAATACAAGGATAGTTAACCATATCCATTACCCTTCTTCTCTGCTTTGCAGACTTTCCATACTTATTCTTGTCTCTTTACAACTTATTCCTCTGCACCAAGAAGCACAGATGATTCTATATCCTGTTTGTAGCTCTTACTGGTCTCCTGTTGTTTTCCAGTATTGTGAGCATTTCTTTCCCAAGAAAGAAAAAATTAATTGGTTTGTTTTTTGTGGTTTTTTTTTGTTTGTTTGTTTGTTTTTTTACTTTACCACCATTAATATAAAAACTGACAGGAACTTCTTTACGGACTGTAAAATCAACATGCTTGTAGATGTGCAGTCAGAACTTGCAATGGTTAGTTATAAGGTGATTGTCCATAGCAACTGTCAGTTTGTTCCAGAGCCCAGTTATTAGGCAAGCAGACTGTTTATTTTGTGCATATTTGCAGCATTTTGTTAGGTTTTGCCAGTAGATAATTGCTGCTGATTAGTACTCTCTTATCTTCTCTAAGGAAAGATCCATGTGTGGGCCACTTGCCACAGATACATTGATTGCCATAAAAAATCTCAGCATGGGTTTCAGTTACTTATCACTGTTTTCCCATATTTAGAGGATAGGACATAGCTTTCGACAAATGAGGGCTCTCTTACAGCTAAAAGATAATTCAGTATTTTTCCAGTTCTATTTAAGTTATTTAGTCCTACTGCATATGTCAATTATGCTCTCAAATTTTAGACTTTGTCATCACAATTAGCCTTTTGCCTGGCACTTTGCAGAACTGCAGGGGAACAAGATCCCTGCTCTAAAGAAGCTTACAGTCCAAGGGCTACAATGGGAGCAACCAAACAGAGTGACACTGGCAAGCAGAGCAGAGTGATGGGTGTGTGAAAGGCTGCATGATGCTCTGAATGGAGAGAGTGAGTGCTTCCAACGCCAGCACCAGTTTGCCTGTCTGACTGGGCTGCCGACCTGTGCTGGTGCTGTTAGACTGACGGGGAGATGTCCTGCCTCGCTCAGTGAGTGCTGTAGCAGCAGACGTGTCACGGAAACATGAGCCAGCTGCTTGGTGGTGTGTGAAATGCACAGCCTCCCTCCTTAAACCAAAAGAAGCTTAATGGCCTAAACCACTGGGTGAAGGTTTTCAAGTCAATCCCAAGCACAAATACAGGCTGGACAGAGAATGGATTGAGAGCAGCCCTGAGGAAAAAGACTTGGGGTGCTGGTTGATGAGAAGCTTGACATGACCCAGCAATGTGTGCTTGCAATCCAGAAAGCCAAAGGTGTCCTGGGCTCCATCAAAAGCAGAGTGGTCAGAAGGTCGAGTGAGGGGATTCTCTCCTCTGCTCTGTTCTCATGACACCCCACCTGGAGTGCTGCATCCAGCTCTGGGGTCCTAAGAGGACATGAACCTGTTGGAGTGAGTACAGATTAGGGCCATGAGAATTATCAGAGAGATGGAGCACCTCTCCTGTGAAGACAGATTGAGAGAGTTGGGGTTGCTCAGCCTGGAGAAGAGAAGGCTCCAGGATGAGCCTACAGCAGCCTCCTGGTGCCTAAAGGGACCTACAAAAAAAGCCAGAAAGGAACTTTTGACAAGGGTGTGTAGTGATAGGACAAGGGGTGACAGCTTCAAACTGATAGAGGGTAGGTTTAGATTTGATAGAGGGTAGGTTTAGATTAGATACAAGGAAGACATTCTTTTTTACAGGAGTGGAAAGCCAGTTGAACAGATTGTACAGAGGAATTGTTGATGCCACATCCCTGGAAGTGTTCAAGGCCAGCTGGGATGGGGCTTTGAGCAACTTGGTGGGGTGTAAGGCATTCTTGCCCATGGCAGCAGGATGGAATGAAGTGATCCCTAAAGTCCCTTCCCACCAAACCGTTTTGTGACTCTATGAAGTCAGGGAATTTTGGCACCTGAGGCATTGCTCGGGTTACTGAAAATGCTCAGAGAAGCAAAGCACCCCTCACAATACTGCCAGGGCCCTGCACGGCTCAGGTTTGGCTGAAGAAGACCCCTTTCCTTTCCATCACCCTTTCGCTCCGCTCCACCGTGCCCTCGCTCTCTGAGCAGCTGCCCCGTGACTGGGAAACGGAGCCAGCCACAAGCACATCCAGGTCTGGAGGGGGAAGCGAGCAAAGGAGGCCGTAAGTGCGGGAATCTGCCGTCACTTTCCCCCGGAGGCCGGGCTGTGCCGGGAGCCCGGCCCGGTTCCTCTCGGCGACACGAGGTGGCAGCAGCCGCTCGCGTTTGGCAGCGCCGGGCTCTTCCCTGCGGCGGGCCCGCCACTGTCATTTGTTTGGTAAAGGTGTTCTCCACCTCATTTTACAGCCATTTTGTGAAAATCAATGTTCCGATAAAGAGGGGAAAAACAGGCCTTTTTCTCTCGGCTTTTTTTCACTCTGCTTAACTTGTCTGTGCGCTGGGAACAGAACCGGGTCATATTCCGAGCTCGCTTAGAGCTCTGCTCAAGCCAGACGTGTCACTTGAACGTGACATAGTCAGACAGCAAATTAAAATCCCACTCGGGAAAGCTGTTCAGCTTCAGACCGCAGCTCTCAGGAGCTTGCTGCTTGCAAAGCCACGTGCAAGGTAAATGTGACTGGAAGTCAAGGATGTGTTCCTGCCGTGAGCGCGCAGGGAGCATCGCTGCTAGCAGGGAAAGCAGCAAGGAAGCTGCGCTGCAGAAGCTCATCTTACACCAGTGTCACCTTGCCTGTGCCTGCTGGGGAGGCACGGCTGGTTTAATCTTTTGATTTAAATTCTGCTCTTCTAATACTTCTCATTTAATTGCTGTGTCAGAGAAGACCCACATCCATTGACTGCAGTGGAATCCGGCCCGTGTTTTTATACCACTGTTCAATTGCAATATTGCATTTCATTGAGGAACTCCTTTGTAATTGGAAGGGCATGTGAAAATATATTGTATTATACAGCTACTTCCAGCACAAACCGCTCAACTTGTCTTGGAGAGTTTGAATAAATCTTTAGATCAAGTTCACCTCCTGAATGACCCATAGATCAGTGCTGAGCTCTGCTGTGGTATTCAATTATTTATTCATTATGTTTTCCTCATTCTCATGACAAAAAGAAAGATTTAAAGAGTCATTATAGTGTTTATGGAAGTGTTAACCAATTAAAAGCTCAAGGTTGCATGCTATTTCTTCTGAACAACAAAGTAAAAAAAAATCAGGAGAATGATTGATACAGTTAATATATTTATTGGCATTAGTACATTCTCTTTTATTGCTAGGATCAGGGTGACATCATTCATCATAAAGACAGCATAATTGTCTCTGAATGTTATAAAAGGTGAAATTCATTCTCCTGGAAATTAAAGAGAACATTGCAAAGCTTCAGTAAAAAAAAAAAAAAAAAAAGGACTGAATGATACAGATGATAAAATGTACTGGCTTTAAATTTCTGTCCATAAACGTGGAATAAAGCTACTGAGAATTAGTCTGAGATGAAGATTGTAACGCAATAACTTGAAATTAGTTTAGGCATTCCTCTAATCTCATTTTTCATGGGGTAGGACTATTCATCATAAAATCTGTTTTCCTTCATTGGCAGTATTTCAGCTGTCTACTCACTGAACGAAAACAGTAAAGGAGTGAAGACACCAAATGAAATATATTTTATTTGTTCTGGCAGAATTATCTCAGTCTCAGCAAAGGAAAGTAGACACAGCAGCATCTTCTACCTGGTCTTTGCTCCCCACATCAGAACTACTCTGATCCCTTACTCCCCTTCTTCATATGCAAGTTTGGCTTTAGGAACAGGCCTTGACCTGATTAAGTGCCTCTCTCATAGGATTTTAACTTTGCTTAGATTTTGCTTTTATCTCCCTGTGTAATGTCTTATCTACAAAGAGACTCCAAAGACCTCTGTTCTACTCCTTTGAAGATCAACTCTGCCACTCTTGCCTATATCAAATAATTCTCATCCTGTGAGTCTGGATTGGGTCCTCTTCTAGTTCAATGCTGCCTAAGAAATAAATGAGATGCAAAAAGAGAGAGGACACAAGAAAAAAAGGCTGAAGGTTCTTACTCAGGACTCTACAGGCTCCACAAAAGCTACATGTTCCTCCTGTCTGAGCAAACCTGTCCAGACCTGCCTCGTGCTTACACCATGTTTGCTGTGGGAGTGTCATCCAGACAAGTTACCCGTGGGAAGGGAAACTCCCACTGCAAGATGGCCTTTCCATTGCAAGATAGCATTTCTTGTTGTAAATCAAGGTGGACATCCCTGGTGATGTCCCTCAGAACTAGCCTTCTGAATTATGCAGTAGCTGTACATGCCTGGTTTAATCCAAGTATGTTTAAAATTAGCCTTTAATCTTCTGCAAGCCCCGATGTTCCGAAAAATGAAATTGTCAGTGCAAACCAGACGAACTAAGCAGTATTAATTAACACCAGGAGTAAATCACAAAGGATTCTCTTTGATCATTACTTGAAGACATTTTGTGCTTACCTTTAATTTCCTCTCCTGATTTGAAATAGCAAGTTCAGGTTATTGCTCTTTGTTAGAATAATAATTAAAACAATATAGTCCCTGCATATACATTGTTTAGCTAAAGGACACTAATTATGTGCATAGGTTAAGAGACTAATTGAAGTTAAACCTGCAAGGGAGCAGCCCTTAGATTATTCAGGGTGCAAAAATTTCTATTAAACATGGCAGTGTCAACCCAAATATGGACTCTTAATTGTTTTCTCTTTCTTCAAAAGAATCCTCAAGTCTGCTTCTGAGTTCTCCTCTCAAAAGGTACAGCTTTTTAAACACCTCTGGAAGGGTTTCTCTGCCCTGTAGATGTTCAGGAAGTCACAAAAAATGTTCACACTACAGGGACTTTGAGTTGATGTTCACTGCCGGGTGCCCTGATGGAACCAACCAGACAAAGGAGACAGGGACATGGCCCCATGATGTATCCAGCCCCTGAACTAGAAATGGCAATCAGGAATGGGATGCCACTGGCATTTCCCTCAGGAAATTCCCTTCATTGAGTACTCTTGGGACTTGAAGTGGGGCCACGCAGGCCAGCTGCATTGCACAGTCCCCCAACACTGAGCAGATAGGGTGTCTCACCTGAGCTCCAAGCCTGCTCCTGGGTTTATCTTTACATGAAAGTGAGAAGTGTAAGAGGAATATCATTGTGGATGCATGGAGAAGGCCACAACATTTTACCCTTTTATGTTAAAAGTAAACAAAGTAGACAGCCTGCCAAGAAAGCCAGAGGCAACTAATCTGGAGTGAGCAAAAAGGAACCCTCACTGTGTCTACCCTAAACTATGGCTAAAATTTTGAGATACAGAGAAAAAGCCCAGAGCAGTCTCAAAAAAATAAGCTAATCTGGGGTCAAGGCTTTCCCCTTCTGAGAAATCTGGTGTAATTCCATTACCCAGTGCAGCTATTCCAGGTTTTAGCACATACAGTCCCTGACTAAACATGGACTCTGCAGCTGTCCTTGGCAGGATAATGATTACAAGAGATAATCTTCATGTTTCAAGAAGCATTGCTGACAGAACTCAGGAAGAAATGCCTTCTCTCTTTCACACTAGCAAGAGTATTTCATAGCTATCCAGATGCATTATGAGAACTTTATGTCTTTCTCTGAAACAAATGGTGGAAAGCATTGTCAGAGAAAGCACAGATGGATTGTGTTTCTCCCTGCCATGTATCACTATGGTTAGATGAAGATTAAATTTCTCTTTTGTATTTAGGCAATCTTGCCTTTATTTTCTTACTAATAGCAGCTGGAGGAAAAACACTATAAATCTGTTTATTATGCATTCACCACATGACTACTCGGTACTTCTTACATGCAGCTCTAGTTCTGCTGTTGTTTAAATCAAGCATTGAGCTCAGTGTTAGTTAACAAAGTCAGGATCTGTTTGATGGTTCTCCCCCTACTCCATTGGCGATCACATCACAGGAGCACAGGGCAGGAGGAGACAAGGTTACAAATACTGGCACTGTTTCATATTGGCTATTTTATTGCCTCTGTGTCTGTGCTCAGATCTTTGCTAACTCCTGAAGATTTACATCCCAATCCATCCAAATCACTGTGCAGGGCTAGGTTAACCTTGCCAAAGCTGTATCCTTCAGTGCTGAATTTAAAGCTAGAAAAATTGAGTTTCATCTTAGAGAGCTTAGCGATTTCTTTTCCAAATCTACCACTTCCAAGAGCAACACAGCAAAGTTTCCTCCTCTAGACATTACCAAGAGGAATATGGACAAATGAAGTGAACTCAGCCATTAAAAGCACTGTGGCTTCACTCAGAGAAGAAGGATATTTAAGTCATGCAGAACAGAGGAGCTCAGGTACAGGTTCATTGCATCTGACACCGAAATGATTATGTTGTTTCTGTTGAAAGTCAAAAACAACGTAGTTGGTAAGCACTCTGTGTTTGCTGCTAGGCAGAAGATATATACCCTTAGTAGTTTTCATTATAAATAATTTATTATCCACCATTTCAAGCCACATGCCAGCTGCTGATTATTCAAGTTCTGTAATTGTCTCAGTTCCTTGACATTAAGGAACCAGCCATTAATTATCAAATAACAATATCCACTTAATAACCATTTATTACCAAAGAGATAGATTAATGACAATTTCAGGAAACTTCTCTTCGGGAAAGTCCTAAGGAGTGCTACACCATGTGTTCCCGTTTGGCCAAATTTAGAGATATATCCTCTGAGAGAAGGCAGGTCACCACCCCTCCCCCATCAGGTTTGGGAAAAATAAATTTTCCTCGAAGGAAAGTGAAGGACATAAAAACTATTCATTTAACAAACACACGGGAAAAGGAAAATAATACTAAATAATAAAATCTTTCGCTGTGGAGGAAAAACCTGGGAAAGTGTTAGAGTCCTCCCTTTGGTCTCCTTGGAGCTGGGGCTTGGCCCAGGGCCAGGCCCTCTGTGCTTGGTGGAAAATCCTCTGATGCTGAAGCAGTCCAGTAGAAAAGGGAGAAAATCCGAAATTCCAGGGAAGGAAAAAAAAAAGTTCAACTCTCAGTCTCTCTCCGGAGAAAAAGAAACTGAACAACTGGCCAGAAGCTGACTGGAAAGCAGCAATCCGGGTGCTTCCTCCCTCCCCTGCCGCAGTTGAAAAAAAGTCGCTATCTGTGTGTGACCTTGAACAAGCTGCAAACTGCTTTGAGAAAGTTTTGCTCAGTTTTTTCCTTCCCCCTCTCAGGCTCAGTTTAGAGGCACAGAAAAGGCACAAAAATTAATTTCTGGGCATAGGCAGCGATATGGGATACACATCATAATGTCACCCCAAGACACCATGGGATGCAAGTGTTTAAAAATTTAGGTGCTTGTGACAATGGCTATTAAGTTCTGTCTGTGTGTGTCTGCAGACAGTGCTCAGCAGTGTAATGAGGTGACATCTCTGTCAAGAGCCTCTAGGTGTTGCCACAGCACCAAAAAAAGGACCTAGTGCTGCATTTGTTTCATTGTTGGAAAGAGACAGTAATCAAGTAAACTGCTGTTCTAGCAGGGTTTTAAATAAATACTGAGAAGTAGCATTTTTCCTTTGCAGTTCTTTGGTCAACAGTTTAATTGCAATAATTTCTCAAAAAAAAAAAAAAAAACCATGTATCAACATCCCTTCTGAAAGGAGAGATCTCTTAAATACATGGTATACGGAAATGTTAGTGTATTTTTTTTAAATATAAAAAGGTTAAAAAACAAGGTTAACATTCAACTTCAATTTGAAGCTATTCTGCTTTATTTCCTCACCTACCAAATCTCGCTGGAACACAGAGACATGGTCTTCTCTAATGCTTGCAAAGAAATCTCCCTCTCTCCCCCATAATTTCAAAAAATGATCAGATACAAGGACTGAAAGCTGATGGAAATAATTGCATTCTAGAAATGTAGGCAGGTTTAATGCAGCTCTTTGTTTAAAAACATTTTCCTGTGTTGATTTTTTTGCAGACCAAAGACTTAAAAAAAACCAATCTTGCCCAGCAGCAGCTCCCAAGAATTTTATTTCAGTGCCCCATCCCTCAGATGGGATAAAGCAGCACAGTTTCAAAAAATCCTGATTTACACTGAGGACTGGGTCTGAAAGCACTGCTCAGCATTTGGATGCAGCTGTCCTCCAGACCCAGGGGTGCAGTACCCATCTCTGTGATCTCTGGTAAGACTTTGTCCCCAGTATCTCAGAGATAAGCAGACAAAATCTGTAGAAATTGGTTTTGTATTAAAAAACCCAACCTCATTTACATATACATCAGTCACAACTATAACTGCAGCAGCAAGTCTTCAGAGATGCTGAGTCTGGGTGACTTACATCGTGCCAGCATCAGTTTCCAGCCTGAACACAGTGTCACCTCACTGTGCTCTGAGCCAGCACTGTCACTTCCAGAGTGATGTCCCAGAAGGAGCCAGAAGTTTCATGTGGGAAAGGGCAGCTGCCACGACAGCACTGTCATTATTTATGGTTTGGCAAGGGGTAGAGGGGTGCCTTGTTTCTAATTGGAACTAGTCTATCTTCTGGTAATGCCCCTCTCTATGAGATTTAAGAGTCTTTTCAAGCCTGCTGAGAGGACGGCTGTAAATTTGGCCTCAAACAGGAATGAACTTCAGCAGGGACTGGTGTGCCTGCCTGGATAGCAACTTAAATTCTTCCTCTGCATCAGAGAGCCTCTGTTTGAAGAGAGAGGAGGAGTTTGATCAGCTGCTAAGGCCAGAATTCGGCAGGGAAAAGCTTGGCAGGACAGAAAACTTAATTCAGGATATTTACTTATGAGAAAGATACTTGGGTCTCTTATGTCTACTAATACAAAGAATATCATTGTTAGATGAAATTATTCTTATATTTATAAAAATACCCAAAACTTCTCCCACCTTTCACTTAGAAAAACCTGTTATAACTCCTCACTTATTTTAATCAGCCTAACCACAATGCATCCACGCAGAAGATAAATGCTGTTATTATTTAAAATTCCTAGCACCATCTTCCAAAAATGCTGACAAGTCGCTAATCCCAAGAAAACGTGTGGTAGTTAATTAAGAGTAAAACGTGCAGAAGTTATCCAGTAGATTGCAATTGGCATCCACAGCTTCTCTGGGCAACATGTTCCAGTGTCTCACCACCCTCACAGTAAATAATTTCTTCCTTATACCTAATCTAAACTTTCTGTTTAAAGCCATTGCCCCTTGTCTTATCACTGCATGCCCCTATTAAAAGTAAAAAGTCCTTCTCCAGCTTTTGTGCAGGCCCCTTTAGGCAGTGCAAGGCTGCTATAAGGTCAGCCCAGAGCCTTCTCCTCTCCAGGCTGAACCCCAATTCTCAGCCTGTGTTAACAGGAGAGGTGCTCCAGTCCTCTCATCATCCTCATGACCCTCCACTGGACTTGTTCCAACAGGTCCATATCCTTATTATTTTAAGGGCCGCAGAGCTGGATGCACCACTCCAGGTGGGGCCAAAGTAGCAGAGAATCACTTCCCTTGACCTGCAGGTCATGTTCCTTTTGATGCAGCCCAGGACACCTTTGGCTTTCTGGGCCGCAAGCACACATTGCCAGCTCGTGTTGAGCTTCTTGTCAACCAAACACTTTACCAAGCCTTTCTCCCCAGGGTTGCTTTCAATCCATGCTCCATCCAGCCTGTATTTGTGCTTGGGATTGTCCCAACACAGGTGCAGGACCTTGCACTCAGCCTTGTTGAACATCATGAGGTTTGCACAGGCCCATCTGTCAAGCCTGCCCAGGCCCCTCTGGATGGCATCCTTTCCCTCCAGAGAGTCAACTGCACCACACAGCTCGGTGTCGATGGCAAACTTGCTGAGGGTGCACTGGATCCCACTGTCCATGTCACTGACAAAGATGTCAAACAGCACCAGTCCCAATACCAACCCCTGACAAACGACATTTGTCACTGGTCTCCAGTTAGGACACCTTCTCGATGTAGCAAAGAAGAAAATGAGCAGTGGATGGGAGAACAGTGCACCCATAACATTGTCATTCTTGAATTTCCCTTATAGGGATCCTATCTCCTCTGACAACCATAGCTAGACACGTTCTGGGGTTTTGAAAGGGAAGGAGGTTTTAAGATCCATTAACCAGGACCATAGGGAGTGTCTCATCAAAGTGGCAGCTTGTCATGGTTTTATGTTAGTTCCAACCAATGGAGGCAAGAGCACTACCAAATTGTGCAGACTAGCCCTGCACCTTGCCTGTCTCCTTTTAGTACTGAGATCTTTTTCACACGACAACAGGCCTAGCATGGAAAATGTACATTTTCTGAGACCCATTTTATTCCTTTAAATAAGGTCATTAGAAACAGCAGATGCTATTCATCACACCTGATGTGCTTTGGGGAAGTAAATTTCAATGCACTGTTTGAAGAAAGCGAGGGTAGCATTTATTAACTCAGCTGAACCTCTTCACCCAGAACAAGCTGAATTGCCCAAGATGCCATAAATTTCAGGGAATGGGGAGATAAAGCACTGAAGTTACTGTGTTCCCACTGGATACTGCAATTGAAACTGTGCTTCATTATCCTCTCAGCCATACTCAACAACTTCCCCAGCAAACAGAATCACAGAATATGCTGAGTTGGAGGGGACCCACAAGGACCCCCACCAGGAGTCCAACTCCTGCACAGCACCATCCCCAAGAATCACACCATGTGCCTGAGAGCATTGTCCAAAGGCTTCTTGAGCTGTCAGGCTGGTGCTGTGACTGCTTCCCTGGGGAGCCTGTTCCAGTGCCCAACCACCCTCTGCGTGAAGAACCTTTCTCTAATGTCCAACCTAAACCTCCCCTGACACAATTTCAGGCCATTCCCTCAGGTGCTGTCACTGGTCGCCACAGAGAAGAGATCAGTGCCTGCCCCTCCTCTTCTCCTCGCAAGGAAGTTGTAAACTGCAATGAGGTCTCTCCTCAGTTTCCTCTTTTCTGGACTGAACAAACCAAGTGACCTCAGCTGTTCTTCATATAACTTCCCTTCAAGGCCCTTCACCATTTTTTTTTTGCTCTCCTTTGGATGCTCTCTAATAGTTTAATATCTTTCTTATATTGTGTCACCCAGAACTGCACACAATATTTAAAGTGCAGAGCAGAGAGGGACAATCCCCTCTCTTGCCCAGCTGGTGATGCTGTGCCTGATGCCCCCCAGGTCAGGGTTGGCCCTCCTGGCTGCCAGGGCACTGCTGACTCATGTTCATCTTTCCACTGACCAGGATCCCCAGGTCCCTTTCCACAGTACAGCTTCCCAGCCTCTCACTCCCCAGCCTGTTCATACATCCAGGGTTGCCCCATCCCAGGTACAGAATCCGGCACCTGCCCTTGTTAAACTTCACACACTTGGTGAGTGCCCAGCCCTCTAATTTGTCAAGGTCTCTCTGCAGGGCCTCCCTGCCTTCGAGGGAGTCAACAGCTCTTCTCAGTTTTGTATCATCTGTGAACTTGCTCAGTATCCCTTGCAGCCCTGCATCCAAGTCATTTATGAAGATGTTGAACAGTCTGAGGTGAAGCCCTACAGAACCCCACTAGTGACAGGTTGCCAGTCTGATGTTGCCCCATTCATTATAACCCTTTGTGCCCAACCCATCAGCCAGCTGCTCACACATCACGTGATGTGTTTATCCAGCTGTGTGCTGGACATATTGTCCAGAAGGATCCTATGAGAGGCAGGAATCCAGAAACTTTACTGGAATCCAAAAAGGTTACATCGACTGGCTTCCCTTCATCAACTAGATGGGTTACCTTGACATGAAAGGAAATCAGGTTTGATACCAGGACTTTCCTCTCATGAAGCCCTGCTGGATGTGACCTACAACTGCATTGTTTTCCAGGTGTTTTTTAATATTTCTCAAAATAATCTTCTCCTTAGCTCTACCAGGCACTGAAGTGAAACTGACAGGCCTGTAGTTTCTGGTTTCCTCCTTCTTTCCCTTCTTGAAAATCAGGACAATGTTTGCCAGCTCCAGACAGCTGGGACCTCTCTAGGTTCCAAAGACTGCTCAAAAATCATCAAGAGAGATTCAGTGATGTCTTGTATTTCTAATTATAAGGGGGAAAAGGCAGAGTTTCCATCATATTTATGTTTAGCTCCTTTTCTTGTAGAAAAAAAATTATTTCCAGGTACACTCACAATTTAGATTTAAACAATTTTCATTAGAATATTTAACATGTATTGCTATATAATTATATAGTTGTAAAGTTTTACTTTCCAAATAGTTTATGGGTCCCCTGTAAGGAAGAATATTCTGGTTTCATTATTCAACTTCAAATCAATTTTCCTGGTTTTGTCTAAAAGAACTAACTAGTGTGTTGGAGGAAGAGCATTAATTGGGTAGAGAAAAGGCTTTTTCAGGTACCACAATTTCATCTCTCCATTATTCTATTATTAATCTATTATTTAGGATTTATCTTCCATCAGTGACACTCTCTGGTCTGTGTCACAATAGCACTGTCTTCCCCAAGTGGCTTATGTCCAAAAGATAAAATGCACTTGTTTGGGGGGAGAAAGATTTGTTCTATTTAGATACAGACATATATCTCAGCACAGATCTGGCATTTAAAATGGGTTTTTGTTTGGTGTTATGGAAGACTAACTGAGGCACAAACAACTTTGTGACCTGGAGTTCTAAGGTCTTTCTCCATCAAAATGGACAAAAAGGAGTGACAGCAGCTAGGGAACTGAAGAGGAAGACCGACATATCATTACTTACAAAGAGTATCTGTAGAATAGGAGGCATCCACAGAGAACCGTGCTGCACTGCTGAAATGGAAAAAAGTTGAATATAACAGTGTGTTCAAAGGAAATTAATATTCATGGAGATGAGTTTAGAATGACAGCTGAGAAAGACAGTTTTGGCAGACACATATTAGATAAATTAGAGTAGGATGACGCAAATGTATATGCAATTTTTAAAATTTTCACTCTTCACTTCCACTATTTTTCAGTTAAGCATAATTTTCCCTTACACAATATTTACAATCTCCACTCCAGTTGAACAAGGCTTCCACCAGGCTTACACAAATAGTTTCTGGAAGGCTGAAGGATGTAAGTTCCTGTATGAGAATGTCAGAAATCATGTCCTTCCTACCAGGCTGAATGCTGGACTTTCATCTAACATAAGCTAATACATACTTACCATGACAAAATGACAGAATTTGCCTGGTCTCAGTGAAGAGGCAAGATCTTGCTCTTACCTTGTGGTCATATCTAGAAAAAACTCCTAAAAATGTCTTCATTTCTAAGTAGGAGTTCTGAAATTTAGGAAGCAGAGATGTGTTCACCATGACAGGTGTTCGGTGCACTTGTCACCTTCCTCATGTCCCCAAACATCCACAGGTCTCCTGTGCAATCACTGCTGCTCAGTTCCTGCACGTACTTCTTTTTAAACCTGATGGCACAAAAAACGTTCCTGTATAGCTCTTGAGAAAGAAAAGGCTACAGTAGCTGGAAATCATTACAATTCTGATTTCCAGAGGTTGAAGTCAAAACCTTCCCTGAAATGTAATAACATGTTTTACCTGGACTGAGAACAGAAGCAGAAATAGAGCCATATGCCCATTTGTGCATCATTAGGCCCATTCAATTGAATTAATTTAGAGATAGATGTATGACAGGATGCTGCACATCCAGCTATCAAGGGCAGAGTTGTTGGGTGCCGAGCTGCGGCAGCACAGCTCTCCTCCTGCCCACCTGACGTTGCCCAGCTCTGCTGGCAGCTCCACGCTTGCTGGACCCATCATCCTTGTTCCTTTCGTGAGCTGAAATTGTCTCCCACTGATTTACAGATATGTCCTGCTCTCCACACCATCACCAGGATTTCAGCCTCCAGCTATCCAGCGCTGCCTTCTGCATCTCAGATGGGCTCTTGCCACTCTTTGTGAGCCCCGGTTCCCAATTCTTACTTTTGAGATGTCTGAAATTAAGGTTCTGACTTTGTGTTTTGCTGAAGTCATTCATCTAAACCACTGCATGTTCTTACAGCCCAACAAAGTTGGGAAGATGGCTGTACCATCCATGAGACTGCTCACTGCTTAGCACTGGGAGGGACACCCTGTCCTGTTCCTTCCCAGCTACCGGCTGTTCCAGCTTCCCCTTCTGAGTTTTTCAAACTCTGCTCAATGCTCACAATTTCTTTCACATCCCTGGGCACAGCCAGCTCACAAATATGCAGCACTAAGAAAATTAAATCGAATTTAATAGCTAACTAAATATCACCATGGGCATTTTCTGATTGCATTACACTGGCAGGGGGACAGCTGCTGCCATGTGCCATGTAATCTCCTGCACTGGAATGCAGCAACAACTCTTTGAACAGGCATCAACGACAGATCTAAAACTTGTCTTTACACAGCCTAGATGTCATGGGCTTTTTTTCTGTTTAGATTAATGTAAGAATGAATAAAATCCTCTATCTTCATCTTGCTGATCCTCTCTTTGGATGTGGTAAAGGAGTGGGTCAATATTTTTTAAAAGTAGTGCAAGCTTTTAGAAGTATTGAAAGCCTAAGTGATTTCTGCTTTTAGATGTCTGGTGTTATCTTCAAATTCCTTCCCTCCTTCTGTGCAGAATTTTGGGGCTTTTTTTAACATATGACTTATCCCTCTTGCTGTTATAACATCCATACAGCCTCTTGTTTTTTCACTGTCTCTAATGAACGTAGATTCAGCCTGCAAATAAACCAGTATCTGCAAGGACTCTATACATTAGGAACAGGAGTCCTAGGAGGAGACAGAGAAAGCACTTTAAATAATGAATAAGTTTTAAAAATTAATGCTTTTCATTTGATCATTTGAGCAGATTATCTGAAAAATTCCATTCCGCATCAGTAATGATATGAGATGTGAAGAACTGTCTTTTGTTAACAGATGGACTTGATGATCTGAAAGGTTTTTTCCAACCTAAATGATTCTACGATTCCATGTAAACTCTCACATCTAACAGAGGATCATAAAACTAAAGAGCCACTGACCTGTTGCAGCTTCGTTGCACAGGATGATAAAGTTTTGAATATTCAAAGTAAGACAAAGATCCCAGTCCAGTACATGTCCTATACTTCTGCGCAGCAGGAAAAAAAAATGAAGATGATAAAGAACCTCAGACATTATACAGCACTGGTTGATATCTTACTTGTGAACACAGAGCACACAGGGATTTCAATGTTCTCCTAAGACTAAACATCAACTGCAAATGTGGACTCCCTCCCATGCAGAGCCTGACTGTCTGTTGCCTTATGCAGGAAGAGTTAGGACATCTGGCTCTTGGTCTCACCACTGCTGTCTCAACCCATTGCTTCAACTCCATTACTCAAAGCTCTCCTTCCTGCACGTCTTCATTTTTCATCTCACTCTTCAGTAAAAGCCATTAAGTGAAGAAAGTAAGCCCCAAAGTTCAGAGTGTATCGAAACCTCTGCAAAAAACATAACTGGGTGAGATCAAGAATCATAGATTCATTAAGATTGGAAAAAATGTCCAGGATCACTGAGTCCAATCTTTCACCAAATACCACAATGTCAATTAAATCACAGCACTAAGTGTCACATCCAGTTGTTTCTTGAACACTTCCAGGGATGCTGACTCCACCACTTCCTGGGCAGCTCATTCTAATGCTTGCAACTTTTTCAGCGAAGAAATCCTTCCTGATGTACAGGAAAAGAGCAAAAAGGATGGCACTGGGTTACATGAGGAGCTACTAGGATGCTCTTTGACTAGAAAATCTAAACAATTCAAAACTGGTTTTGCTAGGAAATAAGATATAGGATCAGCCTGAAAAATCCTCATGTACATCCTTACCAGAGCATCCTCACCTGTCTTGAGCATTCCTGAGAATTTTCCCCTGGAAGTCCCTTCTCATGGTATCTCTAATTCATGGGCATGTCAGCTCTTCTCAGACCTTGTCCAACTTCCCTTTATTTTGCTTAGATTAATCTGTGTATGTTCTGTCACTTTTCCAGATTATTAGCCTGTAAGAGAAAGTTTTTGCACATAGCTTCTTCATTTCTTCTTTTCTGCTAGCATTTTTCCAAGGCTTTAATGCCATCTCACACAAGCAATCTCAGAAGCCCTGCTGTTTTCCTGTACTGCATCTTTCCCACTGTTCTATAGTGCTTGCACTTGAAATCTAGATTATCTAGGTTAAGACTCTCCATTTTTTGTGTCAGTATTTCCAACCTAAATCTGGAGAGAGTGGTTCCATGTTCACTGAGCCTGCATGTTTTAGCTCACTGGGTTTTTTTTCAGTCAAGGGCATTGAGACCCATGGTTTCCAGCTAACACTGGTATGCAAAAAACATTATCTCTAGACTAGATGTCATAGAAAAACTCTACACAGGTTTTTATTTCAATATGGTATTTATAGATACATAACCTTCATAAACTCACCAGAACTCAATTTTAACAAACACAGATTTTCCAAAGTGTCATACTGGATATTCAGGGCATGTGTATGGTCTTGTGGTGTCTTTTTGCCCAACTAGCACAAATATTGTTTGCCAAATAGTACCCTGACGTGCAAAGAGAAGCTTAATGGCTACACTGCAGTGGAACACCACAAGGTTGTGCATTCTAACTGCCTTTTATTTAGGAAATAGCACAACGTAATGAACTGTTTGGATTCTGGCCATGACTTCAGTCTCCTGTGTGGTTCTGTCCTCAAAACTCGACACTGGATCTCAGAAACCCATTTTCTCTTTCGATCTTTTCCAAAGACTGGTAACTGTTTTAGGACAGCAGCACTTTCAGGAGCAAATTTTCTGATGTTTGTGGGTGCATAGGGCACAAAGAACTGCACAAGGACCCCCTACACGTTTCATAAAATTGCTGATTATTTACCCATAACTACAAAGATCCATTTTATCTTTCTCCTTTCTCTTTCACTCTTCTCATTCTATGATACATTTTGCATATGTATGTCCTTTCGGCGTGGATATTTTGCAATATGCCTTGCTAAAGCTTCACAAAATGAAAAGCATCTATCCCAACATGGAAGACACATTCTTGCTCTTACAGGGTGCTCAGCTACAGGAACAGCTGTCATGCAATGCTCATCCCTTCTCTGGCTTTCTGTATAGGAGACCTCTTGTCTGAAAGTCAGTCTCTTCTCTTGCCCTCTCCAAGCCTGCAGGGACTAGGGAGATTTCCTTTCTGATGCTGAAATCTCCCTTCCCAGACATTGTATGATGAGAGTTGTGCACTTGAGTCTACAGCATAAAAAAAAAAAAGTACATGCAGTCCTGAAACAAATCTGAGTTATTAATTGAGCCTCATGGTGGCCATGGGAAGCAAGAGGTTATTAGCTTAACTGAGGGATGGGGAAATTGAGGCAGCCTCCCAAGGTCACACTGTGGAAGAGATGGATGAATAATCTAGTATCCCAGACCTGAGCTCTCATTTCCATGCCACTTCTGCCTCTTAAGATATATAATAGGGCAGCATCGGAATTTTGGTGTAGAACTCTATTAATAATCAGTAGTGAAAAATATGGCATATCTAAAAGAGGAAAACTTAATGATTTTCTTTTCAATGTATTTCCTTCTGTTCTGCAGTGTTTGATATTAATTAAAAGAGACCCCTGAGCAGTACAGAACAGCAAAAACCTCAATCAGTCATAGCTGAGAATATGCTAAAACTTGATGTATTAAACTTTCAGGCAGGGCTTTTGGTTTAGGTTGAGGGTGTATTCTGCTTTTTGTTGGCCCAGTTTTAAAATTCACATTTTCTGGCAAATCAACTGAGTCACTTGAGGGCTCTCAAATCCAATCAGAGTGAGTGATTTGTTCCAGATTTGCTGTCGTGTTATTTTAATTCCGCATCAAATAATTTATATGGAGCTTTACCTATGTTATAGTTCACTGATGCAATTAATTTCAAAGGTTTTTCACAAAATAAACCTCCAGTGAAGAATATTCTTATTTAATAGGTAACATAAGAAAGACAATAGTATTTTACCATTGGTATGAATTGTGAGTTAATTTTAGAGCTCTGCTGAAGTGAAAATAGTATTATTTCAGATTCCAGGCCCATGGGGCAGATTGTCTGCTGTGAGACTATACAAAAACTATATAAAGACAATTGGTCAGGAAAATGCAGCATCTCCTTTATCATGGTGAACTTTGGACTTGCAACTGATTCAGAGCTGTATCCTACCCTGAGGAACTCTTAATGAGCAAGCTTTGTAAGCAGGCTGACCTTCTTCTCGTAATTTGTGATCCAAGCTGAACAAAGCCTTCTCTAAACCAAACTTGCCCTTCTCTCCATTCCACCTCTCTCGCTGCTCAGCATGGTCCTGTTTCACATATTCAGTGTGTCCAAAAAAGTTTATAGATGTGTGGTGCCTAGAGTGCACTTGCTTTGATAGATCTGTGGCCTGTGCCTCAGAAGGCAGCACCAACAATCTCTCATGGCACTCTTGGAGATGGACGCCTGGTGTCCTCTCTTCCTCGCTGGCTCCTGATAACCTTTACCAGGCAATGTTCACACAGTTATGATGCTGTGGCTCACAGAGCTGTCAACTAAGGACTTCCTGCATCAGAAGGCTATACATGCATGTAATAAATGGTTAAAAGTTCTTTTTTTTGGTTGAGAAGAAGTTAAAAGTTGCTTGTTAGAGGAGTGGGGGTATGCAGTTAATGAGTTAATTGTTATTGCGATTGTATGGGTGTAACGTTGCCATGTGCCCACTAGATGGGGACACCAATGGGGGAAAGCAGTGGGTCCATAGAAAGGAGGAGAATGCTCTAGAATGTTCTTAAGACAACCCAATAATCAGGATGCAAACACTTTGAAGGATTATTGGTTAAGGGGCAAACCAATCACTTGATGCCCCAGAGACTGACAGAACTGAACAGCAATGAGGACCCTAGCAACGAGCCATCAGAGGGAGGATCTGAGCTGCAGCAATCACAGCATCAAAAGAGACTATAAGAACTGCTCTGGGGCTCAGCCCCCCCACCTCCCCCATGTTCCTGAGGAACCTGAGTCCAAGGGAACACCCTGTGCATCGCAGTTCGTTTTTCTGGGTTGTCGAGTGGGACTTGGGCTTACCTCGAGTCTCTGCTCCTGGTTTTCTTTTTAATAAATGAGCAGACTTTTTTCCACCCAAAAAAGTCCAAGCCTCGTTTATAACACACAGATGACACCAGCAGCTCGTATCTGCTCCTCTATGCTGATCTTTCACAATTAGGGAAGGTATGGCAGCTTTCTTGGAGTGGTAATTTTCAGAGACAGGAATGTAGGTGAAGAGTTTGAAACCTGTATCACTATGCCAAACATACAGAGATACAGACAAAACAGCTGAAGTGTTGACTGAATTCTAAATTTCTCCTGACTTCAAGTGAGATCCAGGCACACATTTCACACAAATGTAGATCTGTGGCAGAATGAAGGAGTACTTCCAAAACTTATGAGGATTATCTGTTCTGAATGCTAAGACTACACAAGGTAATTCTTTGTACTCATTAATTCACCTGTACTCATTACTCTCAAAGACCTTGAGGAAGCACATTATCACTATCCCGGGCTCCGCAGCTTCTGTGCCGGAGCACGAGGTGCTGCGATCTTCCAAGAGCGTCTGAGAGGGACCAATATATATGCCTCAACATATGTCACAAATGAGGTGAAATAAATTCTTACAAAAACCAGTGTGGCCCTGTGCCCCGAGAAGCTTCACCTGGCAGCCAGTCAGGGCAGAGAAAACTTCGTGATGAGACTGCGAGCAGCTCCCGGCCCCGCCCCGCGCTTGCTGGTGAAGGCGAGTACCCGGATGCCCGCGAAATATGCCCGCCGAAAACGGGCCTGTGAAGCCAAATTGGGGGAGGAGGTTGGGGACACATAAAAGCAGCTAGCCGCAACACCACGAGGTCTGTCTTGTCTTTTTGCTTTGGGTCGCTTGAAGTGTCAGCTTGGCCCCTTCTGCTCCCGCCTTCGCGCCCTCTCCCCTATGGTCCTGTCTCCCTGCCTGTGCCTGCTTCCCCCTGCTGTGCCAATTCCGGGAACTAGCTTGTTGATGTGAGGATCTCGTGTTCACAGCCATCGCCCACACTCAGCGTGTGGCTGCCGTCCAGACCCAGTCTGCAGTCGCCACTGCCTGCATCTAGCCGTGACCACTGCCGCCGCTGTATTCCCCATGTTGCCCGCGGTAACAAGCCCGGAGCACCCAGCCTGCAGCCACCGCTGCCCGCAGCCACCGCACCCCGATGCTGGAAGACCGCAGCTGCTCCGGGAGCGCGCCTGTAACCACAGCAGTGTGCTCCCTGCTGACAAAAGGGACATGCAGCCTGCTGCTCTTTAAAAATTGCACCCAGCCTGCCACTGCAGCTACGCAAACGCACCGCAGTTCACAATACGCACGCTCCGTCTGCCAAACCGATGCTGACAAATAGCTGGGCTTCTGTGGTAACGCTGTCCCCTGCCTTCTGTTTCTTCTCCCCCGCCTCTTTTCTCTCTCTCTGCTCCTTTTTCCTGTTCCCTTCTCCCCATTTTTTTTTTAAAAAATAACACTTAGGAGTGGTTGTGAGGAAAGAGACAACTCATAGTTAAATAAAAAATTAATTTATTGAAAGCAGAAAAATTGAAAAATTACAGAAATTAGAAAAATATAAAAATTTGGGATCCTATGGCTCAGTAGATGGTATGCCCCAGGAGCGCAGGGATCTGAGATCTTCTGGCTGAGACAGCACTGGACCTCAGGTAGAGAAAAAAGACTTACAGTGCTGAGCTGGCTTTTGGCTGGTCCAAAAGTAAAGAAAAGTTACTAAAGGCTCCTTAATAGGAGTGAGGCTTTTAATGCCCAGCACTGATGTCCACCACAGCTAGCCTGCAGAGGACACTCTCTCCTCTCACCTCTCTCCGAACTTTTTGAGACCTGTCTCATTGTTTTATAGTGCCTTTGCTCCGCCCCAGTCTGCCCACAGCCCGCCCCTTTGGTTTAAAGTGATTGGTGCTTTCCCTTTGAGAGATCATCTCCATCCACCAATAGCTCGTCATTGTCAGAGGGGTGGTATCAGTTGAAATAAGGGTGGTAACATGCCCTCATTAAAATTCAGGTTGCCGTGGAGCTTGCCTGCAGGGTAACGGCTATGGGGCTAAAAATAGCTGCTGGCTGTTAGAACTGGGGTTTTTGGAGTTAGCCCTTGGACCAAAGTGCAAGTAAAAACACCTAAAAAAAATATTAAAATACATCCAACGCATCTTAAAGCACTTGTAAAAGTATACAGTAAACACAGGAAAGATAACTCTTAGGGTATACAGGTGGTTTGAAGTTTGAAAAGGGAGCATAAGTTGGGGATTTTTAACTGGGGAATTTTTAACTGGGAATGGTGCAACTATCTTAATAAACTACTTTGAACAATTGAAAACACTGATAATGAAACTTTATTTTTGTACCTGGGCTGATGGGTTAATTTTAACATTTAAAATATTTAACTCAGAATTAATTAATTAAAGCACTTAATATGCAAAGACCAAGCACAATTAGGGGTTTCATGTATGACAGTGGGTTTTTTTTGTTTTTTATATCAGTAAACAGTTTTCAGATATAATATTGCCATGTTAGTGCTTGATTTTTTGTCAGAAAAATCTATCAAAAGAATCATTCCCAGGTCCTGTTTTTATAGTGGAATGGGACAGCATCTCGTTAGGAAAGCCACTCAGCAGGATCAGCTACACACTCACACACATGTGCACACACAAAAGCACGGATAGCTTAGTAATATGGGTCAACGGCAAAGAGGCAGGAAGGATCTTTGCATAGAGTTTCCACGGGAGCAGTTTATTGCTGTCACACTGTGAATGGTTCCAGGAGCAAAGACAAGAAACAACGCAGGGTCCAGGTTTAAGTACGGGAGCGGGGCAAGCACCAGGGACCAATGATCTGAGGGCACAGGGGCGGTACAAAGGTGGGACTAGGGAATGGGGACCCATGGGGGAGCTCTGGGGGAGTGGCGATGGGGCAAGGGCCAATGGGGGGAACCTGGAGTGGAAAATCTTCAGGGGCAGGGACATATAAGGTATAGAGGGGGCGCAGAGGCTCAACAGCCAACCAAGGGAGCAGAACTGGGGTACATTAACGTAACAGAACAAAGCATTCTGGGAGAGGCTTCTTTTTTCACCGTGAGCAAGGCAGAAGTCTCTGGTACTAGGGAATGTCTTACCAGAGAACTCTTTGTCCCTTGTACCACAGGCTAACCAGCCACCACAGTATATGACACTAACACAACAAGTAAATATCTATTGTTAAAAACTGGGCTCAAGATTGAGCTTTAGAACAAATTTATTAATAGAAACTAAATTAAAAGACAAAAAGAGACCACTTGCGGCACAGCTATTTGCCTCACACAAGACAAAGGGGTGCAGCACTAGGCACTTCACCTGGCACAGAACAGATCAGAGGCTCTCCCTGCAGCCTGGGGTGATACATTTTATACCCCTAGTCTCCAACTCCCAGCTGCCCCTTTCTCTGCCCAACTGGAGCATCGTGACTGGCTCGCTGTTGTCTAGAGTCCGTTTGTTGGCTCTTTGTCCCTTGGCTGTTGTCTGGGGTCTTCTGACTGCTTCGGGGAACATCCAGTAAGAGTCCTTCATTTCCAACCTCATGTAGATAAGGGTTGAGGCCCTCCTTTTATGATTACCTCACAGAGGTTCTGGAACATTCCCCTATTCTCTATTTTGTACTACTATCCTATAAAGATTTTATTAACAATAAATATAATGAACACATTAACTAAGAACTTTTAACCTTGATCAGTTGGAACAATTAAATCTGATCAATGTACAACTGTTCAACTGCAGAAACATTCAACAAACTAATTAACAACCCTCTTTACTCATAATTACCAACTTTATTTCAACAACTAATCAACAACTTTGTGAAAGCCAACTTTCTTAACTTTATCCATAACACTATGATGCTGCTGAAACAATACCTCTACAGGTGAAAATGCATTATTTGGACAAGTGTTGGTGAGACAGCTAAGGGAGCATCCTGCCAGCATCCAAGACCTAAAAGAGGAGCACAGTAACAGGGTGGCAGCAAACTCAGGCTACCACAGTCAGTACCCTTTCCAGCTCTGTGTGTACCTGCCCTAATCACCTCTTATCAGGAACAATGTTTCACAAATTGCCCCTTTGGAAGTCTGCCTACAGAAGCAGTTCGGTGCCATGAGATATATATTCATCTCTCTGTATACATGTACATACATAATCAACAGCACATCAGTTACAGTTTTGTACCTCTCAAATCAGTAACCTCATTCCATTGCATTATGTTCACACTCCAAGCCATAATGCTGCCTGAAGTCTAATAGTCACAGGTTTTAATTTTCTCATCTTTTTAGACATATAATGCTGGAGAGATACTTCACACAGGCACACCTAAAATAAGAAATACAAGACCACAAACATTTTAAATAGGCAAGTAATAGAGCAGAGCATTAACTCTGGAGATCAATATAAGATTTTGATAGGAAAATGATATCCACCCCCAAAGAGACATGATAGAAGCTGAAAAATGGAAGCACCACAACATACACGAGCAGTTAAGTATTCAGAATTAATGATATTTGTATTTTTTGCTGGGTGATACTTGGTTTTCCTGGCAAAAGGCACTTCACTGTGGATTGAACCCGATTTACAATTTCAGAACACTTTCCTTACATTAAAAATTCTAAGTTAATTAAAGAAGACTAGAATGACATGATTCTGTAAGTAAGTAGGCATTACACTCCCATCAGCCGAAGTGAGCAACTCTGCATTCCACAGATCAAAG
Organism: Aphelocoma coerulescens; assembly: GCF_041296385.1. Taxonomy (NCBI): domain Eukaryota; kingdom Metazoa; phylum Chordata; class Aves; order Passeriformes; family Corvidae; genus Aphelocoma; species Aphelocoma coerulescens. Next base: position 153,772,312 of record NC_091015.1, on the reverse strand, counting down.
ACCTACATTTTCTCTTTCCTGGCAGGAACTGGTGGAGCAGTTTTTGGTAACAGACCCCAGCAGGGTGGAACAGTGCTGAGTTGCATTTGGGGAAGACTCCAGACCAGCAAAAACAAGCTCTGCTGGTCTCCAGCACAGCATGGAGCAAGGCTATCCTCTGAGAGAGACATATCCTGTGGCTCTTGAGGTGCAGAAATTACATTTTTAATAACGTAATCTCAACACAGTAAGATCACGATCCAAATTCAGATGAAATTACACATTGCCACTGACTTCTGAAGATTTGGAAGTTTTAAAAATCTTGCCGTATTCTCAAAAATTAATTTTTTAAAACATTATTTATTTAATAACAGTATCTGCAGCCTGTCAGAGGATTCAAAAATGCCTGTCCACAGTTTTGAGGACAGTTTCCCTTAAATTATATGGCCAAAATCACTTCTCTGTGGCTAAGGTGTTCTCCTAACAGTGTGACTGAGAAGCCCTTCTCAGCTGTCGGTCTCCTAACAGTCCCATTGACAGTGTAGTGGGGATTTTGGCTTCTGGAGGGTCAGAGGAAGAGCCCTCACTATGAGCTATGACTTACTCAATTACTGAAATTGAACTGTTTCCCATTTATACATAATTCTCTAGGCATAATTTAAATTTGATAGAAAAGGAGATGTCCCATTTTGTGGTGGCCGGTGAACATGCATTACAAGGGACAGAGAGTTTTCTGTGAGACAAGTCCCTAGTACCACAAGAACCACTTCATGTTAGGGTGACCAAAAAGGCTTCTCCCAGGCTGCTTGTTCTTTTATGTTAATCTATCCCAGTTTGGATTCCCCGGTTGGCTGTTGGTCTCTACCCCTCGTCGCTCCCCCAGAGCTTCCCCATTGGTCCCCGTTCCCTAGCCCCGCCTTTTCCCTGCCCCTGGATAGAACTGTGAGTTTCGGGATCATTGCAGCGTTTGACACTGTAGAAGCAGTAAATGGTCCTGCCGGAATGCACACAAATGCCCTTCTCAACTCTTTGCTACCGACTATATTACTGAACCCACCCGTGCTTCTGTGGGTGCATCTGGGACCCCACAGAGCCAGACAGAGACAGTAATACAATTTCTATTTCAGTTCCTCCAATTAGACAGTTCCCCAAACATATTAGACCTCTGAGAAAGAGATTACCTTAAAACAGAGATTAATAGTTTCTGGAGAAAGAAAACCTCTTTCCTCCAGATGGTATCATCAGTAACTCAATCTAGTAGTTAAATCTTTCCTTCTTTCCCAATCAGAGCAGCTGCACCAATCCATTTCCAAGATCAGCATGACCCACAAACATGACAGATGAACTAAAAGGAAGGAAGTGTTTTTTCTAGCCATTTGAATTTTGCACACACTATTGTTCATGAAAGTTCAAGTGAACTCAAGTGATCACTTAAATCCCAAAGCACAGAAGGTGTAGACATAACTAATAATGAGAACTAACTACACTGCAATACCAAACCCGACTGGATTATAGATCTGAAACAGCCTGCCCTGTAACAGAGCACCACTTCTTGAATGCAGCTTTATTTTAATTTACATATATTTCTGAGATGATAAACTAGGCCAGAAGAGAAGAGTGGGGACCCATGGGAGTTGTGCTTCACCCTGGAGTGGCAGGTGAAGACTAGGTGAGACACCCAAGTAAGCTAAGATGTCTGTGTTTGGGCATCACATTGACATCCTTCTTGTTTCAGTGGATGATCAGGAGTTCTATTTCTGCAAGCCTTGCCAATGCATGTCCCACTGCTGAAGACAAAATCCAATTTCTTTTTTTTTTTTTTTAGCTCTACATAACTTCTCACCATCTTCCATTAAAATAATTAAGAAAAGAAATCACAGGGGTGGGAAGATGCATAGCCAAAATTACTCATTTTTGAAGTGTGCTATGAATTACTTGTATCTCATTTGAGCTCTATGACTCTTTCAGCAGCCAAATGTGCCCAGCAGTTAAAAAATCAATAGACTCCTATTGAAGAGTAAGTATCTTCCCATCTCCTGTGTTGATTTGTTCTGTAACCTCTGACAGGACCACTTTCCTTCTTGGCTCCCACTTGGATTGTAAAACTGTATGCAATAACAGCCCAAAGACTGCAGTGGCAATTCTCAGTGTTGGGGAGCACAGTCTCCTCTCTCCCAAACAACAGCAGCAGCAGGTTAGAGACATTTTCCTCCTTTGGCCATCCTGCCCTTGCCCACCTTGGCCAATGCTTTTTCTGGAGAGCCCCGTGAGACCCTCCGGGAAGCATCATGCAGCTGAGGAGTGAGCTCTGGTGCATGTTGTGCAGTGACATCCCTTTCCCCTTCCAGGCAGGGGAAGCTATGAGCTGAACAGGCATTTGCCAGCACAAAACTTGCTACAGAGCTAACCAGGACCTATGCTTATATTATCATTGCAAGTTAGAGCCAAATCTGTAAGTACATGGGTAACTGCAAGCCTTGCTGGCTTTATCATCACAGTATTTCTGAGAACTGTGACAGCTGCGTTAAAAAATGGGATCATTTACATGGATCCCTATGCAAGATCATAAAGCAGATTTCTTCCAGACTTAATAGTGTTTCATAATCTCTAGCAGTTAGCACCCATACTGTTTGGGTTGCAAGTGAGCTAATTTGTCACCCTTATGGTTTCCACCAGCAGTAGGGTAAGAGTAGCAGTTTTAATTAAAAGTTGATATGCAAACATATCTCACAATTTCTGTGTGACAAATGGTTCTCCTCACCCTGTGGTTTTCCTGCCGCTGGTCAGGACAAAATTCTTGCCTTTGCGAAATTGCAGATTTTTGTCAAAACACAGGAAGACTGCAATGATTCTCACACATTTATCTTGGACTTTTGTATGAGAGGTAAATTTCTTTCTGTCATCCCTACTATTTTATTCATTTAGGGCTTCATTCCACAGATTATACTGTCTGGAATTAAGGCATCTGTATCTTCACATCACAAGTCTCTAATTGCTTTAAAACAAAGACTGTTTTCTTCTGCATCAATGCCTAGTACAACAGATATCCCAACATTAATATATTGGAAAAATAATAAATAATAATAAATCTTTGAAGTATTTTCTTTTTAAGTAATTTTACAATATTATCACATATAGAGAAATACAATGCCCAAAGCTATATTTTACAAGGTATGTTAATGCTCAAAAAATGTGAGAAATACAAATAAATATGTGTCTAATTTAAATGGTCTGAGTGTGTCATCAGAGTGGCTATTTATTTCTTCTCTTTTTTTTTCCCCCCTCATATTAGCTTTCATTTCTGATTCTTCCCTTTCCATGAAACCCACTAAAATGGACTATTCTCTTTTCTTACTTTGTGGCCACCTAAACCAGGCATTTGCTATAATTGCTGATGTAAATTCTTTCCATGAACAGAAAGAAAGGTTTGGAGTGATTTTTTTTCAAAATCAGCATATTGCAGTAGATCAGTCCCATACAATCTATGCTTTGTGCCATTCTGCTCAATGGAAATTCATTACCACATAGTCTTGGATCAGCACAGATGAAGTCTACTTAGTACAGTCTTCTGCCTTCAGGTGCAGTGCTTCACACACATGCAGACACTGGTGTAGTTATTCCAGTGCACAATTATTTCACTGCAGGCAGCTGTGACATCCAAAAACTGCGTGCACAACCCTCTGCAGTGCCGCATCTGCATTGATTAAAAGATTCCACATCAATATATACAAGCTAGTGTTTGCATACTTTTTGAGCTCTGCACCCGCACCTGTATGTATAGCAAGATATCCCAAAAAAGGAGTTATAGACTGGTTGCATTTCTCACTCTAGTGATTGAAAGTTAAGCTCATATGGGCAGTTCTTTTCTGTTCCTCTTAGAAGGAGAAAGAAATACCATATTTACCCTTCTTGGCACATCAAAATCAGCAAAAAGGAACAAGATATGTTTTCAAGAAAATGCCTGCCTGTTCTTAACTCTCAGCACACATTCAAAGTTCAGAACTTTACCAGTTTTTGGTATGGCAAAGAACTACCAATGTGAATCTCTCCTGATAGTTGTTAAGCACCAACCCCCCCTTCCCCTTTACTCTTCCAAACTATATCAAATTTTCTATTGTCTTATTTTCTAATTTGCCTGTTGTTCACTTCCAACAGTCTTGTTGTATAAGTTGTTTTTGCCCGAGTAACAATGATGAATGAGGTTGTAATTGTTAGGAGATATTTCCTAAATGGTTTCTTTTATCATCTCTCCCAGTACTTTTTTTCTAAGTTTTTCCATTGCCTTTCGCTTAATTTGTACATGTGATCAAATGACTTCAGTATTTAGCAAGCTCTTTACTCTCTTAATTGCTATATGCTATGTTTGAAAATACAAACATTCTGAACAACCTTCTTGCCTTCCACAAGTGTTATTCCATTTGCAGCATATAAAAACATGCAGTTACTGAAAGACTAGCAGTTTCATTAATCCTGGCAATGATGCTTTTTCCCTCTGCATCCACATCCTTCTTCTCAAAAGTCCATTAAACAATTATGTTGGCCCAATTGTCAGTGGTGACCTTAAAATTTTCTTTGACTGAAGAAAATAATAATTTTCCTGATCTGTTCACTGCTAATTTATCAGCAAGGTTTAAAACAAAAATTTAAAATTAAAAGAAAAAAGTACATTATTTTAATGGCTTAAATACACATTTAAAGTTCATTAAACATGTGGAATGCACTAATCACCTTAGGTAGCTGGATGGACCTGGGAAAACAGCAATAACAGATGAACCAGTTATCAGATTAGTAATATTCCTCTGTATACGAGGAATGTTGACACCATTTAACATAGAAGCAAAAATTAAAAGACAGAGAATTATACAATGCCCCTGACTGTCAAATGCACACAGGTCATTAATCCTAAAATACTCATGTGGTACTTAAAAATATTTAGCCAAAAGTCCAGCTATTGTGTCCCCTGCCTGCTTTTATTATTCTTGGAAGGATGCACCATTATGTCAGCAATAAGGAAAAAGACACATAGTTTTGGGATTTGTCCAGGGAAAGAGAGGAAAGCAGAAAGATGTTACAAAAGGGCCACCACAGGCTGCAGCTGTTTGCACTGCCAGATTTTAAGACCCAGCTCCAGAAGCACCTGCCAGGAATAAAAGCCATGAACAAGTGTAGTTTTGCCAGCAGAAAGTCAACAGGCTTCAACTTACACTTGCAGAATGCTCCCAAAAGATTCTTTCGCCTGTGGTTTGATAGAACCATGGTGCTTCAAGCACTGATATAATGCAGTAATGTTACAGTTGTCACCTGTTTTGATACAAGTGCTCTGTTCAGGAGTGGAATATGAGTAGAAGTTGGCATACAGAGAACTAAGAGGCACAAATTTACTGTGTGGGACGACCAAAAGACCTCAGCCAGGAAGAGCACACAGCCCTCCTGCTCCACAGCTGGTTGAGAGCCACACAGTGCAGATCTCAGTCCTGGCAAAGACTGCGTGTGCCCTTGAATAACCTGTTTTAGAAAGTCTAGACAAACAGCTAGATCATTCCAAAGCACTTGCTGAAATCAGTTCTAATAGCTGAGAGCCTCAAGGTGTCGTTGTCCCCTGTTTCTTATTTATTCTTGTTTGCAACTTCTCTTCACTCTTGATTTAATTTCAGAGTGATTTTCTGCTGAAATGTATGGATGGGCAGAATGCTGCAAAATAGATAAATGTGAGGCGAGAAGTACCAAACACTTCCTGCTGGTCTCTGTGTCATAATGTAGATGGGTGCTTAGCTTCAAAATTGTTGCTGAACTCTTAATAGTTCATTTTTGCTGTGCCGAACTGTCCTTTGTATCAACTGGCTGACAAAGAGATGTTATCCCCGAAACTAACAGAAGACAGTAGATGTGCAGCATTTTGGAGTTGCCATATCTCAAGAGGCTGTCACATCCTTCTTTCTAGCAATAGAGATACTATTATACCAGAGTCAGTCAGTTTTTCCATTTTTAAAGCTAAATGGAAGAGGAGTAGTTCAAAACTGGTAGGGCTGAAAGATGGCATTGTACCTTGGGTATCACATCAATGTGGGTTTGTGTCAGGAATTGCTTTTTCTCAAGTAAAAAGGACAGAGGGCAAAAAGCCATTATTCACTATATATCAAAGAGTAAGAAGTCATCTCTAGCAGACTAAAGATGGAGCTGGAATTCAATTCAGTGTTTGCACGTTAGTAGTTGATGGATGAAGTGCAGAGGTTTAGTCCTGCCAGGACCAAGTCATGCAAGTAAATCCTGCCAGAGGCAGCTTTGGTGCTGGTGAGGTCCATCTTGCACAGGCCCAGTGGAAATGCTCCATTGTGGAGTCCTTACCCTGCTGGAGCAGTCCATGCTTTGATTGCATGCAGCTCCACCCACTCACAGATTGTCAGTGTAAAAGAAATCAGTGTTAATAAGCATCAAGGATAACAGCTATCTGCTATTAAAATTTGTATATAAATAATTATTTTTATATGAAAATTTGACATATGTCCACTCTAATGGGGAAATTTAGATTTGCATGTCATTCGAAACTCTGTCATAACATATTTACTTCTTGCAGATGATTAGCACATCTTGGAAGTATTTTTCTAAAGCTGTTTCTTGCACATGCCTCTAAGTCTAATAAAGTTCTGTGTTGTTGTTAAGCGTGCATTGCTTTCTGCTTAACTGTGAAAAACAGAAATGAAAAGCAGAGAAGATGCTGAGTCTTTGCCAAAAGGTTTCACTCAAATATTAAAAAATCAGCAAGCAATCAACACAGGTCCTCATGTTCAGAAAACAGTTTTGCATATAAGTGGTTATTTAACATAGTGAATAAGTCAATATATTTCATCTAATTCACAAGGTTCAACATACCTTATGTGAACTACCTGTTTCCTCACATCAGGTGTTTCAAGAACTGAGCAAAACTAGCACTGAAAACACTGTAAAATACCAGTGGGAAAAAGCCCATCTTCACTGTCCATGAACAACATGTTTTAGCATCTGTTCCTTAAATCAGAGCTGAGATAATGTGAACCCCACTTCTGCCTTCTTTCACCCTGAGCCTGGGTTGCTCTTACGGGTATCTTCCACCCACGTAAGTCAGTTTGCACTGTTTGGTGCTTACTTCGTGTTAAGCTATGTAGTGTCAGGGGATTCCAGGAAACTGCATTGAGGCACATCATCCTACACACTTTTGAAATCTGCATTCCAACAAACTTGAGAAGCTGACCACCTTGTTTCTTATGTGGCTCCAAAATCTGCAAGTGCTGAAAGTGGCAGTGAATTGTCTCTGAAGGGTGAGATTGACATCCTGATCTGTAGGAAGATGTCCTGTCCAAACAAATAAGAAGACTATTAAGAGCAGTACCAATGGGAGGAGGCCCTGGGGTGCTAGATGTGCTTGAGGCAAACTGTCTTCAGTCATTTCCATCTAATTTCTTTATGGAGAAGTTCTGGAGCTATTGCTGTACATCTCCACTCTGCAGAGGGACGTGGTCTCAGCTGCATCACACTAGCACTGTTCCAGAAATGCTAACAGGAAGCTTGAAAAGAGGGTATCAATCACAATATCCATTATCTTTCATAACTCTCTGCTTTTTCTCTGTCACCAATCCAACATCCCTGCATATCTCTGCAATGCTCTGGTGCTCTTTCAATCACTCTTTCTCCCTACAAAATGTCTACACATCATAAACAGCCCATGTGGTGTTAGGAAAATGTCCTCTAGTGTATTCAAGTACTTTATCACCTTTATACATGGACAAAATTAAGCATCATCCTGAGCAAATAAAAGTTTTATGGTAACATAACATCAGTCGAGGAAATGTCAGGGCAGGACTGCAGCACTGCTTCTGGGCAGAGGGCTCAGAACTGTGGGGTGCACTACCAGCAAGCCCAGTGCTACACACACACACATGAGAAAGCCCTGTGGACACAGGCAACTAAAGTTTTTAACATTCTGGGAAAGGTCTGTGCACAGAATTTGATTTGTCTTCTCAAAAACACAGGATGGATGTTGGAACCCAGTAGCATAGACAGGATGGTGACTTGGTGCATGTAGAAGTCACATCTCTCAAAGGCAGAGCTTTCAGGACTGAAAAAAACCAAACCAGATGGGCTGAGGGAACCCTCTGAGGAGAGACAGATAGGAAGAGCAAGAGGAGATGCCTTCACTGGGACAGGTATTGAATGTGTTGTTGAAGATGAAGAAGTATTAAATGTACTTAAACACTACAGCATTTGGCAAAAGACATAAGAAGTTCTAAAGATGGATGATCAAAGTAGTAGGGTTTTCTCCTATACAGAAAATGGAAAACACCTTCCAGTTTAAGGTGAAATCTTTTACAAAGACAAAAGCTGCATTACACTGTTAAGCATTTACAGAGATACTTCTAGGAATTTATTTGCAGCATACAGAAGAAAACACAACATTATTGTCTTTGAGCAACACTCATCTAGTTTTCTGTGAAGCCAGTGGTAAACTACTACTGCCATCAGTCAGAAACAAATTGGGCCTTGAATATGTACCCATTTAAGTAAATTGCTTGTTAGCTTCTCCCATCAAATCTGCAGTTGAGCCTACCATTGCCAGGCAGAGATAAAACCCATGTTCATTTACAGAGGCAATGGTTGCAGAATATGAATTGCTTTGTCTTCTCTGCTTCCTTCAGCCACTCCATAGAAGGAAAGGCAGGCAAGGCAAGGCAAGACCAGCCAGCACACAGCCCTGGCTGACATGAAGTCATGGTTTCTGACAGCCCAGTGTTGCCATTACTGGACATGAACCAAGACTGCAGTGTCTCAGAACAGAGGCCTGCATGACTTACTCTGCCTAAATTTGTCTTGCCCTGCCTGGAGCTTTGTTTTTACTTGGTTCTCATTTTTTTCACTTACTTGGGGTTTTTTTCTGACACACAATCCAATTACTGGATCATAAGGTGCAGCTTTTTTGGACCACTATAAAAGTCCAGAGACCTGCCAGAGTCTCTGAACTGTGGGATTATGTATGACCTCCAAGTGCAAGACTGCCTGCCTGTCATTGTTGTCCTCTCTGAGAAATAACTGGGAAGACAATAAACAGTTTCTAATAGAGTTTGTTGCTGGACAATACCATATGGTCTTTCCTCAGCATGTTTACCAAAATGAATATAAAATTTGTCCATTCCACAAACCTCTAAAAAGCCCTACACACAGTAAAAGGGTTAATAACTCAGCTGCTCCTGTGCCTGTAGACATTAGTTTTTATGACTAAATGTTAAATTTTACAGTTAACATACATTTTATATGCACTGATTTTTATTGCTTAGCCAGTTCTGCATTTATGAATTATCCTCAGATCCTTTAGCAACTTGAATCTAGAAATGAAAGTTAAAATGATGCTTGGTGCTAACATTGTTCGTTTTGGATTTTTTTAATCCACTTACGAGGCACAGTTAAAATATTCATTTTCAGGAAAGAAAGTGTAAACTAATCAACACCTGAAGTAACATGTATCTCTAAGAAATCAGAATAGACATTTAAAGAACTAAAAATTGTAAAAAATTAAATGTATGAAGAATTACTCAGGAATGAAACAAAGGCCTTTTCCTATATATACATACTTCTTACACACTTTTTTAAAAAAGCAAACTCTTCTCCCCAAAAGAAAAGTAAACCTGCAAACTCTAATATAAACATCACTTTCCCCTACATCCTTGCTGAAATATAGTTCTGTAATTTCCAAACAATGCTATGTGTTCTGCTACCAAATTGGATCAAGAAGCTCATGGAGCTTATCCATAATATTGTTCTCAGAACCATTTATGAAACACATATTTCATCCCCAGGGTCTACATCTTGAAACATAGTTTATTATTCTGGGCTCAAGGCAACATTCAGTGCTTTGGATTCAAAAGCTGCTGACAGTTCATTTCCATTGCTCAGTCTTTGTATTTCTGGGTTCAAATCCAGTCGAGTCCTGGCAAGCTGACGACTCAGGGAGTGCACCTTCAGCTAAAGACATGATGAAAAGATTTTTATTCACAGAAGATAACCATCAAACTAAATTATACCAAGACTCTTTTAGGACAGACAGATATATTTGGGTGGAAACGTAAAAGTAATTGCCATAAAACTCATAGAAAAATAGACACTTCTCATACCATTTTCAACTCATATAGCATTCCTGCTAGCCACACGGCAGCCAAAATAATCCCTCATTGGAGAAGCAACCATTGGATGTATATTTATCAGATACCTAAATAATCTGGAAAGGTAGCAAAAATAATTAGGATCAAAAAGTTAACAATCTGAAAGCAGAAATATGGAATCAAATGCAAATGTATGAATTAATATAGGCTTAATGCTGTAAAGTGTTGGTCTCTGAACCAAGCCCAGCAAATCCCTTCAGCACATTTCCTAACTAAACACATCACAGAAGACCATTGGGGTGTGACTGCAGAGAGCCATTTTAGTGTGGCAATGAATAGACACAGTACCAGCATCTTGCAGGGCTGTGCCCTTTATGCCCATTTTATATGTCCTGGAGTGTAAGATCTAACTGTGTATACCTTCCAAATCCACAATAACTACAGGCAGAAAGATACAAGCACGCAGATCCAGAAGTCTGCTTCTCTACGTATATGATGGCTATTGTAATTTAAATGTTGGTATAGCCCCAACTTACAGAGTTTAAATTATATAACTTTTGTTAAAAGCACCTCCAGCTCCTACATCAAATCATAAATCCTTTGAAAATTAATTAAATTAATTCTTCAGCCTCTAAGTTTTTTTTTCCCTAAACAAGTACTTCTTCCATAATTCTCTATTTTCTTTAATGATTTCTCCTTACCAATAACTGCCACACATTGCTTATCATGCAAAGTCTTTAAAGTAGAATTAAATGCCACAGAAAATGCTGCACATTTTCTAATGCTTATTGCATGCCTTTAATTTCTTAGTAAATTTATGTTGACTTAGGTGTGGGCAAGAGTTCTGTTGCAAGGATGAAAGTTGCCAACTACTATGAGTGTCTCAGAAACTTCAGGGATGAGGTACGAGACCTAAAGTAGGAATAAGTTCCAGCATTACCAGATGTTTCCTATAAATGCAAAATGAAACCATAATGTGATTTCAATATAGTCAACACCAATTTCCACTTTAACTCTGCTAAATCATCAGTGGAGGATGATAGGTGATCCTGATAATTCTAGCTGTCTGATGTTTTGCCATGAAGTTCTTGCTTTCAGTGGCTTATATTGTGCCAACCACAACCAATTGGAGTACATTTTCTTTCTTTACTCTAGGTGGTTATGTTTTTGTTTTGGTTCTTAGATTTTGAACAGCCAATTCAGCTGTTTCTGAAAACTGGGGGAAAGAGTCAATAACTCTGCAAGAACCTGAATTAACATTTTACATGTTCTTTATGTTTACACATAGCAATAGGGAAATGCAAAATTTGTGCTGTGCCTGTGAAAAACCTCTGTTTTGGGCAAATGACAAGTTTTTAAAATATACATATTTTTAAATCTCTATACTGTATATTTTCTATACACATTTTCTATATATTCATTATATATAAAAATACACTGTATGTATATATATCAGATTTGTAGAAATGGTGATTGGCAGAATTTAAAGGATGTTTGCTGAAAATATCACTGGGCATCTCATCTGCACTGAGCATGCTTCGTCCCCCATAAAAAGACTTATAAATACCAGTTATGGCAAGCATACCATTGGGAAAAGATTCATAACTCTGGGTGAATTTTCACTTCAGAAATCACTCTTGACCAGGGAAAATAAACAATTTTACTGGGAGAAGAAGGAAAACCTTCTTCGCTCTAAGGAATCTGCTTCCCTGAGTCTCTGCTGCTCCAGCACACATCCTTGAGCATTCTCACCTGGATCCCACTCCTGTTGTCCTGACCTGCTGGATTTTGCCAGCCCACAGCATTCCTGGGAGGTCCACAGAGGGCCAGTGTGTAACTGCAAAAGCCAACTTCATTGTTCCTCTATTGGGAAGAGGGGACTTAGCACCATGTGATTCCAACAGAAATCAGTCTATGTTGCTAAACTAACTTAACACCCCAAATGCACTACATACCTATCTGTAAAAATCAGAGTAGGATTCGCCCCAAGAACCACGAACTGAACCCACAGTTGATGATCTGTGTTACTGCCTATGACTGACACACCAACCTCAGCAATCCCGAGGGTGTCCTTCAAACCTTTGCTGGGCAGCTGGTCTGTATAAGCATTACCAGCTGCTTCTTGAATTCATCTAGTGGAAGCCTGGGCTGTGTAACTAAATGTCTGTTGACTGTCCTTTGTGGACCTACCAAATGGAATTAGATGCAGTAAAATAATTAACTTTTGCTAAGAAATTTTGAAAATGTTAGAAGACTACATTGTCTCTAAGACTGAGTATTCCAAGACAGGAAATATTAAAATTAAGGTTGTTCCTTATAAACTGCCACTTGGGAAATGATGTGCTGGACTGGTGAACTCTGTGTTATCCCTGTTGTCTTGAAGTGTCTCCCTACAAATGGGTTTGATGTGGATGACATGGGCAATAACAATAATCACCTGAATGCCCGTACCTGCATGAACACATGATAGTTGTCTGAACCAACCACCACTCTCATGGAGAAGAATCACTGGAGATTAGCACATGGCTGCAAGGAGAACAGAGGACACTCATTTAATTTAGGTCTTTGGGAATGCCCGAGTGTTGCTATGACCCAGCCCACTGCAGGGCTGGGGCAGCGAGATGCCAATCAATCCCAGCCCCTCCCCTGGATCGAGTTTCCCCAAGACACAGACTCGGAGCGTGGGTTGAGGCGTGGCTCAGGAGCTGCGCCCAAGTCCAAGCCTCCCCTTTAGGGAAAATTCTCGGTTACTCAGTTGTTCATTGGTTCTTTGTTGTATCTCCTGCCTCCGGTTTCCCCAGGTGGTTCTTGTTGAATTGTATCCTCCCCCTGGCTTGTAACTCATTGGTTGCTTTCCCCTTTCCCTGCAGTTTTCAAACCCCCTATAAAACTGAGGGAAAGCCGCTCGGCAGGATCCCAGCTTAACATCATTGCCGTGTTCTGGTTGCGAAACTTCTGACAATAAACGTGTTAGAAGTCAGACCAGAACAGCCTCTCTCTTCCTTTACCTCCAAACTAATGTGAGCCGATCCCATTGACAAATCCTGCCGTGTTCCCTCTGCAAAGAAGCCAGCTAGCTAGCTCAGCCAGCAGCACCCTTCCTGATGCCGAAGTCGCTTCAGCGATGTGCAGAAGTAATGCAGCTGGACTCTCTCTGACCGAGGGCACGCCAGAGCTCGTGCTGCAAGCACCAGAACTGTGTTACAGGAGTGAGTGATTCAGCTCCAGTTCCTTTCAAGGAGTCATAGGATGGTTGAGGTTAGAAGTGACAGGTCAGAAGGAGGTCATCTGGTCCAAGCCCTCTGCCCAAGCAAGGCCACCCAGAGGTAGTTGCTGGAACTGTATCAAGATGTTTTTTTAATGTCTCTGAGTTAGAGACTTCACCCTCCCTAGGCAGCGTGTGTCAGGGACTGGTTATCCTCACAGTGCAGAAGTGCTTCTCCATGTTCAGAGGGAACATCTCACCTTTCCATTTGTGTCCAGTGCCTCCAGTCCTGTCACTGGGCACCACTGAAATGAACCTGTCTATATTCTCTGTATACCCTCTGTTCAGGGACTTATACACATGGATAAGATCTCCCTGATATCTTCTCCAGGCCTTCTCTCCTCCAGGCTAAACAGTCCCAGCTCTCTCAAGCTTTCCCCACAGGAAAGATGCTCCAGACCATTCATCATCTTGACAGCCATTCTCTGGACTATCTCCAGTATGTCCACGCTTCTTGTACTGGAGAATCCAGCACACGCCATGGGTGGCCTTGCCAGGCTGGAGCAGAAGGGAGGGATCACATCCTCAACCTGCTGGCAACACTAAGAAGATTAATTTTGAGATTGTATCATATGTGTCATAATCAGGGTGTGCAAATGACATCTCTGACTTCTAGGGCCTATGCATTACCGATTTTGCTTTTTCCTATAGTCTCTATTCTTCTTTTTCCCATCATAACTTTGAAAGTATCTTTCTGAAAGTACATCGTATTTGTAGGCACAATTAATAAAATATATGTACTGGAAATACAATCCCAGTTTTGGATTTAACTCTTAAAAATTCAATAACCCGAAGTCATAAAGTACATGTAAATATTTCATTACACACATTTAATTGGACTAGGAATGTGCTTGTCTCTGATGTAGATTTATGAAATTGGCTGCAAAAAGGGATATGGATGCTACTTGACTCTTCTTTCTATTTTATGAGAGAGTATAAATCATTGTCAGTATTTTAATATATTGAATATTATTAAGGTTTAACTAGTGTCTATAAATTTTTTATTAGAACTTTTCTTTGAATAATTGCTTCAAATTAAATTGAATTTTTTTTAAAAATATGACAATGCTACAGACATTTACATTTCTCAGAATGTTCTTGAAAGGGAAGTTAAGAGCAGAGAGATATACTGGAGATTTAGTATTCGCTGACATAATGTCCTGGGTTGCAGTGTATTCTATTACCATCCCCATGAGCTGTTGAAATCAGGTGGGGCAGTGTTTCCTTGCCTCCTCTCCCCAGACTATTAATGTTAATGGCCCATCAGTGCCCTGCCCCATGACTCAGAGATAACTCCCTCCGGACTATCTTCTGTCAATGAGCCTAATCAACACTTGGCCTCATGAATCATCACCCCATTGTGAGATGCTCCACCCAGAGGGAGGAACCAAGCATTCCATCCTGGATATAATCTGAGATTCTGAACACCAGAGATAACCCTTCCAGTGGATTTCCAGAGGACAGGAGCTACACAGCCACCACTGGACCTGAGGAAGAGCAGACCCTTTTTTCTACAGGATCATCACTTCAGGAGGACTGCAGCAACCATTCTACCAGACTGCTACCACCACCCTGACTTACAGGGTGGCAGGTTGTACCTTGACTCTGTCAGTTTGAACCAGTGTTTTCTTTTAGTTTTTCCTTTTCTTTAATTTCCCCATTAAATTGTTATTCTGATTTGGTGCCTCCTAGTGGTTTGTTTTCAAACTAGTACATATAGTGGAAGCACTACCAAAGAAACTTGGGTGTCAAAAGGTCAGTGTTAGTTCCTTTCTATATTTTACATGGAAGAGATTCCTTAAAAAAAAACAGAACACCAAACCAGAACAAGATACCAAGCAAATACAGAAATGACATAAGCACACACCATATTGAGTATATTGCCTGATGGAGAATTCCAGTTATGATCATCATCAGTGTAGGGGAAACCTTCTTACACCACAAGTCTCTGAAGGTGAGCTGCCTCAGGCAGAGGGAAAGGAAACAGTGCTGGAAGAGGAGCCCTTGCAAGTGGCTTGTTCAGAGCTGCTCACAGGGCCCTCCCCACATACTGTGCCAGACTCTGCAGCCTGAAAAGCCCCTGCTGTGGCATGTGCCCTGTGCAGAGCTCCTCAGCATTTCATCTTAAGGTGTCTGTGCTGGGGAGGGCTGGGATTCTTTCTCTGTCTGATGGGCTGAAACCTGGGGAGCAGGGCTAGCACAGGAGCTCCTTCATCAGCTGCTTCCACTTTAATCAGACCTTTCCTATGCACCTGGACAGTAGCTTTTTAGCCTAGCTGGCCTCTGCTGAGCTCACAAGTATGAAGATAAACTTGTCAATTAGCTTAAATGAGTGACGTAACCAGAATTCTTGGATTTAGCATTGGTGACTTCTTGTAATCTCAACATTTTCTCATTGCAGCTGCTGGCTAGGATTGATCTTTTCTCAACAGCTCAGCTTCCTTGAAGTCAAAACATCACCTGATAGTGATTTTTGCTAGTAGGAGATGGATAAATTTAAAGTTACAGGTTAAACTAACAACACAGTTAGCAGGATGCCACAGTTGAAGTCACAGTTTACCTGCTGCTGAGTCCAGCCCCTCCCTCATATTAACTGAGGCAGCTGCATGGACCTTGAGTGATTTCACAGTGCACTGCAGGGACACGCAGGCACCTGAACTACTTTTAAATAAAAATACATGTTGGAGAAACCATACTGATACCTTATAAGAGTGTTTCACGTTAATTTTACTCTGGACTACTGATGTAAAACACAGCACTACTGCAACCAATTTGCCTCCAGGACTCGGCCTCTCTCATTTACAGCTCACCTTCGATGGCTTTTTTATCACACAAGAATATGGCCCTGGGGACCCACATTTACAGAGCACCATGTCTCGTTCTCATCTCCTACGTGTGAAGGATGTATTAATGGGTTGGAGCTGTGGCCCTGAGGGACAGGGGTGGGGACTTGCTGCTCGGTGACTGGGGAGGGGCCCTACCCTGAAACCAGCCGCAAGGGAGCCCAGGCCACCACAGGGATGAAACGAGGCTCCAAAAACGTGCATTCCTGAAATGTTTTGTGCTCATTGGGTTTTTCTGTCTTTTTTTATGTTTTAAATCACAGAAAGCTATCAGGGTTGCAGTGTGTCCCATCAATCAGCGTACCACACAGTGTTTATATTAAACATCCTACTAAGTCTCACAGGGAGCATGGAATTTCCAGTGACACTAGATAAGAAAATATTCAGCAGGCTTTCTTAAACAATTTATATGTTATGGGACTGAAAGGTCAGTGAGCAAAAATTGTATTTTATCTTCCCTGCATATATACTGTTTGATCATTAGGTCAAAAATATTACAAATATTAATGTTACAAATACAGATGCAAGTGAAAAATATGACTATTCATAGGCAAAGATGGGAAAACAAGAGGGTTATAATGCTCATTTCAGTCCCTAAACAACAGATTCAGAGAATGATTGTGCATTGCTAGGGAGACCTGCTTTTCTGTCTCTTACAGCTGTTTTCAATATTTTGCCTTACCATACCTGCAAAGTTTGTGTAAAATTACTAGCAAAATACATATATTGTCAATTCTTGGCCACCTCTGGTGCAAAAATTCATGAAGAGCTAGCTCATCCTTAGACTGGCAATATTAGACAAATGCAAATCAGTCACATTTCCATTCTATTGACTGCTAAGGGGTTTGATCTTGTCTTCAAATACTTGCAGGGATGGGGGGGGGGAGGGCTCAGTAAACCTGGTAAGTCTGGTTGGGTAATTAGAGCTGAAAAATCTGAAGTTCATGTTTCCTGTTTAATGGGGTAGATGTATGCTGGACTTTCTGGAAAAAGAATTCATCAAAGGAAAGGGGAAAGACCAAATTCAGACCTTCTGTGTAGGGACTGTGCCTTGTCTCAGCTGAATCAAGGCAGAAGTTTTTAGAAATGAAGTTTCTTTTATGTTGAATTTATGAATAGTTTTCATTTCAGCAAAAAGAAATGAAAAATAATAACGAATTTTTAATGCACAGGACAGGCAATTGGGCACAAGGCATTTCTGGGCTTTTTGCCCAGATCTGTCATTGACTTCTTGATTATATCTTGTGGGTCTGTTTTATGCTTTTAAGGTAAAAAAAAAAAATCAGTAATGCGAATGTTAAGAAAATGGAGAGGTTTGATTCACTGCAGTGTGATCTGTAGGGTCATGTTGTAGGCTGGGTTAAGAGACCTTCAGTGTGTTTCAGTCCTTCTCTATACCCATTTTGCCATTTTTCTTTATTATGTACTGGCCCCAAATCTGTTTTCTTCAAGGCAAATGCTCTATCTGGCTGTATGGGTACAGCAAAGTAGCCATGCAGGGCAGAGACATCTGTGCTAGCTTTAAAGTACATGTCTCATTACAGAGAACATTCCTACAGGCAAAGTCACCAGGCTTCTCTGAGATGCATGAAGGACCATGCTGAACTGGTGGAGACCCTTTTAATGTTTTGAGTTAGCTCAGAGCCATGATGCAATATGCAACATAGACCTATTCCCATGTGGGAATTTTCTGCAGGATGGTATAAACAGAGCACTCACTTCATTCTGCAGGGGGACACAGGAAGGGTTGCTTACTTTATTAATCCTTGCCACAACCCACTCTTCTTGGTGAATGTGGGGAATGGGCTCTGTAGATACAAACATGTGTGCACACAGGAGATGTTACCAGAAAGCAAAAAGGGGAAAAGTGCATATGGAGAGACAGTGCGTATGGAGGTCTCAGAAAAGGTGATAAGCTCTGGAGACTTGGGTTTCTCCTGAATCTGAGATAGCTGATAAACTCAGAACAGCAAGAGCCAGCAGATTGTCCAAGGCCATTGCCACGCAAGAGCATCAGCACAGGGCTTTGTAGCTCACACCACAGTCAAGGAGGTGGTGGCTGCTATATGTAGACACTGAGCACAGTCTACAGGGTTGATATAAGGAAGGAAGGGACTGCTGAACACCTTCCTAAAAGCTACTGGAGCATTACTGTGAACCTCTGCTTCTCAGTGAATACTGAGAGCTGGCCTCCCCACTGCTGCTCTAGCTGGGTAAAATGAATGACAGAGGGGTAACTGAGTGGACTGTACCAACAATTACCTGCTGTTAATGGGTGTGATACTTTATTCTCTTATTAATAGTCGTGTAACTCATAAAGTATCTTCCAATAGATGTTGGTGGTAATCTGTATCTCCCCCTGACTGGTTCCCCTGTCTGGAAAATGTACCTCCTTCTTCCCCATATTTGGAGACAAGGAGACAGTGCAAAGAAGATTCCATACCGTCCTTGTACGGAACTGGGGAGGCAGGGATGATGCTCTGGAGAGGGAGGCAGGAGAGAGGAAAGCTTTTACGGGGGCAGAGAAGGAGAGGCCAGCAACAGACCCCAGGTATGAGCCCACTGACTCATGACATCTAGGTACTGATAGAAATATAAGACATATATTAACAATAATGGTGGCATTAAATTACCAAGCTCCTTAGACAGATGGTGCTACAGGCTGTTCTGCCTCTTTCATTTGGTGCATAAAGCAGACATAAGTAGATAGTCATGTAAAGATTGCTAAGAATTCCTGTTCACAGCTGACTTTTTGCAGAGACTGGTTTTTAGATGCTGTTTAGTTTTTGGAAACAGAACACCTCAGTCCACAGAATTTTTATCTCATTAATAGAACTAATAGGCTCATGAATGGACAATAAAATCTTTGCCTTTATATTCTTCAGCCCTGTTGCTAAGAGCTATATAGAGTAACAAACTGTTCACATAAAATTTCACATTTTTCTTCACTAAAACCCCAACAGAAAGAAAAGAAAATCTGCTGACATTGATTAAGATTTTGAAAAAGCTCCTATGGTTTTTGCCACGCCAGGCTGCCAGTTTATAGTCTGGGAACATTATCACAGTTTCATTTCCACAACAAAAAGGCTCCATTCTTTTCTTCAAGGTTTGACCATTCACCCTGTCCTTGGTGTTTTGCATCAGAAATGCACTTGTGTTGTCAGCCCCTCTATTAGCACTCACTTATCGAGGGTGCCAAAGACAAGTAAAAGAAAAGGACAAGTGTCTAACAGGTTACTATAGTTTCTTTTGTACTCTCAAAATTTGTAGGCTTCAGGCGCTTAAAAATGTAATTAACATTTGTGCATATGATAAATTTAAAAAATGGGTGAACTTTTCACACTTGAATGTTAACAATTTCCATTGTCTGTTACCAGTAAGTTTCAGTGGCTGGTAATTTTTACTCTAAGGATTTTTGTCAGGCTTTAATCCTGATAAGTCATACTAAGCAGACTATACCAAGTGGGGTGGGAGTGTTGATCTGCTGGAAGGTAGGAAGGCATTGCAGCGGGATCTGAACAGACTGGATTCATGGGCCAAGACCAACTGTATGACGTTCAACAAGGTCAGGTGCTGGGTCCTGCACTTGGGTCACAACAATCCCATGCAGTCCTACAAGCTGGGGAAAAGTGGCTGGAAAGCTGCCCTTGGAAAAGGATCTGGGGGTGCTGGTCAACAGTGACTGAACATGAGCCAGTGTGTGCCCAGGTGGCCAAGAAGGCCAATGGTGTCCTAGCCTGTATCAGAAACAGTGTGGCCAGCAGGACCAGGGCAGGAATTGTCCCCCTGTACTCGGCACTGGTGAGGCCACACCTCAAATCCTGTGTCCAGCTCTGGGCCACTTCAAGAAAGACACTGAGGTGCTGGAGCGTGTCCAGAGAAGGGCAATGGAGCTGGGGAAGCGTCTGGAGCACAATTCTGATGAGGAGCAGCTGAGGGAGCTGGGGGTGTTTAGCAACATGTGACAGGGTGAGAGGACATGGCATCAAACCATGCCAGGGGAGATACAGGGAGATGTCGGGATGAATTTCTTCATGAAAGGGGTTGCTAAACATTGGAACAGGCTGCCCAGGGAGGTGGTGGACTCACCATCCTTGGAGGTGTTCAAGAAATGACTGGATGTGACATTTAGTGCCATGATGTAGTTGACAAGATGGCGATTCCTCAAAGTTTGGACTCAATGATGTCAGAGGTCTTTTCCAACCTAAATGATTCTGTGATTTTACAGACACAGAACAGGAAATAACCGTTTAAATGTTCAGTGTAAAATAGAAGGTATTTTCCCTCCAAAAGTGAGAGAAAAGAACTTCAATTATTGCAGGCTGGTAGGTGGGAGGTGTCTTGCTAATATTATATATTACTAATTCTTTTTTCTTTCACTGCCATTTTATACAGCCATTTAGTCACAAGCTATGAAAATGTGTGAATAATCCAGTTCTGCTACGCCAGCGTAACACCGCTCCATAAGCAAATCAAATATGATCTTGGCAACATCTGAAGGGACAGAAAAATTAATGCAGTGGAGAATGGAGAGATCATGCAGCCAGAGATCTCACATGACAGTGTTCTTCCTCCAAAGTACCCCCATTAAATTCCAGAAGAGACTAATTGTTAGTGGAAATTATCATTTTACAGTTTTCCTACAAGGAATCCAAAGGTTTTAGAGTAGCCTAGTTTAAAGCATTGCTGTATCTATATCACAAAACCATCTGTCACAGCTGATATACACGTGACAGCCTGGTTGGCAAACTCAGCAGCAAACCCAATAACTATTGCATTAGACCCTGGTGACAGCATTTGCCGGTCAGAGCAAGGTAACACAGCACCAGGAAATCTGCATTGTGCATGTTCTGTGGTAATAACCTGAACTTCTTTCTCTGAGGCTGACAAGAAGATGCCTAACAAAGGTGCTAGTTCACAGAGTCCTTAAAAATGCAGTTGAGGCTTAGTCTCTAGGAGGATATTATACTAACTTGAGCAATTAGAATGAGAAAGAGAGCATTAAGTCAGTACTACTGAATTTTGTTTGTGTCTCTTAAAAGATTGGTGCCCAAGAGAAAAAAAAATGCTGTAACAGAATTTGAAAGTAAACACCTCAGCATTTTAATAACTGCAAAAGCCATTTTTGCTGGAATGCCATGAACATTATTGCTGTAAAATAAAGTGAAGGACAGTCCTATAAACAATACATAAAAAGACAAAGACACTACTTGTCACAGTGCTTATTTCAGGGCTAAAATGCTGGCTACAAGTTCCCATTGCCCTATTTTAATGTTCCCAGCTGGCTTCTGCAGGGAAGTGCTTACTTTTTTCATGAAGGAATGAGGCTATACCTTCATCTAATACAATTCATATAGGGAACACAGAAAAACTGTCTCCTTGTTACCTTTTTGCTCCCCATCTCCCTGGGCTAGTAAGACAGTATACTAAAAGCTAGTAAAAGTATACTAATTGCAGATCACTAGCACTGATATGAGACTTTCTGGAAAGCAGTGCAAATAAATCAGTGTTTAATCAGAGGGACACAATAAATTCAGTTGAGAAGCCTCACCCTGTTGCATTTCTCCATGGTCCCTCTAGTCTATAGTATGTCTAGTATGTCTGCTGGAGGCAGGTCTGAGCATCACAACAGCATTAACGGCATTCATCTGCCTGCTCGTGTCAGAGATAGGAGGAAGAAACAGGACCTAGAATATTTATTCCTCCCTAAATGAAGCCTGGAAAGAAAGGACAATGAAATGAAGAGCCTGGGAGTCAAAAAAAAGAAAAAAAAAGGGGGAGGGGGGAGGAGAGGGATGAAGAACGGGCGGTGGTTTGTAGGTAAATTCTGAGAGGTTCTTGGAGGGACAGATTATCCAAGGCATTCAAAAGGGTTACAGATTTAAGACTCATGAAGCAGGTGAAATGATTCAGATTGGATGAAAACATGGTTAGAAGAGAAGGTGAAGATGAGTTTAGCAAATTTGTTTCAGAATCAGCAAAAGGATGATTAGAATGAGGGCAGAAAAGGACAAGTATTTTGGCAATAAAGATAAATTGTCATGAACAGGCTTGATAATGCTACATAGAATAAAATAATTAGATTTAATAAGTGAGTAGCTGGAGAGACAGAGAGATTGAGAAATCAAAGGTAACAGTAAGACTACAAGACAAGGAGGACAGTAAAATTCTGAACAAACAGAAAAGGGAGAAAAGAACATCCTGGGGACAGCTAAAAAAAGTCTCATCTGGGGAGAGTTTGAAATGGCAAGGTAACACCAAAGAAGCTATGTCAGAGACAAAAATTCACAACAGGAGAAAAAAATAGCTGTAAGCAACAGAAATGGTTGAGGAGGATGAAGTAGTCAAAATAGAGATGATAAAGATAAAAGGAGGAGGACTGAGGGTGAAAACTTGAAGGGTGCCAACAGATAGTGGAGAGGGAGTGGGAGGATCTACCAGAGGAGGTGCTGAAGAGAACAGTGTTTGATGTTAAAGTAGAAAGCAGAGAGCACAAGCTCACCAAAGGATAAGATGGAAAGGAAGAAGATGTGGGGAAGTGCCAGTGGTCCCGAAGACTGCATTAAGGGGCATCTGAACTGAAAGAAGCCCTCTGGCTTAGTTAGGAAAGAACACAGGTGAAGGAGGTCTCCGCAGATACTGAAACTAGGTGAAACAGAAAGTCTGACAAATACAAGACAGGAATGAATATTTGGAAGTCTAATTGGGTGTGGGAAGAGATCAGTGGGAAAAGTGCAACCATAGTTCCAAGCTGACTGAAAAAAGCTGGAGAAGGGAGACAGGGCAGCAGAGAAACAGCTGAGGAATAAAAGAACAAAGGGCATTAGGACAGTGTCAAACAGGGAGTAGAGAGGAAACACCAAAGAAATCTTACCCTCCAAGGCAGAGAAAGCAAGATGAGTGTGGATTTAATTGAGAGTAAACAGAGGAGGTAGGAAAATCAAAGTAGTTTTAATTGTCTTAAAGCAGATTTTGCTCTTTAATATTAGCAAAGGATTGCACACTTTGAAATTGTCACTTACAACTGCAAGATCCAGAAGTCTCGATAGATGTAGAGCCATATATTAAATTGATGCTATAGTTGACCTTGTTTTCCGAAGGAGAGACAAGAGATTAATTTATATGGAAGCCTTCCAGCCACTAAAAGCACAATTGAACTAGACAAAATATCATAAAATCTGCCTCAGTTATGGGGCAATCTAGCCATTTGCACTGGGATGAAAACATTTTGGAGAATGATTAGGGTTGAATAACAGATTTATAGCCCTGGGAATTGCAGAATAAAACTCTATGGGAACCCCCATTTTCAGGCTTTCTTTTTCTGAGAAGACTAGAGGACTACTGGGGCCATACCAGCCAAGTACCAATGCAGGCTGGTTTTGCTCAGTAACTAGAATACTGACTTACCTGGTGTGGGTTGGACGGAGAACTTGTGCCTAGATTGTTAGTTTAGGAAGTCAGCACAGATCTTTCATGGTTTTTCCGTTATTAAATAATTGTGACAAAGGAGTCCAGCTCCCAGTTTCCAAGCTACTTGTGGCCTAACAAGCAGTTGATGCTGCTCAGAAGGGCTACTGCTGAGACAAGCTCTACTTGCACATTGGCATTGACTATTTATGCCCTGGTTCCATGGCAAGGTGTGATAATGATGTAATGGGCTGTGCTGGCACTTGAGTGCTATAGCTGTACTGCCATGGAGGCTACAGGCCCCTGACAGATGCAGTAAGTTTGCCTCAGACACTAAAATATCCATCATTGCAGTGCCAGCAGCTGCTGTTGCTCACACCCTCACATGGTATGCAGTGGAGTATTAGCAGGGCTAAGAGCATTGCTTTAGTTGAGTATAGAAGTTATTGATCCACGGTAGGCCACATCTGTTACATCTTAATCTGTTACATCTTAATCTGAAATATAAAAGTGAATTTATGTATCCAGCATAGAAAATGTGAGAGCACTCTCCCTAAAACCAAGCAGAAATATGTCCTTGGAAATTACACCTAACTCCCCTGCAACAAGTCAAGATAAAGAAATTTTAAAATGAGCTTTCTAAATATATTGTTCTCTTTTGTTTGGGTAGAAGAGTACCAAATAATAAATTACATGAGAATAAAGAATGCTTTAAAAACAATCCACCTGCTTAAGTATGCCATACCATAATTTAGTTCATTTAACAGAGCAATGACTTGCCTCTTCTACCTAACCTCTTGAAGGCTGATCTTGGTAAAGCTGTTAAACAATACATTTTTAAGAAGCAATCACTCTTCAAATTGCTCAGACAAAAATACTGGATTTTATCTGCTTTGAAAATGAGTATTTTTTTGCAACACATTCAGCAACACAGTAGTCAGCTTTCTATTTTAAAACAGCATGATAGGAGGAGACTTGGTTGGTTTTGTTTTCCAAAGATTACATATTGTTTATGGTTTAAGTACAGAAACAGCCTTTGTAAGGAAGCTGGGTTGACAAAAACTTCAGAAAATCTATACAAATCTATACATTAATACATCTGATGATTAATAGTGTGTGAATTTCTCACAACTTGGATCAACTTACATCTATTAAGAGGCAAAAACTTTTGTAAATCTTCTAGTCAGAAGAAGACCCAGAATCTCTTTCCAGAAAAAGTGCAGTTTCTCTCAATTGCACCATTCTGTCCTAGAGGGAAATACAGAAATATAAAATTTCCCTACTCTTGTCTCTAATCTAGATGTTGATAGAACTTCTAATTTGCTTTTGAAATCCTCACTCTGAGAAGAGTAAAGGAAGTATAAGAGGATGATAAAATCTGGCAGATGAGATTTGACACAAAATGCTTGAAAGCCAAAAGCATGCATGATTGATGAAAAGATATGGCATCCTGAGATCCATCAGAAATTTAGAGAGAAGATGTATTGCATACTACTCACAAACCTGTAGTTTTTCCCATGACTCAGAAACCAGTCATCTCAGCTGAAGAATATCCTGGGCACCACAAACACAGGACAAATACAGGTTGGATTTTAATGACTGAAATTCATTAATAATGGCTGGCTGGTAAAAAGACCAGCTGTGGTCCCATTGCAAGTCCCTGTGAGTTTATTTCTGCATGGAAGAGCCAACACAACATTTGACCATGTACTCAACAGTGACTGATGGTGGCTCTCCAGGAGCTAAGAACCACACGGCTACAAAGCTGCAAGATTTTCTCACACTAATATTACTAGGGCACTTGTCCTGATGGCACAGAGTAACTTGTAGTTCTGAAACTTTCATTGTATTTGTTCTACGAATCATCATAGGATTTTGCTCTTCAACTTCCTTATGCTGGCACCTTGAGCTAGCAGCTAAGTGACAAAACTCTGTACATGATCATTTTACAAATGATAAGAGTTAAACCCAGGGAGAACAAATGGAACTCAGGATTCTGGGATTTAAATTTCATTTACTTTATAACTGCTAAAATTTGACTTAAGTCTAATTATACACCTCAAAAAATTAGGATATACTTATTTTTAACATCATAATCTTTATGGAACCTACAAAATTTTGCTTTGTGCTTATAGTTTGTTTCCTGTTACTAACCCTTTTTTCAAACTGACCTGACCTGTCTGGGGTTGAGAGCTGTCCCAGGGAGGTTTCAGCCTGTCAGGTGGCATTGGAACTCCCCTCCCACACCCCCACCTGAGTACTGGAGATGTGACGCCAGTGCAATTCTCCCCAGAGCCTCTCTGAGGAGAGAGGAGAAAGAGAGGGTAGCTTGAGAGCCCACAGAGAGACAGGAACTACAATACTCCTAGCATGCCTTGAGAGCAGGAGGAAGGACCAAGCAGAACAGTGCAGAGCTGGGCAAAGGACCAGGAGTATGGACCACATGGGTACTGCCATCTAATGATCCTGATGCTCTTGCTTAGTGGATAAACTCAGTATCACTTGTCCCACTGTACTTTGTTTTGTTGCCCATCACAACCAAACCACTTGTACTAGTTCTGTTATGCTGACAAAGGCCTCCAGAGGGAGGATGGCAAACACCAGACAAACGTTTTCTGCCAATTCAAGTGGCTTTCCACAAAACTCACCCTCAGAGTTGTACAGCTGACGCTGCTGACCAGTGGTGTGGGCTTTTCCCTCCGTCCCTAGCTGGTCACAGATACCATACACAGAAACACTATGTACTTGCCAAGCTTGGGATCCAGGGGTTCAGGGAGCTGAGGTTCATTATGGAGAATGGATGCACTGGGTTATTGGTATTGCAGAACTGGGAGCAAGGTGATTTATCCCCAAGAAGAGACAGGGCAAAACTGGGAGAGTGCAATGGGCAAAGCACAGAATGGTGTGACAGGAGATGGGTGAGGTCTGCCAAGCTGTCAGCAGCGGGGAGAGTTGGCATGTAAGGACTGTGCATTGAACAGGATCTGTCATGCTGTACAGCCCCTCACTGACCAAAAAAGTTTTAAAACCAACTTTGTCCTACTATGCAAAGATTTAAAGCATAAGCTCTGACATTAATCCCTAACATTATCATAACCTTCAATATTAAATAGCTGCCATTTTATTTCAACTCTACAGTGATTCTCTGAACTTCTTCCATCAGGAACAGCTAAAACAGTTCAGATACCCCTGGCACCAGTCTGGCATATGTACTGTATACTGGGACTTCTTTACTCACTCAGATTTATTCCAGTGTAAAACTGATATAATAGAGAACTAAGTCTCCAGCCTGTGTGTTTGAGTTACTTAGCTTGAGTATAGAAAAAAAAAAATAAATCAGTGTATCTGTTATATATTTCTTGTCTTATCTCCAGAGGCAAAATCATTTTGGATAGTTGCCGTAGGGAGCAGAAAGACCATGTGTTTTCAGCTTTTGTGATATTTGTTGCTTATTGGATCAGAAGATTACAGAATGATCTCAAAAAAAAAATTCCAAACAATAATAATATCCAAATGTTATAGCTATGTGAAGAAAAACATTCTCAGTGAAGACTTTGCAATGAATTAGGAGGAGAGGGAGAGGTTAATTTGGATGAAATTCTTAAGCTTACTTGACTTGTGACTGGGAGCAGCACTACTGAAGAAAGCACATTGAACCTCTCTGATAGGACTTTATCTCAATCACTAGCAAAGGTCCTGTCAACAAGGCTATAGCAGTGGTCCACAGTTCCCAGGAAGCAGGGCCAGTGAGCAGCTGATGTAGGCATTGCACGCATGCAGTCTTCAGCAGCACAGCCCAGAAAGGTGCTGAATTGTTGCTCTGCCCTCTGCTCTCCCATCATCACTTCTCTTTGCCCAAAAAAAGGCCCATGAAGCTGACTTCATGCCTCCCTCCAGCCCCAAACTTCACCGTTTTCTCCTGTTTCTAAAAGGATATGCAAGTATAACCTTGGATAAAAACTTGTTTCCCAAATCTAAGCTCTATGAAAAATAGATGCTTAGTGAAAACATTATTTCTCTTCATTCTTATTCATGCTGCAAAACAACAGCACACACAAGGACAAGGGCCACCCTCCTTCCCTCTGAACAAACATACACTGACACTCAAGTGGTCATGGTTAAACTGATGAGTGAGCTGAAAGTGTAAACTGCTGGCACAAAGGGGTTCAGAGCTGGGCATGTGTTTCTCACAGCTGTTACATTTTCCCTAGCAGGCATGAAATTTACTGTTTGAAAAGACACTTCCTTTTTTGAAATTCTTGCTAGCTTTGAGAAAAATAACACATTTCAAGCTTTCTTTGCACATTGTAAGGAAACACAAACAACAATGGTAAGATTAAACAGCAACATTCAAGAAACAAACAACACTCAAGAGATTCTCTGCCAGTCACCTTTAAAAGCCTGCAATTTTCTGTAAAAGGACTCTGCTGCATTTTTTTCCCCATTAAATCCCTTAGTTCTCTGTTTCTGCTAGATGTGGAGAGGTGTGTTAGCAATGTAATACCATATCAGGGACATGATGTGGCATACTACTTCAGCACAGTTTTAGGAATCATCTGGGCTGAAGTCAGATATTAGTTTAAATTCAACAATCATCTTAAAAGTTGTGTTACACTTTCAGGAAAATGAGGGGGGAAAAAACAAGACAAAAAAATGATGTGGGAAGCAAACTGTAGAGATACATACTTTTTCATAAAGCATATATCTCTCTCTCTATATATATGCTAAAGGGCCCAAAAATATGGAAGTTCTCCTCTGTACTCACATGTATTTTCTCACAGATCTTCAAATCAAGATCTACTTGAGGAAAATACAGCTGCTATGACAACTGTCCTTTTCTACATTGAACTCCTCAGCTACATTTTCATTGCCTGTCATAGAGATCTCCTCCTAAAATGTAAATCTGCACCCAGCACTATCAGTGATAATGTTCCTCTAAACTTTCCAAATGGACCTTTATGCGGTCATCCATGGTGCATTTATCTTCACATTTTTTTTTATCTAAAAGTTGGCCATCTAGTCCAAACCAGTTGTCCAGGGAACTTCTCCAGTCAGTGGAGGGAGACAAGAGTCTTCACAAGGCAAAGATACACACCTCACGAAGTGTGTTTGGCACCAAGAAGAGGAACTTCTGGATGAACCTGTGTGAGCCCACTAAATGTGGAGACAGCTAGCTGAGACTAGCTCAGCCTCTACATGCCTGAACATGGGTGAGATAACACTCACCACCAATGTACTGTTGCACTGGGGCTGCTGTAAGGCTCAGATTCACTCCACCTTTGTTTAGGTACACTTCCAAGGTACCTACTGGAGAAGTCATCTGCCTGAGGGACTTTCTATAAAGACTGGAGAATGACAGGCACATCCTGGGAGTGAGCTGCCCAAAAGAATGTGAGAAAAACACTCAAATTCTCTTCAGGCTACCCAAGACCTGCTGAGTCTACAGCTGAACCAAGTGTGACCCTGTTCCATTTCAGGCAACCTGGACAAGGGGGTAGCATAATGTGTGATGAATCCCAGCCTAAAACCCACTAAACGGGATTTTCATGTGTAATGTACAGCACTAGATGTATGTATGTATGTATATTGTCATACCTTGGTGTAAGATAAACAATACCTAACTAAGTAGAAGGCAAATTCATAATTGCCTGAAATGGTAGCTCTTAGAGAGGTTTTTTTAATAGCAGAGGAAACCAGATGTTGACTTTATAGAGCTGATAAACTGTTTTAAAAACTGTAGTGCAATAGGATTTCAGCTGTTCAAACAGATTCTGCTAAGTCATCTGTGTATGTCCAAGGAGAGAAATCTGCCCTTAATGACTATGCTTCTGCTTATTTTTAACTGGCAACTTAAAAACATCAGTTAGCATGAAGTATTGGAGCCAAGTGGTCACCTGCTATGTTTATTAATTTCAGTACAGAGCCATTTTAGTTTTGTTTTTTGACATTCAGATGTCTGTGCACCATATTCCCTGATACATCTGCTCATAGTAGTGTGGTGCATGAAGATATGCACAGAGCTTGTGTGTCAGACCAAAGATACTGAAATGTTTCTGTCCCAAAGCATCAAAGTCAAGTGTCCAAACAAGTAATAAAACTAGCCCAGCAGGAGTCTGGCTAACCTGTAAAGTCAAGTTGCTATGGTTTAGCATTTGTGTCCACCCCACAAACTCTGCTCGCCTGTAACACCCCTCTTGGGGTAAACAGACTCAGCTGAATGCAGAAATACCTTTTTTTCACTAGTCTTCCCTAGTACGGGCCCTACTCTGAAGTGCAGCTCCTTGGTTATTTCTGCTATTACTGGTTTAACTGCTGTTACCTCTGTCCTGTTGGATCATAAAAGTAAAGTCAATGCTGCTGCTAACCTAGACTGGACTCCAGTGTGCAAAGACCAAAGGCCAGTTTAGTCCCATCCTTCAGCTTAACTCTGCAAACCTCATTAGTTAAAACCAGATACCCACCTCCTCCTTCTCCTTACCAAACTGTCCATACAGTCATGGTACCCAATACAGAAGATGCTTAATGCCATATACCTGTTCATTAATTTTCTTTCATTACTAAGAAGACAACAGGATTCCACAGATATCTGAGAAAACATTAGCAAATAATACATAAGGATAAATTATGAAGTACTGCAATTCATGCAAGTGAATAGGACTAATAGCTGCTTTTCTTCCTCCCCACACTTGGTGGAGATTTCTGTGCTTCTAAATAATATAATTAATATTACTATAATTAGGTTTCATAGAAATTGACTTTGGGACTCTTCCTGGGACATTGTGAACATTTTCCCATCACCACTGATTTGCAAGTGCTTTCCTACAGTCTGGTTTGGTTTTTTTCCCATGCTAAAGTAAACTTTCCTTACTTTGAAAGAACATTAAAACCAAATTTATAACAGCATGTGGTGTATAAGTGCTGGAAGCTGATAATATTATATACAGAAAGTTTACTGGAAAAGTCAGAGCTCAGGGATTTCTACATATTAGTTATGGCATCTCTGGGAATATTTAGACTTTGAATCATAACTCAGGTGGGTTTTAGTAACATCAAGTTTATCCCCAAAGGAATATTATCATACTAAAGGCAAATGATACTGGTTTGTTCCTATATAAAAAAAAAGTTCATTTTTATAAAAAATAATGTACTGACTAGGGGAACTCCTCTGCTGTGCTGGAAGGTAGTATAAGGTTTATGCAAAACCTTATTCTGGGTATACACAGAGACCTCAGAATAGGATATAAGGTTGTGTGTATATATATGGCTTTCATTCTCAAAACATTACAGTGATAATGGCAAGAAAAAATCTAGGATTGTTGTGCCCCAGATAGCTTGTTAAATATTCACACTAATAGATATAGTTACCAACTGAAAAACAGCTCTTGATGTTGGGACTGTTATATATTGGCTGGAGATAAGGAGGAGTTTTTAGACTGAAACTAGAACACAGATAGGTAAGTAGGCAGGTGATTTCAAGCAAAGTCAATTTGTCTCTTTCTTGCAATAGAGGGAGTCACAAGATAGGTGAAATAGTCATTTATTACATGTTAAGCAATTCAGATGTGTTTAGCAGCTTTAGTTTTCCAATTGCTTGAAGCAGGAATTTGGAGACTGGAATAATATAAGCATGATCCTACTGATCTGTGTTTGGCTTTCTCTGTGAAATGCTGCCTACAGCAGAGCAAGCTGATACTGAATTTGAAAGGAAATAAGGCTTATTTAATTAAGTTCTCTGTCAATCC
The DNA here is from genome assembly GCF_041296385.1 of Aphelocoma coerulescens. NCBI lineage: Eukaryota > Metazoa > Chordata > Aves > Passeriformes > Corvidae > Aphelocoma > Aphelocoma coerulescens. The sequence continues at coordinate 153,740,949 of NC_091015.1, read as the reverse complement.
TTCCCTAGTAAGTTTTGAACCAGATGGCCAGTTGAAAAAAAGAAAGGTAAATTGTGGAGGTACTTAGAGCTTTTTACTGGCTAGGCTTGTAGTTCAATGCCTTAGAAAGCCTCGGGCAGCCTAGAGAGGTAGCACGGGCAATCCAGCATTTCAGTAGCTCTAAAAGTGGCAAATAGTAGCTGCAAAGCTGATACCACCAGTGGAAGCAAAGAGGGAGAAATATAGTCTTCAGCTTGCCTGATTCCTGCAATTAGAAGCTTTCAAACAGAAACAGAGACACACATGTTCACAGAAGGATTGCAAAGCCAAAGAGGGGCCCAAGGAGGGGCCCTTCTTTTATTCGGAGAAGGGGAAAGGGGAGGACTGGGGGCGGACCCAGGGTGACTGGCCAATGAGACACTGCTAAAGAGTTTGAGTTACATTTGGTTTTGCCTGCACTTGGAACAAGGGAGTTCAGAGCACATGGCAGAGGTAAGTCCCGGCTTGTCTTGGGGAGGGGGAAGGGAAGCTCGGAACAGGCAGCAACAATGAGACTAAAGTCTTTGCAGTGGGAAATTCCTGGAAGATTTTAGAAAAGCAGTAAATGCAAAAAGAAGGAAGAATTAAATATTGCATAGCCAGTGGAGAAGACAAATGAGCTCAAGTTTCCTGTTGTGTTTGGCAGCCCCTCAGCAGCAATATTTAGATTTGAAATTAATGCATGCAGCTTTTTTTTATATAACTATTACAGGGAGCATGAAAGCTCTTCCAGCAAATGAAAACTGCTTCTAAAATACCTACAGTGTGTGTTGTAAATCGCTAGATTTAGTTTAGCAGGCTGTATTGTCCTGAGAGCTCAGCAGGGCTACTTAGGGCAATGCGACCTGGTCGCATCCCATAGTCCATTTTGGACTATCCCGCGGTCTTGCTCTGGCCAGCTATCAGCATTACAACCAGTGATGGCAACGGAGGCGAGAAGAGTCTCCCATGAGGGCTTGAGAGGACTTTAACCACATCTTCTCTCCATGATCCCCAGAGGCAGAAAAACCTTGTGGTCTGGGTGCAGGGTGGTTTTGTCAGGGGCTCAGGGGCGTTCCCTGGGTGGGGTTGAGGTACAGGAACCAATAGGGAGAGCCTGAGGGAGTGGCCAGTGCTAAGGGCAGGGGAGAGCAGGAGGGGGAACATGGCGTCGCAAAAGCAGTGGGTTAACAGATTACCACAAGTGTGATCCATGGAATTTGTACATCCCAGTACATCCAAAGAACCAGCATCCTGGCAGCCCAGAATCAGCCACAGTACATGTTTCCTCTTTCCCTGCCCAAGGGAGAAAACTGAGGACAAAGCGGGTTTAAAAAAAGGTTTTTAGGAAACACTTTGAGAAAAGGGGAAGTGCTAGGGACTGTGAGGGAGGCTAGTGTTCTCCCAGGTGAGGGTAGAGGGAATATGTAGTAAAAGAGACACAAATTGTTAGGAAATGAGATTTAAGTATTTCTGCATGTGCATTTTTAGTGTGGCTTCCTGCTTATTTAACATAATCATCATAGTACCATACGTAAGCATTTTCACTGAACGGAGCTTTTGCAAATATACATATGCATCTATATAAAAATACATCTACACGTACATATTTAGATCTGATTAACCCCACTTTATCTCAACATCAGGCACATAAAGATATTTCTAGTGGTAACAGGAAGGGCACTTTAGGGAAAAGGAAGAACAAGAGGTAAAAATTGAAAATTCTGTTTTTGTCTCCTAACTGTAAGATGAAATTTGGGGTTGCTGTATTTGGATTTGAAATTACTGCTTGTAGTTTTTTTAATGTAACTATTACAGTGAGCATGAAAGCTCTTCCATCAAATTACAACTGATTCTAAAATACCTACAGGATCACCAAAGTCAGGAATTCCTTTATCTTTTTCATCACCTCAAAAGAAAGCAAGCTTGAAAAATGCTTTGCAATGTCACTGACAAGTTTGCAGACCTACAAGGAAGGGAGACCAGTACCGCAGTGACAATTTATTTTACTGCATTCTTTACTGCTGTGCATTATATTTTACTTTCTCCTATTGCTTTCATGATGCTGCTATTCCTACTAGACAATGTATACTCTAATTAAAATTTGTTTTCTGTATTAAAATTTGTTATTATAATATCACAGAATAAAACTCTAACTGGTAATAGTTGTCAATAGAAAATGCTGGAAGCCCTGTAGTAAAGAATTGTGGGGCAGATAATTTGGAGACAAACCGGTATATAGGAGAAAATGTTCCCTTGTTTTCATAACACAGGAGTAGTGGCTTTTTGCAATGATATACAGGGTTTTTAATACTGCAGAAAAATCTCTCTAAATGTGTGGATATTATATACATAAATAACAAGTTTTTTGCATACCTTACTCAGCCCTTGACCTGTCTGATCATGAGTGCCCTGGGTCAGTCCTTGCATTACATGCTTCATGTTTTCTTTTATCAATTTTATAAATATTCCCTTCTAATTGTATGGAAGGTTCCACTGCAAGCTTTTGCTAGTGGCTAAATTTGGCAGCCTATTACAGACTAGAGGCAGGCTACATTCTCATCTCCTTCTCAATCTTGCCCCTTTATTGAGCTTATTTAAGGCAAAATGGCCAAGTTTACAAACTTAGTCTAGGACAACATAAGGTAGATAAATCCTACCAGACACTTCCAATCCCAAAGACATAAGTAAGACTTTTTCCATTGATCTTTTGGGATAGTAGCTGGAGACATAAAAAACCTTTCTGTTTCCTGGCACCCTGGGTTAATGGTGTGTATTTTCCTCTTGTACCACTTGTTTTACAGTACCCCTTACTTAAGCACCACTCAGACCCAAACTGTGTCTTTTGATCCCAGTTTGATTGCTTTGCTCCTTGGCTGACTAGATTATCACAGTTTACAGGGAGCTGTCATTGAGAAAGCAGTTCAGAACTAGGCCTATCAGAGTATAATTTAGGAACAAATATAATAGTCTCCATCACAGTACGAGTACAGAAAAAGTCACAATTCAGAAAAGTTACTAATGTTGTTTTTGTACTGAAATGATACCAAAACAGCTTATGCACTTTTTAGCTATCTGTATTTGAAATTTGAATGCTCTTCCTGAATTGAGATGATCTGGAAAGATTTAGGAAATAAAATCACAGGTTTTAGGTTTGTCAAATAGGAAACAATCTGCCAACCATGTTTTTTGGAAAAGCAGTAAATGCAAAAAGAGACTTTACAAACTAACCAATCTTTATATGAAAAACAGTTCCAGAGTTCTTTTGACTCTTGAATTTCCTATCCTAGAGTCATAGTTTTCTCATGTTTGGAAATTTTAATTTCTAACCTCAGCTTTCCTGTGAAAAAGCCATCCATGTTTGTCCTTGAGTCATTGCTGCCAGTTGGCTGAAGTGAATTTTCACCTTCACTGGCATTTACCTCTCTTGCAAAAAGAAAACTGCATTGTATCCTTCTGTGCTTTTGTTTCTTTAACTTAAATACAACAATCCTTTTTATTCTCTTGACATATACAAGTTCCCTGTTCTCCTGACTCTCTCAGTATTCCCACCTCTCAGGCTGAACTGCCAACCTGCTCCTGGCACAACTTCAGCCTATATCATTCAGTTTTCCTCTGGACAACACATGGTTCAAGGGACAGAGCAAGTCATGGGCATTTCCAGGAGATGGATCCTAGGCTTCTCTTTTAGGTATGGCACTTAGGAAGAGGCCATGCAATTTAACCTTATGAGCCTATTATTTTCATATAAAGGCATAGCCACAACATTTCAGACATTAATGACACTTCATTTAGATCCTGGATATACTCTGATTCAACTGATGATTGCATTTGCTGTTTTCATGAACAAACCACAAGTATGGTACCACATCAACTGACCTTTTACAGCTGTGGCCCCTAGAGGCTGCTTTGGTTTACACTTCAACTTAACTACAGCTGAACTAATTTCTGATCACTCATTTCAAAGTATTTTTCAATGACCCACCTTTTCAATAACATCACAACACAAAGTTAGTCTTATACAGTACCATTTCTGATGGGTTCTGTAAATGTTTGGTGCATGTTCTTTGTAATACCAGGCTCAGAAATATCTAGATTTAAACATTTGTTGTCCAGTCTATACCAGAATGACAGACACTATAATGAATTGCATCTATGTCTAAATTAAACCTGAGGGGAAATCTCTGGCAAATTTCATCCACTCCTTTCAGGAATCTTCCTTGCTCTTTTTAAGAATCAGTCATCAAAAGGAACAGTAAATTAGTAAATTAGTAAAACTAATTTTTTTCTTTTTGAAGTCCCTCTTATAGGGAATACCCACTTATGGGCTTTAGCTTTTAGCTATCTGTTTCACTCCAAATTGCCTTTAACCTTTCTTCTGAAAATGTGATTCCAAATTATTTATTTCTGAACATTTAATGTTTTACAAAGATGATTGCTATTCATTATGTTCCTATTGTTCCTGTAACATCTCGTTTCATATTCTGCATTGGTGTTCTTCTTGCTTTAGTGCAAGCCCCTTATAATTACTATATAGATACTTCAGTTGCTTTTTACTGTTTATAGAAAAATTTTCAGACAGAAAAGACACTGTCCTTGTTATATTTTCTTTTAATTAATAGAAATACATCCTTCTAGCTATGAATGTTTTCCTACTCTTTAACCTATTCTTTTTTTGTTTGTGTACTTTTGAATCAAATTTTGTTTTCTTTTTGGTAAAACCAGATGTCTTTTCCACTCCTTGCAATTCTTCTCACTTCATCACGCACATAACAGACTCCCAAGAGGCCACTATCCCTGGTGCTCAGTACTGAGAATAAATGTTTTCTAGGAGACAGATATCCCAAAATCTTTTTTTTTCACAGAGACAATCCCTGTGACTATGTCACATAATTATAGGAAAGGCGAGCTGCAGAAGTTGCTGCAGATCATCAGATCCAACCAGATCACCAAATCTAACCATGCTGTTCAAGGCAAGGACAGATGACAGACTGTGGAAGCAACAGCATGAAGTATCAAAGGTGGGAGAAGAGCAATAGGAATGGCCTAGTAACAGGAATGTAGCACCTGACTCTGGAGGCCATCTGTATCCACACACATGACAAGAAGGTAGTCAGGTTGGTCAAGCATGATTTACCTTCAGTGAAATTATTTACCTTCTACAATGAAACAACTACTTGGATGGAAGAGGGAAGAACAGTGGATATTGTACACCTTGACTTCAACAAGGCTTTCTACACTGTCACTCACAATGTTCTCAAAGGCAAACTCAAGAAAGTGTGGACTGGATGAGTGGACAGTGAGGTGGATTGAGAACTGTCTGAACAGCCAATCCCTGATGTTGGGGTGGCTCAGCCCACTCTTGGGCTGAGGCCATGGAATGCCAATCAAACCAGGGCCATCCATTGGGTGGATTTCCCCACCCAAGACAGTGGGTCAGAGGGCGGATCAGGGCACGGCACTGAAGTCTAGGCTGCCTCCCCTTGGGTGGTCCCCAGGTTTAGGCTACCTCCCCCTGTTCTGGAAAGTTCTCCATGTTCGGTTATTCATTGGTTCCCTGTTGTGACTTCCACCTTGTTTTCCCCATTGGTTCCAGTTCAATTGTATCCTGCCCCTCGACTGTACTCCATTGGCTGTTTCCCTTTTCCCCTCCTTGTTCCACCCCGCCTTTAAAAAGTCATGCACGGCTTCCCTCGGGGCCTTTCTGGTCCCTGGACCCTCCGACAATAAACCTATTGGAACCCACACCAGAGGCCCCTCTCTGTTCCTTTACCTGCGGGCTGACGCGAGCCCAGACACCGGCTGCCTGTCGTGCCTCCTCTGAGGAGGTGGCAGCACGCGCGTCCAGTTTGCGCCCTGCGTAACGAAGGCGTTCCCTGAGGACATCGTGGAAGTGACGCTGCGTTTCCTCTGACCGAGGGCACGCCAGAGCTCGACCCTTCGAGCCAGCCACCCTAGATAGCTAAATAGATAGATAGATACCTGTGTGTGTATATATATGTGTGTGTGTGTGTGTATGTATGTGTATGTGAACATATGTAACCCATTGAACTCTCTGTTGTGTGGTCCCCCACCCCCAACGGATCAAGACTGGAAGCATCACTCTGACCTTGGACACTGAAATCACAACTGTTAAGTTTTGTCACTGGATCCACAGGTCGTGATATCTTCCCTCTCCACTATCTGCTCTTGTCCCTTTCTTTTCCTTTTTTCTTTCATGATTCTTCTTTTAGAATTTTTTCTTCATGATATTTTCATATATTTATAGAAAACCAAAATGACTACATACCTCCTTTCTCTTGCAACCAAATTGTTTTAAAATAAACCTGCCTCATGTATACACCGGTCATTCTGTGTTGTTTCACTCTAATTCACCCTGAATGATCTAACCTCAGATACTCTGCCTCAGAGGTGGGACATGACAGCCTTCTCAGTAAGTTTGATGAGCTGGGAGGAGTGGCCCATACCCCAGAGGGCTGTGCACTGAATGTATTGAAGGCATATAGAGATTAGCAGTTCATTACGATCCTAACACACAGATAGCAGCTTCTCAGGACACTCACATCAGAGACAAAAAAGAGTGAGTAAATGCTGACAGCTCATAGAGGTGACAAGTGGGATAGGATGAAGAAACTCATTCCTTAGATGCCCTAAAGGGTAGAAAAAAGCATGAGTAAAAATCAGCTTTAGCTCTCAACCTAAGAAGAGACCAGGAGACAAGATGAGCCTCAATAGCCAGTGTCATCATCCTTCAACAGAACACCTGTATTCGAGCATCCTGATGCCTACGTGCTGGATAGACAACTGGGTAAAGATGTCCTGGTGCTTGTCTAAGGAAGTGTGAGACCATGTGTGAAATCATAAATGTTTCAAAGTAAATCACCTTCCAATCCTGTTTTCCTGCAACTGCTGCTTCTTACTCTTTCACTACCCTGTCTCTTCTATAGCCCCTTTCAACAGTGTAAGACTGCTCTTGAAGCTGACTGGAACCTGGTATTCCCTTGGCTGAAGTCCACTTGGCTCTACCTACCCTCATATGCCACATACTCAGTTCCCTCACCAAAGGGTTTAGAAGTCCTCTGCAGTCTGCTGACAACTCCCCGGACAGGCCAGGGCCCAGCCTTTATAAAGTGCTTGGGATGTGACCTCACTAGTGTTAAGCAGAGGGAAAATGGACAAGGTATACGAAGGCTGAATGAGCAGAGGACAAATGAAGAGAGATGCTCCATTTCCCAAGCAACTCTGCCTTTACTGCCGTTACCATTGCTGATCTGTTCCAGGTCATGTCATTTGTCTGCAGAAGTGTGACAACCAGAGGAGACTTTTCTGGTTCATCAGTCCACAAATGTACGTCAAAGTACAGCTTGGTCACTCTTCAAGACTGCCCTAACAGCCAATATGTCTGTAGCTTCCTTATGACCTTGGTACATGAAAATCACCAACATCTTCCACTTACATGTTTCCAGGCACCTTCAGCTTATTCTATATGTAATTCACTTATTAAATTTATTGATCATCCATTAATTTTACATGAAGTATTTATAAATGCACTCTTCATATAAAGCATGATTCATTCATCTACAAAAATTTATTGTTTGTGGGGTTATATTACATAAAACAGATCTTTATTATTAACAGAATGAAATTACAACATCCTGTAAAAATCATTCATTATTATGAAGATGGAGAAGCTACACTGACATGTTTAATAGTACTAGAAATTAAGTAGTATGGCTATTATACTGTATATATAATATATAGGTTTTTATGGCTTTTGGCTTCATTCTTTATTTAATGCCTATTTTCATCCACCACATCACACTAACTCCCATCATAATTCTCTACAAATCATGTCACCCACTTAAATGCTGTAATTAATTGTCCTACTTGACCAAAGAAACAAATATAGCCATACCTATATATAACAGTAAAATGTCCAGGAGAAAATTTAAACAGATAGATAGTCCCAGACAATTTGTACTGAAAAATGTTTAAATCACAACTTTGAAGTATAAAGCAACTGCAAACAGGAACTGTGAAATGTAAGAACACACAAAGAAAAAGTGCATAGCTAACAAAAAGGATAAATTCAGTGAGGAAACTGCTTTTTCACTCCTAAAAGATTTTAAAACCTGATACTCATTTGATATGAAATACTGTATTTCTACTAACTTCCAGTACTTGATTTAATGGCAAACTGATTTATGCCACTGGACAACCTTGCTCAACATCCATTAATGTTACATAGTTTGACTCAGAATCTTTATTCTACAATTTTTCTCAAGACTTCAGCCTTGACTACAAGGTTACCTTGCAATAGGAATATTTATTTTATTCATGTCACACTAATGGGGATGTTTTATCTGTGTTCAGTGTGATGATTTTTACTTCACCATGATGCATCTGCATACAGAGAATGGAATTTATTTTAAATGACATGATCAGCTTGGGGAAGAGAATTGCTTTACTCTTCACTCCCCTTTCAAACACCACATTTTTCAGGACAGCTTCTATGAAGATTTGGAGGACACTTAACAAGCTAAGTTGGAAGTCAATGTAATTCTGAGTATGAAATCAGGATTTGTTTCCAGACATCACTTACAATTGTACCAAAGTATAATCCTGATAAAATTTTCCATACTCTTTCAAAAAAGTCTTCTGTGCTGCAACAACAGTGTCTGAGAGCAGGAGACAACTTGTACCTCCTGTCTTTGATATGTCACCAGGGGATAACTGCACTTTTGGGGGCCAGACACACTGTTGATGGTGGTTTCCAGAACAGCACCTACATATTAACCCTGGGATTAACTCAGTTGGATAGAGCGTGGCGCTAATAATGCCAAGGTTATGGGTCCAATCCCTGTATGGGCCTGATTTAAGACTTGGACTTGATGATCCCTGTGGGTCCTTTCCAGCTCAGAATATTCTGTAACTCCTATATTGTCCCTGTAGTGTCAGAGATGGACAACAGTGGGAGCGGCTGTTGGAGCAGACTCATTCTGTGCAAAGCTGCTTCCAGACTTGTGAAACACTGACAGGTACATTCAGTACAGGAGCTGCAATGTAACCAGAAGGGAGATCACTCCACAGTTATTGCCTGCACCATGGTTATCACTTTGAGCAAATGCTGGAATGCAGAAAAGCATAATTTGGAAAGCTGACAAGTGTAACTTACCAAAGAACCAGACTTGTCTTCTTTGACAAATTTAACTCAAAAGACAAGCCTACCAACACAGCACAACTATGCTACAAGTACAGTAGATTAATAAAAGAGTACTTTCAATCTAAATACAGCTTGCATGTCAATACACAAAAAATAATTATATTAATTGACATCACAGGAGCCTGAGAAGTCAGATGAAAGGGAGGTCAAATCAAATTGCCTAGCAACAATATATACTTAGCTCTCTCATGAATTCCTTCATTTTCTGATCCATCTAATTGCTAGTGTGCCAAAATCTAGTTTTGTATGTTATCTTCCAGAGATGTCCTAGCCTCAGAACCACAGTTAAAGAAGCTTTCATGATTACTTAAAAAATTTAATTATGTACTCTTTTTGTTTTAAAGTTCTCTATTTAGTGAAAAATACAGTGGATTATAATTGCTAAGAAATTATGAAATTCCTTGTGCATTGTATTTTGGGAGTGTTTTCAGACATTATCAATAACAGATAATTTTCATATACATCAGCAATACATGCCTTTCTGGTTCTATGGATGAGATAACACTATCCTAACTGCATTTCAGTATCAAACTGCTCTCAGGGCAAGTACTATGTGAATATCACTGTGCTGATGGAGATGTAAGGTATACTTTCATTTGTGCCAAATACACATTATTGTAAGACTGCTCTCAATTAAACTGCTGTAGAGCATCAGCACTCAAAGTAAAAATGTTGGCATATTTGACTGAAAAGCCATTTAAAAATCAGTGTGTCTTCTGTATTTCTGATGCTTGCCTTCAGTCTCTCCCTACCCTGTAGAGCTGTCCTTGGGCTCTTTTCCCTGGACCATTTACTACCTGCCAGCTTCCTCATCAGTTCCATGCGTTGATCAACTCTAGAAGTTAAAAATGACTACAAATAGTGGCTAGCAGGTTGGGAGGAGAAAGCCAGGAACACATGGGAAGAGTGTAACAGAAGACAGGGGAGAAGAAAGACTGCAATTGAGCAGCAAGTTGAAACCTTTAGGCCCAAGAGAGCATTACAGGTGTTTACTGGTTAACTCTGAAACCTATTAAGCAAAACTAGTATTAGAAATGGTTAAACACTTGTTTCAGTTTACTGGAAACAAAATGTGCTAGAAAGAAAAAGGAAGGATGTTTTCAAAGTTTTCTTCTTCAATAACCATAAACTTAAATACTTTAAAAATTGTTAAGCAGAAGTGGGCTTATACATAACAGAATCAAAAAGGCCAGTGCAAGAATACTGAGTCTATAGATAGTTGAAATTCTTATACCATTTCTTCTCAGCTGGGAAAAAATATTTCTCATTTTAAGAAACAAAATTACAGAAACCTTGAAAACCCCAATACAAACAAGTTTACTTGTACTGATTCCATGATGCATGATTTACTGTGTCAGATCCTAACAACATTCCATCTATCCAGGATTAGCAAATACTGAGAGCTGAATTTCCATTGCAATTTCAGAAATCCAAACTTTCTTTTGCCTCATTTATATCTCTTTGTGTTCCTCTGTCATGGTCTAATTAGAGCTGGCAACCAAGTACCACACAGCCACTTACTCATTCCCCATGCCAGTGGGGAGAAGAGTTAGAAAAAGTAAAATTTACGGTTTGAGATAAGAACAGTGTAATAATGGAAACAAAAGAAAATAATAATTATTTTAATATTAATAATAGTAATAATAAAAAATATTGTCATGAAAAGGAGAGAGAGAAGAATAAAACCCTTGAAAAGCAAGTGATGCACAGTACAGTTGCTCACCACCCACTGACTGATGCCCAGCCCGTCCCTGTGATCACTGGTTCTTGGGCAACTCTCCCATTTATATACTGGGCATGATGTTCTATGGTATAGAATATGCCAGTCAGACATCCTGGCCATGCTTCCCCCAAGCTTTTCATGAAACTCCTCACTGGCAGAGCATGGGAAACTGAAAATCCTTGATTTAAAGTATGCACTACCTAGCAACAACCAAAACATCAGTGTGTTATCAACATCATTCTCATAATAATTTCAAAACATTGCACTGTACCAGCTACTGGAGAAAACTCTATCCCAGTCAAAACCAGGACATCCTCAAATTAAATACACTGGTAGGAAACATCTTTGACTTTCCATGTAAAAAATTCCCAGCAAGTATAAAACCCTTCTGTTTGGAGCTTTTGGTAAAAGGATGTATTGTGAACTAAAGGCCAAGTGGCAAGAAATTGGTGTTTTGAGTTATTCTCATTTTTCACATAGTTCCCATGGGACCTGTGCCAGATGGCCCACACTGAAATCAGGAGTCTAAACTACTGGCTGGAGTGCAAATATTTGTATTCTGATGTCTATCTAATGTTCAGAACAGAGCACCACAATGATTTCATCATGTTAGCTGAATGACACTTTCAGAAACCATTTCACCTATGGATGACCTAAGGGCAGTCATGGCTTACAGTTAAAAACTTCTGTCCATGTGCACTTGCATAGCAGGTCCCTTTCCAGCACCTCCTGCTCTTCTGTAAAGCTGCAGCAAACCTGTAAACAGAGACTGAAATTCTTCCTCAGAGAAGGTCCAACATATTGAACAAACCTTGGATTATCTGCCTTGGAATATTGATGTTTTTAGAATTAACAGATCAAATCACAAATTATGGTGTTTTTCCTTCTACTTCACATGATAGAAGTGTGACTGTGACTGTCCTGAATTTCTTTTTTGATGGCTCAAACAAGCAATTTATTGTTGCCAGTAATTGGAAGTGATTGGGCAAAGCAGCTTCGATTGGAAGGAACTGGAGGATGGGTGAGTGACTCAAGAGCGAATTTGGATCTCAAATTTCAAGAGAGAATGTTTGTCAGGGAAAAATGATTACTTCAGTTAAGCAAAAGTAATTAAAACATGTTGTCTTTTCTCCTAAGAACTAAGCTGTTCTGCATTTGCAAATTATGATTTTGTTGCCTGACAGATACACTTGACCAAAGCTGAAAACAAAAATAGGCTTTTTGCCTCAGTTTCTTCCTAAATGTCACTGCATAATGTGATCTGCTATGTGCTAGCAAGAGCATACATCGTAGTCACAAACTTGCTTTTTTAAGTACCATCTGGAATGCATGTGGCTGAGCAGAGCCTGAAGAGAAATTCAGCAAAGTATGGAGTGCCACATACAAATCAGTGCTTGTGGCAGCTCTTGAGAAAAAAAAATGGAGACAGGAAGATCAGTTACATTGTCTGTCTCAGGCCAGGGCATTCAGGGAACTTTTCAAGCTGAGTTAAGAAAACCACCAAAACTGCAAAAAAAATTAGTAGTGGAGAATATATATAAGTGCAAAAGGTTGAAAAATACTTGACTTAATCACAAACTTTTGAAAGAACCATGCAGTAATTTAATGTATTATTAATAATGAAGGAAACTTATTTATGGTATTTTAAAATTGATAGGTCAGTGGATGGAACTCAATGGACATGAGTTCCAACACACACTGTATTTTGATCTTCCTTATTTACTGTACTGTAATTGCTTTAATTCTTAACAAAATGTCTGAAAATTATGCTGAAGCTTAAATACCAACTTCTTCATGAAGTGCATTCATCTCCACAGTACAAACGAAACATTTTTATATCAGGCAATTAACCTTAATTTTAGACCATGCAAATGATTGTCTTGATTTTTAATTTTGACGGAAAGAGGCATTCTTTTTAGATTAAATAGAAAAATATCAAACTGAATAGACAGTGGAAAAAATAAATAACATTAAATTAGACTGGCATAATTTTAGAATATATTCAAGAATAAATTAGATGACAAGATTACTGACTGATCTTCGCAGTAGTCACATACTGCCATGAGAAACAGATGTGATAACAATTCAAATCCTTTAGATTTAAACTGAGCCAAATTTAGACTATAAACTCTCTGGGATTTGCATATATTTGCTTCTTTGAAGTATATACATTTAAAGTCCTATAATAACAAAGAATGGAAAGACTGGAAACTAAACTCTGGAAAAATTGAAAACTGACTACAGAGAGTCATTTGGAAAAGACTGGACCTATGTATTAGCTTAATGCCTTTAACTACATGGTAGGTATTACCAAAAATTTAACTATAACTCCTAGTTTTGTTTTCAAAAAGGATGTCCTTTATAGAAAGAATTGCTTGCTCAAACAGTAGAGAGCATGAGAAAAACAATGAGAAACATTTTATTTTATTTTATTTTATTTTATTTTATTTTATTTTATTTTATTTTATTTTATTTTATTTTATTTTATTTTTTAAATGGGCAACTATTAAAGAATTGGTAGCGACAACTAAAGAAAAAATAATTGTAATTCCTTCCCATTGTTAAGTTTCTGCTCAGTCAATGGCAATATGATGTAGGGCTTCTAAGCAAGCAACTGGCACACACTGGCCGATACTAGCTAGAAAGGCAATTTTGACCAAAAGCCACTAATCCTTAGTGTCTTCTGAGCCAGAGAAAGAAGGATTTCATACTAAAATGGATGCAACTGAGGTAAGCGCTGAGCAGGGCAAGAGCCAGAGCCAGGCGGTGCTGTGGATGTTTCATCAGTAACATGGGTCAGGGCCTGAAGCACTGGGGTTTCTGACTCACACTAATGCCATGATGATTTTTTTGCCTTTTCTTTTATACCCCTGTTATACCTTTTTACAACTTCTGTATTCTTAGTGCCTTTTGCCTACATTCTTGGACTTGTTTGCCACGCTGAGAGACTAAACATCTTAGAAGCTTCATAGTTAGGGATCAAAATGCTCCCAGGCACCAAGGTCCTCTCCAGAACACATTTTGTAAACAAAGATAGAACCATCCAGGGGACGGTTCCTTGGGGAGGTGTAGCGGGTTTGGTTTGAACTGGGCAGAAACACCATTTTAGTGTTGTCGTTTGGTCCAAAATACTCATTACTGTTTACCTTCTGTGAGATAAGAATTAGGAGAAACACAAAGCCGGCACCAAACTTGACAGAATATAAAGTTTATTAACAGACCTAAAAGAAGAAAAAAAAATTATACCACACCTTCAGAACACTTCTCCTCCTCCCCCCACCTTTCTGCCTTCTCCCAGTGATAATGTAAAAAGACAACCCTTGAGATGTTCAGTCTGTTTACCACTTCCATAATAACCTTGTTCAGTCCATTTAGGAAGAGGAGTCTCTCTTGCCCATGCTATGAAAATATTATCATAACAAGACAGCCACCCAGGTTGGTTCTCTGCTCGCATGTGAGTCCCTTCCCATGACTTGCAGCTTTTCCCACAACTGCTTTCAAGGGTCCACTCTTGAATTACTGGGGTACAATTTTAAGGTTGAGCCATTCAGAAACAAAGGTTCTCTTCACCCATCTCTGGGAGCATTTCATCTCTAAGAACAGAGGCCCTTCTCCTTCCCTGGGAGCAAAGGCTCCTCCTCATCTTCATCTTTAGGACTATCTCTGGGAGCATCTCTCAGAACTGAGGTTTTCTTCTTTTCCATTTGGAGCAAAAGTCTTCATCGCTTCCATCTCTCCCTGTTCAAATTTCTCATTAAATTACAGCTGCTTTAGCATCTGTCTATCTCAGCACAGGTGCTTTTGCTCACAAGTACAAGTTGAACGCTCCACCCCCCATGCCTTCATGAAATTACAACGGGTACTCCGATGCATCATAGCTTTACAACAGAATTTCAGCTTTAAGCATCTCCTCTTTCTCTTCCCTCAGGTTTTCAGCTCTTCACAGCAATAAAAGGGTTAATCTCACCCAGGCCTTGCAGCTGGAATGTGGCTTATCGCTGTTGGTCACACGATCTGTGCTGGACAGCAGGGCAGCTTCAGCTGAATCTTGGCCGCAGTGGAGAGGGGGAGCCGGGCTGCTCTGGCTGCCCACAGCAGAGCTGTGGGGGGGTTCCGCAGGTGGAACAGGGCCCATCAGCTCCAGGATGGCCGTGGCCCGGCCCGGCCTGGCCCAAACAGGGCCTGGGCCAGGCCCACTGGCCCCTGCACAGGGCCCGCAGCCCCCTGTCCTGGCGCCGGAAACGAGAGAGGGCTCTGCCTCAGGGTTTCTATTCTTAAGTGTGGATCACAGAGGCGGTCACAACTTTAAGTGGTTTAAAGAATTGTCCATATTCAAACTGGCCAGCTGATAGGTTCTGTCAGGTCACAGAGGAAGCTGTAAGCACCCCTTTGCAAGAACATCACTTCCAGGACCATGCTTGCTAACCCATGACAGGAGGGGGGGGACTCATTCGAGCCTCTCATTGGGGAATTTTTGATAGATATGCTAATTAGTAAGACTATAATATTATACCAGATCTTATGTGGGGTGTGCATTGCAGTGTGCATTTTGGTGCATTCAATCTGGACGTAATATGCCTAAGGATCCTTAAAATAAATACCAAGGTAAAATCCCTTTCTCCCTTCCAAACGTGTTTGACTCTTGATTTTAAGACCAGGAAAAGGCATCAACACCACTGTGCTGTCACTTTACTGGTGTGGCTTTTTATTCCCCCTACTGTGAGTGGCTACTTCCTACAGCAGCAAATGATGCAGCTTTGCTGGTCCACACTTTTGGTGGACTTTGATGCAACCCAGTGTATCAGCACTGTTAAACTAATGCAGGCATCTTATCAGCCACTGGTCAATGGCCTGGACACTCCCTGGTTCAATGCCTGGACCTCTAGCTCCATATGGAGATACAGGAGAGTAGTGATACAGCAGATGTTTTCTTGCAGAAGAAAACCCTTGAAATCTTACTATATCTGCCAGAAATCCATGTGGGACACACAGAGAATCAATGTTTATTCTGAATAAAGGATCTATGAGACATTCTGAATGAAAATGAATGCTGAAATATCCAAATTCAATCTAAGGAAAGAGAACCAGGAGACTGAGCCTGCATGTTTTTACATGTTATTTGCTGATGTTATCATCCCCTAAGATATATTATCTGGGTATCATAAACAGCAGTAATACTCCTTAAACCCTCAGTAGGCAGATTTTATTGGTATTCTGACATTACCTTTGTAAACTGATGATCCATTGCACAAGAAGTGTTGTTTCAGAGGTTATTTTAATGAGATTTTTGTATTTTGGGTCTCTTTGGGCCAAAGGCTGTTTGTTGTTCATCCAGAATGATAGGTACTCATAGCTTCAGACTCCCTAGTGCCTGAGAGAGACCAGAAAAATCCCTGTTCCCCAAACCTGTCCTGGTTTTACTTTTCCATTGCTTTTACCTAGTGATTGACTCCTGTTTAGAGTCCAGTTGTAGCCATACATCCCTCTCCATTGCATCCTACGTGGCCATCATAAATTAGTCAATTAGGATCAAGAAAACCTTTCTACATACTGTCAAAACCAAATTAGTCCAAACAAAAAAAGTGAGTGGTGCCCACAGTTGTTCCCCATGTCAACAAACTACCCCACAGCACAAACACCTGCAGCGCCCCGGCAACATGGGGAGCTGCAGGGATCAGAAAGACCTGGTATGCCACCTCCTCCCAGGGAGCAGGCTGCGAAAGAAGAGAATGTTTGTTTCACACGTTTTACACCGAGCCAACGAGGAGCGCACAGCCCGCTTCGGGCAGAACGAGGGCGGGGCGCCCTCACAACCCGGCCGCTCCCCGCGGCAGCCGCGCACGCGCAGCTGCCCCGCCCCCGCCGAGGCTCCGCCCCCGCCGGGCCCGCGCGCCGCTGTCACTCAGCGGCCGTTCGTCATTCACGCGACTCTGCCCCGCCTCCTGGGGCGCACGCACGCGCAGTGCCGGGCCTCGCCGGCCGTGCGCACGCGCAGTGGCGAGGCCAGGGCCGGGGGGGGAATTTGACCGTAAACATCCTGCTGTTTGAACGGCGCCTTCGCGCGCAGGAAGGACCGCGGCCGCCATCTTGTTCGCTTCAGCGAGCGGTTCGGCTCAGCTCGGCTCCGCTCGGCTCGGCCCGGCTTGGCTTCGGCTCAGCTTCCGTTCGGTTCGGCGCCGCTCGGCTCGGCTCGGCTCGGCTCGGCTCGGGCTCGGCCCGGCCCGGCCCGGCTCGGCTCGGCTCGGCTCGGCTCGGCTCGGCTCAGCAGGGCAGGAGCAGCGAGCGGCCCCCGGGCCCGGAGCAGGGTAAGGAGTGGCTCCGGCCGTCGCGATCGGTGCCGCCGCCCGAAGGGGCCCGACGGGGCCCGGCCGTAGCCCGGCTCTCGGGGCGCTGCCTTCATGCTCAGGCTCGGGGCCGGCTCTTCAGCCGAGCCCTCCCGGCGGGGAGGACCCGCCTGGTGCGCCGCCACACCTGGGGCTCCCCAGAAAGGGCAGGGCGCCGGGGTCGCCTCGGGACCCTGCCCGGAGCCGGGTGTCCGGGGCGATCTGAGGCGAGGCCAGGCGCAGCGGGGCCCTGAGCGCGGCCTGGCGGCGGCACGGGCCGGGCCCGAGGGGAGCGCGGCCCGGGCGGAGTGCGGAGCTGCAGGGGCGGCGCGGTCTGTGCACCTGGAGCGGGCACACGCCCGCGTCCGCAGGGACCTTCGCCGGGGAGCCGGGTCACGGGGAAGCCGAGGGAGCCGTGGGGAGGCCCGGGGACCGCCCCGATGTAACAGATCCCTGGCTGTGGGCTCGCTGAACGGACAGCAGCGGTCGGGGGGGGAGGGGGAGCGGCAGGAGCAAAGTTTCATTTGCCATTCCTCAGTTTTTAAGTGTAATTTTTCTTCTGTCATGGATGGAGCAGGGTACTGAATTCTCTTACAACCTCGCTAGTGGCATAAGAAGTGCGTTCTGGACACTGTGGCTGTTCAGCTGCAAATAAAAGGGCCCTTCAAAAATGCCGGCTTTTTGAGGAACCAAGATCCTGCTCTTACAGACACTGTTAGAAATCTTGCTATAGTTTTTAAGATTTTTGTGATGCTGAATAGAAGTGTTTTGTTAAATATAAAACAGGACGTTGGGTGTTTATCAGTAACAAAGGAAACTTGGGGTCATTGTGACTTATTGGCATCTTTCACCGAAAATGGCTTTTTTTTAAATTTAGACACATAAAGAAAATACTGTAAATTTGGAGAAGTTACCGTTTAGGCTCACACTGTGTGAATGTGGGCAATAAGTAGGCTTTCCTTAATCTCTTACTCAGTAAAACTCGTATCATCAAAAACGGGGGACATCAAAGCATTATTAGGGTCAGGCTTGTGTTTTATTTTATGAAGGTTCATATGTGACTATTTGACATTCTACAAAATTTGGGAAAGCAAAGCCTTCTCATATAAAGTTTTAACTGGAGAGGAAGTAAGTGTGATGGGATAATAAAAGGAGGAGCAAAAAGTTAGCGACCTACAATAAACTTAAATTACCACACAAATTAATCATTTCTTGCTTATATCATGGGATTTCCCACAGAAATGAGAGTATTTCCTTTAGTTACTACATCATTTTAACTTCTTAGAGGTAGAATGTTAAAAAGTTTGTTTCATTTGGGCTCTTTGGGTGAACAGTGCAGAGAAGTAAAAACTGCCAAAGATGGAGTAACATAAGGGATTCTGTTCAACTTACGTACCTTTGAGGAGTGTGTTAGTACGTGGTTTCTGCAACGTGAGGTTCAGATAATGGAGACAGGGCCTTAAATTAAAAAGATATCTTTCCTACTGGTTGAGCATTCTGAATGTAGGGGCAAGGGCAGGATACCTGCTGGGGCCTAGGTATGAATGTAGAATTGAGGGAGGAGGACAGCAGTATTCATAGTGTTCAGTAATCTCCAGCTCTGTACAGTACTTGTGAGTGATCTGGCTTTTGAATTAGTAACCTTAGTGGGGTGCTGGTTCTATCTGATTATGTAGGTGTGTAGTATATTGTAATTGGAGAACAGTGAATGAAGTTCCTGTAACGGAGTGCTGCGGTTTGAGTAATTAATAGACCTGGTAGTGTAACTTCAGCCATAGAATTTCTGAAAAATTGTTGGTGGGAAAAACAAGACCTGGAGACAAATGGAAAATGCTGTATGTATTTATCAAAGATACAACAAGTTGAACTAGTTCAATTTCATCTTTTTCAATAATTTACTTTGTGGACATAAGAAATTAAGGTGACTTGTCACTGAGCTTTAGTAGAGCTGCAGGTGCCACAAAGAAATATATTAAAATTCAGATAAATGGATTAACCAGACAATTATAAAAGTGGTTGAAGGAAGGAGATCAGATAAGGTAGTGGTGAAAAGAGGCATGGAGCTGTAAGGTGATGTTAGTGGAGTTTGCAATTAATTTTTTTCAGTGGCACCAGGTGTTCAGTGTGGTACCAAAACCTGCCAGGGAGGCAGCGTTAGTGAGTGCTCTTCTGAATGTCTGAAGTCTGGTAGGGCCAGCTCAGACTGATGCAGGTGTAGAGGGTGATCTCACCCTTCCCCAGATCACCCAGAGCTCCTAAGCTTAGCAAAGCAGAAACAGCATAGGAGGAAGTTACGCGTGTGGGGGAGACCAGCAGAGAAGAGAAATTGAAGGATAGCATAAGGACAAATGAATTAAAACGACTGGCTGATTTCTTAAACTGTAGTATGGAATTTGTCTACTCATCTGTGTGCGACTGTAGTTTTGGACTAGCTTTACAACACGGAACAAAAGTAGGTGACAGTAAAAACATAGAAGACTGAACTTTAGTTGTGGAGTGGTGTGTTTGTGTGTACATAACCTAACCTAGGGAGAGCAGCTGACAAGTGCGTTTAATGAGCTAGAGTGAACCACAGGCAAATGAAAATATGGTGAATGTTCTGTCTGTTGTCACCTCTTAGTTCATTAAGCACCCTTCTGCATGCTTTGAAGGATGGGACTAACTATGCCAGTGTGCTCTTCAGAAGTTAGATAGTTAGCCATTCTAATATGAAGAAGGATTTTAAGATGGAATAGATGTGAGTTGTGGGTTAAGATGAAACTCATAGTTAGCATCTACCAAATTTTCTTACTGCTACTTTGGAAGGAGCAATTACCAGAGTCTCAGATGAGAGAATGAGGCAGATTCTGGATCAGAATCTGTGTATGACCCTGTGTATGACCAGTACTATATTAGTTCTGCTTTACATGTTCACTTACTTTGTGTATAGAATTAGAGCAATTGTTACACTTCTGTAGGAAGAAAAATATTTTTTAAATTGTGCAGTTGTTGAACAAGTTAGGCAGAGTAAGCCTGAGGATAATTGTGGCACATTGAAGGAAATTCAAAGTTAATGACAATAAAGTTCCAAGTATTTTAAAAGGTCGATTTGACAAGATCAGGATTTGGTCTCACATGGCCTTGTGAGTACATACTCTTTTTGCCTTAGAGGAATGCAAATAAGACCGAGAAATGCCTAAGTTCTTAGAACAAGTTTTGTATGTTTCATATCCAGTCAATTTCAAAAATTGACAGTTATATTTTACCTTGCAAGTTTTTTAAGAGGCGTCAGCTACCCTTTTCTTTTGTAGATTCTTATGAGTTGCTTTTTCAGCCAATTACATATTCTAGGTCTCTGCCTGAGCACTCTGCGACTTGCAGAAAATCTTGGTTACTTTAACACTCATCCCAGTTCCAAATTATGCCAGAAAATCTATTTCTTCTGTTACACTACTGCATCAACATACTGTCCTGTGAATTAAGGATCACACAAAAAGCCTGACATACAGAAAGGAGTATCTGAAAAGAAAGAAAAACCTGGAGAAAGTGGCAGCCTGCTTTGAACAGTTGCGCTGAGGCGCTAAACAACTGAATTATAAAAGGCTTTGTACAGTTGCTGTACCCCAGTTATTGCCATGCAGAGCATCTCCTGGAATTTGGAAGTGGCAGAGACTCATAATGTGACAAGAAATTATTGTTTTAGGGAATTAAATAATGTTAACAATACTTCAGATTGAAACACACTTCAAAACTATCTGTAGTCTGATTGTCGCTGTTTCCCTTAATGTATTTCAGTATGGCAAGGCTTCAGTGATGGATGAAGAGAAACACATTTAGTGATATAAATTGTTTTTGTCAGAGTTGTCCAAATAGTGGGTTTCCCATTTAGCAGGAAACTTAAGTATGTTTTCAGTTAACCATATGTTTGAAGTTCTGTGAAACCCATGCTATCTATTTTAATAATTGTGCCAAACTCCACTAATCAAAGTACATTCTTTTGCAACCGTTGATGAATGCTTTTAATGGACTAATACAAGTGAGTTTGTTTACTCTGTGTTTGTGCTTTCCCCTATTCCTCATGTTCAGGGATAATTTACATGCATAATGTTACCAGAGTACTGCATGGATCTGGTAGCAACTCAAGATACCAAAATGCTGTGCAGCAGTTATGTCTCTGCATACACAAAAATACTGAGGCCTTCAGAAATATGCAAGGATTGAATTGTCTGCTGGCCTTAAGACAGTGTGATATCTTTCAAAAATTACTGGGGGGAAAGAAAGTAGAACACCTTCCTTTTGATAATGTTTATCCAAAATTTCTTTAATTGTGCTTACTGGAAAAACTTGCTTGTGTCCATCTTTGTGCAGTGCTGTCCTTAGCCCTCATACAATCTCAACAAATAAAAATGGCATTCTAACTTTTTGTCAATTTGCAACTTCATTATGACTAAAAGCTATTATAACCTCACTCCTAAGAGTAGTTTTAATTCTATATACTGAGTTAATTAGAGTTTAAGCTGAACATGGCCTTTATTTCCTTTAAATCCTCTCCGGTGTTTTGGTTATGGATGGAATTGGTGGCCAATCTGTCATTAAGAGAGTAAATTGATAATCAGTTCTGTTATGCAACTCTCAGAATGGAAAAAAGAAATTCTTGGACTTGACTTTGAGATCTGCATTTTTTTCATTTGTTATCCAGATGTTTAGAGGTTGGCTTTATTTCCACTGAACCAGAAAAGTCAGTGCTTCTCTTGCCCCTCTACTTAAATTTGTAGCAAAAACAGTTGTGACTTGCTGTGCTTCCTCAAGCAGGTTTTCTGTAGGCATGGAGGAGGTAAAAACTGAAATGCACTTGTTTTATCTTTCCTGTTCTTTTCTTTTGATTAATTTTCCTGGAGTACAGAAACTACTGGAAAAACTCTTTGTGGAGATTCTTCTACTTTTTTGAAGCAAACTTTTTTTTCCCTCTAGTTGTAGTTAACTGAATAATACACTTACCTCATGCATGGAACTGTCATGTTTAGATCATAAGACATCATGCTGTTCTGATTCCCCATGGTTTGATGGGTTGGCATCTTATCAGCCATAACAAAGTAGTTACTAGATAAATAGGTAAGAGTGTCTCTTTTTTTTCTGGTTAAGGAGAAAGAAAATGGAGTCTTAAGGAAGTTTGGAATAATGCAGTCATTTTTCTCACCGTTTTTATCAACACTTGATTAAAAAAGTATGACATGGAGAACAATCTGTTCAGAAATGTACACATAATTGTGCTTCCTGTTTAGGAAATTATAGTGAAGTCCAAAAAGATTTAGGGCTGTATATTTTATAATGATGAACCTTTTTTGGGAACAATATACAATATATGCTGGTATAGTAGAGTAGTAGCTACTGAACTAAGAGTAGAAAGAAATGGAAGTTGTAGAAAGCTACTCTGGAATGAAAACTGAGGCGTGCTTCTTTGCGTTAGGAGAGTTGGGTATCATTACCCTAAAGGCTAAAAGATTCAAGAGTATTTTTTCTTGAGGGATGATAAACATTTTTAAGTTGTGTATGTGGCTGTTAGTGCGTGTTACTTCTACTTTATAATTACTCTGTAATAAATACATACATATGCTATTACATGGACACCATTTGTAAGTGTTGGCTTCTTAAACATATTAAACAAATAGTCTGACCACAGTGGTTGAAAAGCAAATGTGCACTTCTGAGGATAAGAGGGTGTTTACAAGGATGTTCCTCATAAAATAAAAAGTGCAGAAAGAAATATTTGCCTTTCTCTTTACAGGTTTGCACTTTGTCTTAGACATCTGGGACCATGTTCTATGCCCACTTTGTCCTGAGCAAGCGTGGGCCACTGGCCAAAATCTGGCTGGCGGCCCACTGGGATAAGAAGCTGACCAAAGCCCATGTTTTTGAATGTAATCTGGAGAGCAGCGTGGAGAGTATCATTTCCCCAAAGGTACCCATTTTACACTAACGTGATGTTACCTTGCGGTGAAAAGAACTTGTGTGTACTTACTATTTGAGTCACTGAAGCAAATGAAGTTCTTAATGTTGCTGTTTTGAAGGGTGAAAAGGTCTGCTTAGATATGAAATACTCTGTTGTGAAAGTGGAGGAAATTTTACATAGCTTGATGCTTTTACATGTTTTTGTTTTTCTTCCCCTCTACTACTCATGACAATGAAATTACTCATTTTAGAACTAGTGGTACAGTTGTGGCTTTTGTCAGTTAACAGATGTCTGAATGTCTTATACAAAAAGCAGCTATTTGAAAACAAAAGAAAATTTATATATTTTATTTTAGTCAATACAAATGTTAACAGTTCTTATAATGCTAGTCTACATTTTAGAAGAACTGCTAAGTGTAAACAAAAAGTGTACAATCACAGAGATGCTTACTCTTCCAGAATAGTGATTTGCTTCATTATCAGCTCTGGAAGGATTTAGGAAGAAGAAGATAATGTTGGTAGATTCACTAGTGAGCTGGAACATTCTTTTTGAGAAAGGAGAAACTAATAGGCACTCTTTCATATATTTAACTTTATGTAACAGTTCATCAGCTAAAATATTAAAAAGACATTGGAGGCAATAAAAATTTTGAATTCTTACAGGCTGATGTTAAATGCTGTATGGCTTACTCTTTCTGTGAGACAGTTCTTCCATGTACCATTCAACACAAATTTCATGCTCTTTCAGCCTGAAATACATAAAGAAGAGTCCTTCTCTAAATTTTTTTCAGTTTTGTGTTCCCACAGCAGATACTTCATTACATAGTAAAGCAGTGAAATTGAAGAGGAAAGGAACTTAAAATTGTTTAAGTGTGGCAGTGCTTATTTATAGGCACTCCACATCTTCCACTTCTTTTTCTCTGATTTTCTTTTTAGCTCCAGGACAGAAGATGGAGAGGTAGCTAACAGTTTTTAACCAGATTTTACTTAACCAAATCACTATTTATGGCTGTTGAACTTGATTTTTCACTTTTTCCACAATTCACGGTTTTCCACAAAGTAGCAAAGGTGATAGAAAAAAAATATGTGGTAAAAACAGGCTTTGTCACTTATTTTTTAACTAGACAGAGCAGTGTTTGGGAATTCCTGGAGTGAGCTGTTAATTAATTTACTGATATTTTCCCGGTCATCCATAAGTAATGTAATAGAGTATCATCTTGAACTGGACTTTGCATTCTTTGTTTCTTCAGATTTCTGCTGATTTTTATGCTTATTTTGGATATTTGATTTTATTGAGAAAATTCATTGTAAAGCTGACTGAAGGGAAAAGTGAGGCTGCATCTAGTTCTGATTACATCTAATAACTGATTGTGCAATCTGTTTTTAGGTGAAGATGGCACTCCGAACCTCAGGACATCTCTTACTAGGTGTTGTTAGAATCTACCACAGGAAAGCAAAATATCTTCTTGCAGACTGTAATGAGGCTTTCATTAAGATTAAGATGGCTTTTCGTCCAGGTATCTGTTCTTACCTAAGTACTCTCTGAAAAGTTACACTGACAAATGTATTTATTAAGAAGGCATACAATTCTGCCTTTAGATCCGTGTAATTACATAAAGGTATAGGTTATAGGAGAGGTAATTATTGCAGCTAGCTGGCTGGTTGAGTTGTCTGCTGAAAAACATCTTTTAACTGAATTCTGAACAAAAACTTCTTTTAATGCTGGTTCAGTAAAAGCTGGTGTATGATGTTAAATGGAAATACACTGCATGGCTTTTACCATCTGTGTGAAAAAGGCCAGTGCCCTACTGAAAAGAAGCACAGAAGGGGACTTGTTTCTGTCAAGGGTGACGATTCTTTTGCCATGAATTACAACAGAAACATAAAAGTAAGCTGGTTTTTTTACCACTTTCACATTTTAGTTTCTGAAAATAATGTGAACTGTAATGTGTGCATCAAAGATAATTTCCGTTTTGTATGTGTGCAATGTAATTTCCCCCTCTATAGTTGCTTACTTAAATATTTTCCATGAAGATGGGTACCATATTAATATCTGAAATTACTTTTCCATCCAGCAGTCAATTAATTTGGCTTTCATGGCTTTCAAGATAGTTTTCTTTAATTCCGGCCTGGGGAACTTTTTTCCAGCTAGAGTGTAGCTGTTGGAGTGATGCTGCTGGATGCTCACAGCTGCTAAATCAAATTCTACCTTTTTAGGTTAATGAGTGCAATAGATTTAAAAGCTGAACTTGGGGGAGACTTTGTTTTCTAAAAAGGCAATTTGACAGCCAGTGCAGCAGTAACTTGAGAAAAGTTAGGGGTATGTTCCCTTTATTTTAATTTCCTGACCTACAGGTTTGATTCAGGCATTGAATTCAGGTATTGAATTTTTTGAAGCTTTCAGTGGCAATTTGTTGACTGTTGCTAATTTTTTGTTTACTACTGTGTTTAACTTCCCTGGGTGATAAGAACATAAATTTATTTTAATTTCACGAGGCAGTCTGTTTTCCCAATTTTCTCATTCCTAACAGAGTGCATGTCGAAGGTGAACCACCTTAAAATTTAAGACTTATAAAAAGTGACATTCTGGCGTGACACAAGCTGAAACACTCATAACACTCTCAGTTTATCAGCTTTGTGCCTTAGGTACTGTCCTGAGTCTTGTCTGTTCTGAGAATCATTTACATGTTTCATTTTAAGCACCAGGCAGCTAAAAATATTGAACAGCCCTGAAAGGATGGACTAGTTTTCTTCATTCCTAGTCAAGTACCATGATGAGTAAACTACAGACTCTTGCTTCTTCCTGGTGTCTATGGACAGTGGTTCTTTGATTATTCATTACAGAGGGGAGCACAGTGGGCAGAGTGTTTCTGAAGTATCAGTACCTCAGAATTGCCTATGTTGTGTGTGGGTCAGAAGGCAGAGCATAGAGCTCAAATCTTCAGCAAGTTACAGAAGGAGTTGAACCTGCATTTCCCATGCACTTCCAAGTGCCCTGACCTTTAAGACTTTGAATAAAAAAGAGAGGGACCAATTACTGGCACTGGTTTTGTGATGCCCAATCTGATGGTCATGCCCTGAGAATGCCTGCTGAATAAGATTACACATCTCCAGAGGATAAGAAAAGAAAATGTGTGTGGTTTTGGTAATACAGCTCTTTTATGTGCAGAAGCCTATGAGTTAGTGTGCCCCAAGTGCAATCAGTACTGTTCCGGGTCTTCTGGAGCTGATGGAACTGAATAAAGGACCAGTAGCAAAGTAGTCACACTGTGCTGCCACTGTAAAGTAGAACCTTGCAGCTCATACTGTGTATCATGATGAAATTATTTTGGAGCAGGTACCTGCAGTGTTGTGAAACATAGGATGCCTGTGTTGGCTGCACAGCTCTGCATAGTGCCACACAAACATTGCTGATTGATTTGAGGCTTCCAGGTTTATATAGAGTGCAAAGGCTTGAGGAAATATGTTTTGAATTTAGTTGGAATCTCACTGTAGCATTATTTAAGGTTTCTTTGTAGGTGTCAGCATCAGTTCAGCATCAGTTCAGTTCAACAAATTTAAAGACAGTAAGCTCATGCAGGGAGAAAATGCTAGTGGCTCAGGGAAAAATGCTGTCCTCTTAAGGAATGGGAACTCATGTCTGGGTGTTCTTATTTGCAGGAGTTGTTGATTTGCCTGAGGAAAATAGAGAGGCTGCTTACAATGCTATTACCTTACCTGAAGAGTTTCATGATTTTGACCAACCACTTCCTGATCTAGAGTAAGTTTGGGGTTTTTTTCATTGCCATGAAAATGATAATTGGTTTTAGTTGAGGAGAACCTGGTTTTAAACAGCTAACTCATTGCTGAATGTAAAAAAAAAAAAAAAGTCTGTAGGTAACTTCTATTCTTAGGGCTTTTAATACACTAAAAGGAAGTGTGCAGTCATCTCTGTGTTGATTTTAAGTTCATAGTAGCATTGACGTTAACTGAAGTTAAAGCTGTCTGTACAGGAGCTTTTGAAAAACTCAGATATCTGTTATAACTTTGTCTTTTCTTCTGTGCAAGGCGCCCTACATCACATAGGTGCTTAGGTTAGACAAGATTAGTTTTATGGAAATGTTGTTGAGCTTTTGAAATGGCACTTTTAATTCCTTAAACTTAATACTTATAGATTACTTGTACATATAACAAGTATACAACCTGAATAGTTCTTAATCTTAAAAAACCTGATGTTTTTTATTATTATATTTTCGTTATTTGAATGATCCATAAAGGGAGTTTTTAGAATACAGCTTATTCAGTGTTCTATATAGTTTATATTCAAATTAGAGTATATACTAATTTGAAACTGCATAAAATTTCTGTGTCTTTGTAAGAAATGTACCTTAATACACCACAAGGAGTGTTAACTTGATACTGGTGCAAAATACCGTTTCTGATAAACTACATTAATAGCTTTTGAGTTGAAGGGGAGGAAGTCTTTTCTTGATTGTTAGTTTGGCCTTTGAAATTAGTAACCCAAACACAGCGAGGAGTAAGAGCGATTACTGATATATTTCCCATAATCTAACACAATTTGGATGATAGGTTTGAGCCATTAATGGTCTCACTGTTTTAAGTTACAGTAGTTTCTATTCAGTGTTCACTTACTTTTTTCAATAATTGACTTGAATGTAAAATTGCTTTTTACTAAGTAATGTAATGTTTATTTTAGCAGGCTTTATCTGTTGTTAATTTTTTAATGGGATTTTTAATAATTGCCTTCTGTTTGTTTAAGTGATATTGATGTGGCTCAGCAGTTCAGTTTGAACCAGAGCAGAGTGGAAGAAATTACAATGAGAGAAGAAGTAGGCAACATCAGTATCCTCCAGGATAATGACTTTGGTAAAGATCTCATGTGTTATTATGTGCTGCTATCTAATTTCAGTTATTGTAAGATACGGTTTTGCAATTACTATGGAATGCCCATTATGCACAAAGCAAATTAGGTCAAACATACTGTGGTTTTCTACATGTAATTTTTAGTTATTTTGTGACAGTTTTTCCAGAAAGTCTGTCCTCTAATGCTCAGCAAACTTCTAGCTGCCTAGAATAGGCAGAAAGAAAAGCTGAAGAATATTCAGTCGAGTTAATCAGTGAAGTACTGTGACAATTACAATTTTCAAAATGTGATGTGAATATGAAGTGAGCTGTTGCTTTAATCATAAACAGGCTCTCAGTCAGAAACCATTGGGAGATTTCTAAAGCTGAATCAGTCAGTGGCAACAAGTTTGCTGCTTTGGGTATCTTTCAAGGACAGTGTTCTAACATCTGAATCAAAGCCTAAAGACAGTTTTATTTAAATGTCTGGTTCCCAATATACAGTATTGTAATCCATAATTCAGTAATTGTTTTGAAAGAATAATCTAGGAATAGTGTTGACTTGGTATTGGTTTGTTTCCTGTACTTGAAGCTCAGCCTCAAGGCATAAGGCACAACCTTTTCAAATTCCGTTGAATTCTTTGGTTTCTGTGGAGATAAAATTTAGTAGGATCTTGCTAATATCAGTGCAAATAAGTACAATAAAATGCTTTGAAGAGGAGATAGTTATTTTTATAATTGTTTGAACAGTATTTTTTTGCTATGGTATTGCTGGGCACAATTCCTCACATCTTGTCATTAACTCTGCAGATAGGATAAATTGAATTAAAGTTTGGTCTTATATGGGTCTTTGTTGATCAGTTAGGTAGGTCTCTTGCATCTTGGTTCTTTAGCATTTTTAGCAGTGAAATTGTATTCTTGCAGGTGACTTTGGGATGGATGATCGTGAGATGATGAGAGAAGGCAGTGCATTTGAGGATGACATGCTAGTGAGCACTAGTGCTTCCAATCTCCTGCTGGAACCTGAACAGAGCACCAGTCACCTCAATGAGAAATCTAATCACCTGGAATATGAAGACCAATACAAAGATGATAATTTTGGAGAAGGAAATGATGGTGGAATATTGGGTAAGTTTGAGAAATTTGTTCTTCCTCTATCCCACCTCCTGCCTTAATTAACTAGTTCTTGGGTAGATGAGGGAAAGTTGTTTCCTTTGTTGCCAAGATCCCTGTCAAAGTTATACCTTGCCCAGTGGAATTCCGGTTGGTGAGTGGTACAGTAGTATAGATGACTCACAGCACATTAAGTGTTGGCATATTTCAAACAAAGTTTGAAAAAACTTAGATGTAAAATATGTGGCAAGTATATTGTAATAAAGGTTATCTGTAAGCTCAGAATTAGAGCTGAAATGCACCTTGAAATGCTACTTTCTTCTATGTCAGCATTGAAAGTACTGGTTTCTAACTTTTGCACTATCTTTGTCTATGTTGTAATTAACTTGTCTGTACTTCTTTGTAAATGTGTCTATACCCATTTGTGGATGCAAAACTGATTCTTTCATATGGTTGCTTCAGATGACAAACTTCTCAGTAATAATGATGGTGGTATTTTTGATGACCCACCTGCACTCTCAGAAAGTGGAGTAATGATGCCAGAGCAGCCTCCCCATGATGATATGGATGATGATGATAATGTATCAAGTGAGTATGATGTAGGACTAGATCTAGAATTACTTTCAACTCATTTAATTTGGATTCTAATTCCTTAAAAGCATATTAAGCTCAAAAGTATGAAATACAGTAAAGCACCTGAAAGTGTGGAGGAGGGGATGGGAAGGGTAGCACAGCCTGTTGATGTTTTGACCCTAGTGCAAGGTGTTTGTTGTAATTGCAGTGGGAGGCCCAGACAGCCCGGACTCGGTAGATCCCGTGGAACCTTTACCAACCATGACTGACCAGACAACGCTTGTTCCCAATGAAGAGGAAGCTTTTGCTCTGGAGCCTATTGACATAACGGGTGAGTGAGCTGTTGGGGAATATTTTACACAGTTTGTCAGAGACCACCTTAGCTTGATGGAGTGGAAATGAATGTCTGGCACTGCTGCTGATTTTGCTTCTCACTTGGGAGAGAAAACAGGGATCAAGTGCTGAATTCCTTTTATTCTAATAGTAGCTTTCCAGTACTTCCCAGAGAGGTAGCATGGATGGTGTTGGGAGAATACTAGTTTGTCATTTCTGCAGTCAGTACGTGTAACAGCATGATACTGTAGCTTTAGATAAACATGCTAGTTAAAATGCACAGAGTTGGAATGGAACTCAGCATGTCTTTAATTCTAATACAGTATCTGTAGTGCAGCACAGTTCTTTATGTGCTGTGTTTGAAGGGCAGGAGTGACTTTACACTGAGAACGAGAGCTCTTCTAGTGATTTGTAGCTTTGATGAATTGCTGAGTTTGGGAGATGCACCTTTGTATTTGAATTTCTACTAAGTAGGGATTTTTCTTGTCTTTTTCTTTAATGCAAGAAACTTGCTTTATTTAACTAATACTATATTTGCTTTATTAAAAAATTCATATTTGGAAAAAAAAGTAGCTTGTCCTGTGCTTTTCAGACTGAGCTCCAAGCCCTGATTCCCTGCTTGGCCAGTGGGAGAACCCTGGCACTGCCCTCTCGTGGCAGGTGGGCAGCAGGGGTCCAGCTCATCTGCTGGGATCAGCAAAGACGCCATTTGCCACAGCTTCAGGGTCTGCTGCAGAGTTACCAGGCTTTGAGCACAGTAAAGTCATCCTAGAGCAGGGTCAGAAGTTTACTGTTAAAACAACCACCCACATTAACTCCACTAAAGCTCAGGTAGGGCTTAGGGGAAAACGTGGGTGTGGTATTTTGAATCTGTGATTAGACTCATAAAATGGCTGGGATTGGAAGGGATCGTGAAGATCTGGTTCCACCATCCTGCCATAAGCAGGAACACCTTCCACTAGACCAGGTATCTCAGACCTCCATCCAACCTGGCCTTGAACACTGACAAGGATGGGGCACCCACAACTTCTCTGGGCAGCCTGTTCCAGTGCCTCACCACGTTCACAGTAAAGAATTTCTTCCTAGTGTCTAGTCTGAACATGCTTTCTGTCAGTTTGCAGCCTTCCCCTCTACCCTGTCACTACATGTCTTTGTAAAAAGTCTCCTCTATCTTCCTTGTAGGCTCCCTTCAGGTAGTGGAAGGCCACAATTAGGTCTCTCCAAAACTGCCCTTGTCCAGGCTGAACAAAACCAAATCTCTCAGCCTTTCCTCATACAAGAGGTACTCCATCCTCTATTCAACTCATTGGCCGATGTTTGCACAGCCTAACAAGCAAGCCATGGGGTAGAGAGGCATGTGCAGCTGAGGACATTGAGGCTTAAGTAGATTCAAATTCACAGAAGAATGTGTAAGTTATGGGACAGCATTCATAGTATTTGATGTTTTATCCTTCTTCCAAAGCTAGAGTTGCTTTAGATTCTTGAGGCAGCTTTATATGTGGGCAAGTGAGACCTATAGAGAACTTGAAGGATTCTTCTACAGCATGGTACCTGTTGGAGCTAACCTTCATTGCTTGCTAAAAATCTCAACAGTCAAGGAAACCAAAGCAAAGAGGAAGAGAAAGCTGATTGTGGACAGCGTGAAAGAATTGGACAGCAAGACTATTCGAGCCCAATTAAGTGACTACTCTGATATTGTTACTACTTTGGATTTGGCACCTCCTACTAAGAAATTGATGATGTGGAAAGAAACTGGTGGAGTTGAAAAGCTTTTCTCTCTGCCTGCACAGCCTTTGTGGAATAACAGGCTACTGAAGGTAATGTTTTTGTGCGAGTTCACTTTTAAATGGACTGTATTCAGGATTGTGCCTCATGTATAGCAAACATCAGCATATAAATAGTGATATAGTGATGGCAGTATTCATAATTGTAAGAAAAAGCATATTAAAAGAACTGAGGTAAATACATCAAACATTGCTGTTATCAGTTACAGAAATAAATTAATTTTTTAGATGTTAGTACTGTTGGAGAGGAGCTTAAAAACTGAGAAAGAAAGATAGCCCATAATTACTTGATCCAAAACGAAATTAAAGAACACTGAGAACTGCAGTAGTGAATAATGTAACCTTTCCTCTGTAGCTCTTTACTCGCTGTCTTACACCTCTGGTACCAGAAGACCTGAGAAAGAGGAGGAAAGGTGGAGAAGCTGACAATCTTGATGAGTTCCTTAAAGACTTTGAAAACCCAGAGGTTCCTAGAGATGAGCAGCAACAACAACAGCAGCAACGAGATGTCATTGGTTTGTGTCTTGTCAAAGAGAAGGGCATTCCCTCAGATTGTATTTTTCTCTTTTATTTGTGCGTTGTATTAAGTCATCAAAGATTATATATGAAGCAGTGAGCTTTGTAATGGGTTGTTTAGCTTGATGTACAACCTGTGACATAAAATAACTTTTTTTTCCTAGAAATAGGGGATGCTTAGGAATTGTTTGAACCAGTGGATTAAAAGTGCAGACTGTGAAGAGTGCTCAATTCTAAAATAATAGCAGATTGGATTTTGGTACAGTTTCTAATTACATTCTTAAGTATCTAAAAGAAGGTTTGTTGTGGAATACAGATGAACCTATTCTGGAAGAACCAAGCCGTTTACAGGAGTCGATGATGGAAGGCAGCAGAACCAACCTGGATGAATCAGTTATGCCACCCCCACCAGCTCAGACAGGTGTTAAACGCAAACTACAGCAAGTAGAACCAGAGCCAGTGTTACCTGTGAGTAAGCTTTTACTATTCTTTCTATGGGGAGTGAGAAGTGGGTAGTGTCTTTGAGTAGGAAATGGCCCTAGCTTTCTATGGTCCTTTGAGATTCACTGTAGTAGTGTCAGAACATTTGTCCCTGGGTAGTCATTCTGGTGCCTTTGTTAGGTGAAAAACTTACTGAAACACTTAAAATGCTGGTAGAATAAAGAAATTACACTATTTCCTTCAGTAAAAGTCTTCAAGGAGTCTAGTATATTGCTTATTAAGTTGTGCTTGTTGCGGTTTGAAGCTGGCTAAGTGCCAGGCACCCACGAAAAAACCATCTACTTATTTTCCTCTGCTATAGCTGAGCAGAGGAGGGTGAATTGAAAACTTCATTTTCGTGAGTTAAGGATTATTGAAAAAAAGAACACTTTAAGGCAAAACAGGTTCAAAACTTGAACAGTATAAAGATGATTTATTATTAACAGAATTAAAAGTAAAAAGGGTAATGGGAACCAAAGCAAATCTTCAGAACACCTTTCTTTCCCAGTCCCTCCCTCTTTCCACTGACCGTGCAAGGAAACAAAACATGGGGTTTTGGTCAGTATTTCACTTCTTAAAAATCTTTCTTCAGTATGCTTAGGGAAAAAGAGTTTCTTTTTTCTGTCCTGTGGGATCCTTCCCACGGGAGATAGTTCTCTGTGACTTTTCTAGCATGGTTTTAACTTCCACAAGCAGCAGTCCTGCCCAAACCGCCTGCATTATGAGTCCCTCGCATGGGCCAGGCAGTTTTCCCACAACTGCCTAGCGTGGGCCATTTTAGTTCATGGGGTTTAGTCTTTTAAGGATGAGCTGTTCTAGTTTGGAAGCGAAGGCTCTGTATCTCTAAAAGCAAGGGTCATCTCTCTCTGTTGGAAGTCCTCCCTAGATTACAGTTTTTCAGTATCCATGCTCTCCAGCATGAGTACTCTTCCTGACGGGCTGCGCGTGGATATCTGCACCCCCCCAGGCACCTAATGAATTACAGGCAGTTTGTTGTATTATGGTCCTCACCACGGTTTGCAGAAGAATCTCAGCTCCGGTGCTTGGAGCACTTTTTTCCTCTCCTTCTTTTCACTGACCTCGATGCTGCCATGATGGTTCTCCTCATGTGTCCTCACTTTTCCTTTTTCTCTGACTCGGAAGAAAGTTGGTGTCTTTACTTGGAAGTTGAGAGGTTGATCTCGTCTGGGCTCTGCATCGGGGAATTGCTCACCATGTCTCTCACTGCTGGCCAAGTGGTCTCTGCCGGCACTGCATGGCCGGCCCCGGCCGTGTGGACCTTGCCAGCACTGTGCGGGTGGTCCCGGCCTCAGGAAAGTCCCGGCCTCGGGAGGGCCCCGGCTGCGTGGTCCCAGCCACCTCCACCGGGATGGGCCCCGGCAGCTGTCTCACCACCCCTCTGGAGAGGAAAAGAGAGCTTCCCGTGGTTTGTCTGTTCTTAAATATGTCATCACAGAGGCGTTACCAGCTTGTCTAATCAGGCTAGTAACCTGCCCATCATCAGAGCCTTCAGTGATTGGCTCTGTGCTGGACATAGAAGTTTCAAGGAGCTTATCTCCCAACCCCACTAAAAACCAGACTGTGATAAACCAACACAGCTTGGCAAGTGTATATGAACAGCTTCCATGAAGCAAGGATTGTGTTAGCTGCAGAAATGTCTTTTAAGACAGTCCTAGTGTTCCAGGCTTAAGGCTTCAAAGAAAAACTTTGATTGTCTGGAGAGATTTCCTAGTTGAGCTGTGAGTAGACCTGGACACTAGCCGTGATGCAGTGTGAAAGGAAACTTTGTGAAGGGGAAAAGAAGGAAATGGGCGAAATGAAAGGTGTATTTTTCTGAATGCTGGCCTGGTGAGAACAGTCTTGCTTTATGCTGTGTCACATATTTGTGCATTTTTTAACCTCACTTTGCACATTCCTTGGCTAACAGGTTGTTCACTGTAGAACAGGATTGTTAGATGTTACATTATCTTACTTAACAGGGTGGCAGCTGCTGCTCCTCTTGGCTATGTCATGGGGTGAAATCGGCATCAACTGTGCTAAGTCAGTGTAATTAGGGGTGTTGGTGTGTTGGGAATTCTGTGACCATCTTAGAGGCCAGGTCAGGCCTGTGGCATCATATACAATCTGTAGTGATACCTGCTGTGTGACTACATCAGAAGTTGCTTAGCCATTTTAGGGTATGTGTATAAACAATTTCAGGTGTCAGGGTAACTTTACTGGCAAGCACTTAACTGTTCATAGATTCAGAGGGAGAGTACCATGTATCAATTTTATTAAAACTGTCTACATAAATCCTGTTAAATTACTTTTCTGGATTTTCCTCTTGACATAAATACTTTCTGAGAATATACTTGAGCACCAAAGTCGCTCATACGTTTTCAGAAACTTTGCAGGTACCAGTGTTTAATTCCTTCACGTTTGTATTGATGAGAACAGCATTTTGATATTTTGAAGATGTCTTGTTCCAGTGAGTTTAAGTGTGTTCATGTAGCACTGCATCTGGTTATGTGGGATTTTAAATTTGCATGTGCTGATCCAAGGAATGAGATCAGTAGTTTGGATGGGGGAGTAAGTGAAGTTACTGGAAAGCCTTCTTAATTTATAGTGATACCATAATTTCTGGTTTGAGTAGAATCTAAAGGATTGAAAATACACATATGGACAGCAAAACAAAATTGGTTTTTAGTTTTCAAAAATGAAAAATTCTAATAAATGGCTAAGATTTACATACTTGGATTTTATTAAACTGGTCTGTAGCACCATTATTCTATTGTAAAAGCACTGACAAAATGATACTGTTTGTTTAACTGTACTGTGTGCTCTTAAAGCATCCACCATCACAACAGCTGGAAATACCACCTGTAGAAATGCCTCCAGAGGAGCCCCAAAACATCTGCCAGCTAATACCAGAGCTAGAACTTCTGCCAGAAAAAGAGAAGGAGAAGGAAAAGGAGAAAGAGGAGGAGGAGGAAGAAGAAGTAAGAACTCGGTGTAAAATCAGTTTGTGTGTTTCCCAGAAGTGTTTGACTGTGGATTCAGTAAAAGGCATAAGAAATAGTTCTTTTGTCTGTCCTTATTAATAGCCCTTGGAAATGTAATTCTTAAATTACTTCATGACCATTTTGTAATATTTAATTTTATAATTTGCATATACATTCTGTTTTAAATTAGTGTTCTACAGTTCTCACACGTGGCTGGATTAAACCACTCTATATTTTTTATGATGCCTTAGACAAGAACTTTTGAACTTAATGGTGTGGTATATTTGAAATAGCTTGTGCTACTTAATGAAAGTAGCTTTTTGCAAGAAAACCAACCATGTCCTGAAATGGGATAACTTAAGTTGTCTCTTAGCTACAGTATTTAATATTCCTATGGATATCAAAACAACCTTCATTGATGTCTTTTATTTTATGCCTGTTTGCAGGAAGAAGACGGCACAGGGGGTGATCAGGATCAAGAAGAAAGGAGATGGAACAAGAGGACTCAACAAATGCTCCATGGACTTCAGGTACACATGATTATTTCTTTCTTTTAAAGTAGCTTGTGAGCATGCCCAGTGATGTTTTTGACCTAAAAAGACCAAGAAGGAGCTTTCTTTGCAGTTGGTGTTACAGCCTAAAATACCAGTTACCTTAGAGGGGGAAGAATGCATGTAGTTGATTAAATTTATATCAAAGAAATATATTAAAATTAAGTCTATACTTTCATAATTGTCACTTTTTTTCAGAGAACATTTGAATTAAAATTTTTCACTTAAATATTTTTCAACCTTTATGTCTACACTTGGTGTGCAACTAAGATTCCCAGAAATTTAAACTTTAAAATAATTGAGTTTGATTGTGTTTTTAATGAAACCCTAGCACCTCTGGTTTTGTGCTATGTGTCCTTAGACAAACCCCCGTAAGGGTCTAGGGATATAACACCATTTTACAGGATATTTACTTCCTGGCTGTGCTAGTTTGCTAGTTTGAAGACTTGCATGCCATGAGAAGCTGAATCTCTTTAACAACTGTGGAAATGTGACTTTGGCTGATTTCTAGCATGTGACTTCAGTCTGCACAGACATATATCTGTCTGTAGGATGGATTCTTGCTTGCTGGAGCTAAAGAGCTTTTTTCTGCACACCCCACTGTGCACCTGAACTGAAGCGCAAACCGTTCCTTTGCTTATCAGTCTCTGTGTGTGTCCTCCACATATTCTTGGACTGCATCTGCCTTTCAGCCTAGTTTGTAACTCCTTTGTTCCATTAAACATTTTGGCAACTCCTGAGATTTGGCTGTTACTGAATGCCACAATCCCAAATGGTCACACACCCCCCTCTTCTCTCCCCCAGCTTTAAATGCTGAGCATGATGGCATATGGCAGGGATTGTCCTTTTGGCCAGTTGGGGTCAGCTGTTCTGGCAGTGTCCCCTCCCAACTTCTTGTGCACCTCCAGCCTACTTGATGCAAAACAGCACCATATGAGCTGCTGTGAAGAAAATTAACTCTGTCCCAGACCAAATCACTACAACTGTAGCTTAAAAATAATTTCTAAAGTATACCGATGTTGAGTTGATAGTGTTTTTTCATTACAGTGTCTGAAGAGAACTTTAGAATTCTCTTTGGCCATAACTAGCTGTTTGCAGTTCTTTCTTCTGTGTACCCAAAAGAGCATCACTTTGGATGGC
This sequence comes from Aphelocoma coerulescens, assembly GCF_041296385.1. Lineage (NCBI taxonomy): Eukaryota > Metazoa > Chordata > Aves > Passeriformes > Corvidae > Aphelocoma > Aphelocoma coerulescens. Next base: position 153,703,442 of record NC_091015.1, on the reverse strand, counting down.
TGAAACATTAAAACTGCAGTGAGATTTGGAGTTAAGATCCGATTAATATAAAGTAATTTGGTTTGGCCAGCCAAATATCTTTTCATCTAGTTGAAGGTCATTCCAGGGCAGACAGTTCTGTTTTAAATCAAAGGCCTCAGTTGTTGTTCTGGCCAGAAAAAAGATGTATTTTCATGATTTTTTTTTTTTTTTTAATATATTCTTGCCAAGACTTTGAGAAAATGTAAGTGACTTTGGGTACTTAGTTTAAGACAGAAGAGTTTTAGAAATAAACAGGCTTTCACCTTGGAAAAATTACGCATCTTTTAAAGAATGTTAGCGCTTGAAATTTTACTTTATTATTTTTGGGATTACCTTTATTTTGAGAAATACAGCTTGATTTTTTTGTTTGTTTGTTTTATTCCTATTAAGAAAAAATTGTCCTGTAGTCAAAAAAGACTGGTTAGTTATAGCTGCAGAAATAAAATCTTGTGCTGTACACCAGTTTTTTCTGGAATATGTTCAGCAGATTCAAGAATGATTTTTTTTTTTTTTTTTTTACACATCTCTAGGAAGCCTACTAGGTTTCATTTAACTGAGTTCCATAAAGAAATTTTCATGTACATGTGGTAATGTTCCCATCCTTCTGAATCCTGAGTGTCCTGGGGTTGACAACAAACAGAATCTTGCCAAGAGACATTGTTGTTTTTGTGTAGTTCTCTGTTTAATTTGTGGTATCAATGTTGTGTTTTTCAGAGAGCTCTTGCTAAGACTGGAGCAGAATCTATCAGCTTGCTTGAGCTGTGCAGAAATACAAATAGAAAACAAGCAGCCGCAAAGTTCTACAGTTTCCTGGTACTGAAAAAGCAGCAGGCTATAGAGCTGACCCAGGAGGAGCCCTACAGTGACATCATTGCCACCCCTGGTCCCAGGTTTCACATTATCTGAATGGTTCCATGGAGCAGAGCTAGTGCTCGTCTCACCAGTGCGTGCGTGTATTGCCCCATCCGTAGGGCCCACAAGACCATTGCAGAAAATTTAGATTTTATTGTCTGTATAAAGTCCTTGGTTTTCTCTTGGGGTTATTTTGGGGTTTGTATTTTAACTTTACCACTCACATTGTTAGTGAAACTGCTGGGGTGGGTGACTTGAGTTCCAGCTGCAGAAACCAGACATCTCAAGCGCCCAGATAAAGATTGTTTTAACAGCTCGGAGCAGATGTGTGCAATATTGGTGCATGTGATGTTGAGTATCAATGAAAATGTCTTACAATAATTTGACTAGTTGATTTAATAGAGGTATTTTTAATCTATACAAGTAAATCTGGATGGCCAACCTATTGTCTGATTAAAAACTTTGCCAAACTCATCTGAAATGTTTGGTCTGCTTCTCATAATAGTAGATTTTTTTCCCCTTCTCTAGATCTTTGTGCATACTGTGGGTCTCCTGAAGCTGCCAATATGAAAGGTAGTGCCTGATATGTCAGCTTGCTGTGTCACTGCATTTTTGCAGTCAGATTTTTGTAGCCCTTGATGCTAAGGGGAGAAATGAGTGTCTGTGGAGAGCACTTCTCTACCTGATACATGAAAGGACAGAACATGTGAAGCATTTCAGACAAAACATTCCTTTTCACTTATCACCTTGTTATGGTCCACTACTGATAATGGCTAATTACGTTAATAAGTGACAAATGAAAACTAGTCATTTCATTTAAACATTTAAGAAATCATAATGCTTTAGGTTTGTTAGAGCTGTATATAAACTCCAGACTTTTTAAAACAGACTTCTAGACTGTAAATTATCTGATTTTTTATTAAGCAGGCATCCAACAATAAGAATAAGAAAAATTGCTAAATGCAGATACCACCTGTACCAAAAGGGCAACAAACCTTGAATATAGAGTATAGATGGGCACAATTCCACATAATTGTGTAGTGCATTAATGACTCTTCAGATATATTTATGGTTTTAGTGTCAATTTTTTCTGATAATGTACACTCCTGTGTTCAAAACATTTTATCGGTTTTGCAAAAGAAGTCCGGTTTGATTTTATTTCTGAAGAATGAAGCTTTACTGTTAGACCAGGTAGCACCAGAAATTATGTGAATATGTTGATTATGGAGACCTGTCTTAACTTTTTTTAGGGCAAAATTATTCACACTGAAGGTTCTGGTTTTAATGTTGGCACTTTTGTGAAATAATTTTGGGACTCTGAAATTTCAGTGTATACTCAAATGTAAAATTATGTGAATGTTTAAAAAACTCTACATGAGACTACATGATGACCATGTTTTAATAATCCTTGAAAAAGTTAATTGTACAAAGTTACTGCAGCTTTATTTTCAACATGATGTGCCTGTAAAACCGTAATTTTCCCCTTTGTAAAAAGAGACATTGTAGATAACTTGAATGTTTAATTATAGAGAAGGTCATTAGTTTCTTGTTACACATTTTTAGTCTGTTTTTGTTGCTTTTCAAGGTTAATATTCTTGAAAATAGTTGATGCTGTTATGTATAACTTTTCTAATAAAAGTTGTGTTATAAGCTGTTATGTATTAGCTCTGTATCTTGTTTGAACACCTTCCATTTATGTAGGAGGGACTGAGCACATAGAGGTTGGTAATTTCGGTATTGGGTGTGGAAAGATTTAGCTCTTTGAGATATTAAAACTCAAATATGTAAATAGATTTCTTGCTGTTAGGAAGGAACTGTTGCTCTCACTGGCTGTGCTTTTGTTCAAGGATTCTATGCTAGAAATGTCTGTGGAAAATTATGGGAGACTGTCTGTAAAAGGTGATTCATCTACATGCCTGTCTCTTCTGAATGCCAGAACATACCCAGCTTGAATTCTGTTAGCTCTGCTGTTCCCTTGCTCCTGGAATTGCTTCTGCGTGTATTTCGGTGCCTCTGAAGTTGCATGCTCCTCCTGGTAGATCCAGGCACTTGGATCCAAGCCTGTGGCTGCAGCACGTGGAGTCAGTCAGCTGGTTACCTGCAGAGCTTATGTATAGGGGCAGTGAATTCTGACTGACATAGGCTGAGTGAGCTAACTTAGTCTGGGCTCCACACACAAGGGACTGTCCTGCTTTCAAGTGACCTGTGGAAGCAGCCAGGCCCATCCTGTGTGTGCTTTAATTCCTGTGGGATGCAGGCTGGCCTGTGCTGAGCCAGCCCAAGTGTGTGTGTGTGTAGGTACAGCACTGGAGAAGTGACTTTCATTTCTTCAGTTCAACTTCTGTGAGAGAGAAGCGTGGGAACTTGGGCACTCGGGCTGGAATGAAAGCTCTTCTGGCTTTTCTTCTGTGCATAATCTAGTACATTTTTATCACCAGTTTGGTTCTTCGTTACACCACTGTGATCAGCACTCATGAGAAGTTGATTTTGCTCAAACGTATGCCTGATGACACTCTAATCTGGGGCACTGAATGCAAGCTCTGCTTCATCATGTACAGGATTTGTTACTAGTTCTGACCATGGCCTGCAAGTAGTACCAACAGGCTCACATTTCTTGGAAAGCAGGCTTTGTGGTAATTCTGTTGAATGAGGTCCAAGGAATGGTGATGGAGCATTGGTGTTCTTATATAGCTCCTGGAGGTACAAGAAGTATATTTCCCTTCTCTGTTATGGACCCAAATGATGAGATGGAGAAGGGCTCTCTTTGCACAGCATTCATTGTTTTCCCTATGACTGCTGTTGTTTTTTGGGTTTTTTTCTAAGTGCTCCAACATCTTTGTAAAGAAGTACAGCATCTGTTATAGTTCCTCCTCAAACAAATGAAATGGTTTTAAAGAAATTAGCCATAAGCATTCACTTAGTTTTTACTAGATAGGAAGCCATTTTTGTCACAGCTCAGTAACATCTCTTTTCAGGAAGCTGTCTTGTGAGGGATTTAGATTTGATCAAGAGCATTACTGTAAAATGTGTTCCTCACTGCTTCCCAGTCAGGCTGGACTAGCTCTAGTGCCTTTGGCTGTAGTGCAGCAGTGAGGGGAAGGAATTGCTGTGAATGCTTCTCTGTGCTCCATCATTCCACTAGTGGCAGTTTTGTTCTGTCTGCAGAGCTTAACTCTTCACAGTGGGGGTACTATGCATGCCCTGCTTTCCAAATTACTCCTTGGTGTGTGAAAAAGAGAAGAGTTCAGGAATCTAAGGAAATATTTCTTCAATGAGATTGAGTTGTTGGATGAATTCTTGCCCTGTGTGTCTGATCCGCCTTGAAGACCCCCTGCTCCATTTTATTCCAACTGGGGTGGAAGGGAAGAAGTCAGGTGATGTTATCTACAGCTGGAGGTTAAAATAGTGCCATGTTTCTGGGAAGGGTGTGAGTAGAGAATTCTTCCTGATACCAGACAGCTTGTTAAGCAATGACCTGGCAGCTGTTGTGTTTAACTTTGCTTCAGGGCCTTAGTTGGAGGGTCAAGTATATGTTGCTGAGGATGTTGATCTGTGCCCATCTTCTGTAGGCACGAAATTGCCTTTTCTGCTTTGGTCTTTCCAGCTGACATCCTGCACCAGCAAATCAAAGAAGTCAAATTTCAAAGGGTTATTTTTCACTCCCTGTTGTCATCCCACTGCTACACCTAAGTGTGTGTCATAGTACTTAATATTATTGTTGGGGGGGAGTGGGGTTAAGGTAAACTTCTCTGTTGCTAAACCTCTCAAGTGTCCATTGATTGTACTTCTTTCCTCAAGTGGTTGTGTTCATCTTTGTGCTTTTTCAGACCTTTCTTCTGTTTCACCTCCAAGAAGTGGCTGGAATATATACTGTGAATTCCTGCAACATGAACATAGAGAAAAGCTGAACTACCACGAAATAGGTTGTCCCAATACACAAGGAAGAAAGGACAGTTCTCTGCATTTCTTGCTGACCTCTGAATGTCTGGTAAAGCCATGGGAGAGACAAGAACAGGAGGTAGAAGAAGGGAAGATTTTCTCTAGTTCCTATAACAGGAGCTGGCTTTATATTTGTTGTAGCTTAAAACATCTTTATGCAGAATAAAAAAATTCAAAGAACCTCAGGTAGAAGAACATATTTGTATTAGCCAAACACTAATGTTAGTGTTGTATTATAAAAAAAAAAAGTAGAATAGAGTAGAATAAAGTGCCAGAAACTGTCTAGGAGAACACACCCTCCAATATCATTTGGCCCTAGATATTCCCCAGCAGGCAGGAAGGATGCAAGAGGTAGTTTGGTTGTCACGAGCTGGGTCTCTACATGTTCTCCTTTACCCAGCCCCGCTGCTTTTCTTGTTTGCCCAGTTTTTGTTTTCAATAAAAACATTAAACATCATAACATAGCCTGAAACCAACACTAAATAACTGGGGATGTGTGGTTGACCTTTAATCATGGATGTTTATAAATGTTTGACACTGATCAAGAATACATGTGATGAGAAACACAGAGTTGCTCATGACACTTGGCATCCTTCGAGGGTAGATGGGGGTTTACAGCCAGCAGTGTTCTCCATGCAAAGACTCCTCTCTAAATTAAATCATTCTGCTACTTTCTCGAAACACTTTGCCTGCCTTCCAGTGCCCAGGTAATACTGGCAATTTGTACAATTTAGTTTGCTAGGTTTGGGGATCATGGGAACTGATTCAGGGTAAAACCCACCAAAAGAAACATGTTTTTTTTCCCAGCTGGATCAATTCCTACATCCTGCTCACTGGGCAGCCACACAGAAACTTGTGCCAGCATAACACAAGAAGCACCAGGCAGGAGAAGAGAGGAGGGAAGGAGTGATGATTGCTTTTTTGGAGGGCTGTGCCAACTTTGCATATGTGTTAAATCAGTCTAAGAAAATTATTCACAAAAATTGCAGTTTGAATTCAGGAGTCCCAGCCCTGGCTAAAACTGTGTAGTGGCCTGTTCATCATCAACTTGCACACCACTTATTAATACTCTGTTTTTCCAACGCAGAAGTTGAAAGTTCTCCTTTAAATCAGGTATTTCTATGACAGAGCCCAAGCCCAGCTGCTGCCAGTGGATGTGTCCACACTAATTTTCTGTTCATTTTGTGAAAGTTAATATATCCAGTCCTCATGTTACTGGAGAGGAAGCCAGAATTGGAGTAAATTCACAGGCAGCATGTACCACACATTGCACTGGATTGTGAACTCTGAAATGAAGGGATCAGAATACCATAAACCGTTCCACTGCTGAGCATTTTTGCAGAAAAGTTCAGCTAAATTTGTCTTTGTACAAATTAAGCTGCTCCTCATATTTCTTGACTATGGGACTAATCTCCAAAACAAAAGAAATGCTGATGTTTAAGGAATAAGAAACCACAGTCAAAGTTATAAGAAAAAATAGAAGGAGAAGTAGCTTAGCATTTGGATTTAAAAGCCAAATTTGATGCTTAGGAATGTTTCTCTGGTCAAGTAACTAATGAGAGACCCTGAAAATAAACTAATGGTACCATTTTGCATTTTGTAATTACATGAATGCAAACTTGTACTGAGTGCTGCTGATGCTGAGGGAGGCAGCAATGAGCTAGAAAAGGCACACAAAGATTTGTTATGGTGGCAGGCATTTAGCAACACAAGCTGCAGGCTTTCCTTTATCATGTCTCAAGACTGAAGTAAGTGCGGGAGACACCGGTGCTTCCAGTGCAAAGTTTCATCTCCACAGCTGTGAGGAGCAGCTCCAGTTCATTAACTGTGGCAGGCTGCTCCCCGGGGTGTGAGTTGGGGCTGAGATCTCTGGGATCTCTTGCCTTCACCACTGAGCCTGTGGAATTACAGGGAGGCTCTGTTCAAAGCTGATACAAAAATGGTTTAAAACCAAGCCCAAAAAGAGCAGACCTACCACATGCAGGAGGAATCTATCAGGAATATTTAAATCATCCTCATGCCAGCAGCAAAGCCACCATCATTCCCATCTCTCTTGCGCTATTCCCTTGGCAGGGTGACGTGACCATCGGAGTGTTGCAGGTGTTGGGCAGGTTTTGCTGATCACCAACGAGCTCCTTTTGGTGAGGCACAGCTAAACAAACAGCCCAGGCCCCAGTGCACACAGCTGTGCAGGAAGGTTTCACTTGTACTCCTGACCCGATTGCCCAGAGCTGCTCCCTGGAGGCTGATGCAGGTTACTCTCAACAGACAGAGCTGGGGAGGAGGAGGATGAGCCTTCCCCAGAGAGCAGTGTTAGTCTAGCAAGAGGGGTGCACACATAGCCTTACATGAAATGATTTTGCATTTATGGCACTTTATTCTTGTGACTTAGTACTGCCATTTCTGTTAGGAAAGGACCCTTATGGCTCAGTGTGATGTGCATTCATGCCCTGAGGGAAATACAGCAGGTACCAAATCCAGCCATGTGCTGGGCATATGTATAATGGAGCCATAGGACTCTGAATCCCTAAGGCTGGACTGAAAGTGAGAGAACTGTTGAGTTTTCATTGCAAACAAGGTGGAGACATAAGGTCTGCCAGCTGTGGAGGTGGACTCAGCAGGGTGAGAGACAGGGCCTGCAGTTTGGCTGCCAGGACAAGGATATGAGAAAGTTACTCACCTGCTCAATAAATCATGGGTTCAAACGTGAGCATGATGTCTCTGCTGTCTTTCCTCAAAAGCCCTCTCTGTTTCTATCATCCCTGAGGCTCCAGATTTTCAGCAGTAACAAAGTTTTATGCTCAATTTGAGGGCCAAGACTTTTTCCATTGAAGGACACAAAGGGTAAATAAATTGGAATGGACTGCCCAGGGAGGTGATGCAGTCATGGTCCCTGGAGGTATTTAAGAAAAGATTGGATGTGGCACTTAGTGCCATGGTCTAGTTCACATGGGAGTGTTTGGTCATAGGTTGGACTCAATGATCTCAGATGTCTTTTCCAATCTAATTGATCCTGTGATAAGATTTCTGGAACCAAGGTTACGTGTGCTCATTCTATCCTGCAAAGCAAAGCGCACCCTTACCTCACATGCAAAATAAGGCATCATCAGTGGAAAACCACAACCAAAACATGCTTACCACACTGGACGGAAAGGCAAGACTACTATTACTCTAGATTTTCATGGTTACATGCTCTTATCTCCTACGTGTGGTAGTTCTATTTTGGTATTAATGTGTGTGGTTTTAGTTAAAAACTAAACAGTAATTTTAACAGGAACTTGACACTTCCTTCCTTATGGTAAGAGGAGCTGAGCAGCAAAATGCCTGAGTAAATGGCAAAGCAGTACTTGTGATCTGTGAAGAAAATGGGACATGGTATCAGTGGTTGTGCCTGGTTGAGGCAGGCAGCACTGTATGAGAAGGGTACCACAGCTGCTGGATTGCAGTGGTGTAGCAACACCATTCCTGGCTACACAGGTAAAAACCCTGGCCTGAGTGTTCTTCTGCCCAAAGGGAAAATAAATACTGTTATGCAGTAGCCCCAAGTCTGGTAGTCAGCTGTGAGTGCCAAGAGTTCCCTGGCAGCCATGGGCTCGTGGTTTGCCAGCTCCACAGAAGCTGACATTTTCCTCAGAGATGCACTGTACAAGGACACACGTGTAAACACTCCTCCATGAACTGCACTTGGCAAACCACCTGGACTACGAGGTTCCACTCTTCTTCTTCCCCTCCAGCAGAGGAATTTCCCAGCCTGTCCTACTAGAAAGCCCAATTGTGCCTACCCACAGTGAAGCCCGTGTGAGAGAACCCTGTGAAGATGACCGTGTGCCCTGACATTGCACTCCTGCATCCTATCATCTCAAGCACATCACAGCTGCAGAGGAAAGCCACTTCTCTGTTCCCCATCACAGCACAAACTCCCAGTGGCAGAGGTGAGGAGCAGGGTGAAGAGAGCATCTCTCACCAGGAGCCTCACAGTTAGGAGAGAGTCCTTGCACCAAAGTCATCGATGCACAATCAGGTCTTCATCACTTGGGAAAGGCTTAGACTAGAGTACCAGGACAAGGTACTTCTAAGCAAAAATCAAGCTGGTTTCACCTAAATGTTACACAGATATGAGTAATGAATGCTCATCCGTGATTCTTTTCCACCTACTCCAAGGGAGAAGTATCAAGTTGGCACCAGGTTTTAAATCCAATGACATAACTTAAAACGCTACAGTGAACTTGGGTCTGATATTTAAAGCAAAAAATTAGTGTTTGAAGGTCATTGAACAAGCCTACTACAAAAACCTTGTATTATTTGAAAGCTTTAGCTCCTAATTAATGTTGTTCAAAATAATGTTCAAAACACAGGATAGAAAAATCCAGTTGAACCAAAAGGTACAAGTAGCATAGAAGCACTACATTTTTGATTTCAGAATGTATCATTTGATAAATCATCACCATAATATAGTCTTTACATGTTTGAAACATAGCCTCCTATAACCAGCTCACAGATTTCAGTTAAATGTAGTAGAAGCAGCTAGCATTAAAAATAGTCCCTTACAAACCGTAGTTTCTCTGTAATTTTTCTCCTTCGATCAGCTAAATTAGATCATTTTCAGGTTTAGGGTTTAGATGCTCAATAAAGTCTGGTAGGTATGAGTTCTTGATGAAAGCCATGTAATGGTGGGCAAAAGGCCAAGAAAAGAAGATTTAAAGCAGTTAATTTCCTGGTGACTAAAGGATGTGTGTAAGGTTATACACATTTATCTTTTGTTGAGACTTCATATTCCCTTCTAGAAAGGGAAGGATAGTTGTCTTCATTACATTCCTGCAAGGATATTTTAATTTTAGAAGATCTCGCTGTAAAAAGATGGACCAAGAATCTGAGCAGCCGGGGGAAGGCTCTTAAATTCTTGAAACATTTAAAGTACTAGGAAGAACAGCCCACAGAAAAATACCATCAGCTCCTTGCTAACAACCTAAATATCTCCTTGCTTCACCACTGAGGACTGAGCTAACCTACTCCCTGTGTGTCTGGATTGGTCTCAAAGAGCCAGAAACCTTTCTTGGAAAAAGTGTTTCCCAGAAATCACATTCCTGAATATCCTTTTCGTGAGTCTGCAACTGTAGTCACTTGCCTTTCAGTTATTTTTCTCCAGCACTGGCAATTTGTTGTTTCTCTCAAATGTTCATCTGGCTCTGTTTTGCTTAATCATAGTGTCTCCCAAAGGTCTGCACTAATGAGTTTCTGCATTCATACCATATGCTTTCTTTGCCATGGAGAGGTTTAGCTGTATACAAAACAGATTTTGAGACTTTTTCTATTATTCCCTTTCTCTTCTATCCTCATATCTGAAAGGTCTTCTAGGCAAAGAGTCTTCTCAGGTCCCTTCACCCTGCAAGTTCGACCACGTCTAAACTCCCATGTAATTTAGACGTGACAAAACTTTGAAAGTAATTGTCCAATTGCTTCTTGATTTGGATTTAAGTTAACTAGCTTTTTTGGAAACTTTATTTGAAATCCTAGGGGCCAAGGTCATCCATAGACTCAGAATGTGGTGGCAACTCCCAGTGACAGGAGACACCAATTTCTTACTGAAGGAGCTGTTCTTCTAAGGGTGGTAGAATTATACATATGGAATAAATTCTTTACTGTGAAGGTGGTGAGACAGGTTGCCCAGAGAAGTTGTGGAGATCCCGCCTCTGGAAGCATTCAAGGCCAAACTGGACAAGGTGTTGAGTAGAAAGTGTCCCTGACCATGGCAGGGGAGCTGGAATGAGATGATCTTTAAGGTCCCTTCCAATATAAACTGTTCTGTAACTGTGATTCAATAATTCCCACTTTTTCTGGCAATTTTTCTCTCTCCATGCCCATAAATTCCCATTCCAGGTCACTTCTGCCACAGATCTTCTATTCCCAGCAATGCTTAGCTTAGTGAAACATCACAATTCCAGTTCCAGTAGCAAAAAAGAATTCCTTCCTGCATTTTCCCTACAAAAACCACTGTCTCTAGTTTTCTCTTTTAGATTCAATGGAAGTGTTCAAGTGACATTCCAGTTTTTCTGGTTGTCCATCAAGCTGAAAGCCTCCATGAGTGTTCTTTGCACAGACTGTTCTCTGTACAAAACACTATCTGCTGTCTGGAACATAGGGATGCATGGAAGGACCTGGTGCTTTTGGTCTTAGGAGCAGCAGGAGGGAACACATCTTGCTCCAATACAGCTGTGTCAGGAAGCCTTCTGGGAGGGAACCATTCATATACTGGCCATGTGTGAAGTCTAGGAACATGCTGACTCACCTGAAGGATGGAGGCAAGGACAGTGGCATTGATGTGCACTGGAGCTGGGGCAGTGGTGCAGAGGAGTTCATATTGGTGAGCATTGTGAACATGAGGCAGAACAGATTTGTTTGGAAGAACATTGGAGAGGAGTAAGTGTTTTTCTATACTGAAGGACTTTATTATTTACGGTACTAGATTAAAAACAGCATCACTCCCTGATATTCCTCAGAAAGACACTATTTACCTTTTGGAAGCTGTCATTTCTCAACCTGTTTGTTACTGGAGGCTCATGCAGGTCTGATGCACTTTGTCACCATCCCAGAGCAGCATCCAGGACAGTCAACCCCCTCAGCAGTGGTGCCAACTACAGCCCAACTCAGAGTTGTACTGGACCTACTTTTGCATCCATTCATGGCACTGAGATGGGTATCTCAGACCCTCTTGGTGATGAGAATCCTGCCTAAGGAGGAGACTCACCACAGCTGAAGTTCACTGGTGATGTCCTGCCCTCCCTGCTTTGCAAGTCCCTTGGCAAGTAAGCAGAACATTAACAGCAGAGGATGGCATTTTTCTCTGAGACATTACCTAACTGTCAGCCAGTGGTATCAAATCTTACCTGCTTATCTAGGCACTGCCAGAAGAGCAGAAGACAAAACTGTGCTTATGTCTCCAAGACCAGTTCCAGTTTGTCTGCTGAAGTTACTGCTGCTACAACTTTTTACAGTATTTGAGATTTTTGTCAGGGTGTTTGTTATACATATTTTTCTCAGTAAGAATAGATTTTCAAATTGTCTGGTTTCATTTTCTTTTGCCTGGTTTTACAGACACTTCCCCGTGTTCAGGCTGCTTTAATGCAAACAGTGGGCTTACTTGTAGGATGTGACTATTAGACATACAAGCTCAGATTTTTCATAAGCTGGCCAGACCTCTTGGAACACTCCAAAATATGTTGCATTAAAGTATGGGAAGAGGCTTAATCTACTTTTACATCCATTTTCAATAAACCACAATTTTCTCCAAAAGATCTGCCTAAAACCCTTGTCTCTGAACTTGAAATATGTTTCTGAAAGTAATAACATTTTCCATTACACCAGCAAAGTAGATATTAACTTTCATTTCTCTGAGTATCAGAACTTCCCATCCCTAAAGGGATGGCTTCTGTGTATCTTTGCAAACTTGATAAATGACATGCAATGAATTGAATTGATGTCCCACCTTCAATGCAGAGTTATTATAAAATAGAGAGAGCTACAGTAAGTGGAGTCAGAAAAAAATCTCCTTGTGTTCTTAGCATACTTGGAGATTTCTGGCAAAAATTAGGACAAGGTGTTTTACTTCTGTATGTGCACATAACTGTAAGGGCAGCTTGCCACATGCTTCACTCATTTAGAGAAAACATCCCTGTGATGGATGACCCAACTATATAAAAATAACAGCCTGGTGATAAATTTAATGTGCAGCTTTGACCTACTGTCTTTCTAATACTCCGTCTCCTTGGGACTTTCTGATTTCAGGTGTCCTAGCCCCCTCAGCTGTGGCCCCATCTTCTTCCATTTCTTTTGCTTTTGCTTTTCTTTTCCCTTTTTCTTTATTGAATTCAAACTACAAAGGACAAATGTTTCTTTGTCCAGGTATGGAGATCTCACTGCTCTAGGCCAAAGGCAGGTGAAAGCCTATCCAATACTAGTGGAAGCTTTGCTACAGGGACAAAAAAATCACTCTGTGAAAGTGTGGCATTTTGCCACATGAAGCAAGAAGTTACTGAAATGCCAGTGCTGTTGAAGGGGAAGAAATTTCCCCTTGGATTTCAGTGAAATTGGTGCTTTGGTCCTGGAGTTTGGGACGGAGGAGCTGAGACGTTGGCAGGGGGTCACTCTGTGGTCTTGGCCAGAAACATGGGGATCACGTCCCATGGGAGCTGATGTCATGTCACTGCTCATTGTCACTCATTCTAGCACCATAACAAACAGAAATGGTGTTGTGGAGAGATGATCTTCATCACCTCATGGGAAGATAGAACCCTCTGCAACCAAGCACTGTGGTTACCCCAGAAGATTGTGCTGGACCGATGTTGGCCACTCCTTCTCGCTCTCCTTATTCCTTATGCTGAGAGAAAAAAGTAACATTCAAACATTATTACTGTTATAAGGTCACTGGCCAATTTGGTTAACTTACACACTGCCATTTTGCTTTAGCTAGCAGAGGAGGAGGGAGTCCAAGCAGGGACCTCCTCATCTGACTCACCACCCACACCATGACTGCTACTGGAGAAAGGAGCACAGAAAAGCATCTCTTTCCCCAGAAATACAAACCTACCAAACACTACAAATTCCAAATTATAATTAAAGCCCTAGTACAGAGAAAGAAGACCATCCCTTAATTTTTTGCATGTTGAACAAGATAGAAAAAAGTGGTGGTAGCTCTTGGGGTTTAGAAGGACAGAACGAATTGCCTACCACAGTCAGAAGCCACTTCTGTCTGAAGAGTCTTAGGCAGAGGATCAGCTGCTGGGTGAATATCATGGTTCAGCACTGATTACTGGTTTGTTATTTTCTTTTCCTGTTTTGTTGTCCTATTGTAGCTCCTGTCTGCCTGTTGTCTCCATGTCCAGTTGAAATCTCCATGGTCACTCTCCTCTCAAGGTGATTTGTGTGGTGAAGGCAGGTGAGTTGGGCACCTTCTGTAACAGAAGCCTGTCCTCTAATCCTGCACTTCAGATTTCTTCTAGTCAGGCTGTCCTGCTGAATAGGTACATTGAAAAACTCCTGTGAGAAATGGATCTGGCTGCTGTCAAAGAGCAGGAGATAGGATGAGATGTTTCTTCCTTCCTTAAAATAACCTTAGACAAAGCTGCAGCTTCCTTGGACCATGCTTCCATCCAGATATGCAGGTAAGCTAGGTATGGCGGGGGTCTCTGATGCATCTCTAATGATTCTCCACACACTTTATCAGAAGCAAACCAAAAATGCTCTTGATGCTGAAATAAGTTACTCTGATGTACAGGTGCCTGTGTAGTGGCCAGTCTGATGGCCAGACACATTCCCGGAAGAAGACTCCCAGATACCTGAGATATTTTGTCCAACCCAAACCTGTAGGCACCCAGCCCTGGTGCTTGTTGAAAGCTGGGTACCAAACAAAATAGACTCTGGGTTTGGTCTCCTGCTCTTAAAACCCCACTGCTTTCTTGAAACCCATTGTGCCCACCTCTTCCAGCCAAGCTCCAGCCTGCACAGTGGACCCTGCTTTCCAGCAGCAAGTCAGGGCTGGCACAGCATTCATGTCTGATGGAAATGGCAGTTTCATTACTCCTAAAATTATTTGCTCAGTGTGAAAGGGGAGTTCTTGGCACAGAAAGATGCATAGCAGATACTACAGATAAAGCCAAAGGGTTTGGGGATATCTCATGCCTGCTAAAAGGCATGGCCAGAAGAAGAGTCACCCCTTTCCCTCGAACATGTTTGTGTGCAGGTAACAAAGATATGCAGCCTGAATCCTCACAGTAGTTGAAAATGTTATAAAATCCATTTTCAGGTCACATCTAGCAGGCAGACAGGCTGTCATCAGCTCTGATTCTGCCATTTCATTTTCACTCCCTCTCATTCATGTGGAAAGATCCTGGAGCGCCCTGTGCTGTGATCTGCTCAGTTCTATTTTTGGCTGTCTCCTTTCTGAAGGAAGGTGATTTCTCACATGTGGTGTTTTCCAATTATCACTTGTTGAGACATACCCCCTGGTTACATTACAAAGAGAATCAGGTGGCAAATACACATTTACAACTCTTTATTCTAGGGCACAGAAATACCTTATTGATCTGAGCTTTGAACTGAAGCTCTGGGTACTCTTGGGAATTATGTTTCTTCTGAGTGAGTTGATCCAGCCTCTTACTCTTCTGTGAGAGATAGAGAAAATGAAGTATCATCTAATTTACTTGTGTGTATAGGTGAATACGGTGTCAGTGGTCCATTGTAACACATTTAAAATATGCAAGTGTCTCCTACAATATCTCGTATTGTATTTAATATTAAACAGGCCTTTTTTCCCAATTACTGTTCACCTACTGCTTACCAAGCTGTGACTCAGCTGCTTCCTTCGTTTCAAAAGCTTAATCTTTTTGGTCTTCAGTATTACTTTGTAAAGCACTTTATCAGGAAAAGCATGGATTTGTGGAGGGACGAGTGGGTGACCAAGCACCTTCCTGTGACCTTTCTGTTTTCTCTGTCCCACTCTCAAGATACACAGGATTACCTTGGAGCTCTCTCAGCAGCATAAGTTTGAAAACTGAAAGAAGCATGATAATGATGATAAATGAAGTATTTCCATTAGTGGGGGTGCATTTTGCATCAAAAATTCGCTCAGTTATTGACAACATTACAGTAACACATCAAAGACAGGAAAACAAAACTCAGCAAAGAGGCTGGGGGTGCACAGGAAGTTGGGAGGGGACAAAGCTGAGACAGCTGACCCCAACTGACCAAAGGGATATTCCATAACATATGCTGTCATCGTCAGTGTATAAAGCTGGGGGGAAAAGAAGGAAGGAGGGAACAATCAGAGTGGTGGCATTTGTCAAGTCACTGTTATGTGTCATGGAGCCCTGCTTTCCTGGGAATGTCTGAACACCCACCTGCCCATGGGAAGTGGTGAATCAACTCTTTGTTTTGCTTTGCTTGTGTGCATGGCTTTTGCTTTACCTATTAAACTCTCTTTATCTCAATCCACACAAGACTTCCCTCTTTAACACTTCATATTCTTGCCACCATCCCACTGGGGGGGGGTGGTGATTGAGTGGCTGTGTGGGGCTGAGTTACCAGCTGGGGTTAAACCATGGCACTTCCCCATCATCTGCTGAACCAGCAGAGTCCCAGGGCAGGTCTCAGAAGTTCCCCAGTGCTTCCCAGCTGCGACAACAGGACCAGCAGGGTCTTGCTTGGAGCAGCCTTGCCATCAGTAGAGGTTCCCTTCTGCGTGAATGTGCAGATCAGCAAAACCTCCAGTCACTGGTTTTCCTCCCTGCCGCAAGCTCCCAGAAGTGGCAAAAGTCCCAGTGAGAGCTGCTGAGAAGAGAGGATCTGCTTTGTTGATGCTGTGGATGTTTCTTGGCTAATAACCTTTGATTGTTTTTGGCTTTTTCATTGCACAGAATGGTCAGCAGTTGTTTATTCTTCTTGAAACTTGAACAAATTTGACATATTTCTGCAGTTGCTGTTACTTTGGTGAGCAATTTATCCCAGGGTCTTTTCACCATTTGTTTTCCTCTTCCAGCTGTTTGTTCACATCTCTTGGTATGATTTCATTAGATCAGCTTCAAGGTCATAGTAGTCAATACCCCAGTTTCTTTTACAGGTCATTGAGATGCAGTTCATTTTGTTGCTTGTAGCTTTGCAGACTGAAATTGAGATGCATCAACATTCCATTAATTTCTGGTTCTTTTCTACCCATCTTTTCATTTAGAGACATCCTACTTTTTCTAGGCTGATAATACACCCTTTATCCCCCTTCTTCCTATGCATTTTTTGATTCAGAAAATCACACTGGAGAACCAACTCACAGGGCTTTTCATCTACAAGCACATATATTCACCCTGTGGTTAGTTGTTTTGGCTCTGGTTCAGATAAAAAAGAATACCAGATGTAAATATTATACCTGTAGGCCCTGGGAAACTGAAAGAGAAAACTAGAGTTTTTCTGAGAGTGCACACAGTAAGTGTAGGAGCTTCCGGTCTAAGTCACGAAGTCCACAGGTCTGGACTGTGCAGCCTTACTTTGTACCTGGGCACCAGTCTTGGAGACTTCTGTGAGCAACAGTGAACAGAAAGAGGGCTGAGAAAGAAAAAAAGGTATGATCACGCTGCAAAAAACATGGGCAACAAATTGCAAAGCTCAAGAATAGCACCAGACAGCCAGGATGGAAAATGCCCTAAAAATGTATGATTACTCTCTGCAGAGGCTTGCAGCTGAAATCTCAATACACTAAATGGACTATTTCCTTATCAAAGCTGACAGAGGGCAAAGCAGACTGTGAGGTACTGTACAAATAAGACCTATGGCCATTATTTAAAGTCACCCTACTGAATAGTCTGACACAGGGAAATTCACTACCAGTGAGAAGAGCTATTTTGTCCATGCCTAAGTCATATTGCTGAACCTTTTCTACCTGTCAGTCATTAAGTTAGAAATAATTATGAGATTTAATAGTATGTTACTGGAAAAATAAATGGTATGAGGGAAAAAAGGTCATTTTCCTCTGTTCAGCTTTGTTTTCCATGCTGCCTTCTGTGCCTTTCCCACTTTCTGTGTATTATAGGATGGATTCATCCTAGCCTGAAGGAAGAGTCCAGTGGCCTGGAATACTTTATTCTAAATGTGCATTTCTGATTGACAGAATCACAGAATCACAGATTCAACTAGGTTGGAAAAGACCTTTGAGACCTCATCAAGTTCAACCTATGACCAAACATCATCTTGTCAACTAGACCATGGCACTGAGTGCCACATCCAGTCTTTTCTTAAACACCTCCAGGGATGGTGACTCCACCACCTCCCTAGGCAGCCCAATCCAATGCCCCATCACCCTTTCTGTGAAGAACTTCTTCCTAATGTCCAACCTAAACCTCCTCTGATGCAGCCTGTGTCCTCTTGTCATATTGCTAGTTGCCTGGAGCTGTCTGACAGAACAAACAGGTGTGGTGGATTTTATTGAAGTGCGTTTTATTGAAAAGAATAAGCAAGGGAGTTAATTTTTAAGGCAGCAAGGGTAAATCTGCTACAATTTTGCAAAGTTAATTAAAGTGGAACAATCTCGTGATTGCATTAGTGTTCCTATTAAGACTAAATCAATAAACCAATGGGTTCAAATCACAGAATCAGTAAATTAATGCACTGAGTAATCAAACTGGAGTTTGATGTTGGCAGTGAAAGGAACTACTTTGTGTTAGTCCTGTTTCCAGCTTTCGTGAGAAAAAGGAGCAGAATTCAAGGAAAAGAGAGCTTCCTTTCCATCTCTGGCTTCAGGCTGTAGTCTAACCAGCTCATGAAACTATTTAGTCAGTGAAGAATCATTTTGGTTTCAGGGCCATGCCAAGAAAACATTGCAGTCCCATCCTGTTTCACTTTGAGGAAATCCGATTTAAAGAGTTCTGAGAGGTCCCTCTTTAACATGGCCTCTTCATGCTGAGCTGCTGCCAGTGGTTTTGGGTTAACTGCTCTCTCCAAATACCACAACAGCTACAAACTTCCCAAAGATGAAAAAAGACTTCTTCCATAAGTTGCATAATAAATGTTACTAAGTGGACCTGGTGCCCTCAGGCTATCTGCCCAATTTCTTCCCATCAGCAAATTGCCAGGTACTGCTCTCAGGACCCATCTGCCTTGTGGAAAGGCTATTCCAGCACAGAGCTAGACATGTCCTGTAGTAATGACTCCAGCTGAGTGGCTTTGGAAGTGGAAAAGTCACCTGTGATTAGAGACGCTTTTCCTTTGATTATATCCATGACTCTGAATTTGCTATTCCAGTACCAAATGTCCATCTAATTGTTTATGGCACATAGAAAGCCACTCATATGGATGTCACAGCACATCCTCCCTCCAGACCTTCTGGATTAAATGCCCCTACACAGATCACCCTCCCTGCTATCCCTGCCCTCTGTGCCCACTGATTAGCCAAATAAGTGGCAAAACTTCAGAACAATTAGAAATAATGACTTTATTTTATTGCTTGTTTTATTTAAAGTCCCTTTAAAACTCAAGCTGTCTTATTTCTCAGAAGAGAGACCTAAGCCTCCTTGCTGTGTCTGTGACTTTCTTGCTGCCCTGTTTTTATCCCAGCAATTTCAGGAGGCTGTACTCTGTAAAACTAGATGCCATGCTATTTTCCAAATATTTCATGCATTTTCTTGTCATTACAGAGTAGTGCAAGGAAAGCAGTGAATTTTTACCTGTGGAGATTTAGTTCAGGCTTCACTGGTAAATTTTTGAGAGCCACATTTTTTAAGATGCTTGAATATCCTGGCAAACAGCTTTGCAGGATTTTTAGTACTATTTTTACATCTGATTTCTAATCTTTTGAGTTCTAGCTCTCACTCAGATGAGTTCCGTCAGAAATCGGGTGTAATGCCAAATTACACCTGATGAGCGGTGGGCTCTTTGAGAAAATGTAAAATTGTTCCTATTCATTTACCTATGTTTCAAACCTCTGTTACTTTAGCACGCTAGTGTGCTAAGTGTCCCAGTAGGTATCTTTTTCTATGTTTATTCATTTTGGTGTATTGCTTTAGTTAGGAGGGTGAATGTCAGATGAACACACTCTTTAAGAATGGATTAGGATATTATGATCAACACAAGACAAGGAAACTAAAATGCTGCAATTCTCATCCTTCACATGCAAAGTGAAAAAGATACTTCTGCTTTTGTTTTCTTGTGCATAACATAGGGTAGCAAAAGGTTCCCCTCCTGATGTCCATCAGCACAGGCTATTACACGAGAGAGTGTGGCTCCACACCTGATGTAGTACTATCAATATTGTTCCTGTCCAAGTGCAGTGAAGCCCTCTATGGTCTCTGGATCACACCAAACAGTCAGAATAACCAAATTATTTCCTCCAGCTGAAATCACTGTTACAGCCTAAGGACTGGGGGTTCAGCCAGCTGGGCACAAACTCATCACACTTGGCAGAGCGGCCGGGGCTGTGCCACCACTGAGTAACTCTAGAGGGCTGGGTAGGCCATGGTATTCCTGTCATAGACTTCTGTGGGAGAAGGGGAAAATACACAGGCAGGTTAGTGTGCTTTACTGGATTTGACATATTTTTAATGAATTAGAAAAAATGCATGGTAAATTCATTAAGACTTTTCCGTGGGGGTCTCTAACCAGAATCCTCTAGCTGGGATTAGAAGGACTTGAGACAAGATGTAGAAGTTTTCGGCTTGGATGAGGCCCAGAGAACACACTGGAAAGATAAATACATGCTTCTCTCCTCATCTTCTTTCTTTCTCTGTAAAACGTTTAGGCTTAGATCTTCCCTGGAGATAAACTGACCCCGTTTCAGTCATTGCAGCAGAGCTGCAGTAGTTTACAAAGGGCCTGTGCATTTTAAATCACGGCAGTTATGGCAGAGAGAGAGGGAATATTGCAAACCGGGGTCTCTCCTGAAGGACCACGTCCCCTGCGGCCCCGTCCCCCCAGGTGCTCTCCCTGACCCCACTCCACAGCCGGGCTCGGCGGGGGTTCTCTCTCCTTCCTCCACAGCGCCCGGCGTGAGCAGGGCACAAGAGGAGCAGTGCTGCGGCTCAGTGCCCGTCCCGAGCCCACCCAGGCCAAGCCGTCCCGGCTGCCCCGGGACCCCCCACTGCCCTGAGCCGCCCCTGGGGCCGGGGAGCCCGGGCTGCCCCGCTCCCCTTCCCCAGCACAGCGGGGCCCGCCCGGCCCGCGGCCTCCCCCGCATCCTGCGGCTTTCCACTTAGCGTCCCTCCGAAGTAATTAATGCAGAGGGCCGTATGCTGATTCCGCAGAGCCCATTAATCACTTTTGCTGAGGCACAGGGACTGTTTGTACAGAGTTTGCAGAGATTATCGCCGTGGCTCCGGGATTTGTCACGCTGCATTACAAATGGTGCTTTAGTGAGCTCCTGGGGTCCCAGGGGGCATAACCTGTCTGAGGCAAAGGCAAATATTGTTGAGCAGCAGAGGTTTCCCAAGAAGGGGCTTATCTGTTCCAGATTGCTTGATCATATAAATAGGACTTCAATATGAGATACAAATGCAATTAATTCCTCAAGGGTTACATTTGATAATGGCATAGAAATTAATCTTCGGTCACAGAAATAACACTGGCTGTTTCAGAGAATTCAAGTAAAAGCCTGTAGAGATATCCACTATCAAAAATACTGCTTAGTTTTCCCTTTTGATAGAATTACATTATTATTATTGTAACCTGCTGAGATTTCTGTTTTGAAAATGTTCTAACAGGGATTAATTCATTAGTAATCAAAGGGAAGGGCACTGCAGCCACAAAACAGCCGAGCTACAAGCACAGTCCTGCACAAGTGCTCCCGGCTTGGAGATCCAGTCTCCCATCCCCAGTCTGGTAGATGGAAGAGCCAAGATGGCACACACTCAAATATACCCAAAAAGTGGTGCTTATCACTAGTTGGTGAGCACAATGTCAAGAGAAATGTGTCCAGGGACTGGGATATACAGTTTTGGCCCAATCATGGAAAAAAAGCCATGCTGAGAAGTCCTTCAGAAAAAAATGTGAAAGTGGGGCATTAGCCTTTTTCTTCAGCATAATGCTATCAGATATATTTGTGGTGGAGGTAAGTTTGTATATAACTGGAGGGTAGTTGAGAAAGCCTTAATCAAATGTGATTTTATAAAAGTATACATGAAAGAAAAGTATTGTTACTTAGAAGTTTGGTAATTATGTATTTTGAGCAATCCTACCACCTGCAGCTTGAGTCAGCTAGCTACTTCAGAGAGTTCTGAAAGGCACAAGTGAACAGATGGTGTGTTTGTGACACCATCAGGTAGTGGGCAATGAATATTAGTAAACTGGCAAGTGCCCACCAAAAATTATTCTAAAGCACATAATTAAATAAGTTATAAATAACAAAAACAGCAACAACAACTCCAAAAAATAATAATAACAAATCTCAATGGTTGAAGGAGTGGGGGGAGGAAAAAAGATTTTTTTCAGATTAATTTTACAACCTTATTTCTTATCTTTTCTGGGTCCATTACACACAGAGACCAAGTAAAAATCTAATAAATTAAATGCCCCTCAGATATTTTACATAACTGAAGCTAATTGCCTACCATTTTGATATCGTCAAGCATATGTAATAACAATGTTCTAGTTCTCACTATCATTAAGAAGTAAATACAGACTTGAAAGCAAGTCCCCCAGAAATCAAAAAAGGCCAAATAGATGAAAGAAAATTCCACTGTTTGGCATAATGCAGTGATTTGTTTGAATGCCATATCCCCATTTTAATTTTACTATTTTCTTCTCAGAAACGTGGCAGGCCTGCCTGGGTTCTGATAGCACCAATCTTTGTGCAAATTTATCTCAGACTCAAGCTTGACACGAGTGGTGGTGTTTGTGTTCAGGGCAACAATAAATCTGACTTCTTTTCTACACAAGACAAAAAGAAACACTGCAGTTCTGTGGGCGTTCTAGTGATGATGCAGAACTCCTTTTTTTTTTTTTAATATCCAGTTTAATTAATAAAAAACATTCTAACATAAGAGGCAACTCATATTCTGAGAAGTCATTATGGATACTGAGAGGCAAGGCCTTCAAGTGGAATAAAAATACAAACACAGGACTTGGGGGGAGATTCTGGCTATGGACATGCAGCCATGTAGCCTGTGAGGGCTAGGAGAACCATGGCAGGGCATGCAGAGAGGCAGTCAAGAAAGCTAAGGCTTGGCTAGACCTGAAATTAGCCAGAGATGTCAAGAACAGCAAGAAATGGCTCTTCAGACACATGACCAATAAGCAGAATCACAGGTAAGACACAGGACCATTGCTAAACAGGGCAGGAAAATTGTCTGTTTCTCAGTGCAAGGCCACTGTCCATAATATTTGAAAAGTCATGGATACCAGGGGTGGATCCCCCAGGAATCGACACTGGGCCCCATGATGCTGAACATCTTCATAAAAGATCTGAATGCTGGGACTGAAAGCAGCCTCAACAAGTTCACTGATGACACCAAAGTAGATGGTGAGGGGGACACATCAGAAGGGAGAGACATCTCACAGAGACATAGGCAGGCTGGGAAAGCGGGTGAGAAAGAACTGGATGAAGTTTAACAAATGCAAGGTTCTGCACCTGGGACACAACCAAACATAACCAAAGAGCCCAGAACAGGCCAGGATCTGTGCTTGGTGAGCAGCATCACTGAGAGGGACCTGGGGTCCAGGTGGATAACAAGCTGACCATGAGTCAGCAGCGTGTGGCTGCAGCCACAAAGGTAAACTGGATCCTGGGCTGCATCTGCAGGGGCTTAACTTGAAGTGGTAGGGACTTCACCATCCCACTCAGTGCTTGTCAGGCTGCACCTGGAGTAGTGTGTCTCGTTCTGGCCCCCACAATTCAAGAAAGATGTAAACAGACTGAGGAGGGTGTCCTGGGTTGAGGGGTATTCTATTACCATCCTCATGAGCTGTTGAAATCAGGTGGGGCAGTGTTTCCTTGCCTCCTCCCCCCAGACTATCTTGCTGTTAATGGCCCACCATTGTCCTGCTGCATGACTCAGAGATAACTCCCTCCAGACTATCTTCTGTTAACGAGCCTAATCAACACTTGGCCTCATGACTCATTACCCCATTGTGAGATGCTCCACCCAGAGGGAGGAACCAAGCATCCCATCGTGGATATAACTGGGACTCTGAGCACCAAAGAGGGGGGACTCCACTGGATTTCCAGAGGACAGGAGCTACACAGCCACTGCTGGATTTTCTGAGGAAGAGCAGACCCCTTCTACTACAGGATCACCACTTCAGAGGATTGCAGCCACCATTCCACCAGACTGCTACCACTACCCTGCCTAATAGGGACTCAGGTTGTATCTTGACTCTGTCAGTATTTTCTTTTACTTTCTTTTCCTTTTCTTTAATTTCCATTAAATTGTTATTCTGACTTGGTGCCTCTCACTGGTTTGTTTTCAAACTAGCACAGGAGGGTCTAAAGAGGGTCATGAAGATTATCAGAGAACTGCAGAACCTGTTCTGTGAGGGAAGACTGAAGGAGTTAGGTCTTTTTTCCCTGAAGAAGGCTCAGGGAGAGCTCATCACTATTCCAGTGTTTAAATGGTGGTTACAAGAGGACACTCCCTCTTCACCAAGAGTTTAATGGAGAATACAAGGGGCATCAGGAGCAAGTGGCACTAGCAGAGGTTTCATTCAATATAAAAAAGACATTTTTTACACAAAGAGCAATCATTCAGTGGAACAATCTCCCCTGGTGTTGTAGTGCTAGGTTTAGTTTAGCAAGCTGCAGCGTTCCCTGAGGGCTCAGTGGAGCTGCTTAGGGCAGGACAGCCGTTCTATCCTCCTGTAGTCCATTTCGGATGGCTCCACACTCTTACTCCAGCCAGCTATCAGCTCTACAACACAGTGACGGCGAAGGAGGCGAGAAGGGTCTCTCCATAAGGGTTTAAGAGAATCTTTAATCTTACATCGTGTCCCAGTGCTCTCCAGAGGCAGAGAGACCCCGTGATCTGGGCACAGGGGGTTTTGTCACTTTGCAGGGGTGGTGCATGGGCGAAGTTGGGGTACAGGAACCACTAGGGAGAACCCGAGGGAGTGGCCAGGGCGAGGAACAAGGGAAAGCGTGGAGGGGGGAGAGGAACAATATGGGATCAGGAAAGCAGTGGGTAA
The DNA here is from genome assembly GCF_041296385.1 of Aphelocoma coerulescens. Taxonomy (NCBI): domain Eukaryota; kingdom Metazoa; phylum Chordata; class Aves; order Passeriformes; family Corvidae; genus Aphelocoma; species Aphelocoma coerulescens. The sequence continues at coordinate 153,678,986 of NC_091015.1, read as the reverse complement.
ACAGATCACCACACCCAGAGATGGGGTAGAGTCCCCATTACTGGAGGTTTTTCAGACATCACTGAACAGGGTGCTAGATAATCTCCTTTAGGCTCCTTGTCCTGTGAATGGTTGGACCAAATGATCTTTCAAGGTCTTTTCCAGCCTGGGCTGTTCTATGATTCTACCTTATTCAAATTATCATTTACATTTTAATTTTAGGGTACAGGGATACAATCCTAAGCCTAGTGTGCAGCTCAGTTATATTTAAGATTTATTGTGTATTGGGCAAAGACTGACCTTTTACAACAGTATCAGCACAGCAGCCAGCTGAGTTGTGAATGCTAGTGATGCCAATCTCTGGGGGGCTTGGGAGCCCAGGGAAGCACATACACAGTCATTCCATGGGCAAGAAGCCCAGACATGTTCAAGGGCAATGGCATTCAGCTCAGGCACCCATGGAGTCCGTGGCAAACAAAGAGCTGAATGCAGAGTTCCTGTCCTGCACCTTTTCTCACAAGACTCTTCCTGTCCACACTCTTCCTCAAAGAACATCCATCAGAAAACAGAGACTGGTTTTCTCAAGTGTGCCTGACTAAGCAGAAATTTGCTTTCCTGTTAGGTGCTGCTGTTTGTGACACTTCAGTTTGGAAAATAGATGAGTGAGAGGAAATATCACTGATGTCTCTTCAATCACAAGTGGCATGGGAAGAGTGACTAAGGAATTGATGCTTTAGGTTTTAACTTCTATATTTTTCAAATCCTGTACTGCCTAGTAACTCTAAAGTTTCTTGTGGCCTGTTAGTTACTGTTCTATTATGTCAGTTAGACATAATAAGCCACTCTAGGTTTGCTCTCCAAGGACACCTACATTGTCCCAGGCCCCAAAATATGTAAACTAAGGCCTCTGAAGAGGAGGGCAAACTTGGGGTAGTTGCATCATTAACTGGGGTTGCAATTGGAGAATTGATCCTGATATGCAAATGGACCAAACTTACAAAAGTGTGAAGAACTCGTCACCCAGGGTCCATCTTGGGTATAGCCTTTTAACTCCCCAGGGTGTATCTTGAAGGCCCTTCAAATAAATACCTACCTCTATTCCCTTATTCTTGTCTAGTCTCTGTTTTTAGATGGCCATCTCAGGCATCAGAATGACTGTTTAAACTTTCACCCATTATAAGGGCCAGCTGGTAGGCAGTAGATTCAAAACTGACACATTATTTTTCATAAGATGTGTTCAAGTTGTGCAACTCCTTGCCACAGAAAATTAGAGGTTTAAAGTTTACATGGTTCCAAGGAGAGATTGAACAAATTAGTGAAACAGAAATTCATTGTCTGTTGTTAAAAACTAAATATTTTTCTTGGGTCAGGAACTCCCTAATAAATTGTCAAAAAGTTGGAAAGTCATTTGGGGAAGCACCAAAAAGATGTTTTGTCAATTTTCATTCTACTCCTAAGGAACAACATTCAGCCACTATTGGAGGCATGACGCTGGCTGAGACAGATTTTTGGACCATCCCAGAACAGCCCTGCTTGTATTCTTGGGAGCTGAAAGAGAGGTCAGGGTAGAAAGGGGGAGCCAGAAATTCTAGAAGAGTGTTCCCTGCATTTTTTCTGAAAACCTGCTTATTGAAGTGGGTGCCAATTCACAAAGTGAAAAATTTCTTCAATGTTTCTCCAAGACGGTCTAAAAGAGTATCTGCCCTGAAGAGTCAAATCAGTAGCATCTTTGGCCCCAGAGGAATTAACATGGCTACAAGATCATTCTGGATCAATGAGAAGTCAAGACCGCGACAAGAAACTTTGAGGTCCCCTACTGAGTTCTTGGAAGGAGATTAGACTTTAAAAAGAACCCATACCATGCCAGAACTTCTGGCTGGCTATCCCAGAGTATTGCTGTGAGTACCCTCAGGAGCAATTAACCCTATCAGTAATGGCATGAGTAGGGGTGCTCCTGGATGTAATATCTGCATGCTGGGCAGTGAGCCACACGTGAGTCAGGCAAGATCTACAGCAGAATGATTTGGCTGCAAACCTGCAGTGCTGCAAAGTGTATGATATTGAAAAACCATAAAGATACCAAGTGTTCGGTGTCATGAGACCGACATTCTGCAGGACTTCTTGGGCTATCAGCACAGGATCTGTGAGTGGTTTAGTCAGTCCAGCTCACTGTTTTGAAAAGGCAGAAACTGAGCCACAAAGGGTAATGAGGTTTTCTTAAGGTAATTAGAAGGATTTTTTATAAAACTTGTTCATAGTTTATTATTCTGTTCCCTACTCTGCTGAGCCATTTCTGGTTCATCTTTCACTGATGACCAATTCTTTTCTCCAGTTAACACCCTGAAACCCTCATGTATATTTTTCCCTTGGTTTCTTTAAATCTCAGTGACTAATATATTGTCTTTTTTCTTCCACCCAGCTCTCAGCTCTGGGTTGTTTTTAATTGGACCCTTGTTAATAACTTCGTTGTTTTCCTGTATCCATACACAAAGCACAGCTGCATGCTCTCCCTTCAACCGCAGGAGAAGAAATCAGAAAACAAAGTCCCCCCGAGGGAGCCCAGCCTTTCTCTTCTATAACAAGCTGTAGCAACTTTTACAAAATGACTGCCTCCATGTGCAGACAGCTGAGCTCTCTGAGACAAATCTGGGGCTTGGAGTGCACAGACATAATAATTACCAGAAATACATCACAAGCCCCTTTCCCAGCATTAGTTAGGCCATTCCTAAATCACAAGGTGCCGTCTCTCTCTCACTCCTGACTCTCTGGGTACAAAAACTTTTGCTTTCTGTCATTCTCTCTCGGAACACTGCAATTTTTCTCCCTTAAATTGTAAATGATAACACCTGCTGGGGCTCTTATTTGTTCATTCCCGTATCTCTGGCTGCTCCCTGTGTGAGATATTACGCCCACGCAGAGGTATGAAATATACAGTAGCTGTTTGTGAAACTTCTATATGAAAGATGCAGTGAGTATAAATAATGGTATTGTTCTGATGTTCTTCATCTTGTATCTGACAGAACATGTTCAAAAAACTCCAGGAACACTATAAAGCTGATGGTGAAGTCATTCACACTGTATCAGTGTAGCTGAAAACAAATGAGCAGGACTGATCTGGACATCCTATTTTCCTTTCACCACCAGAATGTATGTATTCCTCAAGTCATACCATATTCATATTTACTTTAATGATTCATAAACATCCCAGGTTCCAGAAGCTTCTAATTAACTCATCTATTTAGTGTCATTAACAGATGCTCAGGGAGTGATTTATTGTGTAGTACTGGATCACACTAACATATAAATCCAGCCAATTGAATTGGCAGGCAGTCTAGGTAAATATCTTCTGCTGCTGGTAGATGAGATTCCGTCCTAAATTCAGCATTAATGCCCTGCAGACTGTGGCTGATGTATTATTGTTTTCTTCTTCTATTACTCTCCACATGTAGCATACACTGTATTGTACAACACCGGTTATTTCCCTTTCTTTTAAGAAAAAGATTTCGTGAGCTACTGCCTAGGATTTGGGGTAAATATTTATGCTATCTGAGAAAAGAGGAAATCAATAGCCCCAAAGAAGTTTTTGGTCAAGCTCCTTTTAATTTACCTCTGGCTTCTGTAGTTTCAAAACTGAAACCAGTCCCTCTAGCACCCTAGAGCAAAACAATCCTGAACTTCATAAGAGAAGTTATATTGGGAACCCTGTCTATAGCAGAGTTGTGGCCACAACTCCAGACCTTTTATTGATGAAGAAGGCAGTGGCTTTTCAGGCAATACATGGAGCGAACACCTATGGCAGCAAAGTTAGCTCCATGGGTACTCCCACAGTGGTGTTTCTGACAGGCCCAGGAATGCTGCTAGAGATTCACACCGCTGAATTACTAGAGGGACCTGTCACGGTTTATAGCCTGGGCCAGCTAAACCTCACCAAACCTGGCAGGCAGAGGCAGCGCAGCCCAAGAGGACCCGCAGGGCCCGCTCGCCGGGAGCCGCAGCGGTGTGAGCTGCGAGAGCCCAGCCCGGGCAGAGCCAGCCCTGCCAGCTGGGCTCGGTGCTGCCGGCTGCTCCCGGGATTATGGATTTAATGGCATAAATACAGCCAGTCAGCTGCGGCCTGCAGGCCTTGCTTCACTTGGAAACTAGGCTGGGCTTCTCTTTCAAATTTCAGAGCGGTAAAACACACGGTCTGAGTGCCTCTGCTTGTTGCCCGGGCGGGAGCTCTCCCCACAGCTGACAGACAAATTAATTACCGTGCTGGAGGAGAGTTGCAGGTATGCAGCAGATAAATTTTCCAGTTTTTCTCTTAAGAGCTCACTCCCCTTCATATTCCAGTTCTTCCCAATGGCAGCACCATGAGTCCTTAGTGTTCAAATTCTAAGGAAACATAGATAAATATTGTTTTAAATTCCTTAAGGTGGGAGTCATCAGAGGACTGTTATTTTTTTTTTTACAGAAATTATGTTTTTGTCTGTTTACAGTTTTTTAAAAAAGGCGTTTTTAAGCTTTGTGTTTTAATGACAATGAAAGGGACTACTGTAAATAATTAGAGTGTTTTCTGCTCTATTTTTAAAAACAATATTTTTAGTAAAGTTACTGGGTTTTAATATACTTTTGACTCAAAATGAGATTTTGATAGTGAACCAACTCTGAAGTCTGCTGTAAGATTTACTTACAGCAGTGATGTCTGTGGGTGGGTTTTTGGAGTGGGAAAAAATATAAGCAATATTTATGGAGGAATGGGAAGCAAAACTACATTAATATGAGACTGTGCCCAAATAAATGAATGTATAGTGACTATGACAGTTTGAGAAAGGGGATACACATCAAACAAATATGCTGCATTAAGGTATTTCTAGGAGTTACTGAATTTCTCCTCAGGACGCACTTCAGCAATCCATGTAGGAACAATACCACTGACTGTTTTAAGTGTCAATTAAAGCTTTCATCTTGACTATAGCACCCTTCTTCCCTGCTTCTGTCTCTCACAGTCTGTACCAAAGATGCATATGGTCTCTCATACAGAACAATACAGCCACAGTCTGCTCCTAGCAGCTGTGTTGTGAGGAAGGCCTGTGCTGGGGCTACAGCAGCAGTGTCCCATGGTGGAAGCACAGAGCACACCATGCACCTCCCTGTGCTGGCCAGAGGGAACGTTCTGAAGACATGACCCCACAGAGTCTAAGACTGGCCAACTCCCATCACTCGAGCTGATTTCTCAAACTCTGTGAAACAACTGTCCGTAAAGTTTGAAAAGCCAACAGAAAGCATCATACATTATAGGTGTGTGCTCCAGACGTTCAAGAAGCTGTTCAGACAATGCACAAGAACTACTTTGCAAATGCATGATACACAGGCTGAAGAATTGTTTAGAACACACAGCTTAAACCCATGTAGGTCAAGAAACAGAAAGCTTTCCTTTTAAGAACATCTCAGTTAAGAAGAAATGCATTGAGAAAAGTTAAAAATCTGGCAAGAAATGACTGGAACAGTGTGAGAGTACACTGATGCCACAGCATGTGCTATGTCACATATCTCTATTGTCATCTCAGTCACTCACTTCCTACTCTAATGCCACAAAACATTTAAGGAGGCATAGGAAGCAAGAGTTACTATAGAAAATCAGGTACTTGGAAACTCTCTCCTTGTGCTGCTTTAGGCTGGAATAGTTAGTTTTCTTCACAGTATCGATGTTTTTGGATTTGTGCTTAAGTGTCAGGATGTTTTTGTTATTGCTGAGCAGTGCTTACAAAGGGTCAAGGCATTTTCTGCTTCTCACCCTACCAGCAAGTAGGCAGGGGAGACAACAAGTTGGAAGGGGACACAGCCAGGGCAGCTGATCCCAACTGACCCTAGGGATATTCCATATCATATGGCATCACACTCAGCATATAAAGCTGGGAAAGACGGTGGGAAGATGTTCAAAGTGGTGGCATTTGTCTTCCCAAGTCACCATTACACCTGATGGAGCTCTGCTTTCCTGGGGATGGCTGAACACCCGCCTGTCCATGGGAAGTTGTGAATTCCTTGTTTTGCTTTGCTTGTGTTTTGCATGCTTTGCATGCCTTTTACTTCCCCTATTAAACTGTCTTAGGCCAGAAGTTCTCTCGCTTCACCCTTCTGATTCTCTCCATCCCAACACAGGGGAAGCTGACTGAATGGCTGCGTGGGGCTGAGCTGCCATATGGGGTTAAACCACAACTCTCCCCCAACCCAGTTCTGTTTTGTTCATAACCTTACAAAACAGCGGAACAGGCAGCAGGGCCTGAGTCCCATCACCCTCAGCTGTTTGTTTTCCAGGACTCCTGCATGGCTCTGCTATACTGTGATGGCATTACCAGTGCTTTGATTCAGCATTTTTAAGTTGCATTTTTCCTATTAAAAATTAAGAACAAACTACAGATAAAATAGGCAAGACTAAAGATGCCCTTACAGTGCCAAGAATATCAACACATTGCACACCCTCCAGGACTTTCTTAATAAATAAAGATCAACACCAAGAGACATATTGGTTCATATGGCACTTACAGAGAAATTTAGGCTGGACAGGGCTTTTGAGGGCTTGTGGTCTCTTTGCAAGAGTTAACTTTTGTATTCAAACAATAGAGATAAATAAGATATTATGTTATTTTAGGTAAGTTTCATGATCTCTAACAAGCCAGTTGTAAAAACTAATTTTATTAACAACCTTGATTTAGAAAGAAGTCTAATATCCCACCAACATCCACATGAAGCCAAGAAGCATTTCTAAAAAATTGCTACATATCATGTGAATTTTGACACAAACCAAGATGCTGGAAATAACAAAATATGAGGGTTCCTAAATATTTTGTCACAAACCTAATACTAAATAACAGAATAAATTACTAGGACAATAACCCACAAATGTTGAGATACAGTAATAAGCAGAACTATCTCATAAAAATAAATTTTAATATTAACAACTCAATTTTTTATGACTGCATATTAATCTTTTTTTTTTCCAAAGTTCTAACAATGTTCAAGCTCTGTGGTGTTTACAAAGATGGGTTTATTCTCCTTCATTCTTCTGCACTGACTGCATGGCTTCTGCTTTAACTCTACTTCGTTTTCTTTTTCTTCTTTTTTTCTTTTCAGCAGAAGGCTCCTGACCCTCCTGTGTTTTCTTCTTTTTCTTCTTCAGACAGCTGAGAGGATTGGGGCCGCCTGCCCTTTTGCGTTTTCTTCTCTTTTCACCTTCTTGCTTTATTAGTCCTTCTTTTTCTTTAAGCTCCACAATACTTTGTTTTTGGTACTCTGGAACAAGCTGATTTGTCTGCAACTTTTGAACAAATGCCAAAGATTTAGGAGAAGGTTTGTCTAGCACCATAGTGTTCTGAATAATAAAGAGGAGAGGAATGCCAGGCTTCCTTTTCACTTTGTTTGATAAGTCCTGGTCCTGCAAAAATTAAATACTTTAGTCAATATTTTTGGATTAAATGGTATTTGCAATTCAAATGCACCTACTTTTAATACAAAACTATGAAGATAAATTACATTATAAAAAAGATAAGAAACTTAATCTAGCAGATGTACATGGCAGTGCCTTTCAGAGCACTCTAAATTTCAACTTCTCTCCTGACTCGCTGTATTTCTGATGCAAAATTTATCAACATTTTTTTTCCTGCATGTATATGCATACATACATTTTTTGAGGAAAAAGTCCCAATTCACTTGTATGCAGACCACCATAACACAAGAAGTAACATAATTTCTTCTGTAATAAATAATTTTCAAACTCCTGTATCTTACATAACTATGAAGAATTCGACTACAAACCATTTTATATATATTGTATATCATTTATATATGCAGTCCTAATAACAAACCCAAGAAAAAACTGCCTTTCTTATTTGTATACTTATTTATTCTTTACTTCAAGATTTTTTAAAATTGAAGTTATATGGAGGTTAACAATTTCATTTTTCAGACTACTGTGCAAAGCAGTTCAGGGAAGGGGATGCACACACAAGCAATATACAAATTAGCATTCACGAGTTGTTTTTTACATGTCAATAGGTAGTCATTATGTTTTGTACACTTTCAGCTCAACTACTCAATATCATTACAAAGTAAAAAAAATCTAGTTGTTCAAGTAAGAGAGAAGATTACCTGATTCATAATTAGGAAATACATTAAAGAGCAAGTAAGGCTTTACATGATTACTTCCCACAAACTATTTAAAAACCTCATAATCGAGGTTATTGTAGGCTTCTTTATCCTTAGGTATCAACGCATCACTTCAAAAGAAATGGACTTACATTTCCCATGAGCTTTTACCTGTGTAGCAATAAAGAAGTGATGAGGGTTGCCATCTTCAATCATGGAAAGTAAACAGGTTGAACCACTCACAGGATTCTTATGGTGAGAACAGCTTCGAACTTCAAATCTCTGGGCAATTAATTTTGCTCCATACAGCGCCTTCCCCAGTGATTCAAGTTCTTTTATAACACATCTGAAAACCAAAAGAGACAATGATTTTTAAACAAAAAAACCTCATACTTTTTACAACAGCAAAAGGCTGATGTGAGTTACTTAGGAATGAGCAACACCCAGTTGTTCAGGCTCTATGATTTGTAAATGGCAACCAGAAAAAAGCAATAGCCCATCTGAAGACATCAGCAAGGTTTCCTTGGCTGTAAACAAGGTTAACCAGTAATAACATTAAGATGTATTAAATGATTTAAAAATAATTCACATCAGTGACAATGCTGAGTCCTTAAATTTAAGTTTGGATACCACCTAGCATATGAACCACTACTTAACAAATAAAATTACTTTTAAAATTTAATTTATTTTAAAATTAACTTATTATAAAACTTTAAAATTTAATTTATTTTTAAAAATGGAAATAAAACATCTGGGGAACAATAGGCCAGTCAGTCTCACCTCTGTGTCTGGCAAGATTATGGAGCAGATCCTCCTGGAAAGTACATAAAGCATGTGGAAAACAAGGAGCTGACTGGTGATAGCCAACATGGCTTCACTAAGGGGAAATCATGAAAAATATGGTGGCCTTCTATGACAGTCACAGTGCTGATGGATAAGGAAGGGCAACAGATGTCACCCAACTGGACTTAGGCAAAGCTTTTCACACTGTTCCACACAACATCCTCGTCTTTACGTTGGAGGCATGGATTTGACAGATGGATCACTTGGTGGATATGGGACTCACTGGAGGGTTGCACTCGAAGAGTCCCAGTAAACAGTTCAGTGTCCAAGTGGAGACCAGTGACAAGTGTCATTCCCCAAGGGTTGGTATTGGGACCTGTTTAACATCTTTGTCAGTGACATGGACAGTGGGATCCAGTGCACCCTCAGCAAGTTTGCCATTGACACCGAGCTGTGTGGTGCAGTTGACACTCTGGAGGGAAGGGATGGCATCCAGAGGGGCCTGGGCAGGCTTGAGATGGGCCTGTGTAATCCTTATGAAGCTCAACAATGCCAAGTGCAAGGTCCTGTATATGGGTCAGGGCAATCCAAGCACAAATACAGGCTAGGAAGAGAATGGATTGAGAGCAGCCCTGACGAGTGACCTGGAAGGTGTTGGTGGACAAGACACTCAACATGAGTTGCAGTGTGAAAGCCTGGCTGTGTCCAAGGCTGTGTCCTGGGCTTCATCAAAAGCAGGCAGCAAGGTAAGGGAGGGGATTCTCCCCCATGACTCCACTCTAGTGAGACCCCACCTGGGGGTCACAGCGAGTCAGCTCATTTCACCAGCAAGGTTCTTTTCATAACATTGAGGTGCTGTCTCAGCAACTCGATGTTCTGACAGCAGAGAAAATTAGTCCATTCAGCTGGCCTAAGTGGAACCTGGTCAAAATGACCAACAGATATTGCTGAAAGAAGAAGCAAGAACTGACATTTCTACATGACAGGAATACAGTTTGGATCAGAACAATTCCCAAACACTTCACAGCTAAGGACATGACTCAATACTTTATACTGTTTGGAAGTGCAGGCCAGTTCCATATGCTGTGCAAGAAGGCTCAGTGTGTTTTTCGAGCCGAGGGTATACATCTTCCTGGTATTTTCACTAATTGCCTCCCTAGTGGGCAGTTGGCTATTCTGTGTTATTGCAGATATACAATGTAACTGGGTTTTTGTATTTTAATATATACAATAAACATAATTAAGTAATAACAAAGGCAACTTGGATGCAACTTCAGTATGTAGTGTACATGCTTTACTTCCATGTCTTTGTCTAGCACATCCTTGTCCTCTCTTGTGAACAGCTACTTTGGAAACAACCTGGCACTGGTAGGCTGCAGCTCCAGCAAGGCAGGAACTCTCCAGGCCCAGGAGATGTCAGCTTGCCCCTGCTGTTACTTCACCAATCAGACGCTGCGGGTGGGAAGAGACCCAGCCGGCCCTCCCTCACACAGCGGGCTTACCGCTGGCCCCTCATGCCACCTTCGGAAAGGCAGCTGGGTCTGAGGAATGCTCCCCAACCTCCTGCAAGTTACCCTCAGCCCCCAGCGCCACCTCCTCCCCAGGGCCCCGGGAGGCCGGAGCGCGCTCCCCGCCGTACCGCGTGGTGCAGAGCTGCGCGGCGCCGTCCAGGTACCCGGGCAGCTGCTCCCGGATCTGGATCTTGTTGCGGAGCGCGGCCTGGCAGAAGGTGCCGTCCAGCAGCACCTGGAAGGGCTCGCGGAACTGGAAGTTGTGCTTGTAGAAGCCCATTATCTTCTTGGCGTGTTTCTGTCTCGTCACCCCCATGGCGGCCGCGCCGCCGCCCGGAACGGCCGCGGCTGCTCCGGAAGCTGCCTCAGGCCCGGGCGGGGCCTCTCCCGGAGAGCCGGAACCGGCCGGGCAGCGCCGGGGCCTCTCCCGGAGAGCCGGAACCGGCCGGGCAGCGCCGGGGCCTCTCCCGGAGGGCCGGAACCGGCCGGGCAGCGCCGGGGCCTCTCCCGGAGAGCCGGAACCGGTCGGGCAGCGCCGGGGCCGCGGGGCCTCTCCCGGAGAGCCGGAAACGGCCGGGCAGCGCCGGGGCCTCTCCCGGAGGGCCGGAACCGGCCGGGGTCGCGGTGCGTGGCCGGGGAGCTGCCCCGCCCCCGGAGGGTCCCACCTGCCCGTCCATCCCGGCATACGGGCAGCCTCGGGCTGGTTCACTGCCCCTTGTTTTGCGGTGCTGTGCTGGTTCCTGCCGTTTCCTGAGATCAGAAATGCAGAGTTTTCTTTTTTTACTAGTTTACTGTATTGATAAAATCACAGTTGCTGTCGCAGAGACGATAGTTTAATCACACATCAGCACACAGAATCACATAATCAATTCGGTTGGAAAAGCCCTCAAAGGTTATCAAGTCCAACTTAGGACCCAACACCAACTTCTCAACCAGACCATGGCACTGAGTGCCATGTTCAGTCTTTCCTTAAGCATCTCCAGAGGTGGTGATTCCACTTCCTCCCTGGGCAGTCCATTCCAATGTCTAATCACCCTTTCTGTTGAGAAATTCCACCTAATGTCCAATCTAGACCTCTCCTGGCACAGCTTAACACTACATCCTCTCAGCCTGACACTGGTTACGTGGAAGGTTTAGGAATACTTAGGAACGTTTAGTCAGTGCCCATTTATATTGTTTGCCTGTACTGGCTACATCAATCTAAGTTCAATGTGCACAAAACCGAAGTTGAAAAGCCCATATTCTACATTTTAATCACTTTTTTTCTGTGACTATTTAATTACACTTCAGTCTGGGGACACAGCCGTCATTGAAAAAGCCATTGCACAAACTCCTCCCTGTCCAACACAAAACATGAGCACACCAGACATCTGGCATTAGAAACTGAACTTAATGCCGCTGGTTTTAGGCAGGCAAGGGGATGTGATACCTTAACACCATCAAAATGATAATTGGAGACATCTGTCTTGCTATGCAGGTTCCACAGGAGACATCTTTCTGCCTGGGACAACTGTACTGCAAGCAAAACCATGGCAAGCACCTGCCAGTTTGCTGTAATCAGTCAGGCTGCTCTAAGGTCGTTTAAGCAAATACCCAGCTGTCATATTGGCCTTTTTGCTAGCAAATAGATATGGAAAATAAGTGCTTCCAAGCAAGTTAGTTGGTGTTAAGAGAAACTGAAAAATAAAGGATTTGATTACTATTCTAGAATTCAAATGTTTACATGGGAAGATATTTCAAAGCACTTAGAATGAAGAGTGCAAAGAACAGGTGATTGAGAATATTTTCCATGGGATCCAATTGTGCTGTTGACAGTATTTTTCTGCCATTAAATCCTTCTTTCCAACTGTCTTCAGGGGACAGTTGTGCGTGCTCGTGAGTATCATGCACATACATGGATGTATGCTGCCTTATGAGCTAAGTGAAATGTTGAATTCATTATTAGACATAGTCTTATATCTAAAGATCTTTATTAAACTTCAGTCCTGTGGCTGACATGTTTCCGTAATGCCACGATGACCCAGTTCTCCTATCTAACTGCACAGTTTCATTATTGAAAATGTTAAACAAAAACATTCAGAAAAACTCCAAAGTAAAACCTTACTAGACAAATTATTTTTTGTTCAAGTAGGTTTTTGCTTGTTTGTTTTTGCTTTGTGTGTATGTGATGACAACTATGTAACTGCCCAAAGACAGGCAGTTATTCCATATTAAAAACACTTCCCACATTTTACAGCTAGAATGAGGAATCACCAGTGATAACAGCTGCTATTACAAAATAGAGATAAGAATGAAAAACAAGTAAATGAGAGTTTGAACTAGTTTTTCAAATAAGTGCAAAGTAAGATATAATCCAGAGTAGGGTGTTACATACCATTGTGATGAGATACAGTTCCCCTGGTAAATAGCATCATTACAGACAAGTTGTAATGCAGCTGGTATGGTGGAATATGTTCAGAAGGCAGGCTAGCAGGCAAACCAGCAGAGATTCCTCCTGCTTCATTGGTCAGAAGATGGCATTAATTGGATGATAAACTACTTTCAATACAATTATGTAAATTGCATTTCACTTTTATGCAATTATTTTAAAATTTATTTTTAATAAATTTAAAATGTTAAAAATGTCTATAAGCCTACTATAGCTGTGCAGAGAAGTACAGTTCTCTCAGCATTTTCTTTCATACTTTGACAACATTTTGCATATACTAAAATTCACCTTATTTCTTTCAAGTTCAATTATTTTACTATTCCCATGAGCCATCTGTAAAGTGGATTAAAAAAAAAAAAAAAAAGCGTAGGGATCTTATGAGAGGTGTTGAATCCAGACATCTCTGGTGCCTAAGGTTTGCGCTTCTGGCTGCTGAAATTCATCCACACACCATCCATCCTCTCTGGACCCAGCAGGATTCTTATGCTCCCATGTGTCCTGGACAAGTGTGGCACACACAGAGGACACTAACAGAGCCAGCCATTCAGACTACCATGGCACACAGAACTCTACCAGAAATGACACATAATTGTGGAGGCCAGTGAGCCTGTCAATGAAGGAACCACAACAGCCCTCTGGAAGGATGAGCCCTAGGGCTTTACTAGGTTAGGGTGAAAGAAGAGTCTCTGCTAAGAGACTTTCTGTTAATTATATCGATTACGTTGATATACACCGGTTCTGTTTTCCTGGTTGGCCCATTGGCCTTCCAGCCCCCTTTTCACCCTATATGTCTTCCCTGTGGAAAGTTCTCCCTTCCCGCTTCTCCCATTGGCTTTTGTTCCCTTGCTCCTCCCTCGCTACTCCCTTACTGGCTCCCCTACCTTAACCCTGCCTATGCTCCACCCCTGTATTCCCCGACCATTGGGCCCTCGTGTTTTCTCTGCCCCTATCCGGTCCCATATTTAAATCTTGGACCGTTTGTTGTTCCTTTATCTTCATCCCTGGATCCCTTCGCCTGTGTGGCAGTGAAGTACCTTGTGGAACCGCACACGAAGCCCCTTCCCTGCTCCTTGTCGTCGGCCTCTTTGTGGATTATAAGCTATCCAGTGTGTGTGTGAGTGCGTGAGAAGTGGCCTGCCGAGTGGCTCCCTTTGTTGGAGGCGCTTCCAGAAGGTTGTGGCACCTCACCATCCACCCTCGCCACAACACATAATGTAAGTACAGAGAGTGAAGTCCTGCTCCCCCTCTCCAGCTGAACAGGACTGAAATGCCCAGGTGATCACTCACACACCCTCACTCCTTGGACTCACCAGAACACCTTCGTTCACAAATCACCACGGCCCCTCGGTCCATCTAATGCCCATGCCTGAACACTGACCCTCCTATGCATGTATGTGTGTCTCCTCCTGCTCACTAGCTAGTCCAGTTTAAATCTGATAGCAGATTACACATCCACAGGATTAAATTCAGTGGGGCAGGATATTTAGGTGAGAAAGAAAAGCTAGAAACAAGCTTCATAAAAAGGTAGGACTAGTTGCTGGTTGCAGAGAGTTCAGTAAGACAAATGTACTGAATGCTGCCAGCTCCCATGTGCACCCCCCCTAGGTCTCATTTTCCCATGTGTCTTACTAGATCCTCCCTGATCCTTCATTTCCCTGTCTTTAGCCAGTTCTATGAACATCCCATAGAAAGTTTTGCAGACTCCTGCTGATATCCCATAAGAAGTTTTGCACAGTCCTATACACTCCCTCAAATATCTTGTGGTACTCATGATAATCATATTTTCCCATTCTTACCAGAGACAAAGCTCAGGTTAACCCTCCTCAGGGTGTCTGCCTGGGCAGCTCTTTACTGTCCTCAAGTCTTCTTCTCACTCTTGTCTTTGTTACCACCTGCTTATTCAGCAATTTTGTGCACCTCTGTGTGTTTAATAGATCATTTCCCCTCTTGTTTCTAATATCTTCTATACTGCAAAAACATAATGAACCAAAAGCTTTCACATTCCACATACCCTTACAAGAGACTGTCTGTAGCACAGCAAAGTTTGTCATAAAGTTCAGAGGAAAATGGCTTTTAGAAATTACTAGCTACTGTAGTGTTAGTTAAGAAGTTTCATCAGTTATCTGGCTGCACCACCAAAAGCCTTTGAGTTTGGGGTTTTGAGTGTTCTAGTTTTTTGGGAGTTTTGGTTTTTGGGAGTTTTTTTGGGGTTTTTCTTTTAAAGTGAGGATTTTATTGACGAACTAACAAACCACTTGCATCTTCAGTAGCCTGCCTACCAGCAGTGTCATTGTGGAAGTGAGCCTGAGGTGGAATGTGGAGGTTGTTTAAACATTACCTTTGTTAATGTAACTTGCTTTGTCCAAAGACAGGAAACAGAATTTGAAACGGGGAACTTCTTTTTCTGAAATACAAGCCCTTGTTTGCTGCTGGACAGGATACAGGTTTTTGGGTACAGTTCTGATCTGGCAAAACAGTTCCTGTGTCTTTACCAAGAGTATTAATACCTTGTGGGTAAATAGTATTTATGAAAACAGGTGTCACTGAAGAAGACCTTCTTTCTCTGTATCCAAAATTGGAGGAGAGCTTCATGCTGAACTTCCCAAGCCTGTGCAGTGGTGAACCAGGCATCACAGGAAACGAGGCTTCACCAGGCACACTGCACACAAAATGTGCTCCAGCAGAAAATTAGCTCTCTGCAGAGCAGACTATTTCTTGGCATAAATGAGTTCAGCTCTGGTTTTGAGTGCTAGGTAGTGTAGTAGTAGAATTAAATACCAAAATTGCTGTGACATGGATTACTTGAAGTGAAATCTGTTCTTTATCAAAGGAGCTTTGATGTAGGCCTAGTAACAAGGATTTCCCTTAATAGCTGGCACTTGTCAAATGCTTGTAGCTTGTTGAGAAAATAGCTTCTGATTCTCCCAAAGTTGTCCTGTGTCAGACCTTTTTAATCTGAATGTGTTGCTTTGGGCAAATGTGCTCAGTGGTTATCTGCAGTAAGTCATAGCACCGTGCTTAAATATGAGAAATTAACTGATTTACAAAATATGAAAAGGGTAAGGTTTTCAGTTTCAACATTTCAAAAAAACCTATAATAAACACAGGCCATAAAACATTGTTGGAGTGTATCTGAAAATATTTTCCTAGGTGTTTTTTATTAATTTTTCTGAGGTATGTATAGGTCATAGAAGAAGATCCAGAAGCATTTCCTACTAAATTATATTTGTCAGAATGTATATTATTCATTGCTGGCCCCTCCTTTCATTGCCTTAGAGCTGGTTTTGAGCTTTTGAATTTTAGTCTTCATCATGTACATTCTTCTTTTACAGTGCCTATTTTTCTGATCTTTTATGGGAATAAATCAGAACAATAGCCATGGCTGTGGCAAGTTCTGTTTTTCCTTCGTGGGTTGGTATGATCTCAGCAGATGAGAATTTTGTGAGTGACAAAGCTTTCTGATTTTCTGGCTCTACTATTACCATATTCTTTAGTTAGAAAATTATTTCTGGCTTAAATACCATAATGACCCATCACTGTATGTCCCACATTAACTACCTTTTAAACTGTGTATCATAGGAAGCACACATTTAATGTAGAGATCAGCATCTTTAGTTTCACAAGGGTCAGAAATAAAATAGAATATCAATGCAGGTTTTAAGTGACTGCTTATAGTATCACATATTTTGAGAATGCTCTGGAGAACAAAGATTTTGCAGGCAACTTTACCTTTCTTACTAGAGCTGAAAGAAATTATAGGAATGAAAATAATCAGTGGGATTCTTGACAGTTTCTCAAATGTTAAACCAGCTTTGCTCTCTTTTTTGACCTTGAGCTAAATTCTCATGAATGATGAACAGAATCAGATCTTATCCAATTTAACTAAATTTTCTGAATAGATACACATCTCTGATGCACATAATTTAGTTTATGCAGCACTTTTGCTTGGTGCAGCTCTAAGATGTACATGTTAAACAACTGGCTTCATGCTCCTGCAAGGACACACAAGGACATTGTTTTGGAGCAGCCTTCCCTCCCTGCACTATTCCTCAAGATCTGCACCAGTTAGCCATTCTGCACCACGTGTGACATGCTGCAGTACAGCTCCCTCCGTACTCACAGGGCCTGTAGAAGCCCTTGAAGGATGTGAAAGTGCCATAATGTAGAAAAATAGGCTGTCTTAATGGAATACCAGGACGGGAATTGTAACTTCAATATGTGAATTGTGAAGAACACAGGAGAGAGGAAGGTACCTTGCCAAAGCCTGACTATCTTATACCTTATGTGCGAGGTAGGTAGAGGGGAAGAACAGAGTGATGCTTTACACCTCATCTCCTATTATACCTGTTGCTTCATTTGAGCAGAACATCCCTCTTCCCCTTTTCCTATTTCTGATAGAAAGGAAATATAAGTCCATTTTAGTTCTCTTAAGCACCTGCATGGTCTTACCTTGGAGATGACAGGAAGCTCAGAAGACATAAAACATTTTGGATTTTTGGTATGCTTATTTCCATTTCCTCAGTTCTTGTTCTCCTTAGAGAAGGTTGTTATATTCATCATGAGATGGCTTGTGTGTCATCAAGAATCAGAAGGTTCAATTAAATAATTGACTGATTGATTAATTAATTGATTATGAAGAGAAGGCTAAACAAATTGACATCAAAAGAAAAATTATGTGGGAAGCCTACCTCCAACAAGAAATTAACTTATGGCCAAAATTCTAATATATGTCAGAGAACTGACTTCAGTTGCCTGAGATACTTGTCATGGGTTAGCAAGCATGGTCCCGGCAGTGATGTTCTTGCAAAGGGGTGCTTACAGCTTCCTCTGTGACCTGACCTGACAGAACCTATCAGCTGGCCAGTTTGAATATGGACAATTCTTTAAGCCACTTAAAGTTGTGACCGCCTCTGTGATGCACACTTAAGAATAAACAAACCCCCCCCCCCAGCTCTGTCTCATTTCCAGTGCTGGGACAGGTGGCTGTGGGCCCCGTGCGGGGTCCAGTGGGCCTGGCCCAGGCCCTGCTCAGGCCAGGCCGGGCCGGGCCACGGCCATCCTGGAGCCATGGACCTGTTCCACCCGCGGAACACCCCCCATACCCCTGCTGTGGGCAGCAGGAGCAGCCCGGCCTCCCCCCCTCTCCAGTGCGGCCAAGATTCAGCTGAAGCTGCCCTGCTGTCTGGCACAGATCGTGTGACCAACAGCGATAAGCCACATTCCAGCTGCAAGGCCTGGGTGAGATTAACCCTTTTAGTGCTGTGAAGAGCTGAAAACCTGAGGGAAGAAAAAGAGGAGATGCTTAAAGCTGAAATTCTGTTGTAAAGCTATGATGCATCAGAGTACCCGTTGTAATTTCATGAAGGCATGGGGGGTGGAGTGTTCAACTTGTACTTGTGAGCAAAAGCACCTGTGCTGAGATAGGCAGATGCTGATACAGCTGTAATTTCATAAGAAGTTTGAACAGGGAGAGATGGAAGCAATGAGGACTTTTGCTCCAAATGGGAAAGGAGAAAACCTCAGTTCCTAGATGCTCCCAGAGACAGTCCTAGAGATGAAGATGAGGAGGACCCTTTGCTCCCAAGGAAGGAGAAGGGCCTCTGTTCTTAGAGATGAAATGCCCCCAGAGACGGGTGAAGAGAACTTTTGTTTCTGAATGGCTCAACCTTAAAATTTTACTCCAGTAATGTCAAGAGTGGACCCTCGAAAGCAGTTGTGGGAAAAGCTACAAGTCAGGGAAGGGACTCACATGCGAGCAGAGAACCAACCTGGGTGGCTGTCTCGTTGTGATAATGTGTTCATAGCATGAGCAGGAGAGACTCCTCTTCCTAAATGGACTGAACAAGGTTATTATGGAAGTGATAAACGGACTGAACATCTCAAGGGTTGTCTTTTCACATTGTCACTGGGAGAAGGGAGAAAGGTGGGGGGAGGAGAAGTATTCTGAAGGTGTGGCATGATTTTTCTTTTCTTCTTTTAGGTCTGTTAATAAACTTCTTTATATTCTATCAAGTTTGGTGCCTGCTTTGCATTTCTCCTAATTCTTATCTCACAGAAGGTAAACAGTAATGAGTATTTTGGGCTAAACCACTACTATGTATCTTTTCACCAATTTCAGGGAGAAATCAGTTTACTGGGAAGAGAGAAGTCGAAGTTTTACAGTGTGGTAAAATCATACATACTCCCTACACTTACATAATTTTCTAACTTGATACTCTTAGGAAGTTACCTCTGCTTAAACAAGGTATTCGTCTTTGATTTACAGGCCAAAATTAGTGCTTAAAATGTCTGAGTTTGTTTTATCAAATGTATTTTCAATTAGGCAATTTTAGCATTAATGCTTTTGTCATTTTTTTGTTCTTGTTAGCTGTATGCTAATGGGTTTGAGGTGATGTAGTAAATGATCCATTGATAATAAAAAATAGCTATAAACACCTGAAACATAAAAGCTAATAAGAATATAAGGTAACTAGAAACACTTATTGGAAAACATTTATTGAAAAAAGCAGAGAAAAAATGTTGAGTGGTGAAAAAGAACCCAAACTTTCCCAAGGAAAGAGCTAATGTTTTTTAATATTTCCTTCACATGCAGAAATACCTTATTATGCTACTGCCTATTTTTTTTTTAATATAATGCTTGTACTTTTAGTCCAGTAAATGCTAAAAGGTTGCCTGTGTAACAGCATGGCTGAAACCTTCCATGGCCTCTGAAACCTCCATTCTTACAGAAAAGAAATTGAATTTCCCAAGTTTATAGTCTGGTCCCATAGTTTCTTATTGCATTTGATGTTTGTCCCTGGTGGTTTCTATGCTGTTGCAGCTCCCACTTTTACAGTTTTTCTATCACTCCTGCACCTTACTATTTTCGATTTTCTACTTCAAATAGAAAAAAAAAACCAACAATTTCACTTCGATTCTCTTGAAGAAAATTAGAAAAAAAATGTGGAATAGACCTCACATTGGTATCAATAACTTCTAAAATCACAACTAGCCTCATGAGAAATAGTAGTAATTAAAAATCCATCTGCACAAAATGCCTATGCATTTATGTAGCCTGATCTTAAATTTTCCCATTGAGCTCCACTGTGAAAAGTAGTAAACATGGGATGAATACCTAACACTTCAGAAGATGATTATCAGTGAAACAGAATGTTGTAGATGCTGTAGAAATAAGTACGCAAAGGTACTGACTCCAGTTAGTTGCAGGTAGTGATCAGTGATATCTGAACAAATTTGGAACGGAGTGCTGTCTCATTTATCAGGGAGAACCTTCCTTAACATTGGTGGGTATGCCCAGGGATATTTCATTTCCTTGAGTCTTAAATTGCTGTGGTCAGCAGGACACAAATAGCTGGGACTCCTGAGTTACACAAAGCTTATACACAAGGCTGGAGTTGGAATTTGGAATTGCCTGCACATGGCAGACAGTGCTGCTGAACATAACTGCAGTTACAGGTTCTATACCGTTACGCAGGCATGCACCTGGCAAAACTGCATCTGCTGGTGAGACATGAGGGTCCCTGTTTCATCTTCTTCTGGACCCCTTTTTTGCGGGGAGGAAACAAAGGAAAGAAAAGAATGATCGTTGAAGACATTTTGTCTGTTCCATGGCTTTGGAAATGTTATTCACAGGTCTTCTTGCCATGCTTCTGTTTTCTCCCCATCCTGGGGGATGAGAGCTGAGTAGTTGTTTGGCTGTTGGCCAGGGTCAACCCACCACAGACAGATACCTTCACAGATACACAGAGGGACCTCTTGTCATTAGGATTTTCACTCTCCCAGAGGGATATGAGAGTGGTTTGTAAATGAGAGGCTCCTATCAAAAGGTGTCCTGTGCATAAGAAGGGGATTTCAAAAGGAGCAGAGGCCATGCCAAGCACAGAATTATGAAAAATTAGCTTTTTACTTGAACCTAAGGATTAAGTACGGTCTTAAATTCACTATATTCCTCCCAAATACAAGCCTTACTTTACACAGAAAATGTGTTAGATTCTTAATTCATTTGTAAGCAGTGCACTGGCCTGCTGAGGCAGCGTAGGTATGTTCCCTTTGGTGGCACACCGAAAAAGGTCACCAGTGTATTCATGTAGAGATGTGCCACGTGCCTGTGTTTCCCTGTGTATGAAAGCTTAAGCCTGAATACCTCACCCTTTCAAAATACTGAGATTTTCTGAACTTGAAACTTCCGTAAACTGCAAGATATTACAAGGCAATTTTGTGTTAGGAGAATCTTTTGCCACTGAGTTTTGGAGATTATTTTACTGGAAACAATTATTTTTTTAACATAATTAATGTAGTTAATTAAATAACTGTAGTTATTTCTGCAAGTTTGTATTTGGGGTGTTGTTGTGTCTCAGTGCAAATAGAGACTGCTATGTGTATCCTGAGTGATTCTTCCCTATTCCTCTGCACTTTGTGATAATGAAATTAAAGTATTCATTATGCTTAGAAATACTTGGAATTGCTGAGAGGGCAGGGAAGAAAAACACAGAATTCAGACATGACCCATTTACCAAGTGGTAACAAGTCATTGCAGGCTAGCCCGTCTCTGGTGCATGGTCTTAGCCTGCAGCATACACAAAGGAAACTCAAGTTGGTTTAGCCCTTAAGGTAAAGTCAGTCTGACTATTTGGAAGGGATTATATCTTTGAACCCTAATCAGATAATTTCTATTTAGCAACTCTGGTTCTGCTCATAGCCCTGATATGGTGCAGAGGTGCTCTGGGGGATATGACATATCTCAGTATCACCAAGGTTTTAACTTAAACAGGACTGGGGAATTAAAGGGTTTTGGTTGGTTCCAGCTGTCTTTTGATTTAGAGTATAATTTAAAAATGATTAATGGACACTGTGCACTGGTTGAATGTTCTAAAGTATTTTGTGATGAAAGTCTTCTGTTTTGTGGTTTTCCTGAGGAGCTTGGGCAATGTTTATAAAATTCTTCACACTGACATCCTTTTGTGGCCTCCTTTTCAAGAATTCAGAATTTTCAGTGGTGAAATTTTTTATGGCCTCTTGCCCCCAGTGATTTGGTGAGCTTTAGAAAGTAGAAAGTTGATATTTGTTTTTCATTTTTCATGTTAATCCTAATTAACAAAATTGACTCAATTATTCTGGCAGTGCGTTAAGTAGTGAGCCCTATGCCAGTCCCTTGAATAGGGCTATTTTGGGTGCCCACAGCAGTATCTTTGAACATGGTGATGTTCTGTGCTGTAGCTACTTGTTGGGGTTTTTTGGTGGGGTTGGCTTTTTGGGGGGGAAGTAGGTTTGTTTTGTTGGTTTTTTTTTTTAATTACATTGACTTTCTGTTCAAAAACTTCATAGGCCGGAATAATACATCACATTTGTATTATCCCAGGAGTTTTCCTTCTTTTTCAGATGCCTAAGACTTTGCCAGTGGTAAAGCACTGTGCATTTACTGTTGGAAGGTATGTTTTTCTATTTAAATATCCTTCAACAACATCTTTGAAGTATTCCACAGATCTCCAGCAGTCCATGGACGGGAGTTGAAAATCACTTTCCATAGTACTGCTTCCTACTATTTGTTTTCTTTAATTAAAACTATTTGGTCATATTTAGTTAACAAGGGCAAGTGTTGGATTCAGCACCTGGGATGGGACAGCCCTGGCTGTGTGTATAGCCTGGGGTATGAGGGGCTGGAGCAGAGCTGTGGAAAGGGACCTGGGGGTACTGGTCAGTGGAAAGTTGAACATGAGTCAGCAGTGTCCTGGCAGCCAGGAGGGCCAACCCTGACCTGGGAGGCATCAGGACAGCATCACCAGCTGGGCAAGAGAGAGGATTGTCCCTCTCTGCTCTGCACTGAGGTGGTCTCACCTCAAGTCCTGGGTACAGTTTTGGGTGACGCAATGTAAAAAAGATAATTTAACCATTAAAGAGCATTCAAAGAAGGGCAACAAAGATGAAGAACAGCCTTGAGGAGATGCTGTACGAGGAGCAGCTGAGGTCACTTGGTCTGTTCAGCCTGGAGGAGACTGAGGAGAGACCTCATCACAGTTTACAGCTTCCTCAGAGGGGAAGCAGAGGGGCAGGTACAGATCTCTTCACCCTCATGACCAGTGACAGCACTTGAGGAAACTGCATGCAGCTGAGTCAGGGGAGGCTTAGGTTGGATATCAGGAAAAGGTTCTTCACTCAGAGGGTGGTTGAGCACTGGAACAGGCTCCTCAGGGAAGTTGTCACAGCACCAAGCCTGACAGAGCTCAGGGAGCATTTGGACAACACTCTCAGGCACATGGTGTGAGTCTTGGGGATGTCCTATGCAGGGCCAGGAGTTGGACTCGATGATTCGGATGGCTCCTTTCCAACTCAGCAAATTCTATGATTCTATTATATTGTAAATTAAAACTGGATATTCATGTGAACATAACAGCTAAGTGAAACAGTAATATTGAATTAAATAACTTCATTCTCTAGAAGAACTTCAAAAGGCAATGCCAGGGGGAGTGCAACCTTCAGTCATGGAAACTTAAGGGTAGGGTAGGACTCAAATTTTCAACACCTACATGATGGCTGAGCTCACTGGCCACAGTGCACTGCCCTGAAGCTCAGGGTTGTTACTACATCAGCCTCTCTACACACTGCTTGTAGAAAAACACGCTTATCCCACTGCACATGCACTTCAGTCTCTTTGGAGCACAAAGCACATTTGACCTCAGAGATGCTGCAATTCTAAACTTCAATCTCCATTGAAGAGTTTTTTTCCCAATGGAAATATAAAGTGGGATTCATCATACACTGATTTAGACATCAATCACAAAGTGTCCTTAGCAGAGCTGGGTGTCCAGATTTCTTGTTAGAGTCAATGCAGTTCTAGTCAGTGGTATCAGTGGCATTTAGGATATGATTTGCCTTGCTGGGATGATTATTATACTAGATTCTTCGCTTGAATTTGTTCCAGCACCAACGCAAGCAACTGCCAGGGACTATTCTAAGTGATGTTAGAATCATTTTATAGGAACAGGCAAATGCTGGGTCTGTGTCTGCAGGCGAATACAGATACATTTTAATATTGGTGTTGATAAATATGTTCTTCTCCCTTAACTAGAAATTACTGTGAAATACATTGTTGAAAAGATAAATTTTTATGAAATCACATAATTGGCATAGTGTCTGAACAGATTTGGGGGGTTTGGCAGGGCTGCCTTTCACAGCCCGTTAGATTTTTCAGAAGAAATTTGAAGAGTTTGAAATTAAATTTAAAAAAAACACACAAAAAAACCTGTACCTCAAGCAAAACAGAGCAGCAAAGCAAAACCAACTGTTTTAATGCAACACAAACTTGTTCCTGAGAATTGCATGAGAAGTTGATAGTTTGGGGATTTGTGTAAAGTTAAGATTTTGCAGTGATGCCTTGTTATTCATGCTCAGAACAACAGATATTCACATCACTCCTCAGTAATTTGCTTTTTGTAAAGATAATACACAAAGCTTTCAAATCTATTATCTCTTAGAAGTGCATCTCCCTCAACACATGCAGATTTTTTAGGTGCAAATCCTCCCCCAAGAGCAGAGTCTTCTCAGCCATGCTGGGGAGCCCCCACTGCAGCCCAGGGCTGGCCCAGAAACAGGGCTGGGAATTCACGTTACTGTGGCATCAGAACTGCGAGAGGCGGCCATGGAAATGCACAGATGGAGGTTCCTGGGCTGTCAGAAATGGTTTGCCAGGGCAGTGACCCTTCCCCTCCATACAGCACTGGTGAGGTCACACCTCAAATCCTGTGCTCAGTTTTAGGCCCCTCACTACAAGCCCCTCACTACATTGAGAGGCTGGAATGAGTCCAGAGAAGGGCAATGGAGCTGGTGAAGCCTGATGAGGAGCAGCTGAGGGAGCTGGGAGTGTTTAGCCTGGGGAAAAGGAGGCTCAAGTGGGACCTTATTGCTCTCTACAACTGAGAGTGTTGCCCAAACATGTTCTTTCACCTGCTGTGCAAGAGGCCAATCCACACAGAGCTGAAGTATTTGATTTATTTACAGTTCTGTGCAGAAAGGGGCGCTGGGTGGCAAATCCACAAAGCCAGCACAACGACTACCAAAACTTTTCACTATTTATACATTTTAGCAAAGGCACTGTTATAAATGCAATTAGTAAGGTTGGCTTTTGTAAATGGTTAATGAGAGTTTTATGAAAATACATTCATTATTGATGAGTTCGTTGTTGGAATCACCATTAAATGTAATTGGTCGATTGTAAAAGTTCTAGAAATAGATGATGTAATCTTGTTCTAAAAGGGGGGGGGGGGTGGGTTTAACCTACTTTACATAAAGGGATAAACGGGGAACCCCTATTGCACAAATGACAAGCCAATAAGAAGACACTGGAGACAATGAGCCAATGAAAACATCGAAAGAAGGCAGAGTCAGGGAGGAGTTAGGTCAAAACCCCAGGGTTTAAAAACTGTATCCCTTAGCTGAAGGGTGTGTCTCTGGCTGCCCCCTGTCTGCAGTCATCCACTCAGCGCTGTATCCCTCTGTCTTGGTTGGATGATTATTATCATTTGACCCCTATTGTCAGTTAATAAACAATTAAAACTTCAAACCGAGTGAGTAGTTTTTCACAGGCACTAATGTTCATTTGTTAGAAGTTACTTAGTTTTCTTAATTAGTGTTCTGTGTTCTATTGGTTAATGATTCTCTTGCTTCTCATGTTAATTAGTCCACATGCTAAGTCTTTCTCTTCTTTTGAGTTGGTCGGTGTCATGGGTTAGCAAGCATAGTCCCGGAAGTGATGTTCTTGCAAAGGGGTGCCTACAGCTTCCTCTGTGACCTGACCTGACAGAACCTATCAGCTGGCCCATTTGAATATGGACAATTCTTTAAGCCACTTAAAGTTGTGACCGCCTCTGTGATGCACACTTAAGAACAGACAAACCCCCCCCAAAGCTCTGTCCCGTTTCCGTGCTGGGACAGGGGGCTGTGGGCCCCGTGCGGGGGCCGGCGGGCCTGGCTAAGGCCCTACTCGGGCCAGGCCAGGCCAGGCCACGGCCATCCTGGAGCTGATGGGCCCTGTTCCACCTGCAGAACCCCCCCCCTCACCCCCCAGCCCTGCTGTGGGCAGCCAGAGCAGCCCGGCTCCCCCTCTCCAGTGCAGCCAAGATTCAGCTGAAGCTGCCCTGCTGTCCGGCACAGATCGTGTGACCAACAGCGATAAGCCACATTCCAGCTGCAAGGCCTGGGTGAGATTAACCCTTTTAGTGCTGTGAAGAGCTGAAAACCTGAGGGAGAAGAAAGAGGAGATGCTTAAAGCTGAAATTCTGTTGTAAAGCTATGATGCATCAGAGTACCCGTTGTAATTTCATGAAGGCATGGGGGGTGGAGCGTTCAACTTGTACTTGTGAGCAAAAGCACCTGTGCTGAGATAGGCAGATGCTAAAGCAGCTGTAATTTAATGAGAAATTTGAACAGGGAGAGATGGAAGCAATGAGGACTTTTGCTCCAAATGGAAAAGGAGAAAACCTCAGTTCCTAGACGCGTTCCCAGAGATAGTCCTAGAGATGAAGATGAGGAGGACCCTTTGCTCCCAGGGAAGGAGAAGGGCCTCTGTTCTTAGAGATGAAATGCCCCCAGAGACGGGTGAAGAGAACTTTTGTTTCTGAATGGCTCAACCTTAAAATTTTACTCCAGTAATGTCAAGAGTGGACCCTCGAAAGCAGTTGTGGGAAAAGCTACAAGTCAGGGAAGGGACTCACATGCGAGCAGAGAACCAACCTGGGTGGCTGTCTCGTTGTGATAATGTGTTCATAGCATGGGCAAGAGAGACTCCTCTTCCTAAATGGACTGAACAAGGTTATTATGGAAGTGGTAAACAGACTGAACATCTCAAGGGTTGTCTTTTTACATTGTGACTGGGAGAAGGGAGGAAGGTGGGGGGAGGAGAAGTATTCTGAAGGTGTGGTATGATTTTTCTTTTCTTCTTTTAGGTCTGTTAATAAACTTCTTTATATTCTATCAAGTTTGGTGCCTGCTTTGCATTTCTCCTAATTCTTATCTCACAGAAGGTAAACAGTAATGAGTATTTTGGACCAAACGACAACACTAAAATGGTGTTTCTGCCCGGTTACAAACCAAACCCACTACAGTTGGTGTCTTGAGTTGGTGGTCATGATTTCCTACTGCTAGAATTGCCTTTCACCCCATTGCAGCTGATTCAGCACAGTTGCTGTGTTGTCCTTATTAGTTTCTTCCTTGGGGGTTCTGCCAAATGTCCTTGTGGCCCATAAATTCTGCATTCTTTTTGTCCACTGTCAGTAGTACATTCTTCTTCCCGAGCTCCTTGTTAACCTCCTAGGTCTGAGATCATTCAAGCATGTCCATCACTAAACCTTAACAA
This sequence comes from Aphelocoma coerulescens, assembly GCF_041296385.1. NCBI lineage: Eukaryota > Metazoa > Chordata > Aves > Passeriformes > Corvidae > Aphelocoma > Aphelocoma coerulescens. The sequence continues at coordinate 153,651,814 of NC_091015.1, read as the reverse complement.
GGCAACAAGGAATTTTTCTTTCTAATGCCTGGACATCACTTAGACTTTATCAGCTGCTATTTGATTCACAGATTAAGTCTCCTTTCTTGTTGATTAGGCTTGAAAGTATACAAAGATCAAACATCAAAGAACATCCTTTCTCAAAAAAATTTTTACATACTCCACATTTTGGAACCAAAGAAGGTTGTAGCCAGGTAGAGGTTGGCCGCGTCTCCCAGGCAAAACAGGATGACAGGAACAGAGGACGTGGCCTCAGGCTGTACCAGAGGAGGTTTAGGTTGGACATGAGGAAAAATTTCTTCACAAGAAAGGGTGATTAAGCACTGGAACAGGCTACTCAGGGATTGGAGTCACCATCGCTGGAAGCGTTCAAGAAACGGCTGGATGTGGCACTTAGTGTTATAAATAAGTTTTAGTTTTCTATAATTAATTAATTAAGTTGGTAAATATTTTAATGGTGGGAGTTGGGTTGGTTGATGTTTTCTGTGTTAGTTATCTTGTTAGACCAAGTTGTGGACAGTGTACTGGGTGCAATACCTGCATGTAACCATCGGGTGGCGGACTCAATACCATAGGGAAGTTTTCCAGATTGTTCCAACAGGTAAGAGTGATGTCACCAAGAACATGGATTGGACGTAGCATGAATCAATCGCTGGAGGTTCTCAGAAAATGATTGGTGAAAAAGGCATCGTTGAAATGGACGAATGACAGCAGGAGAAACAAGCCAATAGCGTGAAGGATCCAAAATGGACCAATAGACTTAAAGAACTGGGTATCAAGACTGATTTGGGGCTCAGTATCTGGTTGTCTGCCTATTCGCAGTGGTGAGGGGGAGCGCTCAGTGTTGCGTGTGCGCCGCTTTGAGTCTCTGCCTTGCTGTTGGGGTTCGCGAGCTTAACCTCGGTACCCGTCCTTAGTTGCTGTTTAATAAAGTGGTTGTTCTTCGCAGTAAGGAGTGAGTGGTGCTGCTTGCCTCACCTACATCACCCTTCCTGTCACTTAGTGCCATGGTGTAGGTGACAAGGTGGTGTTCGGTCATAGGTTGGACTCGATGGTCTTGGAGGTTTTTTCAAACGTGAATGGTTCTGTGATTCTGTGGAGAGGAGTGCTGGCAGGGAAGGCTGTCTCGGCCCGTCCCACGCTGGATGAGCTGGGACAAGGCACAGCCTCTGCAGACACCCCCGGGCCCGCGGGACCGAGCCAGGCCCGGAGTCCTGAGGCGGCACCGCCGCAATGCCGGACCTCGCGCGCCCCCCGCCACGTTCCCGCCCGGGGCCCTTTTCCCGCGCACCTCCCCGGCCGCGCCGCTGCTTCCGGTGGCGCACGTTTCCCTTTCCGGCTGTGCGGGAGCAGTGATGGCGTCGCGCAAGGAAGGTTCGGGCGCTGCCGGCGGCGGCTTCGGCGCCGCCAAGGGCAAAGGCAAAGCCGCCGCCGCGGGGGACTCGGCCGTCAAGCAAGTGCAGATCGACGGGCTGGTGAGCGGAGGGCCCGGGGCCTCCGCGGGCGGGGGCCGGGCGGGGTGACCGCGTGGAGCCGCCGGCGGGGCCCGTCCGTGGGGTGGTGCCGTGGCGGAGCCCGTGTCCTGCCGGGACCGGTGCTTACCGACGAGCAGGAACGGCTTCATACCCCTGCCGAGCTTCCCGGCTGTGGCCAAGCTCCCCTATGCTCGATCCTGGTCAGGGGGAGCGGCTCCTGCCCTGTGCAAGCAGAGGCCGGGCCAGGGCAGAGTAAATTGCCTTTAAATGTTCCGTTTCGTCTTTCAGCTCCGCCACTCCTGTGCCCGGAGTTGCTATTTTCAGGTTTCATACCTTATGCTCATACCATATACCCAGAAAGTTTCGCAGGTGTAAGAGCAGACAAGCATGGTGGGTTTTCCCTCACCCGTTGTGCTTTTTTCTTTCTCTGTCGCGGCTGCCAGGGGCTACTGCGTTTGCTTAATGAGAAATAAAATAAACGGACGGGTTGAAGGGACTTAGCAGAGATCAGAGCCATCCTAATACAGACAATATATGCAGGCCTAAAGTGAAAGAGCCTCTATTAAAGTTGGTTCCAGCTTTGTTGCTGGATCTTTTTCTGTTGGTTTGTGTCTTACAGAGTTGGTAATAACTATTAATGATGCAAGAAAAAAGAGTTACTTTTTAAGGATAGAAGCATTGTTACTTCATTATGTTTGTCAAGTGTCAACAGAACACTGTATAGCAGAAGTGTGAAGGAGAGAGTTGGTACCCTGGTTATGAGAAAGAACATCATGGTTTTGAGACAAGCTTTGAAGCCTGCTTGACATTAATAGTGGTAGTCCTCAGTCATTACCCTGGAGTTACACAGGATAGTAAATATATGGGAAGCGAAAGAATCATGTATTTGTGCATAGTAGGTCTTGTGAAAGAGAAAATTTGAATCACATTTTTTCTGCCTTGTTCCATCCAGCTGTCTGTGTGTCTTGGCTTTGGCGTTTTCAAGGAGTGGTGAAAACCCATCAATTGTGAAATATTCTTAAAAACCCAGCAGTGGATAGCAGGCTGCTCCTGCAGCAGGCTGGTGCCATACACTTTGATAGCAGCTGGTACATTTTATTTACTTTGCTTCTCATTTTTCAATGTCCGGCACTTGAGCTGCTTTGTGAGCTGCTGTTGATTCAGATCAACTGTGAGTGGCCCTGATGGTCTGCTTCTGACAGTCCAGCAAATGCTTATGATTTTTTTTGTTTCATGCCTTTTTTTTCCTTCTTCTTGTGTTTTCTTCTGGTACAGCTCAGTGGTACCTCTCACATGGAGTCAGTACACAGAGGGAGGTGATTTACTGAAAACCGTGAAAGCTTTCAACTTTCCACCTCCTCAAGATATCTCTTAGACCAAGTGTTCTCAGGACATTAGCACTGGTTCGTAAACTTCCATGACATCTGTGATGGAGAGAAATGTTGGCATAAATTTGCTTGCTTTGTAAACAAAGTGGCTCCTGTTACAAGTCCTTCAAATGCCTCACTGAAATTCTCCTGATGTGTTTCTAATACCTCACTGATTTAAATGTGTTCTCTGTGCTCTCACAAAGCAACAAGACTTCATCAGTCATCTTGATGATGACCAGGGTGATTACATGCCAAGAATTCTGAATTCTGGTGGGCATCAGGGAAGTTGGTGATCTCTTTTTCTTCACTGGTTTCTCACCTCTTGGCACTGGCACGATTAATCTTTCAAATGGGGCTGCTTTGAAAGCAAAGGCATGTTTAGGTAGGTTGCTTTTGGGTCTGTGAGTGCAAAATAGAAGATGCATCAGTCATCTCTGTATGTGAGAAAGTGAAAGTGTGTTTAGAAAGCTTGGTATTTCAGAGGAATAGTAAAGTGAAAAAAACCCCAGTATTTGTGACAAAGAGAGAAGTTCTAAATGTCAGGATGTTTCCTTAAAGCATAATATGTAAATATGCAGCAATATCTACTTTTCAGGTCTCCTTTTCAAATCTGGTACAGATAGAGTGTCCTGTAGTTAACTTCTTTCTTATTTTAATGTTTAATTTCTTAATGAATAAACTTACATTGAAAATGGATTCCAGTGTATGTGGTCTAGGTTTTCTAAGAAATTATAAAATGCAGGGTAAAAAATAATTTTCTAGAAGCTTAAATTTATGATGTGCTTTTTCTTTCAGATGAGGTGTAAGAATGTATGTATTTGTTTTTGGCCATCATGACAAAAAGATCAGATTATTAATGCCATATCCTACATCCTGTTGTCTTTGCTTCCTGTTGTAGAAATTTGAGTAGAGATTCCATCATGTTTTCTCCAGTCAAGTAGTGCGAAGAAAGTTTGTGTTCATGGTAGTGAACAGGTTTGGGAAAGAGTGACTGGTGGAAAAGAACCTGGGGGTGCTGGTTGACATCAACTGAACATGAGCCAGTGTGTGCCCAGGTGTCCAGAAAGACCAGTGGCATCCTGGCCTTTATCAGAAATAGTGTGGCCAGCAAGAGAGGACAATGATTGTTCCCCTGTACGCGGCACTTGTGAGGCTGCACCTCTAATCCCTTGTTCAGATTTGGGCCCTTCCCTACAGGAAAGACATTGAGGGGCTGGAGTGTGTCCTCTGGACAACTGTCCTCCTGGGCTGGTAGATGGTGTCAGGGAGCAGGATGGTCCCTCTGTTACTCCGGAGGAAGTAGTCAGACCTGCTGAGCCGCTTGGATGTTCATAAATCTGTGGGACCAGATGGGATCTATCCCAGGGTGATGAGGCAGCTGGCAGATGAGCTTGTGAAGCTGCTCTCCATCGTTCACCAACAGTCCTGGCTCACTGGTGAGGTTCCAGATACTGGAAGCTGGCCAATGTGATGCCCATTCACAAGAAAGGTAAGGAGGAGGATGCTGGAAATTACAGGCCAGTCTGACCTCAGTACCTGGTAAGGTAATGGAGCAGTTTATATTGAGTGCCATCACACAGCAGCTCAGGATGGCCAGGGGATCTGACCCAGCCAGCATGGGTTTAGGAGGGGTAGGTCATGTTTGACCAATATGACCTCCTTTTATGACCAGGTGACCCGCCTGGTGGATGCGGGAAAGGCTGTGGATGTTGTCTGTTTGGACTGCAGCAAGGCCTTTGACACTGTCTCCTACAGTAAACTCCTGGAAAAGCTGGCAGCCCATGGCTTGGACAGGAGCACTCTTCGCTGGGTTAAAAACTGGCGGGATGGCCGGGCCCAGGGAGTGATGGTGAATGGTGCTGCATCCAGCTGGCAGCCAGTCAGTAGTGGTGTCCCTCAGGGGTCTGTGCTGGGACCAGCTTTGTTTAATATTTTTATTGACAACATGGATGAGGGTATTCAGTCTACTATTAGTAAATTTGCAGATTACACTAAGCTGGGAGCGTGTGTCGATCTGTTGGAAGGAAGGAAGGCTCTGCAAAGAGACCTGGAATGGTTGGATGGATGGGAAGAGTCCAAAAAGATGAAGTTGAACAAGTCCAAGTGCTGAGTCCTGCATTTTGGCCACAATAACCCCCTGCAACACTATAGGCTGGGGACAGTGTGGCTGGACAGTGCCCAGGCAGAAGGGGACTTGGGGGTGCTGGTTGACAGCTGATTGAACATGAGCCAGCAGTGTGCCCTGGTGGCCAAGAAGGCCAGCGGCATCCTGGCCTGTATCAAAAGCAGTGTGGCCAGCAGGACCATTCTTCCCTTGTACTCAGCACTGGTGAGGCTGCACCTCGAGTACTGGGTCCAGTTCTGGGCCCCTCAATTTAGGAAGGACGTTGAGATGCTTGAGTGTGTCCAGAGGAGGGCTGGACACACAAGGCTGGTGAGGGGCTTGGAACACAAGCCCTATGAGGAACGATTGAGGGAGCTGGGGTTGTTTAAGCCTGGAGAAAAGACTCAGGTGACCTTACTGCTCTACAACTTCCTGAAAGGTGGTTGTAGTCAGGTGGGGGTTGGTCTCTTTCTCCAGGCGACAACTGACAGAACGAGGGGTTACAGTCTCAAGCTGTGCCAAGGAAAATTTAGGTTGGATGTTAGGAAAAGGTTTTTTACTGAAAGTGATGAAGTTCTGGAATCGTCTGCCCAGGAAGGTAGTGGAGTCACCATCCCTGGATGTGTTTAAAAAAAGATTGGATGTGACACTCAGTGCCATGGTTTGTCATGAGGTGGTGGTAGGGCATGGGTTGGACTCAGTGATCTTGAAGGTCTCTTCCAACCTGGTGGTTCTGTGAAAAGTTCTGTGAAAAATACAGAGAAGGGCAACAAAGCTGGGGAAGGGTCTGGAGCACAAGTCAGATGAGGGGCAGCTGAGGGAGCTGGGGGTGTTTAGTGTGGAGAAAAGGAGGCTCAGGGGAGACCTTATCACTCTCTACAATGCCTTGAACGGAGGCTGTAGCAAAGTGGGGGTTGGTCTCTTCTCCAAGGTAACAAGTGATAGGACAGGAGGAAATCGCCTCAGGTTGCTACAAGGGAGGTTTAGAGTGGCTATTAGGAAAAATTTCTTTACCAAAAGGGTGGTTAGATGTTGGAACAGGCTGCCCAGGGAAGTGGTGGAATCATCATTCCTCAAAAGTGTTCGAAAAAGCGTGGCTGTGACACTTAAGGATATAGTTTAATGGTAAATATCGTAGTGGGGTTGGGTTGATGGTGGGACTTGATGATCTTAGAGGTCTTTTCCAATCTAAACAATTCTCTGATTCTCTGATTATCACAAGCTGTCTGAAATAATTGTAAAGCAGTGCCATAATTTGCTTACTGCTTTTTTTTTTTCGCAAGAGGTGTTGGTGAACTCAGGTTTGTTGTATTCAAGAAATTCTTCAATGGGACCAAATTTTTTGTAATTCAGCTGCTGAAATTAATGAGATTTGGTTCACTGATATTATGGCCTTTTCAGTAAGGTGCAATATATTTCAAACTATAAGCTGATGGATTTTAGGACGTAAGAAATAATTATTCCTTTGAATTGAGAGAAATTTTTAGGTTAACTGAAGATTCTAAATTTCCATCAAATATTGGAGACTTTTCTAAAGTGCTTTCCTAGTGAAACTTCTAACTGTATTCCACTGTCTAAAATTGCAGTTATGGAGGGCTTCCTTGGCATATTAATGCATTTCTCATAATTTTAGTAGTTATATCAGCCAACATAGAAAACTGTGAAGGCAGAAGTGAACTGGTGTATCATTCAAAGGCTTAAGATCTGGTATGGTAAGTAGCATTTTTACAAGATGAGCATCAAAGTCTTTGTAATTCTGAAATTGAACTAATATCCAAAACCAGATACTCCATGTGGTGGATTGTGGGTTGTGTCAGATCACTAGTATGTAGACAATGGATATGTGGAAACTTCCTTTGGGAAAATAACAGCTGTGGGGTGGGAGATGAGGAACTCTTAGCAAGGCAAGTGTGCTGCTAGGCCAGATAAGTGTTTTTATTAATCACATTTGCCTTCAGAGTAGTTACGAAGCACTGTGTTGTTGCTGGGAAGGCGTTTCATTCTCTGCAAATCTTTTGCATGAGGTTATTCTAGGAAGGAAGGTAAAAGTAAAGGAAAACAATTCTTCATCTAACTAAATTCTTAAGTGTGGGGTATGCCCAGCCCCTGCCCTGGAGGGATGTCTGCTGAGATTGCACAGTCCCCAGCAGGACTCCCTGGGAAGGCAGCTAACCTTTTTACTCAAGGCGAGAAAAGACAGACCCAGAATCCTCTGGGAGACCCTATGCAGATCCTTTGTAATCCATTGGCCTTTACCCTCTGAGACCCATCCCTTGTATCCCTATAAAAGCTGCCCTCTGCCCCTGCGAGAGGAGAGCTCTCGTCCCTGGCTTTCCCCTTCGTCGGAGGGGACCAAGAATAATGCTGCCTTTCGTGTGGAGCCACATGAGCCTCTCTCCTCTCTGTGGTCTGGCTTGGCCTGGAGGTGCCCTGCAGAGCTGAGCTGGAATCACGAGCTGATAATCACTAAAGAGCTGGCAGCTTCTGCACGGGCCCTCCTGCCAGCAGCTGAGGGAAGACACCAGGCCTCGGGAAGGAGATTCCTTTTGGGACCATCTCTCCGGACCAGTCACCTCTTCCTCAGTCAGAGCTACTGACCCCTCACTAGCTGTAATACTTAAGCACCAAAATTTCTTTTTAAATCTTGCCTTGCATTTATTTATGCATTCAAAAAATTACACCCAGTAATGGTTTTGTAGAACAGTGCTGGCTGACTGAAAAAGGTTTGCTTATACATGGCTCTTGTGTAGCAATATAACTGGATCCTTAATGCTAAAGCATTAATATGTGCATTACTTTTATCATTTCATTAATGGAAATGATGTTTTTTTTACTCAACCACTGCATATGATTTCTTTTTATACTTACATCCATTGCACAAAATTTTTACATATTGTAGGAAGTAGCAAAAGTTATATAGGCTTCTCAAAATGCCTATAGGTTTCTATTCCTACATTTTCTTAATTGCTAATGTGCAAACCCTTAAAACTAGTAACAAATTACACTAAACCTTAAGATATCTTTGTAAACTTATTTATATTAAATGCAAACATACATTGACCAAAACAGTATGTCAAGAAGATGGTTAGAAGTTGTAGGACTTGTCAGCATTTGTGCACCACCATCACCAGTGTGGCTATAGCGCCACATTCTCTTGTGTCAGATAAGACTCATTTAATCAAAGATTGTTACTTTAAGCTTCATTACATCATCCCTGATTTGGTGATGGTGTAGTGTGCCTGGTGCTTTTTATTCTTATCTATGGTATGTAGAGGATTTATTTATTTATTTATTTACAAAAACATGGATAAGAGTATGTGAGTCTACATTTTTAAAACCTCATCTAGTTTTTGAATTCTTTTTCAGTAGTTACTCTATTCATAATTGTGATATTTAAGTTGCTTGTGCATTGTTTTCTTACTACCATCCATTTTTGCCCTAAAGGGTTTGGATAGATTGGTCTGTATCCCCAGCTGTTAATTGGGAAAGCCTAGTTAGCGTCTTGGGTGAGGAGCCCTTCAGAATATGTTTGATCACAGTAAATGAAATAAGGTGCCATGGTTACTGAAATCAGTTTCTAAGACTTTTCTTGCAAATGTTTGTTTAATCACTTTTAAAAATGATAACTTTTGACACTCTTGAAAGAAAGCAATCAATTTCCATAGTATTTGAGTAGTTTTGTAGTACCAGTGAAGCCTATATTGAACTGGCTGAAATCTCTGACATTTCTTAAGTTGTGAATATCGTGCTTTTCCTAGCATTTCTTGTGGGTTTTTTTTTCTTCTTTACCTTTTCTGAATACTTTGCAAGAATGCACAGGTGGTGGGTTCTGCCTGCTGTTCTTCGTAGAGTTTTCTGATATTGCAGAGCTGTAGAAGAGTATTTTAGGATATAACGTCGTTCAGGCTGTATTGTATTTTGTGTGTCTTCCAAAGGAGATGAAATGGAATTTTAAGTTGAAGTTTAATCTTGTTGACTTTTCCTTGACGTTTTTCCCTAAAATATTACCTCAAATTATGCTGGCTCTGAGAGTTGGTGTGTGAATTGAATACTGGCTTGATGTATTCATGGATACCTTGAATCATGGAGAAGATAGAAGAGCTTTGTTTTATATTCTATTAATCTTCATGTGTTAGCAGTGAGTTGCATGAATCTAACCCAGAAAGGAGTTTCTGACATATAATCTGTGCTTAAATTCAGAGGAGAAAGCATTAATGTGTGCTGGTAAGTTGAAAGGGCAAGAACCTCCTTGGAATATAACACTTTCCAGGCTTAGTGAAATTTCTTTAACGGCAGTGGGTAAAGTACCCGCATCGTGATGGTCTGAGAATGCAAATTTCAGTGTATTTTTTCAGTGGATAGCAGTGGATACTTGCTAACAGAGCACAAACTTTAAGTGATTCGTAAGAGTGCATTGGTGCACTCAGCATCTCCTAAGTGTCATGGTAACTGTACCCTAGTGAGGCATTTAGAACTGGAACATATGGTATCGCTTCACACCGTGAAACTAGTGTGCTGACAAAAGGAGTTAATCTAAATGTGGAGATGGCTTAGATGTGTTGAGCGGTGTTACACTTCAAAACTTGAAGGGGAAAACCTTATTTTAAAACAGGCTTTTCTTTCTTTTGCTGTGTGCAAAGAAAAGTAATGTGTTGCCCTCTACACTGCTGTCATTAGCAGTTAAAGTTCTCTTTATTTTTTGTCCATCTTATGTGCATATCAAACTGGTCTCTGGTGTGGTAATTGTGTATTCATAGCTCCTGTGAAAACAGTAGATCGTGCTCTTGTGATTCCTATTTAGTTGTGTTGATACTGACGACAAGAGTATTTCCACCACATATCTTTCAAATAACTTCCTACCTTTTAGTGATGAAAATGTTACATCTAAAACTCAGCAGATAATAATCATTCCCTTTGTGTCCTGTTTGCTGTTAACTTTGACTATGCATCGGGAGATGACAAGTGATGGCTTTGTTGCTGAGGCAGTGCATTATGTCTGCTTGCACGCTGAACATTGCTAAATGTTCTCCTTTGGTTTTCAGTTTATTGGAAGAGAATTAGAGCTTTGCAGCTAATGTTCAGTGTGATGTAGGTGAGGGAAGTGTACATGGAACTGCACACCTTGGGGAGAAACCCAGCAGGTACAGTACTGAAAGGCCCTTGGTGGTGTGTATGAAATGAACAACTCCTACACCCTATTCACTCTTATAACTTTTTCTTCCACCTTTTAAATAAATCTTACAGACTATATGAAAGACCTTGTAGGAAGAAGAGCTAACTCTTCCCTCCCCCCCCCCCCCCCCCCCGTCTTTGAAAAAGGATAATGTATCTTCAACTTACTGTCGCTATAGTATTTTATCATTCATCTTTCTTTCCCAGAGATATTTTTTGGATATGGTTACTTTGGGTGTTGTTTTTCCATATTTACACACAAGCTGAAAATACCTTCTCAGTGACAGTACAGTTTAGAACATACTGTTCTTTCATATTTTTAGTCTTCCAGCAGCATTTAGATTGCAGAGATGTGATGCTGGCTTTAGCGACACTGTGCAACAGTTTCATTAGGTTACTGTATAACTGAATAATAGCAGCTTTATGGAAAGTAAATAAGTTGTTAATGTACCAAATGGAAAAACATTCAGGCTTGTATAATAATTATTCCTGTTAGTATTTTGTATGATTATTCAGTAATCTAAAACCATGACAATAGAGCTTAACTTTGATAATGTATTTTGTAATGTGCATACACAAAGTTACTTAAGCATAAGGCGGGAATATTTTTGAATGACTTGTATGTGGATATTTATTTCAGATAAGCATTCTATTAATTTCTTTTGGCTTAATCAAATTTTAAAGTTAATAGGCTTATTTACTCACTGGAGTTTGAAGACACACCTGAATTTTGCTTTATGCATGCAAAAATAGGCTAATTCTCTTCTATAAATATTTGGTTTTTTTCTGGATAGTGGAGGTTAGGATGTTGCTTTGGGCATGTAAGAGTTGTTGGTCTTTGCCTTTGTTCTGCTCACATGTTGTACTGTGCTTTGCAACGTGTTTGCTGCACATCCTTCCTGTTTCTTGGAACCCCTATCTGTGCAATAAGTGATGTGCATACCCTTTCCTGTTAAGCAAGTGTTCTTTGGTGTTTAAGAACTTGGAGGTGTAAATCACTTATTGATATTTAGGGATTTTTTTTTATGCATACCTGAGAAAAGTATGCAGTCTCTGACAAAATTCTTCATCATTGTAGGGCTGAGTTTTGAGCACTTAGGACTCAGGGTTTTTTACGATCACGTTATTATCAATGCAAAAAAAAAAACCCCTGTTTTAAAGCTTTTTAAACTTTAGATGAGACATAGGATATTTACTGCAGTTGTCATCACTCCATGAGAACAATTTGAGAGCCATACTGCCTTCTCCATTGGCATTCAGTGATAAAATTAGAATGGTTGTTTTTAATCTCCTTGTCACAGTAGCTGTTATTAGAAATGGAACTCTTCTGGAAGTGATTTTCATGTGGCAGTGTTCAGATGATGATACAAAGGCAAATCTCTGTTTGAAAGATGGGAAAGCTGAAGCAATAACTGACGCTCATGGTTTGGTTGGTTGTTTTTTTTTTTCCTCAATTTTATACTTTTAAGTCAGCAGGAAAACTGAGACTCCATCCAGGCTTGGTTCTCTGGCACTAGCTGTTACTAGGAGGATCTGTCTCTGTTGCAGCCCCTTAGCACATAACCAAGTGTTTGACAGAAAGGCTGAGTGTTTCAGTGTAGAAAAAACTGTTGTGCAAAAAGTTATAAATTATTAAAATGATATGGAAGTCATGTCCGGTAGGGATTTTACTGGTTACTTGGAAGCATCTGTTGAATGCATATGGAAGTCATGCTTCAAAGACACACCCTTAGATGGTGTATTTCAGTTTCTTTGTGCAGGGTACGTTTTTTGAAATAGATCAGTAGTATCAGATGAGCTCCCACTCCCTCCTCCCCATCTAGGTCTGCCCTACTTTGCTAATTTTTGAAGGTCAGATGGATAAGGGTAACTGCCTTGCAGTTTTTCTTCAGCTTCAAAATGGTAACAGTCTGGCACAATCTGGTTAAAGAATAGGCTGTTAAATAAAATTGCTCCTGCTGCTTTTGGCTGTCATCTTTAAATCTTTTTATAGGAAGCTGTTAGAGTTGATGCTAAGGAAAACCTTGTAGTTGCAATACACTCCTCACTTGAGCACCATGAATTTTGAACGATGGTGATTCACTAATACACAGAACATATGTGTCGACTGGATGTTGAAGTATAAATGTATAGCTCTGGTGTTTTGAGTAGAAAATGTTGAAACTGTGCCTGCCTCTACTGCTTCTATATAATTTCCATATGTTGTGCTCTGAAGGAGTATATTCATCAGCTTTCATTCTTGAAATGATGGCTAGATACTGAATTCATTACAAATAATAAATATGAATTATATTGGCAATTTGCAAAAGCTGCCTGAAATACTGAACATTTTCAAAAGTTTTTTGTTCAGTGAGATTTGGGAAATAAAATAAATAATATACTAAGTAGTCGTGGGGAAATGCTCCATCCCACTTGTAACAAGCAGAATTTTGGATGTTAATCTCATTGCATCCCTATCACTGCCTCCTGACAGTGTGCTAATAACATCTAATGCCCTGCCACTCGCACGATTGAGGTCCTGGGGCTGTCTTACAGAAATATTTCCACAAGAAAGTGATTCTGCAGTGCCCGTGGCCTTGGCGGTTTCCATGGGAATGTGCATGAATCCATGTACTGTGAAATGTGTTACGAAACTTTGTATTGTGGAGAACTACATTATACCAGTGTGTGAACACAGCAACGGGGAGTCTCAATACACGTGTAATGGTGCATTTTTGCTTACATTGATGCAATATTGAAGTGTGCTAATGGCTTGTGATTAACCCTGGACATGGTTGTTAACCTGAACTGGTGTAAAATTCAAATGTAGAGGGACAATAATGAAGAAGAGATTGGTCTATTTGGTAACCTTGATTAAAATTCAGTATTTTTCTGTGTTTTAATAACCTTTGCTTTTCTCCACCGTTTAATTAATTTTTCCTTTGATGTACTGCAGTTTGTGTTTAACTTCTTCCTTTTGCAAGAACAAGCAGCTCACTTGGACATGAGTAAATAAATTACTTAAACAGATATTTCGTGGTACCTACAAGACATTAGCTGATGAATGTAAATTCTTGGCACAGTCAAGGAAAACCACAGCCTATGAAAAACCAACATGCCTCTAACCAGAACCCAGTAATCTTCCCTTCTAATGTACTTGTGCAGAAACAGGCTCAGTGTCTTCACTATTTCAGTTCTTAAGTCTGAATTCCACCTACCTGTGGAGTCTTGTCTCAGTTTTTCTTTCTCATCTTATATTTTAGATACTAACCAGTTTTAGTTCTAGGTATTGAGAAACGGTCTCTTTCATGTTCTGTGTCTGGTTTTATATGAAATGAGTGATTTTTGTAATTTGACGTAGCTTTTTAATAGGCTTTGATTTTGTTCTTTAAATCTTTGTGACTTTGAAAGTATCCCAGTAATAGAATGAGTGAGCAGCTAACCAATGTTTACAGCAGCCGAGCTTGCTTCCAGTGAATAGCGTGTGTGTCAATCACTTGGCAGTGTCTGTAGGAATCTGGGCTTGAACTATGGGAACGACCCCCTTGGCTGGAACTGGGGCTGTTGGAAGGTGCAGCCAGGCTGTGTCGCTGTAAGGAGGCCCCTTCTTGTTAGGTTGGCTTTCCCTCTTGCTTTTAGGGAAATTCTAGAGCTCTTAAATCACAGTAGTTCTTCTTTAAATTAGAAGTAAAGCAACTGAAAGAGCAGGTTCTCTAGAAGTATTTTCTGTGGGGCATTTTTGGTGGTGGTTAAAGCTTTGCTTTCAGTTTGTGCTGAACGTGCTGCTGAGCTACACATAATCTGTGTAAGAGTGTTCAGAAAGTGAAAAATGAACTGAATGTCCACTTTTTCTGGACTAAGCTTCAGGGTAAGCAAGGTACAGCTTTTCCAGTGATGCCCCAAACAATGCACATAAGCAATTAATGTTCAGGAAGGAGTGATAAAATGCTTCTTGGCCTGTCACTGACTTAAAATTGTGCTTGAGTCAGCTGCTTACTGAGATGTGGCAAGGGGTGTTATATCTGGCTTATGGCTGTGTATAGATTTTATCACCTTCTTTGTCCTTTTGGAAAATAACCCCAACCAAATGCTAAAGGAAAGTGAGATGGCTATAAGCAGGAGGTAATATGGAAAACCATCTAGATTCCTATAATTACAGGGTGAAATGGTTCCTAAACTAACCAGAAGTGACAGAAAAGACTTATTAAATCAATAATCTGTTATGATTTTAATAGTTTTCTTTAGCCTCATGTACATATTGTGGAGCAGAAAAGTTACTGATGTTCCCTCTTGCAGCTAAGTTATCTGAAGTCTTGAGGTTTACAAACTGAGCAAGTGTTGTGGTTTAAGCAAGTGACATAAGAAGACACCCAGGGAACAAAAAGCTTTGAACGCTTCTCATGTGCTTCCTAATACCAAAAAATGTTAATATAGTACAGAAGCATGTAACATCATTTCCCCCATAGTTCAAGATGGACTATCTTCCATTCAATTTAACATGGGTTTCCAGAATGGTTTAATGCTGAGGAGCTACATGAGACAAAATTGACAGACTCCTATAATTTATCATTTCAGTGTGAAAATAAATGTAGCATCCTCTGCTTGAGGACCACCTCAGATCAATACACATTGTTCATTGTTCGTGAATTTAGGCTCAGCTCTGAGAAACTTCCACTTGTGTCAAAAGGAGATATTGATATTTGCACCCGATTGAGATGGTATGAAACGGCATGCATCATTCCGTTACGCTTCCTATATAATTATTGTTTTTAAGCCCCAGATTTCTGTCAAGTTCAGAAATAGCTTTTAACATCTGGTGTTTAATTAGCTGTTGAGTGACATAAAATGTAAGCTTACTTTTCCAAGAATTGTATTTACAAAGGCTTTATAAATGTTGGTGTTTAGGCTCTAGCGAGTCAAGATAAAGGTAAATTATTGTGGGGCGTTTGAGGTCGTCTGTCCAAAGGATGACTGCTACACTTGATAGATAAAATACTGAGGGCTAAGTCTTGTTATTTCTGAAGTTGCTGTTCAAAACATTTTTCTGAAGTTACCTTGCTTTTAAAGTCTACTCAGTCTTGTCCTTTTGGCCTTAGATTTTTTGACAGAATGTTTAGATTAAGCATCTTTCTGATTGCTTCTCAGGGAATTAAAATACTTTTTTTTTTGGCCACCAAACATAGTTGGGACTGAAAATATCTGCCAAAACAATTACTTTTAGGATGTTGAAGGTCTTAATGGAAAACTGTATTAATTTTTTTTTTCTTTTACTTCTCCAGAGATAAAATTGGTCTAACAGCTTTAAGAACTTTTATTCTAAAGTTAAGTATGAAGAAGAAAAGAAAAAATGTCTAGACATCCATCATGTCAAGAATGGTCAAAAATGCAGGCCTGTTCAATAAAAGAATCTAGAAAAATTCAAAGATCTCTGCAGAGGAGCTAGAATATGCATTTAAATGAATTCTGTGTTTATCACTAGAAATTGTCATATTTCTTGAGATTAGTGTAACCTATAAAATTCAGTTTCACCTCTAATCTTCAGTTTCATAGAATGGTTTGGGTTGGAAGGGACCTGAAGAATCATCTAGTCCCAGCTTCCCCGCCATGGGCAGGGACACCTTTCACAAGACCAGGTTGCTCAGAGCTGCTTTGAACACCTTCAGGGATGGGGCATCCACACCTTCTCTGGGCAACCAGTGCCAGTGCCTCACCACCCTCACAGTTAAGGACTTTTTGTAATAGCTTATCTAGAACCAGTCTCTTTTGAGTTTGAGGCCATTCCCCCTTGTTCTGTCACTACCTGCTCTTGTAAATCCTCTCTGTTACCCTTGTAGGCTCCCTTCAGGTGCTGGAAGGCCACAACCAGGTCACCCTAAAGCCTTCTTCTCCAGGCTGAACAAGCCCAAATTTCTCAGCCTTTCCTCACAGGAGAGGTATTCCATCCCTCTGATCATCTTGGTGGCCTCCTCTGGATTCGCTCCAATGGATCCATGGCCTTCCTGTGCTGGGGACCCCAGAGCTGGATGCAGCACTGCAGGTGGAGTCTCATCAGAGCAGAGTAGAAGGGGCAGAATCACCTCCTTGTCCTGCTGCCCACACTGCTTTTGATGCAACCCAGGATACATTTGGCTTTCTGGCCTGTGAGTGCACATTGCCAGCTCATGTCCAGCCTCACATCCACCAGCACCCCCAAGTCCTTCTTGGCAGGGCTGCTCTCCATCTGCTCATCCCCCAGCCTGTGTTGGTACTGGGGGTTGCCCTGACCCAGGTGCAGCACCTTCCCCTTGCTCTTATTAAACCTCATGGAGGTCCCATGGGCCACTTCTTGAGCTTGTCTAGGACCCTCTGGATGGCGTCCTATCCTGCAGGATTGTCAACCACACAACTCAGCTTGGTGCTGAGCTCATGCCACGACTTTATGTGGTGACGGGTCTTGTGCCATGAAGGTACTTATCTAACACCTATGAGACCAAGGTTATCAACCTGTTGATTTTGTGCTTTTGACATGTTATCTGTCACAGTGCTTCCTAGAACCCATTTCTGTGGACTGCACTGATTAAGTTGGAATTTTTCATGTGTGTCTGTAAACATCTGTCTCCTTAATCTTCTGGAGGAGAGCGTTATATGTATCAGACATACGTTTCCTTACTCTTAGTCGTTGCAATGGTATCTTTAATTTACTTCAGAGTTCCTTTTCTCCTGGCAGGAAAGTTGAGAGTTTCTGTTACTGTCTTATCGAGTGGTGCTATAGCCAGGAGACAAATCAGTTCAAGGCAAGTTTTTGCTTGGTCAGCTTCCAGAACTTGTCTTTTGTAAGTGTAGGATAAGCACTTATCTGTACTGTGTACAAGACTCATCTGGAACTATTAAAATGTTAGCATTGCTCACGTTTCACGATATCTAGGTTTTTTGTATTTTTTCCCAAGTCTTTGTTTAAAAACAAAGCCATTGCATGGTTACTTGAGGATTTCAGAACTGTTGATTTGAATTAAATTTTTGCACAGCTAATTGATTGTTTCAACACAACACCAGTTTAGATTTGCTTTTAGTGTAGGGTGACCTGGGGAAGGAGACATGGCCACTTAATTAGAGTAAAATGTGGTATGTCTTCATGTAGATATTAGTTGCTAAACAGTTCAACTCTATCCAGAGGTGGCATATGTGCATTTTACGTGTATCAGGTAGATGTTGATTGTAGGCATCTTGGAGTGAAACACAATTGCCTGAGTCATTGTTAGTAATGACTAACATTGAGATTGATCCATTTACAAAACTGCATTATCAGTTCTCTCTTGAATTTGGTTTATGTTAGGAGTTTAAGTAAAATTGCTCATGCTGAAACACTCAAATATAAAAGTTCTTGGTTTGAGTTTTAAGAATTTGTGTGAAGGCTCCATATGTGATATGGATGTATTCAAATATATCGCACATTCTTAGCAGTCATAGCTTTCAAGACCCTTTTGCCAAGGTGAATATCGATCACCTTTGCAGCAGTGTTAAGTACTGAGAGGATGAGAGAGTCGTGGCACCTTCCACTTTGATGCTGAAACCAGCTACATAACACAGAGCTACTTGACTCTCTCCCCATCCTCTTCCCCAGATGGTGGCAATTGATGCTAGTGGTTGTGACCACAAAGCTTTCTTGGGTAGCAAAAGACATTAAGCATTTAAAAAAATATAAATGCTTAATTTAAGACTGTAGATCAGTGTGCTACATCATGTATCTAGTGGGCTAGCAGAAGCTCTCTCTTGTTTGATTTCACATGTGTAAGACATGGCACAGGTACTGGAAATCTGGTTTCAATATGGTGATGTTCAGCTCTAGGGAACACTGCCATAAGTGAATCCTCAGTGCTTTGATTTGCTGTTGTTTCTCTTTAGATAAATGCAGAAATGTGCATCTTGGTGTATTCATGTCTCTACAGTAGGATCTTCCCAGAACCCCCCAAAGGCTCATGATACTTGAGCTAAGGGTTCATGTTACATGTATTTATAATGAGGTATAAACTTTTGAAATTAATGACTGTGATGTCGGGATGTAGCTGAAGTTAAAATTTGGCATTATGCAGTTAAAATACGTATTGTTGATGTTCTTAATAGTTTCAGAATGGCTTTTAATTTTTTTTTTTAATTTTTTTTTAGTATGACTTTATTCTTAGTGTTTGAGCAGTACTTTGAAGATTTGGAGATTAGGAGCATTGCAGAACTGCAAGGTTGTTTTTTTTTTAATTGAGGATTAGCGGTCATTAAAATCAGCAAGTGGCTACTCCAAGTGATTCGGTGTTTTGAACATTAAATTTATAAGGTTGGGGGACTCTTTGAGTTTTATTTAGGAGTTACTTGTATATCCTTTTCTAAAGAGTCATTATGTACCTGAATATCTCTTACATGCTAATTTACTAAATCATGCTGCGTATAACTGTTGACTTGTGTTCAGAGTATTAGAGTTTAGAAATCTGAGGGTTTTTTTTTTTTATTTGATACATTTTCTCCTTAAGAACATAACCTTTCCTGGCTGGCCAGCTGCATTACTTGAATAACAGTAGCAGTTGAAATGCGGTTTGGTTTGGTTGCTGTTAATTTTGTGTAGCTATGGCATAGCAGCAAAAGGTCTCCTGGTATTTAAAAACAAGCATAGCTTGTACAAAGGGGCAATATCTCCTGTTAGGGTATTGAATAGTTGGATGGGAATTATAAATGGTATTTGGAAAATGAATCAGCATTGACTGAAAGATGCTTATACTGGTGTTCATTTAGATTTCTTTGCGATTATTTTGAAGTGTTATTTGGAAAAATTGGTCTTTTTCAATATGCTGTGTTACTTGCATTGTTTATATTAACACTTCTTACATTTATTTTCAGACCAGTAAAGCTACTCTGATTATGTTCCGATGCTTCACAAACATAACATATTTTTCTTTTAGGAAACTTCTAGATACAACTTAGTGCTCATTTTTCTTGGTTATATGTGGATTATTCAGTATGAAGCACTGGTTTGTACATTCAATCAGAAATGTTATGGCACTGGTGTTTGCATCGCTCTTCCTGCTGTATCTAGACTAGCAAACAAATGGAAATGACATTTTTAGTGTTGTAGCTGATGTTATTAGTAGAGAAATAGTTCTGCTTTACACCTGAAGGTCTGTTTTTAGTACTGAAACACAAGTTTCAGAGCACATTTCATGCTTGGTCATATGGTAGTATTTTGGAGGCAGGTTTTTCAATCTGAGTTGAAGAGTCTGCTGTACAAAAGACTGGTGTCTTATGTGCTAAATAAAACTGTCCAGAACAAAGAACAAAATCAAGGATCCTGTGTCAATGGATGTATCTTTTAATAAGTGATTTCAGTAGCTAATGTATTCTCCAGTGCAGGCATAAACACAAACTTCTGCAGTGCCCTAATGGTTATGAAATGCGGAGTATCGAGTTCATGACCTTCTCTGCTCCCTTTCTTAGACTCTGTTAGAAAACAAGGTTGCAGGTAGGCGTAAATCCCTGGGGTCTTTATCTCTCTGGATAATGTCTGCTTTGGTCTTCAGACTGGAGGTCGAAAACTGCAGACTTATGTAATAGCTTCATTGTGTATTGGGGTATTTGGTTAACATTTAAGAGCTTTGAACTCTTAGTTTTCTTTTGCTGAAAAATCATTGATACTCTGTGACAGCTCATGCTTGTTTCATTTGTGGCTGCTTTCTGTGAGCAATTATCATCAGAAATGCTGCAGCAAATTGGCATCGTATCACAAATGCTCCTGGAATGAAATCAAACAGGCAAACAGCATTCACATTAACAGGGACAGTCAGTATGCATAGAGAGCTCAAGAGAAAATGAGAAAAATATTGGAAAAAGTGAAGCTTACAAGACTGTAAAGATGCGGAGAATAGTTGTATAGTAGAGAGCTCTCTGTGCTGTAATCTGGCAGGTTAATTGTGGATTCCATGACTATGAAAGACAGGGCTTATGGCAAATATATGATAAACCTTAACTTTACACTAAATTCAAGTTGAGTATTATTTATGTGCTGATTCTGTGGTACATTCATTTTGTACATCCAGGTGATCTCAAACTGGTGGTCGCTGTACTGCTTCCATCACTGTTAAATACTGCTTCACTGCCCTCTGATCTTAATTTGCTTACTGTTTTCCAATTAAAGGGGATGTATATTACCAAAGTATGTCTTTGTGTCTCTGCTCTGTAGACCTGTTTTAACAAATTGGATGAAAAGGTGTGGCTGCAAAGGACTTGAGTGACGGATGTGAATGTGTATGGGAGTGAAATGTTGTATTCTACCTATGATTGAGAAGCTTCAATGCAAGTATATCTAGATGCATGAGGAGGCACAAGTGAGTGATACTGTAAATAAACAAGGAATCAGTGGATGTTAGTCCATTTTGGTACTTAAATCCAACTTCGTTGGAAATAGGTATTTCTTTTCAGTTTTACCCTCCCTGCCCTGCCTCCAAGTAGGCTGCTCATGAAGTTCATTTTCCCATTTTAGCCCAAGAAGTCAGTGTATTTGTAAATAATTTCTCTTCTAGTCTCCTTTTTCTTCCATTTAACCTGTATTGAGGTACTTTAATATGTTAGTACTTTAATGGTGTTTTACAAAAAGTGACATCTGCTAATCAACAGAGGAGAAGGCTCAAGTATATGTTCCTGATAAGTATGAGCTTAACTTCTTTTTTTTTTTCCCTCCCCTGTAGAATGCTCTCTAAATGCCAGTACTTACACAAGGTCTGTTCTAAGGGTGGTTGAGCTGAAATCTATTAAACTAGTCTGTTTGCCAGCAGATGTTAAAGTAGTATTGCTTTAGTGAAGACATAATCATCAGACATTTTCTGTTGCATTTTGAATAGATGGATTAGGGTTTAGTAAAATAAACCCCACTTATGCTGGACAAAGCATAAGTTCTTTGAAGTTCTTTGTGTTTGTGATTCATGTCTTACCTTATTGTAGTTCTAGTTGTTAAGTATAAAATGTTGTTTTAAGTATGAAGTGTTGCTAGCAAATGACTGACTATTCTTGAGTGGTTTTGTTCATACTGTTCCAATTTACAGTATCATCTCATGAGAATTTTTCATTGTAGAGTTCAGATGTAAGGAAGGAAGTGGTAATTATATTGTTAAAAATATAATGAGTAGTTTGCGCATCTTTTTATTTCTTTGTTTTATCATTGATTTTTCTTAAATACTCTATGACATGCCATTCACAACACATAAATTGAACTATCATCTGAAGTAAAACAGCAGTGAGATGTACTTTGGAAGATTAATGCAATTGAAATTTGGTGTGGTCTCCACCTTCTAAAAAATTTCTACCTGTTTCTGAATAGTTTTTGAAGATGTTTTGTTAGTTTCTTGCGCACTGTTTCCCTTAAGAGGGGGCTTATTGGGTCTGCAAGATACTGTTAAAAACTCACAGTTACAGCAACAAGCTAAAGTAAAAAAGATCAATATTTCATTTTAGAATGGTGTTTCAGAAAATTGGTTTAGAACTGCATTTTGACGGTTCATTTAATGGTCTTTTTTTTCTCCTATAGTATTAGGATGGCTGGCTGTTTCTCAACCTGTATTAAAATTTCTGGTGCTTAAGGCAATAGCTCACTTGGTTTGCAGCTCTAATCTGTGCAACAAATTTAGAATTCCAGATAGTTTGAGGACAAAAAGAATGCATTGCCTATTGTGATTTTATTGTTTTGTGTTCTAGGTTGTGTTAAAGATCATTAAACATTACCAAGAAGAAGGACAGGGGAATGAAGTGGTCCAAGGAGTGCTGCTGGGTCTTGTGGTGGATGACAGACTTGAAATCACAAATTGCTTCCCTTTCCCTCAGCATACAGAAGATGATGCAGACTTTGATGAAGGTAACAGTTACAGTTTTGTAAAACTTAGGCTAAAAAGAAAATTTGTATGGGCTTGAAAAGACTTCTTTCCCTCACAGTGAGCAGAAGCTTGTATGTACTCAGATTTTTTAAATGGGGCTTGAGGTGTCAGCAGGTTAATCGCAGTGCCATCCTGAATATCCAACTTAAAGCTTGTTTTTATAAAGGAAGTTATAGGGGATGAATACTGTATTATATGAACACATTTATTTTAGGATAAGACTGTCCACACAGGAAGTTAAATTAGTTTGCTGTCTGTAATTCATAATCACTTTAAAGCTTTTTATGGAAATGGCCGTGTGTATGTGTATGCATACATACGCACACATCGGGATGTAGCTTGACACATAGATTGCCTCTCCATGGATTTATTTGTACGTGTTAAGTGCTTACTGAAAGCCTGGAGAGCAGAGCTTTGTAAGTTTTAAGAGGCTTTGGCTAACTTGAAGTCTGGGTGATCATTTTGCTTTTCCGAGTGAGCTAGAAAGTAGCATGGGTGGTTTCTATCTGTCTCAGTGTTTTTTGCTGGTCCTAGTGATGTTTTGTTACTGACACTGTAAGTTAGTATGACTGGCTTGGCACAGAATGACATCAAATTTATAAAGCAAACTTAATAGGCTTACAGTTCTAATCTTGATACTGTAAGTATGTGTATGCGTATTTAATGATACTAGTAGGAAAACTTTATTAGGGCATAAAGAGAGTCAGTTTAACGTCAAGAGTAACTAAAGAGGCAATGTAGTCAAAATAATTGCAGTTGATTCTATCTATTTTGATAATTCAGTTTGAGCAAGATTGCTTAATCTGTAAGTATAAACTGCTTTTTCTTGCTTATAATGAGATCAGGTATTATTAAATTAATATTTTATCTTGTAACTAAAGAATCTTATCCTGCTTTTATAGCAGAGATAATTTTAAGACTTCTTTGCAACTTGGTAAGGTTTTGTAGCTGTTTATTGCTTCTTTTGTGGGATTATACAGTTTGCTCAAAGAAAAAAAATGCAAAACAGAAAGGAATTTTAATTGTCCTACATTAACATGGTGCTTGAATCAGAACTATATTTTATTAAAGCTTAAAAAATGTTTTAAAGATTCCTTCTCTTCTGGAGCTCTTCAAAGGATTGAAATAATCTAAATTTTTAATTAGACCCCATGCTTCATTTTTTTTGGTAGAAAATGGCTGAATTATTTCCATGTAGCTGGTAGGAGAGCAAGCGTTGAAACGAATTTCTCAGTGTCGGAGATGGATGCAGCTTACCGTAGGATGGCTCCTGTGCTGAGCTGTAAGCCTGTGATCTGGTATGCAGGGTTCAACTGTTCCTGTTTGGGAGAAACTTCATTCCAAGAAAGCAATTTTTGGTACCAGTCTTTCTTTTTCGCTTTTTCAGCAAATAGGCAATAATCCTGGCTTTAAGTAAGGTCCAAAGGCAAAGCTTCTCTCACCCTTAGCTTTTCAGCTTCATGTTCCCATGCTGTGGGCACAGAAAGCAAAGCAAACTCTAACCCTAGTAGGAAGTGAGCCTGGGGCAGTGAAGCTGATGCTTCTGCCTCCAGCAGTGGTGGGGAATCTGCAGCCAGGTCAGGGGAGCTTGCTGAACCCTTTAAGCCAATTCAGGAGACATTTCCTGTTGGCTTCCATCTTCCCTAGCCTCTACTACATGGATCACAGAGATACTGCCTCTGTATTCTTCTCAGTGAAATACACTTAAAGAGACTGAACCATTTAGGAAATGCAAAGTGCTCATGTTCAGTCTGCATTCCCTTTACTAGGGGTCTGTTCAGCCCTTTAACCTATGTGGTAGAACTTAGGAAAGATGAAAACATAAACAAAATGGCTGTTGAGGTTGCCAGCTTGAGCCTTTGGTATCTTTTTAGGCTCCTCAGAGTTGTCTTCTGTCTTGCCAACGTGAAAAACAATAGTTTTATAAATACCCCCTGTTTGTTTTCCCTGGAGCTGTGTTTCCCTATGCAAGCATCCTGCCAGATTTTCAAGCTGGTTTTTTTTTCGTCTAGATGTAGATAATTCAGGTAGAAAAATCTCTTGTTATGTGCCAGAATGTTCAAATTCAGGATACTAAAAACCAAAGAAAGCAAGGCATCTCCTTCCCCCCAAGGCCTCTGTGTTACTTCAGTACCCTCTCTGGTTTTATATATTTGCACAAATTCAGGCCCAGAGATATGGAGGGGAAATATAAGGGCCTTGGCACTTCAGCACTGCTGTCACACAGAATAATACTTAACATTGTGCTCTATTGTCAGGATGATGTTGCATTGTCTTCTGCCTTAGTGTAGGCCTTAGTGGTCTCGAGATGATTGTTGTTAAGAGAATTCAGCTTTTGTACAGGAGGGTGATATTTGAGCAAACTGATGGAATATTGGCAAGACAAATTTAAGTGAATGTTTTCCTCTTTTAAGCTGTGCAAATCTAATATAAAACACATTTTTGAGGGCGCTAAGAAAATATCCTTAAATTGAACTTGAAATAGGTATGCATGACATTTAAGAATCAGTTTGATAAAAATGTATTTAAACTTGCTTGTAACAACCATTTCTTCAGATATGCTTAGTTATGCTTTTGTTATGGTGTCATTTTGTCTCTTGCTTCTAACACCTGAGATAATATCAAATTTCGACTATTTGCTGTTACAAATTCCTTCAAAACTTAAATTTTTATTTAAAAACGTATCTGAACTTTTTCTTTTCATGCAAGAACATTCTTTAATGCAGCTTGAATTGAACTATTTCTAAAACTACAGAAAACACAAGAGGTTTTTTAGCTTCAAGTAATTCTTATTGGAAATCTGAGGAGGCTATCCACCATTTATGAATTCACAGGTGTTTTTCATCTTAGAAAGTTTCTCCTGCAGTGATGTCTTCCTATGATTCTTTTTACAAAGTGTAATCTTTTTCGTAAGATTTCCTGTCAGGAAAGTCTTAAACACTTGGGTTGGCCTGCTGCAGCATGAGATTTTTAGTGGGGGTGAGAGGGTTCAACCCAGCTCTCTGTTAGAAATCTGTCAGTGAAGTTCAGTTGATGATGTGTGAGCTAATGGAGGAAAATTGCAGAATTGTTGTTGAGTCCTCAGCAAAAGATGCTTCAGTGTGACTGTTTGGTATTTTAGGACTACACTTTGGGCTTTTGATAAGGCATTTACTTTTCAGATAATTGTGTTTCCTTATTGCTGGTGCACTTAAATCTTCATAGGCATTGACTTTATTTTTCAAAGCACTGATCTTTAATTTTATGAAGATACTTTCAGTGATTTACACATACGACCGCTGTTCCTGTGCCCCTGCCTTCCCTTCCCCACGTCCTTCATCCCACAGATTCAACTCTTGTTTAGGGAAAATCATATTTCTGCTGTAAGGATTTTTGGCTTAGGTACTGCTGTGAAATTATGCAGTATTCCAGCTTGTCTTATTAAGGATTGTTTTCTGAGAAGTGCTTTCACTTCAGGGCACTTCCAAGCCTTTCTCTGAGCATAGTTTTGCTGTCTTTCAGTTAAGGTTTACTAAAAACCTTCTTTTCTATATGTTCTTCCTGAGAAATAAATGTGTTTTTCATGTCTGTAAACTTTGTTTCTAAGCAACATGTTAAGTTCAATCCTTTGCACTTAATTGATTTTTTTCTTCAGTCCTTTTCACTGAGTAGCTTTTCTCCCCGCTTAAAGGAAATTTATATTCCCTTCTTGGAAATCCAACTGTTAAAAATGAAGTATACATCTTGTCACTCATTATAGATGTTGTGAGACATTATTTTGAAACAGATTTATTTCAGTCTGATGTACTTTAGTAACTTAGTTACAAAGCTAAGATAATAAATTAAGTCCTGTGGTAAATATGCCAATCGAAACCTCGAGACAGTTCTATAATTATGCATCAAAATAAGTTCTGTATGGTTGTAACTTTTTCTTCTTTTATTAGATTCCCTCTGAAATGCTACAGAAGGAAAGCTGATGCTGCCTTCTCACCCTATCCCCAACATGATTTTAATTTTGTTACTTGAGAACATTCATTTTGGTTTTCAGGTTAGAAGTAGTTTGATGATTAAATATTCTATTACCTTTAGATTTCTGTGCTTTAGGTTGTATTTAGTTGTATAATCATTCAGTAACAACTAGAAATAATATAGTGCAACATTTCCACAAACCCACCATTTTTTTAGCCTCAAATGGGTACAGTTGCATATGGACAAAGGTATTGTAGCTCATAAATAGTGCTTATTCAGGATTTACTTGGCTGGGGCAGCAGCAGTTTGTGCTGCTGAGCCTTACCTGCAGTGCTGCCCGTTTGCTCACCTGTGACACGTGGTCCTTGCAGAAGCAGAGGGCTTCAGGTAGAATCACAGAATTGTCAAGGTTGGAAGAGAGCTACAAGATCATCATGTTCAACCATTGCCCAGTACTACCACTGTAACCCCTGAACCACATCACCCAGGACCAGATCCAGATGCCTCTTAAACACTTTCAGGGTTGGTGACTGCCACCTCCCTGGGCAGCCTATTCCAGTGCCTGACTACCCTAACAGTGGAAAAAAAATTTCTGATACCTAATCTGCATCTCTCCTGTATCAGTTTAAGGCCATTTCCTCTGGTCCTCTTAACTGCAGGCATGGCAGAACAGAGTGGCCCCTGCCTCACTACACCCTTCTTTCAGATGGTTGTAGAGAGCAATGAGGTTCCTCCTGAGCATCCTCTTTTTGAGTCTGAACAAACACAGCTCCATCAGCTGTTCCTGTAAGACCAGTTTTCTAAGACCTTTCATGAGCCTTGTTGCAATAGAGTCCGAATGGACTCTGTGAGGGTTGATTTCTTTTGCCAGTATTGCATAGAAGTCCTGACGTCATTAAATCACAGTCCCCCAGCGGTGTTGGTTCATCGCCTTTCTATAAAGGCTCCTGTCCAGGCTACATTTTGTCTGTTTTTCTGACCAGGAGTCAGAAAATCCTAAACCTTAAATCAAAGGTTTTATCATTGTAGGCGTATCTTGTATTTCTCTTGTATTGCTGCATGACAGACCTTGAACATGCAGTGACTCTAACTATGTTCTGAATAGGCAGATGCAATTTTAGCTGACTGGTTTTTTCTTCTTTTTTTTGTTTGTATAGGATAATTCTCTTTAGGTGTTGTAGCTCATGTGTTTTACTTAAGAAAATTAAATGTTTATGAAATGAAGAAATCAGGTTACATGAAATTTGAGTTTTATTTCACTAAGGACAGGGACAGATGACCCAAAAGCTCCTAAATCACAGCCTTGGTTCTGGTTCCAGTTGTAGTCCATTTATCTGAGTTCCTCATCCGTGTTTTTCGTAAGTCCTGTAGTAATTTAGGAAGAAAGCCTTACTATGTAAATGTTGACTTTTCAATTACTGAGTGCTGGCGAAAGCCTGTCAGGTTTGTGCATGCATTTATGAAGTTTTGCTTTGTTCTCTATGTAGAAAGGATATTGAATTTTGAGGGGTTTTTTTCTGTATCATTTGGGTGTAATGAGTGTGTGAAATAGTCCATAGGCTCAATAAGGTTTAATTTATATAAGGAATTCAGATGATTATGACAGAGGATGGATGATCAGTTTGTAAGTACTCAGAATAATCTCATCTGATCTTTGGTTTTTTTTTTTGTTTTTTGGATTGCCAGAACTGATATTGGAATATACTGACGGACAAAACATTAGTTATTAGTTGTGCTTAATTGTCATCTAATAAGATGTATCAGATATTCAAGATTCTTTAATAAAACTGCTAATCACACCTGAATTATTTTGTACTTTACCTGTCCCTAGTGCAAGCCCTTGATTTGTTTCCTGAAAGAAAGCTAGTATTGACATGGTTTGTATAATTGTGATGGTTCAGTGGAGTAGCAGGCATGCAGCATGTTAAATGTTTTGCCTAAGTTTTCATACTGTGCAGACTTACCTCTAATGGCTGGAGGTTTTTGTCTTTATTGAGCAAGAAAGAAGAAATCCCAATAAAAGGCTACTTTATGGGGTGGGGGCCGAAGTGTGCCTTGGGTGTGTGGATGCGTGTGCTTGTCTCTATCAGATGCGGCAGTGTATGCCACAGTATGTTTTTGTAGTCACAAGTGCTAAGGAACAGTGCTTTTAATTCTCGTGCCTGAGGCAAGTGAATTGTTGGTGTGTCCCCCCCCGTGCCCGTGTGTGTGTCCCCGTGCCCGTGTGTGTGTGTGTGTGTCCCCGTGTGTGTGTGTGTCCCCGTGCCCGTGTGTGTGTGTGTGTGTGTGTGTCCCCGTGCCCGTGTGTGTGTTCCCGTGCCCGTGTGTGTGTGTCCCCGTGTGTGTGTGTCTCCCCGTGCCCGTGTGTGTGTCCCCGTGTGTGTGCCCCCGTGCCCGTGTGTGTGTGTCCCCCCGTGCCCGTGTGTGTCCCCCCGTGCCCGTGTGTGTGTGTGTGTGTCCCCCCGTGCCCGTGTGTGTCCCCCCGTGCCCGTGTGTGTGTGTGTGTGTCCCCCCGTGCCCGTGTGTGCCCCTCCGTGCCCGTGTGTGCCCCCCCGTGCCCGTGTGTGCCCCCCCGTGCCCGTGTGTGCCCCCCCGTGCCCGTGTGTGCCCCCCCGTGCCCGTGTGTGTGTCCGTGCCCCTGTGGCCGCGGCGCCGGCAGGAGCCGCCGCCAGAGGGCGCTCGTACCCAGCGCACGGCCCCGGCCCTCGCCGCCTTCCCAGCCGGGAGCCCTGGGGCCTGCGGCAGCGCAGAGGGTACGCGGTACCTTCATCTGATAAAGTGCGCGTAATCTTTTACACAAATGAATTGAGAAAATATGTTACAAAGTGCACTGACTATCCCGACTCGTGTTTTCTCGGTTCTTAAATCAGCCTAAATGTGCTGTGTGCTCTAAGGCTCGGCGTAGATGGGAAGAATTTGATTCAGACCTCCTATGTGTGTGTGTATCCTAACAGCAGGACAGGAGCTTGCTTGTTCTGCGGGTTTGCATCTTTGCCTCCCAGTTCTACCACGCGTAACTAAGAAAGAGGAGGCAGCAATTGTGATGGAACCCCTTGGCTTATCTGAGGGGATTTATAGTACTGAACTGTGCTGTCTTAAAGACTGTGTATCAACTCTTCCTCTTCGACAGTATTACACAAACTGCTTGAAATGCTTTGTTTACTGCATTTCTGGATTTTCACATTGATTTCTACCGTAAGGGCAATGCTTTAAAGTGGTAGGCTAATCCTTTTGTTCAACATCTAATTTTGTATTAAAAAAGAGAAATCATTTTGCTCTTTAAAGTACCACGCATATTACATTTTATTTAAATCAGGTTCCATTGAAATTTTGCAATTTTGCTGCAAAAGAAGTTAGTGTAATTTGATTTCAAATGCAAAATATTCCACTAGCTCTGAGCTTTTTTATTTTTTTTTAAGAAAACATATTTCATGGCATTTTTCCTTGAGCAATTTTAAACAGAAAAACGTAGCCTAAAATCTGTCATGGGTTGTTTGATTTTTTTTTTTCTCGTGATTCACAATTGCAGGCATGTTATTATCATACTTAATGAACTTCTATGCTGTACTTTACTGAAAAGTGTATTTAAGAAGATTCACTTGCTTAGCTGGAAAATTAAGTTAAAGAAGCGTCTGTTTTAAGAGATAGGTAGTTTAGATGTATGCAACCATTTTTTAGCAGCATTAGAATGAGCTGGGAGATTGTCTCCGACTCAGCTATATATTTAAACATTTCATTACATGGAAGATTTCAGCTTGAAGCCAGGAATTTTTACTTGATAGCTTGTGTGCTATCTTAGCTGTATTCTTTATTTAAAATCATGATATACAATAATTTAGTTTGTTATATGGATATTTCATATAATTTTGTAAGACTTGTAGAAACTCATTAATTTTTATGTGGTCAGCAATATGAAAGCCCAGTTTCTTTTACCTTCAGTTTTAGTAAAATATTACAAATGAGCCATTCTGAATTTAATTTTTTTGGTGCTAATATAATCAGCTCAGCTTTGACTAAAGACATAAAAGTGCGCAGAAGCAGATAACCAATTAAATAATGAAGAGTGTGTGTGTGTGTATATATACTTAATACCTGTTCTTGTGGCTACCTCTGTGTTTGAAGGAACTAAAGCTTCATCCAGAAGGAAGCCCAAACCATATGAAGACAACATTGTCAGTTCTGCTAAAACCTTTCAACTTCTTCATCCTTGATTATTATTTCTTGATGTTGGACAATGTGGTACAGGAGTGGCTGTTTCCACTGGACTGCCTGGATCACACTCTGTGCTTTTTGCATATCTTGCTTCAGCCTGTAGCATGTCCTTTCTTAAGGGACCAATTGTTTGTGGTCCTTGTGGTCCCCCTCAGTCTTGGCCGTGCATTTGGACTATACACTCATCTGTTCTTTTCCCAATAGGACTGGACCCAAGAGGAAGAGAGAGTTCTTTTAACACCTTCTTATTACCTCTTTCCATTCCCCCTCCTTTCCTTTTTTGCTAATGCAAGTATTTAGCCATTTCCTTTCCCAAAGAATGCTGTAATAAACTTGAGAGAGCTGAAGGAAAGCACAGCAAAATGAGCAAATCCCCTTTTTTTTCTGAAAGTTTAAATTAAGGAAATGCCTATAGTGCTATTGAAAAGCAGTTCAAATCAATACATCTTTGTGAAAGATAATAGAAACTGATTGAAATAAGTAGTAGCAGTAAATTATGAAAAATAATTTTCATTCTTGTTTCTTGTTCAATAGTGTTTTATGTATTTATCAACTGCAGAATGTGGAAAAATTATGTAGCATTATTCTCTAAGAAAATGTTTCATACTCAAAGTATAGTACACATGAAACCTAAGTTGCACCTCTTTTGTTCATAGTGTTTGCATTTGTTTTACTGATGGAAAGGCAGAGACAAGAAACTGGCCCAAGGTTGAGGGCTGAATATGGAATTAAATACTTGAGGAACAGACTCGAAATCCATTTTGCTGGCGGGAAACCTACTCCAGCAGTGGAGTTAGAGATAGAATTTTTTTCATAAAAATATAGAACTTTTAAAGATCTTCTAGAAAAATACTAGTCTTTGATAGAAAAGAGAAAAAACCCTTAGTAGAGTTTACATTCATGTCTTTATTTTAGTATTAGTTGTTTATGACTAGTATGTGTTGTGAAATCCAGTGGTGCAGTCAAAAATATATGGAGAAACTGAGAAAGCTCAAACTGAGCAAATCTTGCTTATCTCTGTAGTTTCAAGATAAGCTGGTATATAAAATCTTAATATCAGCAAAATTTAAGAAAGTAAAAACATCTTTAAAGCTCTACTGAAGATGAGCAGGGTGTGCATAGTTGCACATGTAATACTGTATGGTAGCTTAAATTTATATAGTTCCTTATTGACTTTGTCCACAAAATGTATTTATTGCAGAGAAGGCTCTCACCCATCTAACTGAAGAAATTTACTCTGTTTTGGTTTGTGGTGCGTGGGTCGATAAGTTGCTGTAGTATGCAGCTTGTCTTTTGTTTCACTGTGCTGAATACACAGTTTGATTTCTTTTATTGGATTACATGCTTCAGTACAGCATAAATTCATGCAGTAGAAAAACATACATGAAAATAGGTTGTTTACAGTAAAATACTTACATGTTTTTGTAAGTTTAGTGTGATAAATCCTCTGTACGTATCTATAGCCAACATGCAGCCGTGTGGAGTTCTAGTCAGTAATAAAAATGGAAAGATTTCTTAAAACTTTTTTGAAAAAGAAGACAGGCATGTTCTTTGTGTGATATATTTAGGTCAAAAGGGACATCTGCTTAGGATAATTTTTTAACACTTGCTAACAATCCTCATATAATACGGCCTATTCATCAGTCATATTGTTCTTGACTTGGCTAGCGTGGATTTTAGTGATTCCCGATGTGCATTTAGACTCTCTTAATTGCTAGTTTCTTGCTGTTCTATCTTATTGTTTTGTAGGACAATGCATAAGCGGGCACAGAATAATCAAAACGGTTTCCCTGGCCATATTAGGCACCTAACAAGAGATCTATTTGCTGTGCAATGTGTGCATGTTTTTGCAAGTAGAAGTCTCGTTGAAACAAAATAAATCATACCAGGGAAGTAATTCAACAGTATTTGAACATGCTAGTCAGTGTCTGTGTGTATATGTGTGTGTATATATATATATATATATATATATATATATATATACATATATATATATATGTATATTTATATATAAAAATCTGATCCGTGTGGTGTGTCTTGCAGGTTTTATAGTGTTCTTTTATGCAGCAGAGAAGTTGGAGGGGTGAGGGAGGAACTACAGACCCTGAACATCAGGATTTTGAAGTTCTCAATAAACTGTTAAATTGTGCCAGTTTTGTGTCTTTGGTTGAGAAACAAAAGCTTGTTTGGAGATATTTGCAGTAGAGCTGAGATCTAATCTTTTAGGTTTTAATGAACTCAGAATTTCACTTAGCTGCAAGGCATTTGACTCCTGAAGAGGTGCATGACTTGTTCTTGCAGCTTGCACATGTGAGGCAGATTGTGCTGGGTTTCATTGTTTGAGGAGAGAGATGTTATGGTGAGGATTGGGGTTTGATATTAGTGAAACAGAAAAACTGACCAGATAAAAGTTGGCAAAACTATTGAAAGGGGTATTTGCTATTTGACTTCCACATGTAGATAGAAATTCATTTTTTTTCCTTTCCCTGACTGTGTTGGTTTTTGTTTTTTTTTTTTCTTTTTCCCAGTTTGTATTGCTCCATAGTGTGCTCTTACCTACTGATATAATTACAGCTGTTTAATGCTTTAGGATAACTCTTATAATAATTAAGTGTTTTATCTTGATCTGTTTTCTGCCACTCTCAACTGTTTGTGATAGTGAAAGAAAAAAAAGCTAGAAATTGTAGCTTTTGTAGCAGTTTGGAGGAACTGCTTTCTTTGTAACTTACTCCAGGTGTTGAATCTTGGTTAAAAGTAAACGTTATCCCTCTGATCAATTTTGGGAAGAACAAAACAATTTTATTTTCTAGATCTGTTGCTCTCAACTAAGACTCAGTTGTCTTAGCCAAGCACAGTCGATGATCTTTAAAATCCTGCATAGCTGCAAAACATGAAAATTATTTGTTGTTGGTTTGTTGTTTTGTTTTGGGGTTTTTTTTCCAATTCTTTTAGTGATTTTAACTTCTGTTCTAGCAAAACATGTTTAGGAAGACTGGTTTGGACTATTAAAGTAGTGCCAATAATCAAGAATAAATCAGCCTGTGACTGTGAAGTCAGTTGTTGAGTACAGTTGAAAAACCATAGTCTACACAAATGTTGATTTCATTCAGAGTTTAAATCTGTAGCTATGTGGCTTAATTGAAGTATTTTACTGGACTTGATATTTGTTCTCCACATTGAATAGTTGAAATTTTCATTCATCTATGCACAGTTGATTAAAACAGTTTGGCAAAAAGTGTGTGTAAACTACTTTACTTAGAGTATACGTGCTGTTTAAGGAGAGAACTGCTGATTTTCTGTAACTGCAGCCTGGGAGAAGCGAACAAGGAAAGACTGAGAAGGGAACCAAAGACGCTGTTGTAAGGATGCAGTTTGGACACTGGGTGCCACTCCTGGTACACACTGAGGCTTGAAAGCCTTTCTCACACAGTGGAACAACAGGCACTTGTAAAAATGGAGGTCTTTGTTACTCGGGAAATTCTGATGGTCTTCGTCCCGTGAGCCTAGTGGTTCTTGTAGTTGAGAAACATTTTTCCTCAGTCCTACAAGGAGTAACTAAAGATATAAGGGAAGGAATTTTTTTGTTGTTGTTATTTCAGTTCTACTGAGCATGATTTTCTAGACTTGATACGTTGCTGTCTAGTTACATTCCTCCCATCAAGTATAAGAAAGACAAGGATGCAACACCAGCTATTCAGGAACTAGATCAAATGTGACAATTCCCAGAAATAGAAAAATAATTGCAAAACCAAAAAATGTTAATGAAATGTCTATCTGCAAGCCTATATATATATACACACATATATACATATATACGTGTGTGTATATATATACAATTTTTTATATGTAGTTTCATTCTGTCATGTGCTTTCTTTTTAGATTAGTTCAGTGTCAAATTCATTTGGTGTTACTGATAGAAGACTAGAGGAAAGGACAGTTGAGGACGGGTTTGGAATTGGTCAATTTACTAGACTTGAAGGCAGTGATGGTTTCCAATAGGCACCAAGTGTTGAAGATATGAGGAATGCTGATGAGATGGAATAAGGAGTGGGAGTAAGAAATGTTTAGATGTAAATTGGAATGAGGTTAGTGCTCCCACCCTGAAAGCTGTGTAGCTCTCAAACTAGGAAGCGTGACCTGATTTATGCTTTACTGTGCTCATGCCCAGAGGCGTCAGCTGGCTTTGGGTGTCCTGAACATTATACAAACACATACTTGCTCAAACATTTTAGAAACAGCACAGCAGTTTAGGTGTCCAGTTCTTAATGGCTTTCAGTGGAATATTGTTGGCATCTCTACCTGGCTAATTTGGAAACTGAAATTTCAGTTATAACTGAAAGGCAAGTGGGGGTTTGGAAGGTGAAATACCATAGCATTTTAGAAATGTTAGACCTCTAAACCTGATTTCCATGCAAAAATTTTGTCTCTTTTGTATGAAAAGAAATTAAAATAGTGGGTCAGAAGATAAAATGTGCTTGGAGGGGAAGCAAGACACTACTTGAAATGATGAATGACAGGGTGAGTGATGAGGAAGCGCTTTGTAAAATTCTACTTTGATGCAATGGTGTAAAATTAAAAACAAAATGTCCCTCTATCCTCAAGTGTAGGATTTTTAGCTCTTGTTTTTACTTTTAAAAATGACATTTGAAAAAAGGTTCCTGCTATTCGCAGTGCTTCATTGTATGATACTTGATCAAATCTTCCAAGACATTTTTCTTGGAATGTTTCAAGTGAAAAATTAATGTATTCAGATGCATAAAGCACAAAGTTAAAATGAAGAATAAGTGTCAAATGAGCTTTTTTTCTCTTTGCCTGCTTGCTGCCAGAGCTTATAGTAATTTTTAAGGTAAAGACTTCCATAAGTAGTTAAAAATTTTGACTGTGTTTTTACATGAAACTTACAGATTAAGTCTCTTAAAGTTGACGTTAAATTTGTAAATTTTTTGGACTTTTTTGGATAAACATATTGGCCCACAGAAAACTGTGGCAAATATGAGTCATTTGGTATTCCTCTGTAATTAGCTAAGCTTTATGTAGATGGTGAATAATACAAAGACACACTGGTTTCTGTGGTTTTGCCAACTGTGGCGAAATGCCCGATTTTAAAATGAGTATTTTTTAACCTTTTTTTTTCTTTAATATTAGAGCTTCTTATCAAAAGGCACCAGATACATAAACAGAGCCAGAAATGAAAGAACTGGCACAAACCTTTTGTTGACACCTGGAAATCTATTAAATGGGACACTTGAAATAATGAGTACGGCATATGATAAGCTAGAGCCACCTGGGTTTTATTGGGCTACTCGATGCTTTGATCACAACTTTATTTAAAGAGGTGTCTGTTTACAGCATCAGTGTTCCTTGTCATCACTGTGATTTAGATTTTTATCTGACA
Organism: Aphelocoma coerulescens; assembly: GCF_041296385.1. Taxonomy (NCBI): domain Eukaryota; kingdom Metazoa; phylum Chordata; class Aves; order Passeriformes; family Corvidae; genus Aphelocoma; species Aphelocoma coerulescens. The sequence continues at coordinate 153,616,277 of NC_091015.1, read as the reverse complement.
CAATACAAAGAGGAATTGCAAAAAATCAAGACAGTACTCAAATGGGAAACTGGTATGGGAGAGATGCTAGTTCAGTGTGTCAACTTGGGAACAAAAGCACCTGTTAAACAAGACCTGTAAACTGAAAGAGTAGTAGATGACTTTCAGCAGATCTGGGACACATCATGCCATGGAGAGAGTGGTAATAACTCAGACTTGCTGGGAGCAGACAGAGAAATTTACATGGAATGGGGCACTGCCATCTCGGACATAGGAACCAGGGTAGATGGCAGAAGGACGTGTGTATGTTCATGGGGTGCAGCCATGTCCCTTAGGAGCTGATGTCACAGGGAGTCATGGCTATAGGCCTGGTGCACAACTCTGAAATGCACTTGTGGTCCAGCCTCGGGTTCCCAGGACAGCCCTTTGTACAATGCAGACATGCTCCTTAAGATTCCTCTTTGCTTTCTCTTCTTGCATTCAAATGGCACTTTAACATGAAAGAAGGAGCGCTTGGGTCCAGCCTCTGATCCTGCTCATTCTTGCTAATGAATTAATAAAATCTGATCCATCTTAATAACTTAAATAGGGGAAAGATCTGTTTATATTCTTTCTATTGATAAAATTTTGATACAGTTTTGCAGACATGAAATAAAGCCATCACTATATACAAGTTGTAACTTGTGTAGGTTATGACTCTCTGAGGCTTTGCTGATTCGCAGAGGTAGGAGAATGTTTGGTGGCATCCGGGTATTTGGTTTGGTCATGGATACTTGAGCATATTATTGAGCCTCGAACAACACTGCTTTTCTTGCTGAGTTATCTGCTACTGAAAATTCCATCTCCCCTGCCTTCCCCCCCTTTTTTTAGATTACAACTATGTAACAGCTAGTGTTTAATAGTAATGGCTACAGTAGTTAGTAATTGGAATTGTTTCTGTTGTGTGCTTTTGGTTTCTTCATTGTAGGGAGGGTGAAGGGACATTTGATTAAATCTCTATAAAGAAAAATATTGTTGCCCAAGATTTTTTCCTGTGTCCCACATGGTTGCAAGAAGAAGCAGTGGGTTTAACTTGTATTGAGGATGAGTCACGAGGAGAAACATCATAAGAGTGGTACAATAGGACAGGTTGAGTGGAAGCCTAGGGAGGTTGTGCAGGGTACGTTAGCCAGATGTTTGCTACAAACAGGGTATAATGGGAGGAAACGGCTATCAGATGACTTTTAGCTCTGTCGCTATGATTTTGATATTCTATTTATCCTGAATTTGAAAGAGACTTTTAAATTACTGAAATTGATGCATTTCAACTACTGTAATTTGATCAACTTGTTTAGTAATATTTTCCATACACCCTCTTATATGTGGAAGTCTTCATTTGTGCAGGAGCTGATGAGAAGGTGGTTTGATTTCACTGGAAATATATATGGTTATGAAATGGAAACCCAGCATTTGCATGAAAACATCTCAGCTGTTGTAGTTGAGGTATCTCAGAATAATATAAAGAAGAAATAATATTTTACTTTTAATTATTTGGCATTTTATTCAGTTGTATGTGTTACAGTTTTTTTCCTTTTTAACATAGAGGAAAGTAGTTGATGTGAACATGGTAAACACAGAGTAATGCCCAAATGTCTTTTCAGATCCACTACTTTATAAAATGAGAACAGGCAATTTTGGTAGGAAACAGGGCAAATTTGGGGGAAATAGGGCAAATCCTCCCCATTTTTAAATGTTTGATTTTAGTTTGGTTTTTCTTTTTCTGTTTCCAAACTGCATACAAAAGTTAGAGCTCCCATATGTATTTTATTGGAAAATCTGTTTTTTTCTTTTTTTTAAGCAATTTTAGTGTTAATACTAAAATTCATTAAATATGTGCAAGTAACTGTTTCTTTAGTCCACATTTTCTCATTCAGAACAAATAATGTTTAATAATTAAGCTAACTTATTTTGTAAGTTTTACCGCTGACTTTTTTGCATTCAAGGAAGTGCTACAATCTTAGTTGAAAAGGCAGTAGGTCTGTATTTCCAGGGCATGTGCATGCAGTCTGTCTATAACCTTCCTGCTTACTTCACTTTTCCTTGCTTCAGAAGTTCTCGTCATTGTGTCACTATGCTTTTGCACACTTCAAAACTTAAGAGAACCTCTTTAAACACATGTCCACAGGAGATGCTGGACTGACTTGTGTGGACTGAAGTTCTGTCACTCCTCCTAGTGACCAGCTGGTGTGTACTTGGTGCCACTGTGTGCTCTGGGCTGGGCTGGGGTCCTGCTGCTGTGCTTTACACCAGCAGCAGTTCCAGCCAGATCTGTAGCCAAGCCCTCGCTTGTACAGGTGTGAACTGAGAAGTGCCATATAAATGGGGACAGGTGGTCACTGCCTGGGATTTCTGGATCTAGCCTGTGTATTTAAGACTTTCAGCTCTCTCTCATCAGTTGGTATACTTCTGCCTGGATCAGGTCTCAAATGTGACGCTCTACTTAATGTTAAAAAGGTACTGATGAAAAGAAGCAAATGTTAGTGGTCAATTTTTATATTCAAGTGTCAAAGCATAATATTGATGTGCACTCCCAATCCCCATTAATTCATTAAGTTAGCTATAATAGTGACACAACTTCTACCATAGTTTTAAGTCTTTCAGCCGAATATGTGTATTTTAAGTATGGAAACATGTTGGTAAAATTATTTGTTTATTGTAAACTTGGATAAAAATAGTGGTTGTAACTTCTAAGAGTATACTTTTGGATATGCCATTTTAGGAAGGGTGCTGCTAATGTTCTGGGCCTTCAGCTCAAGCAGACTTTTTTGGTTTTATTTCCTAGTAAGGTACTAGAGATCCTTGGTAAAGGCCTATCCCTATGTTTTTGAAAATTACAGCTAATGGTTATGGTTACTGTTACTGCAACTCTCCAGGTCACAGGTTGCCAGGAGTACCTGATACCTCTCCCCGAGGCTGGGGCCAGCAGTTCTTTTGCAGAAGGTGTGCTGTGGTTGAAGAGCTGTGTCACCCAGTGAAGGAGCTACAGGAGGAAGCAAATAGGCTACATGGTGTTTCAGCAAAGGAGCAAGAGACTGACTGGTTATTTTCAGAGACGCTACCGTCTCAAGACTCTTGGGAGTCTTAAACCTCCACTGTAGAGGAAAAGCAAGTGGATTCAGAACCCTTCAGGGTAATTAGTCAAAGGACTATTAGTCAAGGGTCTGTTCATGATGAAGGCTGGAAGCAGGTCACTGCACACAGCAGGAGGAAGGTTTCTCCTCCTCAGAATTTGACAAGTAGGACTGGCACCTTCTACAAAGTTGTGAAGCTCTGGAACTAGAAAGCCAGACAACTGATGAGGTGAATGAAGATCTTTCTGGGATAGTGGGGCCTCCTAAAGCAACACCACCTCTACCCTGCACCACGACCTCCTCTGTTAACAGAGGTGGGGTAGTTGCAATAGGAGACTCCCTTCTAAGGGGAACAGAGGACCCAGTATGCAGAGTGGACCCCACCCACAGGGAAGAGTGCTGTCCCCCAGGGGCTTGGGTAAGGGACATTACTGGAAAACTCCCCAGTGTAGTAAGGCACTCTGATTACTTTCCACTTTGGTTGTTCAAGCTGGCCATGATGAAATAACAGAGAAGTCTGGGGGCAATCAAAAGAGACTTCAGGGCCTTGGGGCGATTGGTAGAAGCATCAGGAGCACAGGCAGTGATTTCCTTGATCCTTCTGGTAGCAAGGAATAATATTGATAGGAATAGGCAGATCCATCAGGTCAATGCACGGCTCTGAGGTTGGTGTCAATGAAAAAATGTTGGGATTTTTGATCCCAAAGTAGGCATGACCTACTCAACATCCAGTCTAACACCTGACAGGATGCATCTTTATCAAAGGGGGAAAAGAGCTCTAGCAGAGGAGCTAGAAGGGCTCATTGCTAGAGCTTTAAACTAGCTTGGAAGGGAGAAAGGGATTACCACGCCCAGGCTTGCCAGTGATGGGGCTGTGTGCCAAAACTTGAGGAAAAGAGTACTAATGGATCCCCCAATCTGCTTTACCAGGTGTAGGCTATGACTACAATCTACCACACCCGAAACATTTCTACGCTAATACATGCAGTGTAAGGAACAAACAAGGGGAGCTTGAAGCTTTGGCCCAGTCCCAGAGATTTGGTATTACTGGCTTAAGTGAAACCTGATGGGATGAGTCCTGTGTCTGGAGTGGCCTGTTGGATGGTTACAGGTTCTTCAGGAGGCACAGGCAGGGCAGAAAAAGCTGGGGATTGTTAATTGTGTTTGAAGGGTTTGAATGTATGGAGCTCACAGTGGTCAATAGCACAGTTGAGTCTCTGGGTGAGAATCAAGGGCCCAACAAATAATGCAGATGTCATTGTAGGAGTCTGCTGTAGACCTCCCAGCCAGGACAATGATGCTTATGAATTTGTTCTTTGAGGAACTGAGGGACACTTGCAAGTCAACAGCCCTTGTCCTTATGGAGGACTTCAACTTGCCAGAAATTAACTGGGAATATCACACAGCTGTTACAACCTGGGCCAGAAGATTCCTAAAAAGCCTGGATGACAGCTTTATGGACAAGGTCCTAAGGAAGCTGACTAGGAAAGATGCCCTCCTTGATCTGCTGCTTGTCGACAGAGTGGATCTCATGAGCAAAGTGGAGATTGCTGGCTGTCTTGGCCACATTGATCACAAAGTGATAAAGTTTAAAATCTCTGTTGACAGGAAGAAAAGTGCCAGCAAAACTTCAGTTCTGGAAATGAGGAGGGCAGACTTCAGGCTGCTCAGGGAATTAGTGAGTAAAGTCCCCTGGGAAAATGTTTTTGCAGGTGCTGGGGTCCATCACTGCTGGTCACTTTTTAAACATCACCTCCTAAGGGCACAGGAACAGGCAGTTCCCAAATGCTGGAAGTGAAGCAGCTGAGGGAGAAGGCCAGCTTGGCTGAGCAGGGATCTTTTCTTCGGAATAAGGCAAAAGAGGAAGGTGCATGCCCAGTGGAAGCATATGGGAAGAATACAGAGATGCTGCTTGCCACTCTAAGGATAGAATTTGTGCAGCCAAAGCTCAGTTGGAGTTGAAGCTGGGCAGAACTGCGGGGAACAATAAAAAGAGTTTTTTCAAATCTCTTAGTGGCAAAAGGCAGTGTAGAAATAATATCGTCCTGTTACAGGATGAGGATGGTCACCTCACCAACAGGGACAGAAACAAGGTAGAGGTGTTTAACGCATTCTTTGTCTCTGTCTTCAACACGGAGGAGAGGCCAAGGGGTGCTCTGAGTTGAAGGACCATGACTGAGAGAATGATCAACTCCTAGTTGACCCTGAAACTGTGCAGGATTTGCTGCTCTAGCTGGATCCCAGCAAATCTATGGGACCTGGTGAGATTCATCTGAGAATCCCCAAGGAGCTGGCTGATGTCATCACAGAACCTCTCTTAATTTTTGAGCTGTTTCAGGAATCCAGAGAGATCCCAGCTGACTGGAACTGGCAAACGTCCCAATTTTCAAGAAGGGAAAGAAGGAGGAAACCAGAAACTACAGGCCTGTCAGTTTCACTTCAGTGCCTGGTAAAGTTAAGGAGAAGGTTATTCTGAGAAATATTGAAAAACACCTGGAAGACAGTGTAGATGTAGGTCACATCTAGCAGGGCTTCATGAGAGGAAAGTCCTGGTATCAAACCTGATTTCCTTTCATGTCAAGGTAACCCATCTAGTTGATGAAGGGAAGCCAGTTGATGTAATCTTTTTGGATTCCAGTAAAGCTTTTGGTGCTGTCTCTCACAGGATCCTTCTGGACAGGACACAGCCAGATAAACGTATCATGGGATGGGTGAGCAACTGGCTGATGGGTTGGGCACAAAGGGTTATAATGAATGGGGCAACATCAGACTGGCAACCTGTCACTAGTGGGGTTCTGTAGGGCTTCACCTCAGACTGTTCAACATCTTCATAAATGACTTGGATGCAGGGCTGCAAGGGATACTGAGCAAGTTCACAGATGATACAAAACTGAGAAGAGCTGTTGACTCCCTCGAAGGCAGGGAGGCCCTGCAGAGAGACCTTGACAAATTAGAGGGCTGGGCACTCACCAAGTGTGTGAAGTTTAACAAGGGCAGGTGCCGGATTCTGTACCTGGGATGGGGCAACCCTGGATGTATGAACAGGCTGGGGAGTGAGAGGCTGGGAAGCTGTACTGTGGAAAGGGACCTGGGGATCCTGGTCAGTGGAAAGATGAACATGAGTCAGCAGTGCCCTGGCAGCCAGGAGGGCCAACCCTGACCTGGGAGGCATCAGGCACAGCATCACCAGCCGGGCAAGAGAGGGGCATTGTCCCGCTCTGCTCTGCACTGGGGTGGCCTAACCTCAAGTCCTGGGTACAGTTTTGGGCACCACAATATAAGAAAGATATTAAGCCAGTAGAGAGAATACAAAGGAGGGCAAAGAAGATGGTGAAGGGCCTTGAGGGGAAGCCGTATGAGGAGCAGCTGAGGTCACTTGGTCTGTTCAGCCTGGAGAAGAGGAGACTGAGAACAGACCTCATTGCAGGCCACAGGTTCCTCATGAAGGGAAGAGGAGGGCCAGACTCTGATCTCTTGTCCGTGTTGACCAGTGACAGGACCCAACAGAATGGCCTGAAGTTGTGTCAGGGGAGGTTTAGGTTGGGTATCAGGAAAGAGATTCTTTACCCAGAGGGTGAAGGAGCCAGGAACAGGCTCCCCAGGGAAGTGGTCACAGCAGTGACAGAGTTCGAGAGCTGTTCAGACAATACTCTGAGGCACATGGTGTGGCTTTGGGGATGTGCTGTGGGGGGCCAGGAACTAGACTGGATGATCCTTGTGGGTCCCTTCCAACTCAGCTTATTCTGTAATTCTGTAAAGTAAAATAATACATCTTCCAGTCTCATCAAAGATCACTGTCATATCTTGATTAACACAAGGCCACCGTTCTGATTTTATCAAGATGTGGCTAGAAGTGATAAATGAACTGTAGACATGGATGAATAACTAGAAGTTTCATAAAATTTATTTACTAGTGCTAAATGTGTTTTGTTTATACATCCAAACTTATATTTTAAGACCACCCTGCCTGCCCCGCATTTTGTTATGTAGGAATAGAATTAATATAGCATAACATGAAGAACATACTTGATTAGGTGTTTTTAAACACATCAGCAGTCTTTTAATTTAAAAAGTTTTAACTATTTAGAAGTGCTGTTGATATTTTTCTTCCCATAATGCTTTTCTCCTGTGAGAACTTTTGTAAAGATACATATGTGCTTCTTTTTGTCTCTGTGTAGAAGAGAGGTGTACAGTGCACTGAACATCTATAAAATGCTATTGCTATTGGCTCTGTGAAAAGGGAAAATTACTCAAAAGAGACTTGGAAGAAAAGAATGGAAAGGGATCTTGGTTTCAGGCTTGGGGAACTGCAAAGCACTTCTGAGCTGTGAAAGAAAAAAAAAATACTTTGTTTATACTAGTAAATCATAACTTGAAGCTATAGTGAATGCAGAACTAAAGTGGATTTAGCCAGTGCTGTGTAACTTTGATCATCACTATGGTTTGTTTTGCATTTCCTTCGTGGTGTCCCAGGCTATCTTTGAAATGGCTTTGTTGTCATCCTGTCATCCACACGTGCGGACTCCGAAACTGCTGCTCTTCTGTCCTATCTGGAGCCTTGCAAATGCTGTATTTTCTTTAGCTTGCGCCTTATTCTGTCTTTTTGTAGGGAATATCACTCTGTGGTAAATTCATTTTTACTGTCACCTCTTTTTTAAAGTCTCTCCCATTCCCCATCCAGATTATGGCATTAGGGTTATATTTGATTTATAGTTCTCTTTGTCTCTTGCCTTGATCTTTTTCTTTCCTTCCCCCAGCTTGTCCTGTTAACATAGAACAGATCTGCCCTTGCTTGCGCTGCTGCTCTTTTCCCCCTGCACTTCCTGCTTGGAAACGTTTTTTCTACTTGATCTTCTGACCTGCAGACCAGGCTGATAAAAGCACTATCTCTTTGCTGCACTGTCCGTTTTGCTACCTCTGCTGGATCTGTATCACTGGTGATCCTGAGTGTGAATTTTCCAGTGTTTATGTTACTTCCTGTTCCAAACTTAAAGTTGTTTTATTAATTTAGAAGGAAGTCTTCATCTAATACATTATTTAAATAACACTATGATGGATGAAGTGTAAGCATTCTAACTGGTAATAGAACCAATGCATGTTTTGAAAAATATGCAATTAAAAGTTAAACTTGCAAGGGTGGCCGGTGGTCCTTTTGCTGCTTCTATGCTACAGCTTTTATGCTCATTAGATGGTATCTAGCAACATGTTACGTGCAGCTGACAGAAGTTTTGTGGATCTCGTAATACTGCAGCCAAAAACACAGTCTATATCCAGCTTGCAGGCTGTGTGTTTGGGCAGTCTACCTGAAGCTGCAGATGTTTTGAACCAAATGCCCTATTTTATGTAGGAAAGTGTAGGTAGCTGAACCACAAAAGTGCACTGTGTCTAAGATGTCTGCTGCAGGGAGTCGAGCCAACATAGGTTGGAGAGAGTTTTAATGGTTGTAAAGCTGCCAACACTAGGTAAAAGGTGGGATAAGAGAATGATTTGTACCTGGAGTGTGAGATTAATACCCTGCACTTGCATAGCACCTTTCATTTGACGATCTTGGGCATGCTTTATGATCAGTTAATTGCCTCATAACCTCTCTGTGAGGTAAAAACTATCACTAGTTTACAGTTAAAGAAACTGATGCATAGAAGAATTGAAGTAACTTCCTTGCGATGCGTGCGTAGTTGTGGGAGAAATGTTTGAAGTTCGTCTCATGCTAATTTTGGAATGTCTAGCATCACAACACTGAATTTCCCTATACAAAAGGCAATAATGGATTCTTTTTCCTTTTGTTCCTCCAGCTCTTCAGTTGTGTGAGTTACTTTCCTTGCTTTTTTTCCCTGTGGTCCTTTGAACTGTGGTCTTACAGGTGGCAGCTGTAGGGAACTGTTGAAAAGGAAAATGAAGTTCTTTTAACTGAGTAATAAGCACTGCAAATTGTCTGTCTCTTTTAGATGCTGAAGAGCAGAGTTTTATCATGAAAATAGTTGAAATCTTGACTTTCTTCCCACTCTTCTCAAAATGCAGGTGTCATAAAGCTTCCTCCATATTCCTTCTTGTCCCTTGAAGAAATCATAAACCAGTAATCCTGTAATGCCCAAGTTGCCATGCTTGGAGCTAAATATGTCTTTTGCTGGTGGTGGTTGGGCAATTCTGGGTGAACTAGAAAGTAACTAACAATGCTCCCATGAAGTCATGGCTTTGTCTCTGTTAGAATTTATGAGCATTAAATAAAATTGCATTTCTCTTTTTGTGTATGGACACACCTCTCTGTTACCCAAAGCAAACTTTCAGTTAGTTTTTTCCTATTGGTCTTTTTTTTCATGTTATGAATGAAATAACCAGGGCTATTGTTTTATTGTTTTAACCATGTCTGTGTAATATTCATGCTTGTCCATAATGATTAGGAAAACAGGAGTAAGTAGAAGTTAGCATGTCCTGGGAAAGGATACCTCAAGTAATATGTTGAAGAGGCATATGAAAATGAAATTTGTGTTTTAGGGAAACAGTGCTACAAGGCTGCATCCTTCGTAGTAGTATATGTGTAAAGCTATCTTCAGAAAGGTGACTCAAAGTAGTAAATCTTAAAGTAGAGAAGTACTTTAGCCTTTTTTGAGCTATGACAATTTATATTCTGGTTTGAAGTAAGCAAGGATAAAAATGGACACTGCATACATACCTCCCCACACCATGAAACATGATTTCCATATTACATGTACTAGTTCTTATTAGTAGTGACTTTCTTTTGGTTTTAACACACTGGACAGTCAAAGGTAGTAAGAAAAAGATGATAATGGTCATGTGCTCAGTAAGCAGAACATATTTTTTGACCTCAGCTTTGTAGAAGAAAAAGAAAAAAGTAAACAGGATTTTCTGTTAAGGTACTGTGGACTTGACAGAGCTGGAAATTGATTTTAATCTTTCATTTCAGCTGCTTTGCCTCCCAAGATGAAGTATTTTTTTTCTACTTCTTAATAGGCCACAGTGCATCTCATGCTGCAAGGCAAAATCATAAGGTCAAGTATTCAAGATAGACGAATTTTTTTTTTTACTTACAGCTTTTTTTACCCCAAACCTGCTGTTTGTCTTTTATTTCTGATCTGCATCTCATGTAGGAAAGCCATACAGTGACTTTCCTATATAAGTAATACATAAGTATTATGTATATATATAATAATACTTATAATACGTAAGTATTTCTTCCTTAAAATAAGAGCAACTAGAGCTCAACATAATTTAACTAGTTTCTTAAAGAGAACTTTTGAAACAGATGTACAAAGCCTGTCTTTGTTACAGAGAACTTTGTTACAGAGAATTTTAGAAGCTTTTTAAGGTGGCACAAGGGTGGTTGCTGTTATGAGAAAGGTAATGGATTTTTTCCAGGGAGAAAACTTAGAATCATTAAGGTTGGAAAAGACCTCCAAAATCATTGAGTCCAGCCTTTGACTGAACACCATAGCACATAGTGCCATGTCCAGACATTCGCTGAATACTTCCAGGGATGTGACTTCGCCACCTTCTTAAGAAGCCTATTCCAATGCCTGACTGCCCTTTCAGTGAAGAAATTCATCCTGATGTCCCACCTGAACCTTCTGTGACACAGCTTGAGGCCATTTCCTCTTGTCCTGTTGCTTGTTGCCTGTGAAAATAATTTGGTAGTTTTAATTTCAAGTGACAAGTTTAGAGGTTTTGAGCTAAGTGCAGCTGCTGATGCTGTTTTTAAAAATTGTAGAATCATAGAATGATTGCCTGGGTTGGAAGGGACCTTAAAGATCACCTAGTTCTAACCTCTCTGCTGTGGAAAGTGATTCTATGAAACTGCTGTAATGTATGCATACATGTATCATTAACCAACTCAGTCTAGTTCATCATCCAACTCCAAGAAAGTTAACTAGGGTCACAATTTGTATGTTACAAATTTCAGAGGTTCATACTGGTAAGTGTTCAAACTGGCATGGTAGAGAGTGGAACAGAATTAGTCCCTTGTAAGAATACCAGCAAACCTTCCGACCGTGGCTGTTCCAGTCCTTGGTACTTGTTCTGCATTTGGCATGTAATTAAAGAGTAGACATTACTGGAGTACCTGTTGCTGTAGCCTTGGTAGATTTATGGTCATCCTGAAGAGAAGCATCCCCTTTGGTTGTTTTTATCTTCAGTGTAGTACAACATGCATGGTGCTCTGGGTGTTTTGCTCATTCCTGTGCTCTTTCTGTGTGGAATTTCTCTCCTGCCAGACTTGCATGCGTTTTTCATTGTTGAAATGGTAGTGGTGCATCACCCATTTTCAGTGCTCAGTTCATTTGTCACACAGAAGAGAACTGACTCCGCTGCCATAAAATTTGTTTTATTGCCAATACATTTAAACACTTTTGATTAACTTTTATTGGGGCCATTTTATTAAATTTGATGCCTGTGAATATCATGCTGAGGTAAAGATTGCTACTTCAGATGCCACAAATTTTATTAAATTGTTATCTGAGAGCATGGTGGTTCTTTGTTCCTGGCCTGGACATCAAGTTGATTTGGAATCTGGCCAAAGAACATGTCGTTTCCTTCTTTTAAATTGGCATCCTGCTAAGTAGTAGGGCCTCCTGGTTGCTTTACACGATTATTTTTAAGATATGTAGAATGTCCCAGAAATATGAAGAAGCTTCTTTTAAAAGCTTGATGTTTCATTGAAAGATACATGTATTTGCTTTGCCTCTTATACAGAAGAGTTTGTAAAATAATAATGCCCAAGAAAACTGAGCTCTTACGTGCAGTGTTATTAGCTTTACAGAAAATAATCCAGCTGACCTATTTGAAACACCTAATTACTGTTTGCCTTCACAGTGGGCTGGAAATGAAGTTTTTAGCATTTAATGATTCAGCCCTGAAGGAAGAGATTTTATTTTTATTTTTAAATTGAACTGACTACTTCTAGTGCAAGTTAATTAGACTTTACACCCAAGAAGAGTAACACTAGTAATCTCATTGCAGCTCAATATTAATTTGAAGATTACATTTTATTAATTTATTTTAAAAATTAATACATTTTCATTAAGAAACTGCTGTGTAAAAGTAGGTGTCCTTATATTTATTGATAATAAGTAATTTTTACAAATATAATGGATGTCATATGATTCTTTATAATGGAGACTATGTAGTAATTACTTGATATCATAGCAGTGAAATAGTATTACAGGCCCATTCTGCTGAGGAATAGAGATGTTCAAGTCCCAGGATGTAACTGGTACAAGTGGTTATTAATTTTAAGTAGTAAATGGACTACAAGGTAATGCTTACTTATAATTTTAACTGGGAAAAGAATGTCTTTAATATCTTTTTTGAGAAAAATTTTGATAAATTAGACCTAATCCCCAGTGGTAAATAGGCAAAGAAGGATTGGCAAAAAATATCAGTGAGAAATGCAGATGATAGTGTACCACTTTTATATTAATAAGATGATAATTTACTAGTTTTGTATTTACTCAGTGAGAGTTGCATAAGTAAACAGGCAAAGCTTAAGCAGCAGGAACAATGGTAAGAAATATGGGCATTAAATTGGCTAAGAGTGGAGAGAGAGAGAGAGAAGAGAATTTATACATGAAGAAACAATATATTTACTGTAGTGGGAGTTGTAATTTGGTGTTACTGGGAGTGAAGTGGTGATGGAAAGTAGAAGTAACAAGGCAGGGTGTTGGTTTTAGTATAGTCTCTTTTGGTAAAGATAGGGCTAAAATGGGTAAATTTATTTTCTACATTGTAAAAATCAAAGGATTTTATTCAATGCATAAAAAACAGCATTTGAGAAATATGATGAACTGTGTGCTAAGTGATTATTTTACCTCCACAAGAAACCCTGAGGCCTGCAAGTTTTTGACACTGAGGGAAATGTGTAATTTTTTAAAATAGCTCCTGCTGTTAACCTAAGGGAGAACTTCCATATGGAAACCTAATATATGTGTTCCCTTACTCATGCCAGAAATGCAGATATGGCGTTTCATGTAGGCTTTTCTGTGGCTCCCACAAACACAATTGCTGAACCTCTGACAGCAAAGAATGTATTTCACCATAAATTGGTAATAAACTGTGTTTTGTATGAGAAGAGGATAATCTTTTGCCTTGTGCCACCTAATCTGATAACACTACAAACGCTAAAAAATCAAAATATGGGCATCTGTTCTAGAACATGTGGTGATTTCTTTTTTAATAGTAATTTCTACTTTCAGTTTGTGTCTTCTGTTGAAAAAAACTTTTTTAAGCTTTTTTTTCCCCCAAGTTTAATGGACTAATCCTTTCCATATGAAACTATGGCTTTCCTTTTCTAAAAATGAAGGGACTGGATATGAAATGTATAATTACTTGAGCTTTAGGTAGATCTTCATGTGAAGAACCAAAGCATATCAGACTGCTCCCTTTTTGTCAGAGCAACATGCTTTGTATGCTTTTTAAAAATGACTAAAAGTACTTTATCATGGTGTATTCCATCATGGTAGACAGTATTTCACAAAACCCACATATAACGTACAGATTACAAAAATTTAGTGTACTCTGCAGATATTCTGGAAGGTGATCTGTCTACATACCAGGAAAGATGTTTGCTTCTACTCAACAAAACAAGATTATTTTCTTCAGCAAGAGAGCTGTTTATACAAAATATTGTCACTGCAGGACACATATGAAGTTAATGACTAGAATCTGTTTGAGGTGCCGTCAGATGGTAGTATACATTTTTGGCACACCATACTTACTAGTATTCTAATGTTTCAGGCCAGATTTTATTTTAAACATAATTTATCTGAAAACTGGGCATGTAAATAGTGCTCTCCCTCCTCACCAAGAGAAAAATGCCTTCTAAAAATTTTCTTTGAGATTTTTAAATGTGTCATTGTAAAGCCAACTGGAGAACAAGACCTGAACAGTTACAAGAGTCAGTGTATTTGAAGTCTGCTCTGTCTGGTGCTTATCGTAGGTATATTGTTTTCTTTAGAAGTGAAAAGAAATTAAATTTCAGTGAAATACTACAGCTGGATGGCCTTCATGGAAGTTGAAAAAGAAAGAGAAATAGCTGACTCGCTAATAGATTGTATAATTTGTTATTGAAAAAAGGATACTTCACATCTATTAGAAGACTGGACAATATTATAACCAGTGGATTGTAAGTCAATCCAAAATAAAGCAAGCTTGTGGTTCTTATTGTGATACTGAAAAGGGAGAAAAGTAAAATCTTAAGAAATATTTTAATATGTTGGTTTTTTTAAGTGTAAGTAATGGCTCCTAATTATTTTTCCATGTAATTTTTATAAGTCAATTATTACCAATGGTAAAAAAATCCAAACAAACCCAACAGATTTTCAGTTACTTTTTTATACAATTCCACAAGAGGTGAAGTCTGGTAACTTCACTATTCCATGCAGTGGGCAGATTGAAGCAGGATTTTTAAACATTTCTTTAGAATAAGCCAGCAACTTACCCAGTTCTGAAAAATTCCACTAGTCTCAGCTAACTGAGGAAAAGGACAATGGCAAATTAAGTTGGCCATCATCTGGTCACATTTAAGACCTAATGCTACAGGCACAAGGAACCCTACTGTTTTTCAGATGCCTTTTTTGGCTTTCTTAAATAATGTGAAGGTAACATGCAGATTTTCCTGGTTCTTCTAGTTCTTTGAGTTTCTTGGCAGCTGCTGTGGAAGTGTGGGCTATTACAGACAAAGGGAGCAGTTTACAGAGGTGGAGGAAGATGGGCTAGAAGCTTGGGAATGTCTCTTAACAATATCTCAGAGGCCAAATTTATTTTATTGAGACAGATCTCTAGGCTTACTTTCCATTTTTAAAATTGTAAATTTATTCTCTCTCTCTGAGAGGTAGTTAATTTGTTGGCAGGGAAGAGCTCAAATGACATTTCACCCTAGAATGAGAAGGTACCTGTAATCTGGCCATAAAAAAAGCACAACAGTGATCAGAATTAAGCAACAAATTATAAACCCCAAATATGTTAAATGTTTCAACCTGTGAAATGTTTAAAGTATTTACTGAAGAAGATGATAGTTTTTCATTCCAAGTTTATAAGGCAGTACTATGAGAGTTACACCCTCACAGAAATATGCAAGTAAAGAGATGATAAGGTGAGATATCTTCCATTTTACTAGATACAGGAACTGCTTTCAGTGTATAAATTTTAGGGGTTACACATTTGTTTTACAATAAGGTACTAGCCTCTAATGAAGCTGATACAGTCTGATTTTTTGCAAAACCTTTTATGAGTTCTTAGTTTAAGCACATTTTAAATTGTAATTGCACTCTGTGTTCTGGTGAGATGGAGAGGCCTGTATCTGTGAGTTTTGTTTTCTTGTTTGGTTGTTGGTTTTTTTTAAGTATATGCTGAAACAATTTCTTAAAAATCATTCTAGTGTTTGGATTCTTATGGTACCTCAGCCTTACAAGTATTCCGTTTAATGAATTGTGTCTGTTAAAACACAAGCATGTTTTCTCTGCTGTGTTTTAATGTGCCTAGAAGTTTGGTATTTCAGAGGATTTTTAGAGCAATTTGTAAGCTACTCACTAATTTTTTGTGGTACTCAGTCTTTTCCCATAAATTGCATTTTGGTGACTCAGAAGTTGTGAATGGGTTCTTCAGTTCCTAAGCAAAGTGTCCTCCTTGCTGCAGCATCCATTTGATGATGTAGCAGATAAAAACCCACTAGAATAGTGGCCCCAGAGGGTTTGCTGTAGTTTGCTTATTTGTGTCAAGATACCTGTAAACCAAAATGTGGTCATGTTGCAT
Organism: Aphelocoma coerulescens; assembly: GCF_041296385.1. NCBI lineage: Eukaryota > Metazoa > Chordata > Aves > Passeriformes > Corvidae > Aphelocoma > Aphelocoma coerulescens. Next base: position 153,600,429 of record NC_091015.1, on the reverse strand, counting down.
TTGTGTAATACAACTGCCCTGTTCCCTTGCTTCGAAGTGTTAGCAACTTGAGAGTTGGGATTAAAATAGACCTGATAATTAATAGATTTTTATCAAAGTTTCTCAAGCATCCTGACAGAGAAGTTGTTCCTCAAAGAAAAGTGAGAATGATTTGCAGCTGATTTTGGGTATACTTCATAAGCAAAGATGGCAGTATTTGGGTTTTTTATAAAAAATGTAGCTGAAATAATGCAAAAAGGGTGATGAGAATGGAGTGTGAGAATAGCAAAATGGAAATGAACCTTTAGTATCGAAGGAGTATTTACATGCAGAAAATGGAAATGCAGACAAAAGCTTAAAAGTAGAGATAAACTCATATTTGTTGTAACAACAACAGCTTTTCCCTTCTCCTCATGATGCCATGAAGATTTTTGCTTTTTCTTTTATTTTTCTTTTATACCTGTTATACCTTTTTACAACTTCTGTATTCCTAGTGCTTTTTGCCTACATTCTTGGACTTGTTTGTCAAGCTAAGAGACTAAACATTTTAGAAGCTTCGTAGCTAGAGATCAGTGTGCCCCAGACCCCAAGGTCCTCTCCAAAACACATTCTGTAAACCAAGATAGAACCATCCAGGGGAAGGTTCCTTGGGGAGGGGGGCTCACTTGAGCCTCTCATTGGGGAATCTTGGATAGATATGCTAATTAGTAAAACCTATAATGTTATACCCAGTGTTGGGGGGGGAGCGGACACAGAGACTCGGCGGGGTGCATTTCGATGCATATGACCTGGACGTGAACACCTAAGGATCCTTAAAATAAATACCAAGGTAAAATCCCTTTTCCCCTTCTAACCGTGTATGACTCTTGATTTTAAGACCAGGAAAAGGCATCACTCCAGCCTTCTTTATTAGAGAGTATTAAAGCCATTGGATAGGAGAACTATCTGTATTAGCTTTGTGAATTGATATGAAGAAATTATCTGTATACTGGTCAAAATCAAAGGAAAGCCAATTATCATGATTTTTAAACAAGAAAATACCAAGAGATTGGATTGTTTATTTGTCTCATTGTGGTACCTGTACACAGGAGTGGCTGTGTTTTAAGTTGCAGTTGACTTCTTTGTACTAGTTTGAAAACAAACCAGTGGGAGGCACCAAGTCAGAATAACAATTTAATAGGGAAATTAAAGAAAAGGGGGGGGGGGGGGAAGAAGAAAACACAGGTTCAAACTGACAGAGTCAGGATACAGCCTGACACCCTGTTAGTCAGGGTGGTGGTAGCAGTCCGATAAAATGGTGGCTGCAGTCCTCCTGAAGTGATGGATGTGGTTCTGTTGAAGCAGTGATCCTGTAGAAAGGGGCTGCTCTTCCTCAGAAGGTCCAGTGGTGGCTATGTAGCTCCTGTCCTCTGGGAATCCAGTGGAAGGGGGTGTCTGTGGTGTTTGGAATCTCAGATTATATCCAGGATGGAATTCTTGGTTCCTTCCTCTTGGTGGAGCATCTCATAGTGGGATGATGAGTCATGAGGCCAGGCGTTGATGGGCTCATTAACAGAAGATGGTCTGGAGGGAGTTATCTCTGAGTCATGTGGCAGGGCATTGATGGGCCATTAACAGAAAGATAGTCTGGGGGAAGGAGGCAAGGAAAATACTGCCCCACCTGGTTTCAACAGCTCATGAGGATGGTAGTAGAATACACCTCAACCCAGGACATTATCCACCCCTTATTCTATTACCATCTACATCATCCCAAATCCATACTTTCCTTAAACTCTACACACACACACACACATATATGTATATATATATATATATATATACAATGAAACCCTACACACAGTTCTCACTTAAGATTAGGTCTCCTTGTGGTACACAACGGGTTTCCCCATCTTTCTGCATCACCCATCGTGTAACCAGGTCCTTGAGCAAAGACAATCCCACGGATGGGTTTGCCTTTGCCTGAAGTGGGATTAATCCAAACAGTCTTTCCTAAAATACCTCTCGTGTACCACAGGGGCTCTGTGTCCATCCACTGTGTGCAAGGGTTCAGACTCGGCGGGACCAGCTCAATTGATGGACCCTTGGGTGTTGACCATCCAGGTGGCCTTTGCTAAGTTCACTTCCCAATTTTTGAAGGTCCCCCCACCAAGTGCCTTTAGGGTGGTTTTAAGTAGTCCATTGCAGCGTTCAACTTTTCCGGCAGCTGGTGCATGATAAGGAATGTGATATATCCATTTGATACCGTGTTCTCTGGCCCTGGTGTTGATGAGGCTGTTCTTAAAATGAGTCCCGTTGTCTGACTCGATCCTCTAGGATAGGACTTGCTTTTCCAGGCTCCAGATGGTGTTCCGGGCAGTAGCATGAGGCACAGGGTAGGTCTCCAGCCATCCAGTGGTTGCTTCCACCATGGTCAACACATAGGGCTTGCATTGGCGGGTTTGGGGAAGGGTGATGTAGTCAACTTGCCAGGCTTCCCCATACCTGTACTTTGACCATCGTCCACCGTACCACAGAGGCTTCACCCGCTTGGCCTGTTTGATTGCAGCACAGGTCTCACAACTGTGGATGACCTGTGAGATGCTGTCCATGGTAAGGTCCACCCCTCGGTCACGGGCCCATCAGTATGTTGCATCTCTGCCCTGATGACCAGAGGCATCATGGGCCTAACAAGCTAGGAATAATTCTCCCTTGTGCTGCCAGTCCAGATCCACCTGTGATACTTTCACCTTGGCAGCTCGGTCCACCTGCTCGTTGTTGCGATGTTCTTCATTAGTCCGACTCTTGGGTACGTGCGCATCCACGTGTCGAACCTTCACGGTCAGCTTCTCTACTCGGGTGGCGATGTCCTGCCAAATCTCAGCGGCCCAGATGGGTTTCCCTCTGCGCTGCCAGTTGGCTTTTCTCCAGCGAACCAGCCATCCCCACAGAGCATTAGCTACCATCCACGAGTCGGTGTAGAGATAGAGCCTTCTCTCATTCAGCAGTATCCAAAGCCAGCTGGACAGCTTTAAGCTCTGCAAACTGACTCGATTCACCTTATCCCTCGGTAGCTTGGGCAACGCATTGTGTGAGGCTCCATACTGCAGCTTTCCACTTCCGGTTAGCGCCTACAATTCGGCAGGAACCATCAGTGAAGAGGGCATAACGTCTTTCAGTCTCCAGTAGCTCGTTATATGGTGGGGCTTCCTTGGCATGGGTCACCTGCTCCTCTTCTTCTTCAGAAGATAATCCAAAAGTCTCACCTTCAGGCCAGTTTGTTATAATTTCCAGAATCCCAGGGCGATTCGGGTTTCCAATACGGGCACGCTGTGTGATGAGAGCAATCCATTTGCTCCATGTGGTGTCGGTGGCGTGATGCGTGGAAGGAACCTTTCCCTTGAACATCCAACCCATCACCGGTAGTCGGGGTGCCAACAGGAGTTGTGCTTCTGTGCCAGTTACTTCTGAGGCAGCTTGAACTCCTTCACAGGTGCCCAAGATTTCCTTCTCTGTTGGAGTGTAGTTGGCTTCAGACCCTCTGTAGCTTCGGCTCCAGAATCCCAGTGGTCAACCCCGAGGCTCACCAGGCACCTTCTGCCAAAGGCTTCAGGACAGACCATTGTTCCCGGCTGCAGAGTAGAGCACGCTCTTCACCTCTGGTCCTGTCCTGACTGGGCAAAGGGCTACCGCATGAGCGATTTCCTGTTTGATCTGGGCGAAGGCTTGCTGCTGTTCAGGGCCCCAGTGGAAATCGTTCTTCTTGTGGGTAACCAGGTAGAGAGGGCTCACGATCTGGCTGTACTCAGGAATGTGCATCCTCCAGAAACCTATGGCACCTAGGAAAGCTTGTGTTTCCTTCTTGCTGGTCGGTGGAGACATCGCGGTGATCTTATTGATGACCTCGGTGAGAATCTGACATTGTCCATCTTGCCACTTTATTCCCAGGAATTGGATCTCTCAGGCAGGTCCCTTGACTTTGCTCTTCTTGATTACAAAGCCGGCTTCCAGGAGAATCTGGACGATTTTCTCTCCTCTCTCAAATACCTCTGATGCCGTGTTCCCCCACACAGTGATGTCATCGATGTACTGCAGATGTTCCCTCACCCTTTTCTAGTGCAGTCTGGATCAGCCCATGGCGGGACTGTGCTTCCACCCTTGGGCCAGTCAGTTCCAGGTGTATTGCATACCCCTCCAGGTGAAGGCAAACTGTGGCCTGCACTCTGCTGCCAAAGGGATGGAGAATAAGTCATTGGCAATATCAGTGGTTGCGTACCACTTCGCTGGTTTGGACTCCAGCTCGTACGAAGTTCCAGCATGTCCGGCACGGCAGCACTCAGTGGTGGCATGACTTCATTCAGGCCATGGTAATCCACCATCAGTCTCCATTCTCCATTGGACTTACGCACTGGCCATACAGGGCTGTTGAAAGGTGAACGGGCCTTGCTGACCAGCCCCCGGCTCTCCAGTTTACGAATCATTTTATGGATGGGAGCCACAGAGTCTCTGTCGGTGCGGTATTGCCGATGGTGCACTGTTGCTGTGGTGATGGGCACTTGTTCTTCAACTCTCAGCAGTCCCACAGCAGACGGGTCATCTGAGAGGCCAGGCAAGGTACTCAGTTGTCTGATATCTTCTGTCTCCACAGCCCAACCATGTCCTTTTGGGTTATCTTCTGTCTCCACAGCAGCTATCCCAAAAGCCCAACCATGTCCTTTTGGGTCTTTGAAATACCCATTTCTGAGATAGTCTATGCTGAGGATGCATGGGGCCTCTGGGCCAGTCACGATGGGATGTTTCTGCCACTTGTTCCCAGTTAAACTCACTTCAGCTTCCAGTACAGTCAGCTGCTGGGATCCTCCTGTCACCCCAGAAATAGAAATTGGTTCTGCTCCCACATACCTTGATGGCATCAGAGGACATTGAGCGCCAGTGTCAATCAAAGCCATGTATTTTTGTGGGTCAGACTTGCCAGGCCATTGGATCCACACAGTCCAAAAGACCCGATTGTCCCTTTCCTCTACCTGGCTAGAGGAAGGGCCCCTCTATTCCTGGTCATGGTACACGTTGCTTCCCTCCGGTGAATATGCTCCTGAGGTCCCTTCAAGAGGATCGGTCATGTTATCATTCCTGTACCATCTGGAGTTCTGTGCATGAGAGACCAGAGCAGTGTTGATTATAGATGAGCTTCTTGTGGTAGTTGTCCCTCTTCTTAGTTCATGTACCCTGGCCGCTAAGGAGGAGGTGGGTTTTCCATGCCACTTACTCATGTCTTCTCCATGTTCCTGAAGAAAAAAAATAGAGATTACCTTGTGGAGTGTATCTGCTCTCCCTGGTTGGGGGACACCTGCTCCTAATGGCAGAGACTCTTGTTGGTTCTGGCAAGATGTGGTAAATCTCTTCCTTAAGTTCCTTTTTCAGTTTCTGGTGGCCTTCTTCAATGAAGCTCCGGACTTGCTCAGCCAGCCTCGTTTCCACGGACGAGACATGGGTGCGAAACGGGGCTGTGACAGTGTCCTCGTAAATCCTCAGCTTGTTCACCAAGACGCCCACCCTGTCCTCACCTTCCCTCCATTGCAGCGTTGCCAGGTAACGGGAGTACATCTCTGGTCCCAGGCGTGCGAACCTCAACCACATCTGTGATGTACACTGGACACCATCTGGGCTTTTAGGAAATCTTTCGTCTTCCAAGAAGATTATTTCCATCACAGCCAATTCCCTCAGGCACCGGATACCTTGTTCCATCGTGCTCCATTTTCCTTGGCGCACCTGGAGGTCTTCTTTACAAAGGTACCTGTCCCTTACACTTGTCAGCAGTTGCCGCCAGAGGCTGAGAGTTTCTTGGGTTCTCCCGATCCCCTGGTCAATGACCACATCCCGGGACAGAGATCCCAGCTGCCTGGCCTCACTTCCGCCCAGAATGGTGTCATTGGCTGCAGCGTTCCAGATATGGAGCAGCCAGGTCAGGACGGACTCATTCGTCTGGCGGGTGAATTCCCTCTGTAAGTCATGCAGCTCACCCAGGGATAGCGACCGCGTGCTGATCTCTGGCTCTGCCTCTTCTGCTGGGTGCGAAGGTCCTGCTGCATCCTCGTCAGTCACTATGTGGACTGATTTGCTTTTTGATTTCTTCTTCTGAACGGGGGCAACTGCAATCGGTTTGGGCTGTTTCTGGTTCAGTGACGGTTTGTGTGGAGACTCTGATGGTGCTTTTGGTTTCTTTCTCCTCTGTGACAGTCTGTGTAGACATGGATGCTGTTGTTTTGCCTTTGGTTCCTTTCTTCTTTGTGACAGTCTGCGTAGACATGGTGTTTGTTGCTTTGCTCCTTTTTCCCTCCTCCTGAAGCAGACATCGCACCACACCAAGTAGTGTTTTGTTTCTAAGCATGGTGTACACAATGCAGGCCATAGAGAAAAAAGAGAATAGAACTGACAAGAAGATTACACCATCCTTAACATCCAGAGGGAGCTCAGTATTTTCAGAAACTGCTGTGCCTAGCCTGAAAGGCTGGAAGAAACCACTCTCTGCTCTTCCCACCAGGGGCTGGGTGCGATTGTTGAGGAGATCCCAGACATAGCAGCCCAGACTAGGACAGCCAAACAAAACTGAGTATATATTCCGAATGGTATTCATTGCCTCACAGGTTATTATGCTATAGACATAGTAAACCAATAAAGCAATTCTCATAACATTCCCTGGTTTTAACAGGAGCAATGCAACAGGCAGGTAGTTCCCCATGTGAGGAAAAATATAGAGAGCAAGATACAGTACCCATATAGACAAGCTGAATAGGTTTCTGTTAATACAAAATTGTAATTCTGACTTTCAGAGCAAGCCTCATGTTGGGTGCTAAAATAGGTACTAGTTTGAAAACAAACCAGTGGGAGGCACTAAGTCAGAATAACAATTTAATAGGGAAATTAAAGAAAAGGGGAAAAAAAAAAAAAAGAAGAAAACACAGGTTCAAACTGACAGAGTCAGGATACAACCTGACACCCTGTTAGTCAGGGTGGTGGTAGCAGTCCGATAAAATGGTGGCTGCAGTCCTCCTGAAATGATGGATGTGGTTCTGTTGAAGCAGTGATCCTGTAGAAAGGGGCTGCTCTTCCTCAGAAGGTCCAGTGGTGGCTATGTAGCTCCTGTCCTCTGGGAATCCAGTGGAAGGGGGTGTCTGTGGTGTTTGGAATCTCAGATTATATCCAGGATGGAATTCTTGGTTCCTTCCTCTTGGTGGAGCATCTCACAGTGGGATGATGAGTCATGAGGCCAGGCGTTGATGGGCTCATTGACAGAAGATGGTCTGGAGGGAGTTATCTCTGAGTCATGTGGCAGGGCTTTGATGGGCCATTAACAGAAAGATAGTCTGGGGGAAGGAGGCAAGGAAACACTGCCCCTCCTGGTTTCAACAGCTCATGATACCAGAGGATGGTAGTAGAATACACTGCAACCTAGGACATCTTTTAAGAATGTGTCTAGGATAGAACTTGAGAGGATCTCCACATGCTGACTGTAAGCAGTATATTTAGGGGGCTTTAAATATCAAAAAGAGCAGATGTGTTCCAAGGTGGATTTTCTATGCAAAGTAAAGCTTGCTTGTATTGAAAAGAAAATGAGCTGTAGGGAATGTGAAACTAAGGAAGAAAGGCAGCTGGGAGTAATAGTGAGAACATACACTGGCTAGTTTTTATCAGCTGTCCTACTCCAAGAGGAAGTTGAGAGGTTTTGCAGAATGGGTAGAAGGGTTCACTGGGTTGTATCAAGCCTGAGCTGGTGAGGTGGCATTCATTGAAGAGGAAGATGCCCAAGCATGTCACTTGCCTAGAAAGTGTATGGAGGTGTTAACTAGTCCTATGGGAACATGCTGTTGTAATCCAGTCTGAAGGATCAAACTCAGTTTGGGGACTTTATCCTGCATTTGCTGTAAAATTAAACATATGCTTCAAGCCTTGTAGTTGTTTTGCTATTTTGCCAGTCTACCAAGAATAGAAATCTCTGTTCCCTTTCTTTCTCTCAAGAAATGCCATTCACAGTTGAAATTTGAATAATATTTTTTTTAATTCATCTTGTCTGTGTAGCATTCTGCAGAGAGGAAGACATTTTCTTTGATGGTTCCTGTCCTATTTCATGTAGCTGTTAATTGACCATAGATTGAGGTACAGTATGTACCATTATTTCCTCTGCATAACTTGGTCTTACTCCTACTTGCCAACAGCACCACAAAGCTGTGTGTATGGATGGAGATAGTGATTTGCACACACTGCAGGATGGGGAGGAGAATGCAGAATGACTTAAAGCAGGATATGTCAACGTTTTCAAGTCCTGCCACTCTGCTTGGCGTTAGAACTTTTCAGAAACTATTTCCTAACTTATTTTTATATAGAAATACTCAAATCAGTAATTCTAACACCAAGCAGCCTGAAGACCTTGACTATTAATGCATTCCTCTATTGCAGTTTTTTCTGTTTCGAACTGGTTTGGAACTTTAATCATTAGAAGCCTTTTTGTATTGATACATGGTGCCCCCCCCCCCAACTACCTGTTTTAGCTGACAAAGCAAATGCTTACTCTGTAGGCTTTCCACGCAGAAGTGAGGGGGTTTGTTTGTTTGTTTTTTGTTTGTTTGTTTTGTTTGTTTGTTTTTTGTTAAGAGAAGATCTGTGTTTTGGAATTCTGACACTGCTTTTTAATCATTTGCTGCATAAATCCTGTGTCTGTATGTAAGGCACTCTAACTATGTATTTATCCTTCACATTGTAAATTCAGTGAATTAAAGTTTCTAGTTAATGACACAGGGCCCTTGCTTTTAGTTTAAAAATATTTTTTCAGTTTCTCAAATGTGAAAAACTAAGGCTGTACATATGTATTATTTGATAAATTCTGTACTTTCTGGATGAATTTAAATGTTATTTAAATGTCATGCTGGTGTTTTTCCTAATTAGTTATAGCTCTTGTTAGGGCACCCATTGCTAGGAGCACACCATTTCATTGCTCTGCCATTTCTGAAGCAAATTATCATTGCTACAGGAAGACCTTTGTAAGTAGTGTTTAATTTAAATATGTTCTTGGCTGTTAAATTTTGTAATTTAAGCATCCCTGGCAAAGCAAATCTTAGCTAACTGAGGCATTTATATTGTGGCCTGAAAGCAACAGTGTATTGATTAAGTTAGATGATTTCAAGAATGGTAAATTAACTGTAACATGTAATTTATCCCTTCTTTGGTATTTTTTAGGACAGATTTTTTTTGAATGATGTATAGCAAAAAAAAAAAAAAAAGGATTGGGTACTTCTATCATTCTAGAAGGAGTGATTTGTTAATCTGCAGTTGAACTTTCATAATACATGTGATTTAATCTATCAGCCGAGTGATGGGATCGGTCCCAACTGCTCCTCTGTGCATTTGGCTGCATATTCCTGTCTCCTGCCTTGTACAGGATCTAGGGCTTGCATGGCCACAAAGTGAGTCAGATCAGCTTGTTGATCTGCTGGAGAGTGAATCCAACAAATTGATGAAGCTCATGTAGCTGGAGGAAGATTGGGCATGGACCACCTATTTCAGCAGCAGTTGAAGGAAAAGGATTGAGTGTGACATGAAACAGTCTTAATTTTTGTTCCCAGCTTATTTACTTTGTTGTCTATTAACACAGCAGAGAGTTTATTTTATCATAAAATTACCAAGAGCTGTAAACATTATTGTGGTGACTTGTTTTACTCTTAGCTAAATATGCAGATATGTCAGATACAGTAATTCTGAAATAAGCCTGAGAAAAATATTATCTGTGTCACAGCTGTAGATTTGTCAAATACTGTAGAAAAGCTAAGCAGCTGCTGTGACTGTCATTAAAGGAAGAACTAAATTTGAGCTCACAGACAGGTTATCTGAGTGTTTAGATGATACTTGGCCTGAGATTCATCCAAACTGCTCTGCTGTGTACAAGGCAGTGTAAATAGATAATGATTTCCAGACCGTAGCACGTAAACTTCAATTTGGTTGTTTGTGTTGGTTTCGGGTTTTTGGGGTATGGAGTGGGTTTTTGCCCTACAGCTGCTTTGAGTTCTGAAAAGCTTTTGCATCACACTTGTCTTCAAAGTATTCCAGTTACATAGCAAGGTGGATTATTTGCAACAGTTATTTGGAACAGAAGCTGGGGATTGCTTGTTTTTTCTTAAATCTGAAGAAATGCTAGTGCCCCGTCCATGCCTGGGTTTTCACTGTGTCAGAAGTGGTCCTTCTTTGTCCATTATTCTCCTGCAACCTTTCATCCCTTTTCTGCAGGGTATCAAGGAGCAGGACACAAGTAACACCTAATAATTTGGTATGCTTGGTATTGCGATTCTGTTTCTGCATGATAGATTTCTTGGTTTTGTGCACGATTTATATCATGACACTACTGGTCTGACCACGTTTTCTGTGGCCAGTCCTTAATCTCTGTTCCTTAGGTGATCACATTACATTCATCTCTTCCCTGTTTTTCTCCCATGTCTTGCATTAAGTATATGTAAAACATTTTTGATTATTATAATAAATGCATTTTTGCAAATCTAAGTGGGAGAAAAGGGCCCTGTACTGAGGGAGTTTTCTGCAGCACAGTTTGTGTTACCATGTAGTCTATTTTTTGAAAAAGTTTCAGTGTTCCTCTGTTTAAACATCTTAATCATTTTCAGTTCTGCTATGAAATTTTTCTCTAAGAAAAGTTTGGCTGTGGATATCACTTCTTCATCTTCTGACTAACCAGATGCTCACTTGGGTATTTATGCTTCTGATTTTTATCCCAGGTTTGATGTTAGAATTGTTTAGTGACTGATTTTGTTGGTCACCAAATGTTGTTTAGTGACCAGTTCTGTTTCCTTTGCCTGTAATGTTCCTACCACTTATAACACTGTATAAAGTCCAGTCTCTCTTTCGTCAGTACTAATGGAAGTGAATGATGGTATGAGATGATGGAAACATTTTATTTCCTAAACACTTCCCAGTTTGCCGTTGGTTTCAGTTTCTCCAGAGGACTGATCTTTCACAGCTGTTGCAAAATGTGTGTTTTTTCCCTGCTGTGCAGATATCTGCCTTTTTCTAAACTCTCCATGGCACAAAAGGGTCTTTTTAAAATGTCACAAATATAAAGCAGTTTATGTTGGCATTAAATGTAAACATTTTTCTGTCATTGTTTATGGAAGAAATTGAAAGTTTAGGAGTGAATGGGTAAAAAAAAGATAAATATTGAGCAATCTCCTTATAGAAACAGGAATGTGACTTAGACATAGTTTGCTCCTTAGGAAATATCTTACATTCAGTTTTAATCAGTTACTGCTTGAAAATACTTATTACTTGCTACTACTTGAAAATTCTATGTAATTGCAGTAACTATGCTGTCTACTGCCTACTCTGTTATTTTGCAGATCAGTTTTGTCAAATGTAATGACATGGATTAATTAATTGTAAGTTTGCTTGCACTCTAAAACTAGTGAAACTATACATATATGCACATATCTAGTTTTATCTATCTATATATATGTGTATATAAATAGGCCTAGATAAATGGTTGCATGTGTTTGAAACTACCTAAAATCCCTTATGATATGAAATAATAGGATAGGTTTTAAATGAGATAACTTTACTTTTAGAAATTATTTTCCACTGAGGGTTAGCACTGGGCATTAATGCATACATATGGAAGCATAATGTTGATTCAGATGGAAGAGGAAATATCAATTTAGATTGAGGAATGTGTTCCCTATAATCCTCCCTGTTCTCAGTTATTCTTGTAGAGCTTTGCAAAGAGCTTGTAGCTATGGTGCGGGAATACTAACTTCAGTAGCAGATGTGAGCCTGAAGCTTATTACATGTTTCACCAGATGTTTCATTTATCTTTGGGGCAACCTTCTGGTTTGTTTTTTATATCAAACACTGTGAGAAATAAAATTCAGAATATATTTTAAACATGTAATGAATTTTTGGAGATAAAGGAAACCTTTTATAACTTGAAGAAGCACTGTAATGTCTCATATTAAATATATTTTTCTTTTAGACTGTATTTCAACAAGATATTTTCTAATTTTGTATAATGATCCAATCTGATTTAGACTAAGCTTGCCTGTAAAGATAATGTAACCCTAAACAGAGCAGATTTTGTATGTTTATGTAAGCTCATTGTCTACTTCTATATTTATTAATAGTTCATGTGATTTGATATCTAATGTACTTACTGCTAGAAGTTGTTCACAGCTTAAAGTAGTCTTTTGGATGAAGAAGCCTCAGCAATTTCAGTAATAATTGTGACTCTAAAGAAGAGATCCCTTAAGGTGATGCAGTTGATATTTCTTGAAGGAAATTGATCTTTGGGACACCTGTGTGGCTCACTGGTTTTGTCTTTGCACAGTGGCCTTCACCTCTGTGCAGAATAGGGCATCAGAAATTCAGCTTCTGTGCACCCACACCTGCTCTCATGCTCAAACCATGTGCTGCCCTTGCTGTACTTGAGTTACAGCATTTTCTGAAAGCTGATGTGTGTCTGGTGTCTGTGAACAAAGTGTAACAAACCCACATTTTGGGAAGTTTTACCAGGGAAAATTGTAGAAGACAGCAAGTGAAATGTTTATGAAGTGTGTTTAGTGAATTTTGTTCATCAAGCATGTTTAATAGCGTGGGGACGCATCAGGGACTGTCTCTGCCTTATATGTTTTCTTTCATCACTGCATCAGTTCCATGAAAAAGAAATACCCCATTTGCACCTTAACAAAAAACAGAGTGAATCGTTAGTGAGCTTCAGCTACAAAGTAAGCAGGAACTGAGTAAACTCTGACACGTGACTGTTCAGTAGATCTGAATATTACTGTGGAGTCCTGGAGCAAAAATGTTAGGTGTCAAGAAATTAAGCAAAGATCAAGTGCAATTCTTGAATTTCAAATGCAGCATGGGAAAGCAAGTTCTTTATTGCTCTTGTCCTTGAAAGAATTAAAAAAGAGAGTAATTTTAAAAACACTTGGATCAAGAGTTTGTGAATTCCTGTGTAATATGGAGCAGGTCTTAACAAAGACTATTCTGTGTATATATTCTTTGTTTGTGGATCTCTCCTTTGTGCCTGTGCAACTGTCTTTTCCCTTTGGGACTTGATTACATAGTCTCCTTCTAACAGCTACAAGTGCTTACCTAGAAAAGTTGTATCAGGAGAGTATTTTGTGTATTTATAACCTTTTAAAACAACAGATGGCTACCAGGGCCACTGTGTTGTGATCAGCAGTTTCTCTCCAAAACAGAATTTGGAGGTCTGGGGTAGTATTCCTGATCCTCCTTATGCTTCCAAAGTAATGCCTAAGAAAGGAGGCTGTGAGAATAGACGTGGATTGCCACATGGCCTTTTGGGAAGAGAGGAGGAGAGGAGAAGGGCTTGGGTTCCTTCTCCTTTAAGGGACAGCAGTGGAAGGCAAAGTTTCAGTTGTGTTAGGGTGATCATATAATAGCTCATGTAGCCAGTTGCCTGGAAATCTCTCTGGAGGAGTGGTTGTCCATTGCAGGAATGGGATAGTTCACCATGGACTGGGTTATGCCGAGCCACAGGTGGAGGACTGGGTTTGTGAAACCATTGTGAATTCAGCTCTCTGCAGTGCAATTGTCAGTTTGTTGCGTGTTTCTAACTCTCAGGACTTTTGGGAGGACATTTTTCTGTGTGGAAGCCTCTCTTCCACCTGCTGAAGGAGGTTCAAGACCCTTCAACTCCTTAAGTGTAAAAATTGAAGAAAGATTATTTGTTAAAAAGTGTATTAGACTCTTAAGCTAAACAGTAACAGAATGTATTGGGCAGTAAAAAACCCTGTTGTATTACACTACCAATCAACATGATTTGGTTGATGTTGTATGGCTAAGGCTCTGCACATACACGACAAGCTCTGTGTCTGTGTGGATGCATTAAGGCTCTCTAATAAGCATCACTGTGATTCATAGGCTTCACACAGAAAGAAGGATTTTTTTTCCAGTACCCTTGAGTATATTCTAATGATGAGGAGGTGTTTAAAACCCAAATTGCAGGTTTTTAAATAGTTGTTTAGAGACTTCTGAGAATGATCTAAACATCTTTCTTGTAAGGCAGAGTAAACTTCTAACAAAGTTTGCAGATTTCCTGCTGGGACTTGATACTGTAATTGTTATACATAAAAATAAAATACATTGGGAAATTTAAAATAATTAAGTAAGCAGAAGTTGCACTTATTCTTACTGAATTGTCACCTTAACAGATACCTCAAAGTTGACACTGTTCGACTTACTAAATTTGTATTAGTCTGAACTGCTCTCTGGTATGAATGTATAACTGTGGCAAATTGAAGTTTTTTGGTTTTTTTCAGTGAAATACCTCAGGAAATAGCATTCTTTGTAATATCTTGCAGAGAAGGAGTCTTCAGCAGTTCATCTAGATTTAATTCTGGTTATATTAATATTAAAGAGAATTTACTGAGTTTGCTCTTGATGGCTGCAACACTGTAATTTTTTTTTGTAATTTAAATGCAACTTTAAAAATAGGACACCATGGTCAGTGTACTAAAATGCTTTTTAATTTGTATTTCTTTCTGTCACATCTCTCTCTCTGTTGAACAAAATGAATTCTCTAAGCCTCAATTTTCAAGTCCTCTTGACATTGCAGTTCAGTGTTATTCAGTCCTTGGCTTTGTTTCCTCTTTGTCCTTTGACAGTTCTGTATTTTCCTATTTGCTTACCATATTGAACTGCAGTTGCAAATATAAGCACAGTTTGTGTAACAAAATATTTTCAGACTGGCTTACCGATGTTAGTTTTTTGGAAACAATTTCTGTTACATTTTTGACATTCAGTGAGAGTGGCTAAAATCAATATAGTCTTGTGTCTGTTAACCAAAGATTTTGCACCTATTGTGACTCGTGTCTTGTTTGCATTTGAAAAAGTATTTAGGCTGAATCCTTTGAGAATTATATAGTGCTCTGCATAATTGCTTTTAGAATTTTCAATAACTAGCAAAAAGATGAATGCAGAATGAAAATAAATGCTTTTGAAACACAAAATGTCTCCTTCAGTGAGATTTCACACTATGGTTGATTGTTTCTAGAAACCTGTATTTTACTCAAGCCAAACTTGGTTTGCCTAGATTGTGATATTTTTATTTTAGCAATTAACAGAACTTTGTGATCTTGGCCCCTTAAAAAAAAAAAAAAAAAAAAGGACCAATAATGTTTTATTGAAACAACTGAATTGAAACAACTGAAATTAATGTTTGGCCTTTTTTTTTTGTTATTTTTCTTTCCTGTGTTCTAACATACTAAGCCATCTTTTCTAGTCATAGAATCATTGAATTGCTTGGAAGGAATTGTTTCAATCCCCCTACTCAGAGCAGTATCAGCTAGAACAGGTTGTACACATGAGTTTTAATTGTCTCCAAGGGTGGAGGCTCTACCGCTTCTCTGGGCAGCCTATTGTGGAGTTTGCCCTTCCTCACAATTTGAAAGCAAGCAGACAAATAAGCTATTTCGTCATATATTTAAGTTGAACTTCCAAAGTATTCATGCATATGGGTAAGATCCCTCTGAGTCTTCTCCAGCTCTCTCAGCCTCTCCTTGAATGACAGATGCCCCAGTCCTGAGTCATCTTTGTGGCCTGTCCCTGAACTCTGTGCAGCAGGTTCATGTCTCATACTGAGGAGCCCAGAACTGGATACAGCACCCCAGATGTGTCTCACCAGGGCTGAGCAGAGGGTAGGGTCACCTCTCTTGACCTGCTGACAATGCTTTGCCTGATGCCCGAGAACTACCGGCCTTTGTGCAAGGTCCATTGATGGCTCAACTGAACATCCATCCAGGACCCTTTTCTGCTGAGTTTCTTTCTAGCCAGTCTGCCCCAGGATGTGCTGGTGCCTGGGGTTCTTCCTCCCCAGGATCAGGACTTTGCATTTCCCTTTGCTGAACTTTTTTCCAGCCTGTTTAAGTCACTTTGGAAGTCAGCGCAGACCATCTCCCTGTTTTGTATCATGGCAGACTAGCTGAGGGTGCCCTCTGTCCCATCATCCAGGTCATTAACAAAGATGACAGAAGAGTATTGGACCCAGTCTTGACCTCTGGGGCACACAAATAGTGACTGGCATCGGCATGGGCTTCGTGCTGCTGATCACAGCCCTGCATGGCTCATCATCATTGTGTTTTTTATCTGAAGTCTGTTGGGATAGTATTATTAATCATGTTGTATTGTTTTTTTTCCTCTCCAACTATAATTTGAGTTTGTAAATACAATGCTGCTACAAAGGCATTTTGGCAGTCAGTGAAAAATAGGTACCACCAAATGATTTGATGATTCATCTCTTCCTCAAATGAAGCTGTTTTACTTTGAGGCTTTGTTCAGAATACGTGGTGAGTGCTGTCCCAAGGGTTTATAGTCTTCAGAGAAAAAGAGGGAGTGGAAAGAGAGCACTTGTCCAGCGCCCATGAGGGAGTCCTTCAACTGAGCAAGCAGTGGGACTGCAGCCTACTGCCTCCAGCTCTGATGTATGTGCTTTTTCTCTTACTCATTAAAGAATTGATTGCAGTGAATCTCCCCCTCTGCTTCCCAACTTGTTTCCCATGTAAAAAACCTTCTTTAAGTTTATAACTTCCTTCTTGGCACAGAGCACTTTTTCTGCCTGTTGAAACAGGGTGTGAGTTTAGTTCTTGGCTACTTTAAAAGAACAAGCCACACTTAGATATAAAAGTTGCAAGTGCTGTGTTGCTGAAATATTAGCTTTGGCTTGCAAAATCCTGCCATATGATGTTACAAGCCCTAGAATGAGGAGAAATTCATCCTGACTCTGTCTTGTGTAGATTGATCTAAAAGCTCTGAGCTTTATTTTCTAAATTAAATATTCTTAAATTGTTGTGGGTTTTAGTTTTGTTTAAATTATTTGATATCTTTGCATCTGAACATAATGCACGATCTCAAGTTGTTAGGTGCCAAAGGCTACTCGTGTGAAGGCATGACTGTCTTTTACCTCAAGTATCTAACCACTCCTGATTTTATTGTTCCTCTTGCTGAATTATGGAATAGACTTCCTGAATCTGGCCTGAATTCATTGGTTTTTCTGAGGACACATTGACGAAGTGATACTAATGCAGGCATTATTAGTGTTAGCTTGGGCTTTAGAAACTCAACTGAGTAATACCAGTGGTGATGTCATTCAATAGATGCTGTGCAGTGTAGTAGTTCCTTACTGCAGCCCTAATGCTCAGTAAGATGGGGATTTCTGTTCTGAGCTATCTTGGCCTGATTTCCCCTGACCATCACATTATTATCTGGGCAGTGGTGAGAAATCAAGTGGGAGTGGGGTAAGGATAGAGATGAACTTTGTAATACTGGAAACAAGTGCTGTCAGTCTTCTGTGTCTTGTTTGTTATTGAGAAGTTGCTTTTACCTTACTTTTTCTATGTATATAAAAGCATGGTCACGTGCATTAATATTTACCATGGGAAATCCACTTTGATTCCTGGTTAAATTAATATTTACATATGGGATGTGTGTGTGTATGTATGCTTTCTCTCTCCCTCTTCTTCCACCCCCCTCACAGCTCTCTGTGTGTGTGTACATATATACACACACATACCTGAAAACAAGGGACCACTAAGTGATGATGATCCTTCTGATTTCCATGGGAAGAAAATGGGACAGGTAGTAGCTGACTCTGCAGGTTGTCCAAGACAAGGTTGGACATCTGGTATAAAATAGTCTGGGGATTTGGAGAGTGTTAATGTAGTTAATGCACAGTTAGTCTGGATCTTGACCAGTTGAAATGTCATTTAGGTGTACCAGGTATTACTTTTTTTACATCCATGTAGAAAACCTCTGAAAACTGAACCATTCTTGCTTAAATACTGCAGTAGATTCCTGAGTGTTAAAAGAAGATCTGGTATTTGTGTCTCCCTGACTTTGATGATTCTTGTGTCAAACTGGAGCGGTAGCTGTGTTATGATCCGGATTAAACTCAGAAAAGCAAAGAAAGCTGTGTCTCTGTGCATAAACCAGAAAGAACTTAGAAAGTTCAAAATATTCTCAGAAATGAGATTAAAACCAAACGAGGTTAGATGTTGATGCCAAAAAATTGATGTATTTTATTTAATAGTGAAAGAGGCAAAAAGAAGGGAAGAGAAAAGAAAGAGAGAAAGAAATGGAAAATGAAGTGTGCATGGGGGGTGGGGGAACAGGGAGAGGTGACAGGGGTTAGGTGGAAGCATAACACCCATCCGAGGGTCCCAATGATGTCTCGTTGCTCACTTCCATCCGGTCTGCTGGTGGTGAGGGTCCCCCGTCGCCGCTGTGGCCACGCCGCCACACACTACGGCACACCACGCCGCCACACGCCACCACACCACATGCCGCGCCAAAGAGTGCAGAATTTTGTGGATTAATACACGCTTTGGGCCACGTGGGAATGCCCATGTGTCTCTCTTGCAGGGGCCAGCTTGACACTGTCCCTTGCAACACTGAGGGTCTGTTGCATCATCTCTGGTGCTCTGGTGCAGGGTCTGGGGACCCCTGTGAGGGGGGCCCCTTTGATGGGCCATGTCACCCCTTTCTGCTGTGGATAAGGTCCCCCCCCACCCCGTGAGGACCCCTCAGCTGGGCTCTGCACAGTGGAGGATGGGCAGTCACTGCACCTCTGACCAGAGGCTTTTCCCAGATAGCCAAAGCCTCTCTTCCCCCACCCTTTGGTGCAGGGGGTCTGTGTGATCCTGGCAGCTGATAGCCCTGGGGCTGTGGTCTTCACCTTGGAGGTGTTAAGCTTGTGCTTTGTGAATGTCCCAGCCCTGAGTTGTTACTTTATCTTATCTTCATCAGCGAGCAGTGTAAGGCCTCAGTCAGGGCCCCATTCAGGGTTCGGTAGTCTTCTTTGCAGCTTTTGCAATACAGTTTTAAAAGTCCTTAAGTAAATGCTTAAGTAATAAACTATAATATTTCAGTTTCTGACAAGCTGCCACTTTCAAAACTGTACCTGGTGGCTTTCCATGGCACCTGTGTTGTAAATTGCTAACCCTGTGTTAAAGCATCGTGTTGGAGTTTTTAAAAAGTTGGTGCTGTTATGCCTGAAACGGTACACTTTTTAAACCTTAAGTGCTTTAATACTCTTTCACTAATTAAATGTTACACATGCTAATTAATCGACAGCTGCTGTGGTAGCAGTCATGTATGGAAACAGTACAATGATGTATTAGTGATGTTCTTGAACATTTCTCTTTTGGAAGGCATAAAAACAAGGTTTCACCTAATGAAGCATAGCATCCTTCCTCAATTGATTAGCTCCTAAATTCTTAACACATTGGATTTTTTCTAACATCGTTGCTTAGCTGTATGGGATGAGGTGTGTTGAAAATTTGGATGCCATCAGTTCTTGATGATGAATTTCTGGTCAGAATGTCACATCTCTCATCACTGTAAGCTCCTCCTCCTAGCATACGTGGCCACTGTATAACTTCTTGCATCTCCAATACCCTCTGCTAATGCTATCACCTGTCATGTTGAAATGCACATACTATTATATATAATATATAGGGAGCAAAGGAGGCTGATTTTCACATGCAGGAGGGACTACCTCTATCAGAATTTGATTTAATCTATTGTTCCTTGGTGCAGCCAACAGCTCCCAAAATTACTGTGCTATGACTGTTGGTTGGCAGGGAAGACTTAATAAAAAAGCTGAAAATGTCTTGTCATCTAATTGCAGTAATTTAAGAGTCTTTTGGGCAAATTCTTTCACAAGGTTTGAACCACTAGTCCTATTCTTCCTCTGAAATGGAATATTTTTCCTCAGGCTCCTTAGAAAATATTGATCAGTGTCTTCTACTTTTGAGCCCACATAAAATCAGTTTCCTTCATATTATTTCACAAACTCAAAACTATCCTGAAGAGAATTGAAAACAGGTCTTGGTAGCCAACATACTACAATAAAATACTAGTGCAATGTATACCCCTCAGAAAACGGAGTTGTTTGGTATACTCGGTTCTGGCTCTCATTCGGCATCATCTCTGTATGGACCCATGGCCTCCACGTGGGCAATGACAACCTTTCACTTCATCTAGAGAAATCTTTAGTTGGAGGGGTTGTTTACTTGCACTTTTGTAAGCCTGCTTGTTAAGAGTTTTTTGTGTTAGAGTTTGGATAATAAAAGCTGAGTTTTCCCTCTCTTTTAAAGTGTTGCCCAGTGATAAGAAGTGATGTTGAGTAAGTGTGTCTGCTGTGTAGTGGCTATCATTAGCTCAAGAACTAAACCAGAAGGGAACCTGTCACTCTAATCTGTCTGCAAGCTAAAGAAGGGCAAAGATTTCTGTTGTGGCAGGGATTGCAAGCAACAGGAGTTGACTCATTTTATCTGGAAGTCAGTGCTTGGCAAAGCAACTGTCTGACCCTGGATCTTGTAGTGAAGAGATACTTTGTCATCTGTCTGCTGGGTAGGGCTTGGCTTGAATTCTGACTTACTGGTACCTTGTGTGAATTGAAGTTGTGTTGCTCGTGGCTTGAAGACCAACCTGGGTGACAGCCATGAGGAGCATTTGTAGGTGGTCCTACAGCAGGAGATCCAAGTGAAGCTGCCCTTGGTTAGAGCTTTCAGCTTAATCATTACTCTCTAAGCTGGTCAGATGGAATGTCTCAGTCTGTCTTTGTGTTATGGACTGCTCAATGGGATGTGTTACTTGGAGGTGTAAGTGGGATTCTAAGAGTGTTGTAAGAGGTGTGCTGAAGGTTCATCTAGGTAGTAGACAAAGCTCCTAGTTACTGCTTTAAATGAGGGGTGAGAGTTACCGCCATTCTTACTGAAAAGAAAGAAGTTAATGTGGCATTTTACAGCTGTTTGCTCAGTGAGTAACCGCACCTGGGATAGACAAAACTGGTAGACTTTGTAAAACTAGTGTGACTTTTGGGGGTTGTGTGGGGTACTTCTGTCGTCCTGAGAGTAGCAACAGATGTTGACTGCTTCAAGCCTTCCTGGTGCATGGGGAGGTCTTGCTCTGCACAGTAGGCCCCCAGTGGAAGAAGCAGTAAGGGCGATGCTGAAGATACAGTTGTCTTTTTATTTTTTAATAAGACACTTGTGTAGTTTTGATTCAGAGGATGAGTTTATGGGGGTGACTACCATGTTCTTCTTCTGTTTTCCCAAAATTACAACTTCACTGATTCTCTCTGCCTAATGTTTAGCAATGTTATCCGTACATGATGGGCTGATGGGGGTCACAGAAAAATAGCCTGTGTAACTTTCACCTGAAGAAACAGGCAGTAGCAATGCGTTTTCTTTTAATGCATCCTGAATTGCTAAAAAGACAATTCAGGAAGATTGCTGTGTGGAGGCTGTGTGTGCTTCAGTGTTTAGACCGTGTCTTGTGAGCTTGAAATTTAAGAACAGTGTGAGAAATTCTTGAAAACAGACTTGTGGATATTTAATACCAAGCCATCAGAAAACCACTTGCTTCATTGTATCTGGTAACACAAGATGGGTGCTTTGACTTTAAATAAGCTGTGGAAGATGTCCTTCCACTTCCCACTGCCCTTTTAATTTCAGCAATAAAAACAATGATTGGTAGAAAATACCCAAATTTTGAAGCTGTACAAAGAAGAAAAATGTTTTTTCTGCATTTCAGTGGGAGATGAGGAATTTAAAAGCCCCTAAACCCCTTATGTGAATTCATCATTTTTCTTCACTCTTTGAAAAGTTATTAACAAAATGAGACTGACTTTCTTGTGATGCATGCTGTATGAAATTACTGATTTTCAAAATGCAGGGGTTTCTGAGTTGTTTCCATTTCAGTGTCTGTTCCTGTTTTGCTTTCAAATTGTTGAATATGAAAATCTGTGTTAAATTAAAAAAGTAAAAGTGACTGTGTAATTCTTTAAACATTCCTAAATTTTTCCAGATAATTGAATAACCTCTCTGAGTATTTGTGTAATACGAAATTACATAAAAAATACATTAATCTAATTGACATTTATGTAGGAAAGGAATTAGAGTTTCACCACACATTTTTGTGTTACGGTGTGGTTAATTGCTTTGTAACTTAGAGCACTAAGGTAGACATTTGTAAAGAATATGTTGATATTTTGTAAAGAAAGAGCTTTTGCCTGTTAATATAGCCTCACTAGAGTAAACAAGCAAAAATCAGTGGCTGTTAAACAAACTTAAGGATATCTTAGGAAACTTTAAAAACCCGCATTTTTTTAAAGGAGGTCCTTTGTTAGATATGAGGTTACTGTAACGCAGAGTTGTTTTTTGACCATGCTGATTCCTTTTCATGCCTTTAATCCTACTTTGCTGTTAGCAGCTAGAATGATACTTAATGGACAGAATTGGTGTAAGTAAAGGCTTCAAGGTGCTGAAGTTCCTGGGAATACACTCCAAAAAGAAAACAGTTGATGCTTTCATTAGGCATGTGATGTTTATTAGGAAATGTGATATCATCTTCCTGCTTTCTTACAAGGAAAGCAAGATTTAAGCTGCACAGATGGCATTTTTAGTAGTACAGTTTCCTGCTGTCATGACAGTGTAGGCTGACTGAAACTTTTTCTCGTGACAAAGATTTCAATCTCATATCAAATTTGTCTTCAATCAATGTAGAAATAGTAGTGTAGTAAGCCAAATGGATGCTTAGACAAGAATAATATTACCTGCCATATAGGAGGAGATGGAGGATTAATTGGTGAGTGTTTGTAAGAGATACTGTGAAGATGGAGCTTTCTAGATAAATGCAAAAAAAAAAAAAAAATACTCCAAAGATACGGCAGAAAGTCTTCAAATATGTTGCTTTATCTTTTGGCCATTGCTTCTTAATAATCATTGCCAACAAAATAGTTGAATTATATTTCTTGATTTTAACTTTAATTTCAAGATGCTAGTTTAAAATGAATTTATGAATTAAAAATGCTTTTTGAAAACTCCCATGTTTTAATATTTCTGAAAGATAGTATTATAATGCTTTTATCCTTTGGAATAATGTTGCATACATTAGAAGACAATTTTGCAAGTTACCTTGACAGTCTTGACCATCTTATTTAGAGTCATCTTGAGGCTTGGATGTATTTATTTAAAAACAGAACAAGTTTCCATTATCTTGAATTGTGTGGTTGGTGAGATTTAGCTTGTCCAAGGGCTTATCTGAGTGTTTGCTCATGTGTTAATAAAATGCTGTAATAGGTTGATGGGTTTGATTGCCTCCTAATTCAGTGGTTGTGTGCTTAGACCAGAGCCCCAAGCTTGCTGTCAGAAAACCCTGGGTGAGTGCCAGCACATGTGCAGGAAGTGGTGTGCCTCCATTTGCTACTTTCCCGTTGTCCTGTCACGCACATCCCTGTGCTCCCCATTCCCTTTTTTACTCATTTGCTCTCAAAACTTGTCCTCATCCTCCTTTCTTCCCACCAGTGACAGAGCTGCCCTTTCCTACCTTGTCCTGCTTTGTCAGGAGCTGTGTCCTTGTGTTTGCCCATGGCTTGGAGGCACCTCTGTAAAGTAGCAAGGTAGTCATGGGCAGTCACTGCTGGCCTTGGTGGGGTATCCCGTACCCCAGGAAAGTCATCCCTGTCCCTAATAATAGGACTGTGGTCATCAGCTCCGGTGGGGACTGTGCTCTGGCAACTCCTGGCTAAACTGATAATAAATAACAGTCTGGAGATACATGCTCACACTATCTCCAGATAGAAGCACTCCAAAAGTTGTTTTTTTATTTTATTATGTTCTGTTACTTTTCACTGTTCACCTACTGATTGTGGTACCTCCTCTGGGTGTCCTGTAATTTTTTCTGTAGAGCACAATTAATATCACCCAGTGCTGTTGTAAAACTAATATTGAATTGTGGTCAAGGTTAAAAATGAATGAGTTTACTGAGCATACATAATGAATTGTTACTTAAGAGTTTTTCCTCTTCTGTTTCTCTCTCATAAAATGAAGGACCTTTTTGTTTTAGAAAAACATTAAGGCACTAGCAAAGCCTCAGTTGCTGTAATAAGCATTCACTCAGAAAAGGCTGGCCTTGCTCTTACTAGAGCAATAGTGTTGGTGGCATGGATGGAGGGGGTTCCTAAAGGTTTGTAGTGAATTTATCTCATAGCCCATACCAAAAACACAGATCTGTGAATGTTCAGTTTTTCCACCACAGTTGCTAACTCATTAGAACACAAAATTCCTTAAAATAATTTGGCCAGATATGTTCTGCCTTTTTTTTCTATCCTTCAGTTTAGCAATTAAAATGGGGTTGAATTAAGTCCTTTGACTTGCTTTCGGTTTTGTACTCTTATGACTATGACTCTTGGACTTTTGCCTATTTTCAGGTGATTTTTTTTCCCCATCCAGCTACCTACAGACCCTGGTCTGCTTAGCTTCCAAGTTTAGAGGAGATCAGGTGCTTTCAGCCCAGTATAGCAAAAGTACATAAAATAGAGCACTGTTTTGTAGCCGTGACTTGATATTTCAGAGGAGGAAATTAATATTATTGAGGAAGGCAATATTTACTTTTAATTTTTTTTTTCTCTGTGAATATAAGAATTGTTGAGTTACTGAGCTTGTACATTTATCTTGGGAGAAGTGTGTATGTGTGAGGTGGTTGGACATAGATAAAAATCCGTAAATATTTGTATGCATATGTGGTGCAAACTTTAGACAGAGAAATGTATTTCAACAGTGTCTAAAGGCTTTTTCAGATAAAACAATGCCTTTGCTGGAATTAATTCTGAATTCTTGTTTCTCTTTGCTCATTCTTTTTATTCATATTTTTTAACCAGAACAAGTTGGTT
The DNA here is from genome assembly GCF_041296385.1 of Aphelocoma coerulescens. Classification (NCBI taxonomy): domain Eukaryota; kingdom Metazoa; phylum Chordata; class Aves; order Passeriformes; family Corvidae; genus Aphelocoma; species Aphelocoma coerulescens. Next base: position 153,575,729 of record NC_091015.1, on the reverse strand, counting down.
GTGGTATTCCTTATATTTGTATCTTCACAATTGGAATTGTTATCAATAGATGCAGTTATTGTGATGCATAGTTTTTCAGACAATTAATTGAGATTGTGTGTGTGGAGGGAAACGAATTAATCTGTTGTCTCCATAATTCTCTGTGCCAAATTAAATTAAATAAATCAATTTTCCTTCTTTTCAAATGCATACGCTGGTTCCTTGAACTAGCATCTGCTAACTTGGTTTAGTCATTGAAGATACTGTCTGAAGCATACATGTGGTTTGGCAAAGTTAAGATGTATAGAAAAACCCAAATTTTTTCTGCTGCGAAGTGTATAGCACTTGTTCAGTATGCATGCTACCACATGGTAGCACTTCAAAACAGACAAATTATTGCATCAAAAATACTGTCCACATTAGCAGCGGTGCTATAAAAGGAATATTGTGGCTGTTTTTCAGTATATTTTGACCAGATTAACCAAAATTTGCCATGTTCATGTTGCCAGTTAAATTCAGAGAAGTGTTAGCACAGAAACTGGATGCTGTCTCTTCTGAGGGACTTCTGTGTCCCTTGGACAGTATGCCTAGTCTTGAGTAAATTTTAGGGAGTTTTATTTCATATGTTTTCTGGGTGCTCAGCATTCTTCAAGGAAATAATATTCATCCTCAGATTCGTTCTCCTCCAGAGAGTCTTTTTGAGGAGGTTGTAGAAGGTGAGGGAGCAGTAAAGGTCCATTTTGTTCTTGAACTAGTGACCTGCCCTCCTGAAGGCACACGTGATTTCTGCGTTAGAGCACAGTTAAAGAACAAATTTGGGAACCATGAGTCAAGACAAACACTTAGTTGTGAAGGGCAGACCGAAGGCTACGCAGGTGTTAGTGGTTTGTAGCATAGAGTTGGTTGTTCCCTCCCCTGCACAGGGTCCACTGCAGCCAGCTGGGTGAGGTGCAGCGTAAAATCAGTCAGTCTATGGCACCTAACCCTGGCACAAACTTCTTCCGCTTCAGTAGGGCTTGGCCTTTTAGGAGGCATGTGGATTGCTGCTCTTAAAATCACATTTCTTAAGGTGTATCAACTTAAATTATCTTTTGGAAATTAAGGCCTTGATTAGATGAGGTGTCATCAAATATATTGTCTCCAGGCCACCACTGATCAGGGTTTCACATCACAGTATTTACTGATAGTCTGAATGTGGCCAGGCTGAAATGCATCTCTTCTGATGGTAACAATAACTATTCAAGGACTAAATTTCAGCAATGTGCACATGCATATGTGACCCCATGAGAGGTGAATTCTAATGAATTTTTGTTGGTAAAGAAACAATTTAGTAATAGATAAACGTCTATCATTTGCCAGTTGTTTTTGAGCTCTAGGGTCTTAGGTTTGTTTGCATTTTAGAATAATGATGGACCTTTCTTCAGTGCCTCAGCTGATTTGTCCTATTCTGGAATTAGGTTTTCAAATAGTGAAATTATTGACCAAGGATATTTTCAGGTATAGAAAACATGGCTGAATTGCCCCAGGGTTAACTTCTTGGCCTTGTATCTGATATATATTTTTTCTTTTGTGGTTTTTTTGGGCTTTTTGGTTTTGTTTTTTTTTTTTTTTTGGTAAGGCAGGGTGTATATCTCCTATATGCTAAACCCCAGATAAAGTTTCTAATTTTGGCAGTACTTTCTAGAAAAGGAAAATGTTTTCATGTTATTCTAGTTTTTCTTTAATCTTTTACAAGATTTATTAAATTGCGTTTAGGGGGAAAAATACCCACCAAACTACTGTAATAAGGTTTATTGTCAAGATTTTTCAGTCCAGGCATTTTGGTAATACAAATTCACACAAGTCAATAATTTTCAAACCAAACACTCCTATAGTTTTGCACTTTATTTGCCTCAGACAAATTATGGTAACGCTTTCTAGCTTCCTTAATCTCTCCCCATTTCTTTGACAACTAACAAAAAAATCACCATTTTAGAGGAAGGAGAGAGTTTTTTAATAATAGAAGACGAGGGAATCTTTTGTTGATAAAAATCTACCTCAGAAAGGAGCTCAGGAGAGGGGTGATGGCTCAGGAGACAGAGGTTGCACGTTCTCAGTGCAAGCAGCACCACTGAGAAGTGCAAACACGGCTGTAGGCTTTCCTCATCATAAGGACACCCCATAACAAATAATTTGTTTTAAAATGTAGGTACACTGTGTTAAATGTGAGGGAGAAGGAGGAAGCATCCTGGTCTGGCTGTTTCCCTGCCCTTTTCTTTGCTCACCTCAGTTCTGGGCACTCTCAGACTTAGTGGCTCTTTTAGTGTCAACTTTGCAGAGTGGCTTGGGAAGGACTGTGACACAGAACAGTGAATTCATTAGAAAAAGTGCACAACTGTCCCAAATGCTGGGAGATTGAGTACTAAATACAAGGAGGAAGCTCTTGCCCAGTCTGTGCTAGGTAAAAAGAGGTTGTTCTGTAGATTGGGCAAACGATGTAAAGAAACAGTGGTAATAGTATCAACAAAAGCAACGTGGGGGCTGTTACCCATTTGTGCAAGTTGGCAGCTTGTTGGAGCTATCTAGCTACTAATACATGTTATAAAATATATATGTTTGGTTAAAAGAGTTTCCATTTCTCCCTGGTGGGGACTGCATCATGTTTTAATTTCTGCAGTTGTTTTCCCAAGGCAAAGATGTTAGCTATTGATGCTTTATTGGTTCTTTGACATTTTTTCCACTATTGCCTTCATTATCATCTAACTGCTAACAGTCATGAGGGGAGGAATTGCTGACATGAAATCTGGATGGTTTTCAGTGAGTCCTTTTTCTTCTGGACAGTATCTCTTACATTGTGTTTAGTTACATGTTGCTGGGTGTACTGTGTTTAAGAAAAGAACTTGTCCTGGAACTTTTGTTACTAGCTAGCTCTCAGATGAACACTTTTAAGAGCATGATATGCCTGTATTCAAGTTTGCAAAAGATCTGGATGTTTTCCTGCTCTTGATTATTACACTTCTCAAGGGGGAAATTGTCTGGATGTACCAGCCACATGATTTCATAGGAATCTATGTCTAAGTATCTTTTCCCCATCATTACATGACCACCTCTACTTTGACAGTGTCCACCATTACAAGAGAATTGCCACTGCAAGGAGCAGTCTAGCTCAGCTATCTAAAAGGCAACATTTCATTTAATTTCATTTAATTATCACAAAATCCTTTATCTGTTTCAGCTGCTTTTGAAAATCCTTTCTAGTTTTTCCTCTTCATGACTTCATCTGGCTACAAAGGATCTAACTATAATTTCATTTTTTAGCATGTTGTAGCAAGTAATGTGAAAACAGGTCATACTTGCTTTCCACACAGATACACCTTTGAAAAGCTTTTTTTAACCAAAAGAGTTTATTCTAGCTACATTTAATAACTGGACCATACACCTTCTTCAGTTCAAACTCATGGTTACAGCAGGAGTCTTCTAGTTTGTTCAGGAGGAGGACTGTGTTCTTGTTTTAATTACAAAATTTAGAAATTTACCATCTTCACCCCCAAAAAAGTCCACCAAAACCTTTTAAGTTAAATGACTGAGCTTCTTCAACAAACTAGATCTTAGCTTGGCTTTTGAGACAAACACTGAGGTGCTGAAGCATTGGGCTCTGGGTAAGGAGCTTCAGCCTGGCCTCTGTTTCTGGAAGTAGTACAATGAACTTGCTTTGGTCTGGCAAGGGGGAAGGTTTTCATTCTGACTTGGAAATAGCTGTTTGATCAACTGTGCACTCTTCTGCCCTGAAGAGTGTAGAGGCATCTCCAGATTTGCCTTGGTATAGAGACAGGCACATGGTGCAGCCCTCTCCTTTACTGGTTGAGTGTTAGAGGATTTCAGAATGAAGCCTGGGTGGTTTTGCTGTATTAGTTTTGGGATGCTGTATTTTCGTGGTGCCCTGGATAAAACACAAATTTTAAGTAATTTCTGTTAAGATACTATGAAATAGAACGCAATCACCAGCATATACTGACAGAAGAAGTCTGCAAGGGTTTCTGTAAGTATACATGTATACTTACAGAAATATTCTGTATTCTGCATTCAAAAATACAGTCAGATATGGCAATTTAATGAGAAGGTCCACATGACTGCAGAATGTAGTTTGTGCTGCAAGGGTGAGTGATAAGTTGGAAAAATATTTGTCCAGTCTTGAAGAATGTCTCCTCATATCTTTAAACAGTATGTTTGGATTTTTTTTCCCCTTTTGCAAGGATATGAAGTGGGGTCTGAAAATGTAGCACATTCTGCATCTAATTAATTTGTGTTGCTTTCTTTTATAATGAGTATCATATTTTCATCTGTACAAGGAGAAGCCTTGAAAAAATAAACCAAAAATGAATGTATTGTGTGTGTGTGTGTGTGTGTTAGTTATCTTTCTAATTTTTGCAGCTGCAGACAAAACTTAAGGATTGTGTAGTGTTACTGCATTTGATTTCCTGTCAGTTGGCTCTGAGTGTTGTTCATCTGATAATCACACTGAATTCTCTTTCTTTACATTTAACCAAAAGGCACAGTGTCTGTCTGTTTAAATGGTCTGATAAGTGATAAGATGTGTTGTTCTGTTTGATGTGATTATGTGAAATATTCCTGAATAGAACTGTGCTTCATGAAGGTGATCTGTTTGAATGAAGTATTTAATAGAAATAGAATTTATGTGTAAGTACAACGAAACATTGCAGCTGTTGGTGTAAAAAGCCTTACCAAAAAATGTTCTCTGCTTGTTTAAGGTGACTTGCAGTGTATAGATATATGTGTATTATATACAATAATACGTACATGCATGCATCCTTTGCATTTATATACGCCTAAAAAGAAGAAACAGTGTCGAAAATTGGAAAAAAAATGCAGTCAAAACTATTTAACAGCTATAGCTGGTTCCCCAAACTCTAATACTGAAAATGTAGTTTTATGTTGTGAAAAAGACATAGTTTCTAATCTATTGCATATACTCATTAAATAATTCTCCTTTTGATTCCAAAAGTTACCTAATTCCAGACAGCATTGCAACTTAAATCACAATAAGTCTTTGTTACTAAATGGTAAAATGTAACTGCTTAATGAAACTCAGTATCAGATTTTTTTTTTTATGAATGAGGAAGGTAATGCACATTGTAAATGATGTGTAACAGTTTGTTGATCACTTTAGCAATTAACTGCAGCTGAAAAAAGTCTGCTTACTCAGACTGGTCTTATTCTCATTCTCTGAGGAAACTCTGGATTTTAATGAAGACAGTCCAGTGAGTAAATAAATTTCTAGGCAGTTGCAAAAATGAAAATAAAATACAATTTATTCATTTAATATCAAGCTTTTTCTTTAAATAGAACAGATTGTGTAAGTTTACTTTTTAAACATACTTTTTATTTAATCTAGTTCAGTACCAGATGGAAATGATGCGAAGCCTTCGCCACGTAAACATTGATCATCTTCACGTTGGCTGGTACCAGTCCACATACTATGGCTCTTTTGTCACTCGTGCCCTCCTGGACTCCCAGTTCAGTTACCAGCACGCAATTGAAGAGTCTGTAGTTCTCATTTACGGTTAGTATGAGGTTTCCTTTATTACTCTTTTCCCCTCTTAATATTATTACTACTATTTTTGTATTCTGTCTTTTGCCTGTAAGAGTAGCCTGGCAGGCCTTTTCGAGTAAATACCAACCCTGTGTCTACGGCAGCCTCAGCAGCAGCTAAGTCTAGACAGGGTTTCCTTCTTTCTGTTTATTTTTCTTGCTATCAGAGCCCTGATGTGTACGTTTTGGAATGCTGGAGTAGCTGCTTCATTTTTATTCCTTCATCTCCCCTCCCTCGTGGAAGGGGCTGGTGGAACCCGACCAGATGTCTAACAAACCCCGCTTGCTAGCGTGTCTGGCTCTGTACGTGACTGACCAATCATCACACGAGTTGCCAAGTTTTTTTATACCTCTGACAGAAGCATACAAAACCTGGACTGTTTCTTAGCACAAAGATTTTTTTCTTTTCTGCCTATTTAATGGTGTTTCCTCAAGCTCTCCAGACCAGATGTTCTGTGCTGTATCAGAACCGTAGGCAATTTAACAGCTTTATAGCCTCCCCCTCCCCAAACACTCACAGTTTGCCATATCTGGCAGACTTGCATATAGTTTCCAGCTGAGAAGTAAATGTAACGTCCTGAGTATCTGTCAGAAAAAATACTAATGAATACGATCAATCTTATGAGCTGCCCCAAAATTGTTTCAGTATGTTAACAATTGGATTACAGTAAAGAACAAGTTGTTAAAGTATACTTATATTGGCTGGAAACATTGCATCATCAGACCTTGATGAATTTTCCACTTGTTTCAGTCTATTTTGGTTTTCATTTTATCACCGATTGCTAAAAGTTTTACTGTGTTAAGTTTCAGACAACATGAATGTTAACACAGCTTTTATTCTCATGTTGGCATGCTTCAGCCATTATCATGCTGCAAGTGTTAAGCTTCTTTGTCCAAGGAATGTAACAGTTTGTTTAGAAAATTTCCCCCTAAATTCAGCAGAGTATGTCAAGGCAAAACGAATCTTTGTATACACCAGTTACATTGTCATGCACAAAGCAGCATGGCAACTTGATCAGAATTAGCTTATTGCTACTCTAAAATTACTCTTTTTTTGGTGTAAAATGATGTTTAATTAATATTTTAATTTACTGCAGAATGACTGGAAGGGAGACACTTTTTTTTAAATGAGGTCACTCTTACATAAGTTCTGTGGATAATTCATATGAAAAAAGAAAATGTGAATTGGACCTTTAATGGGGAAATAATAAGAGTAGAATGGGTAGATTCCCCTCAAGTTCTTTAAGTTAAGTTTAATAATTGGCTTCACTGTATATCGTTGGATGTATTTTACATTGCAGTACAATAGGACTAACTCTCCTGTAGTGTCTTTTCTGTGTTTGTTGCCTTAATTTTTTTTTCCACTAGGACTTATTAGTAATTTTCCTTCTGTTTATGTCATTCAGATATTTAAAAAGAAAATGGCAGTCTGGGTTTGGTAATAATAGGCTTCCTTCCATTTTTAATAATAGATCCTATTAAGACTGCCCAAGGGTCTTTGTCACTGAAGGCATATAGGCTGACTCCCAAACTGATGGAAGTTTGCAAAGAAAAAGACTTCTCTCCAGAAGCGTAAGTAACTTCAAAGAATGTTTTCTCATAGGGTTTGCTAAATTATTTGGGATGCAGAACGGTACCCGGGATTATGGAACACTGTATTTTAAAATCTCATGTAACGAATAGTGTGTGCTGGGGAAAATGGACCTAAATGGGCATTGATAGGCGTGCAGTGGCACAGTGCGCTGAGAAGGCTTGAAAGGCTGTCTGGGCATCTCTGTAAGTGGTGGAACCTAAACTGGGTTTGAGGCTAGTGAGTGAATGTGCTGTAAGGACCATAGGGTGGATAGCTGTATGTTGGAACAGAGCCAAAAGTAGAAAAAAGAAATGTAGGAAGGGAAATAGTTGGTCTGTCTTTAAACTCTTTTTTTTTTTCCAGAATGAAAATAGAACAGCTATTTTGGAATTGCTGTCCCTGTGTATTTATTCCAAATTAACTCCCCCGTGTGGACACAGCCTTCTGGAGTAAAATGGGATAGTTAATTACTCTGTTTCAAAAGATCAGCTACTTGATACAAGTGTAGGCCTTAGTTGGCATCCTTTGCCTCCAGCTGCTTGGTGTTCAACAGCAAAAGCACAAGCCCTTGTTAAAATCACTTTGTTGAGGAAAAATGTAATTGTTCCATTGCTTGATGTCTAAAACTCTGATGAACAAACAAATCTATGATCAGTCAAAAGAAAAGGGGGGGGGGGGGCAAAAAGCAAAAGTTTTTGTTCCAAAATCCAGTATGAATATAAAGAAGTTAAAGCTCTATTTCCTTAGAAACTTGTAGATCATGCTTTTATTTCCAGATTTTATGAAGGGTATTACTGTCTACTTTATTTACTTTATTATAAAGCCATAGCAATAGATTTTTATGTGTATATTGTAACAAAATACACCATGAAAATTTATGTTGTGATATTCATCATAGAATTTAATTATTCCAAAACATACACTATTTTGTGAATCTTATTTTTTGGTTAGTAAAAATTTTAATTATTCAGCTATTGGGAAAATTGTTTTTCATTGTAGTAGTTACTATTTTAAAGGTGTTTTAGCATCATGTGTTAACTAACTGTTCAGTTCTGTTTAAGAAACGCTGATGCAGGGAAATCAGTAAAATATTTTGGAAGGGGCAGAGTTAATCCTGTCAGTACAGTCTCTTGCTGGAGGCTTTTTCATGTGGGTAATCTATTAGCAAGCAAGGCAGCTGCTTGTCTTCTGAAAGTTTTTCCTAGAGCATCTTTTCCTAAACTTTTAAACGTGAGGTTTTGCCATGCAAATGCTTTCTTAACAAAACTCGACTCTTGTTTAATTGTGAAACTATGAAAATCAAGACTTTTTACAAAATTGTTGATTGTTGGAGCAACAATTCAACAAAGAGAATAAGAGAGTTACTGTTTATATTCGTAAATATTCCATAACTTTTTTCTCAGCTTGAAAAAAGCAAATATTGCGTATGAAAACATGTTTGAAGAAGTGCCTATTGTAATTAAGAATTCATACCTGATCAATGTGATGTTGTGGGAGCTGGAAAAGAAATCCGCAGTAGCCGATAGACATGAGTTGCTCAGTCTGGCTAGCAGGTAAGTACTTGTTACAATAATGGATGTACTTTTATTCGCTTTCCCAAACCACAGTTTAACACCTTGGGTGAAATCCCAGTCTCATTACAGTCTATGGAAGCTTTGCCTTGACTTTTAATGGGGTTAACACTTTACCCTTCATGTTCTTTTGCTGAAGGAAAAAAATGCATGGTAAAACTGAAGCATTAGATTCAAGGACTAAATTCAGTCTGTAATCCCCATATACTTGCAGTGCTTGAAATGTATAAATTTTTCAGAAGAGTGTGTTTCTTCAAGAAAATATGGGCACTCAGAAAATTCAGGCAAAAATAATTTGGTTTTGTTAAATATTCCTTAAGTAATTACATAAATTATTTTAATAAAAAAGAAATTGCATTTCTTTTGCTTTGATAGCAGGATGAATTCGAAAGTAAAATAATAAAGGCTCTGAGAAACTGGCAAAAATGCCACTGATTGTCATGACAGCCAGCATTCATGATGTCAGAAATTGTTTTAAGAGTTTCTAAAATGATCTTCTCATAACTTTGTCTAGGAATAACTTTTTCTTCTTGTAGCACTTTGCCCTGAAAATACACTTTTGATAACAAAGTTGACATGACTTCTAGCAGTATGATCAAAAATTTGGTGGTATTTAAATATTATGCAACACAAAACAGTTGGATTATTATTAATCTGACCAAAATAACGAGATACACAAAATAATGCAGTATCTTATTGCATGTAGAAGATGGGTTGTATTCATTAATAGGCTTTTGGGGTAAAACACTTTACTTTGGTATCAAGGTATGGTCTGCCAAGATTCTGATCCTAGTGGCCTCTTTTCTTTTTCCTTTTTTCTCCTGCTCCCCCTCCCTCCCTGGCCATGTAAGGCTGAAGCTAATGGATCTATATTTCTAGTGGTCCCTATGTTGCCTAAGTTGGCAGAAATTTTCCACTTTCTCTATTTGAGCTTATGTGGATTTTCTGAGGGATCTGATAGCTTTTAGAGAAATTGATCAAGAGAGAACAGGAATAGGGTTGAACTCTGCTGGTGAATTTACAAATGCCACAAGTAATACTTAGTCAATAATTCTGTGTAGTAAAGTTGTTACTTGGTACATTGGAATTAATGAAGTGAAGAATTCCTGCCGAGATATTCAGTCTGCTTGACTCTGCAAGCATTGTGTAAGTCTTTTTCTTTCCTTGGTCAAAGATCACAAAGCTTTTCCCATTTGAGGAGAGGGTGAGCACTGGATGTAGGAAATGGCAGTGATTTGATTCCTCGTGAGCTCTGTCACTTCATGGTGAAATGGAGGACCATGCTGAGAATACAGAAGGTTTCCAGGTGACCTGACAGCATTGCCCTTGGTTGTTTCTTTGGATTTGCTCCTGTATAAAGGGCTGGGACTTCCCGGCACCCTGGATCCTCGCAAGGGCTGCTGCTAGTGACACAGTACAATTCTGGAAATGGAAAGTAATTTGTACAGTTCTTATTTTTTATCTTGAGTCAGGACAGTGGCACAAAGCAGTTACTACATAAGATGTAAACCTGTGATTTGTGATCTATCCAAATTACTTTCCATTCTGGTGTTAAATGTCTGGTGCAAGACAGGCTTTTGTGTTGGTCCTTGTCTCGGTAAAGGGAATGAGAGGTGAACAAGAGAAGTACCAGCCGAAAATTAAAGACAGACTTTCCTGGCAGATTTTTCAAGCTCACCTGGTCTCTTTGAGGAACTTAAGGTGCTTAGCTTGGTTTGAAGGAGAGAAAGTTTTGGAAATTACTCCAGTGGGTTGTTTGGAGGTTTTTGTATTTGTCCTTTTTTTAATATTTGATAGCTGCTTTTAGTTAGCAGGCATGTTACATTCAATGATATCTTACATTGGTATAACTGGCAAAGCAGCTAGCAAATTAAAGTATTTTAATGCTTTTTTATTCAAGGTTAGGTGACCTGTACTGCCTGCTGAAATACTTAGCTAGTTTTTACTTGAATTCAGCTACAAAGGTTACTCTGTCAAAGCATATATTACCTGAAGTAGGGAGTTCAAACCCCCACTATTCTGGAGTTTTATTTTCATGTTTCCTTAATTTTGTCTTTCAGCAGTTTAGGCTAAAACATTTCAGATAACAACTTTTAATTTTAGTGCACATATTCCTCACTTAACTTTGCTGTTGTTGACAGTAACTTCAAAGCTACTTTTTGATTTTGGCCTCATTTTTTGGGTTTTCTCTAAATTTGTTTTGTTTGATTGTGGGGATTTTTTGGTTTGTTTTGGTTTTTTGTTTGTTTGGGGGGCGTTTTTGTTGTTTGTTGTTTCTTTTGGTAGTGGTGGTAGTGGGTTTTTTCTTTGTTTTCATTGTTGTTTTACTTCTTTGGAGTCTCTTCTTGGGCTTTTGGGGGACTTCCTTGGCTCTTTGGGAGCATCCCTGAACTTTTATACTCTCTGAAGCAATGGTTTTGGCAATAAAATTATTTACCCATAGTTCTTCTCTTCTGGAGAGTTTGCTTCATCAAGATTTTCACATGTTCAGCCACCCACCTTTTCTGAATTTAAAGCTCTACATATTTGAGGTACTTTGCTTGCACCCTAGTATCTTTCTGCATTTGAAGTACATTTGTGATAATTGTGTATAGTAATTTACTTTTTTGGACATAAAGTTATGTTTCTCTTGGGAAATGTGAATTGACTCGAGTACTCTAGGCAAAGAAGTTGAAGGCAGACTAGCACAAGGCTAGCAAGTAATAGCAAGTAAAGGCCTTTTACTCAGTTATCCTGCTACCCTTAAGGACCAAAATGTCTTGAAGACCTTGGAGAGCTGCCAGTCTTTTGATAGAGACTCGAGAATTAAAATCCTGTCAGATAATGTTCCAGATCTTCAGAGAAATAATTACAACCAACTTTCTCATTCTCATCCATCTCTTCCGTGTTCTATTGATGATCTAGTTTAAATTAAAAAGAGCTTTTTTGTGGTCTAGCTTCATAATAGGGTTGTTCTATAATATCTCAATTTGTCTCAAGCAATTTTTCTAATAGTGTGCGTCAGTAGAAGCAAACATGTGCTGAACATTTACTGCACTAACATCTACTTGGCAGTTATATTTTTCAAACATCAGATGCAGTATTTTTGTAGAAGTGACAAAAGAAAGGTTGCTTTGGCTTTTGAAAACAGTATTAACCTTTATACATTGCACAGCTTATTCAAAAATCTGAATGGATTATTAAGATGATTATGAAAATCTCTAATTTGCAGATGGGGGAACCTGACACAGAGAGAGTAAATGCATTGCCCAAAGGCACACATCAAAGTCAGAATAGAAAATGGAATGGAACTCAAGATTCTTGACTTATGTATCTCATTCAAACAAAATCCTCTTAAACAGCACAGGTTGAACTCAGGCTGAAATGCTGAGATGTAAAGAAGTTCTGCTAAGTGGTGGGAATGTACCTTACAAATTTTTAATCAAAAAGATGTGCTTTGCCCAGCAGTACTTCTCTAATCCACCCAAAGCTGTTCCCACCAGGAGGAAAAATGCTGTACAGGATGGCACCTTTCCCAAAAAGCAGTCGCTGAGAGGGGCCTCAATGGAGCTGTTGGAAAGTGGAAAAAATGAGCAGCAGATACAGCATTTTCTAACCCTTCCTCTTGCTGTTCTTGTTGTCATCTTCCTTAGCTATAGTACAAGCAAAACACAATTAAATAAGTGAGGGGGTCCAGTTACGGTAAATGTAGGCAAGTTTAGGGGGCCGTCTTTTTTGCACATCTCCAGCTTCAGAATTGTTATAGCCCAAAATTCAGTGCCTGGGTGCAGCACGGTGATTCAGATCTCAGGGGAACAGAGAGATGCAGCCCCCCGGGCCAGCGCAGGTTCATGGGCTGTGCCAGCTGGGGCCCGAGAGGCCCCTGGACAGGCAAAACCAATGAGCAGGGCACGGACACTGGGAGCCACGGGAACTGCTGCTTCTCTTTGAAGCTTGGGTGTCTGACTTGAAGCTCCATTTTGGGTGTTTCAGACCTTAGCAAGTGTGTCTGGAGTCCCTTTCTGATTAAAGATGCTGAAGTAAATATGGGCTTCATGTGTAGTTCCCCATTATGAATGCTACAGAAGCAGAGCCAGTTTGAGGTTCCAGTCCCAGCTGCTTGCCTCGTTTCTCCCCATTACCCCTATTTCATCTCTACATCCCTCCCACCCTCAAAGATTTTAACTCCCTCATCTGTTTCAGAATATGGCTGTACAGCTAGCTTTTGTGGAATAGTCTAATGGAAAAAATCAGACTCCCACTCTTCCCTTCCAGCCTTTCCCTCTGCCTCCTTGAAAAAAAAAAAAAAAAAGAAAGAAACCTCAACAGGGGGTGTTTTTGCATTTACAGTAGACTATTTCACTGGAAGGGTTTGAAGTGTGCCCACGCAAACAGCTGACTCCATATAGCTCAGAGTGCTGTAACCTTTGGGCAAGGAGGGAGAGGCAAGAAGGTGCTGATGCTGGAACCTCTTAAACTGCCTTTTCTGGCAGCAGTGAACTACACCTTTGCTCTCCTTAAAATCTATCTGCAAAGGGAGGGTCTGGTGGTACGAGCACTCCCTGGGAAAGATGAAAGCTCGCGTTCAGGTCTCTTAGCCAGATCTGTATCCTAGGAGGATGCCCTTGTGTAGTGAGTGATCTGTGAGTTCAGTAAATGTTTAGTTGTTGCTTTCTCCTTTTGTCAATGCTGGACTGCATCACTGCCAACTGCAGGGCTTGCCAGCAGGAAGAACAAGACAGGAAAGACCGTGAGTGTTATCTGCAGGTTAAGCTACTCTGCTCACAGGTTTCTACTTCTCACCCTCAGAATTAATTGACCCTTGTATTTGATAGTTGTTAAACAAGGAATCAGAAGTAATCCATGTGTCAATGACCTGATCTTATATCTGCCCTTGTGGGTAAAGAATTATACCCCATCAAATGTAAGGCTGTTACAGCAAAATTGCACAGCACAAGGAATTGCTTTCCAGACTATAGTTTCTAGTCTGTTTTATGATGTAAAAAAGCTTTGACAGTTTCCCTTTGACAGTTTGTATGTGTTTGTCATTTTTGGGCATTTTTGATTATGCTATCTAAGCTACACAAATAAGTCTCAAATGATAAATTTCCAGAAGTTCTACGGGTCACTCCTTACAGGTCCATGATCCTGGTAACAGTTCTGGTGAAGGAGTGCTCTCACATTAGATTATTCTTCATTAGATGTGTAAGAATACACGTGGCAGGTAATTTTTCCGATTCATTCATGATGCTTAGTATGAAAGTAGTTCTGCAGCTGATACTTTTCTTCCAAGAAGATTCACTGATACCAGAGGAGTTGTGGTCTCCTGGTGCTATCTTAAGGTGGAGCTGTCTTCTAGTTCAATTCAAGAGTGCTCTCAGACCATCACCACTGGATGATCTCAGACCTGATTTGTTTCAGATGAAGCTAAACTGTAAAGAGGCATTGGGAGGATAATTACTGTGCTTCAGCCACTTTTAGATCACCGGACCATGTCAGAAGTAGTGATAAGAACCCCCCCAAACACATGTAGCATGGCCATTGGTTTCTCAGCACCAGCTGTTTTGTTTTATAGATCTGTTCCTGTTGGTCTGCATTACTCGCTAATTTAAATGTAAACTCTATTTAATTGACTCTTTTGCTGAATCTGCTGACTGAAATGCAGCCATTGAAATTGCAGTTTCTTTATTACTGATCCCCCCAGAACAACAGCCAATGCAAGTGCTGAGCTTCACATTGTCTACATTTGACTATGACAGAGCCCTGTAGGGAAGTGAGTCTGGATAAGGATATGAGCAGCTCTTACTGGCACCCCTTTTTAAAATAGATATATTTTTAAATTTTTTTTTTTTTAATTGTATTGATGCATTTAGGTACTTGGCAGTGTGATCTTTGAGATCTGCTGTAGGGAATGCACAAGGTAAGGAGGTGTCTAAAGGATCCTTTGGGCTAATTAAACGTATGATGAGTGTTATGGACTGGAGCAATGTGATCCAACTTCCTAAATATTACCAGAATAAACGTCAGCTGAATAAAACTTTCTTAAACATTGTACATACACGTTTTTACAAACTGCTTCCTATTTGTCTTTCTATTTTTTTAAGAGATGGAGTAAAAGAGGGTATCAGCTATATGAGAACTGAGGAAAAAGCTGGTCCTGTATTTGCAGCATACTTATCACTTCATGTCTCAGTTCACATCTGTTTAAGTTATCTGGTTTTTGTTGCCCTGGTAATGAGAGCAAACACTGTGTTACTGCAACTTCTGACAATAACTCTCTGTTTCTGTACTCTGCTGTGCTAAGCTGGTCCCAAAGAGATTCACATAAAATCATTCTTTGTAACCAGCTATATTTCACATGGACACTATCTGTAAAATAATTTCTGTTGTGCACATACCTTACAAGGCTATTAGTGTGTACCTACACAGGCATTTCTGATAATACCCAGTTCTAACACTAGCTCCATATAATATAAACTCTATAAAAAACTGGAAACATGCACGCCCCTGGCCATGGCAATATTCCACAGTTCTAAATATCATGTGCTTGAAATGTTCAACCAAAAAAAAACCCCAAGAAGTTTAAAAATAATTATTATAGTGGCGCCTTTCTTGCTGCTGTGCAGCTGAAATCCTCCTCACCATCTGCCTGTGTATGCAAGTGAGATTTAACACTGGCTTGTAAATAAATTGTGGTCTGAAGTTCCTGATGCAGCCCGTTGTTCAGTGAGCAGCTCAGTGAGTGAAACAGCTGTCCTTGCACTCAGAGATAAGGGTGTCTGCAGGCTCTGTTCTCTGCAGGTATTCCTAAGTGCAGCTTCTGTCTCCAGCTATGAGTTCTATGGATTTGGGGAATAATTTACACTTACAGAGGGATGTGCACAGTATTACATGTGTTGTTCTCTTTTTACTTTATGCTTATGCCTTCCAGTTAGTTTCTCCAGTCCATAGGCTGTAGGATTATAGGAAAGCATTGTGAAAGACAGAGAGAATCTCAGATAACATGGTGAAACTGTGATTGAAGGATGTGATTCTGACATGGAAGTGCACTGAAGTTTTAATTGGAAAAAAACTCTCATGAATATTAGTGGATTTCAGTTGAGGAAGAGAAGGATGGAGTTTAGCTTTTGAGTTGCTGGTCTTCAGCCAAGCAAGACTGGGTAAGGCTTAGATCAGAGCCAACAAACTAGCTTCTGATCAAGGGGATCAGTAGCAGAAAGTGTCCTTCTTTCATTGCTCTACCCCGTAAACACAATTTAGGAGGATGTCTCCATGGGCACCAACCTAAAAACTTCCAAAACTTTGACTTGGAAGGTATACCTTAAGTTGAACATTCCTGCAAAATACTGAATCCATTGCTAAAAATGGTAACAATAAAAGTTGTTTAACAGACTGCATTTGTCTGGCCAAGGCAGTAGATCACATAACTGGAACTGGATGCGCCCAGCCTGCTGCTTCCATGTTGCCTATGGTATGGAATGTGGAGCTGGCTGGACTGGGCGCAGAACTCCCTCTCAACAGCTAGGATCAAGCAATGTCTGCTGAACTTCCAGGCATGGTTTGATAGACTACTTAATGAGATGGAGTTCTGAAGAATAATTAACTATTCTTATTCAGAATAATATTTAACAGAGGGTTAGTTAAAAATTTGTGAAAAACCAAATTCAAGTAGTGACTTTTAAGTAGTCATGTGAAACCAAGCTCTTTGAACACATCTCCTGGAATATTGCTTGGGTTGTGTGCCACAAAAGCGTCAGACTTCTTCTTTTAGATGTGTGACCTGCATCTCTTTAATAACTATAAATTCATGCAAGGTATTGTTTTTTCATTACTTGGAGATTCCTGGAAAGACCAAAACACTTAAACTTGGTATTTACAGTGAGACAAAGATGCTGGAGGAGGAGATGCCATGTAAAGTATCATCAAATAAATATTTTAACAAAGATAATTAGGAATTTAAATATTTGCAAATAGTGCTGTTAGTGCAGAAATACTGGTCAAGAGACAGAATGGATTTTTAATTTAAAATCTTTCTTTTTTGTAGTAAATTTAATCTTTCATGAATATTTCTCATATTTCAGTAATCACCTTGGGAAGAGTCTGCAGCTGCTGATGGACAGAGTGGATGAGATGAGCCAAGACATTGTTAAATACAATACCTACCTGAGGAATGTAAGCAAGCAGCAGCAGCAGAAACACCAGGTTGGTAACATGGGAAAACCTAAATGAGAGCTTTTTTTTCCCACAAAATACGGTTTGGGTTGTGTTATCCAAGACAGATGAATTGGGATCTAAGCAAGATCTTTCAAAAATATACCTGTTAAGCAGTGTGGTGCATTGACCCTGGCTGGGTGCCAAATGTGCCAGAAAACCAGTTTGCATTGACCCTGGCTGGGTGCCAAATGTGCCAGAAAACCAGTTTATCACTCCTCTCCTCAGCTGGGCATAGGCATGGGAGAAAAAAATACAGAAGTCTCATGGATTGATCTAAGAGCAGGGAGAGATCACTCACCAGTTGCCATCTCAGGCAAAACAGGCTTGACATACGGGAGTTAGTTTGATTTATTACCAATCAAGTCAGTGTAGGGTGATGAGAAATAAACGCAAATCTTAAAGTACCTTCCCCTCATCCCTCCCTACTTTCTGGGCTCAACTTCAGTCCCAATTTTCTCTCCTTCCTCCCCTCAGCAGTGCAGGGGGACAGGGAATAGGGGCTGTGGTCAGTTCATCACACGTCTCTGCCGCTCCTTCCTCATCAGGACTAGGTCTTCTCACATTCCTCCCTTGATTTGTGGGCTGCAGGGGCACAGCTGTCTCACCATGTTCTGCACCATGGGCTGCAGGGAAGTCTCCTTCCCCACTGACCTTGGTGTCTGCAGGGCTGTTTCTCTCACATACTCTCATTCCTCCCTCTTGGCTGGCATTAAGGGCTTTTTTTCCCCTTCCGAAATGTTTTATCCCAGAGGTGCTGTCACTGTCACTGTTAGGCTTGGCCTTAGCCAGTGGTGGGTCCATCTCAGACCCAGCTGCTGTTGGCCATGGGGGCAGCTTCTGTCAGCTTTTCTTAGAAGCCATCCCTGTAGCACCCCTGCTACCAAAATCTTGCCACACAAACCCGATACGAGATTTATAAAATAGGTTAATCAGTAGGCAATTACCAAATAAATTCACTTCTAGTGACATGGTATGGATTTAGCTTTCTTTGCTATTTTACATGTTTATTAGTGATTTATGGTAAACCAAAATAATTTATAAATGCACCATGGACACAGGAATAAGAGATTCAGTAAATGAAAGATGTGAAACTGCAAGTTTAGTTCCAAAACAGTGTCTTAGGACCATCACATGTAGTCATGCACCTAGAAATAAAGAAACATAGTCCAGTGGACTGTGAAGAGGTTGGACTGTTCTCTGATTGGAACGGACATTTTAGTCATGTTTTGTATCAATAAATAGTGATGCTGATTGGGTGATGCTGACTTTCAATTCCTGGTGCCAAAGGGCCTCTTTAAAATCCAAAGCAGTCTGATTAGAGACTCTTGTGTGGAGAGCAGCACTAGGTGATCCTGCTTGAGCAGAAGGGTTGGACAAGGTGACCTCCAGAGGTCCCTTCCAACCTTAACTATTCTGTGATTTGGAGGCAGTATTACTTTCTTTGCTCTTGCTGCACAGATAAAGCAATGCTGTGTCTGACTGTAGGAGAATGGTGGTAAATTGGAAAAAAGCACTATGAGAATTACTTGAAAGCCTGGAGAGAAGATTTTGGTGAACAGAATTCGCATCACGTGATAAGTTACCAAATTATGTGCTTACTCAAGAGATACCTGCATGAAGAATAAATTGGAACTCTTTAATCTAGCAGACAGAGATATGTCAAGATTCAATATTGGCCAACTGAAAATGGGCCAGATCACTTTTAAGATAAAATGTTGCAGGTATTGCTACACAAAGTAAGTGATTATTAAAAAGAGCATCTGTTGTTTATGTGAAAGGCTTCATCACTGACTTTTAGAATCAAAATTGCCTTTTTTACATAAGTAAAGTGTAGCTTGGACAGGGAATATTTTAGGGGAGCAGCACATGATCAGTGGTCTGTCCTGGCTATGTTATTTCCAAGGACATAGAAGCTTCATGTTATCTTCAGAAAATTTATTTTCCTTGATTGCCTAGTTTGAGTAGAAAGATGGCATCTACTTCAAAGTTTTTTGTTAATAACAAGGGGGTCTATTTATTTTGAAAAGCAGAGCAAAGTAGGTTCCATGGTGTCTCACTTAATTTCTTTACTAACTATAGCTGCTTTAGTAGTGGCTCATTGCAGCATACTTAGTGGTCGTAACTTCATTTCTGAAATGGAGCAATTGTGATTAAGAGCAAGCCATTTCAATAAAGAATAATAGGCAGACTGCTGAGAAGTGAATGGGGTAATGCAAAGAAAGAAGAAACTACATGCAATTCACATACAAATATGGGCATTTCAGATTTTATTTTTAACATTGTCCAAAAACATGTATTTGTCACTACTACTGGAAAAAAATTACTTCATTTGATTATGCCACCAAGTAAGAACTGTTTTCAAACTCATTGGATCACAGATACATTTAAGTAAGTGAGAGAAAACACTCTGTACTCTTTGCCTCGTTTTAAAGACTTTTTTGTTGTGTTGAGTATGAGGACTTTGAAGACAAACTTTATAACTAAATCCTTACTGCCACATACAGTATGAAATCTCACATAGTGTTTGAATTTACGAACTTCACAAGAACAAATGTTTATCTGATAGCTGCAGAAACATTAGTCTCAATTTTTATAAAGTTTGAGTAATCTATATGGCAAAGAGAAGTACTGAAAAGAATTTTTTTATATATAGCAGAATAATTTCTACAAGCTGCTACTCTACTATATTAATGGAGAACTGAACCATTGTGCTTGGTTTCAGCCACCACTTTGTTCTCAGTTTAGTTTTAATATTTTTTGGCTTAAAGTACCTTATTTAATCGAGTTCTCTTCCCCTTTCACATTAATATTGTTTTGACCTTTAACTTGCATAAAATGGAGAATTTCTGGTTTCTGTAACTATCTGAGGTAGTGGCTCCTTATACCTACCTATTCCAACCTTTCTGTTCTTTATTGTGTGGGGCCATGGAGGCCTTTATCAACCATGCTCTATTCTTTCCATCAGATACAGTATTTATCTCTGAAAAATTTTAAAAGCTAACCCCACCACCTCAGTACTACATGATTCTCCATTTTCTCACTTATTTAAGGTGCCAGTGTGTGGGATGGGGAATGCCTTGTTGCCAGTGAATTGATAAACTGTGAATTGCATTAGCATTGTTTGTAGTAACCTGAATTGCATTGAATAATATAATTTTTAAAACATACTTGCTCGTTCATTGAAAACATCTGAAAAGAAAATTTTTTTGCTGCTTTGTAAGTTCTGCTGCATTTTGATTCTGTTGTTTTATTTTCAGTATCAACAGAGACGTCAGCAAGAAAATATCCAGCGTCAAAGCCGAGGAGAGCCCCCTCTTCCTGAGGAGGACATCAATAAGCTTTTTAAACCACCACAGCCACCTCCAAGAATGGAGTCACTCCTTATTGCAGGTAATGTTTAGCAGTGTTTTCAACTTAACTTTTAACATAAGAATGTCTGCTTGTGAAAAAGTGCAGTTGTATCGTTTGAAAGCATTTTAAGTTTTCATTACCTTTGCCATTATGGTGTGGTATTTTGGCTTGGAAGCATTCCACATTCTATCCTTGATATTTCAAATTTGAGATTTTAAAGGAGAGATGGAGAAATGCTCTGTGGGGCAGGCTTTCTGCAGGAATGGGTGTAACTGCTCCCTTCACTCATGCCCTCCCTCAGCTCCAGAAATTCGGGAGCTGTACAGACAAGAAGCAGGAATAAGCTGTTCAGGCTGGAACTTCTGATTCAGAGCAGTTTACAGCAGACCCAAGTTATTGATAACATTTCTAGGTTTGACCTGGCTGTTGCAGCAGCTGAGAAAGTTTTGCTTTTAATTTCAAATAGAGTGGGGATAATTTCTTTGTTTATATGGCCATAGATTTAGGGAAACTATCCCCATCTTCTTGCACCGCCAGGTAAGGGAAAGTATAAATGGGAACAAAGCATAGATAGCTAGAGATACCACCCCACAATTTCTTCAGTTCACTAGTGGGCTGCAGGCATAGCCATCATCAGTGCCTGTCCTATGCCTCCTGGAAGGGTAAAAATATCTGCGACCTCACAGTGTCAACAGAGAGCAGACAACCTAGGTGCCCTGCTAAGTAAAATAAGTTTGGAAAATGTCACGAGAAAGCAAATTGTTTCACTGTAGCAGGCTTTTTGGATCAGATAGCTGTCACCTTGTTTTGTACTGAGAGAAAATTCAAAATCCTGGTAATGTACTGTACCTCAAAGAGTGCTTTGGTGTTAAAAAAAGAGTGAATTTGAATTACCTGAATTTTGAAGTGACCAAGAGATTGTTATTTTAACATTTAATAGTTTCATACTGATAATAAGTTCTGCTTTTAGAAGAAACAATGCTCTTGATTTATTATTCCTTACAGAGTCTTTAAAAAAACCCTATTGTTTTTATAGTTTTTAGCAGTTACTGAATCCTAGCAGCATTAAAGTATTTAAACATTCAGCTCTAGCATAGTTTATAAATACAATGGAAGAGTGTATGTGTGTAGATGTGTGTTTTATGAAAGTGCAAGCTTAGGATGAGTCACCCCTTATGATAGAAAGAATTGAAAACTATTAAAGGAAAAGAGCAGTTTCTTTGTTTGTTCTTTTACCATAGTCAGGGGAAGAATTGAAAGCATCCACATCAACTTAGATGAAGTAAAGTTTGTGGATAAAGAACAAAACTTAGCTCTTTTGTCTCTGAGGCATTTAAAAACTTTCCAAATAGAGCATTAAATCAAGAGTTTATTTGCCTTCTAAACAGCCTTAATTTTGATTAAACTGGCTTCATGTTTTGCTATTCCTAGCTAACAAGGGAAATAACTTGTTGCTGTAAGAGTATAAAAATGTTTTGATGGACACGTTTGATCTGTAAAGCACTGACAAATCTTCATACCCTGATGATTTTTGAAATAGCAAATAAAGTGAAATGTTAGGTGGAAAAAATGGCTAGCAGAATGTCAGAGAGAAATGGCACAATTTTCAATCTGCTGCTGAAAAATATTTGTTTAAAATACTTTAATAGAGAAAGCATATGCATAGGAACAGAACTGAAATTTAGTCTTGTAGAATTTTTAGAGAAGCTAGGTTGAAGAATTAATGTGATTGAGGTTTCAGTTCAGCAGCATGAATTGCTTATTCTTTTTATTGTCATACATACTTTCAGAAAGTATATGCAGTGTTGCTGGAAAATTAAGGGGTTTTTTGAGCATACCAGTTTACCTGTTCTCCTGATTTAGTTTCTTTTTCTTCCCAAACCTATTCGGGCATCCTGAAAATGTAAAAGTCCTAAGTGTGGAGTAGTGGAGCCAAGTTAGTGGCTTCTCTATAAATCCTCAGTGGTTCACACACATTTGGCTTTTGAAAAATTTTGTTCTAGGGTGTCTTTCTGAATTTCAGAATTGACAAGGGTTTACTCTTGTTTCCTTTTGACAGGTCAAATTAATACCTACTGCCAGAATATTAAGGAGTTCAATGCACAGAACCTGGGCAAGCTTTTCATGGCTCAGGCTCTCCAGGATTACAACAACTGAAGAAACTTCGCTGTAGCCCTCAACAAGAAGAGTTATTTACAGCTTTACACTGTTCATTATCATCTTGAAAATTTATTATATTAGGAGAAAAGTCTTGTAAAACAGAGTCAGTTTGGTTTATGTAGAATTCTCCTATAAGAAAAATAAAGGCACATTTTACCAATATTTTAGTATTTTCTTACTTGTTGGCCCTATTGAACTGGAATTTTCTGTGGTCACTCAGGTTTTATAAAGGTTTGGCAGTTATTCATGTTTAGTCATAGCAAATAATACAGGTTTTATTTAACTTGGAGTTGGAAATAAAAACAAATATTACAAATGTTCAGTATAACTGTTTTAGAGAAGAAATTTAAGATTTCCCAGTTTTGGTTGAGCAGTTACAACTGTAATGTGCTAGACACTTGGGGCAGTTGCTCATTTTTATTTTAATCTCTTTGGACAGTCTGGTGCAATGGTGCTTCTGTATCACAAATGTTTCTTAGACTTCACATTCAGAACATACAAAACCAGTGGGATGTGGAGACTGGTCCCTATCATATTGTGCTGTGTTCCCATTTCTTCTTGCTGCCACCAACTGGGTTGAAGTCAGGATCTAGAATCAAGAACTGGAATGAAAACCAGTTAATGGTTGGACTTAGAGATCTTAAAGGTCTTTTCCAACCTAAGTGATTCTGTGTAATCCAGGGATGCTACTGAATTGTTCACGACAGAAAGCCCAGAAGTAGCTGGAGCAGCCAGTGCAGTGTAAAAGAGCAGCATCCCTCTCTGCAGGAACTTTGCCATGTGGATGAGCCTTTATTCCTGAACTTGGGCTACTTATCTTTTTAACAAGAAAGTTGAAGATTTAGCACGTGGCAACTCACACATGTTGCTGTCATGATTTCCTCTTTTCTTTTTTTCCTTGAGTTCTTTCTTGTGTGTCATTGTGTCTTGAATTCCAAGAGCTTAAAATGGCTGAAGGAATGAATTTTAAAATAACATGCTCTAAATATGGACCTATCATGGAATATTTCAGCCTCTAAGGTGAATATTTTGTAAAGTCTTAAGTGTGTGAAAACTGGGGTTTAGACTAAGAATTTCCTATTTTCCAATCTAAATTATAGTTATTGCAGTATTTTTGTAAATATGCATGCAAATTTTGTTTAACCCTCACATATCCATCAGATTGCCAGGCTGATCTTTTACTCTGGAAACTTTGGGCACCTTTTTTGTGTTAGCTTTCATACAGTGAACCTACTACAGTGCCACATGATTGAGTTTCATTTCCTATACAGAAAATATTCAAACTGTGGTAATTGTTCTAGTTTTCCCTTGCACCAAAATAACCACCAGGGAACAGAAGTAGGAGCAGATAATTAGGCTGAGACATTTAAGAGAGAAAAAATGATCTTCTGGATAACTGGGAATAGAAGACTGACTCTGTAGCTTCCTGTGTATGGAAGGAAGCAGCAGTAATGTACTAGGAGGTCTGCAAAGTTAGCAAAACAAATACTTGGAACAGATTAAAAACAATCTGTGTGTTTTGAATTAGTTGTTTAAGATTGAGGATATAAATGTGAGAAAGAAGGCAGTAATATTCTTCTGTGCTGAAGTTTAACAAGATCAGTGGATTTTATTTAGCCAGATTGAATGTGCTAAATATCAATTAAAGTCCATTAAGAAATATGGAAGATTTCAATAGAGACTTGTGGCTTCTAAGGGCATAGACCTGTGTCATAGAGGGAAATGAGATGCAAAAGGAGCTGAGATGTAAGTAGATTTTGGAGATGATTTAACTGTTCTGTTCTGAATTACACTTTGGTCTTCTGTTGCGGTGGAAATAATCAGAGGAAGCTTCTCTGGGCAAGGGAGGTGGAGTCACTTGAAGGTGTTGATCAGTAAAAGAGAATCGACATCTGTGGAGATTAGAAATTAATAGGGGTGGGGCTGTGTCTTCATACTGGATTCAGTCTGGACTTTCCCCACTATCTCTGTATTTCTGTAACTTCACTTTTACTTGTTCTTTACCTAATGTAAGCGAGCTGGGGGCTCATTCACCATGACATAGGTCCCTTTCCATTTCTGATTATCATAGCACTACCTGCTTTTTCCCATTCCTTGTCTGTGAAAGCCTTTTCTGTATACTAATGAAAATGTAGCGACATTAGTGTCTTTGAAAAATGTGTATAAAGAAGTTAGAACTTCTTTTTGTTCAGCAAGCCATTGCAGAGGCAGGCAAGGCCTCTGCCCTGTGGTTCCCTCTCCATTACATGTCCACAGGTAACACATAACACACAGGAAACCAAATGTTCATGCAAGGGAGAACCTGCCCTGTGGTCACTAGTTACACACACAGTCTGCATCAAGCTGTCGTCTCTCCTGTCAGATTCCTAACCATGCAGGTTTGTGTTGTGGTAACTGGTTTGTAATTGGTTTTGTATTTTTGCAGAACTGTAATCCTTGTAAGAGTGTTACTATGGAATCCATCTCTAATTGGTGTGAATCTTACAGGCTCTGTAAGGCAGATGATCAAGTCTTTCAAAAGTGACATCTGAAAGGAGAAAAAGGGTGACAATTATCTTAGTTTTGATACTGGAGAAGAACAGCATTTCTTCTAGTTGTTTAATACTTAGGATCTTCACCAGTATAGCTGGTGAGATTTTGCTGTGAGATTTACTGCCTCTATTCCACTGCTACTTGTGAAATGTCTAATTGTACTGATAATTTGAGTGAATGTGGATGTGAAGTGCCATCTCCCTTAACCACAGCACCAGCTCAGGTCCCAGTGCCACTACTGCCTACTTATTGGGGCTGTGCTGCTCTCCCAGTGCCCTTGTCACGTGTAGACAAAAAGGCTTTACTGGTAAAGGGTGGGGTGGATGCAACTTGGTGTTGCATAAAGGGTCAGAAAGTCAGTGCTCTGGTAGTTTGAGATAGTAATGGATGGTGCATGCTCCCACTCAGTCTCAAGGCAAAGTGGAACAGGTTAATCTCAGCATTTCTAACAGTCTGAAATGTGTCTGGTTGTACTGGCACCCCAGTTATGCTCAGGACAGGCCATAAGAAAAGGTGCTAAACTTTGGGCCATCTATTGGTTTAACTTAAAAAATAAATAATTTTTTGGATACGGTTAACTCCCACAGCTGTTGTCAGAATCTAGTCTTTGATATTTAAGGAAAATTAAACTAAATGGGAGAGCTTTTCTGTAATCCAAACATACTTTGTGTGACCTTGCTTTGACATCACAATATGATGCACCATTTCCATTCTCTGTTTGATGATCTCAAAGTTGGACCAGACTCTATCTAAACTGTGAAGCATTCTGCTGCTGACTGCCCACATGGAGGAAACACGGGGTGCTCCCCCACTTCTACAAGGTTATTATGTCCTTTTTTCTTTTCAGTTCCACATGATGTTCTCCCAAATATTTAAACATTTAGGAGGCATAATTTCTATTCCTGTGTGTCCTGTCAAAGTCTGGACCTGTGTGCAGAGCTGACCAGTGTGGGTATAAGGAACTGCCATGTAAGGATGGGGTAATATTTGTGCGGATGCAAACACCTGCACAGAGGGCAGAGTAGAGAAGGTCTGGGTGAGGTTGCAGGTGTCCTTTATAGTGCTAACAAGGATGCTGGATGGGATTGGCATTGGCAACCAATAACACTTGTAAACATCTGACATCTTTGTGTTTATGCTCCTTATACTTTGCAAATTTCTGAGCCCGTTCATTCATCTTGTTGGTCTATATTGCTCAATTTTTGCCTTCTGACAAATCTCTGATATGACAAATCACTGGTGATGTGAGGAATGAGACAACTCTTTGTAGAAATTAAAACAATTTATTAAAACAGAAAAAAAATTGAAAAATTGCAAAAAAAACTAACAAAATATAAAAATTTGGGATCCAGATGGCTCGAGAGATATGCCCCAGGAGCGCAGGGATTCAGGAACTTTAGGCTTAAGACAGCTCTGAACCTCAGGTAGAGAAAAAAAATAAACTTGCAGTTTAGGCTGGTCAAAAAGAAATCTATTTCTAAAAGCCCCTAGAAAGGGGTAGGCTTCTCCAGCACTGCCTTAGCAAGCTGGAGAGGATGGGAGAATGAGAATGACCACGTGTCTTTTTCTTCCTTTTATAGCTTTTGCTCCGCCCACAGTCCGCCCACAGTCCACCCCCCTGGTTCAAGGCGGTTGGTGTTTTCCCCTTGACAGACCACCTCTGTCCACCAATGGCTCCTCCTGGTCAGAGGGGTGATATTAGTTGAGATAAGGGTCATGTGCTTATGGGGGGCTGGGCTGTTTGTTGCAACTGGGGTTTTTTAAAATCTGCCTTGAAACCAAGATACAGGTAAAACAAAAAATACATCCAACACATCTTAAAACACTTGTAAAGGTATACAGTAAACACAGGAAGACCATAAAAACTTGATTAGTGTACCTGGACTGATGGATCGATTTTAACATTCAATTTAAAAATATTAAGCTCAGAATTAATTAAAGCACTTAATATGCAAAGACCAAGCACAAATAGGGATTTCATGTATGACAGTGACAATCTGAGGCATCTTGAAGAAGCAAGCACTATTTAATGGTTCTCACTTGGCAGTCAAAGGACTCTGAGTGCTCTGTTAAGACATCGTTAGGAGCTCGTGATGCAAATAATATCCCAGTCAAAATATGTGCAGTGTGTGCAGTAAGAGGAATTGAATTGCTCTCTGTAGAACTGCTTCTCATCCGGTTTGACAGCCCTGGGGTGAGAGATACATCCCTCATGATTTTCCATGCCTGTGCATTTTCTTCCCTTGAATTTTATGCTGCCTTTTAATTTTCTTCAGATTTTGCCTACAGCTTGTTGATTTTTAAGCAAAACCAGCATGCTGCTCTAAAACCCATGCGTTCTGTCATTGTATTTACTTTTCCATGAATTCTCCTGGAAAGCTTTGTCTGCAGTTGGAAGGATGCTTTAAATTTTGTGATCTGAACATTCCATTTATGGTGGATGTTTGAGTTGCTCAGGTGTCACGTATGGTCCCAAATTCAACTTTCTCATGCCCCTGGTCTTCAGCTGCAGGGCCCTGAATGCCTTGGCACTGCTCAGGAGGTGCTGGTGCTGCTCCTTGGACTGTTCCAGAGGGACTCATTTAGAAGCTTTTCATATCGACTTTACAGCTGGAAGGAGGGTTATACAAAGTTGGGCTTGAGTTTTATTTTTGATCTTTTAATTGACAGAACAGATTGCTGTTAACACAATGCATCATATGCCGAGAAATAGTGAACTGTGCAGAGCTGTGGAGGATGTCTCTAAAAACAACAGCTTTGGCAAAGGGCTCCTTACTGAGAGAAAAGCAAAAGGCTCCTTAGTGAAAGAAAAGTTAATGTCTTATTTCAATTAAAGCAAACATTTATATGTGAGGAAGAATGGCCAGATCCATTTTACAATGATATTAAAAGGCATTAGAGTGTCAGTAAAATAAACAAGGAAGAGTAGCAATGTATTTGTCCATCAGAAACACAACTGAAGACTTCCAAACTTTGTAAGATGAAAAGAATATGTGCAACAAGGATTGCCATTCTGGTTTGAATTATCAACTTACTCAATCTCTCTCCATTACTGAGGGTGATGTTCCTTAAATATCATATGATACATCAATCTTTTGATTTTTGGTTTTTTTTTCCTTCTGGATTTGACCAATACAAATGTAGTTTTAGATGAAAAAAAAGTGTCATGTTTTCATTGTTCAGTGTGTGATTTCATCTTTTATCTCTCAGTAAAACTGATGGAAAGCCACATCCCACAGGTTAGAAAGTTGAAATCTGGTTGAAAGATTCAGGGGTCTCATAACATGTGCAGTGTTTGCTTACTTGTGTATCATCATGTTTGAAAGCAAAGCACTTAAGTAGGTTTTCTCTGTCACAGAACTGATTAATTTTTTTTTGTTCCCAAATATTTCACTTGGCTTCTTTAACATTACCAAATTTAATTATTAGCTCACAGATTGCATCTAAGGCAGGAAAACATAGTAACTGGAACTCACCAGTTGCAATAGACTTGCCTTTTTCAAGATGTGGTAATAAATGTGCTTGAAAGGGAAGTCTTGACTAATAATGACCAATATTATTTTAGAAGTAAGTAGATCAAGGCTAGTCTGTCTTGCAAGAATTTTAACACATGAGCAGTTTCTGTTTTGGACCAAATGTGTGATTTCCATACAGATACTTATTATTTTTCAGTTGAGGAAAAAAAAAAAACCAAAAAAGCATGATCATATTGATTGCTGTAACGTTTCACGTAACACAGAAGTCTGGCAAATCCGTTGTTGCTAACTATGAAGAAAATAGTTTCCAAAATTATTAGCAATTACAAATTTCTACGAATTTCAGTGATGTTAACATCACTGTCCATGTTACATGGACTTTGCATGGGCTACAAGGCCATATTAATGTTAATATTTTTTAACGTGACTCCTGAAATCATGCTCGACTATTAGGAGGGAAAAGCCCTTTCAGTTTATAGAAGAGTGCTTTCTGCAGTTGCGTATGTGAGCACAAGCAACCATGGGCATGTGCTCACGTGGCTTTTTGGTCTTCTTAGTTCAACCACAAATAGCTGTTCACAATGACTCCTGCACGCTGGTGCCACATTGGATTTCAGTTCTCTCTGCCCGAGTTTCTCACTTGTGAGTGAGTGCTGCTCCAGCACTTGGCTGCAGCCGCCCGGCTCCCGTGGCCGCGGCTCCCAGCCCTCGGGGCCGTGTGTCCTGCAGGTCTGCTCGGGACCTCGACAGCCCAGCCTGCTGCTCTCTTCCCACTGCACTTGGCCAATGAGGTTAGAAGGTACTAGAGAGCAGTTAAGAGACTGCACGACTGCGTTAGCTCTGCCTTGTTAGAAAAGCTCAACATCACCCTTCATTAATGTTGACACCACCAGCTGTGCATAGTACAGGGGGTGTGTGAAGGGGAAGCTGTACAGATCTGCGTTCACAGGGACCACCAGCATCCATCCTGGGCTCGCTAACAGGGAGAGCAGTCAAACAAGCCATTTGGAAGTGAAAAACTCCATTTGCAAATTGATTTTTTGTTGAGACTTCAGTGAGTATTTAATTAATCCCCACTCTCCAAGGAAAAATTTCTACTTAAAGGGGATACCCAGACATACTAGTTTCATGTATCTGTATAAGGGAAATCAGGTAGTTTATGAGAGGCTTCTGAATTGAGCATCAAACCGGTTCCATGGTTATAAAGTGACTGGCTTGAGTTTGTCTACTAATTACACATGCTGGCAGAAAAGTCAGCATTTGTGGGTGTGAATATTTCTTAAATCATAAGAATTTTCATTAGATCACAGCATTAGTAGAAGAGACTCCTTTTGTATATATATGGTATTTTTCATCTATCTTAAATAAATCAGGTACAAATCAGGCATCTATATGAAATTTCTCATTCCCTTCATAGGTGGCTGCTGCTTCTTCCTGTCTTGGGACAACCAAAGCTTTGCTTTTCTCCTACGAAATATAGGAGGGCATTCCTCACTGAAGAAGGTGAAAGAGGACCTGGGCCATGGGCTTAGCAGACTCAAAGGAGGACCATGCCTGGAGAGAAGCTTTTCCAAGTCCTGCGGCTCAGCAGCCACAAGCTCTACCTGCCACCAGGCCATAGCTGTGAACACGCCACTCCAGGTGCTGGAGTGTCACTAGTGCTGTTGATAGACATAGGTGAATAACTTCTTTATGTAAAGGGCAGCTCTTCTTGATTTGAAACATGAGCTGCTTCTTCCTTCACAACTGCCTGGCAATGTAGATGTGAGCCCAACAGGAATCTTATCTAAACCTGGATACAGTAGATCCAGATAACCACCCTGAGAAGGCACTTGAATCCCAGGGCTTAATTCCTCCAGTACAATAAATAGGAATCCTCTCCTTTGTATTTTCTGATGTAAGCTCCTTAAGACAGATGCTGTGGTCTGTCATATGCATTTAAAGTGCTTCATGTGCTCAATCCAGCCCATGCTCAGCAGACCCTTGATACCATTTGGAGAATCTAAGTATAATTGCCTGATTATTATATCTTATGGAGAAAATAGTTTACATAATTAGGCTATTAAAGGGTTGTGTACTGAGTAACAGGATGAAGATTGCACTGACAATTCAGGTTTTTCCTGTCTCTTGAGGGCTCAGATTTCTAAAGTCTAGTAAAGCAGATTTTACTGTATGAGTTTGTGTAGACTGCCATGCCAGCTGTATTTGAGGCTGTATTGGAGACACAGTTTCTCTCTCTGAGAGCCAAGAGAGTGGAAAGCAGCAGCACAATGCAATTACCTGCTATGTGTACCTGACAGCAGAGAGGTGTTAATGAGCTGCTTTGCTGCTTGCTGAACAGCAAAGCTGTGTTGAGGCCAAAATGCATAGATGTGATGAACCCTTCTGGTCTTGTAATACAACCAGCCAGACAAGGTTGTTCTGCCTCGCCTCTTCCTAGCACCTGATTTTAATTTCTTATGTCTCTTAATTCTGTAATTAGATCATTATGTTACTTGTTTTCAGCCATACTCTATGCTCTTTGTCAGCCTTCATCCT
The DNA here is from genome assembly GCF_041296385.1 of Aphelocoma coerulescens. Lineage (NCBI taxonomy): Eukaryota > Metazoa > Chordata > Aves > Passeriformes > Corvidae > Aphelocoma > Aphelocoma coerulescens. The sequence goes on along the minus strand of NC_091015.1, from coordinate 153,544,767 downwards.
TGGTCATTCTTTGAATTTTAAGATCGAAACTTATTTTCCCTTATGGAAGCTCCAGAGCTTTTCATATGAAACTCTAGTTTTCTTCTTCTTTTTTTTTTTTTTTTTTTCTTTTCTTTTCTGTAACATCAGCCTTGGAAATAGCTGAATCCCTTGAGCTAAAGCTTCCCAAAAAAGATCCTATTAGTCAGACAGCTAACATCAGGAATGTTTAGCCTGAATTGTTTAAAGTTATCCTGAAGCGGAGTATTACAATGGAAAATGTTAAGTAGCTTCCTCATAAGTGTGGCTACTTGTGGTGCCAGTAATATTCTTGGCCTTGTCGAGAATGTTCATCTTCTAGTTAAATTAGATTAACCAGGAAATTTGCTCATTCTTTAATCTCTATCAGATTTGAGACTTGTAGGCTTAAGCCTGCTGCCACTAAAGCTGATGGTGAAACGGTTGGATTCTGTGTGAACATGGGCTTTTCAGGAGTGATGCCAAAATTTTGTACTGTTGAAATTTGTGAGTATTAAGAGTATAAGAATATAGACATTACAGTGCAAAACTAAAGAGAATAGCTTTCAGACCAGACTTAAGTGTGAACAAGAATGTGTATGACAATTCAGTCAGTTTTAACATTAGCTTGTAAAAATCTTTAAGTGTATTAAGAACATAGGACTCCCCATGGCTTCTGGTAAAATTACATTTTTAATATTGTAGAAAAAAAATGTGTGATAAAGGGTTCAATTCCATTTTTCTGAATGCTTCATATATCTGAAGAGTTATAGCCCTTGGGAGAGCATAATATAATATCTAAAGTCATATTGGTATTTAATGTTTTGTCATTGTAGTTCTGCTTCGGCCTCTGCACCTTATTCCATTACCCTCAGATATACTGTGGCATTATTCAGATTTAAATAGCTTTTACCTCTCTCTGCCAAGAAAGCAATTCCAAGTGTATTATCTGCATTATTTTTTTTAAAAAAAACTGGTAATATAAACTGCTGCCCTTTTCAACTGGAGATGGCTGCCTGGTGGCACTATTTAATAGCAGGTAAACAAGTAGCATCCCAGGGTCTCAGCTGGCCTGTTGTCACTTGGGTGTATAATGTGTGCTCTGCTCCTGAGAACAGGTGAGACGTTTGCAGATTTAAAACACTGAGCTATTTGGTCCTGTATTTTGTATGTGTGAGGCAATTTTTTTCTTCCTGTGATATTTCAGAGTATCTTCAATGCTGTGTCATGTTGATTTTGAGTTCCCAGAGGCTTTTTTTTCCAGAGCTAATTACCTGCTGTGCTAGAGCTTGGGCCAGCCCAGAGCTGGCTTTGGGAGCAAGTATTTCAGAGGGATGAATCATTGCCTGAGATAAGTCACCTCAGTGGACTGTGATACCCCAGCTGCCTGGAGCACTTTCTCTGTGCTGTGCATAGCACAGACAGCCCTGAGGCTGGGAGCCTCAGGGAACTCGCTGTGTCTGAACTGAGCTGCTCTGCCCAGCCTGTGGCCATTCCATGCAACCTGCCAAGGAATCTAGAGGGAGGGCAGAAGTTTCAGTATATCCTCTGTGCCAACACTTCCCCAGTTTGAAAGCAAGAGTTGCTGGTGACTGGAGCCAACAGTTTTACTGACCATTCATGGAGAGCAGAAACCTATTCCTGGCAGAGGAGATCTCAAATGTCCAGGGCAGAAGTAGCATCCAACCCATTCATATCTACCACACAGAGAATTCACAGCAAGTGCTCATACTTGACCATCTTGCAAAGTGATCAGCTCAACTACAAATGAGCTTCTCTCTTTTTGGATCACTCTGCTGAGCTAAATGGGAGAACTACTTTGAAGGCTGTTCATGGCTGATTTTAATAGCAGCAGTCTCATTTTGTTGTGTGGGGCTTTAATTGTGCACATCCCATTAGTGCTAATGGAGTTACGCACCTGAAGTCCTCCACATGGAGATGGGACTATAAATCCAGGGTTGCAACCTCATTAAAGTTATGTAATAGCCCTTTTGCCACCAGGATACCTTAATTCATTGCTTTATTTGTCCCTTTGAATGAAGTCTTCTCATCTCAAGATCATAACTGCCTCTTCTGTGCCATGCCCTGAGATGACCACTCATACTTTTCTCCATCTCTGTTTCTCAATATGGCAAAAAAAAAGCCCAGACCCACCTCCTGCAAGACCCTGATACAAAGAAACTATTTATTTTCTAAAAATCTTTTAGGCCTCACCAATTCCTGCATTGTTTTTCATTAGGAGATGCTGGGAGATGCTGCTAGGCTATGCCATTTCTCAGTGCAATTTCCCATTGCCTTTGATGCAAAGCTCTACTCAACACTTCCCTGCAGGTGGCAAGGGCAGGGCACAGGGGAAGTGGGGGCAGCAGTGCTGGGCTTGTGCTGGAGAAGGTGTGTGTGCATCAAGGAATGAGATGCTCTGGCCCTTGAACCTGGGGTAAAGGCAGGGAAAAAAGAGAAGGTGGGAAAAGCAGGATAGAACTGGGGTGTGCGGTGCTGATGAGGGCCACCTTTAGTGAAGAGCAAGTGTCCACAACTAGTGGATAAAAAAATGGGTTTCCCCAAGTAACAAAAGCAGGCTCAGGTGTGATCATTTACAAAAAAATGGTGGTTTGTGAACAGATGCAGTGTGCTGTTGGCACACAGTCTGTGTGGGCTGCTGGGCAGAGGTGTTTGCTTTAGTGCCACACGAGAAGACACTTCTGACAAGTAGGTACCTTGCTCTTCTGCTTTCTTGTGGTGTTTTCGGCTCTGAATCCTGTTCATCTCTGAAGGGTGATACATGCAGGAATAAAAGGGCCTTTTCTGGTTCATCACAAATTGTGCATAGCAAAAAAAAGTTACATTCTAATAGCCTTTGTGTGGAATACTCACAGCTTTTTACCGGCTAGGCTTGTAGTTCAATGCCTTAGAAAGCCTCAGGCAGCCTAGAGAGGTAGCACAGGCTTTCTAGCATTTCTGTAGCTCTAAAAGCGGCAAATAGTAGCTGCAACCAGTGGAAGCAAAGATGGAGAAATATAGCTCTCAGCGTAAGCTATAGTCCTGCTTTCAATAAGAGACAGAGACACACAGATGTTCGCAGAAGGAATGCAAAGCCAGAGAGAGCGGGCCCCCTCTTGGGTCCTTCTTTTATTCAGAAAAGGGGAAAGGGGAGGACTGGGGGCGGACCTGGGGTGACCGGCCAATCAGACACTGCTAAAGAGTTTGAGTTACATTTGGTTTTGCCCGTGCTTGGAACAAAGGAGTTCAGAGCACATGGCAGAGGTAAGTGTCTTGGGGAGGGGAAAGGGAAGCTTGGAACAGGCAGCAACAATTCCCTATTTTTTTTTCTTTAAAGCTGGGTTGTAACTCTTAGTAACTTAAAGTGCATAGAACAGTAATGAAACAACAGTACAAAACATCATTGGAATCTATTGTCCCTACAACTCAACAGTACCTGGGATGTCTTTAAAGTAGTTCCTCCGTTAAAACTCAGGGGGTTAGTCAGGACATCTATGGTATGGGGTATCAGGACGAAAATTTACAAAATACAGTGCAAAATGTGAGTGCAAAACAGTGCAACTTAAGGGATTAACATCAAAATCTGGAGTAGGGGGTTTTTATGAGGGTGCAAAATCAGGATTCTTTTTATGGCATCTCCTCCAGGAGGCAGTTTTAACCTCTTTGACTTTTGAGGAAGTGACATAAGGTTTTACCCATTTCCCTGGGATCCACCTCAGTCCTTGAGGGGTAGATACACTGGCATACCCACGTCCCCAAGTTACAAGTTTGTATGGTCCTTGGATTTTTGAGTCTCTGGGTCCCGGATCAGGATTTCTGGATTCTCCTTCAGTTTCTGTCTCCTGGTGTTCTGGAAATGATGATAGATGGGAGGGTTTGGATCCTCAAAGGTGCCGTTCAGGAAGTTTATGGTAAACAATGCTTTGCTGAGTCTGAGGACAGGTGAGTTGAGTTTAGTGGTCCCTGACTGTTGTAGCAGCATTCGCTTGAGGGTTTGATGGTGTCGCAGGTTGGGTTTGTAACCGGGCGGAAACACCAATTTAGTGTAGTGGTTTGGTCTAAAATACTCATTACTGTTTATCTTCTGTGAGATAAGAATTAGGAGAAATGCAAAGCAGGCACCAACTTGAATGAATATAAAGAAGTTTATTAACAGACCTAAAAGAAGAAAAGGAAAGAAAAGGAAAGAAAAAAATTATACCACCTTCAGAACTCTCCTCCTCCCCCCACCTTCCTCCCTTCTCCCACTGACAATGTAAAGACAACCCTTAAGATGTTCAGCCTGATTACCACACTTCCATAATAACCTTGTTCAGTCCATTTAGAAAGAGAAGTCTCTTTTTGCTCGTGCTATGAAAACATTATCACACCGAGACAGCCACCTACTTCCAAATATTGTTCAGTCCATTTAGGAAGAGGAGTCTCTCTGCTCGGGATGTGAGTCCCTTCCCCCGACTTGCAGCTTTTCCCACAACTGCTTTCGAGGGTCCACTCTTGAAGTTTTTTGGGGTACAATTTTAAGGTTGAGCCGTTCAGAAACAAAGAAACAGAGGCCCTTCTCCTTCCCTGGGAGCAAAGGGTCTTTCTTATCTTCATCTTTAAGACTATCTCTGGGAGCATCTCTAGGAATTGAGGTTTTTCTCCTTTCCTCTTGGGAGCAAAAGTCCTCATCTGGTTCATCTGGTTCATCTCTCTCTCTGTCCAAACTTCTCATGAAATTACAGCTGCGGCAGCATCTGCCTATTGCTTACGAGTTGAACACTCCACCCCCCATATCTTCATGAAATTACAACAGGATACTCTGATATATCATAGCTTCACAACAGACTTTCAGCTTTAAGCATCTCCTCTCTCTCTCTTCCCTCAGGTTTTCAGCTCTTCACAGCAATAAAAGGGTTAATCTCACCTCGGCCTTGCAGCTGGAATGTGGCTTATCGCTGTTGGTCACCTGACCTCTGCCGGACAGAGGTGCCGCTTTGCTGAAATCTTGGCTGCAGTGGAGGGGGGGGGTTCCGAGCCGCCCTGGCTGCCCACGGCAAGGCAGTGGTGGGGGGGGGGGGGTTCCATGGCTGGAACAGGCCCATGGCTCCAGGCTGGCCGTGGCCCGGCCCAGCCTGGCCCAAGCAGGGCCTGGCCGGGCCTGCTGGCCCTGCACGGGGCCTGCAGCCACCTGTCCCAGCGCCGGAAACGAGAGAGAGCTGGGGGGGGGAGTTTGTCTATTCTTAAGTGTGGATCACAGCGGCGGTCACAACTTTAAGTGGCTTAAAGAATTGTCCATATTCAAACTGGCCAGCTGATAGGTTCTATCAGGTCCCAGAGGAAGCTGTAAGCACCCCTTAGCAAGGACATCCCTTCCGGGACTATGCTTGCTAACCTATGACAGATGGGCACGTTCAACAATGCCTTGTCCAGTTGGGGAGTGAGGGATACCTGTAACATGTTGAAATCCCCACTGCTGACGAAAGTTTTTAAACTCCTGAGAGGTGTAGGCAGGTCCATTATCAGTTTTTATCTCCTCAGGTATACCGAGCACAGCAAAAGCTTGGACAAGATGTTTTTCAACATCCTTAGCTTTTTCACCTGCATGTGCAGAGGCATACATAGCACCAGAGAAGGTATCAATAGAAACATGAACATATTTTAATCTCCCAAATTCAGGGAAATGTGTGACGTCCATCTGCCATGCTTCACCGCTATTAATGCCTCTGGGATTGACCCCCATGCCCAGTGATGGAAGCTGTAGCTTCTGGCAGTTGGGACATGTTGCCACTATTGCTTTTGCCTGTGTCCGCGACAGATGGAACATGCGGATAAGAGTAGGAATATTTTGATGGTACATGGCATGGCTCAATTTAGCCTGTTCGAAAACTTGGGGGAGCTTTGGTAAGTTGGCTGATAGAGCTATGTCTGCTGGCATAGCGAGAGCAACAGCTCTACAATTACCCTCTGCAATAAATCCTGGCAGGTTTGTATGTGACCTCACATGCATGACAAAATAGGGATGCTCTCGGTGAGAAACTAGATAAATTAGCTTTGAGAGCAAATAATACATTTTTTTGTTAGAGACTTCTTTTAGGAGAGCATGCTCAGCTCTAACCGTTAGTCCAGCTACGTATGCTGAGTCTGTGACCAAATTAAAGGGTTCTTTGAACCTCTTAAATTCTCTAACGACAGCTGCTAGTTCAGCTACTTGTGGTGATCCCTGGATTACCTTGATGTCAGATTCCCACTTTTGCATCTTTGGGTTTTTTCCATGTGATTACTGATTTTTACTCTTTCTTGAAGCATCGGTAAAAATGGTAATTGCATCGAGGGGTTTTCTACTTTGAATCTCTCGAGGGATGAAAGAGAATGCCAGATTAAACAATGCCTTTTTTGAGTAGTGATTTGAGATTTGACCTAACTATCTAATGCAAATTGTAAATTTCTATTATTTTGAAGTACGTGATCTAATGTGTCTGTTGTTACAGGTAAGTAGATGCATGCAAAATCACAGCCTGCCAGGGTGCGGAGCCTTGCTCTACCCTTCATGATAATTTTTGCCATTAGTTCTTGTGGGTGTGTGATGGTCTTAGGCGTTTGGAGTGGACGGAATACCCATTCAATTATGATGAGGGGTTCCTTCTGATCTTTGTCCCACTGAAATATGAGGCCGTGAAAGCGTGGTACCTTCCCTAGAACGACAAGCTTAAAGGGTAGGGAGGGCTGATACCTGTGTGCTTGTCTGGTGGAAATGATCTCTTGTATCTTTTTGAGAGACTGCCTTGCCTCTTCTGTCAGGGATCTAGGGGGATGCTGGACCTCCTTCCCCTTTTAACAGGTTTGCAGTAGGAGCTACATCCTCTGTGGTGAGTCCTAACCAGGACCTTAAATAATTCAGTGTCCCACAGATCTGTTGCACTTCCTCTAGTGTTTTTGGGTTATTATTAATGGTGACGGGTGTTGGGGTGATAAAGGTTTCTGTGATTTTGAGTCTGAGGTATTTCCAAGGGCTTGTTCTCTGCATTTTTTCTGGTTGTAATTCAAAGCCCTTGGCCTCTAGGGCCTCAATCACCATGTTAAGTGTCTGCTCGAGATACTGATTATTGGGAACACATACCAGTACATCATCCATGTAATGTAGGATGATGGCTTTCTCTGCTTTGGAACGGATGGGAGATAGAATTTTAGCAATATACTCTTGGCAGAGAGTTGGGGAATTTTTCATACCTTGGGGAAGTACAAGCCAATGATAACGTTCCATGGGAGTTTCACGATTAATAGAGAGCACAGAAAATGCTAATCGAGGGGCATCTGCAGGGTGGAGTGGAATCTTTAATATCAGGAACAGCTAAATGCCAATGTTGTTGGAGCACTGAAGGTGATGGCATACCTGGTTGAAGGGGTCCAGTGTCTTCAATAACCCTGTTGATTTCTCTAAGATCTTGGAGGAGCCTATATTAGTTCTTGCCCAGTTTTTGTATTACAAACACGGGTGTATTCCAGGGGCTATTATCTGGTACAATATTCCCTTTAGCCAATTGTTCAGCTACTAAAGTTTTGAGTGCCTCTAAGTTTTCTTCTTTTAGCGACCACTGGTTAACCCACACTGGTTCATCTGTTTTCCAAGTTAGCTTTTGTGGTTGGCACTCAGCTCCAGTGGCTGCAAGGGAAAATTTTGATGTCTAGGGGTGATATCAATTTTTTTTCCCCACTGAGACATGGCATCCCTTCCCCACAGGGTGAATTTGGTGTCCAGGACATACGGACAAAGTGTCGCTATTTGTCCTTCAGGACCTTCAATTTGAATGGTGTTTTTGGATTGCTTCACAATTTGGGTACCTCCAATCCCTTGTATGATACCCTGAGACTGCAATTCCCATTGCGCAAGCCACTTATCAAATGGAATGACAGACACATCAGCACCTGTGTCTATCATTCCCATTATACTGATTTTATGTGATCCATGATGGAGCTTACATTCTACTACAGGTTTATCGTTTCCCAAAACCTCAGTCCAACAGATGGCTGGGATATGACCATCTGTGGGCAGGTATTTGGGCAGTGGCATGGCCTGTGCAATGACTTGACCCTTTGGCATAAAGTACGGTGGATATATACATTGTACCATTAGGTTAGAACACCCGTTCTGATCCACTTTCATGAGTGTGGGTGTAACCTCTATCCCAGCAGGTGTTTCCTGAATGTCCCCAATAACAAAAAGGTATGTAAAGTCTGCATGTGGTTCACGTTTTGGAATGAGATGGGTATCATAGTCTGTTTGTTGTTGTTGAAATGGTGTGTTTCATCACAGGTTACCTTAAACCTGAGTCCAGAAGTCCAAGTTGCTTTGTCTTCAGCTCTATTTTTGTCTGAACGCGGAGCTGTTAGGACGCGTTGAGTCACTAGTTTCCCTGCTGTTGACCTGGGGAAACAGTCTTTGGAGAGTTTTTATCATCAATTATAATTGTTCTGCAATTGCGAGCTACATGTCCCTTTTTCTGACAATGATAGCATATAAGGTTACCTTGAGATTGAGTTTCCCCTGTACTCATAGCATTCTCCACAACCTCCCCCTCCATCCCCACTTTTTTCAAAAAGGGAACAGCTGTATTCAGCTGCACCTTCTTTGTACAGACTTTGAGGATGGTTTCAACCGTCAGAGTTGGGCGCAAAGGAAGATTCAGAATGACTTGTTTGCAAGCATCATTTGTATTCACTTAGAGAAGTTCGAGTAGGAGAGCTTGTTGGAGGTCAGGGTTAGGGATCTGGGAAAAGATAGCTTCGCGCAAACAGTTGTAAAAGTGAATAATATTTTCATTTGGCAATTGTTTGATGTTGGTATAATGAGAAGTAGGAGTTTGAGATGGTAGTAATGTTAAGGCCTTTTCAGCAGCACGTGTGATTTCAGTAAGAACTGGATGAGGGGTAAGCATTGCTTGTTTTTGGGGATTTGCCATATTATTGTCACCAGATAAAAGGTCTGATGTGATATAATTGTTGTCAAAGTCCAGGTAATTATCTGGAGTTTGCCACAAAATTTGCAATAAATCAGATGAAACTATTTTCCATTGTTGTTTCCACAACACAAAATCACCAGGTGTGAGAAAAGTTAGCATTATTGTAATCAGATCATGAGGTACAAGCGAGTTGCAAAATTAGCACTTAAAAGGCTCTTAAAATAATTACTATGCATACCAAACTCCTTAATTGCCTTGCACAAATCCTTAATAATAGAATAAGGGAAGGGTGGCCAGCCAGGGTTTGCTCCATTGCTAATACAAGAGAGTGTAGTAGTAGCACCTGGAGGTACTTCCTGGTAACCATGTGTTTCAGGATTTAAGGAGGTAGTCACATGACTGTGGGAACCTGGGGCGGGACAATGGGAAGCAGGGGCAGAGAGTGGAGGGGCAGGGGCAGGGGCGGGGAGTGGAGGTGGGGACACGGCCAGAGGAGGGAGGGGTTGGGGGCGGGGTTGTGGGAGACAGGGGCAGTACTTGAGTCATGGGCAGGAACAGAGCGAGGGGTGAAACACGACGCTGTGGGGGGCGGGGTTGGGGGCGGGGACAGGTTCCAATGTGGGAGTGGGAGGGGATGGGTATAAGAAGGGCTTTGTGGGGTGGGGGAGAAAGGGATTGTGGGAGGTGTAGCTTGGAGATGAAGAAACGTTGCATCCGCCATTATTGGAGATGAACAAACTTGGAGAAAAGGGGTTGGGGGGAGGGGGTTTTTTACAGGATGCGGGCGCATGGCAATGGCTGTCCCTGGGAACAAAGAGATCAGGGGAGAAGGGGTTTTTACGCACGCTTAAAACATGAGGGCTAGAAACTCGGGACAAAGGAGTGGAGAAGAGGGGTTGAAAAGGTCCTGGGATGGGCTCCGGATTCCTGTCCAAGGCAGGGTGCTGAGGAAACACGGGTGAGCCAGGAGGATGATAGCACTCCTGTGCTAAAAAGCAGTCTGCTCTAGCTGTGTTTTCCAGCGTAGGGGAAGAGGGGTCAGGGACACAGAGGTTGGAAGAGGGTGTAAGGGAATTAACAGGGTGTTTTTGCATTGGCTTTTCATGTACTAGGTTTTCTCAGGCTAAGTGAAACTTAGGAGAGGAAAAAATTTTGAAACTGTTTTGTCTGCTGCACGCCTGAGAGAGGAGAGTTTTCTCCCCACCTTATCCCAAAATTCAGGAGAACTTATGTCCTTGGAGGTCAGATTAGGAAAGTACTGGAAAAGCCATCGCACAAAAGTCTGAACTAGATTTTTAGGGTATTTATGCCCAGTACAAGAAAGGTAGCTTTGAACTTGATCGTGTATTTCTCTGTGGTGTGCAGAAACCGCAGATCCCATTATGAAAGCAACACCACAAACCTCAGCCCCAAATTGCAAAAAAGAGGAAAAAAAAAGAGAAATTTGCACCGGAACCAGCTTAAGACAGGAGCCCCTAAACCAGCAGGGAAATACTCACCAGAATTCTGGATTTACCACAGGAAAGCAGTCCAGAGAAAAAAATAAGTGAAATGGGTCTTCTGCTTTCCAGCCATTCTGTTGCCATGTGGTGTGAGGGAGGTTAAAGGCTGAGGCTCTGGGTTCACTGTTACACAAGAAGTAACAGCTCGCTACACAGAGCTGGCACAGCAGGAGGTGCAGAGCTAACTCCAGCAGACACACAGCTGCTGGGACACCCTAAAAGTCTCTCAGAACTGAGGTTCAGAGATAGCACGCTGGGCTCTAAATGTGGAATACTCACTGCTTTTTACCGGCTAGGCTTGTAGTTCAATGCCTTAGAAAGCCTCGAGGAGCCTAGGGAGGTAGCATGGGCTTTCTAGCATTTCTGTAGCTCTAAAAGCAGCAAATAATAGCTGCAAAGCTGATACCACCAGTAGAAGCAAAGATGGAGAAATATAGCTCTCAGCTTAAGCTATAGTCCTGCTTTCAATAAGAGACAGAGACACACAGATGTTCGCAGAAGGAATGCAAAGCCAGAGAGAGCGGGCCCCCTCTTGGGTCCTTCTTTTATTCAGAAAAGGGGAAAGGGGAGGACTGGGGGCGGACCTGGGGTGACCAGACAATCAGCTAAAGAGTTTGAGTTACATTTGGTTTTGCCCCTGCTTGGAACAAAGGAGTTCAGAGCACATGGCAGTGGCAAGTCTTGTCTTGGAGAGGGGGAAGGGAAGCTTGGAACAGGCAGCAACACCTTTGCTTTGAACTTCTAAACTTTTTTGCAAGAATGATTTTGTTCACACCAGTCATGAAAAGCTTTGTCATCTCCAGGCCAAGACTTTCTCTAGCAGTTCATCAGCTGAGTGCCCATCACAGCTTGCCCTGACAAGACTGGTTTGCCAAAGACATGAAGTGAAGTCTGAACTCTCCAAAGGGGTTTTAACAAGAGTAATGGCTATTTAAGAATATGGGAAGGGTTGAAAAACCTGCTTTAGGTCCATGTTTCTTGCTTTGGATTTGTATGAGTGTTGTGCTCTTGGCAGGAGGACACTGAGGTTACAGGGAGGGCTGGGGGAAGTGAGTGCCTGTTCTTTTTCCAGCCTGGCATGTTGGAGGGCAGTGGATCTGGGGCCAGCTCTAAAACAGGATGTGTTTCAAAAACACAGGTAGGAAGGTGATCATTAAGAGGGTAAGCAAAGGGGGGATCATTTTGGAATGTCTTGGAGGGGAAGAGGAAAGGGGAGGAATTAGGGAGACACAGAGCTATTTACCTGCCCTAATGAATCAACTGACTTGAGGAAATGCCCGTATTGTGAGGGGGACATTAAAGGCAAATGCAAAGGTGGGTTTTCATATTACTGAGTGGGAAGATTTCTGCCTGGAGGCCGCTCAGACTAGGTGTAGATATGAACATGAGCAGACTGAAGCCAGTGATGAGCAATCTTCTGCAAGCAGTTGAGACTATGCTGGTGAGCTGGGAAGAGAGTAGGTGTTTGAGTAGGGCAATACTGGGTGGAAATGGACTTGGTGGAACAGGAAACATTTTTCTCAGGTATTAGTTCACAGATGACACTTTACTTTGGAGAACTAGAATGTGTCCTCATCACTTAGGTCTGCAAACCAGAGCCCAACCCCTTCACCAAGGCTCCCGAACCCATCACATCCCCCAGCACCATCTTGCTGTTGTCCAGTGACTGCTGTTTCTGTTTGTGAGTCTCTTTCAGAATAAGCTTTAGTAGCATTGCAGAGCTTCCCCTTCATGTCTGCACACTGTTTGTAATACCCAACTTACTGAGTCAATTTGCAAGTGTAGTTATCATGCAAGTGTAGTCATCTCATTTGGAGATGTATCCAGATGAGACAGCAGCAATACTGAACTCTGCGTTGTGCCTCAAAACAATGACCAAAATGGAACTTCTTTACATTATTCTTTCTATTCCATTTCCATTTCCATTTTATTTTCTTACTTATTTAAGTGAATGATTAGGATAGAGGCTGCTCCCAAGTACATGCTTCACCCAAGGTTGCATGGCACCCTCGGCAACTGGACCCCCCCTAGAATCCCCCTTAGAGGTGTTTCAAATTAAAACTCTAAGATTTCAGGTGTACTGAATGCTTCTGTCAGCTCCACTGTGATAAAGGCATGCCTGCCCTTGGCACACTTTCAAGCTGCAGCATTGCAAACATGGCCGGTATCCAGGCATAGATCTCCTTCTCCCCATCCATAACTGAGACCACAATTTCCCAGCCGTCCCTCAGTGCCCTGCTGGCAAGGCAAGCAACTCTGCCAGCAATGCAGTCATTCAATTTGTGCAAGCCTAGGGAGACCAGGAGGACCCTTCAGTCAAGGACTCTTCAGTGAAACTGCTGGCTCTACTCCTTTTGTGATAATCACAGACATTTATCTATTAAAAGAAACAAATTCAGACACTATCAGTTTGTACCAACTTTTTGTTCTTCCTCTCTGGTCTGGTTTGTTGTTCCAGAAGCTGTGCAGTTTTTCATAATATTTAAGGGGTTTTATTTTGACCAAATCAGCACAATGTAGTAGTGACACTAAAAATGAGGCCATTTTATTTTAACATCTGGCTGTGAATTGTGTTTGACATTGGCAGGGAACAAATAAAAGCATTCTGTTGTTTCCCTGTGAAATGAGGGGGGTTTTGTTGTTTTTTGGGGGGCAGGGGAGGTTTTTGTTTGGAGTTTTATTGTCATATAAATCTGTAGTGTGCTATGCAGAAAGTGCATCCCATAGTTCCTCATGAAACTCTCCTGATTGTGGGTCGGTAGGATAAATATTTAGCAATCGACTTGGCAGGGGAAGCACTGCTGGGAGCCACCACCCAGGGAGCATCCCACTGCTTACTCCCAGAGCAGATCCAGCAAGACTGGTACCACTGAGATCCTGGCTGCCATGCCACCTGGATTGCTGCTTGCTGGCCTGTGCAAGCCCTTTGATGAGACCACACAGGCTGGCTTTGATCTAGAAGCTACCACCTGCCAAGGGCTCTTGTGTATCACTTGCCCCCAGAGTGGTTAATTTCAGCAGTCTTCTGCTGCCTGTGTTGGACCTGGTCTTCTCTGTGCCTCTCTGTAAACTGTGTGGTGGTCAGGGGCACCTACTTTTGGATGGGATGTTTGTGCCCTGAGCTCTGCCGACTGCAGAGGAGGCACACGGTTACCTACTCAGGTGCACCCAGAATCAGTCAAATGCACATCCACTAGTACCTCTGGTGAGATCACACTGGAGTTGAGGGTCCCACCTCGTTTTTCCCAGTTCATCCAATACCTTTTGGATGTAGATGAGATCTGCCCCTTCATGCTGGACATGTGATACTCTGAAAACTCTGAATTTGCACCTGGAAATGGAAATAAAGCAAGTCTGCATGCAAGGAGTGCCGTTTCTGTGCTGTGCCGTGCCACCCTCCCCTGCATCTGCCCACAGGTGTGTGTGTGTGCCTCCGTGTGCTCTGAACATGGAGTGAGTCCTCATAGATAATCAAACTCTGAAATCCAGTACGTGCCCATCCTAGTGAGACAATTGTGTTGGTTACATGATGTGTATCGTGCCTTTGTCGATATTTTTTAATAGCTACAAATATTTTCTATCAAGTTTTATTAAGTGAGACCCACATACTTCTCCCAGCTGTGACTGCGGTCTGTTCCTACATAGCTGTTCACCCCGCCCTTGCGCAGCAACACTTCACAGTCATGCTGTGGTGCAGATGAAGAATTTGGGTTTGAAGTTGGCAATCTGATTCCCATTAAAGCTTTATGGAAATTTGCCACACACCTGCCTAGGAAGCTGGAATAAATAATTCAGTGCTGTACAGTGATACCCAATGGCAAGCAAATAACTTGAATAACCTTGTACTTGGTTAAGCTCCTCTGTGCTCTGTCCTTTCATGGCAGAAGAAGGATAAAAACTCCAAGATGGACATGGAGAGGCTAGAAAGGGCTGTGGACTTTCTGAGCATGAGCTTTTAGCCCTTCCAAAGGGAAGGGACTGACATCTGGTACAGCTGAGGAATGCAGTGAGAAGAGCAAACTGTGAGACCCACTAACGCACGCTGGGGAGAGAGGCACCAGTGGGAATGTGGCCGAGTTAATTGCTACAAGTCAATAACCATACAAGGCAAAAAAAGAGCATGTGAGTCTTTGTGTCTTACTCCCATTTTCAGAAATACCTTTGGACTTTAGGAGCAAGTGTCATAAATAGAATTTAGACTCTTCATTGCATGGATTACTTTTGGAAGGAAGACCACCTTTGTTAGAATCAGATTCACAATCACAGAATAGTCTGAGTTGGAAGGAACCCACAAGAATCTTCACACAAATCTATTAACCATTAACTGTGGGAGACTGTTACAGTGCAGATACTGTAACACAATGTATCAGACAACGAGGCCCATGGAAAAGAAATATATATGGACCGATTCTTGGTACATGTTTCAGAAATATTTATTTCTCCAGCCTCATGGCCAGAGCTCTGCCGAAGAACTCTTACAATCGCGGGACCCGAGGGTCCCTCCCCGCGCAGGGGAACACAAAACAACCAATGGGGAACGAGGCTGACCAGGAGCCAGGGAAACCCCGTGCCTCCCCCCCAGGGCCCCTCTGCCAGGACCCCACGGCAGGGGGAAGGGACCCTGACATTTCACCCATTTATTTTTAACAAAGAGATTTAAAGAGATTTAAAACTTAACATTGAAAACAACTGGATAAACATAACAAGAACAGTTTCAAAACAAAACAAGCCACCCTCCTGAGTCTTTAAATGTCCAAACAGATTCTCTGGAACATCTTAAGGCTGACAGAAGGGAGACAGGACTCTCCGAGCATGCTTTGTGGGGCAACTGAGGCAGGAGAGGGTTTAATTTCTTCTCTCCCCCTTTTCATCCCCCCTTTGGCATCGGAGAGGAGTTGTAGGGAAAGGGAATTGTATAGGGAAGCCATGGGGTGAAAAACGGATTGGGAATACACTGGGGGTAAAAGGATATAGGGTAAAAGGGAAAGGTGGGATTAGGAAAGGGAGACTGTAAGGGGGGCTTATAATGGAGATATTGTCTAACATGACTACGATTTTTAGCATATATACTGCCTTTTACAGAAACACCATCAGGCCCAGTGACCTGCGATGCTTGTAACCCTTTTCTACCTTGTACAATTTTGAATTCCACCACCTCTCCATCTCCCAAGCTTGGGCTGTATTTTTCAGGGTTACTCTTTTTAATAGCAGTTCTATGAACGAATATGTCTTCCCCTGTATCATCTCGTGTTATAAATCCATAGTTGTTTTTTACATTGTACCATTTCACAGTTCCTGTGATTTTCGTTGCTACAACTTCTCCTATCAAGTGCTTGAGTGTTTGTCGTGGCTGCTTGTCCCGCGTGGCTGCTGCCTTGCCAACTCCAATGTCTCGGCTGGGCCTCCGGCGCGTGTCTGGGCTCTGCACGGCCCCGTGCTGCCATCGCCGCCGGCCCCGCGCCCTGTGAGTGGTTCCGCTCTGCCAACTCCACGCTGCTTTGAGAGCAGCCTCGTTTCGGCTCGGTGCTGCACTGCGCGGCTTCTCGTGTCGTTTTGGAAACCGCCGCTTCTCGCTCTACAAAGCTCTCCAAGCCGTGTGCTCAGAGTGGGCTTCCACACCGACCCCCGGTTCCTGGCTGCTTGTGGGGGCCGCCTCTCTGCTGCTCATGGCCCATGGCACCCGCGGCACCTGCAGTGTTGCTCCCTCACTCGTGGTTGCGTGGCCGGGGACCCCGAGACAGGGATGGGGTCCGTGATAAGGCGCGCACTCCCGAGGGGGCCGGGCACATCCAGCGCAGGCACCTCCACTGGCACGGCTGCAGTCACGCGCTCCTGGGATGGCGGCCACGCGGCCTCGGCCACGGAATAAGTATGATCTTCTGCTTTAGGGGTAATGGGACCATACAAATGCTCCTGAAGAGCTTCACTGATTACACAGGATGCATGGAGAGGTTCTGTCACTAGTGCATGTTTTGTTTGATTCATTATTTCTTCCAAGATCTCGTACCAGAAGTTCCAGTTACCAGTTCCAGGAGGATCAATATTAAAAAGTAAGTCTCGAGAAATATAGAAGAAATTTTTGAAAAGCCAGTTAAAAAAATGTTCTAGATCTCCCGGAACAAGTACTTTCCTGTTTTGTTGTTCAAGGATTCCTTTAACTTCTAGATACATTTCTTTCTGTGGTTCAGAGAGCCACATTTCCCACGATTCTTCCACAGTCCAGAGAGAATATCCAAACCAAGGCGAGAAGAGAGAGATCTAGAGTGGGTTTTACTCACGAATTTTCTGTCCTTAGGGATCGGGGATTGTTCTGCTCGCAATTCACCACCATTTGTTGCTGTGCAGATTCTGTAACATGGTGTATCAAACAAGGAGGCCCGTGGAAAAGAAATATATATGGACCAATTCCCGATAGGTGTTTCAGAAATGTTTATTTCTCCAGCCACATGGCCGGGGCTCTGCCAAGGAACTGTTACAGTCATGGGACCTGAGGGTCCTTGCCTGCGCAGGGGAAAACAAAACAACCAATGGGGAATGAGGCTGACCAGGGGCAGGGAAACCCCATGTGTCTGTGCCCTCAGGGCCCCTCTCCCAGGACCCCATGGCAGGGGGGAAGGGACCCCGACAGGAGACACTCTTGCTACAAGCACGACTGATTTGCCCTTACTCGGATGCAGCTACAGAAAGTTGTTTTGAAAGCTGGCATGCTGCAGCTGTGGGCAGAAATGTCCAGGTTTAGGTCCTGTGCTGCTTACAAGTCATTTGATCATATTGGTTTCCTAGTGCTTTCTCACAGTTTTTTGCTATCTTTTCTGCATGCCTATCAACACCTGGTAATTAGTATCTGCAGTTAGAGCAAATGTCATCAGATCTAACTGTTGTTGTTTCATTTTATATTTTATGGCATAAGAGGTAAAGCCATCGTGTTTTTCTTTAGGAGTTCACAAGCTATATATTAGAAAATAATCTTAACAAATATTGGTTTGCATTTAAAGAAAGCTTGATTTGCATAAAATTGTGTTAGTTTTTTTTTTTTCTGCAGCGTCTTTTAATTATCATTCCTTCTTATTCTTGAAAACTAAGTGATTTGTGCCTTCAGGCTGCTGGTGATCTGTAAGTTACTCTTGAGACAATATATCTAATTCGGCAAGAATGATGCACTGACTTCAAAACACAGTGCAGCCTGTTAAAAGATATAATCTAATCTAAATGATAAATATGAATAGATTAAGGATGTAGTAACTTTAAGAACTGCAGTTTGTGACTGGGCTCACAAGCTTCAATGACAGCTCCCTCCCTGTTGTCAAACCTACAGCTGCACCTGAAGCACAGCAGAATTGCATCTGTTACTATCACCAAAACCTAAATCTTATCAGCTGCATAGAGACACCTGTTAATCTTCTGCAACCCATTTACATGCAGGCTTGCCCTTGCAGGCTTGGCCTTGAACAGGAAGGAGAAAAATTACCTCTCGGATGGCACCAGATATGTCAGCCCAAACTGGAGATCTGCCTCACTGCAGACCTGCTTTCCCTCCTCTGGTGTCTGTGGGCTCTGTCCCCACTGTGCTGCCCCAGCTGGGGAGTGACCTGGGGAGAATGAATAACCTGTACCTCCAAACATAGTCTTGCTGTCACAGTAAGCAGGAGGGTAGCTGTGCTCTAGATAGGGAGAAGATTTGCTGCACAAGAAGGTGTCATTCCCTTAGTGTTGCTTCCCAGTGCTGTAAACTCCCTGGGCCAATGTAAATAATATCAGTGAATTAAACACAAGTGGTTTCTACTGTTACATAGTTATTGTAACTATTTCCAAGTTGTATGTCAAAGAGATTTTTCAGGCATTTCTGTGCTTGGAGGGAAACTGTAGGTAGATCTGTGTGCTCAATTTCGGCATTAATCTTGGGACAAGTAGGTAACAAGTAGTCTCTCAATGACATTACAGTATATTGTGTTTACGATGTCAGACTAAGACCATTCTGATTTTTTGACTTCTATAAAACACCCCATATACTGTACTAGGAAATAGTCACTTTTTTACATATGATGTGCCAGGTTGGTATGGTGAGACAGTTTTGGTACATTTCCAAAGAAACTAGACTTCTGGGATTTTTTATTTCATTCCGCCCAATGCAATCTGATCTACTGCTGGTCCCATGTGAAGCCAGTTTATGTACCTTTGGCCACACAACTCTGCATGATTACTAGCTGACTTTTTTGGCTCTTAGAAAAATTATCAGGCAATTTTTTGATGTTAGCTCTCAACAAGAGAAACAGGGTGCTTACTGGTAATGCTTTAAATATGGGGTAATTAAAAAAAAAATCCCTGAACGACATTTTTCTTAGATCTGGGCAGTTATAAGATGCTGGTTTCTTTATTGGGGAGAAACAACGTTCTTTTACTCCTAGTTGGAGACTGGAACAGGCTTTGAAACAAAGAAATCTGCTTTTCTAATAAAATCTATCAATCAGCTAAACATGCATACCCAATAATTCCTCCAGGGTCAAGCAAATTGCTCACTGGAAAACTGCAGTCTATCATACCTGAAAATATTTCTAGATGTTATTATTTTTCATTTGTTTTCATTTGGTGATGTCAGGATGCCAAATTTATGAATAATGGGGTCCTTTGACCTTTTATTTAGCTACTGGATGAGCTGCATCTCTCAGGTTGTAGCTATGGTTTAACTCCATTGCCCTGTAGACTCTTCAGGGTCAGACATTTCTGGTCATGCTCCTGGGCAAGGGATCATGGGTGGGATGATTCTGCAAGGGCAGATGAAACAGCACCATTTCTGGAGTGGTAGCACTGCCCACCCGGCATCTTGGCACAGTGGAGTCCAGTCCTGCTCCTGTCATGCTACTGACCAGGGCATTGGGACCAAGGGTTTGGGACCAGAGTAAGACTTTTGAGTAAATTTGACTCATGAGGCATATTTTGTGTGTTAGTGGCCAGGGAAGATTCTGCTGATGGTTTCTGTGGGATGGAGGAACAGTGGGGAGGAGGTGGCCCATTCCTGATCCAGTGGGAGAAGACTCAGGCTTTGGGAGCCCAAGTCAGAGCTCTGCCCTATTTCACAGAAACTAAATGAGCATTTCTCAATCTTTTAAAATCAAAGGACCTACAGGGTTTTTGATCTGAGCACCAGCAGCCAGGGAGTGAGTGGTGCCTGTAGGCAGGCACTGACATAAGTGCCTGCCAACTGCGTGGGATGCTGTGTGTGTGTTTTGGTTTAGTTTCTTAATTATTTTTCTGCAATCAGTTCCCGGACCACCTTCTGGTGCCGTATGGATTGCGGATTGCCCATGGGCCCCACGGAGCAATGCTGAGCTGGATGACTATTAAGAACTTGGCTGCACCAGAGGCACTGAGGATGAAGGTTTTATGTGCTGTTACATACATTCCCTGAAATAATCACTTCTGTCTGAAGTACTTTGATATTGATAAGTGGCTGAGGTAGAATTTGTGTTCCTATCTAGTCCTACATGCCTTGTTTTGCAATTATCCACTTCCACTGGTTTTCTCATATAGACTTAAATTTAGCAATTATTTCTTTGCAATGATCTACATTAATTCAGACATTACATCCAAGGGTTTAATCCAATGTGTGCATTTCAGGTGAAACATTAGAAACCTTTCAGCATCTGAAATAATTTTTCTGTATTAAATGTAGGAATTTTTTAAATTTAACATTAAAAAAATACACTTTGGTTGTATGGGCCAGCTTCAAAGTGCCTACAGACAGGAAATTGAAAGTTGGATGCTCTCTTCTAGCCTATTTGAAGAAAAAGTTTCACAGGAGCTGGACTTCAAGGCCAGCTCAGGGTGGTCTTGGTTTGCTGAGCTTGCTGCTTCACAGGGAACCCAAGCTCCTTCTAGGGATGGATGAAACTGTCAGGAGACTGGTCAGCATTACTTTGCCCTGCAGAGGACTGTGTGCTGCTGCTGCTGCCCTGTACCCCAGCAGTGGAGCCCTTCTAGGGATGTTTGTCTTCTGTTGTGTCAAATCAATGACAGCCCATGGACACTGGGGTGGGTAGTTCGCTGGTAGTCACAGCTTAAACTGAAAGTCCCAACCTGCCCTGAGGAGGAGCTGGCAAATGCACTGGGTGTCTGACAGGAGAGTGCAGGGCTGGGTCACAGCAGGGGAAGGGACTGGTTGACATCACTTCATTACCCTCTCTTAATTCCTGTAATCAAGATCATGGGCAAATGCTAAGAAAAAGCTGCTTTCACCTCAAAAAGGTGTCATGTGCCAATACTTAATGCACAGCTCATGGCTTCAGGCTGAGACCTGCTGGTCCTGTAGCAGTGACAGATTCCCACTCCCGACATTCACCTGCACATGGGGCAGTTCCCAGGGCAACAGTGCTGAAGGTACCCACCTAGGAAAGGTGAGTAATGATACGATAAAGAAAAGGTAAATCAATCATTGCATGTTAAAAGGGTAATTGGTGAGTAGGTTGCCACTTAGCAGCTGGGCTTTTGATCTGTTTGTTCAGGCCAGTTTTTTCAGGAGCTGCTGATGGTCTGTAGCACTTGATCTCTCCAGTACATACATCTCGTTCTGTGGGCAACTGGCTGAGTGATAAATCTGGCTATGCTGCAGTAGAGCTTAACCCTGCTTGTGAACAGCCACTATAAAAACATTTGGGGCATGTGCTGCTTTTTAAACATTGATGTCATGGCCGTTTTTGTTGCTGTTTCAAAACACTGGAAGAGACAAGGCAACAGGATCATATAGTTTGCCGGGTCTCTTTTGCTTGTTCCTAATCTTAAAGTGATTTTTCTTTTCAGTCATAAATAGCATTCTTTTCATTTTCTTTTAATTTTGCTGCTGCTTTGGATGTCAGATCTGGTTTATATACTCAGTGTACACTCACATTCCTTAAAATAGAGGGATCCTGCTGTTTTGCCTCAGGCACTTTGCAGCCCATTCCTGGTAATAGCTACAGCAAATCTACTCAAAGAGCAAAGCTTTCTGCCCTGCCAAGTGCATGACTTGCAGCAGAGTTGGTGGAGACAGCATTGGACCTCTGTAGTCTCCTCATACCTTACCTGTCCTGTAGCTAAGGAAAACGAAATCATCCCTTACAGCTGAGAAATTGGGATTTTTTTGGTCAAAGTAGCAGACGAGAGGGGAACCCTCCTCACTTGCCCTGTTGGAATGTGTACATTCCTGTAGTCGATTGGGAAAATGATGGTGCAGCAAATTTCTTGTGTGGCTCTTGATGTTGATATTTTCTTTAAGTGTCATTTTCTGTGAGCAGAGAAGAATCTTGGGTTTCTTTTTGTGATAGAAGAAGGCAATTTTCTAAGTAATGCTTTAAGTTTATTGAAGAAAAGCTTGAGAGTTTTTCAACTTCAAGGCTTAAAACTCAAAAGGTGAAGGAGAAACCCACAGGGTATTGTTATCAAGACAAACGAGCAAGCCAACCAACTAACCAACCCAAAAAACAAAGACCTGGCCCAGTTTCTGGTCGGGGATGGAAGTGGTGTGGGCAACTTTCTGTTGGATTGACGTTGTCAATACCTCCCTCTGTCCCTCCTCCTCCCCCTTGTCTTCTAATTGTGAATGATATTTTTATAACTGCTTCTTCTTGGATGTGTTTGGTGTTGGTATAGGGGAGGGACCAGGAGAAATGCCATCATCTGATCTGCTCTGGGCTTGGCTGTGTTTTCTGTGCATGTTTCTTGCTTGCTGGCCATGCTGCTGTCTCTGTTCTGGGTCAGTGGGTTCAGCAGCTTGGGAGAGCATCAGGTCCTTGTAAGGCTGATCTTCTTGGTCAGGACACTTTTACAAATGTGCCTTACATTGATCTAACTGTGCGCTGCTCTGACAGAGCTGACAGCCTGCAACCTCCCAGGATGTGCCCTTCCCTGCTTTGTGGCTTTCCCTCCATCATTTTCCATACCATATCTGTCTTTTTCACTGATAGAAGAGCTTAAGACTGTGCTGGGAATGGAGATACTGTGGCTTTATTAAGAGGATCTGATATTGTTATTTACTTTCCCCATGGTTCTTCTATTAATGGCCATCATGCTTTATTTCAATCTGACATTTAACAATTCATTTAAGAATTATGGATGATTAATTTCAAGCTTTGCCTGAAAATATCCACAATATTTATACTACAAGTTGCCAAAACCAGTAGCCCCTAGAGGGGAGGCTGCTGCAGCTCCACAGCCTCAGGCCCAGCCAGCAGTGACACTGAGCACGTGCTCCCAGCAGGCACACAAGTGCACACATATATCTGTGTGCATAGCCTGAAGTAACACCAAGTAAAGTGGATAGAAACACACAAACACAGCACAAATGACCTAATCCTGTTCTCTTGTCAGTCCTGTCCCATGCAGTACCCCAGAGAGCTGCTCCAGTGGACTCATGGTCCTGAGTGTTGCCCAAACCCCGGGGCTGATGGCCTCCTGGGATGGCCTTGGAGGAGCTGGGGCAGGGTTTCATGTCTCTGACTGGGATGTCACTGGTGTTTCTGTGCTCTTCTGTGTGGGTGTGAGCCTTTCATCACAGAACCAAACAGGTTATTTCTGGAAATAGAAATGGTACGGAAACACTAGAGATTACTCAAGACTTAGGCATGTTCAGAAATGCCTGAGTGACTTAGCAGCTTTGTATCCTTCCTTGGTACTTAAGAACATAAAACTCATCCAAAATATGGTTGCTGTTTGTAGTCCCATATTGCTTTGGAATTTACTCCTGTTTTGACTAGTATTGCACAAGCCACAGATTTTGTACTATGAAAACTGCTCCCAACATAACAATTGATGGTGAAACTGCAACATATATTTAAGAAAGATAGAGACTTTGATTCAGGACTGGATAAATAATAAAAAATCACACCATTTAGCAACTTGTACCAACAGCAACTTTGGTCTAACAGACAGCGATTTGTCAATATCCACTGTCTAAAACCTAATTGAAAAGTTGTGCTGATTGACAGAGCTGTAGTCAACAGCATCCAATGTAGAAGAGAGTATTTCCTTCCTTGTGTGCTTGTTAGATTAAAGAGCTCACAAGGATCAGAAGAAGTGTCTCTGTCTAAGGAACAGAGGTGTGTGTGAATGGTAGGGGTGTGATTTCCTACCCACCTCCAGTTACACTCTCTTGTGATCGTCTGTCTGTGAAGCTATCAGCTATTGTGTTTTATAATTACTGCTTGTTAAAAATATCATCTTCGTTGGAAGTTTAAAAAAAGGAAATCTCAACAGACCCTCAAAAAATGAAAACAAAGCTACTTTTAGGAAAAAACCAACAATTTTTAATGAGAAATAGATTAAAAATGGGAACGCTTTACACAAGGATTTGATTTAAAAAAGCCCAAAACAGCCCATGTAGAGCATTTCAATGACTAAAAAAATGTACATGCTTATGAAAATGTTTTATGTCAAGAAAGTGCACTAAAGTGTTTAGATGAGATGTCTCAGTATAATTGCAGGATCGTGTCGAGAAATGTCCTTTGCCTATTCAGGTGCAAGACTGAACTCAGAGTTTGACCTTCAAGGTAACAGCTGTGTTCAACTGCCTTCATCTGGGAACAAAGTGGTGCATCAGATTGACAGGAAAGATGGATGTATTTGCTAATGGGATCTGGGTCTCCCTAATAAGTGCCTGATTTCCCTGTAGAACTGAATTTAGGCAGGAAGAGCAGGTGCCTCACAGCCCTGGTTTTCCCTTCAGCCAGATGAGAGGGGACACTGCTAGTCCCCTTCCAACACACCCAGATTTCCTTCCCACAGAAACAAAAGGCTGTAACTGAGTTACGTATCTAGATTTAGCATTGGAAAGCTCTTTCTAGGTCCTTGTTAAGGATATAGCAAGGACTGACATTTTGGAAGTCTCTGAAGGCATGTAATTTCCATGAGGAATGTATCAGGAATTAGAAGAACCATTGTATTAAGCATTAGAGGAACCTTAATTAAGTGGATTGATCATAACCGGACCAATTATCACCTCAGTGACACTGAACTGTTAAAGCAAAAAAGAGCACTATCAGGTAGCAGGGACTGAAAACTCATGCATAACCCTAATGACTGTGATGGCAAGACTCAGTGTGTCCGTTGCTTTAACAACAGAATTTACCCTCTCTTTATTGATGAATACATATCCCATTCCTTATCCTTGTATCACCATTTGCTTCTATGGAAAACTCTATGTCCCCAGCCCAGATGAACCATGTGTCTGAGAAAAACGACCCAGCTGATACTGTCTTCTCTTTTAGTTTTGTTCCTAGTTGCTTCCTGCTTTCTTTTCGTGGTTCCTGTGCACCCAGGTTAGGAATCAGTCATCCAGAATTGCAGAATTGCAACATTTGCTTGCATGCTCTCTCTTAAAGGAGCTGATCCATCTGTACCAATAACAGCCTGAGAGGCCACTTAAATCCAGCTGGCCTTGTTCCTTCCTGCAATATTACATGCCAAGGTTGCTTGTTGGGGCAAGCAAGCTCACTCCTCATGTCTGGGCTTAGACAGACAGACTGGAGGATGTTGGGCAGACCTACACTGCAGCGGTACAAAGCTTTGGATTTATGCCTGGGAGAGAAGAAAGTGAAACGACCAATTGCGGTTCATGGCCGTGGACTCATTATTATTTTGGAACTAAGACCATAAGCCCTGATGTTGCATATCTTCAGCATGGCACCTTCAGTGAAGCTGTACCAATTGCCACAGGCTGATGAGTTACTATTGTGGCTTAGTAGCTGTGTGCCTGTTCCTTCCTCTGCAGCTGGTCAACATGGGAGGGAGAAGATGGGGTGGATTTTCACACCAGAGTTCAAATTGATTAGCTGGCATTAGAAGAAATAACCCTAAGCTTGCATAGGCAGGGAAAGAGTTAAGAACTGGAATTCCAGTTTGGACATCAAGGGCAATCATGACTTTTACTACATCCTTCTGCCCAGCAAGTATAGTAACAAACTGGGTGGATGACGATCTCTCTCTGTTTGTAGAGACTGAAAATTATGGTATTTGCATGGCAGTAAACTGTTGTGGGAATAAAAACAGCTCTCAGATGTTTACTGCTGGCAAACAGGGGGACTCTGAAAAAGGGATCACATAAGGATTTATGTTTTGTGGTGGAGACATTGACAGTAAAATATATTTTTAAAAAAGCCAATATTCCTACCTGGTACCACGGGCAGGCTCTGCTTCTTCATGGTCTCGCCTCACTGGGCTGTATTTCACACTCTACAGAGGCAGTGCACTTTCCTTGCAGAGTGAGAGCGTGACAACTTCTCTCTCATCCTCTGCCCTGAAGGCTTGTTAAAAGGAGGAAGAGTAAGTGCATCTGGAAAGTGACTGGCTAAATTACCCAGGAGCCAAAGAACTGGGATGGTGTGAGGGGGGGTTGAAGTACAGTTTGTGGGTTACTCTAGCTATTATCTCAAGTGGCTCATCCCATGGAACTATGATGGGGTAACCCGAGGATTATTTTACTTTTAGTCACAATTCAGGTGTTGCCCCTGGGGATCTCTGTGCACTGAATGAACTGTTTTTTCCTGAGGAAAGACTATAATTAAAATACTCTTTAAGCTCTCCTGTATGTATATTCAGTACCTGAGGAACCTCCAGAGGCAAGTGCCCAGATGCAGAACTCCTGGGATTTCATCCACTGGGACACACAAATATGTCTCCTAGGGCCCTATGCGGTTTTTCCAGTAAAAGTCTTCTGAGCCAGGGCTGTCAGGAGAATAGAATGAGGTGGATGCATATACTGCCCTGCAGGGACAGTGGGCATGGCATGGCCCATAGCCACCAAGTCTTTCTGGTGGTCAGAGTGCCTGAGTTGGGGTTGCAAGACCTCCCCGTGGCAGTGGCTGGAAGCGGAAGGGGAATTTCTGCATCCAGAAGGGAGCCAGCTTTTCATAAGGAAATAATCTCATATGACAGTGTGATGAATTTGTGTGCATGTATATCCTCCGCTGCTGGAGTCAGTCCAAGCTACGTGTCTGTGTGCCATAGGCCCTCTGCAGCTCGGAGCAGACAGAGTATCCCTTTCAGCCTACGTGGTGGGGAACCATCCTTCTGGCACGAGGCATCCCTTGGTCACGGGTCATTTCCCAAACTGGGTGTTTCGGCTTAACAATGCTCAGGAAAGAGACTTTGATTTTTGCTGGTTTATACTAGCGAAATCTCTCGAGAAAGAATGGTTGATTTTGTGCTGTTATGCTTAACTAATTTAATTTGATAATGGCAGAGTTTTATTGGTGAAAGCCCTCTTTCTCTGGTGTAACCCAAAGAACCTGCCAGCACTGCTCTTCTCTAGCAAGCCCCCCCTGCACAGGTAAGACCTGATGCAAAGTGGTGCTCAGGATCTGGCCGGTGCCCTTTGCTCCTGCATGGAGACATCTGGCAAAAGATACTCATCCACTTCAGCCCAGGAATGCTCTGCAAAGAGAAGCAGCCACGGGGTGTGTGAGTGACTGTGCCGGAGCCATTCCACGGGGTGAAGCCGTCTGCTCCGAGTGGGCAGGAGGAGAATGGCTCCCTGCCAGTGGAGCTGGCGTGGGCTGGTGGGGTGGACTGAGCCATCTCTGTTCCCCACACTGCGGCCACCCTGGCCTCCCTCTTTCCCAGCAGTTACGTCAGAGCCTGTGCACTTTGCCAGTAGGTTTGATACGACTGACTAAAAGCACCATTTTCCTGGTAAAACAAACACAGACTCCTTTTTAAAAACACCTTTTGATACTTTATGAGCGGGGCTGGTATATGTAACCTATCAAGCCCAACATATGGCTTATTATGACATTTAGCTGATTAAAATAGTCTAGACATAAACTTGAGATTTCAAAAATGTTTAAGCTAAGTCCGAAATACATTTTAATGTACAGTAGATGTATACTGCAATTTGGGCCACCTGTGTCCCTGTAGGAATTATGGAGCAGGAAGTACTTTTGACTCAAGAAGTGTGTCTGAAAATTGAGGCTGTAAATTAACAACAGCTTGTCTATTAGATTATTTCACCCATAAAGGAGTCTGTATATTTCTAAATGCTTCGTGATTTTCAATACCTTGCTGTTGTTACTTTTATTAAAGAAGGAGGTTGGCAACAGTCTGGACATCTAGGTTGAACACATTTTTAGAAAATCATGGAATAAATAGCAGCAGCCAGCCAGACGGTGGTGAAGCATACCTGTGGCCACAAGAGGAGGAAACCCCAGGTTGGCCTGTTAGTGGGTATGGTGGTGCCGGTGTTCCCTGGCAGACTCAGCCCATCTTGTTTCAGATGCTGGGCTGCTGCTTGTTGGCCATTCCAAAGCCAAAGGCAGGGCGCTGTGTACACACCACCATTGACCATCTCTGTAAAAGGCCAGATAATTTACCTCTTTGTCAGCTTCCCGGTCTCACTGAATAACTTCACATCATCATCTTGCCTGCCTTTCTCCTTTATTTTTCCTTCCTTCTAAGGGTTTGGTCTATTTATGGTTGTTTAGCTGTCTCTGGAAAGGCCAGAGTAGGAAAACAAAATAAAAAAACAAATTCCTGCTACATGATCCATCCCAAGCTTCCCTGGAGTGGCTTTCAAAGAGGGGAGCAATGAATCCTAAACATTTCAGAGAGGGGGCCATCCCCATAGACTCCTAGTAAGGGGCATCACATAAGGCTGAATAATGGTAGGGACATCCTCAGCAGGGGGACAGGGCTGGGGAGAAATACCTACAGAGAAATTTCCATGAGGAGGAAGTTATGGCATAGAATATGCATTATATCCCCCATAAATTGTTATGTAATTCCTATTTTGCTGAGCAGTTCTGCCACATACGTTAGACCTAATGACTTGCAAAGAGCCTGAGAGCGGCCTACATGGGGTGATTATTTTGGCAAAGGGCTGTGTTGTGTTCAGTCTGGTCATTATGCAGGGGTCTAGATACATTACCCCTGTGTGGTTCCTTGTCAGGAGAGGTCTGTACCTCCCTCCTGGACACTCCTGTCCTGAGCAGAATGACACATTGGCTGGGGTATGGGATACTGTTACAAGGACAAGGAAAATGAAACCACAGTGACAACTCACGGAAACTCCTTTCACTTGAAGAACACAGGGCTGTGGTTTGGTAGCTACTTCTCTCATGGTCTTGCAACACCCCATCTGCAAGGTGGGTCAGAGGGCAACTGGCAGGAGAAGGTGGTGGAGAATGTGTCCCTGCTGTGGGTCTGGGCTCAGATGCAAGTGTCAGTGGTCCAGCCAATGCTACTTAATGGTGGAAGGCTCTTGTTCTGCCTGCAGAGAGGCCTTCCTGTGACATTAGAGCTCATGGCAAGTGTTTAGGCTGCCTGCAGCATGAATGCTTCATCTAGCAGCCCTTCTGATACTCAAGAGCCGAGTGCAGAGGCCAGGTTATCTGAGGGGCTTCAGCTGGAAAACTGCTGCAAGCCAAGTCGAGGCAAACACATACACGCAAAACCTTGAACTCCTCTGAATCTCCCTCCTCTTCCCTGGTTTCTCCGTTTTGTGCACCCCTTGCCTTGTTGGCTTGGTGCTGCCCCATCCCTGCTCTTCCAGGCTTGGTCCATCTGGCACATTGGTTGCTAAATCATGGCTTGGCAGGCTTGCCAGGACACCGGGTTCCATCTGACCGCCTGAAGGCCTCTCACTCGCCTTTTAATCCATGAATGAAAGCGAGCCAGGTGGAGGGGAATATTCTGGCTTTGCTGCAGGGTGCTTGGTGTCACTGTGTCAAGCACATAGCGTGGTTGCTTCTCTGCATCTGCAGAGTTGGGTCAAATGGGTGAGCGTGGGCTGCAGCCAGAGCCTGTTTGAAGCACAGCCTGGTGGGGAGTGGGGCAGTGAGCAGGGGCAGTTGGGTGGATGATGGACCCCAGGGCTGCAGCAATGCTGGGGGATAAGGAGCAGTTGTCACTCCGGATCAGCTTCTCCCATCCCAGAATGCAGCATATTAAAGCAATTAAGAAAAGCTCTGCTCAACGCAGGGATTTCAAGGGGAAATACGAATGTAAGGATACAGCATTCCTCGATCAGAGGGGAGAAATAGCAGAGGCTAAATTAAGCACAGCTGGAATAAGCATAAGAAATAGATTAATTCCATGAGAATTTTTTTTCTTTCCGTTCTTTACAAATTATAGGAGCTAGGAAAACTAGCACATCTTAATTCCACTTGGTATGCAACCCTTTAGTCCTCTATCCTGTCAGCCAGCATGCACTGAATTCAAGTGCAAGCCCCTCACCCTACAAACCCTTGGTGGGGGACTCCTCTCCCACATCCCCTCTGCACATATCCTTCTCTCCTTTCCTAGTGCTGCTGTGAGGACAAATACTATGGACAAGGGAATTCTGGAAAATATATCAGGAAATTGTATTTGCTTGTATGTTGTGATACTGGTTCAGAGAAATAAACAGAGCTCACCTTCAAGAACAATGTCAGGTTCTCCTTCCAATATGCTTGTCAGAGTGGGGATCATCCCTCAGTTCTGAGGCTGTGCAGAACCTGATATAATGGTGTCTTGCTCTGTGGCTCAGGTGTTTAGTTTAATGCAACCTATACTCCTAATAATAGTGGAGTTTGTGGACTGAGTCTCACCAGCTACTGCTGCTGTGGCAAATGCTCAGCTTTTCTTGGTTCTAGGCACCTTATCACAAGGTTGGACAAGACCTGTGAAATCCTGAGCTTCACCTGGGTGCTCCTGAATTATAGGGGAAACATTGCTCTTTCCTGCTGGATTCTGAGTATGGTCAAGCCCATCTGACCATTGCTCAGGACAGGGATCAGCTTTGCACTAATGCCTGTAGGGCCTGGAGTGTACTCTGAGAGCATAGATGAGGCCAGGGATCTGAGCCCAGAGATGCTGGGTGGAGGCAGCTGGTGCCTGGTGCTGCCCAAAGCTGAAGGAATGTGCAGCACGTTCCCCTGCCTGCGGTGTGTGGCCCCAGGCTGCTGCAGAGCTCAGCAGCCCGAGGCACTCCCTGTACCAGGACATACTGGCCCCTTGGTTCAGCCAGCCACTGGCCCCCATCCTACCCCTCCATCCCTCAGGCTTCTGGGGTTTTTCCCCTCCCAGGAAGGTCTGTGGCTGGCTTTGGGGGAAGGCTGTTGGGTACTGCCCCCACCACCAAATGGCTTGGGAGGGCCAAGCCCCACAACTCTGCAAAGGCACCCTCTCAGGGATGGCTGGGCTGCAGCAGTTCTGGCTTAAAAAAAGCTGAAGATAAAAGAGTCAGGAAGAGGATACTTCTGGGTGCTTATCGTAGGCACTGCAAAAGCAGGAAAGGGTTTGACATAACAGATGAAGCCTGTTGCCATAACACATAAATTGGTACATTACCAGTGCTGGACAAGAAAAGCAAGTTATGGCTGGCACTCGGCTCTTACCTCATATAGCTGCTGGGTAAAAGCATAAAGGATAGCCTTGATTTTGAATCTCTTGGCTTCTCTTCACTTGTATTACAGCCATAATATTAAGTAAATACATGTTTTCTGGGAAGATATTTTCTTTTTCTCTTTGGCAATGACAATTTTTGTTGTTTTTTATTTAATAAAAAAACATATGGTCATAAATTGAGTATCATTTGCTCAACTATATGGATGTCTTTGTTGGAACTTGTCCAGTCTTCATTTAAAGATATATTTAAGCAGGTTTCAAATACAGTATGTATTTAAAATGAGGTGAGTAATCCTTAAGGCATTTTGAAAATGGTGTTTAAGAAAAGTCTGTTCACAGTATATTTTGGTAACTTCCCCCGTACTGCACAGCTAAGTATAATGTCTTCAGTGATGCACTCAGGCTATCACAAATGTTAAACTCAGCAGATATGTACGGAGCCCCAAGCAAGAGCACAGTGTGGATAAAATGCCGTCTGTGAGGCTGGGAGGCAGGGCTGCATTTCCTAGTGTTTCAGGGCACCTCTTGGATTCTCATGGATGCCTTGGAGCAGCATCCTTTGAGCTGTGTCAGGGCATCCAGGCACCCTCATACTCTGCATGCTGCCCTCTTCATGCATGCCTTTCCCCTTCCCTGTTCTTGCCCCGTCCTTCCCATTGCTCTCCTTCCCTCCCTCCAGGGTCACTGGCTTGAGAGGGCCAGAGCCATTACACCATTCCCAAGCCAGCAGGCAAGCTGTTTTATACAGATGATGTTTCCTAGCAGAAGGGCTCTGATGCCTTAAAGCATTTCTTTTTGTATTATCTGAGCAGCATAAAGAAGCCTTAAAGGAGGAGAAGAATTGAAACTGCACTTCTGGAGTGAAAGGGTATAAATATATTGTAATATACTCGTGACATGGTGTTGCTGAATTTTAGCACATTAGACTCAGCCTCTTGCCCTTACCTGAAGACACTGCCTTTGTTAGCTCCTGCTCAGTATGGTGGGTGCTCAAGAAACCTTCTAGAGCAATCAGAGAAAGATTTTACAAGACCGGCAGGAAGTTTAAGGGATGTTCAAAGCAGGCATTGTAGACTTCAAACAAAGTTGTGCAGATAATTTAGACTTCAGAACTGTAATTAGATAGAGGAAAATGTATGCTGTGATAAACCCAGCTGCTGTTCTCATAGCATGTGACTGATACAGTGGGCACAAGGACAGGACCAAAAAAGGTCACAGCCATGGTTAAAATGCCACCTTTTAAAATTTATCAGATTTGATCTTCATGTTCAGGATGATGAAATGCTGGTTCAGATACTCCTCTCACCTCATATGAGGAGGCTAGGGCAGAGCTGCCCCCTTACAAGTTGATTGTCCCCCCTACAAAACCTAGTCAGAGACCTTATACAACCATGTCTGACTAAAAGCTGTGCAAAATATGGGCAAGCAAAAGAGGTCCTGATGAGGTGACCCATTTGCAGCAGCATAAATTCTGCTTATTTTATTCAAAGGAACCTTCTGTGGTGGCTAATGTCAGTGCATGGATCTTGATCAATGGTGCTGCTGAAGCTTGGATCTTGCAACTACTTCATGACCTTTGTAATATAACAGAGAGGTATCCAAAAAGATAGGTATGTCCAATGATTAAGACACTCTATAATCTGCACTGTTGTCAAGAACAAGCAAAAAACTCCATCCATGGCAGGATTTTGGTGTAAAATAAATATAAGAGTCACAGTGTGATCACTGAGAGACATTCAATTCGAAGATCTTATTTCGCCAGTCAGACAAAATTGTTGCCAGGTTGAAGTAAAATAGATTAAAAAGAAAAACAGGGCATTTAGCATCAGAACACAAAATGAAGCAGCCATGCTCTCGCATTATCTCTGACATAGGCTTGCTTTGGCAAACTTTATCTGTCATCTAGTGTGTTGATGTCTTAATTTTGCCATCTGTAAAATAGTGATACCTATTATGTTTCCTGAAGGGGCATGGGTGATGTATGTTTAGCAGATGATAAATGTAAAATTCGTATTTGGAAAAAATACGCACTTAATGGTATAACATTTCAGTGATAAATCAGTGAATAAAAAAGTCTGATTGCCAGGAAGTGAGACCTATATGCCTGTAAGTCAGTGGTGAGATGTGATGGTAGGACTGTATTTCTGGTTTTAAACTTCTTTCTTTTCTCTCTTCTCTGATACTCTTTTTTTTTCTTTTTTAAAAGGAAAAAAAAAGCAACCCTAAATTACATCTTAGGGTTTTGAAATAGCATCAAAGGCATAGTTGGAATGCTTATAAATAGTGTATCTTTTCTTGAAGGTGCGGTGTCCCAGTTTATTTGAGGACCAATGTAGGAAGGCATTGTGGGCCTGGGGCTGTGGATACTTCATGGGGCTGGCTCCCTGGCAAAGCCTGTGCTCCTCCTCCTTGCTCGCTCATGTACTCAGACCCTGCTCCTCCACGGTCACTAGCTGTTCTGCCCTGCTGGCAGCTTGTGCCACAGGCCCTGGGGGATGCTTGTGTTTGTGCTGGCTTGTCCCAGTGCCTTCCTCCCTTGCCATCCAGTGTTTGGTCCCCAAACCTTCCCCTCCTTCCTCTCCAACTCACAGCTCCAGTTGGGGCCTCCATTTCCCCTGGCTTTAGACACAGGGGCCGAGTGCAATTCCTTCCTGCATGCCTCCCTAGGAAAGATCTAATAACGTGTCCCCTCCCTCTGTGGGGGTCTGGAGGCTCCATAACCATGTCCCTTGGAACCACCCCTGGGACTGGCACAGTCACAGTGCCACACGCAGGGAGCTGGCAGTGAGCTGTGAGCACAGGGGAGATGTGCCAGACAGTGGGGCAAAGCCTCTTCCTTGAAGAAAAGCACTGAAGGGCCATGGATGTTGATCTGCAGAAGGATCTGTCCTTTCCATAGCCTGGGGGAAGGCGGCTCCCTGGGGATGGATCAGGAAGAGCTGTGGGATGGCATCTCGTGGCATGGCAGCACAGGGGGCAGGCAGCTGGAAGAAAAACCCAGCGTCTCTTGGCTCAGAATCCATGGAATGAACTGTAACCACTAGCCTATAAATGAGAACATCCAAACAAACAAACAGAAATAAGACCAAATTTAAAAAAGAGAAAAAAGCAAAAAAAAAAAAGTGAAAAAAAAAAGGGATCCAGGATGGTGCTGCTCTGACTCTGGGTCCTGTCGTCTTCTAGGACTGATGAAGCGACTGGGTGGTTCTTCAGATTCCTGTGGTCTGAACACACACCCTAGTCATCACTAAGATGAGCACGGAAAAAAACAGTAATGAAAGAGGGCTCTGATTTATTTCCTGATAAAATAACCTTTGCTCTCAAAGGCTAACGTTTCAGCTCCAGCTTGCAGAGAATGATCTTTTATTTCCATCCATCAAAGCCTACATCATGCTGGATATCCAGAGTATTCTTCACACACAGCCATGTGTTGGCCAATGAAGGAAAATTACTACCTATAACTTTTTTTTCTGAGGGAGGAGAAAAAGGAGGGGGTCTGAAGTCTGTATTAAAGACTGAAATAATTACTATGCATCGCAACCCTGTGACTACAGTGCAAGGAAAATTGCTTAAAAGTACTATGCAAGCCAAAAAGGTTTTTCTACAGTGTAAATAATCTCCATGTTTTTTGGAGCCTTTGATTTGAATCATCATCCAAATAATTCCTTTTTTATTTTTGCTCAGGTCGACATCTTGAATGAGTATTCAGGGCCTCCCCACTCTGCCGCTGTATTAGATAAATACCAGTACATCATGGTTTTGTCCATGACTGGTGTCACTTGGCGTGAGGTAAGAGCCTGCAGTGTTGACTGAGAGCGACAAGAGTAACAGTTAAGATTTCCAGCTCACATGGATGATTTCACACCACATTGTGCTGCAAATGGCTACAGGGAACTGTCAGTGTAAGTGAGTTAAAAGCAAGGCAGATGTTTATTTGCAATCAAAACATTAGCTGAGCTTGATACCCGAAGAGGCAGAGGCACCTGCTCTGCAAAGGAACTGTTTGAAATAATGAGTTGTTTTTCATAAAAGAGAGCCTGCTTCAAAATATTTTTCTGAAAATATAACTTTTAATGTCAGTGGTCTTCACTTGGGTAGAACAAAGTAGAAAGTCTTGCAGTGTTCATATGATCACCCAAATGAGCAATGTGAGCAGTGAGCCCCAATGCACGACAGATCAGGGTTCACATGGCCCAATACCTCAGTACTCCTTCAGGCTGGGAGTGCCAGCTCAGTGTCAGCCCTGGGTGATGCCAGGGTTTTCCCTGGGTTGTGATGGTAGATTTGTGGATGTTTTGGAGTGCTCTGCGAAGGCACATTTTACAGGGCTCCATTCTGTTAGCCCTGAGCGTTCGGTGGGTTGGCAGAGCCCCTCTATGATGTAGAGTTGCTGGTGTTCACAAAGCTCTGTGAAGAGGCACTGTAGCAAGAAGCTTGTGTGGGTGTAGAAAGCAGCAAGGGACTGTTTTTCTGTGAAGGTG
The DNA here is from genome assembly GCF_041296385.1 of Aphelocoma coerulescens. NCBI lineage: Eukaryota > Metazoa > Chordata > Aves > Passeriformes > Corvidae > Aphelocoma > Aphelocoma coerulescens. Next base: position 153,509,502 of record NC_091015.1, on the reverse strand, counting down.
GATAGAGGGTGTTCACGGGTGCATGTACTGCAAGTCATCCAGCATGTGGGAACAAATGTTTTAATCTACAGAGATCAGCACACAGAAGTAAAGGCAAGAGGAGCATGGAGACCATGACCTTAAGTCTCTTGAAATCATCAGGGATTTCCTTTTTTCGCAAGGAACTGAGCTTTGCTTTTTTCCTTGGAGAGCTCATTCTATCACAAGCTCGAAGGATGGGATGAAGGAGGAGGAGTAGGAAGACTTCTGTGCAGATGAGTGGAGTGATGCTACCATAGGTCATCAGTAGGCATTGACAGCCCCAAAACTCCTCCCACCCCCTGCAGAAAGGACAAATATATTTCCTTTGCATTAAAAAGAATAACCTTTCACAGCTAGCAAATATTATAGAGATACTTCCCATGAGAGCCAGACACTGCAAAGAGCAGTGAACAGAGTTACCTTGAAGAGATGCAATAGGATTAAAGGTCAGCCTCCTGTGTGGGTACCTCTAGCAACAGTTAGTGGGAGTTTTAAGGGCTGAATATCCTCACTGCAGTCAGTTAAGGCTTTGAGAAGGCAAGTTAATGTTGGTTTTATGATGAGACAATATAATAATGGCATGGCCCATACAGCCATTAGCTTGTCTACCTTAGCTATCAGGAAACATTCATGGCCCAAGACAGAAGCTGGGGAAAACATTGCAGAATAACAGAAAAGAGCTATAATTCCCTCGTTTTCAAGTTCTGGTGTTAAGGACCTACAGGATTATTCCCCAGTTCTCAGCTAACCATTCCTTCCAGCTCTTTTTGTAAGCAGTTTTCACATAGCCTGACTTCCCTCAAAGTATCCTTCATCCACAAGGACCCCATAAAAAGTATTAGGCAAAAATTAAACATTATAAACATATAACCAGCTCATAAAATGAGTTTTAAATGCTAAGCATGAAAGGGTGAATTTGCCTAAGGGGGCTGCTCTGAACTCCATTGACTCAGGGAAACTTGTTCCTTGAGGGACATATTTATCACTATAGTTTATTTATACTAAAAGAGGCACCATTGGAGACTGGGGGCTTCATTGTGTGGGGTGCAGCTCAGACATTCAATAAGAATAAATTCTCCCTGAATATTTTACATCAAAACTGATACGAGAGGCCTAGGCTAATAATAATAGAAGATCTTCTGTTCACATTTCACATCTGGAAAACTGAGGATCTTCAGGGTGAAGGACTTTGCTGAGTGTCCTGTAAAAGCTGTAAAAGTCCTGTAAAAGGGTCTCAGCCCAATCCTACAATATGTCCCACTGCAGATCCTTAGCAGGATCAGCCCCTGACCTGCCCTTGCAGGTGATTAGTACAAGGCCTGAGCCCTTTGCACTAGTCCCACTTCATGTCTTCTTATGACAGATTGCTTTTTAAATTGAGATTCAAATGCAGACAGGATAGAATAAAGCTCCTGGGGTATCACTTTCCTTCACAATGGCAGACAAGGATCAAGGCATTGGCTACAGAAGCAAAAATACTGCGTTATGTGACTTAAACAGCCAGAAAATAAATGCAGCCACAAAGAGACTACAGGAAGAAGATAACACTTTTGTATGGATGATGTGAGTACAAGGATGGTGGGGAAAAAAATCCAAAATGGAGACAGACCTATGTTTGTAGTCCTTATCAGCTGACCTGATTTTTCAGGCCTGCCAAAGATGTGAGAGCTTTTCCAGAATAATTTATTTTACACCCAACTCCTCAAAAAATAGCCTCTATGTCTGTAGAGTTTGTAACCAAAGAAGCATTGATAATTGCCTGTGTCAAAAGAAGAGTTAAATTTTGCATTAAATTCCAAGTCTTTCCATTCCTCTAGGCTAGCTAACATTTCCTATCATCATCTGACCAGAGTTTGTTTTCATGTTTCATTTTCTTTTCTCTTGATGTATTAGTCTGGTAGACTGAGTTTTCTCAGAGGGGGAACTTCTGTGCAAGTTTCATTAAAAATATTTCACAATACCTCTCTAAAATGTGATCTGTGCTTTTGTGCTTACTGAAAATGGTGCAGCAGCTTGTTAAAGCATATGCTTTTGTATTTCAACAAAACAGATATTTTTTAAATGGAAATCTCAACCGTTGTGTTTCTCTGTGGAGATTAGAGGGAGCTTTTTCAAACTGTCAATAGAATTACTTTGAGCCTGATTCTCTTGTCAGATGTACCTCAGTAAATAAAGAGAAATTCTTCTGAAATCAGTGGAATTATTCTTATGAAAAACTTCAATGCATGATTTAGCAAGGGCCCTTGTTCTTATGTATCAGCCAAGCTGTCTAAGCTGTCCCAGAGCTGCCTGTTAGTAGCATATATTTAACTAGAATATTAATGAAGGAAAAAGTCTAATTATTTGCATGTAATGTATTTCTTTAAAACTTCACAATAGGAAACAACATGTTTCACATTACCACTTACCTCCTCTAAGGCAAGAGTTGTTCCAGTGGTTAGACTGTGTGAGAAATTATGTTACATACCACCGTGGAGCCTCATGTATCTCTAAGCAATCTGAAATTCCTGAAATCTGCAGATCAAAGTGCTGCTGTGTATTACAACAAGCTGTGCTGTACCATACTGTCTCCTGTAAAGTCAGAAAAAGAGATGAATAATTTACTAGGGTGTTTTTTAATTTCTAAAATAAATACTTCAGTGCTGTTCATTCTAATGGATATTGTAGAAGGCGACTTGCTGTGGAATCTGAGTGTTCTTGTCATTGCATCAGAGTAATTACTTTGCACTTTTTGTCTCACTGATTTGTGTTCTTTGATCATGGTTTCTGAAGCTGTCCAGAATCTTGATATTTGGTACATTTATCTGCTGCCATGTCACTTATCTTTTTCTTTCTGTAGGATAAGCAGTCTTGTGCCTGTTCAATACATGTATTGAAAATCTCAAAAAACAAGTGTGGTAGGAAACAGTGTGTTATATTCACATCCTGACTCTTGTCTTCCTGGGTTAGCTTGGAACTGGAGCCTCTTACAATGCTAGAGAAAATTTTCACTGCTGGACTTTTCTCGGGAGATGGATTGCTTATTTCAGCTTCTTGATTAACTCATAATTATGGTGATTATGCTCTACTTGTCCAAAATTCTCCTATATAAGAGCTTCATTTAAAAACAAAAAAGTTGGCTTTCTTCTCTTTTACTAACATGCAAGTATTAGAACAACTTGCAGGTGCAAACTTTTGCTAAACCAAACTCAAAGGAGGTGGGAAGTTAAAAGATGATGCGAAGGCTCCTCTGTCCACTTCTCCTGGGTTATGTAAACATCAGAGAACAAAGGCTTCAGGCTCATTATCTTTGTCCTGATCTCTTTGCTGAGGAGATCTGGTTGGAAAACAGAATTTCTTTCCACGGGAAATTTGACTCCTCCAGATTTGTTTTTGTTGTCAATGAGAAAGTAAGTTCTTTGTTTTCTCACAGGTCATTCATCAAGGGAAAAAAATAAAGGAATCATTAAGACATGTCAGAGTATTTTATTTTCATTGTGGGAAATATATTTTACTCTGGTAATATGCAAATATCTTTTTTTGATATGCTGAAGATATTTAGTTTTTCAGAAAAAAAAAAAAAAACAAGAACAGGGATCAAATCCTTTCTTTCTGATTTCTTTGGAGATTGGTTTATTTGTCCAAATGAAATTTTTTGATTAAAACAAAGCCCAATTTCCCAAAGAAAACTGTTCTGTGGAAATATTTATTAATCCCAACTTGCTTTTGCTTTTGCTGAATGTTGCTCAGATTGTAACATGGCTCCAGTTTTCAGCAAGCAAGTGAACCAATCTCTCTATCCCTACCTAAGTGTGTGTATGTACATTGCACTTGTACACACATGTATGCACAGGACCACCTTCTGCCCTCAGCTATGTATGTTAATCCCGGTGGAGATTACTATCGATGTTGTGCACATTTGAATGAAAGTAGAATTTGGCTCAGGATTTGTAATCAATATATAAGGCTCACTGAGTGATTTGAGATGCTCAGAGAAAGCTGTTACATAAATGTTAGTCATTATTATTTGTAATAATTACCTACAGCTGTAACTATGGCAAGCCTCCATATAAAAACAGCTAGCCCCTGACATATGGCTTCTGTGCTTCAGCTCCAGATTCCACCAAAGTGCACAATAAACTCTTTCTTTAAAAGCATGTGCCTGAAGGGAACATGTAACCTCTGGCACACGACTGCAGCCATAACGACGAGGAGAGAATTATGCCATCCTTATTAGCAGCAGCAGTGTGACTCGAACAGAAAGGAATGGGTGTTGGATCGGACCCTATCATGTGAATAGCATGCTCCTGAGATGCATTACAGCCATGGGCAATGTAGGCAGCAAATTAAATTCAGGTTGTAACTGGGTCAGGGCTGAAGAACATTTTGTAACCATATTTTTCCAATGTGGCTGCAGATTAGCTGGTCCTTATTTTTGGGGATGTCTTAATTCTCTTCAGTTTTACTTTTAAACTAAATAAATAACAATTACAAAAACAAAACAAAAAACAAAAACAAACCCAACCCCCCCCCCCAAACCCCAAACCAATAACCAACCAAAAAACAAAAAACCCAAACCAAAATAGCAAAAAAAAAAAAAAAAAAAAAAAGCCAACCCCACAAAGATCCTCCCAAGACAAACAAAACCTGCCAAATGTTCGCTTTCTTTTTCTAGCTTTTCCCATTTCTGACATGGCCACTACAGCCATTTAAAAGATGAAACACAGAAACTGTTGAGCAGCACACAATGCTGCTACTCAATAGTCTCAGGAGGAAGCAAGGAATATGGCATCTGACTGAAACTGCTTGGGAATTTAGGCAAACAGCCTGTAATTGCCAAATTGATTTTGGCCAGAAGACCAGGGTTAACACCCACAATAAGTATAAAGTGCCATGGGATCTTTAATGACCCCACTGCTTTGGACACAGTTTTACCTTTATTTAATGCACATTTTATGTTTGTGAATAATATACTCCATAAAATATATACAGTCAGGAAATGCCAAACATTGCCAGTTTCCCAAAGGCAATTTCAGACCTTGCAGAGAGCACTCTCAGGCCTCGATTCATGATTGTGTTAAACTTTGTTTATATGAGGTAATCCAATATTTTATTCATTAAAATGCACCATGCACCTAAGAGGAATTAAACAAATGCTTTACTATGCACTAAAATTGTTCTTCCCCCTTCGGTGAGGATTAAGCGGGAATAGCACATGGACCCCTGGACCTCGTGCAGTTGGGGTGTCTCCGGATGCTGCCCCTGCTGACTTCACAGCAACACTCTGGATGTGCTGCCAGGTCCTTGCTGGCAAAGGCAGGGCAGAGAAGACTGGAGAGAGCAGAGGGAAGTTTGTGTAATGAGCTGCCCAGGATGCTGAAATCCACTGGAGTCCTCTTCATCTCTGGGGAGAAGCTTTTATCCAAAGACAGCATGTGGAAATCCTACCTTGCCTTAGGATGCTCTGAGGCTGCTGATAACTGAAGGTAAAGAGATGGTGTGTGCCATACTGAGGAGGAGTGACTCATAGCAGTCACTCAACATAACATGGCAGTAGCTGATTAGTAATGAAAAGGAGGAAACATCTGCATTTCTGAAGTCAGTAGCATCTTCTACAGCTGCTTAGCTTGGGGATTAATTGCCTCTGAGTACCTATGATGAGAATTCAAGTTTTTCTCTGTGTTTAGTCCAGCTATAAGAGCCCTTTTTGTTATACCGTTGGTAATTTTGCTTGGGTGCAAACAGAACGAGATTTTCAAAAATAGGTCACTAAACTTAGGCTCCAAGGACTTTATATGCACACACTTAACTCAGTGATCTGATTAAAAAAAAGCAATCTGAATGCCCAAAGTTGTCAGATCTGTAGCCAGGCAAACACAGAAAGCTATAATCAAGTCTGTGCAATTATGTACATATTTGTAATTTTAAAGACTATGCTTCTATTCTGGTAATGACTGGGGTTTTAAGCAGTCTTTTGTATTTACTTTTTTTTTATAAGGAAAATGATGGTGATGGTTTCCTGAAATCTAGATCAGGTCTCTTTGGGAAAGACCACAGTCTAGTTCACCAACAGCACCCCGATTTGTATCCGGCTGAGCACAATGTGCGGCGACTGGAGTCACTGGAGTCAGTGTCAGAAGGACATCTTCATCTGCCTTCAGAGGTCCAACCTCCCATCAGTGCTAAGAGCAGCTGCACTCATCAGAAGGATCAGGTATGACTGCAAACACCACACATCTGAGAGTAAGGTTTCATACTTCCACATCACTTTTTGTGCATGAATTCCACCACTTCTAGAAAAATACTAGCAGTGAGAAAAGCTGTGCAATATTTTTGGGACATAAGTTCTGAGAGCCACCCTGGCATAAGTAATTTGTTATTCCCTCTTAAGGAATTATTTCCTTAAAACCTTTCTGAAGATTCATGAATGAAAATATCATCTTGTGGCTTGGATTAATGCAAGCAAGGAAGGGTCTCCCCCTCAGTGGGGAGGAGCCTAGGTTTTTCTTGTCAACCCTCATTTCTGGCACAGAACAACTTTGGACTTCGAGCACCATTTGTAGTTTTCAAGGGCCACAGATTTGCAGTACCTGAGGTGAACTTCTGACATGGATGTTCCATTTGGAAGACATCTGTCCCGTGGAGCCTCAGCCTCTGAAAACAATAGCATCCAAACCAACCTGATATTCACCAACAGCGTGTGTGTGTCATCCAGCTACGCTCCTGCTTTGTTGCTGCTCTTTGCAGCCACTCCCTCCTCCTGCCCACCGAGCACTGCTGGAGGGCAGGGAGCACTGCCAGTGCCTCCGTGGCCAGACACTGGAGCAGCTCTCTTACAGAGGCTCGTGCTCACGTTTCCTTTCTAAAGAGACCTTCTTGTGCTGGACTCATTCTCTCCTCTGGACTCTGTGGCATGCAGCACAGAGGAGGTCAGGGTAGGGAATCTTAATAAGTTATTTGGCCTAAAAACCTATTACTCTCCTCTGTTTCATTAGTCACAGTCCCAAGAGCATTAAGATTAAGGGGTGTTGCCATGATGATGTCTGGTGTCAGGAGATTCATACCAGGAAATGAAGGCAAAGGCTGTCAATTTCCAAATTTGATATAAAGCAAAAGGGTGTTTCTGTAAAAATGATCAAAGCAGGGACTGATCTGGAATCAGTATTTCAAAAAGCATGTTTGGAGCAAACAGGCTATAAGCACCCCTTGCACGGTAGTGATGCTTGAATCAGATCATTCCCCTTTTTAAATGTCAACTCTTCCATATATCATTCAGCAGGAGATCCTCCTAATTAGTTTAGACTTTTCTCTCATGGGTCACACCCTTTTATCACTTCCCACTCCGTATGACTTGACTTACGGAACACTTGGCTTCAGACACAGTCTCAGTCCTGCTCTTTGCATGCTATTTGCACACAAATTACTTACATCCCTGTATTAGTCACTCTTCTGTTTCAGTGATACATTTTTTTGTATGTTGTGAATCTGAGGCAGAAGGAGTATCGTTTGGATATGTGAAATCACTCCCAGTGTGGGAATAAGTCCTAGTCCTTGATTAAAAAGTAACACTTCAACACATGTAAAATAGCATGGCTCAAGTCAGCTCAACCAGAGCTGGTTTTGCTCCTCTGTGCAGCCCAGGTCTTAATCTGAGAACGTTTGTTCTTTGAAGCTTTGAAAATACAGGATGAAAAGGTGGATTTGGCATTTCTCATGTCATCCACATAAAAGTATCTTGGGCCAGGGGATAATACCTGTGTCTCTCCAAGCCTTAACCCCTCCATTCAGGCATCACTTTCCAAAACAGGGCAATGTCAGGAAGACTCCCTGTGCCAATCAGCCTTAATCTGCTGGGTGGGCTGTCTGTTGGGAAGGGGATAAGGTATGAGTTTGAAAACTTTTGGCTAGAGGTCAGGACATGAACCCAGGTAAGTGGACAAGGCAGCTTCTGAAAACAAAAAAAACCAAAAAAGACAGTGCCTCTCTCTTTTCCTCCGTTCCCTTTTTCTACTTTGCTTTGGCCAAAAACTACAGTACACTCTGCCAAGTTCAGATATATGCATTGCCATTAAAGTGGCCATCAGCAGGGATGAAAATATTTCAGCTCATGAAAATATTAGTATCTTAGCTGGGGGTTAGGAAAAAGAGACACACAGAACCTGAGAAACCACAAGATCTTCTGAACAAATATAAGATTTTTGATAGCCAGGGAGCTCTTTTTGCAGTGAAGTTAATTACATCCAGGACAGGAAATATCACATTAATGAAAATAATATACACCTATATAATATATCTTTATTATATATAATATGTAATGATCAGGAACTAAGGGACAGCAGAGATGAGGCTTATTGTGTCAACAAGTCCTGTGCTACAGTCCCAACATCTGGGCCTCTGCTCTTCTGGAGTCCTGCGGTACGGGGCTCATCCCAGCCCCTGCATGTGGAGAAAAGCTTGGGAATGTGAACAGAAAGTACCACACTTGCAGTGCCATAAATCAACAGGCACATAAAAGGAATTAGAAGTGCAGGGTTTGTACATTGTGATTTTGGGGAGCTCTCACTGGAGAAGATTTTTAAGTACTCAGGCTGAAAGCAACACTACGTAACAGAGACTGGAAACGGGCCTTACAAAATCACTGCTTTGAGATAGCTGTTCACCAGAAGCAGCTGGAGATAATTCTTCATCTTTCAGTTGAAACAGCTATTTCAGTTTAGGATCAGTGCGTGGAGGGGAAGGTGGCTCTGCAGCCCCTCTGACATTTTTGTTTTTCACAGCTCACTGTGAGCAGCGGTGGGGTTTCCATTGGCATTCAGGTGAAATCATAGGGAAGTAACTACGTACAAAATCTTGTTGGATCTCTGGGCTGCCTGCAACGCCAAGGCTTGCCTGAGGCTGAGAGGTTTTGTCTCTGGGAAAAATTAGGAGGTCTTGACAAATAATTGTAACATGCTGTTATAGAGAATCACAGGAAGGAATGACAAAATCCCCAAATGATTGGGTATTCTGTTCCTTTGTAACATTCTGCTTTTATTAATGCAAATTGTACTCACATATGTTATTCAGTGGCCAGTTTACTGCATCCTATGTTTGAGTAACATACATAAGAATTAATACATTGTGCCTATTCTGTGTTCATCTGCAAAAAAAATTCTGCAAAGAAAGAGAGACATTGAACTATAGATAATCTGCATAGGAACATGCAAATTTTTCTTATGTTTCAACTGAGGAGGGTCTCTATCATATGAGTTTACCTTCTGTTTTGGCTTCCAATGAATCCCATGATGCAGAGCAAGACTTAGCAGGAAGAATGAAGTTTTCCACTTCAGATAGTAAACTGGTCCAGTTTCACTTGAGACTTGGCTTCTTTGCAAATGTTGTTGCACTTGGCCTAGTAGATTATAATGAAATTTCAATCTAGGATTGTTTCACTATGTGAATTAAGTATTGGGAATATTCCATTCCCGGATGGAGTAGGACTTTCCAAGCAATTACTTCTCTTATCTCCAGGGGCTACTGTGATATTCAGAGCTTAAAACATGGAGATTGTGACTCTTGGGGTCTCACTCAGTGCCACTTCTGGCATTGAGGTAATATGGAAGGGAAGGATTGAAAACAGACGGCCCCCAATATCATGTGGAGCAATGATGGTCCTTGTGGACAGGAATGGGGACACTGGATGAAGGGACTGGTGTGAGAGTTGGGCTGGAAAGTGATAGGGTGCAGAAAGGAAGGTAGAAATCCAAAGCTTTTGGCAGTGATAGTGGGAGAAGTAACTGGAATGTGGGTGGAGGTAGGACAGCTCCTGAAATGAATGAGAAAGAAGGTGAGTGAGGACATCATAGGGCAAGAAATGATGTGAAGGTAGAAGAGGAGGTCTGTGGGAGCAGCAGAGAGTGCTGACATTGTATCCCAGCCCAGCTCTGCCCCAGGAGATGGAAACAGGGAGGTGACTAGCAAAGGTGGCAGGTTTGTGCACAGCGTGACCAAGCACTGCCACCTGGCACCACCAGCTGCAGCAGCCAGGCCTGCGTGGAAGCTCTCAGACTCCTCTGCTTGCACCCCTCGAGGTGCTGCCTTTGGTTAATGCATCTCAGCTGGGCTGAGCACAGGACTGAGCTGTTTAGGACCAGTATGGATTGGCTCTGCATGTCAAAGGGCCCTGGGCTTTGCAAGAGGACTGTAGTTTTTATATGTAATAATTTATACACAATAGTTCCAGAGCAGCCTGGATGAAACCTTCATCTGGGCCACATTGTAGTTTGCTGACAGGAATTTCATCCCCAACTTCAGTGTCAGAGATGATAGTAATATTTTCTTGACTTTTGCATCAGCAATTCTATGTTTTGGGATAGGAAACTGAGACTTGTTCTTCTTGGAAATTGAGGAGCCAGAAGATGCCAAGATATTTCTAAGCCCCAGAAGTAGAGGCTATAGAAATTAATCGGAAGCCAAGCCAAAAGCTTCTCTTTTGGACAACTGCAGCTGCCGGTTTCCTCGAGCCTGAGCACACACTTCTGAATAGGCCGTCCTGAGCACTTTCTGTTTCATCTGGCATACGGGGTTGAGATTTCATACCAGAGTTGCACTGATTTTGTCCAAAGTTTTATTCTTTCCTTTGCCAAGATTAAGATCCACTCAGAGGTTCTTATCCAGCTAGCTCTCCTGCAGGTGCCAGGACATGACTGGATGCTTTAAAGGCTTACTTCTTTTTATAAATGACATGCCGGCCAAGCTCCATTACTGCTCCAGAGAGGTCCAGAGGAACTCACAGCATCTTAGGGAAAAAGGGCTGGAAGGGATGTGAGGTGACTCAGAGCATCTCCTGCCTCGAGACACTGTGGCTGTGCAGTCCACAAGTAGTGTTTTCAGAAGCACTGATGTCTCATTTTTAGTCACCAGTTCCCTTTGTTAAGTCAGAAGCAGAGACTTGAGCAGGCCAACTGTCATGAAAAAATGTATGTTCATCAGGTGTGGAGACTACTGACACCTCTCTGGTTTTGGAGGAACTTTTATTGCAGCCATGTGCAGGACTAAAAATACCTTTCTTTCAAATCAGAAATACACATTGCATCCTCTTTATTTAGCTATAAGCCAGTTCTGTTTGGGTGAGAAAAATCTACCCCAAGGCTCCTGTAAGTTATCTCAAATAAAATGGTGAGTTACGACATTAAAATGATAGCGTTGTATTCTTATTCTCTGTAGTTTGTATTTCAAGTCATGGCTACATTCCATCAAAACATGCCTTGAGATTCAGTTGTTAGCTGCCTCCTTGCTATTTGAAGCTGCACTCATCCTGCTTCTTTCAAATATAGAATGTTTTTAAGTACAAGGAATACAAACATAATGTGACGGAACATTTCACATCCTATCTGATTAATACCAAAAGCCTTTGATTTGAAAGGTCACAGAAAAACAGTGTGATGCAATGCACCTCTCACAGATTGCTCAGTGTTTGCCTGTGGTTTAACTTCCAGTCTCTCTATTGTTGTGCTACTCTCTAAGCACTGTTTTCCCAGTGCCTCTGGAAGACAGTTTCTCCACAGCCTTACCCCTTCTCCCTTGATAGACTTCAGCTCAGGTTGAGGTGACAACATAATGGAGCTGCTGATGGTCAGGTTTCAGAAAACAATCATGCACCTTATGAGAAACAATCACTAAAACACAAGCACTTAGAGGAGCTAGAGATAAAAGAGTCTCATTTTCTTGGCAGCCCATGTAGATGTTCTGCAATGACTGATGATATGAGTGTTATCTTGACACCATACTCTCCCATGTTGAAACTGTTTATGGGAAACAAACATCATGTGAAAAACAGATTGCCAGACACTAAGTAAATCACTCTGATGAGGAATGAGTCAAGTGCTGCCAGTTTTACCCACACTGTCATTGTTATGATGTAACACATTCCTCATGACTGATACTGCATCCAAATTAGGGCACAAAACCTTCTCTTGATCAGTTAACTGAAATTCCCTGCCTTGTAATGACTGCACACACACACACACAACCATGCTCACGCATACACAGAACCTGAGATAGTACAGAATGATGCCCCATGTTAGTGGAGGATTAAGAAGGTGGGCAAAAATCATACAAATTGTAAATTTTATACCCTTCCCTCTTTAATAAGCTGTTGCAATTTTCTGAGTTCTGCTAGCATTGATTAATAAACATTTGGTGTGCTAAACATATGGAAAAATCATCCCATCTGGACCATTTAAAACTAGGACATAGACTTTATCTTTGTTTATTTCATCCCTAGCTAAAAGGCTTATTATGAATTGCAATAATCCAAGGAGCCAACCATGGAAGACAGACAAGCTCTTTAGATAAAACCAAAAAGGCAAGTCTTCTAACCGAGGACCAGATGTATTTTTGGGTATTGCCCTTGTACATATTTAGCTGAGCTTTTCAAGTGGTGAAGATTTGCATGTTTGTTTTGCAATACTAATGAATATGTTTTAGATTTACATTTTAGAAAATGGAAACTTTTATCTTCTCGGGGCTTTGTAAGTTAATGATTTCCAGAAGATAGTTTGGTATCCTCTTTTAACCCTTCACCATTGAAAACATATCACTTTCCGAGGCACAAGGATCTAGTGCAGGCCTGCTGAACTAAACCCTGGAGATATATGTGTCTCTTTCTATTGTTTATTTCTGGAATTACATAAAATGTGGGTTTTTAATTTTCAATCTAGTGAAAACATATGTAAATGGCAAATTATTTTAAAACTAACTTAATGTGAATCGTGGGGTAGGCATTACCATACAGATGATCCTTTAATTAGATAAATAAGGAAAATACTTTTGGAAAAATACAGTTTTGAGACCCAGTGTCTTCCATTAGTGATTTAGTTTCCTCCAAGATAAAGACTGGTTTAGGGCAGTAAGGAAAATGTGCTGCATAACAACATTTTTACTTCTAGTAGAGAGAGCAAAGTTGCAGTTTCATAACATAGTTTTTCACCCTTTGATTTTCTTTAGAGAGGTTATGAGAGAAAATAATTAATGAATAAAACATAATTTTTCAAAGGCTTACCCTCACTGGCAATTTTTCTATGACATGAGCCCTATCAGAAATGAAAAATTCTTCCTTAGGGAACAACAGAACATTTTAATACAAGAGATAACTATAGCTTTGAACTTTGGGTGGTTGACAAATCAGTCTGAAACAGCCTTTCTTCCAAATTTTTCCGATTGTTCATGCAAAATATGATAGAAAACTAAGTAGGATCTTGAGAGAAGATGATGTTTTTTATGCTTACTTTAGGAAATATTGCAAACCCTTATCCATCTAGGATGCTAAAGTAGTGCCCCAGAGCACTTCGGTTCTTAGCTGCATGAGCATTTTTGGGAAAGGGCTCCTGGAAAGGGATCAAGCTAAGATCCCAGCTCCAGTATGGAGGCAGTTCGATAAAGTAAGATGTTTTTTACCTCTGTTTGTTTTTAAAGGGAAAGGCAAAATGAAAGCTCCTGTGTGCTCTTGGCACAGCAAGGGATGGCATGAAATCGTGCCTGTCTGGCCAGGGGTGACAGCTCAGCACAGTGTCTCCAGGAGCAGGAATATCCAGCTCCTCTGAGCTATTTAACTCCTGCCTCTGTATTGATTTGGAAACATGTCAGCTACTGGGGGGCAGGTGCTGGGATTTCTGGGGTGCTTTTAGCAGCTGCAGAGTTTACAGGTGGGTTAATGGGATCTCAGATTTGCTTTTCATACCCATATCTTGTAAAGAGCAGAATTGCAGAGCTCAGCTGTGGTAAACCAGTGCTGCTGCCCAGGCAGCTCCTGTGCAGAGCTAAGGACCTGACAGTGTGAGGAAAGGCAGGAGGTGGGACAGGGCTCTCTCCAGTATCTTGCAGCTGTGGTTGGTAGATCAGGGGAGGTAGGGGTTCTTACAGCTGTCGGGTGACCAAAGCTGGCTCAGACTAGTCAACCACAGGGCCCAGAAGCCATGTTTGGGATCCTTTCTGAATCGTATTGCTATAACTTGGTCCCTTCCTACCAGCATGGGCACTGAGGACCTGGCTGGGCACTGCAGTGGCAGGAACACCACTGTTCATAGGCTCTCAACTAGGTGTCCCTCTTGAAGCAGGCAGTGCTGTGGAGAAAATGTCCTGTGGGCAGAGCTGACTCCAGGCCACTGGCAAGACCATGCTAACCCCCATACACAGAATTATAGGCAGTTTAGGCTGTTGAGTGGATAGACTCAGATTTTATTTCAGGTGCAATGTTGTGGAGAAGGTGCCCTTTCCTAGGGACAGTGATGTGTTTTCAACAGAGCCTTTTGGTGACACTGGTCCTCCACTACTGAAGCAACTCTAATGACTGCATAGGCATCATTCTTTTTTCTCTGGGTGAAACTGAGGTCAAAGCAAATTCCATAATCCCTGTTTACTTTACTTTGCTACTATTTTTCCTTTTTCATTGTCTGTAACATTAATACCTCCATTTCCATCAACAAATGCATAAATATGAGTGCAGCTGGAAAACTGACAACCATGCTCTGCTGAAGCAGTACTAATACTGTATTCTAACACTGCAGATTTTTATTTGCATTAAATTGAGAGTGGCTCATGCACCAAGAGGCAGAGAGTTGTTCATCACATATTTTTCAGGGAATGGGAGCCTTGCCCAGACTAGAAAGGTAGTTAACATGAACGGAGCAAGCTGGACTTAAATTCATCCCATTTTTTTATGTGGATGTAGGACATACAGTCTCAACTTGAATTAGTCCATATTAATTAAATATAAGCTAAACACTGCTTTTTCTCTAGGCTGGACAAAGCGGACCCATTGCCTACAGACCTTTCACTGTCTGACCTTTAGTACATACAGGATGTGACACTATTTATTTCATCTTACTCCATTTTTCCACAGGGCTTCTGATTCTTCCAATGTATCTGTGATGGATGGAGAATGAAGCAGGCCTATGTCATGTACAAAGCAGGAAGAAGTGGAATAGTCTTGTGGTTAAGGTAATTAGCTGTGGTCTAGGGGGTGTAGCTTCTATCTGCTTCTGTCATAAGTGCCTTTGGGAGGCTGCATAGAATTCTCCCCCCAAATTTCTGAAAGTAGCTGCTAATATTTCCTTCATTATTTTCCGGGAATTCTACATAGGGCATTGAAATCTGATTTTCACAAAGCCAGCTGAAGTCAATAAAACCTGCAGATGTGGGGCTGCTCTGAGAATTCAAGGTCTTGGGTGGTTGGCACTGTACATTGAGTACCAGAGGTGAAGAAAGAAGGTCTTAAAATGTCTGAGTTCAGGTTCCCTTAGATTTATTGCAGACGTTCTGTTTCATCTTGCCCAAGGCAATTATAGCCATGCTCAGACAACCCAGGTTTCTCTCCCTCGACTGCCTGAAGGCTGCAGTCTGGAGGAGCTGGAGGGGAGAGATGCTACTGTAACTGCAATGCCAAAGGCAAACACCTCAGCATTGTTGGTAACTGTTTGAATGGAGACCTCCATTTTCCATCCTCATTTCCCTTCTGTACAAGAATGCAGTTATAAAAATAACTCTCTTACTTCACGTGGATGTGGTGGCTACATCAATAACAGTAACTCGACAGGTCTGGCACTGCTCTCTGATGCCAGCTGGCACAAAGGGGTTTTGTCCATGACACTGACCTCTCTTAGTCTTCTAAACAGGAAGGCTGTATACAAAATCCAAACTGAGAGTGGCTCCTGATCTTTGAAGTCTCTGAACCGGGAATGGCTTGGGAAAATGTTACTTGTACCAGCCTGTATCCATGTTAAGGACCATTCCAGCAATACAAGAGCAACACTGGCAGATTTGTGGTCTCTGGAGTGTTCCCTGGAGACCAAAATTTTTTATTTTGCTGCTATAGGTAAAGCCTCTAGCTCCTAAATGGCACTAATAAAAGAAGACTGAATATTTTGCGTGAGAGGAGAGACATATTTCTAGCACAGGTTAGAAATTACATTTCATTCTTTGCTCACCTCCAGGTATGAGGAACACATGGGTGGCAGAGGAAGGAGGACTGAAGTAAGTCTTTGACAACTCTGACTCTAGGTGGTAATCAACTTTTTTCACCAGCCAGCATCAAATAGAGCCACCTCAAGACACCTAAGCAGACCTGAGCAGGTAGCCAGCTTTCCAACAGTCCCTTCTTTTAGCTTAGTAAGGCAACGTTTACATGCAAGCAGAAGTTCAGACAGCCTTAATCCTCACACCTGCATGGTCTTGGCCCTGCAGCCTAATTACTGCAGCTAGACCCGAGCTTGCTCCACCCATGCTCTCAGTTGATAGATGTAACCTGTCTCAGGGAGCCATATGTTCTGCCTGCCCCAGGAGTCATGCTTTAAGTTAAAAAGTATGTCAAACCCTGCTTATTGCCAGAACCCAGGCAGTCTGTGCATCTGCCTTGTGTGTAGTGCATGAGGCCCTGTGGAGAGGCAGGAACATTAGTGGGAATGCCATGACTGATGGGGCTGTGCAGTGTCTCAGTGGAGCTGGCAAGTGTCCTGCTGCTTCTGCCCTATTCACAAGCCATAGCATCCTTTTCATTTAAGGGTGTAACAGCCCTCCAGCCAGGATCATGCCTTCGCATAAACCTGGCTGGTTGTTTCACTGTTTCATTTGTTTAGTTCCTTTTTCTACACATATTTTCTGAGGAGCAATGAGGAAGCACTGCCCAGTCTGATTTGTTGGGGTTCTCCAGTCCAGACCTTAACAAGCATCACTGGGTGGGTTTAAGTGATTGAAAGGCACTTTGTGGCCTTAGCCAAAAAGTCACTATGGTCATATTGAAACTTTAATAAAAACTTGACACACTTCTGTAGAGGAAATAGCCAAATTTTGTCCAAGATTACAATGAATCAGACTGGATGAAGATCCCAAAAGAATAATTGTACTGATGGAATTTAGGGTTTACTTTTTGGCCACAGTAAGCCTGCTCCTTAAATAGGAGTTTTCCACTGACTTCAATGAAAGTTGGATCATATTAATATTTTTCCATAGAATTAATAAAAAGCATCAAAATCTTGCAGTCTCTACTTGGTCCATTTTCAGGCAAAACTTTCAGTGTAAATTAATCAAGAGGTTTACCAAAGGGAGAGCCATTGGAAACATCCCATCCCTGTGATGCTATTTGTAGTGGCCATTTCTCATAGTATTTTCAATACTGATAATTTACTGAATCAAATTATACTTCACTGCACAATTTCAAAACCTGGTTCTTTAGACATTGTATGCAGAGAAATTGGGCACAAAGACTGCAAGACCAGATTGTCCAGATTTTAGTTTTTTGTTGGGTTTTGTTCTGTTTGGTTATTGTTGTTGTTGTTGTTTTTTTTTTTTTTTAAGAAAGCAGATATTACCAATTTATAGAGCAGAAAACCCTAAACATTTTATATAGAGTTCCATGTACCTTTTCTTTCTCAGACTCTGGATCAGGTTTATTTTTAAATACACAAGCTGATTTTTGTTAATCTTTTTGCAAGTTATGTTACCAGTTCGTACCATGTTTGGTGATTCTGATATCCCTTCCAAGGGTGTTTCCTGTAACCTGGGGCTTTCCTGAGAGGTGCCGAGTGCAGTCAGCTTTGATTTGTTAATACATTGGACCTGATATTGTTCTGGTTAAAAACTAAAGAGAAAAAGAAATGAGGAGAGCTCTCATTTTCAGCAAATTTTGAACCTATTTTTCACCCCACTCCAGCAGCAACTGCTTCAGGTGTACATTTGCTCCTGTCAGGACAGGGACATAATAATTTTGCAAGGGGAATAGCTTTACTGGAAAAAAAAATGGTCCCCTGGATTGGATAGGAGGAAACACGATCTTTTGTGACTTTGGCTGGAGATGGCTCTTACAGCAGGTCAGACTTTTGTAATCTTTCTGAGAGCAGTGGAAGGCTTTGGGGTCCCTCAGATCACATGTCTGGAGTGCACACAAGTCAGGAGCACTCCTTCTGACCCATTTGGGTGAATGAAGGATTACCTCCTTTTATACTTCATAGGAGAAAGTCTGACATTGACTCCAGCTCATTAATAAAGAAGGTTGGGCCAGGAACATTGGTTGCCTTCCTCACATCTCTCTCTGGGAAAGACAAAGTCAAATTTTACTCCAGTTTAAGTCTCTTTACAGTGACCTGAGAAAATTTCCTATTATTTGGATGCTGTACCTCGCAATAGCCATTTAGTTCTCCTGTTCAAAACCCCATAAAAAAGAAGGAATTCTTTTGGATACAATTCCCACAAAAATATTGTGCAGCTAGCATAATACACAGTCAACTGGGGTTATTTTGCATCTAAGGAGATAGAACAATATGTAGCTATTCTCACTTTTTCTGGAACTTTTCTCACTGAGAGAACTTTAGAAAAATCCATCTAATTTATAGGACTCTTTGGGCCTGGGGACCACACATCAAGCTGCAATACTTAACATATCATAGCAGCAGCACAATACCATATAAAAATAACACAATAAATGATTAATAGACTAACTCTCTCAAACTCATTGCCTCTGATTATTTCTTTACAATTAAAACAAGTTGCTAGGGTTTTTTCAAAAGAATAAGAGATTTCTCCCTGAAGTTATCCTCTGCTGGTATTTGTTTAAGTTTACAAGAGCCTGAGCTCCTTTGGCTGTCTGCTTAGTGCTGTGTTGTGCCATATAAACCCCTTCTGGTTTCCAGACATACCTTCCCCACTGCTGGCTCCCACTGCCCCAGATGCAAGGAGCATGGACTGTGCATGCTCTGCTCTTGCAACACCCTCGTGATGGTAGATGGCTGCTGGTGCTTTCTAGCAACATGAATGGGACAGCCTTGGGGCAGCCTGCCCCTGGCTCCAGGACTGAGCTAATACAAAAGAGTTTGGGAAGCTCTTTCAGCTTAAAAAATTCTGGAGAGATGCACCCAGTCTTCCCAAAGGTTCAAGATAGTGAGATATAATCTGGATAATTCAAATACATTTATATTTTAGTGCTTTCTCACAAAACATGTCATTGCCATTAGCACTGAGCAGTCAAGACACATAGGTGGCAACACTGTGTATCTTTACCCTGGGCAAATTAACTGAAGAAGTACTAAAATACATGTACATATCCCAACAATTTTCACAGCAACAGTAGAGGGATTACACTCTGGGATATAGCAAATTGCTTTGTGGGAGGTACTGTTCCACGAGGTATTTGTGAGTCCTTAGGGACAGCCCTGCCATTGTGTAATTTTGTCTCTTTAATGTTCAAAACTGGATGTGACTGAGGTGTCCCAGTTGCCATTGCTTCTAGGCTCATGGAAATAGCACAGAACAGTTCAGAGCACATCTGACCTGCCAGGCCTGGGTGCAGCTGCACTCTCTGGTGGCAAGTGTGTTGCAATGGGGTCTTGCAAGGCACCATCCCTCTCTTAGAGGGGAACCCATATGCTGAGAAAGGAAGGAAATCTGCTGTGCTCCAGCAGGTCTGTTAGTCTGGATAATTAGGATTGCAACAGAAAGTGGGAAAAACATCTGCCCTGCAATGGGGACACATGTATTATGATACATGGATGAAAAACTTCGGGATGATGAAAGCAACTTCTCTGGAAACATACAGCACTGCCACTGCCACAGGCATGGGACCAGATGCGTTATCCCAGAAGCTGGTGTTGCTCTGCTGTGGAAATGCTGACTCCATTGACTGTTGCTACTTTGTGTAAACCATATGAGGTCAGGAAGTCCTACAGCAGTCCAAGTCTTTGCTTTTTGGGGAGAGCTGGGGATCTGACAACAATGGCAGAAATATTGGAGAAGCTTGGGATGGTTGATTTCCTAGAGTATGTGTAGGTATGAGCAACTGTGAGGACACATGCTCCTATCTTCCCCCTTGAAAAATCCCTGAGAATATCAGCTGTGCAACAGAGGCACTGACAGACCCCAGGCTGATGAGTGATAATGTGATTCACAGAGGCAGGTACTCAGAGGCACACACTTGATAAAGATTTTTGAGACCCTGTGTTAGCAGGGTCTTTGCACCATGTGTGTAGGAAAGGGCTCTACTTTCAAGTAAATCATTCTGTGACATTGCTGAATGAGGAAAATCTAAAGGAAATAAAAATACCTTCTTTTGTCTTTTCCCTATTGCTCTCCACACACTGGTTCTAAGTGCAAAATGACCCTTCTGCTTGAGCCCAACCCAGCTAGTGTCTGTGTTGCCATTTTTTTTTTACCCCAGAAGGACTCTTTCTCCTCTGTAGAGCTTGGAGGCTCCCTTGGGGGGTTCTCAGCCAGGAGGGATTTCTTGTGATGAGGACACACGACTGATGGATTTACTCATTCCACTAAATCTCCCCAGTGTAACTCTGATAGAAATACCTGGACCTGATTTCACCTTGCTTCACTCTTCTGAAGTTCATGCTTCCTCCTGGTTTGTAAGGATTTATTCCTGCAGGCCCAGGGCAGTGGAATTCACCCACTCCCTAAACACGGCGGGTGTAAAAATGGTGCTTTTTGCTTACTCCAGGCAGGAACAAAGGTTTAATGCATTCTCTCTTTGGGGTAAGCTAAATGTACCTGTTCACTCATGGAACCTGTGAGGAAAAGAATTTTTTCCAACACAAAATATGTTTTTAAAAACATACAGGGGAAGTAGAGCTAGTGATCAATTTAATCTCAGTGAGCAGACTTTGAAACTGTGGCTACAGCAGCCAGCACACAGCACTGGGGGAACAGGTATTTGCTGAGCAACTGTTGTAGGAAAGATGAAGCAGAAGCTCACAGTGCCTCAGTGCTGATGACCACAGGTACATACAGCCTTTGATGTTTTGTCCTCCTACAATTCACTTACGTGTGAACGGCACAAGCATATGAAGAGGTTTGTATCTGTAGCAGTAGGATTTACCCAATCCCTAGTCCTGGCCAGTGTAAGGACTGGCATTCCTTGTTTCTTCCAGGCAGGAACAAGGGGTTAGTGCATGTTTCTGGTTTTTTTCAAGCTTTGTAAGCTAGAAGTATGTCATCATATACAAAGCCTGGAAGAAAAATTAAACCTGCTGATGTGAGCTTGCCCTTGCTGCTGCTCTGTGCAGACTGAAGCTCCCTGGTGAATCTCCTTTGAGGTGAAGAAAAAGCAGGTGATGATGGCAGCAGTGTGCCAAGCCTGAAATAACACACCCAGACTCAGCAGAGTTTACCAGCACTGGGTGGTTCTGTACTAACATGGTCACGAAGCTTTCTTTGCTCCAAATACCAGCAGAGCAGGCTTGTGTCTGCCCACAGCACACTCTGTCAAAAAGACTTTTTAGTGCATATCAGGCTTCAGATAAAATCTCCAAGGTGTTGGATGTCTCCCTAGGATGTCCTGAATATCCTCTGCTCCCATTCACCTCGGTGGGAACTGAGCAGCATCTCAGCACCATTCATTCCCCGTGTTGCACCATGGAGGTTTAGGATGTTCACATGTGATATTTCTGTACACAATGAATAACACATTGTTCAGTTGCACAATAAGGTGCGGATGGGTTTGATTTCCTGGGCAGAATCAGCTCTGTTTCTGAGTTGGCTTGTGCAGCCTCTGTCAGTAGGGTAGAGAGATGACAGAATCACAGACTATGCTGAGTTATGTGCTAGTGTGAATGCCTGTCAGCTCCCTGAGCTTTAAGCATGAGACTGCAGGACTGTGGCCTCATCACAGCCACCAAACGTGGAGGGAAGGGTAATTCCTGTTCGCAGAAATAGCCCCCTTGTGTCCCTATTACAATGCTGAACACAAATAGATGTTTATTTTAATACAAAGTGAAAATTGAACATTGCAGTGGTCTAAATCTCTTTAGATTAATACAGAATGACACAAATGTTGCTGACTGTTCGCTAGAAAGGTGTTGTGAGGACTCTTGCATTCCTGTCAATGTTAATTAATTCTGAGAGGTTTTGTCATTTAGCTTGTGATAAGGAAATCATTCCTCCCTGTTAGCTATGCAGCATGAATAGACCAACTTGACAAGCTTTCACTGTCATTGTCTACAAAGATATTGAAAACTAACAATGTATGGGCACATACACACAAGCACAGCCAGACACACACAAACACAAATACAGACACACAAACAACTCACAGCCAAACCAACAGACAAAAATAATTCGGCCTATTATGCTGTAGCTGTTCTATCTTGGCCTTCTTTTTTCAGCAGGGGGAAGAACTGTAACTTACTATTTTTCAAAGTTTAAAAAGCCTCAAGCAGTGCTAGCACTTGTTACAGGTTTTGCCAGACAGTCATTATTCCTGAGCACACAGCTCTAGTTATTTTTAGATAAATACACAGGAAAAGGCTTTACTGTCTATATTAATCTTACATACTTGAACAGGCACAGGTACATAGTAGGGAAACCAGTGTGGCCCAAGAAACCAAGACTCAAGTGCCTACCTCTCCTCCCTGTGACACCTGATGATGTGCTTGATCTCAGATATGTCACCTCACAGCTCCTCCTCTTCTCCTCTCAGCTGTCTCCTTTATTTATGCTCAACAGTGCAAAAGGGCATCCAGTAAATCTTTGCTTATGTCTTTTACAGATATATACAGTGAGACTGCAGATCCCCGTTCTCAAGGGTGGTGTTTAACCAGTTATCATCAGTTTCTCCAGACCTGGATGATGCCAAGGAATAGGACTGATTTTCACAATGCAACACAGCTGCAATCCAGCCTTCAGGAAGGGCATGTTATAGACCTTTGCTGCAGATGCTTTAGGCAAGTTAGGAACCTTTGCCTCCCTCTTTACCTTTAAGGGAGCGTTGACCGACCCAATATTTAAATTGCCCATTGGAAGTGCCTTTCTCAGGTGATACCTAAAGGAATGTGGTGAGGTGCTGCCTGTGCACATCACATGCAACTGCCTGTCCCAGATGCCTGAAATCACCCTAAATTTCCTAAACAAAGACTTCCTCTTACATTTTCACGAGGCTGAGCGGCAGAATGCTTTGAAGTCTTCACTCTGCTAAATGAAAACTCTATTGATAAAGTTGAAACCAGAGTCTGCACCAAGCTTTTGGTTAGCTGACGAACAGAAAGCATTTGCTTTTATGCTGCCTCACTGGAAAATGTCATCATGTACAGTGACACTACAGTGTTTTGCAATGAAGAAAGACGTGACATAAATCTGTTTCTAATTTTAGAGTGGATGAAGCAATTATTTTAAATAATTTGTGGTCAAGGTTGCTTGCCACTGCACTTTTATTCAAACTCATTTGAAGTAATGCTTTCTTAACCTCACTAAATAAAACTGGGAAAGCCAGAAAGCAATAGATCTTCATTAGGTTTGTATGTATAGGCATCAGCCAAATCATTATCATTAGCAAATCCATCAGGCATATCTAACCTTAGTCCAGCATTTAGATCTAATAAGATCATTAACTGCTTCATTTACATCGTTATTGAAGTTCTCTGAACCATCTTTTTTTGGCCCATTCTTTTGTCAATGAATTATATATTACTAGCTCAAGACTGAAGACTGTGCTCATGTCACTTGGATTCCTGAAAAGTCATATGCCAATCCTTATTAAAGGATGTCCCAGACATTTACGGTTTTCTTTTAGACAATAGCCTCCTTCAGGGGAGAAGTCATAATCTTTGTGATCTAATCAGAGAAAAAGTGCTAAGCAAGTCTGAGTACACTCATAAAGTATGAACAATAAGGATCAAGTGAAAAAAGAATGGAACAGAAGAATCAGTATTTTTTAAAGAAAGTAAACCTGTCCTCCAAATTCATTCAGTGGAAGGAAAAGATACCATTTCTAGAAACAGGCCAGTCTGGCCAAGTCAGTAATTCTTTAGCAACTGTAAAAGTGCAAAAGAAATATACAGAAAGTGAAATCCAGGTCAGGAAGCTAAAAGTGAGTATAAGAGAATACCACAAGTACTTAGAGAAAATAAGAAAGGCCAACACAAAAAGTACGATATAGAGATATAAAGGATAAAGTGAAAACACTGTATAACTTCCTTGGCAGTAAGAGGAGGACCAGAGAAAGCATTGGCCAGCTAATAAATGGGACAGGAAAGCTAATAACAAAACATGCCAAGAAGGCCAAAATGTTTAATGCCTTTTATTGCTTCAGTCTTCATTAAAAAGCCTGACTGTAATCAGATGGCTGACACAGTTAACACCAGCCACAAAAGGGTAAGAACTCAGGCAAGAATAGAAAAAGAATGTTTAGAAACTGCATAGATAAATTAGATTTTCTTGGATCATTCAGGGCTGTAACTCACCCAAGGTTACTTAGGGAACTGGCTGAACAATCCTGAAGGCCATGGTAATTATCTTTGAGAATTTGGATGATGCTGGGCTGGAAAAAGGCTGAAAGAGTGTCTATTGGAAAAAAAAGGAAAAAAAAGAGGACACAGAATCCCAGTTGACCTGACTTTCATTTCCCAGAAAGATCATCGGACAAGGGTTCAAATAATGTGCAAGAGGGCAAAGCGATAAGTAATTATCAATGTGATTTGTCACGACCAAATCATATCAAGCCAGCCTGTTCCTTTGTTTGTTTTTCCTATGACGGGGTAACAAGTCATGTGGATAGGCAAGAATTCAGTAAGGTTTTTGCACCGCTTCAAATGGCATTTTCATAAGCACCCAGGGAATTGTGGTCTGAATCACAGGCCTCTAACTTGTTTGGGCTCAATGAACAATAATATTGGAAAACATGCTGCATTGCTTTCCATGTCAGCTTTGGTTTGAAGCTCTGTTGCCCAAAAGTCATGGCTTCAGGACCACTGACTCTTGAAAAGCTGCTGCAAAATAGCCACAGTATTTATTGGTGAATGACAGCCAAGGATCTGCTGTCAGCAGTTCAGTATTGTGCTGATCAGATTTAGCAGGTAAGGCTCTGTGAGGGGCTGTCCCAGGGTCCAGATCCACTGTTATCATTACAGTGACTTGACAGACTAAAGAGCATGTATTTTAAATCTGGTTTTGACTCTAAGCACTGAAAAATTGCAAGCAATCTTGAGGGAAAGGCCTGAGGAATTGAAGAAATGCTCTAAAAGAAGCAGGATAGCCCTGAATACAAACTGGCATCTAGATAGGGCTAAATGCCTTCCTGAAAACTTAATGGTAAATGAGAGGAGAGGTAGCAAAGATCTGGGAATTGTAGTGGATCATAAGCTCAGCATGAGTCAGTCATGGCATCCTGTTGTGAAAGAAGCAAATATTATTCTGGGATATATAAACAGCTGAATTGTACAAAAGACATATGAGGTAATCCTTCCATTGGTAAAGTCCCCAGTAGGGAGCCAATTCCAGTTTTGGGTACCAGACTTCAAGAAAAATTGTAGAAAGTCCAGGGGAGAGAAATGAGCCTGGTCAGAGGTCTAGAAAACATGCTCTGCAGGGGCAGGTGTCGAGAAATATGTCTGCTTAATTTATGCAGAGAAGGCTAGTGAGACTTGTGCCTGCCAGGCTTCAAATAAATAAAATACTACTTCAATGAGATGGTAATAAACCTTTGTGTCTCTATTCATTGTGGTTAATACAATAAGTTATATGTTTAACAAAGATTCAAGTTGACTTTTTGAAAAGTCTTTTTTTCTGGAATAGATTCTTTCAGAAACAGTAGCATCCCTCTGACAAGAGCCATTAAGACCAGACTTATGAAATACCTGCCAGGAATGCTGCAGGTAGAGCTAGTTTGGCCTTAGACAGATTGATGAATTATTCCTATTTTCTTTGTTTCTATGATAATGGATTGGTTTTTTAAAAATTCTGGGTTCAGACTGGTACATATTTACCATAAGCAATCTCTGTACTTGTCAGGAATATGAACTATGAAGATGTTGTCTGTGATATTAAACTTGTTGATGTGTAAATCAATGTGTAAGTTAAGCATATGGTTAGTCTAAGAGCATTTGCTTTTGGTAAATTCCCCCTTTCTTTCATTCAAAAAGCCATTACTGGCAAAAGATGGCTGTGGATGCAGGATGTCCCTGTGGCTCTCTGTCCTGAGCCTCAGCCCTGGGTCCTCCTCATCCAGAGGATGGGGAGAGGAAATTGCTGTTAACATTGGCGGGATAATTTCTAATAATCTCTGTGGTTCTGGCCCCACAGATTGGCATCATGATAGGGCTGGGAGGTGGAGGAGACTGCTCCTGCTCTTTCTGCACTGCAGAGACAGCAGGCAACCTTTGGAGAAGCCTGTGTGATCATGAGTGGATAGCAGCTAATGTTAGCCACCTAACAGTGGGTGCTGAGCACAGGCAGTGCATCGCCCACAGAGTGGAGGGACAGTCCAGCTCTGTCCCTCCTCAGTCTCACTTTCCTCACTCTCAGGCCACCAACCATGGTCCCACCAACTATAGTTAGTGTTGGGTTTCAAAGCTGCAAAGAGGCAGTCAGCACATTCCAGTGATTCAGCCAAATGGTAGCCCACAGAAACAGGATTGACCTGGCCTAGGGATATGCTAATCTCACCCAGTACCTGCACAGGCACTTCATCCAGTGTGAGGGAAAGAGCAGAAACCTAAAGCCAGATGGAGATAAATGCACTGGGCTTCTTTCAGTGGCACTTTGCAGTTAGATAAGGCTAGAGTGATGTGTGACAACAAGTGCCCTCATTTTGGCCAGCAAAAAAAGACTTTGGTCTTGTACATGACTAAAAAAAATGTCAGCCAGGAGACATAACACCCAGAGCTGTCTTGTTTTGCTCTTTATTCCAGTGAGTGATGCCAGTGCCTGGTTGTTTATTTGGATTGTTTTTATCTTATCCAACGTATTTTGCTCTGGGCAAAGATACAGGCATTAAGTCAACAGAAGGACCTAGGTGTTGCAATACTGAGTGTTGGAGCCCTTAACTGTTAGGCACTGGGCCATGTAGTGGAATCCCAAGCCCCATCTGAAATACTGGTCTCCCTAAACAAAGCACAGGGTTTAACACGATAATTTATCTCTAAGCATCACAAGGGAATGTGTCTCTGCCACTCAGCCATTTATTATTTCCTAGCCAGGAAAGTTAAGAGAGGAGGAAACAGTGTCTCATGTGACTTTGGAGAACCTTACACCCACTGAATAACAAGCAGCAAAGGGGGAAGGCGCAGAGGGAAGACAAGCAGTTTGGAAACGGCCTAAAGGCAGAAATTTGACACAGAAACTCTTTGGCATAAATTCTTCAAGAACAGTAAGGCTGATAGAGGAGAAGAGATGTCCCTAAATGATTTGTGAGCAGAAGGCAGGGTGCTAATATATTTACATAATTTATTCATAAGAGTTTGCTCAGGCAGCTCTACCACGGGCATGGATACTGGACGCTTTAAATGTTCTCTTGGGGAGGAGTGAATCTGACTTTTTGAGCTAAGCCAATGGCTACTGAAGTTTCTGCTCCCCTTTCTGTGTTCCTCTGTGAGCTGTGGATCGAGTGCTGGGGCTGATGCTGCTTGGTCCCGTGTACAGATGTTCCACCTGTGCAAAGGGAAGCTGAGCACCCACATCCAACCCACTGTTGGATTTCTGTAATTTTTTAAAAAAATTTTGTATCCACCGTCCATATTGTGGGTTAGTACCCCTAGCTCTCAGACAGGGCATGCTGTGGGAATACACCATCAGCAACTGACAGTTACCAAATATCCTCAGATGCCTTTGACTGCCTGAGCCTACTCAGAGCAGTACTGTTCTGCATGCTCAGAGAAAAGATAAAACTGCCCCACACAGCAAGTGAATCCCACATTGTTCTGGGAACAGGAAGGTCCCCCACTGCCCTGCTGCTCCCTCCCACTTCTCCTTTTGCTATGCAAAGTCAGATGGAAATGAATTAGATGCTTGTACTGAGAATTTCAATGGGACAGAAACTCAGTAATATTACCTGTCAGTGGGTCTCTGGGAAGCAAAAGGTCCCTGCCAAGTCCTGCTGGATCTTGAGCAATCTGTGCGCAGCGTTGGCATGGCAACTCACAGATACAAATTCCATGCATCATTTGTCTGGGGACTAGCCTCTCTCCAGCCCTCAGCCTGGAGCTCTACATTGGCCAAGTGTCTAGTTAATCTGAGTCATTGAAGTGCTGGAAGGGATTATAGGGTTAAACTGGGATAACCTAAATAGGCTGATAAAAGGCTATTCAGTGAGAAATGCAAGTGCCCAGCATCTCCCAGGTTTTAGCCCACATGCTCTCGAGTCCTGAGTTGAACTTATCTAAAAGAATAAAGGGTAGGCACTGGAAATTCCCCAAAAAACTTGGAAAGACACCCAGTGTGATCTTAGTCTCTGTGAGAGCTGGAAAGATTTATTTTAGAAAGAGGTTTGGATGGTTAAATATTATTTGGAACTGTGGTTTCATTTTGTATGTACAGTGGTTTTACTCTTAGTTCCTTTCCTGTTCTATAATCTCCTCTGTTCCTTCAGTGTAATTAGCCTGTTGTTTTCAAAAGGCTGCTGATTGTGTGTGAATTGAACTCATTATGCACTGACTTCGCTCTGTGTATGTGTGTTATGTATGCTGCCTGTGCCTTCGATCCCTGACCTGCACCAGAAGGAGCTTTGCTGGCTGAGATATTTGCTTGTGGCAATGGGCTGAGGAAGAGGGTAACTCAGCAGGCTCTTGGCTCAGCAGCTTTGAGCCTGAGAGTCCCAGCTGATGACTCTGGAGATGCAGCCTCCTCTCCTGGAAGCCTGAGTCTCTGCTCCCTAAACAGGAGCGGATTTAAACTTAGGGGCCTGTCAGGGCGTGTGTTTCGGAGACTGTCTGAGGTCCAAGTGCTCAGCAGATGTACTCCAGTGTCTCTTGCAAGATCAACTAAAAGATGAGTCCTTGCAGAGGCCTGATATTACTAGGTTCTGCTGCACACCAAAACCTATAAGTACCAGGGAACACCAGTTTCTGTTTTCTGCCAGCATGGTATAATTATCCAGGAATAATGGTCCTTGAGAACTTGTATCAGGGCTTTTAGGCTATAAGTACTGCTCTTGTGGATGCTCCACGGGAACAAGCTAGAACTGGGCTTTTGAGAGTTTTTACAACTCCACTAGTCTTTGGAAAGGCCGGCATGGTTGGTTGCCTCAGAGCCATGGGTTTTATAGTTGTGGGTTCCCAGACCTGCTTGCTGGGTTCCAGGTGACTTCAGGTCCAGCTTTGATCTTCTGAAACTTTTAGATCATTTCGTTTCAGGAAATGACTCTTTTTTGTAAAACTTTGTTTTGTCCCCAGACTTTTGTCTAGCACTGCTTCAGTGTTCAGGGAAAAGAAAAGCTTCCCACTTGGCTTCTCAGTATGCTTTGAACTACGTTCTGGGGGAACTACCTTATCAAAATGGAACATCCTTGCTCTTCCCAGTCCACACTGTGTGTGACTTGCTACACCCTTACAGCTCCCACTGGTTCTGACAAGTGTTGCCAAGTCCCATATGTCCAACAGCATTAATTCACAAGAGTGTATAGAAGATGCCATTCCTTCAAGTATCTTTTGTATCTGTAAGTTCTTGAAGTGCAAAAGACTAGCAAGTAGAGATATGTATCATAAAATACTTACAAAAAGCTCCCTAATTTTCCTCCTGTGACATGATCACCAGTGCAGTAATGCACAGAAACTAAACAAGGTTGAATCCAGATTATGTTCAGGAACAGGGAGGAGAGCAATGAAAACTGCATCCCTTTTCTCTTCTATATACAGACACTTGCAGGAATTCAATTTAATTGGTCTCTGCCCAGGGTAATGTGAATTTTGTCCTTAAAGAATGAGTAGTCATTCATTTGGTGGAGAAAGTCAAAGTCAATGTTAATGAGATCGCTCCCCCCATGCAGGGAGGTACTGTAGCTGAAATGAATGTTATCAAACATAAATACCATCTATGGATGCAAGGCTCCCATTCTGTGTTGCCCTGACAACTTTCAAAGCAATACTTGTTTTAGTGGCTAAGCAATCAGCCAAATTGACAATTTCTTCTTGAAGACATCTTGAAAATCTAGCAACTTCTACTGCAGTGTTACTACTAAAATGCACAGTATGAATCATTATAGTCACTTTCTATTTTCAAAAGTGATAGTGATAAAGTATATCACTGTGTAAATACAGGGTATAAATCCTTCTCAGTTCAGCAGTAGCAAGAGCAGGATAGTGATGGACAGCCACAAAGGGAAAATGTTTGTATCATAATTGTGCCTGTTTTTCTTTTATGGAGTTCATTCATAATGCCTACAGAAATTAACAACGTGGCAAGGGAAAGGGATGTGCACAGCAACTGCCATTCTTGCTGCCATGTTGCTATATTAACCTTCAGTTTGATAATTAAATAATTAGTTTCTATAAACCTGAATCACTCCTCTTAGAAGGGAAGGGCTCTCAGGCTCTTGCTGGACAAGAATGCAGTGTGATCTGTGGGCTCAGGATTGAGTTATGCTTGATGTGCAATTAAAAGCCATTTTTGGAAGCAACCATATTTCTGTGAGTAGGAAAAAGCAGTCAAAAGGTTTAGGTTTACATTGACATTTCTGCTGATAAATTGCACATTTAATCTCAGATTCTCAGTGTTTAAGAATTTGCTCACTAGAGGCTGAGCCGATAAGAACTCATGCAGAGGTAGGATCAGACTTCTCTGTTACACCAGACACTCCCTCCTGCTCTGCCTGACACCATTCATACACTCACCACAGTGCCAGGGTCTCCCTTCTGGCTTGTGACTTGTGCAGGTGCAGCGAGTTGGCCTGATCTGCTGACCAGTTTCTTGGGTGGGAGGTGCCAAGGAAGAGGAGGTGAAATATGACATGGCAATGACAACCAGATAAGGCTTGCAGGGTCTTTGCAGGGAAAGCACCATATTTCAACAGAGTCAAAGGCACAGCCACTCCCTCAACTCATGAGCACATGCCCGTGAGGTCATGCCCTGACTGCATATGCAGAAGTGTTTCCATCACATGATCTGTTGTTCGTTCCCAGTCTCATGGTCCAATGTGAATCATCCAGGAAGCTCAGAGGCTTGAGAGGTGGCCTAATCAAGCCTTTGGGGAAGTCTGGTCCAGCCAAAAGAGCGTCAGTGTGGGATGGACTTGGAGTGAGTGGCTACACACATTTTCCTTTCTTAGCCGTGATCATCTGTAGGCTGATTCAGCTCTCTAAATGCAATGCCCTTTGAAAGACTCCAGGGCATCCAAGCTATGCATGTGAAGCTGTCTTGTCTGAGTCCCACAGCCTTCTTTCTGGAGGTCCAGTTTCTACTTCAGAGTATCTCAAATGCTGGGATTTGACACCTATGTATATTAAATGAATTGCATCCTTAACTTAATCAGTTCCTGATTTTTTCAGGAATGTAGGAATTGCTCCCTACAGGAAAAAGATGACTGGAAATCTTAGTGGTTTAGCAACTGTGGAGTCCTTTGAGTATCTTCATAGCATTAGACAGTGGCGAGTGGAGGGATGTAGGGCATACCAGTACCCGTAATAGCCTTACAAATTTAGCTGTTCCACTTCTGAGAGCACAGCTAGTTTAGCTACTTCTGCAGGGCCCTGCCTTGTCCTGCCAATGCTTAGGAAAGTTTGGCATGTGGGACACTGGCACTGTCTGCTCGTGCGGGGGAAAGCACAGAGCACAGCTCTTTGAGCTGCATCAAGCAGACTGGTTTGGGGTCTTGATGCTGCTGTTAGCTAATGAAGCCTGCAGGAGGCTGGAAGGATTTCAGTTATGCCCACACCAGGATAGAATGCTTGGACTATGTCTGGACTGATTAATTAGTCAGCCTGATAAGTTGAGTCATGTAGGCTTACATTTGGGATGTCTGCTCATTCCTGTGTCTTCCTGACTTCCCAAAGTTCACACAACTGTAGACTTTTAAGGACAAGGCACATAACTCCATCGGGCTTGATGATGAGACTTAGAAGTCAGTTAGATCTAGCAAAAAAAATATGGCAAGCATTATTTAGTATATTTTGAAAGTGCTGTAGCCTACACAGTTGTAGGAAAGTGTCATAAACACAGTGCTGCCTTAGTGACAATGTTATAACCTAATGTCCAGAGAAATGTCCAATGGCTCTGGAAAGCCCGTTCTCTAGATACTAAGCCTGTAGAGAAACTGCTTTTTACCTGCCCTAGCCTGTTTAATACCATCACAAATCACAACATCTAGTTTCTTTTGCTGTGTGGAACCTCCTGGTCTGTCCGAGCTTTGTGTGCTGGTACATATGAGGTATAAAAGTAGTTCTGTTCTTCAGAGGTAGAAAACAAGCATATGAAAGGCTCTGAGATACTGAGAAACTGGAGTAATAAAGTTTGAAATTGAAACATTGGCTGAATGCACGCGTCATGTTCAAAAGCTCGCATCAGGACTTGAGATCATTTTCAGAAATCATTATGTTATATTCTTCTTGATGGGAGTTGTATTACACAGGACAGTGGCATTATACTTGTCTTTCAAACAGGAAAGCAAGGGATCTAGTTTACTGTCATGGTTTAACTTCACCTGGAAACTAAGCACCACGCAGCCACTCACTCACTCCTCCCTGGTGGGATGGGGGAGAGAATCGAAATGGTAAACGGGAGGAAATATGTGTTGAGATAAAGACAGTTCAGTAGATAAAGCAAAAGCTGTGCACACAAGCAAAGCAAAACAGGAATTCATTCCTCTCTTCCCATGGGCAGGTGTTTAGCAACCCTCAGAAAGGCAGGGCACCATCACATGTAACAGTGACTTGAGAAGACAAACACCATCACTCTGAGCTTTATGCACTGAGCATGATGCCACATGTTGGGGAATATCCCTTGGGTCAGCTGGGATCAGCTGTCCCGGCTGTGTCTCCTCCCACCTGCTTATGAATCCCAGTCTCCTCAGTGGTTGGGTAGGATGAGAGGCAGCAAAGGCTTTGGCTCTATGTGAGCACAGCCCAGCAATAATGAAAATATCTCTATATTATCAACATTATTTCCACCACCAATCCAAAACAGAGCCCCATATCTGTTATTGTGAAGAAAATGAATTCTATCCCAACCAAAACCAACACATTCACTAATGAGTCTTCTGAAGGCAATCCTCTGCATGAGGAAGACCATGGAAACCAGGCCAGCAGCAGAGGTCTCTCAGAACAGAGCATGCTGGGGCTCCTGTCCTCAGAGAGTGTTGATGATACTCTGCATAAACTTACAAACCCTCATGAGATCCAGATCATCTCCCAGTGGGACTGGAGGAGTTGAAGTTTTCCTAAGGAAAAAAATATTTAGAGTCAAATGGACATAAATCTCGGGCCTGAAATGATTCAGACTACAACCTGTGGAAGCTCGAAGGCTGGGACTATTATCAAAGGAAAGAACAAGGGATGAAAGATGGGATCTCTGTTGTGATGCAGCAAGCAAACACTTGCTCTATCTTGTTAGCAATGACGTTCAGAAACTTAGCTAATGATAGCCCAGCCTTGATACCAGAGAAATCAATCCCCAGGTACTGAGCTATCAACAGATCTGATTTGTGTACGTGATGTTCAGAGCTGCAAGGAGACGTGTTATGAGACAAGTTAAATGTAAAATGTGACAAACTGTTGTATCTCTCTTTTCCTATTATCACACCCTGGTAAAGGAACAGCAACAGTAAGAATCTATTTTAGTCACTTAAGTACCGTCTCATGTACACTTATTTAAAAGGAAACTTGATCAGTGCAAAAACCTTGAGTCAGAGAGCTAATGGTTGTCATAATATGATGTTATATTGCTTAACACAGATGATGACAAGTGTTTTTTCTAAACTATCTGGCTTATACCTACATATGAGTAATCAGTTGTGGAAATGTCAGAGAGGATAGAGGAATGCGGTAAGGAAAAAAAGTTAATTATCAATCACATTCAAAAGTCTGAGCCAAAACAAGTGAACAAACAAACTAACTAGAAACCCACAAGTGAGCTTTGAACATGTGCTGAAACAAGAACTCGTCTGATAATGCTATTCAAGTGATTTGTTCCGTACAGAGAATTGAACTGCTCTACAGTGAATGATCAGGAGAGTTGGGGGAAATACAAAAAGATGAGGACCAGCTCCTTCACAAACCCTCAGGGGCACACTGGCAAAAATGTAGGGGTCTGTTTCTGAAAGCCTAAGTCTGAAAGAGTGTTGCCTGACATAGAAGGGCTGAACCACCAGGATTGCCTTGATTTTGACTTTATAGATCCCCAGATGGTAAGAACTGCTCTACTCTTGACAGAGCTGACTAGCTTGGCACTGTGCTTGCATTAATCATGCTCATTGTGATCATTAAGCAGTCACTGCATAAAGTGGACAGAGATAAGAGTGATGACCAACACTCTGGCCCCCTGCTCTCCACCAACAGCACACAGCTGTGTCCAACTTGCTGGTACCTCTCCTCACTCACCCCCAAATTTCTGCCTTTCAGTCTTGAACCCCATATAACCTCTATGCTAGTGCATATTGCAAGGAGATAAGGGCTTAAATCCCTCCAGCAGGCAGGAAGATGAACTTGCCTAGCTATCACATAGGACTCTGTCTCCAGTTCTCACATGCTTCAAATAGATAGAGGGGGTTGTCTGCCCATGATTAGCATGATGGCCTGGTGTCTGCTGATGAGCAAAAATCAGAGCCCATGGAATCTTTGCTCCTTATAAATGTTTATCTCAGTTGCAGCTGCACACCTGAATTAGAGGGA
Organism: Aphelocoma coerulescens; assembly: GCF_041296385.1. Lineage (NCBI taxonomy): Eukaryota > Metazoa > Chordata > Aves > Passeriformes > Corvidae > Aphelocoma > Aphelocoma coerulescens. The sequence continues at coordinate 153,474,946 of NC_091015.1, read as the reverse complement.
AAAGTGACATTTTGGACTTGTGTTGACTTGTGTTGGGATAGATTGACAAGATCTGGGCAGCTGGGGGGCTACAGGGGTGTCTTGGTTTAACCCCAGCCAGCAGCCAAGCCCCAGGCAGCCACTCACTCACTCTCCCACCAGCAGGCTTGGGGAGAGAATCAGAAGGGTAAAAGCCAGAACACTTGTGGGTTGAGATAAAGGCAGTTTAATAGGGAAAGCAAAAGCTGAGCACACAAGTAAAGTAAAAAAAGGAATTAAGTCACTTCTTCCCAGGGGCAGGCAGGTGTTCAGCCATCTCCAGGAGAGCAGGGCCCCATCACGCCCAACAGTGGCTTGAGAAGACAAACACCATCACTCCAAATGTCTCCCTCTTCCTCCTTCTTCCCCCCATTTTAAACCCTGAGCATGATGTAATATGGTCTGGAATTTCCCTTAGGTCAGTTTGGGTCACCTGTCCTGGCTGTGTCTCCTCCCAGCCTCCCAGACACCCCCAATTTCCCTGCCAGTGTGGTGGTATGAAAAGCAGAAAAGGCCTTGGCTCTGTGCAAGCCCTGCTCAGCAATAACAAAAACATTTCTATAGTGTCACACCTGTGTTCAGCAAAAAACACAGCCCCATAGCAGCCACTGTGAAGAAAATTAACTCTACCCCAGCTGAAACCAGCACAAGGAGCTTCACTGAGAAGCTGCCAGAAGCCTTCCCCATATCTGACAGAGCCAACGCCAGCTGGCTCCAGGACAGATACAATGACCAAGGCAAAGCCCATCAGCCAGGGTGATAACCTCTGGGATAAAGTGTTTAAGAACAGGAAAAATATTGTGCAGGACCAACTGTGGTGAAAGAGACGAGTGAGAATATTGAGAGAAACAGCCCTGCAGCCCCCAAGGTCAGTGAGGAAGGAGAGGCAGGAGGAGCTCCAGGTGCTGTAGCAGAGTTTCCTCTGCAGCCCATGATGCAGCTCATGGTGAGGCAGCTGTGCCCCTGCAGCCCATGGAGGTCCATGGTGGAGCAGAGATCCGCCTGCAGCCCCTGGAGGAGCCCATGCTGGAGCAGGTGGGTGCCCAAAGGAAGTTGTGGCCCCATGGGAAGCCTGTGCTGGCACCTGTGACCCCACAGACAGAGGAGCCCACAATGAAGCAGGTTTTCTGTCACAACTTGTCACCCTGTAAGGAAGAGAGAGGCCTCTGGAGCGGCCTGCTGTGCCCTGTGGAAGGGACCTGCGCTGGAGCAGTCCATGGGAAGGACTCATGTTGGAGAAGTCCATGGAAGACTGTATTCTGTGGGAGGGACTCCACACTGGAGCAGGGGAGGAGTGTGAGAAGTCTTCCCACTGAGGAGGAAGGAGCAGCAGATGTGTAATGAACTGACCACATCCCCTATTCCCTTGTGCCCCCAGTAGAGAAATTGGGAAGGAAGTTGATCTTGGAAAGAAGGGAGGTGTGAGGAGAACATTTTAGGATTTTGTTTCTCATTACCCTATTCTGATTTGTTAGGCATTAAATTAATTTCCCAGTTGAGTGTGTTTGCCTGTGATGGTTAACTGGTGAGTGATCCCTCCCTGCCCTTATCTTGACCCACGATCCTTTCATTATATTCCAGCCAAGCATCTGTAAGGGTAACCCTTCCCATCATCCAGAACATGCCGCATTCAAAAGGGTAGAGGGGTTATTAAAAAATGAAATTCCTGAAAGCCCAGACAACAAGTACAGGCTGTGAGCTTCCTGGTACATTTCCCCATTAATTTCTTTGTTTGCTTGATTGTTTCTTAAATAAATAAATAAATATGCCCAAATCAACACACACATTTATTTTAATGTCATTTAGTAGAGAAACTCTCCTGAGCTTGTTCAAAACTTGAAAACAGTCTGACCTCAGTCTCCTACTACAGATATGTCTAGACTAGAATTTGCTCTCTGTGGTAACTTGTGTTTATTGGTTGTTTGCTAATTAGCTAGTAGAGTTGGTGAAGACATTTGAAATTGTAAAAGTTAATCTAAACATTCCTAGAAAATGTGTTGCAGCAGTCACATTTGTGGTTTACCTTCACTTGTGCACTGAGATAACTCACAAGTGTTTGTCTCATGGAATGAGCATTTGGACTGTTTCAACTTTCATTTATAAGCATATTAACCAACGTGAAGTAATTGACAATCAATTAAGTTGGGTCACACATCAAAAGCCATGTAATACCTGAGTATTCTAGTTTCAAATGGAATTAAAAACATTGGTTAGTATAGGGTTGGCGAAGAGGTCAAAGTGCTGAAGAATGTGAAATACACTGAACACTTTGTCCAGAGAAATATGTTTGAGGAGTCCATGGGTAGAGGGAGAACAGCCTGCTGCATGACCTCTCAGAGACTAAGTGGGAAGCTGGCTGCTCACTGGAAAACTGAGGAGAGGAGTAGGATGCAAGTCTTACCACAATGGATAAGAAATGCCTACTACAACATAGTGGTTTGAAGAAGTAGATTCAAAAATGGTGGCATTTTTTTTTAATAGAAAGAAAGTAGCTGGCCTCAGCAGTCTGTTTCATTTGATGGGAAAAATCAGAAAAGAATACAATGTCTTAAAGTAAGAGGCCCCACAAAAATCACCTTTTTTTTCTTTCTACAGAGAGTATGGTGAACCATAGGGTTGGATATGGGGGGTATTTGGTGATGGTAGGGCACAGTCAACATGTCATGGGATGGTACAGCTTGATTACAAAATGAGACCTTATTGACATCAAGCAAATACTTCAGAATAAAAGTACCAACCAAACCTAGCTGGCACTGATAATATTGAAAATAAAGTGGATCATAATGTACATGCTACTCCAATAAAATTTATATTCCAAAAACTTGAGCATCCTCAACCATTTGTTTTTATTCTATAGAGAAGAATCAGAGGATAAGATATTAAAAAGGATATACAAAGCAATAAATGGCTTTCATGCAAACCTAAAAACCAAAGGGAAGTGAAAATATATGGTAACTACAACCATCACTTATGGAATCAAACAGTCCACTCCTCCATTGTAGACACTGTCATTATTATATAACAAGTCACAGGATCATTTATAAAATTTAAAAAAAGAGAAAAAAAATTGTTTTTTTTTTAATCTGATGAAATATTTCATGTCCCATACCAAAGCCAGGTCAAAGGCAAAACTGAATTTTTTCCTCAAGAATATAAATTCTGGGAGACCAAATGGGTGTTGTGGGAGATTAAGCATCCAGTGAGGACCTGAGGAGCTGAGGAAGGCCAGTGGGATTAGGGGTGGTGTTAAATTATGAAATTCAAATTAGATTAATGTCTCCCCTTGCAAACTGATTCCCTGACCTGCCTGCATCCAAGCTGATGTGGTCCTGTATGCAGAGGGAGAGACTGTAACCTGTCTCTTGAGCCCTTCTGCCCTATAGCAATGGAGTGGTGGCCAAAGAGGAAACTTGGGGTGCAGGTGCCTTCTCCTGTCTTCACTTCAACTCTGGCTTTGCCACTGCCCCATGAGCTACAATTTTTCCCTTTTATTTTCCCCTCTGACATCAGCTGGAGGAAAGAAAAGGAATGTTAATGTGTGGGGAAAGTGAGGACTATCACCAGCTGGAAGAAAGAGAGGAAGAGGGAAGCAGCCAGCTTCTCTTCTCCCTCTCTCTGTAGCAGGGAGACCATGCAGGTACCACCGAGGGGTAGTTTGACAGAGGAGCACAGCCACTGGGCCAGCAGCAGCCCTAGGCAGCTGCCTCCTCAGCTGTTGGCATCCTGATCCTGCCCTATATCCCTGCTTTCTCAGAAATAATTACCTAAGGACAGATCTAAAATCAATTAGCTGATCAAGGGAGTGACCTGTGTGGAAACTCAGTGATGTATCTGAACTCAGACTGTGTCAATAAAAGCTTCAGTCATAGCACAAACTGAGCCAAGAGTGAGGTACATTTTCCCACAACTTCATGCACAGCCAATTCCTTAGCATTGAACAGCCATGTTCAGCCCACTTTAGGGTGTAGTCTTTTCCACCCTGACTATATATTTCTATGGTAACTACTCTTACCAGACATGTCTGTGTATATGTGTATACGTAAATAAACAATAGATAAGGTACTAGTAAATGGTGCTAAAACTGTGCCAGTGTGTTGCAGACATCTCCCGTTCCATGCTGCCAGCCCTGTTCTCCACACAGGTCTGTGCAGTCTGCATTTAGCAAAGACGCAGAGCAAAGGGTTGGGTTTTTTACTTGAAACCTGTGTTGTGGTTTACCAGCAGCAGAGTGTTGCTGCACTGGGCTGGCAGGGAGCAGTGTGCCCTCTGTTGCAATCCCAGCAGGGAAAACTGGAGCTTCTCTGGTGCCTAATGCATAAAGCAGGCAGCGGTTGCAGTTTTGGACAGGCAAAGCAAGTCAGTCAACGTGGTCACTGTGTAAAGCAATACGGAAGAACTGCTTCCTAATTTTTCAGCTTTTGGAGCTAATATGTGAAGTTAGGCAGCTTTTCCATCTCTAATAATTAAAAAAAATCATCAGGAAAAAATTACATTTTCTTCTATATTTCCATATCACTTGACTCCATGAATCCCTCTTCTCTTGACGAGGTGGGAGCTGAGTGGTGGAGCCAGGACATGTTTGACTGTATGGAATTTTTTCATTTCTTGGATAATTTTTTAAACTTTTTTTGCTTTCCTTACTTCACACTTTCCAAAGCATAATGGTCTGAGAAGTAACAGGCTCTGTCATGCCTTTAAGATGCTAGAAACTTTCCACTTGCATCAGAATTCTGTATCTTAAGGAAGAAACCTTAGACAACAAGATTCAAAAAGCATGGAGTTGTATAACATTGAGGTCAGGAAGAATTTGGCATTGTTATAGGGGCTTACACCTCACTGTGAGTGCAATCCCACCTAGAGCAGCTCACCTAACCTCTTCACCTTTCTGAGAAATTAGACACTTTAAGCTGCAGCAGAAAACTTCTTTAGCTTCCTTAATTTCTGTTGCAGTTTTTGCCCGGAGGTTCCTTCCTCTTGGCTGAACTAAACACGCAGGTAACTGCTTTTCTGCCTGGGGCCATTTATAATTCATAAAGTAGGTGCTCCTCTGCTGTGCTCCCCTGAGAGGCATCCTATGAGCTGTGCTCCCAGACCACGCTGCTCTGCAGAATTCAGGAAAAAGGCACTGCAGTTTTGGCCACTTTAATAAAACCTCTCCAAACCCACAGATAAAGAGTAGAATAAGTTCTCTGTTCTGTATATGGTTATTGTAAGAAAACAGAGAAGATGTGGAAGACCTAAGTAGGGTTTTTATTACAGCTGGTGAGGGGGTCAGCGGCTCTGACCGAGGAAGAGATGACCGGTCTGGGGAGATGGTCCCGAAAGGAATCGCCTTCCCGAGGCCCAGTGTCTTCCCTCAGCTGCTGGCAGGAGGGCCCTTACAGAGGCTGTCAGCTCTTTAGTGATTATCAGCTCGTGATTCCAGCTCAGCTCTGCAGGGCACCTCCAGGCCAAGCCAGACCAGAGAGAGAGACGAGAGGCTCGTGTGGCTGGTTCCGCACGGAGGTAGCTTTATTGTTGGTCCCCTCTGGCGAAGGGGAAAGCCAGGGATGAGAACCCTCTCTGAGAGCCACAGGGGCCAGAGGGCTTGCTTTTATAGGGGTACAGGGGATAGGTGAAGACCAATGGGTTACAGAGGATCTGGGATGGGTGAGGACCAATTGGTTACGAAGGATCTGCATAGGGTCTCCTAAAGGATTGTGGGTCTGTCTTTTCTCGAGGTGACCAAAGAAGTGGTTGCCTTTCCAGGGAGTCTTGCTGGGCAATTGCGAAATCTCTTATCTCAGCAGAGATCCCTCCAGGGCAGGGGCTGGGCATACCCCACAGGTTTTTACTTCTTTTTTGCGCCACAGTTCTCCAGAATGAAGAGCACAGGCAGTGTGAGAGACAGAGATATAAGAGTCTCCCCTTTTCAGCTGATTAACCCTGCAATTATGTAGCAGAACTAGGTTCCCTTCTTCTTGCTTTCTGCCAGATGTGTGTCTGAAACATGAAGTTTCTGATGCACCCAGGCTGCAGCAGGAAACCCCTCTGCAGCTCCTCTCCGATGTGACTGCTCCTGCGCCTGGGATGTTGGGCTGTGAGCCATGCTTCCCTCCAGCCAGGCAGCAACAAGCACCACAGTCCCTGTGTCACAGGATGGGCACTCAGCAGGTGGATCCCAGTGTCATAGGAATGGCAGCAAGGCCATGGCAGCAGGGGCTGAGCTTTTGCTGGAGGTGGCCATAGAACGTTGCCTGCAGCCAAGAGACACCCAGGCTGTGACTCCCCATCACTTTCAGGCAGCTCAGCCAAGGCGACGCTGCCTCTGGGTACATGGTAGCAGAACTTAGAGATTTAAAAAAAATCTTCAGTGCCTACAGCGTCTCAGATGCCTAAACAAGTCAGGTGAAGTTTTTTTTGGCTCTCTGTCCTCTATGTAGGCATCTAAATTGTGCATGAGTTGCACTTTAGGTACCTTGCTATTTTCTTTGGATTTTGCCGTCAGCTGTGAGCGGGAGCACAGGTTTGCTCTGGCACGTGCAGCAGAAGGACAATGTCACCCACTGACTACATCCCAGAAATCCACTCCCTGTTGCTTCCTTTTCCCTTCCAGCTCTTAAACCTTGTAGCAGTGATTACAAAACTCTACCTACCTTTCTGTAACTGCTCCCTTACAACCAAGCCTGTGAACTCAACTTCCCAGTTGTTTGATCCAGTTTAAATCCACGTCTGCCAAAAGCATTCTCTCACTGGTAAAATCTCCACTTTTTGCTCAGCTTTTCCATCCTTTCCATATGTATGCATTCTTTAGTCTGGATCATTTGTTTGCTTTAATAATACACCCAATAAAAGTGCTGCTCTTCTCTTTGAGTGTCCACTGCAGGCTGCTGCAGATCTGAGGAGTAGCCAGGATAGAGAGCTGAAGGGATCTCCAGGATTTGGGTCTGGCATGACACAGGCTACAAAACCTGGGCTTGTATGATAACAGTCTGCACTTGTTTAATGATGGCTCCTTCCCCCTATGGTGGAGGATCTCTGGAAGCTTTATTTCACCCTAATTAATTTTCACTCCTCTCTGCTTTCATGGTTGACCTTTTCCATCAAGTCTCACAGAAGAGATGAATTGTCTGTGAAACTGATGTTGTTCAGCCATTCTTCCCTATAGCTGTGCTCCTTTCCTCTCCCCCAGGGAAGCAAGCCCATTGAAGCAAGCTGTTTAAGATATCTGCAAGGGAAACTGTGAAGTATTTGGCCTTGTTTTTCAATTTAAATATGCTGGTGCACAGCACAGGCCAATAAAAGCCCCATTGCATATTTTATATGCAATCCTTGTACAGATGCACATGCAGTGTAAGTCACTGCTTGTTTTAGATATAAGGGCTACACCATAATAATCGTTTATCATCACCAGTCAAAAATAATTCTAAGCAAACTCAGATTTTGTTTTCTGGGAGAAATTTACTTACCAAGGGAAGAGTACATGGAGGGGTCTGCCACTTGGAAAATGGAGAATTGAGGCATTCAGTTCCAGCTGAAGTTATTGTTATTGTTATTTCTGCACAAATCCTAGAATTTATGCAATAAATCGGAAATAATACAAGATCAACAGGATTTTTAGTGGACTTAAAATGAGGACAATTATTGTGGTATCAGTTATTGACACATAACTGCAGCAAAATTATACAGCAGCAGCTCACTCATAGAAACAATATTTGGTGTGGGAACCTTCAGCAGGGGTGCTAAAGAGTCAGAGAAATTGTGAAAGAAATGATTGCAGAAAATGGCAGAACTGTCACAGAGGGGTACAGAAAACACTGGAGACTCAGTTCCTAACTGTCCTCACCTCTGGGTGTGCTGTTTTCTTACAAATTCATTTTATTCCTCAGTGTTCTTCTCTGGGGACTAGCTTTGAAAATTTGGTAGAGCCAAACCATGGTAGTCTTTGAGTGGCTTTTTTACAGTTTATTTTGCCCTTGTGCCCCGCTGGTAAATACAGCAATTGCTTGTTATGATTTCTGTTTATTCTTTGGGAATATAATGACATGTTTTTACAGATTGCTACAGATTTATATATAGTCTAAATGACTTAATTAAGAAAAGTAACTTCCTCTGCCCCGAATATCTCAGTATTGAAAGATTTATTCATGGAAGTAGGCAAAATAAAATCATATTAGTAGACCTCAGAGATTCAAAATTATGTGTATATTTTTTTCATTGCGAAGAATGACTGGAGACGTGAAATTATACACAGGTATGACTCCGTCATCATTAGGAGGAAACCAGCCTCATTTAACAGTGGGCAGGAGGGCATGAACATTTTATTCAGTCAAAAGAAGATGGTAGATAAATTACATCTCTCTGAATTTGATCAGGACATGAGGCATGTTTCATCTTGTGAAAGACTGTGTAATATCTTTAATAACCATAGGAATGAAGGCTTTGCTTATATATTTCATATAGATCTTCACCTCCATCGGGAAAGGAGCATTCAGAACCAGCCCAAAGGGAAGAGGCATATCCTGATCAGTGTCGCTGCCGCGTTTCCCTCCAAGGCTGCGGCTGTGTGAGCAGCACTGAGATGTGAAACCAACAAAGAATTCAGTGTCTCCCAGCAAAACCTCTATCATTACAGAAAAACTACTCCTTGCAGAAGAAATAAGGTTTGCCAATAAAAGTGGTGTTTTGTCAGGGCTGTTGCTGGCACAGAGCACCAGACAGGGATCCCGGCTCTTCACACCCACAACCAGCCACCGCAGTGCTGGCACAGGGCTGTGGTGCCGCTCTGGCCTCAGATGCTGAACAAGACCAAGAATAGCACTGGGTGGTTCGTTGTGTGCAATAGTGGAAAAAAAAATTGTATTTAAATCCAGTGTTTTCCAAAAGTAGCTAAACCCAAGAGATTATAAATTATTAACCTGGGAAGCAGAAGATTTAGGAGACTGCCACTTGTGTGTCCTGGAATAGTTTCTGCTACCTTTTTGGGATGGAGCAAAACCTTTCATTTAGTTACTGCTTTCCAGCTGAATTTACAGCGGCTGCAGTTTATCTAATCCTTGCAGTCCATTTTCACTCTAGAAAAAAATCCAAACAACAGACAACAGAGAACTGGGTTTTGCCTCATTATATTAACTTTGTGTTGTGTTACCAAGATTTCCATTACTTTTAGGTTGAGCCCATTAACTCTCTACCGTGTCCTATCACTCTTTTGCAAGGCCCCTTCTCATCAGAGAATAGGAAGGGAGGAGAAAGATGTAATCTGTGGTTAGAAACAACTAAGACTAAGAAGCAGAGACTGCTTAATGATATTATTACTGCTTCTTTTTCCACTCTGAAGTAAATTATGTCCATTATGCTTGAAAAAAAAAATGCTGGAGAAATGTATCCATTCACTACATTTATCTGTTAATGCCTGACATAAATTTAGTTTGCTTTAAAATGTAAATTTTAGTTCCACAATTGATTTGTGTGCTAACGGTTTATGAAGAAGAACACTTAAGTAGGAAAAAGTCATATACTGATGATGGGGAAACCAGGATGAAATTATGACAACAAACCACCTTGTATGCATTTAACCTGAACTCCTGTTGGCAGTATGGGCAATTTGAGCATGAGAAACTTTAGGACCCTAAGTAGGTGCAGTGGTTGCAGCTCCTTACCTGCCTTGCTGTCCCTAGAAATGTGTACATACACATTTATTTATGAATAGGAATGAAGGAAGGAATCTGTGTGTGTAAGCTTTATGAAAAGTAGCATGTGATCTACTTTTATTTGTGCATACTGTGTATTAGAATGATCAGATAGATAAAATACATATAAATGATTTTTGTAACTGCACAACTGAAATCGTGGCTTCTACAAAGGAGTACAAAAAATGAGAATTTTATTGCATTAAATATGGAATGAAGTAATGCAATCAGTCAAATATTTTATCTGTTTGCAATTTAATATTTCTATTTACTTATATTTGTCTTTGCTTTCTAAGTTTCTAATTGCTAATTTTTAAATGCAGGATGAAGCAAATGCTGAATGATTCAAGCCATTTTTTGAAGCTTAGAAGAGAAAGCCTATATATCAGAAATATTGCTATATGGAATATTTGAGAAAATACAGATTGAGGTCCAATTATTGGTACATGCAGGTATATCAGTCTTTATCAGCACATCCTGTTTGGGCTATCTTCCCACGAACAGCTTAGGTGTTAAATCTCACAGAAGCAGTGTATCATTCTCTTCTGTTTATTTTTGGCAGCTACAAATACCACAGAGGATATTTGTTTTTGTAACACTGTAATGATGAAACAGATTTACTGGCTGCAGTCACAAGAATGCTAAGCAGATATCCATTTATTTAATTCCCGGTTTGCTGAAAAATTTATAACTGTCTGGGACAAATTGTTAGAAAAGAATTGGGCATTTGGGTTTATGGTTACAGGATATTTTTATAGCACCCAAAAAGGTGTGGGAGATAGTGTGGGTACTTACAACTACAGAACAACCAGTATAGAAAGAGTTATTAGTGCCACAGGGTCATGGCACAAACAGGGTACCCAGAGCAGCGTGCCCTCAGGGCTAGGAGGACGGGCTGGCTTCACTCTTTGGGCGGTGTTTGCCGTCTGGGTCTTCAATGGGAAGCGCATATGTTAGATAAAGTACTATACGCTGCATGAAAGAAATCATGGAGTAGATTTACTTTTCATCACCTAAGATGGAACCATTAGCCCAGATCTGGGGTTCAGCTATATGATGACTTTCTTCACTTAGGAAGGTGTTTTCTTGGCATTTCCTTCCATAATGGAAAGATACACCTTTGATGTGGCAAAGACAAAGAAAAGCCACAATCCCAGATCACCACTGATAACCACTATTTCTTTAATTATGAGCCCAGACACCCTATCTAACTTTAGGCACTTCATGAAAGGTATTTCAATTCTGTGCAGAAAGTAAATATCCTTCTGCAGAGACCTACAGCGTCAGGTCTCACCTGAACTCCTCAAGTAAAGCTCTCTCAGGGCAGGGGGCTGAAAGCAGGTTGGTGTTGCAAGGCAGCCCTGAGTATCAGGTCAGGCCTGCAGTACCTCTGAGAGATCTGCTTTATTCCTGCCTTCCTGAGCCAAGCAGGCTCCTCCTGCAAGCAGTCAACCAAAAGCTGAAGACAGAGAAATACAAGAAAAGAACAGCATGGTGCTCCATCTGCTTTGCTTGCAGTGCTACCACACTTTTTTTTCCCCTTCGCTTCTCGGAGTCTAACAAGCCCGAGAGCTACTGGGTGCTGCTCAGACTCAGACAAGCTGTTTTGATCTGTCACCTTCTGCTTGTCTGCAGCTCCAGTGCTGTTTCCACTCCTGCTTTGCCTTTAGGAGTGAGGTAAACCAGCTCCTGCTTCTACAAGTGAATTGTCAGCCTTGTCCACCTTGTTTTCCTGCAAAGAAGCAAAACCAAGGTAAATGAGACAACTCTACAAACAAAGCCTGGCATAAAGAATAGGACTTATCTGCCTTTTTTTTCTTCATTGCTACTGTTTTTATGCCAGTCTCAGTATTGTGTGTGATAGTTCTTGCAGCATAGTACAGATGGCCCTGTAGTATCCACGATACCTATGGATTTACACCACATTGAATTGACCAAATGTTTGTTTGTTTCTGCTCTCTCACTGAATGTGTTCATTGCTGGTTTTTGTTTCTTTAACCTTGCTACTAGACACAGTATTGATGAGGGAAGAAGCAGGCAAGCATCTCCAGCTGCTATAGCCATGAAATAAGCTTCATTTTCCAGTTTATTAACTTTGACCTGAAGCACACTTGTTGCAGTCACCTCTTTGAAGGTAATATGATGTCTGTAGAAAGTATTTATACTTCAGCTTCTTTCTGCTTCTTCCCTTAAATATTCTTTTAGAAACAATTAGAACTCTGCTAACAAAATAGGTCCTTTTTACCTTTATATATAAAAATCACCTTACCAACACACTAATATTTTGCAGGAACGTGGGGGTTTTGACAAAATTGTCTTTGCTTCAGATTGGTAACTTGGATCTACCCTACAATCATGCTGCTATTGCCTGTCCTGTCATGTCTGTCTCTTCCTCTTATTAGGTGAATAATATCAAAGAGTCTTGGCTTCATCTAGCCAGGAAACTGGAAAATTTTCTGCAACTTCAACTTGAAGAGGAAATTCTGCTCCTCCTCCAAATTTAGATTTATAAAATAAGTGTCAATGGTAACAGAGGAATGCATACTTCAGACCAATGCAGTGGAGAAGATTTTCGAGACCTTTTATAAATTACACCCGCAAATCCACAGGAACATCATTATATAGTTAGGGAAGGATGGTAGAGTTTTCACTGAAAAAAAAAGGTTTCACTATCTTAAGTACTATGCTGAGAAATCAGAAAAGATGTCTTTTTTTCATAGGACTTGTGAAGTACATGGTATTTGAGAGATGATTAGAGACAAATGGAAATAAAATGGAAACAGTACTACTCAGCAATTGATATACAGCAGATTTGAAAAGTGGAATGATAATTTTTATGATCAAATTTAAGATAGAGTATAATGCAGGTTTATTTCCCCCCAGGTCATTTGTACATATATGTTTAGTTGCTGCTGAATAACATTTGGCACAGGCAAATCTTTGTTTATTTTGGGGAAAATAGGATCTCAGTTATCTCAGAAGTACAAGAGGATGTTTTTCTTAACTGCACATTTGAATAATTTAGGGTTTAATTGTTATTTATTTAATAATTACAATGTTAACATCATTCAGCAGCCATTCTATGTGCTATTGTCTGTGATCTCTGAGTGACAGTCTTGAAAGATCAGGTTGACATTAGCAAGTGATCCCATCTTGCAATCATGTAAACACGTTTGGCTTTACATTCTTCAAGCACATGGATAAGTATCTGTGCTGTCAGTGACTCAAGATTAATTTCTTCAGACAAGGAACAGCAATTGCACAGAAAAATTTATATGTTGCTCCAGTATGATAATCCATTACCCTTTTACTAGTGTTTATTTTCAATAGAAAATTTGCTGGCACTGAAATAGTTGAAACCAGGATTTTAAACACAAGTATAGATTATATCTACTCCAACAACTTTATCTCTACAATAAATATATACAAATTTACAAATTCATCACACTGTAATTTTCAGCTGGTGCTTAAAGTAATTGCACATTCTGTGGTGATAACCCATTCAAGGTTTGTTGTTTTTTTATGATACCACAAGCTGGCGAGACACCTAGATCAGGCCTGCTAATGCTAATTGGCAGATAAAGCATAAATCTGAGGGAGTCTGGATTCCTGCCTTTTGCCAGTTTTTTGCTGATTGGGAACTGAGTTCTTTTTATCCTAGCTTTTGCTATTGAAAAATGCCAGACAATTCACTGTTGTTTTTCCTATGTGCATTTTAATCCACCAGTTCTGTTACTCCTTTAACGCCTTGTTGTTTGTTTTTAATCTGGTAGAATAAAACGGTTTTCTTCTTAACTGCCTTTTAAAATCAATCATACAGGACTCCCTAATGCAAAAAATAATTGGTTCTGATGACACAGCTATAATGTTGATGATATTTTTGTTTCTTGTTTATTTATAGAGCTGTATGAGCTAGTGATAATAGCAGTGATAAACTTCATTTGAAATAACAGTATTTTACTTGCTTGTCAGGTGGATACATTTGGTCATTACCTCTATAGATTGTATACCAAATATTTCAAGCTTTCTGGAAATTCATCTCCCTTCAAGTGTGTGAATCTTATTCTAAAACCTGATCCCTACGTATTCTGTGGTGTATATTCACACTCCATTCTTTATTATCCTTATTTTTATTATACAAGTAAATATAATTTTAGAACAGGATTTCAGAACCTGCTCATACATGGCATAGATCTTCTTGAAAATAGCTCAGTAATTTATCATATTAGGAAAAGATTGGAAGCTTCTTATTGAAACAATTTTTTTGTGAACTTAGCCCTGATTCTCATAAAAAAAAAAAACAACTGTAACTGAAGGACCATGGGATCCCACTAGATGTGGGTGAATGTGTAAAGGCAAGATCATAAAGTAATAGCAGATGATCATAGAAGACAAAATGACACAAAGGTAATAGATAATTCTAAGCAATCAAGACAGAGTGCTTTCAAAAATTACTTTCTGCAGGAAAAGATGAAGACATGCACTGATAGCTACTGAAAATAATGGCATAGATCCAGTCATATCTCAGGAAGCCCCTGCTGAATAGTTCTCAGAAACCACAAAAATATACAGGGGAAAAACACTCTAAATTTGCTTTATTTCTAATATTTTCCCATGAAATATCCACTGATGGTTACAGTCGGACAGAGGGCAGTGAGCAAGGTGGATTTCTGAGCTGGCCAGTGAGGCTGCTCCTGTGCTTATGAGCACCTGTCAGCGGAGGGGTGTTAATTGACTTTGGACACCTTCCCTTGCCATTGAAATGACAACAAAATATTACTAGCTTATGAATGAACCAACCTATTCCTGCCATAGTTCATAAAAACAACTATGTTTCCTCTTTTCAAAGGTGTGAAAGCACCTTCCAGAATTGCAGACTTCGGGTGGTAGCAAGGGAGCACAGACTGAGCTTTACTCATCTTTGACACTGAAAACCTTTATGTGTTTGTACTGTATAGCTATTGCTGTTTGATAAATTGAAGAATATATGTAATTTATAGATAAATGTACCTACCCACTATGTCTATCCAAAGCAAATTACCAAAGTGTCTATGTCCAGTATAGCATCATATGGTCTTGGGTATGCCTTCTGTGATCTCTCAAGGGCTCCTCTGAGCATGGGCTTGTGGCTTGCAGCACTTTGCCATAATTCAAATGTCCTTTCTTTTGGTTGATGACTTTGTATGTAAGACAAAGACCATGACTTTGTGCCACATCACTGTGTGGGTTGCAGATAAGATTGGATTTCGTGCAAGGGAGGACTTAGTTGTGTGCCTCAGCTCAGTGCAGACAAATCTATGTTACAGAAATGTAGATAGAATTTTTAAGAAGTCTCATTTTGTCGGGATTTTGGATACACAGTGATACTTGGGTGCCTGTATTTGTAAGAAATGAACTTACTTCTCAGTTTAATTTTGTTCTTTTATTCCTCAAGAAGATGGAAGAATATCTTGCTGAAACTAAGCAGATATCTTAATTCATTTTGCTCTCAGCGTCTGTTTGTATAACATGAGATCTTAATAAAAGCATACCTCTCCTATAGAATTTTGCAGATTTTATACATTCAATTAAATATTTTAATTGATATAGTATTTTATTAATTATCTTTTCCTTACTAGCCAGCACAGTACTGTCAGTTCTGCCACTACATTTGATGAACCTATTCTTTTCTCCAACCTGTTGGCAGTTTGCTTTATAAATGCTTCTAAATAATGCCTTGTGCTCTGTTCTCTGAGTGTAATATTTAAACCACACGTAGAGTAGGGTTAACTTACTGGAGAGGTAGGAACTGGCTAACTTACCACTGCCTACAATACATGGAAACAATAAAATTTAAAATATCATAATAAAACCCAAATATTTTGGGGTTCTTCAGAGCTGGGCCATATCTTGACCCAGAGTTAGTTGTGAGATCTGTTCATGCAGTGAAACAGGATCATTGAATTGCAGTTGAAAAGGCCCAAAAGAGACTTTTCAACATCCCTTTTAGTTCAGACAGACCACAGTATGCTTCACTGGATGGATGTCTTGAACAAGATTGTACAACATGGCTCTATACTGTACTTTTACTTTGCTTTTTGCAAGCTGTGTTCCTACAAGGCAATTCAACTATTATATTATCCAACATGCTATATTGTGTTTTCTGGGACCCATATTTCTTCAGACTCTGTGGCAAAACATCCTTGTTCTTGAAGACATGGTCTATGTTCCTTCCTGCCTTTCAGTCAGTGTATTGGTATGGGAAAACATTCCTGAAAGGTGGGATTAAGTCCTGCCTGCTGGAGGGAAGTCAAAACCCAACCATAGCTGCACTGATAGAGAAGCAGCAAAGTCCATTAACAACAAATGGGGCATTGACAGGCCCCACATTGAGAGCAACAGAGCCATCAATGGCAAATAATGTTTGTAGCCCACTACAACTAGGCATGGACACTCCTCTCCTCAGGTAAACCATGGATGTCAGTTTGGCTTTGCAAGAGCTGGGTATTGTCAGAACACATTCAGAAATTATTAGGAATATTAACAGATACCTATCTTTTATGTTAAATCTTTCCTCAGAAAACTCCAGCAAACTTTGTAGAGGTGTCCAGCGACATTTTCAGGTTGTGCATTAGGAATACTTGCATGTGGAGATTTGACTTTTAACTAGGTCCAGGAAACAGAAGAACAAGATGACTGTAAATATCAACGCTTAGGTAACTAATATTTGGGAAATGAAATCTGTGAGCCTAGTTTCTGAAATTATGACTACGCTGTGCCCCTTTTGCTAGTCAGGGTTTGACCTTTCTTGTAACTGAAGAAATGTTATGTTTTTACAAGGGGAAACAACTAATATCACTGGTGCTCAACAGAAATCAGAAACTGATGTAACACTGTTGAACAATTATATTGGTAATAAATGAACATTGTCCCTTGGATAACTATTTTCTCTTTGCTATGTCAGACAGCTCTACTTGTTCTAACTTCTGATTCCAACAAATGAGTTCTCAGGTACTTGGTATCTACCTGTTTTCTCTGGAAGATGCTTGTTGTTCTGTGGCAAGATTTGGGCATAACAAAGTGGTGATCTGTGCATAGCAAAAAATCCCCCTAAAATAGCTGTATTTTAATGAGTTGAATTTATTTGGTTTCAGTAGATGCTACTGAGCTGTATTTCTCCTATACCACAAGAGCATTAGACATGGAAAGATTCTTTAGGCTTTGGCTGATGTACCAGTGCTGTTTATCAGGAAGAGGAAATGTGTATTGTCTTTTGCACATTAAAATCAGGCATTTGTATCTAGTTATTTTCAGAAGTAAGAACGCGTTTATCAGGAATATCAGGTTAAGCATAATCATTAATTAGAGCAGAATAGGATGTGATGAGCTCAGTGAGAGATATTATGGGAATGCAAGGTAGTATTTATTTTAAAACTAATGGATTTCACTCCCAAACATGTATTCTGTCGTGTTTCAGTCAGTGAGACTCCCAGGCACAAAGACATGTCTGTCCAACTGGGCTGATCAGGATCACTTGTAAAGGACATGGAGCATAAAAGACACCAGCCACTGAGTCTTCTTTACCTTCTGACTGGCAAAACCAAACTGGTTTTGGAAAAGGTCTTTATACTCTTCAGAAGTCAACTGTTATCATAGGGTACCCTTCCACCTGAGAGTCTGTCTTACTTCCTCCATGTATCTTGATCACAGCTTCTACTCTCTTTGTTCCCTAGTTTTGGGTACATTTATGACTGTCTGGATTCTTCTTGGGACAGGAAGAGGAATGGCAAAGATGAAAGGCTGTAACCTTGAGTCCTCCCTCTTGCATCCCCACATAGGTTTCCTGCTTTAAACACATGGCAAGCTCAATCTAGGCTCAAGAATCACAGATTTATATTGATTATTTAAGTAGCAAATAAAATTGCACCACAATCTTTTTATTACATCAATGTCTAGTAAGTTTCTATTTTACAGGAGGAAAAGGACTGCATTCATGGCCTTACTGTCTCTGTAGTGTCTGAAACTGAAGGCACGGCCTCTGGATTTGTACACACATAATATGTACAATACAGCACTTATGGTGCTGCAATTTCATTTGACATTCAATTGCAGGTAGCAAGTAAATTGTGACAGTGATGAATGCTGTGTACAATATACCTTCATAGTGGTGCAAACCTTAGTAAAATTAATTCCCCCATTTTGTTTGGTTTCATCCAACCATTCCCAATGAGTGGTCCCTTTGTGATCAGTGACATTGATGGAAGTGGTACTTGGAACTGCTGCTCCTAAAACCCCTCTGAATCAGATGTAAAGTGCAGAATCTTGGTCTGGTTCTTCTGCTTTAGTTTGTCTTCAGAGGATTTGTAGGGTTTCTTCAATGCCTTTATTTGGCATACTAGGTACAGAGGAATAGACAAAAGTGATTCTGAAATCATGTTTGGACACTCACCAGAAATGTTCTTCATGGTCTAGCAAGCTATGTTAAAGACTAAGTTAATCAGTGCCTTGAAGATTCACTTCTTATTAGTGGAAAATGTTTATGTTGACCATGGCTCAGTCACCCAGTGTATTCAAGTCCCCTAAGTAGCGAAAAATCGTTAGGCCTGCAACAGAATTTGGCAAATGGGGATGGAGGGCAGCTACACAGAAGATGTGGAAAAGTGAGGCCACAAACAATGAACGAAGTCTGAAGGCTTAGACCGTCACAGGTTACATCTGAAATAAGTTCTCTCAGATCACTGCATCAGTTTACCTCATATGTTATTTTCCTTTTACTCGCCTTTGATGTGTGGCCCTTGGCTACGATGCTAATTCTACCTGCACAGAAAGAAAAAGAAATCATCCACCTGACTCTGACTGGGGTATATTTCAAACTGTAAAGCCAAGTAAATCAAAGCCAAGACTCAGAAGCAGTTGCTGTCCTGAAGAGCCAAGTATTTTATTTTACATTGTGCACAGGACTATGTTCATTGCATTCCTCATCACTAACTGAAAAAGAAAACCAGTGTTTTGTAACCATGACATACCCTGTTATCTTCCTCAAGTAATGAGCTCATCCAGATTACTCCAAGGGGATACTTACATTTTATCAGTGGCGCCTTGTTGCATAATTTCCAGTTTCTTTCTTGAAGATACAATAAAAGATTTACGTCTTAAGGACTATGATGTGGTTTTCATCTAAGAGCAAAACAATTCCTTCTAAAAAAATACCGTATCCCCAAATGATTTCATAATTGCAAACAGCGTTGATGAGCTCTGTGGCTTAAATGAGTTTATAACATCTTCTGTGTTTTCTAGTGAATATTTTTGGATGCACTTAGTAAAATCCCTCTGCTTTTTTAAACTGAGGCAAAATAAATGTGATCCATTAATTGATGTCTACTGTAATAAGTAATTTTCTTCATTTAATTTCAAAGTTTTTTCAAATATTTCTCTCTCCCTCATTCTCCCTTTTGTGTGTTGGCGTGTGTGTATTAAATAGTCTCAAATCTGAAAATCAACCATGTTTCTCATTATCAGACATCAGAAAGGCTTTTTTCTCTTTGTGTTTTCATGCCACTTGAGGATAAGCAAGTTTCAGAATACTGCACGTTTTTGATGTACGGTAAAATTCACATCTCCTGTTCTCAGTGCAGAAAGCTTATCTGCACTGCAGATCTCAATTGGATATTCTGTTCTCATCCCCTGCGCTGGGCTCAGGTTGTTATCACCATGATTTCCACATGCAGATTATTCACAGTTCCTGCAGGGTGGACAGGAGAATTGGCCTGTATCAGTAATGTCAACATGCAGAAAAATATTTTATAATACACCTTGGATGTAAAGAATTTCTGAATCTGAGCTGCTATCAGAGAAGAAACATGAGACATTTATTTAAAAGACCAGTGACATGATTTTAGGTAACACTTTCTAGCTGGTTAGAATTAGTTTATCACACTGAATTATGGACACAGTCTTACTACTTTGGTTATTCTATTTCTTTTTACACTCAGAGCATTTGATGTTAGAAATGTGTTGTATTTAGCCTGTCTGTGGTAAAGTGAGTTGATCTTACTTGAAAGACTTTCTGAGTGCTTTTTGGAAATAATTTAGAGTGTACTAGTCCTGATTCAAGTTATGCTCTTCCCTTATTCTTACTGCTACATATGGTAGAAAAAAAAGTCTATTTTTTTAGATACATCTCAGCTGCCTTGGATCAAATATGTGTTCTTTATTCAGGATATTTATCATCTAAGAGTGGGTACTCTGAGGACTAAATTAAGGCAAACCATGTAAGTTGATGTTCTCAGTATTGCCATGAAGTGGGAAATTCTGTAGCCTAGTAAGAAAGGGCATTTCAGCTGAAAAGGTTGTGTCATGACATTAATATTCTCAGGATTAGTTTCAACCTTTGAATCCCCATGTTACACACACGAGACACAAGTCATTCTGGATCTGGATCGGGGTCTAAGTTTTGCAGAAGTTTCTGAACCTTTGCATTTTTTATTTTTCATCAAGGACTTGCCCAGGTCACCTTTATTTCCCCATTGTTTAATTTGTGCTGGTGTTAAGCCCTAGACATTAAACTAGAATATTACCATTAACTGCTGACAAAATGGGTAGAAAAAGGTGGTTCTAATTTCAGAAGGGAGGAAATCAGCAAATAAGGCATGGACCCACTGTCCATTCTAGTCATTACCTGTGAGCAGTTAGTGCAGCACCTTGTGGAGGCTTGGCAAGGAAATGACCTCTCTGGGACACATCAGTTTCAGGTGTGGCACTTAGGTTGGTTGTGTGATGTTTTGACCTGGTAATATCTCTCACAGTTCAGATCTGGAGGGTAGTTTGCAGCTTACACAAAGACCCAGGAAAGATGTGGTCAAGGATAGAGTGGGAAAAGAACAGTGAGTCAGGCTATAGGCTTTGGAAAGAACATCAAAGCATTTCAGCTTATAACTCCCAGAATACTGCATGCCTTTGCATTCGGATTCCTCATTCATGTAACCAGGATTGCAATGGGAATGGAAACAACAGAACATGAATCCACGGAAACAAAGGCGTTTGTAATATTCTGTGTGGCCCTCAGAAGCTGCAGTTTGGATATAATTATGACTCAAATGAAAGGACATTAACAAAGCAAATGAAATATTTTGTCTCTAATCTTCTTTCCAAAGAAAGCTTTTATGATCGCAGATTTCATAGATAATTTTGGCCACTCTTTTTCAGAGCACTATTTAAAACAGGTTATTTACCCTTTTGAATGGATCTATCTTTACTGGCATCTGAAAAATTTGTTTAAAGATGTTTCTTATATAGACAATCTGTCAAATTCAAGTAGAAGAAAAACAAATTAACATTAGTTCTTTAAGGATAAAGCTGTGGTGTGGGGAAAATGAGGAAAATGTTGTACCACAAGGAGTTGTTTTACGAATTTACTTTGCTCTTTGAAGAATTTTTGAGGAGCATAAGGCAGAGGGATTTACAGACAAGACTTCTAAAGGAACCTTTGCTTTTAGGAGTTCAGATAAGGGTCTTTGATTCATTCAACCTAGTCTTAGGTACTTAACTACCTATTTGCTTACTGCCTACTTACTTAACTACTTCCTGTGACTATAATTGCCATCATGTCCCATGGTAACACATGGAGAGATCCAGGTGTGCTAGTTTGAAAACAAACCAGTGGGAGGCACCAAGTCAGAATAACAATTTAATGGAAATTAAAGAAAAGGAAAAGAAAAGAGAACACTGACAGAGTCAAGATACAACCTGAGTCCCTGTTAGGCAGGGTGGTGGTAGCAGTCTGGTAGAATGGTGGCTGCAGTCCTCTGAAGCGGTGATCCTGTGGTAGAAGGGGTCTGCTCTTCCTCAGAAAGTCCAGTGGTGACTGTGTACCTCCTGTCCTCTGGAAATCCAGTGGAAAGAGTGTCTCTGGTGTTCAGAGTCCCAGATTATAGCCACGATGAGATGCTTGGTTCCTCCCTCTGGGCGGAGCATCTCACAATGGGGTGATGAGTCATGAGGCTAGGTGTTGATTAGGCTCATTAACAGAAGATAGTCTGGAGGGAGTTATCTCTGAGTCATGCAGCAGGACAATGATGGGCCATTAACAGCAAGATAGTCTGGGGGGAGGAGGCAAGGAAACACTGCCCCACCTGATTTCAACAGCTCATGAGGATGGTAATAGAACACACCTCAACCCAGGACATTAGGTAAACTTATTCAGAGCTGAGGCAAATGTGTGGTCAAGAAACTGATTCTAGATTAATTAGCCTTTAGAAGGAAATACATTTTACTGACTTCTTGTGTATTTTAATTGACATTGAGGTCAATTCAGAGTAGCATCTTCAGTTTTAAGACTCCTCTCTTTGCTACAGAGCACCTATAACGTAAGGATTGGGTGCTGAGGGTTAGTTCCTGTCTGAAAGAATCTGTAATTCATTATCTAAACTGGGTGTTAAATTGGACAACCAGAAAGAATAACTTGAAAACTTAAAATATTGAAAGTATCTTGAGCATATGGCAATAAATAGATGGATAATACAAGGAAAATCTTACAGGTCAGGTCCTAGCTCTAGCACATACATGCTGTAGCACTTTATGCACCGTGTGACATGCTTACTAACTGGTCACAGTCTGCTTGCTCAGCTAAATCCTGTATTTGAGTAACATTTTCAGTTCCAGTTTTTCCCCCCAGAATATTCTTGCAAAATCTGTATTGAGATTGACAGATGTGTGATACTCAGGAAGGGACATGGCTGCTCGGTCCTTTTCAGACATATCTGTACCCATCCCTCTCCACACACAGCCAGGTGGATGTCAGCCTGTAAGGCAAGTGCTGTAAATTCTGCAGAGAAGGAGCCCAAATCTAATGTAACTTTGCAGTTTTTTCACCGTTGCTTGCTTGCAACCAGCCCACTTGAGGCAGGCATAGGTGTGACCTCAAAAGGTTGTGCAGATGTACCAAACCCTGCAGTCAGGCTGAGTTCAAAACCTGCTTCATTTACCACACCTCGGTGCTAGTTTGGAGAGCAGCCTTAGAACTGTTGCTACATACAGCAGTAGGTTCTGTATGGGTACACTGAGGGGTTTTGCAGCAGCAGGGAGCTGGCAGAAGGGGGTTTTACCCCTTGCATGCCGACACAAAGAAGCCCAGAGGTCAACACTGAAACCCCTCTGGAAGGCAACACTCAGTGCCCAACACACAATGAAAACGGGGCAGAGCTCCTCACCCAAAGGGGCTGTATCCTCCTGTCGCCGTTAAGCAGGCACGCAGGCAAAGGAGTAAAGAGAGGGGACTCTCCATATGTGCTCCACACAGGTTTATTCCTGTGAAAAGACAGGGACAAAAAGGCCAATTGGTGGGAGGGTCCAGGGAGCTTATACTGGGTACAGAATAGGTGGGGAAAGGGATCTCAGCCAATGGGATAGGGACAAGCAGGTGGGGTTGGCAGCAAGGGAACCAATGGGAACAACACAGGAGGGACTCAGGGAAGGATCCAATGGGGTGTTGAGGAACAAAGAACTTTCTAGAACTGATGCATATTAAAGAAGGGAAATGAATATACATAACTTCATGCAAAAAACAGGGTAGTGAAAACATTAACCAATTAGGAGAAAACATGCAAAAGAAAGAACAAGGAAATCATGGGTTTTCACCATGACTGAAAGTTACATGCTAAACTTGGGTTGTTGACCACCACAGTGGGTTGTCTGACTTGTGGAGCTACCTGCACTGGCACAGGACACATAGGATCTCTTATCATCTTAGCCCTGATTTTCTGAGACAAGGCAAACAAGGTGTTTAACTTTCTTGTGCTGCAGTTTTTTCACCACAGTAATTGAAGGATCTCTCTCTCATGAAACATCGTGAGACCCAGCCAGTTGGAAGGATCACAAAGGTGGATAATGGGAAGTTTAATTGGCTTTTATCTCTAAAGTGTTTTGACATCCTATGATAAAGGATATTGACTTCAAGTTATTATTAAAATATTATTAATTTATATTTAGAATTAAATGCATTAAAGATTAATTATTATTTCTAATTAAAATGGTATTTTAAAAATATTTAACACTCTGTGTTACTCTCTTTTCCAGTACTCATACCAGCCAACCTCTAAAGGGTGAAAGCTTTCCTCTCCAGAAGCTGCCCCAGTGTTACTGGGTGGAGAAGTGGAGGTTCCATGGCATGCCAGATTACATAAAGCGGTGTCAGAGTTGGACTGCTGTCATCCATGCTGATTTCAAACACAGAGCTGCCACTGGCACATTTGCAGTTTGTGCCAGGAGACCAGTCTGAGTTAGTAATCACTATTTGTCTTGTATTTCAGACTGGATGTCCAAATACTTCAGTCCATACATCATCAGGGTGACAGAGTGTTTGAGGTGACTGGCAAGAGGACCTTACTGACTTGTAGAATCACAGTTCTGAGAATCAGACTCCCAATTCTTTATCTTACACAGTTCTGTGTGAGTGACTCCTCTAGGAGCCTTTGTGCAGTGGGACTCCAGGCAGTGACATTCAGTGTAGAGTGCTGTCTGCTGGATAACAGCCACCTCTGGATGAGTCTTCAGAAAGAAAAGCTGCAGGAATGCCATTTCTCATCAGCTGGTGTCACTGCTTGGAGCCAGATGTTCACAGCTGGGTGTGGTAGTACAAAATGGTCTAGGAAAGAAAGAAGAAAATGTTTAATAGGAAACATTAACATTCTGGCTAAGCTATGGGCAAATGCAGCAATCCCTTGTTTACAACAATAACTACTGGAAGCTGCAGAAATAGACCTCTGACATTTAAAGTAGTATGTTGACTCTTTTTGATCAGACAGGAGATAATGTCATGTGCTTATTTTACCATAAACACTCCTAATAAAGACTCAGCATTTCAGCTATTGGCAAGAAATAGAAGAACATGAAGTATGTTTTGAATTCAAACACCAGGGTGTTTGGAAATATGTAGTTGCCTGTAATTGTACTTTGTATTTCTTAAACATTCTTCACAGTAAATGTCTTGATTTATGAACATGTGTTAACCTGATTACTGGAAATCTCAGAAGTACGACAATTTACCTATTCTGTTTCTTTCTAAAATAACCCAGTCTCTGGGAATGGGGAATGTTTATGGTGAACAACAAGGACTATATTAAAATATAAAAATATAAATAAGGAAGTGCTTAAGGGCCTTCAGAAATACAGCACACAATGCATACACAGTTCTACCATGTTTTAGGAGGACAGACATTCCCTTTTTCTGTGGATATCTGATCATCTCACAGTGTCTAGTGAGTCACATCATGTGAAGCAGGGTAATTGTGGTAGGACCAGTTTGGAGAATGAGAAAGAAGTCACTGAGAGTTAAGCACCTAAATATGCACCAAACCAGGAGATGAAAGCGACCACAACAGGTTGTGAGCACTGCTGCATTCAATCCCTTGCACCTGCTTATTAAGTGTACATACAGCTCCCACTTAGAGACCCAAACTGGTTATATAAATAAAAGAGAGCTGGGGCTTCAGAGTTGGATCCCGCCACAGAGTCATTTTTCTAGCTGGCAAAAAAGGCTGAGGCCAGCTGAATATCATGAATCCTGGGTTTGGGTTAGAAGCATTTAAATTCCTACAGAGTCTTTAGATTTCTGCAGTGAGGAGCCTAAGAATACATATGCTTTGAAAAACAGAGCAGAGATCTTTCTCCCTTTTAGAAGAGAGCTGTTGTGGGACAGTGCTCCTTTTCATTATTATTTATCATTCATCTCAGTGGTTAGTACACTCATTCAGGATGTGGGTGACCCAAGTTCAGTTCCTTCCTCTGCCTGAGGGGCCGTAAACTCACATCTCGTACTTCCTTGGAGAGTGCCATAACCACCAGCCTATGGACCATTCTTAGGATGGGGGACATTAAGTCCATCCTCTTGAAGTGGTTCCTCTTTGCCTCCTTTCCTTTTTCTCTGTCTCAAGGAATGGGTAAATACATCATGTGAAAAGGAGCAGCTTCAGCAGAAAAGCTTCACAGAGCCCTTCTCTTATTTGTTCAAATTTAGCCCACAGCCTAAAGTTGAGACCAGTTTCCTGAAAAGTGGAAGCTTTGAGTTTGATTCCTCTAGGGCTGAGGGGAAAAATATCTTTTCCATGTCCTGTGTAAGTGCTCTGACACTTAGCCATAAAGGATGTACAAAGGACAACACCTTTGGGGGATCAATCTCTAAATGACTTCCCAGTTGGGGCAATTTATGGTCAGAACCCCAGTGGCAAAACTGTCCAAGTGTAAAGGTACAAATGTATTTCAAGTAGCAATTTACCATCAGTAAAGCCTCTGCTATATAGATCTGTAGATGGGAACTGCTGCATGATGACTTCTTTGAAAATCTTCCCTTATGTGGCACTGCTCCTACATTACTTAGGAAGGAGCATTTCTAAGTGCCAAGTATGAGACAGAGGAGTGACAGACTGATTCCAAGTACAATTATGGTAGCCTAGTAAGACAATTTCAGTGTGAATATCCTGGGTTAGTCCAGTTAGTTATCTGCTGACAGATGTATCTGACAGCAAAACAAATGCCTATTCCAAGAAACAAAAATCAAAGGGATTTAAAAAAAAAAGTACTTACTGGCTAGAGTGAGTCCAGGATCCACAATGGTGTTGACTCAGAGTCAACACTGATTTGAGGAAGAGAAAAGGCAACTCTTCCCAGGTCTGTGGTCACACTGCTGTTTCTCAGGAATCAGAGCACAGCCCAGCACAGGAAAGGGGGGGTAACAGCCAAGAGCCCCAGTCTCTTCTTGCTGCTCTATTGAGGCCAGGAAGACATTGCACACGGGAGCACCAGGAAACAGCCTGCTGGAATCCTAATGGCATCTTGCTGGAGCTTGGTCCAGAGCTTAGGAAATCAAAGACCCTGATCTGCAGTTATCTGCTGCCTGCACTCAGCGTGAATGAATCCCCGCGTGCAGGGAGCGCCGTCCCACAGCTGCATGAACGCGTCACTGTGTCTGGGAAGCCATGCATGCATCAGACACAGTCCCCTTGAAAGTCAGATAAGTTTTCTTACAACCCAGTGCAATTACATTGAATTACTCTATCCCAAGCATACCTGCTGCTCTTAAACTACCCAGTTACAAGGCTTAGAGGAGATGGATTTTTTATCATGTAAACAAATGGAGCAGACAGTGTTATGCGTCAGAGAGGCCAGGCTGCTTCATTGTTTTTAAATACCATTTTCTTGGATGGCCTGCAGAGTTATCTGCAGACTGTCCCTAAAATAAGGGACACATCTAACTGATAGCTGATGGCCAGCATAGTTAATATTGGTTGAACTGATGTTCTAAAGAACCAGGGTGCAGCTGATAAGGTACTGGATGACTTCCCCAGCTTGTTAAAACAGCGATAAATACTGTATCACTTGTCAAAGACAGAGAGACTGACTTCTTAGGGCAGCTGAGACAAAGCCAAATGCAATCTAATCCAAGCCCTTATCTATATCTTATTTGAAAGTCTGAAGATCTCTAATTGTCATAGTTTGATAAGGGTCCCCATACTGTGAATTTATACGCCTGTTGTTCCCACCATATTTATAACCTCATCAAGGTAGGGTTACTTTTTTCTTTTTCTCGCTTCATGAAGAAGTCTCTGGGGGATCATTTCCAAGCAATTGAATTTAGTTACTTCATACAATGGCAGGTGAAATTAGTGCAAAGTAACAGGAGCTAGATTAATGTGATTTCAGGAAATAATCCATAAAAATCTTACGAGGCCTTTAGCAGGTTGTAAATTGGATTTTAGGCACAGGGAGAGAGAAAGAAAACTTAAAATCCTGAGGAAAATAATTAGTCTGTAATGAGAAGTGCTAACATTTTAACGCTTTATGCTGAAATAAAATGCCAGAAAAAAAAGCGTAAAAATGACTCACAGTGACTTTTTTAATGAGATGAATGATTAAAATTGTGATTATAAATGTAAACAAATGCCTTCTTCTTTTCTTACCAAACAATTGATCCATTTGTCATCAAAAAGCAAATCAATAAGAAAAAAATCAAGATGGAAAGAAAAGAAAAATGTGTCTCAAACACTTGCCCATCCCATCCCTGCAATGGAGAACTGATTTTTTCTTAGTCTAGTCATTAATTTTCATCATGTATTGATAAAGATTTGTGAGTGGGGAGCAATAGATTTGGTGCCTTCAGTTTGAGGAGTGACCAGCTTGTCTTCTTTAAAAGAACTTATTTTAAAGTATTTTTCACATTCTTTGTAACCCCTTCTTTCACTGGAAATGGGAAATAAAATTTCAAAAAAATTTGTGTAATCCTGTTTTAGTTGTTTTAAAGCAGGATCATGACAGAATAAGAAATGTCCAGATAAGCTTGGGATTTTGATCAAGGCACGTCTTTTCTGATATACTCCAGACAGCTTTCTTATCTAGAAAAAGTCCTCAATATCTTACTGCAAGTGTCTCACCAGAGAAGTAAGAGAATGGATGGCTGAATTTCTCCCTCAGCACAGGCATTTAGGAGACGAAAGGTCCTGCTTTAAAATGGGTGTCAGTTCTCCAAGCAGTGACAGGTCAGATCCCTGTCCCACAGTCACAGCATACACAGGAAAACAAAGAGAGAAGGAGCACTTTGATTATGCCTTCATTAGCAAATTAGACAGACCATGGGCTGCTGGCCAGTTTTTGTGTCATGCATGCAACCCTATGCCTAAATTATCTTTCTTCTTCTCCCTAGGCAGCCTGACCTTATCCCTATGGCTTGTTGGGGCTGATCCCTGGCGTGTGCTATCTCCTAACAATGTGCTGGCATCAGATGTAGTGGTAGCTGGTACAGATCAGAACTATGCGAGGGTACACATGAACAGTGGTGGTGATCTTGAACCAGAGCTCTGGGATCTCTTATTTTGCTGCCATACATGACTGATAAAACTATTCTGTCCTGATTATAGATGTCCTAAAGTGAGCTGTCTAAGGCTTAGCACTTCACTGTATAGCCTTTTTCATATAAAACTGCTTATTTGCAGATGGTGATGAATCTCTTACCCAGATAGCTAACTGAAGAGAATGAAAAGAACCATCCTTTCTCTCCTTTGACTCTACAGAAGATGAATATGCCTAACTCAATTTTAGACATCTAACTTTATCTGCCTCGCAATGCAGGAGATGAACCCCACTATATCTGTCCCAAAATGCAATTTCTTGAAACTTCATGGGCCATGAAAATGAGCTGAAACCCAAGGTTCTTTGTGATTTGCAAAAATCAGTGGTTTTGCCATTGTCCTTTATTCAAGAAGGATGGTCATTTGAAGGGAAAGCCTTTCATAGAGGCCCTGAGCTGCTTTTTTCAGCCCTGTAGGGGTTAGATATGGAACACGGAATAAGAGCTTTTATTTGATGTAGAAGCCTCCTCAGGGTTCAGGGTGGCCTGCTGGGACCCTGCCCAGGGAAGGCTCACAGGAGGGCTGTGCTTGTACTGAGGACCAGAATACACATAAATCTGACCCACTCCTGAGACTGGACTCCACCTGCAACAAACAGCAAACATTTGGGCTTGGTGGTGATATGGGCTCTCAGGGAGGCTTGCTTATTTCTCATTTGGCCTCTTCTTCTCACCAGGGCTTTACTGCTGCATGGTTCATCTGGGAAAGATGATTTTATTATATAGAGTCATATAGTAAACACCTTGGGGAGAATTTGATTGTAAAGGTATAAAATTGATTTCCTTTCCCACACAGAAATAACTTCATGGATACAAAGATATTAGAGGTACACTTTATGTCAGGATAAGTATAACCACACCAGAGGAGGGAACAAGGAGCTAAGCCATTCATTTGCTGGTTAGTATATCCTGAACAAAATTTCACTTTTTCCCCAGATGTTTATGGATTTACCATCTACAAAGAATGATATTGGTATTTGAATGTCTGTTGGAGATGAAAGAGAATGAGCAGAGCAGGTGTGAAAGGGAAGGGCTGAGTCCTTGTGAGAGCTGTACATTGCAGAGGTCTGCACACAGCAAGGGGTGACACTCTGCTAATGAGGGAAAAGAGCTGAGCACATCACTGAAAGTTTTTAGTAACCAAAAGCATCCCAGTACAGGAAGCTAAATAAACTAGGTGCCCATTACAGTAATGGACATAAATGCTAGCTGGATGTTTGATGGAGTTTTATGAAATTATTAGAGTAATCCTTTCCTTTCTTCCCTCTGTATTGGAGGAGATTGGGATTTAGCTAAAAGCTAGGAAACTGATTTTCCAAGTCCCTCTACTGCTCTCCAATTTTCTGAATGAGAAATAGGTTTTTTTGAGGGTCAAGGACACAGAAAACATCACTGGGTCAGAGCTGAGCCACAAAATCAGGATCTTCTTGTCAAAACCCATATCCCTGCCAGCCAGGTGGAGCATTGCACTGGGGACAATCTCCTGGAGGGTCCTTGCTGATTGCAATGGCCCTGTTGAAGACCAGAAAGGGGATCTGGATGCATGTAAGAAAGGAAGGAGAGAGGACCAGAATGTGATCTGACTAAACCGAGCCTAGGTAGGAGACACAGGTGAAGATGTCAAGTAAACTGACTGCTGTGAAAAGGTAACAGAATATCATCCCAACAGATTAAGGAAGGAAGGCTATGGCAAGCTTCACTAAAAACAAGAACAGCAGCCACATTTTTCTGAGTCTCAAGGATCTGGGATACAAAGCTGAAAACATTAAGACCAGCACAATACCCTCAGCTGGCTCTTCCATTTCTCATTTTATTTCAGAGCTGCTAACTGTTCGTGCAACGTTTTCTTGAGAGGTAGGAGTTTAACTTTCAAAAAGCTGTTTAACTGCAAAATGTAGGAGACCAGATAATTGAATTTTCCAGTTTAGATTTGATCTAATTGTTTCAGTTGGTTATAATGTGAAATAGAAGAAATTTCCAGAAGACAAAAAGAAGCTTTTGTGCTAAAAGCAAACTCTGAAGACTTTTGTGGGCATTATTATTTTGAGGCAAGAATAAAAAATAATCTACAGGGAATTTTTTTTAGAATAAAAAGGTAGAGACTGCAATTTGTAAATAAAAGAAACTATGCAAGAACACTGGAGCCATAAGTCCATGAGTTATTGTACCTGGCATATTTTGTGATGCCCTTATTTTCCAAGGGGAGAAAGAGTAGCACAGTTCTTCCTTTCATTTGTACTGCTCCAGTGAGGAACCGTAAGATGTGGACTTTTTCAGAATAACACACATTTTCTACTGAGCAGACAGATTGCATGGGCAGAGCACTTCTGTCCATGTAGTTTATATGAGACTGGAATTTATTAGCACAGTGTTTTTAAAGTGCAATAAAATGCGGCACTCACATCTCTCTGGGGATCTGTATTATGTAGAGTGTTGTGACTTAAGAAGAAGAAGTGCTGTCATATTGTGCTCTACCACCCAACTTGCAGGAGCAACCATGGTTAGGTATTTAAAGGAAATACATTGGTATTTTCAGCAGAGCTGAAAGAGAGTTCTTCCACACCAGGGCAGTGATCCATCTGCCTGAAAAGCTTGACATTCCCCAGCCAAGTGGCAAAAGTCCTCTTCTCTAAAAGTACAGGAGAGAAGGAAATAACACTGGCAGCTCCTCTCTGTTAGCAGCATTTCAGCTACCCAAAGGTAGATGTGTGCAGTGCCTGTTTGAATGAAAACTGTACTGAACTTTCCTTCCCACCTCAAGGGTTTATTATCTGGGTGGCTTGCCCCTGTCTGCTGCTAGGTGTGCTGCTAGAATCCATATCACACTGCTGGCTTCTCAGTCAATCCCTGGGCCTCTGTGACAAACTGGTGGCACATTCCTCATCTCCCCCACATCAGAAAAAAAATCTCCTTGGATAAAATCCCCATGTGCAAAAACATAGTTGAGGTTTAAGAACCATTTTAGACTTCAGTGGTGTTGTGTCTACTGGAATGGACATTCATGTGCTGGAGAATCCTTTAGGACACACACAATTTATCTGCCCTGGATGACTCAGTAGTGGACTCAGGGCTGGTCTTTCAAAGTGTTGTGGTGACTCTGCCTTCAGTTCCACCTTTCTGGTTTTAGCTTTACCTGAATAGAAGTAAACTATTATTAAGAAAGGAAAAATTGTGTTTAGAGAATTCTAGTCTAAAGAATTTCAATGAGTATAAAAAAATAGGGATGCTATTTGGAGAAAATCTATTTGTGAGCTAGTTCTTCCACTGTAATTGCCCTGAAATAGGTAGAACTTACTACTGTTGCAGATTCTGTTTGGAAATGAAAAATTATTTTTGGTCAGAAGCAGAACAGTTTTTTCCTTTTTCATTTTTCCTTTAGTATTGAGGTAGTTTCATTTTTTACAGTTTTACTACTATGACATTCTAATACAAATACACATATACATATATTTATATATAAATACATATATGTATTAGTGGCTGACCTTGATGAACGGAAGCTGAAGCCAAGAGATTATTCAGGTTTGCTTTGCTTCAGCTGTGTCTGCTTTGGTAGGTTTGGCTTTAGTTTTCGATGAAGATGCTAAAGAAATAAGATAATGGCTTATTTTCTTATTAAAGTCATAGTAGAAGAAATTAACTTTCTTCTCATTTACCTCCTCCCTGAGAAAGTGAATATTCTTATATAAACTTCTCAGCAGGAAAGTATTTAGAAAACTCTGTCCTGGACCCTTATTTTTATTTGTTAAGGAACCCTGAAGATTTCATTTAACTTCATCTCTGTCTTGCTTCCTACCCTTGTCTCCCTTCCTACCCTTGTCTCCCTCACCTATTTCACAGAACTGTCCAAGTAAAGAATATCTGCCAGAATGCAGTGTATACCCAGCATATATTGTTGTCCTACTTTAGCAAATATCTGTCAGAAAAAAAGAAAAAAGGCACAAGTTTTCTTTCATTGGTGACTCCATGACTGTTTCTGTGTCACTACAGACTGTGATTCAACATCCTTGGCAAATTTAGCTGTGGCAGCTGAAGAAAAGCTGTCCATATGTGCCTACATCAGTTTGTCCTCTTGACCTGTTGAGCCCTAATAGCTGAAGTCATGAAATCAAGGAATCTGATGCTTTTAATGGTGGCCTAAGTTAGTGTGGATCAACTGTAGGGGAATTCCAGAAATCCTTCATTTGCAAGGATTTGTATTAGGATTCTTGTTTTGTGTCATGCAATCATGATGGAGACAGTACTTTTTGTGTGTCTTGGAGAGCACAGAACACCAAAGCAAACAAAGTTTTTTGTACAAATTTCTCCTCCTGTCTCTGTCAGCTCCAGAAGATGAGCAGGTATGAGGGCATTTTGCCCACCACACTGCAAGCCTAACCATCCAGTTAAGCTGTTGTCAGTTTTCAACCTCCTATGAAGTGTCAAGTTCTAGCCCTCATAAGATACTGGCTATGAAGGGCAATGGCTATATAAGTTTTATCCTAAATCCTCTTAGTTATCCCTACTGAGATAGAGTAGCTAAGTAAAATGAATAACGTTACGGCATCAGTACGCTGAGATTTTGTGCTCAGTTGAACTCAGATCTTTTAATTGTCATCAACATGATATATAATAACACCTGTTCAAGGATGAATGAGTAGGTATCAATAGTTTCAATGTTCTATTAATATATTAGGCAATTAATTATATATTCAGAACACACACACATACACACAACACCCAAACCCATAACCATAAAGACTGTACAGTTAAGATGTAAGCATGTCAGGAAGCAAAAATAAAAATAAGAATTCAGCCGTAGTGCAAAATTGTCCATAAGGAAGCAAAGTCTTAATACATGAAGCATCAGACAACCTAAAGAGTATGTGGCTTCACCAGCTGTTTCTTTAATTACAACATGGAATGTAACATACATTAATTGTAAGGTTTTAATCATCTAACCAGAGAAATAGAAAACACTATGGACATGACTATATTTATACAGAATCAAAAATGAAATTGTCTCAAACTTTTTTAACCTTCCCTTCTCTGCCAATAGCAACAATAACAGAAAATCATCTGTGTCCTGAGGTTAAATACTCAGTCTTTCAGCCTGAAATGTGAGTGTTTTGGCAGTGCTGAAAGTCTATTAAAGGAGAAGTTTTGTTTGAGATTGTTTTGGAACCAAAGATACTTGGAGCTCTATTAGATCCCATTATAATGGAGGAGTGTGTGGGCAGATGTTCAAAAGCAACAAGGTTGCCACATCTTACCAGGGTATTGCTCATCAGCTGAGCAATGGTAACTGGCTAGTTGCACAAACTTACCCTCCCTGGTTGTAAAGTAAAACCTATTAGCTTAACTAATGAGTCATTAAACCATAGTAACTCAATGCTTTTGCTTGTATGCCCATAATCACAGACTGCATTGGAGCTAAAGTTTTAGTGCCAGGCACTATGGGTAAGTTCTGAAGTGATTTTGGAGTGATTTATCATGTGAACTCACATTTTCAAAGGTGGCATAGGGGTTTCATGAGCTCAGAGGTTTAGCTCCCGTGTGTCTCAGTGCTCATACCATATTTGAAGACAGTCTTTCTCAAGAGGGAGCTCAAGTCCCTCAGGCCAGGAGGAAAGTGATGAGAAAAAGCCCCGAGGTTTCTTGCAGGGAAGGGAAGAAGTGGAGGAAATGACGCAGAGGATCCTGACCAACTTGTGTGGTTGGTGAACTTTGTGGAAAGACCTGGGGAGTCTCCAGTTTCTCATTCAAGGGAGAAATTCACCCAGCATTTCCCCTGCTTTGTTATACCACAGATTTGGTTTCTAAATCATTCAGACACTTTGGAAAATGCTGTCCTAAATGTCCACTCCTACTCATTAAAATCAGTGGGTATCAAAGATTTTTGGTGGGAATGGCAGAGAGGGCCATTATGAAGCTGCACTCCCCTTGCTTGTGACATGAACAGAGCCTGTTGTGTGAATGTGGTGTTGTGCTCATTCCAGGGCCATCTATTATTCTCCGGGTAACAGAAAATACCATTTATTTCCATTTATGCAGACCATAAATCAACATGATATTAGCAGCATGTGATCTAATGCTGCACAGTGTGCATCAGCATGAGAAGAACAAATCTGTTCAAAGTTCTGGAACACTTAAATGTCCCTTTTTCACTCCCTTTTTCTCCTTCCCATTGTTTTAAAACCATTTAAATAAGACCTTCTACAATCATTACAGGGTGGGCTTTTTCTCTCTGGGGAAGAAGCAGCATTGCTGGAAACTGGTCTCTTGTAGTTTTCAGGGAAGGAAGCTTTTAAACCTCTTTCTGGTTTTCTATTATCAGGAGAACAAGAATGTTACAAATCAACCTCCCAGATGTGGCAAAAACCACGATGATATTTAATAACACATCACTGCATCCAGTTTGGGAGGTTTTCAGTTATATCCTGGTTTTAATACTGTGAATCCATCTGTTACAAAACAGGAGAGAGTAATACCTCACCATTGGTGTCATTCATAGATTACTAGCTGCTGTTGCTTAAAGAGACACATATTTGGATGCCAATGAGGTAAGGGAGCTAAAGTGAACACCCTGGTGCTTGTGAGATGACATAGTGCCTACTTCAGGTTGTACCCATCTGATGGCTCTGGTGACCTCATGCCGGATTGCTACTGCCATCCCAAAATTAGCAGGCTTGGTGGACGTGCAGGGTGATTTGAAAGTTCACTAATTCCAAATGGGTGTGAGCTCAGATGTAGCATGTACTAGCAGGGCTAAGACCAGGTCAGTGTTCAGGACTGAGTTTCTCCTTCCCTTACTGCGCCTGGAACCATGCATGCCTGCCTGGCTTGATGGCTTTCTACCTGGGTAGAAAGTTCTGAAAGGAAACAAAAGTCATGCCTTGACTTAATGCTGGAAATTGCATTAAGAGTTTTGAAGGAAATCTACTTAAAACATTAATTGAAGTATAAGAAGGTGCTTAGTGCACACCCAGTAGATGAGGACTTGTACAGCAGAGGGGCAATGGGGAGGAAAGAACAATGGAATCTTTTAGGTGTCTGCATCAGCAGAGTGTCATAGTGCATGCAATTCTCTTTGTATGGCATGGAGAGGTAGAACAGTACTATCAGTTTGCAAATTGCCCTACACAATGAAAGTGTTGTGACACACTTAAGGCTTCAACAAGACTCTGTCAGAAGAAGGACTGAACTGGAAGCTCCTCTGTTCTCTCAGGGCAGCTTATCACATTATCGCTCTTCATTTCTAGATGACATGGGTAATGCTAGACTCTTTTCTTGCAGCATCCATGTACCTGACAACATCATTTTGTCAAATAAGCTTAAAAAAGGATATTTTGACTGCTTTCAGGTGGATGATGATACTGAAGAGCTTATGAAGTCTCCTCACGGGGGATATTAAAAAGCCATCTGAAAGCTGTTGTGGTTTAGGAATGGTATTCTCCACTTTAGTCTTCTCACTGAAACCACTCCAAGCTGCACACTGCTTACTTGTTCCTTCCTCTCCCTCCTTCTTCCCTGCAGTGGGATGAAAAGGAGAAGTGGAAGCACAAAGGGTAAAGATCATGGGTTGAGATAAGAACAATTTACTGGAAACAGAAATGAGATAAGAAAAACAGTAAGAGCAGCAATAGTGAGAGAGGGTACAGGAAAAGAAACATCATTGCTCACTGTGGAAACCCCCAGAAATAGAAAATACCTGACCGCTCCCTCTGCCATGCTACCCCACTGCTCCCAGCTCAGATCCAGTGTTATCCAAACACTCCCTCTGGTTCAGAACTGGTGTTGATGCCTTTTCCTGGTCTTAAAATCAAGAGTCATACACGGTTAGAAGGGGAAAAGGGATTTTACCTTGGTATTTATTTTAAGGATCCTTAGGTGCACACGTCCAGGTCATATGCATCGAAATGCACCCCACCCAATATGCCCCCAAAAGATCGGGTATAACATTATAGGTTTTACTAATTAGCATATCTATCAAAGATTCCCCAATGAGAGGCTCAAGTGAGCCCCCCTCCCCAAGGAGCCCTCCCCTGGATGGTTCTATCTTAGTTTACAGAGTGTGTTCTGGAGAGGACCTTGGGGTCTGGGGCACACTGATCCCTAGCTACGAAGCTTCTAAAATGTTTAGTCTCTTAGCTTGACAAACAAGTCCAAGAATGTAGGCAAAAAGCACTAGGAATACAGAAGTTGTAAAAAGGTATAACAGGGGTATAAACGAAAAGGCAAGAAATCTTCATGGCATCAGTGTTACCCAGCAGGTCCATCCAGCTGGGAACCAGGGCCACCTCACCAGTCCCTCTGCCATGCTTACTTGGCCAGAAGGAACGCTTTCTCCTCAGAAGAGACTCCCTTTGCCCCACCCTTGGAAAATGACATGAGGTGGTACAGAATAACCTCTGGGTCCTGGCTTTGCCTGCTCCTGGCTGCTGCAAATTTTGACCCTGTATTGTCTGGTACCAGGATAAACACAAACCCATGCAATGAACTCTAGGATGACCTCCTTGAGCAGGGGGGTTGACCAGATGACCCACTGTGGTCCCTTAGACATTGTGTGACTGTGTGATAGTTAAGTATTTCATTGTGGGTAAGAGGAGTTTTATTACTGATCTTTATGTGAGCTTGAGAGTGCCAGTTAATAAAAAGTCCTGATGCACCAGGAGCTATACACATGATGAGGTAACTTAACAAATATACAAATGCATACATTTATTGCAGTCCCTAAATATACTTCCTGAATCTCCCTGAAATGTAGTTTATGAAGACAAACTAAAAGGACTTCTATTGTCCTCTAATTCTGTCTAATAAAATCCACTTTATTTCTCTGGTAGTGCTCTCTATTTCAATCCACAGCATTCTTTAATATTCACAGCAGGATGAGGGGTTCATATCGTTGTTTCAGCTAATTGGTACTGCAATAAAAGAATATGAGACATAAAAAGATCCTGGAGGAGAATGTTATAAAAAGCATCAGGGAAAAGTGTCTAAATGGGCATGTCTGGTATAGAACACCTGTAGCCTTTAATTTAGAGCCTCTTCAGTTCCTCTGGGGTGCTCCTAGGAGAGATTTAAAACAGCCTCATCACACTTGGCTGTGGGCAACTTCTCCTCCTTGTGCTTGGTGCACATCAAATGCAGCTAAATAGATATTCAATGCTTTTATGAGACTCATGGTGAAGGAGGAGGTCCTGAGTTTGCACCTTGCTCCTCTTTCTTGATTAGGAAAGATTTTCTGAACTGATCTTACAGGAAAAAAAGCATTGAAAATCTTGGTGCTAACTTAGTTTTGAATCTGGTTGCTGTGTGTTTCTGACAGGCGCAGAAGAAGCTGCAACAGCAAGAGGGCTGACAAAAACCAGTCCATGATTCTTCTATCCTTGCTGATGTTTGGCTTCCAAATAGCCATAAGCCTTTTCCTGATATTTCCAAGCACAGAAATCTTGTCTGGCAAGAGTTTGAGAATTCTGGAAATTTATCTGTCATTTTCTTGGGTACTGTTTGTCCATGCAAATCATGCATGGTGAGTCTGATCTCATGGCATGTGGTGACATACTTTTGTCCAGAAATTTTGTACATAACTAGGCTGGGGAGAGCAGCAAATCATGATTTTTTTTTCTTTCTTCTAGTGCTCTTCCCACAGTGACCTGAAGTACACTGGAGGCTGAGTTGATCATGGTAGACTTCTCTGAGCCACAGTGGCTGGATGGCACAGCTGAGGTCCACAAGTAAAACAGAGCCTTTAACCCAGGCAGTCATGAACTGCCAGGAAACATCTAATCTAGATGTTCACTATTACTATTATAAACTGTGAAATTATTGAAAACATAGAACAAAGATCAGTATCACCTTTCTCTGCACTGAAAAATTAAATTTTTGTCTCTCAGTTCTATGTTGGCCTTTTTTTTTTTTTAAAGTAATTTGATCTTCCAGTTGGAAAAAACAGTGTTTTCTAATAGTAAACTTATTTGTAGCTTTTGAGAATTTATAAATGCAAGTGATACCCAGCAAACTTAGCTACTGTCTTTACTCATTTGCATAATTTTTTTCCCTCTCTTTCAGTAAAAAGCGGATATGCTTTGCCTGCACTGACAGGGAGAATAAGAATGAAAAAAAATTAGTTTGGATTCCTGAGATCTGCTTTCAGTTAACACTTTCAGAAATACCCAGCCTGAAACAGGCACCAGTTTGCTGCTTGGTTCTGTTATAGTTTGGATAAAAACATATATGTCTCATTTTCTTATTAGAAAAATGTGGATTAGAATATTTGAAGCATACATTACACAGTAACAGGGTATTTTGATCTGCATTTGTAATGAGGGAAATAGGAAGAGCTAATGGCAGCTGAATTATCACCTCAGAGTCTTGAGATGACTTGCACTGCTGCTTCTCTGCAGCTCTTATTGCTCTCCCCAAAGGACAGGAATGAATCAGCTCTGGGAGGACATGAACATGTTTCCTGTGACAAAGCCTGCATTTTCCATCCTGTTACCACACTGAAGCAAAATGACATCTCAAAAGCTGCCTCAAATGCATTTTTGCTCCTGACAGGTGCAAGGCCTTTTCAGGCAATAGGGCCTTTTCAGGACTTTTCAGGAAACGGTGAGAGAAATAAGGTTGCTTGTGTTGGTGGTAAAAGAGAAGTAGCAGTATTTTTTACACATGTGGGGCTGGACTGTGCAACTTTCTTTCCTGGGATATTTTTCAGGCCAAAGATTTAGCAAACTCAGGAAAGACTGGATATTTATGTGGATGAGAAGATCATCCTGAGCTGCAGTAGAACCAGCATGAAAAGAACACAGGCTGGAGGTAATTCACCAGATAAAGCAATTTATAATGGCATTAAGGTTTTAAACTCTGTGGGAATTGAGTTTTCTGTGTGTGCCAGGGATTTTCTCACAACTTCTTGCAAAACAGAGCATTGACTGCTGTTTCACATCATTGCACTAGTCTGACAGTTGCTTCTATGATTTCATACCTTTAAATTTTGGGTGTTGACGAAAGTAGTTTTACAGACATCCAGAACAGCTCCGATACTAAAAAGCTCTTGTGTAGACATGGCAAACATGTGACTTAAATCATGTGGTTGAAATTTACAATAGGCATCAGATATCTGTTGTGATCTGGCACATGGTTGCAGGGAAAGTGGGCAGAAAGAGGTGTGGAGTAACAGTTGTGGAACAAAGAGGTTATTCCTGAGAGCAGTTTAACAGCTTTTCTGCTAGAGAAAATTGCTGATGTTAAAATCAAATGGGAAATCTTATAAAATGGTAATAACTATGTCACTCTGTTGTCCACAAAAAGATACATACATTGCTGTTATTAGGGACTTATTCCTTGTGTTCTTGAAATCACAAACAAGCAGTGTATAGCAATAGTAAATACTCCCATAATTTCTAATATAAATTACATTAAACTAGCTACATCTTTTCTTGAAATAAGCAAAACATAGGAATGAACATTGCAGTTGGAACAAAATTCTGATTTTTACAGAACAATGAAAGAAAAACACTGCTTGAATCATGCAATCATTTGTGCTCTGTGAAGGGATACCTCTCAACATTTAGGAACTCATTTGTTAAATATTTTACTAAACATTACCACTCAACAGACTTTAAACAGGCAAAGAAACTGATATAGTACAGAATCTGAGAATATTATAACGAGTGGGGTGGAGGTCTGGGAGGAAGGGAGTGGAAATGGGTTGTTGGTACTCCTTGTCTTCAGCAGAGGGAGGAAAGTGAGGGTGAGGCAGCCCTTAGGCTAGAAGTGTGAATCTAATGTGTATTTGTGCCTAGAGACAGAGCAGGGAGGCAGGCTTAACCCTGAAGAGCTGAAGGCTTGAACTTCTAGAAAATGCAGTCTTCCTAAAGGAAGTTTTAGCAATCAACCGGCCGTAGTAAGACCCAAGGCACTGAGTTAGGTAGCCCTGGAAAGTCTTTCAGCACGTAGAAGAGAGGGACACCCACATCTAAACCTCTCTTTGTGGTGTCCAAATACAAAATGTAATGACCAGCACATTCTTCATATTGCTTGTTGCTATAGTATCTCCAGACTCTTTGAAACTAATTTGTAAGCCTAGACTTCACACAACCTCCAAACCCTCAACTTTCCATACGTGTCACACAAATTGGGCTGTGAGTATCTTGACTCCTATGGCTTGCCTTGGTGCAGTGGACCCATGGTGAAGCAGCTGTACATGGCTCCTACCCACCATGTGTTTGCCAGTCATAAAGCTTCTCTTGAAGCTCAAGGTTCCTCATTTGCTTCCGACAACTGCTGGGCAGCAGGTGGAAAAGCTGTTTGGGGTGGGTTAGTGACTGCCATAAAAGTACCTGTGAATTGCCCTGGGACCCTTAAAGGCCCTTTGTCCAGAATTCTTGAAGATATTTCCAGAGCTGAAGAAGTACAAATGTGTGTTAAAGCTGCTTCTGTATTCTGTGATAGAAGTTTCTCTGGATGCAAGTAAGAATCCATTTCTTAGTATATAACCTAAGAAAAGGTGCTTTTAAAAGGCAAGGAAATACAATAATGCAGGAAACACCACAAGCTGTGATCATAATCTAGTTTCATTTTGCCTTTATGCACAACTATTTTTCCTCCAGCTTAAAACTTTGGCATTTCCTAGTTGTGGACTTTGGAGCCAAACTTTGCTAGTGTGAACCTATCTCTAGTTCGAGATATTTATGGTGATGTTGAAATCTTACTGAACTAGTGAATGAACGGTAGCGTATTTTGCAGGAATAATGAAATCTCAGCAACATGAGACCTCAATAAAGCACATTGTTGCTAAATCTTTACTGACTGCTGTTTTTAAGCATGAATTATAAGGTGTGCGGATAAGCAAAGTGCGAATTAATGAGGTTTCGCTGTGCTGAAATGAAACTGTGGTGGGACATGAGCTAAGAAATATGGTGTTACTTAGTATTTTTTATTCAAGAAATTATGTTTTTTGAGCAGCTGCCAGTCAGAGTATGGGTGGCTACACTGAGGGCATCTTTACAACCATATTTGTATATGTATATTCCTGGGGGAGATTTTTATCCATCAGTTTTATTTCCATTAACCAAAGAGAAGGCTGAACAAACTAAATCTCTATTAAAGCCTAAGAGGAATAGACCCGTGAGCAGGAAGCTTTCAAGAAACCCTTATCTGCTTTCAAGAAGCCCTTATCTGTGTGCTCAGCTAAAGAGACTGTAGAGAAGTCCTACTCCCTTTTCCACTTTCCTTCTGTGGTTTGTCACGGAGTATCACCTCTGTTCCTCTCATTGCTCAGCCAACTGCTGGCCAGCGGTGCTGCAGGGTAGGCAGGAATATCTCGTGTGGGACAATCTGATCTGCAGTTTGCTCAGCACCTCCTGAGTTGTCACTGGGATGCAGAGCATTAGTTGGGCTCGTAGGTGGCGGAGAAGCTCATGACCATGAACGTATGGAGCTCCTGTCTGTGTGAGAGGTTGTGTGCAGGGTTCAACCTCTGGATGAAAAAGCTCTTTCCAGGTCAATGTAGAGGTTTGGTAAGAAGTAATGGGTGCTGCTGCATTCTTGTACAATGTGGAGGTGGATTTGCAGGATAGCTGTTTCCCTGACTTCTCATCTAGGCTTTTAGTATTGATGATGCTGACTGAGGTGTCTGATAGCTGCTGTGGTCACAGCCATCATCACATCAGTTTGCTCCTGTGGGTAGAGAATTCAGAGGAAATTTGGGGCCAGGTCATGAATAGCTTTCTCACCCTTCCTCTAGCCATCCTCTATTCACTGTTTTGATTTTCTCAGCCTCTCTTTATGCCTGGCAAAGTTAGTCATCATGTTACTCTGCCAATCCTTCATTGCTGTCCTTACCACTTCAGTACCTGGAGACATCTGTCTGAGGTAGGGTGGAAGGTCTTAGATTCCTTTGGCACAGAAAGCTCTGCATCCTACGAGCAATCTGCAACTCCTTTCTCCAGACTGTGCATGTAGAGTGAAACAGAGTCAGGAGCAGAGTAGCTGAAGTGCATTGGCGCTTGCTTAAATATCCTGGCTTCGCTTAAATATCCTGGCTTCACTTTTATTTACTTATTTGCTTCTTTACAGTGGGACAACCTACCACAGTTGGAATTTTAGGTGAAGTGGGGCATGAAGCATGATATAGAAGATGACATGAATGCTTCTGTAGAAGAAAATGGGCTGAAGGAACATTCCTTCTCCAGCAGATCTTATGGAGGGACTGCTTACCAGTTAAAAATTTTCCCTCATCCTATTTTGCATCATTTCTCACAACGTAGTGAGCCTTTGTGCAGAGCTGCACAGATAAAGCTTTAAATGAGTTATATACCATTTCATGTACGTATTTCTCTGGTTTGGACATGAGCTGAGGGACAGTGTGGCAAAGGGCTGAGGAAGTGCTGACAACTCATCCATCCTGTACAAGCATCCCTGAGAAAATGAATGA
Source organism: Aphelocoma coerulescens (assembly GCF_041296385.1). Classification (NCBI taxonomy): domain Eukaryota; kingdom Metazoa; phylum Chordata; class Aves; order Passeriformes; family Corvidae; genus Aphelocoma; species Aphelocoma coerulescens. The sequence continues at coordinate 153,431,967 of NC_091015.1, read as the reverse complement.
CCATCAGCCATGTAATTGCCATTTTGCGCTCTTCTCTCCTTCCCACAAAGTGCACATGCACGAATACGCTCTTCCATGATAAATCCTTCAAAATTCATTTGGAAATTAATTTCTCTGAGTATTTCAGTCTGAGGGTTGTTGCTTTCTGTGTAAGAAAAAGACTGGAGGAGGCTTGGTTCTAAGAGGGAATGGGACAGTGTGAATGCCCCGGTATTTGCATTGGTGTCAATGGGTAGCTGAACAGTTCACCTGGCATCTGTCTTTGATTGCTGGAGTAAGCTGGAAAGCAGATCAGCTTTTGCATAAGCTTTCACTGGAAAAAAGGCTATCTTTGAATAAATGCTATCTTCTTTTTTTTCCTTGCTTGTTTATATGATCTTCTCTTTTGCTTCCTCAGCTGACAGTGAAGAACCAGTCCTGTGTTTCCCATGCAGTTTTCTGTTCTCCTGTGTAGACATGGTACTACCTTCTAGGCAAGGCTATCTGGCTTTAAGATAAACATAGAATACGAGACATTTTTAGGAGTTAGTTAAGTTAGGCATAACACAATTTGTTGGTTATGTTTGTCACAGGTTTTGAAGTTCAGCTGATTCTAGGCAACATCCAAACCAATTCTTTACTTCAAAACTGAACTACATCTACTTCTATCAGAGTGTGGCCTTTTATCACTGCTCTGCTCTGTTGCTACATTGGTGAGTCCCACTTACTCTGTATTTGGATTTTAGGTGAAGCAGTATTGCTCGAAAGCAGTTTCACAGGGAGTGTGACTGGGACAAAGTTAGCTCTGCTGAAAGGTGATTTTCCAACCCTACTCCCACACCACACTCCCATCCCATCACATCCTGTTTCATGATATGAACACTCTTTTTTTCAAGCTGCTTCTGTGCACTAGATAGCTGACAGAGCATTTCACACACTCTTCGGCTGCCATCGGTCTGTACCCTCAGAAAACTGGCCAGATGCTGTAGCAGATTGAGCCCAAGACCATCCCTATGCATTTCTGATCTGAACATCAAGCCAGTGCTTGATGTTTCTTGAAGTACCAGCAACTTTTCAGGAAAGAATATTATTCTTTTCCTCCTTAAAATTTCTTTCCCCAGACTATGAATGAGTTGGTACATAGCACATCACATTTTTGCCATCCCTTGACAGGTCTTTTCCCTCAATGATACAGTGCCCATGTCGCAGAGTGCTGTCATCATGGTACACTCACTCTGTAACAGGCAACACCTATATAGATAGAGATACATTTGACAGAGATTGCAGGATGAAACAGATGTGGTCTCGCAACATCCCAAAACAATGAAAGTGCTGCAAAGGTTGCCAGCCTGCCAGCACTAGATTACTTCCAATTAATTTTACAGAACTGCAGCAGTAAGAGTGAACTCCTCACACACTTTTCCATCTCAAAAACCTCAGCTGACATGCCTTAGACAATACTAATCAGGCATCGAAAGGCACGAGCCAAAGCCATAGAGCTTTACCAGGACCAACACTTTCAAACAAGCATGACTCACTTGTCAAGCATGGCTCCCAGCCTGTGGAAAATCCTTCTGAGGGAAGCAGAAGAAACACCAAAACACTATTTAGGAGACATTTAAAGTGCTCCCCAGAGACATTTAAAACTAGGCTGGACAAAGCAGTAGAAAGTGTACTGCAGGGAACACTCCTGCATTGGCATGGGGTTTTGGTCTAAATGACCTAAGAGGTCTTTTCTGCCTCTAATTTCTATGATTTTATGACTGGAAATAACTCCTAACTTAAGAGAATTTAGATGACAGGCATGGGCATGCATTATTTACAGCTGAACCTAAAGTAACTGCTATATTATGGAGTATGTGAGCAGTAGTGGTGGGTGAGGATTGAGCAGGTAAATGTTGAGAGGAATGCATGGGATTAGGCAGCAGTGGTACAGTTGGGATAATGAGAATAGATTTCTTTGCAAAATGGGTACTTCTAATTAGAAGACGTGTGAGAGTCGTAACTGCAACAGGTACCTTTCAAAACATTTTACAATAATTTGCTTACGTGTTGGCATTTTAAATCTTTTTGGACCCTGGCAGTGATTGTTTTGAAGGTATATGAAAAAACATGTTTAATTTTACTTTCTTTGAGAGAATGTTGCAGGACTTCCTCTGATAGAGGCTGAGCTCCCATAGCTCTTAAGCTCATTTTGCATATTTGGGAGAAACTTCTACTTAAATAGAAACTGCTGGGCCTAATTGCGACCTACTGATCATGCTGTGGCCAAACCAGCTTGCAAATGCACACAGAGAATGGTTTCCTCCTCTGTGCTTGCCTTCTCAGTTATTATCAGCCATTCTTGACATTTACAAGTAATTTTCTCCCAGACGCACTCATGGAGCAGGGTTATTTATGAATGCTTCTTTCCTTTGTGTACAGGAGTTGAGGAGAGAGGGACTGGTACAATGAAGGAGATCTGCATGTGGCACAGATGCACGCATAGTCTGAGCTAAGGGATGTGCCCTGACTTCATGATTATGGGGCCGTAGCAATTACATAGCTTATTTAATCAAGTAGCATCCACTCTGGTGTCTTCATTTTCTTTATTAAAAAAAGAAAAAAGACATCTCTAATTATCAGCTAGACATGTGGAGCTAATTACTGTGACTTTGATGTTCTGTTTTTTGCTTCCTGACTTTTATGTTATCCCTTTAAATGCTTCTGCTCAAAATGCACTTTTTATATATGTGAGGAACTGGGAAACTTTGTAATAGTTAATTGAAAAGGGAAGTAATTTGATTTCCTGTCTATTTGGGTGCACATCCACTGAGACACTCCAGCACAAGGATCCTGAAAATGTAGCAGGATTAACTTAAAGTAATCTTCCTCAACTTTTCTCCTTTTCTTTGCAAGGGGAGGGAGTGTGGGATCAGGATTTCATGAATGGGACTAGAACTCCAGGAGTGTAGAGAGTAGCCTGGCCTCTACTGTGATCTTGGGTAAGTCATTTAGCATCTATCTGGCTTAGTTTCTCTTTTTGGAAAAAAAAATATTTGTAATCTCTTCTTCAGGCAACTGATGTGATGCCTAATTTGTGTGTGTAGAAGTGCTTGTAAATCCTTAAGAAAGGAACAGAAGAATAAGCAACCATTAATTTAGTCTCACCAGAATAGGTGTGTTAGCTTGCTCCTAGAATTCCCTGAAATGTTGGATTTTCCATATGTTGCAGTTTGATTGAATGGCCAATCCTCCTCTCCTTTCCTTTAGCTTCATTAACCTGTTCTGAAAGAGGAGAACAAAGAATCAATTGAAATATGTAAGACTGGAAAGTTTAACATACTACAGCACTTAACTACAGTCTGCAGAATATTTAAAGTGTGGTTCCACTCTGAAGTTGGCAAGCTGAGGCAATACCTATGTGGAGCATTAAAGCCTTTGGATGCTGCATTTTATTCTGTAGAAATAGAATTTGCAAAGCATGATATTCATTGCCTCTCCATGATTTTTGTATGAGATTTGCTCAGCTGACAAATAAAAGGAGGTAAGTGCCCAAATGTCACCTATGTCAGCTTGTCCTGAGACTCCAAGCATGAGCTGAGTCTATTCTGTGTGTTGACAGCAGGAGTAGAAGTTCTGAAGTTTTGTGTTAATTCCTTTCCCAGAGATTCTCTACCTACCAGTCTTCAAATGCAGTTCCTCTTCTGACTGCCTTCACTGGATCTGTGCAAGGGTAAATGAACATAGCATAGTGAGCAGTTGTGTGGATGAGACATAAGTGGAAGTTGTGTTAAAAATGCCCATTTCTGGTCAGACCGAACAGAAACTGTGCCTTTCCTATTACAATAGAAATATGTCATTTTTATTGTTACGTGCTTCACCCTGCAAGTTTAATGAAAGTGTTGTGCTTCTCCTTTTTCCTGCTCAGTTCAATTTTATTTGAATTTTGTCCCATCCATCTGCAGGGCTGTTGCCTTGGTGTTTTTACTGCTTGTAATTCATAATCCCTCCCAGAGATTTTGCCTGCAAAGAAAGGACCAGACATACCTGCACTGGGGAAATACTGAGTTTCAGTCAGTCTTCCAATGTGTTTTCATTGTTCAGCTACTGTTAACTGTAGGCAACAACAGTGGAAGGGACACATTCATAAAAGCTATTAGAATAATTCTCTTATTGCCTTTTCTTTCTTTTCTTCTTAGTTTGTGCAGTTTGGAAATCATTATAAGCCACTCTACATGTTTATATACCTTCATATTCACATTTTTTATTGGATACATAAAACCTTTCTCCCCTATGTGCATGAATCCATAAAAGCAGCATAAGGAGTGGAAAACACAACAGGTCTGGAGAATTTATGCACATAAGAATGCTGCAGCCTGGGAAAGGGAAAGAATATACAAATATTTCTTTGTCAATACATTCCGCCTCGTCAGTGATCTTGAGTATAGCACACACAAGAATTCGGTGACAGCTGCTTGTCCCCCATCATTCTTCAAATAGTCAACCCCATCCTCTGCCACATGGTGTGTTTACCTTGGCTGCCTACCCACCTCTTCAATATTATTAGTGGTGTGATAATTTCTGAAAACATTTCAATCAAAGGCAGGATCCAGTGTTATTGAAACATGTTTTGACATCCATAGCCAGGTCAGGCAAAACCATTTATTTTTTCCTTGAAAATAATATGGAACTCTTTTATTTTTTTTCTGATTGACAATAGCTTACAAGACACTGTTGTCAGTGGCTCAATAGCATTGCATTTTACTGAAAACCTGACATTACCTATTGCCAAATGTGGGATTTTCAGCAGATCACAAACACTTTTAAATCAAAAACTCATTTCTTCAGTGGTAAAAAGAAAAAAATAAAAAATAGAACATCTGTGTTGCTCATGATTGTTTGAACCTTATTGCAGGCAGTTATAGGTTACAGCAATTGAGAGGGGTACTGTTTAGTATTGAACCATTTCAAAATTACATACTGTAGAAGACATCAATACCACTTAGGATTTTGTTTACAGTGGTGGAAGAAATTGTGTTTATAATCCCAGATAAAGAAGGAGGTGAGCTGGGAAGTTAGATGTTCATCATTTCAGATTCCAGCTCTTGCCACTGAGGAGTTCTCTGGTAGGAAATATTGGATTAATCACTTTGCCCATCACTGGGGTGGCTCATGGCTGTTCAGCAGTGTAGAAAAATGGTACTTTGTGACCTTGAAGAAGAGGCAAAAGTTAATTTTCAGAGCATGACAGTAGCCTAAAACCAGGTTTGGATGTCCTACAGTTTCCTCGTGCAGTCTTATTCAGTGTCCTTTGGTGTGTAGTCTTAAAAAATTAGCCAGTCAGCCTTAGTGCATTGAAATCTTTTTACCATTGACAAAACAAGAACAGCAACTATTGCCTATATGTCTTTGAAATGCTCCTGCAGTCCTTCCAAGGAGATAGTCACATTCAACATTTCATTATTGCTGCTTTAAATTCTGTGCAAATATGCCTCAGTGTTCAAAAATAAACATCTTTGATAGATTTAGGCTTGGTTACCTTGAGTGATATAGTGAAACAAGATCCACATAGATGTGAAAATGCTGTGACTATGCTACATGTCCTGGGGGGTAAATCCCTTCCTTAAAATTCTAATTGTTCTTCTGGTATGGGACTGTACAAAGAACAATAGCTTATCTTCTGATGGAAAAAAACAGCTTTTATATAAAATAATGTCCCAGAAGCTGAATACAGAATCCAGCACAAGCCCTTTGGCGAGAACTCACATGTTCTTGTATTCTTCCTTAAGGAAGTCAGGTTTTCTGGTTTCAATACTTTCTCTTTCCAAATTTCCAGACTCAATACATTTATGGTTCTGAATATTCCAGATCATCTGGAATGGGTTTAAAGAACAGATTGGGAAATGGAGCAGATTAAGACAAGCAATCTCTTATCCCACAGAACAACCTCTCAGCATTCTCTGTTTCTGAAGCCATTCAACACACAAAGAATTCCATCAATTAAACTATTTTCAGCCTAACACAGATGAAGAAGTTGTAATGTTATGAAGTCCTCGGCAGGCAGATTTTAATAGTTCCAAGAATGGTTCATATCAATATAAGTAACATAAATAAAATCTGGCTGGTTTTGCTTACCTATTAAAAAAAAAGAAATTAGGCACACAATGTGTGCATATGTATATGTGTGTGTGTGCATGTATTTTGAAATTATTAATGCTTTTGATAAATTGTCTAAAATAAAGTATCTTAGTAGGTTTAGATTTTACATAAATAAACTCAAATTTTTAGGTAGACAAGTTTTAAAATAAGACAGATGCAAACTCTTAAAGAGTGCCCAAACCATTTAAAAACTTTTTTGTTTCCTCCATGTTGCTTTTCTATGTCTCTGCTTTTTACAGTATCTTAAATGCAGAAGGTACTTTTTTTTGCAGTAAACTTTGCTGAATAAAGACATTATCTTCTTGGAAAATTTTAATTGAAAGATGGGTCAATCATAAGTTTTTTAAATGATTCATTCAAGCTTTGGTCTATTGTCAGATGTGGTTTGGAAAATTCCCACCTTTGCTTATGATGTATTTCTGAACCAGAGGCAACCAACCAAACAGCATAGGAAATTGAAATTAACTACAGTATTAATTTCATGCTTCTGAGAGACAGCTGGAGATTGGAAAGAAGAAAATTTGTTTTTAGTGTTGCATCTACTATTGTTCTATCAAATATTTTGGTTTCAAAGGGAGGAATGGAAAGAGGAACACATTTCTTTGCACTTGAGCTGTGTAATATTTGCTCTCCCTTTCATTACATACCAGTGAAGGTGGAATTAAGGAGACAAGTATAAACACTATGCTGTGTGTATATGATGCAGATTTGCTGAGAGAACTGCTGAGTAGTCACTCCCTTACTGGCATTGGCCAAAGTGATACTGGCTGCAGGAGTATGGAACATGGTTTTTACCATATAAGCCCCATCTCTCCCTTCCTATACCATTTCTCATTTTGTCTGGGATGGGTCTGCCTCAGGTCATTGCTCATTGTGGGAGGAGCTGCCTTGCAACCCAGACCCCCACTCTGTATTTGGATTTTCATTGTGTGAGAGAACAGAGAGGAAAAAATACATGTTCATGTTCAGCCCATGTTGATTGATTGTTCCTTAGCTATGAAACAATTTTCTGTACCAATTATGTCTTTGCAGATGACAGAAGCCATTTAGTCTAATGACCATAATAATTAATTTTCATTATAAATCAGATTAGTTAATGATGCTGAAGTCTGTGTTCTTCGCGGAACTAAAGCACAGCATCTTACATGAGCTCTCAGAACATATAATTTGCTATATAAGGCACCACTTCAGAGATTTTTGGTTCAGTAAGAGTATCACTGACTGGCTTTGACCTCCAGGACTCAGTGGGAACACCTACTATCCCACAGTCAGGTCCTTGCTAATAGCTTCCCATTTCCAGCCACGGGCACAAAGCACCCAAGACTAAATATTCATCAATTTTATAGCATGTTCATGGGCAAAATTACTTAAGCCATTGTTTTTTTCTCCTTCACTGTAAAAAGTTATGACAGAGCAAACAGTATTCTGGGGACAAGGTGGTGCTTTTTTGTTTTATTTCCAGAATAATATTCTTGCTGAATTTTTCTAAACTTTTTGTCCTGTGGTCACTTTAATACACATAAAGACCATCTGCAAAATATCTAAGTGCGTAGTGAGCAAATAATCAAGACTTAGAATAAGTTATATTTGTATTTTTACCATTTAGTCTTTTGCAGAAGACAACCTATGAACTTTCTTCAGAAACTTCACAGGCTTCTTGAATGAAGAAAGGTAAGAGGCATCCTCTACAACAATTTTACAGAAAAGCTATATTTATTATTTCAGGCCAGAAAACTACAAAACTAGTCAAATACCTCACTGATGTATTTAATTTTCCCCATTCTTAAAGTCTGTGTGTTGAGATGAATTAACTGTTTTTATTGATGGTAAGTATGCAATAAAGAATGTGGATAATCACTGTGCCGCTTGTGGCTTTTGATGGTTTTAATTTAGGATATTAAACTGTCCATTATTTTTGGTGTGAAATGGGCCACCATCTCATGTAGTGCTGTTCTCTAACCGAATGCTTCTAGTCATGCAAAGCATTGTCAAAGCATAGCTTAACAAACTACAATTGGTGACGAATATACAGTGAATTATTTGGTTTGCACGTAAGTGCAGAGGAAGCAAAGCCTTGTACATGTAGCCAAAGCCAGTGCACTGGCCTTGCCTTTCTGGTGGGCTCAATGAACACACTTTGTGATGATATTCTGTTCACTGGCTTCACCAAAGGAATTGCATTGGGTCAAAATAAAACTAAATTAAGCAAAAGCAAAAGACTTAGAAAGGAGAGAGAGGAAACAGAAAGTGAGGATTTGTAAGACAGTTAACAGCACTTCATTGGTAGACTGACATTTTTGACTACATGTTACCAGAAAGGTAAAAAAAGAGAGGAAGAAGTAGATACCCAAACTGGAAAACTAGACGAGGAAGAATAAGAAAGTGGAGCAGGCTTTGCATAGACAGTATGAAGAGGACTTAAGAATCCTTTTTGCTGGAGAGGATGCAGCTATTCAAGGTATAGAGATGACCTGACAAATCTGTGTCTGACCAAGGAAAGCTGGAAAGCATTATTTCATTAATTGTGTCTCATTTCTATTCTTGTCCTTAGCACATAACTGATTAAAATAATGTTATATGAGCTGGCACAACCTTGTCAGTTCCTCTTTGTACAATACCGTTAAATGTGGTGCTCTTCTCCAGCAATAACCTATTCACATCCAACTCCTAGGTTAATTTATAGACTTAATTTTTAATCCATGTATTCCATTAAAATAGAATTTGTTAAAAGAACATCACTGTCAGGATGGTGGTATATTTCCTATGTTACAGCACTGCACTTAGACTCTGAAAATATTGGACTACTTAAGTGCCCTATTGTCTCAGATATCTTAAAAAATGGAGACGAGTTAAAATAATACCACACCGCTGATCTGTAAAGGTCGATGGTACTGTGTCATGGGAGAGCTGCAGGGAATGCAAACATCTTCCAGCTTAGGCACAAAGTGACTGCAGCACTGCTGGCTCGGCTGCCAGAGAGCTCTTGCCTCTCCTGGGGCAACAGGAGCAGCACTTGCTGCAGCGGGAAGGGGGCAGAGGCTCCCGCAGGTGCAGCCAACCCTGGGGACTGGGCAGGTATGCGTCTGCTCAGGCAATCTGGAAAACTTCCTCTTACATTTTAACTAAACGCATTTTTATATTAAAAAAATTGGTTTCAAGTTGTTAATTTTAGCCCTCAAATATTTTGCTGGCCTGCAGTTGGGAAGTGGTTTCTTAATTAAAATTTAAAAAAATAAAGTGAGGAATGTAAGGACATAAAGTGAACTTGCTTGATTTTCCCAATGTTTAGTTTCTAATACAGAAAGGGCCCTGTCATAACTACAAAAGAAGGTACAGCTTTTGAGAGATCTACTTTTAAACTTGTGTCTGAAGGAACTTTAAGTTTATTCTATAATACCTATGTTCTAAATAAAGGACTTCTGGAGGGGGTGTGGTGGAATAACTGAATTCAGAGTGCGCATTTTCACTGTAGGGGACAAGCAAAAACAGTAAAGCCCACTTTTATTTCTTCCATTTCAAAACTCTGAGTCTCGTTTCTATGTCTATTTGCTTCAAATACAAACTAAGGAGTTTTCAGTTTCCTTTCCCTTTCTTCAGTAAGAAGTCAAATGTATTTTTTGGGTTTTTTTAAGAAAAAAATGCAGTTGTTCGCAAAGAAAGTTTACACAGTGTTTGCAAATAGGAAGAAGGTCCTCAATTCTGACCACTGTAAAATCAAAGGGAGGCTGAACCTCATGTCAGTGCATTCCATATTTTGCGTTTATTCCATCTATGGCCATTGAAGGGGTGAAATATTCCCTCTTCCCCCAGGATTTCCCCCTCTCTGTTGCTCTCATTGAGGAATGCTGTGGCCACACAAACATCCTTTGCTGTGCTTTGGAAATGAGGCATACAGAAAAAGGATGTTTTAACTGAAAAGGTTGATTCAAGTTCTACAGGAACAAGTGACATCTTGATTTCTCTGTAGCTTAGTTACCTCATCTGTAAAGTACTCTTTTATATTAACTTTATACCACAGCCGTTGCTACTGGAACTGAATGTCTGCCAACCGTACATTAAGTTATATGACTATGCATCATTCAAATTATTTGGTTCTTTCATCCTTTTCTTATAGGAGAACATGTGCACACAGTTTGGGGATTTGGGGTTGCCATTTGCCAAAGTTTCCAGTTGACCTGTCTGATTTCAGTCTTGCTATTGCTATTAGCACTGCCAGGCCTGCTCAGATGGATCTGCAACACAAAGCACCCAAGGCATGTTCAGAGATCGCCCCATCGCCTGGGTTTAATCAGGTTTTTAAGAGGTGGGTTTTTTCAGATAAATATCTCTTTATATTTATGTTACAGAAGGCAGAACAAAGAACTGAGGGTTATGTTTGAAACAGGAGGTGATTAGATTTGTCATGGTCTTTATTTTACTGGAGGATTTTATTTTTTTTCAATTTAATTTTTTTTTTTTTTAATGGTGGACCATTTCTGTCCCCAGAAAGTCCTTGCTTAACAAAAGAGTTGTGTTGTCCTTTAGGGAAAGAACTGCGTTTCTCCAGGGAGCAGGGAGTGAAGATCTTGACCACGCTTCACATCTTTAAGGTTTGGAGAGTAATTCTGAGCTGCTGGGCTCAGCCAATTGCATGCCCAGACCGACCTCAAGGCAATGCTGCATTGATAACATCCATTAGTGACTGTAGGAGGTCCAGACACTGAAAAAAAAATCTAAGATGGGCAGATATATTTTTACTTGAAGGGAGTCTCCAAATACAAGCAACCTGTGATCAAACCATGCAGCACAAGTTTGATGAAGTACCAGGAGACGGAGGTGAATTAGGAGTGAGGTGACAGCCAGAATGGCTTTGCTTTTACTCATGTGTGTTTCAACATTAATGTTATTTTAACACACACACACATACACACACACACACACACACAAACACACACACACACACACACACACACTCTCTCTCTCTCTCTCACACGCACACAACTCTTGCTGAATAAAAAACTCTAGGCATTGCTCCAGACCATTACACCACAGCCTACTCTCAGGCAAAATTGCCAATTTCTGCAATGGGTGCTTTTATGGAGCTGAGTTTTAATACTGAGCTGCTACACAGTATCTCTTTTTTGGTTTTTCTTCTGTAACGGAACATCCTTATTTGCCTATCTGGCATAACTATTGTGAGTTATATTTACTGACTGGAAACTTGGCAAGTCCAATATTTGTTCTTGGTAACAAGATACTACCCACAGTTTTTACTTACCGGGCTCTGCAGCAGCCAGGTGGAACATACATCATTAGTTTACTGAATAATGAATATACTTTAAATCATGATTCAAAAATGCTCAGTTACAGTATATTAAATTAGTAAAAAAAATTAAATTAATGTAAAACTGGCTTTCCATAGTAGAATTAGAAAAATCAAAATAGGCTTTTTATCAACTTTATTGAAACTAATTCAACTTTCCAAGAACTAAAAATTGGTTTCCTGTCTTGACTGTTTTGGAATTACTTACTGTCATCTGTTTCAGACGTTAAAGGATATGATTTAATATCAGCAATAAGGCCTCTGTTCCTACTTTGGCAGGTGTTAATTATTTAAACACTACTCATTTAAATTTGTTTCCAATCACTCCTTTGAGTGATTTGCTTCGCATGTTTCTTCATGAGTATGTTCTGCACACACAAATAAAATAGGGGGAAAGTCCCCCAATCAGTAGCTCAATTTCTTCTCTTTTCAGCCTATCTTTAGATAAGGAAGTAGAAACAGAGGGATATTTCATGGGTAATGGTTTTCAGTGATGGAATATAATATATAATACATCATTTTTATCTCCTTTGTAATAATAAAAAGTTGTTCTCTTAGGGACAGTGCTGTGGTTTCTGCATGCTAATGGCTGTAGTCTGTGTGAATGAATTGTGAAATGGGTCACAGTTCCTGAAGCATTCATGGAGGCTGGAACAATATAGACAGACTTCTTGGGGAAAAACATGGGGAAAGAAATCTCTAAATAACTACAGTCATTCCTCCACACCTACAATTCCACCAGTTTACTTGCAGTGACAAAAACACAGTTGTAAGAATATTGTCTGGTTCTATACAGCTACTTATTCATAAGATGAGAAATGTCTCCCTTGCTGTATATGCCTGAATTATCATTTACAATCATGTTAGAGTCATCCTAGTTTTTTTTACTTAACATTTGCCTCACTTTACAGCACAGCACCAGAGGGAAAGGAACTCTTAACTCTGTACAACAGACCTCTGTCTGGTGTGAAGTGAAACTCTCATTCTGCGACAGATAGCTTGTAATTTAATACATAATTCTTGTCAGTAGAATAACATAAGGGAAAGCTAGACCAGAGGGAAAGACAGCCATAAGAGAGGGAATTTTATGCACCACTGGGAAATGAGAAGCTGACAACTATAGGTATTTCAGTTCTACAAGGCAAGTCATTTCATCCTGGTAATAAATGGAAAAGGTGGGTGTTTGTTTAGATTTAGGCCACTTGGTAATGATTTTAACACTCAGCTAAGCCTCTTGCCAAGACAAGCACTCCAAGGCCAAAATCTGTAATGAACTCTCATCTTCTCAATTATAGATTCAGCCTCGACCAAAGTGATATCCAATATTCCCCTCCCCGCTCCACAAGTGCAGAGATGTGCTGATGGACGTGCAAGCAGCCAGGTTCTGCATGGCTCCTGCAGTTCCCCAGGACCCCAGAGCCCACCCAGCTGCCAGGCTGGGGAACCAGCACCCGCCACCTCCCGTCTTCCCTTCTCCTTACACCCCCCCCATTTTCTGTTTCATGGAAAGAGTGAGTGCAGAGAGAGAGAAATAGTGCCAGTGATGCCGGGAGGTGGAGGAGGAGAGGATGAGGGGACTGTCCTCCCTCCACCTCCAGGATCCTCCCAGCCCCTTCCAGTGGGTGGGAACTGAATCAATGGAACCAACTTGTGATTGTGTTGGCAGGTCTCTGCTGGCTGGCTGAGCGCACCATGGCTTCCGAAGCACTAGGACAGTGGGCAGGGGATACATGGCTCTGCAGCACTCTGCTGCTCTTAGTCAGTGTCCATCTCCTTCTTGCTGCTACTTCAAAGGATCTCTAGTATCTCCTCCTCATTTGCTCTTGTCACCAAGCTCACTCTTTCTGATGCTTGTCCAGCAAAAAAACACAGAAGGTAATTTTCTTTCTAAGGACTTATATTTCGTAATTTATGCTCCTGGCCTCATTCCCTAGCTTGTTTTCTTCTGCCTTTTCTCATTCCTTTGCTTGTTTTTCCTTGTATGTTTTTCATACATCATAGTATATTTGTCTTTTTATCCATATTGAAATGAAGGCATCCTGACCCCACCTGCCTACTGGCTGGCACAACTCTGTCTTTGTTCTATCTTATGACTCCATAAACAATCACTTGTCTCATGCCAGCTCCCACTAACCCTACACTCACCAAAGACCTCATAACACTGTGGTACATGTTTAAAAGATGGAGAAAATAATATTCAAAAGTATTTTTTGTTTGGAGAAATGTATATGTATCTACATTGGGGATAAAAATGTACCCACAATTGTGGGGTTTAAAGAGTAGAAGAAACTGATGCATTTTTTGCAGGGTGATCTGCTTTGTGCAAAGAGGCACAGCCAGGGGATATACAGCTGCTGTGGAGGCTTGCTTTTTCCAGCAACTTGTTGTGGTCTGCTGCTGAGCTAGATGGATCACTAACTCCTCTTCTGTAGACTTTTCAGCTCATTGTCCACCTTCTTGACAAAAGGTGAGGAGTAAAGAGAAGGATTACAAGATATGTAGGAGGGAGCCAATTATTCGCCATTCAGAGGGAGCAAAAGAATGTCTTTCCACTATGGAGGCAGAGACTGTGGTTAATTCAGAAAATAACAGTGGAAAATAATAAATAAATGAGGAAATCACAGCCAAAAAAACACAACCCCAGACTATGTCTGTGTTATTCAGAAGTTCTGACTTTTGCTCAGAACAATGAATCTGTTTCAGCAAGAAAGCCTTCCTTAGTTCTTTGTGCTTCCTTAAATAGTAAAACCTCCCTTTACATGGTTTTGTGTTCTTAATTTATACTATGTTACTTTTTTTTTACTTTTTTTTTTTTTTTTTCTGTTCAGCAGCTGGCAGGGGGTGATAGAATTTTAGAGGGTAGGTGCCATATACAATACATAACACAGTCAGTCTAGTTGTCCCGTTGTTAGTCATGGGTACTCAGGATTTATATCTCTACTGATGAGTTCAGTGTGACTTCTGAGCAACTAAGAACCAGAATTTTGGTCTCCTGTTCATTAAAAAATTGTAAAATATGTTGGGCAAAAGCCTAGATGAAAAATTGAAAGAATTATGATTATAGCTGTTACTCATATTCTCAGATTAAATATGGTTTTAGTTCCTGTTTCTTCCAACAACTTGCTTGTATACAGCAATCTTGGCAGAAGGCATTAAATCATATGTAGGCTAATTACTTAATGTTCCTGAATTGCTTTGAACATGAAGTGTGTGCCAGGTATTACTAATATTATGGGAGACAACATTATGATAAGCTAGGGGTTTCATCTTCAGTTTCTTTTGTCAATCAGTAATATTTAAGCTTTGGTGCTACATATAGATTGTATGTATAATTATCTGAATACACAGCAGATTGAATTCCATTCCCTCCCTTCACTGTAAAAGGAGAGAGGCATAATGTGTAAAGAAAGCAACATTCAGAGAGAAGAACATTCTTACCATGACCCAGGACCAAAAGGGATGGGATCCCTAAGCCCAGGGAAGAGTAGTGCAGTCCTCTAAGCAGAAAATAAATTAGTCTGTTTTAGAAAAATCTATGTAATTATAATAAATTATAATATGTTTTATTCATGCTCTAGGAATATCAAGTTCTCCTCTTAGCGAGCTGACCAACAATTTGATTATTGTCATTGCTTGGAAGTTGCATTTTCATTTTGTGTAAGTTCAAGTTCTGAATGTTGTGTTTTCAGAAGTAAAACTAAATTTACCTCGTTACTTCCCTTGTCTAATTAATTCTGTGTATTACTTAAAAAATACTTTGAAGACTCCTAGATGTGAATCACCAAGGTCTGCATTTCGGAAAAGAATTTTAATTTTCTGGGCAATCAAGTATCCTCAGTAACAGAGACAGCAATTTTCCATTCCAAAACAATACATGACATTGATATGACTTACAGCTTAATTACAGATGGAACCTGTTAAAATGATTTGCCTTTTTCACATAATTTACAGGTTAATCAACAACTGCTAGCAGTAGACCTGTACTTGTCTATGGATTTTCAACTCCTAATGTCTTGGGTGAGTTTAGGAACTTCTGTGGCTCTTTGGAGATGCATAAGATGCATTTATTGTGGCAGTGGTCAGACTGCTGTAATGGTATGTCCCATTTATTTAGTAGTAGGAAATCGAAGTGGTCATTCTAATTCAATTGAAACTGCTTTGAGGCTTGGATTGTTTCCATTTCAGTAGTGTACATTTTATAATCTAAATAAATATTATTTCTCTTTTTACTCCCAGGCCTTACACCTTTCATGTGACAAACCTGTCTACGTATCTGCAGACTGCAGAGTGAGGGCATTTCCTGGTAGGCTGGAATTCAGGGTACACACATTCTGTCCAAAGGTATTGGTTGCACATTCTGATGGTCTGCTTCACAAAATAAACTTGGTTTGGTTTTTTTCCAAGCAAACCATATTTGAAATCAGTCATGTTTTCTTTCCATGAAAACATTGACTTTTTGTCAGAATTAAGGAAAATAACTCCCTGAAAAACTTTTTGAAAAACTATTAATTTTTTTCCAAATATTTTCATAGGCATGGTCCTTCCTTTTTGATCAATATTAATATTAAGCTTAATGTCTAGTTTCAGGAGACCAAAAGCAAGAGAATATGTCTAGCAGACTAATAGTGTCTGTGCAAGTACAACCACTTCCCTACTCAGGCTTGGAAAATGAAGGCCTACATGTTTTCTGCATCTCACACAAAGAGTGACTAAAGGACTTAAAAAGAAATGTAGGTTGACCAAGTGTATTGAAACAAAAATATAAATGTGAAACCGCAACACATCATAAATAAAATGAAATGTATCCAAACCCAATTAAAATGCAAATCATGAATTAAAAAAAATCCACAACAAAACCAAAACACAAACCCCCCACATTTATCTTGTTAACTTGAAACCCAGCTTGGGCAAAGTAGTTTCTTTTCCTTTGGTTTCCATGAACACAAGATTTTATGAGTACTGATATCGAATTACTACATATTATCTGAAAGTACAACATATCTGTCTGGGCAGTCAGTAAGATGTCATTCATTATTGTTTCACCTTGGGGACTGGATATTCAGTCTGAAAAAATAAACACTTAATGTGTGCTCCACCCCTGTGACAGGGCATTCTGTCACAGCTTCCTTTCTCATATACAGCTCCTACCTGATACCAGATAATGGAAACCCTATCAGATTCACCTATGCTGTAACTTAGTCCTAAAATACCCAAAATATTTAATTCCCTGGAGCTGCTCATTAAAAATAAAAAGATTAAAAGCATGTTTTTCTGTTAAGTATTGATATGTGAAGTGCAGCTCCTATTTTGAAAGCTCAGTAAATGTTTAATGTCACTTTTGTCTGATCTTGTGTGTTTATAAATTGAGTTCTGTTGATTCATTTCCTCTGGCAGCACTGCAAAGTTTTGCTACCAATGGGATGAAAGAGGTCAAATTTTAGTTCCTTGGCAATTTCCCTTCTTGCCTATCACTTTCACAGGCTTTTACAATGTCATGAATCTCCCATGTTTTAACTGACTTCCTGCTTATGTACGAAGAGATTCAGCCAGCTTTCAAAGCTTTACTGATTGGTTCATGTTAGGAAGGTGTTTCCAGAATAGCAGCTACAGCTGAAAAGGTAACATCACCTTTCTTCTTATCCCTGCTGTTGGAGAGCAGGTAGGCCAGACCGCAAGAAATCTCTTTTGCCCTTGCTTGTTTGAGAATGATACATGTTGGCTGCCCTGCACGGCACACTGTTGGGAGAAGAGGAAATATTTACCTAAGGAGAACAAAGACATACACCTGGTCTTTACTTTCAGCCCTATGAAAGAGTGCTCTGGTCCATGGAAAAGTAATGGAGAAGCAGCTGAGCTGCCTGCAGCCTTGCCATTCCCCATCCCAGAAATGACAGACCAGGCCAGTCTCTTACCTGCATGGAAGTCAAGTCCTAAAACCAAACAACATGAAATATGGCAGAGATCTTGTCCAGAAAACCCTGCCTTGCATATACAGTCATTTAGCCATAAAATGCCCTTAATATTTATGGGAGAATTTGCATTATACTTTAAACACACTGGTGGTGTTAGTTCGAAGTTGGACTCACACCCAAAGAAGCATTTAGGTTCTGAACTTCTTGGCAGGTTTTTTGCTTGGTCACATCAATCCTCCCTCCCATACCATTCTTCTCCACTCAGGTACCACCAACATGGATAAATACTGTGCCCAGGAAAGAGATCCATAAAAGAAAACTCACAGAAGAAAAAGGTCAGAACTCCAGGACTGAGACAAATAGAGAAGAAGAACTTAATCCAATGTGATTGGCTAAGCAGTAATGGAATTTAGATAGACTTTTTAGAGAAGTTAATTGAATTGCATAAAATATAAGTGGCTGTACCCTTAAAAAATATTTAAATTTTTTTTTAAAAATTTTTTTAGACATACTAACATGCCACATTACTGAGCCAAATAAAGTGAATGATCTAAAAACAAGGTGAAAATGCTTACTATTTCCCCAATCAGGTATTGCTTCACACTATCCAGGCAATTAAGGTTAGATGTCCTAAAAAAGAGTCTGTTATCAGCGTATTTGGGGGTGGGAAACGTGGCAATAAAATTAACTAAATGGTTCAGGCTGGTTTTGCTTCAAATCTAGTACAAAATGCAGAAATTTTCCGTGAAGTTTTTTTAAATTAAGCAGAGGAAGTCCTCAAAAAACATGTCTGTATTTTAGATTTTGTGCTACTAAACAGGGTGAGAATCACCATGTTTGGACACAAGCCTCAATGTGATTTGTAGTGTGAGAAACTCCACATGAAAATGCCTTGCATTAAAACTCCTATTAAGTTATCTATTAATTTAATGCAGCAAATTAAAAGCCACTATAAGCAGGTAGAAAACCCCAATGGCACTGCATCGTGCATGCTTTACTTCAGCCTAATACACTGTCTGAAAATTTTAGACTGAGTTACTAGCAACAAATTTTTGAGATTTTGAAGCAGTTGCAGCCAGTTGCCTGACACAAGGAAAAGACAGACACTGGAGTAGAAGGGCTTTTGGAATATGAACACAGAAAGGAGGCTAATAAAGTATTGTAAATGGTTTGTTTAGTGAGTGAGCAAAAGCAGGGATGGCGTGAGAGAATGAAAAGCACATCTTGCTCTTGCTTTTTGCTTCTCTCTATGACTGAAAAAGACATGAACATATTGATCAAAATAAGGTGAGAGAGTACATTAAGATAAATTAACCAAAAGTTCAAAATACAGCTTTGGCAATTTTTCTTTGAAATATGCTGAATATGCTCAAATACTTAATATTTGATCTTGGACTTATATTTCAGGTGAGGGCAGCATAAATACGAATTTAAACTAATATCTTCTCTTGACATACTCTGACAGAGGCTGACCTCCCTTCCAACCAGCGCTTTGAAGGGCACCTTTCTGCAAAAGGAGAAAAAAAGTGGTGCAGGATCATTAAATTCCTGATGTAACTTATCTTATTTACATATACGCAGTAGTTCTGGGAGAGGAGAAGCTACACTGTAGGGGGGGTAAATGCCTCTTCGAGGGCAACCTGCTAGTGTGAGCACAACATAGCTTAAGAGCCAAAACCTTGCCAGAGTATCCCACACTGCCTTCATTTCTGACCCTGCAAATAACATCAAGGACTGAATTTCAAATAGAAAGTCATAACTTTAACACAGAATATTTGCTTGCACCCCTAGGAGATCATGCCACTTGGTGATATTATTGTTAAGTATCTTCATGCAGCACTTCAGTTTGCAACATTCCTCTGAATTTCCAGGAAATGTTTTCACTAGAATATTAAAGAAAAAATGAACAAAAGAGGGGCATAAATACCTTGTGTAAGTTTTTGCACTCTTTTTTTCCAGTTAGATTTCAGGAGCTTTATAAGAAGAAATAAGCAGTAAAGAAATGTTTGGTGAAAAGAAGTTGCAATGTATTGGAAGGAAGGATGTGGTTAAAGCAAATGCCTAGAAGGCAGCAGATAACAATTTTGTTCCCAGATCTGACACAAATGCTCTTTTTGACCTTTCACCAAAGTATTTCCTTGCTTTGGAAGTAGTTTGGAAGTAAAATGGGGGTGATAACAGTGCTTAACTATTCTTTCTGACAGAGGAACAGGGAAGTTTTTATTTATGCTTGTTGCAAGATTTGAGAACCTGAGAATAATTAAAACTGGATCAGTTTAGACATGCAGGTTTAAGTCTTTCCTTCAAATAAAACATTTAATTTATAGTACTAGGTTTATTTTATGCTAATTATATGTATTATAAAAAAAAAAAATCCTCATCCGATGAGGATTTGCTCAGTCCTGCAAATAATTAGCTAACTTCATTACTTGAAAATTCAATTTTCTTTTCTTACAGTTAACCCAAAAAAAAAAAAAAAAAAAAAAAGAAAGGAAAAAGAGTAATAATTCTTGTATCTTGTATATGACCAAGAAATCTAATTTCTGATAGAATATTTTAGCACTAATAGTGTGATCCTGATGGGCTGTTAGAGAGAATTAGAGAAAAAGATAGAAACTTTTTGCACCTTCTAAAATAACTTAGAGGAATGCTTTGATTGTTTTTTAGAATTAAGCCCACATAAAAAGTGGCATTTCCCTGTTTCTTTTCCAATGAGTTCTGGAGTGGAGAAATCCCCTGGGCAAGACTTTCAACTTGCTTTCCTTCTATTGTGGAGCAGAGAAGCATTGCTGAGGCCTGCAGAGTTTTCCTGCTTGTTTGAAGAAGGAGGAGACTATTTTCTACTGTGATTCAGCACCCACTGGATAAACTATCTCACCTCTTTCTGGCTTTTTAATATGGGAGGTTTTAACCCTTATCCTTGTAACCATGTCCCAAACAGGTCAGAGGCTTAGGAGTCTGGCTCAGCAATACCCACCCTTAACTGAAGCAATGTTTACATGTAATACCATTTAAATTATGAAATGTTGGTTGTGGAAACAATAGACATATTCAATCACCATATCCCAGAACAAATGAGAGAAATATTCCAGAGCTCCTATCAGAGCTTAATAGGTATAATTTTGCTTGCGATATGGTAATACACAGCAGCTTTCCCTGGACGGCTGTGTAAAACAAAGAAGTGGTTGTCAGCCTTTCAGAATCAGATGTTAATGATATTTCATGTCTTTGTTGAGTCTGTGGAAAGCAGCTACTGCACCTAAAAGGGAAATGACTTCCATACCAACCTCCCCCAGCCAAAGTCGTTCAGATTGGGAAAACTGGACGAAGTCCATATTTATACTTCAGAAAGAGGTGTAAAAGAAGATTTCAAGACAGTATTGACTGAGCTGTCTCCCAGTCTCTTTACCCAAAGTTATATCTTATCATTGTGATGAAAGTTTTTAGTTCAATGTATCACAGTCTCTTTTTCCCCCTCCCTTCTTTTCCTTTTTTTTTTTTTTCAAACATATACGAGGAAAGAATGTAATGTAAGCAAAACTCCAATGTGTTTCTGGCAAATGAGGAGTGTTTTCTACATCTCATATATTTTTGGAAGCATTTGAATCCAGAAGTAATACATCTTCCAAATCGGGAAGAAGGCTTTTTATTAGACTGATGCCTGCACACAGCAGAAAAGGGCTGTCTGCCCCAGCACTGCAGCAAGCTTTGTCTGAGCTAGTCCAGAAGATTGGAGCCAGTCAAAAGAAGGGTTTCTGTAGCTTTATTGCTGCAACTTCATTTTGCTCCACTACTGTATGTCTTTGCTTCTGCAAACTTTCTTTCAGTTGTTTTAAGGAGAGGTCTTAATTCCAATGCAAAATCCATCCAGAAAGGAGGGCCCCTCAGCACTGTATTCCAGCTGGTGGGGATTAGCTCAGTCCTTTTACCGGATACGTATCATTTTAATCTTAAGCTTTTAGACACTGTACAACATACTATTAAGTCTGTTACCAAATAAAACACTAAAAGGCTGATTCACTAAGGGTTACACACCCTTTGCAGGGAAAAAGCTAACATTTACAAAGGGATAACTGCCAAAAATCACTTAAATTTCATGTCTTTCCTATTTATTAAATCCCACATACACCATGTGTACAGTAACTTCCTGGGGATATGCCCCTGGGAGAAGTACAAGTCAAAATAAAGGAGTAACTGCTCCCCTAAAATACGTCCCTGGTTCTAAAGAATGATTTACATTGGTTCACATCAGAAAATCTGAAAAATTAAAGTTATGTTATTCAAGAATAAAATGAAACCTTCCAGAAAGTGTGAATCATGTACTCAACCATGATAACGAGTAGTACATTTCCTACAGGAATTAGTGGTTAGGGTATGAACCCAGGGCATTAACAGAGTAAAGGAGTCATTTGCTAATGATCTTGTGCCAGCAACTTTGACTGCAGTTTGTGACTTGGGTGCTTAAACTGCAGCAATATTGCAGTGCTTGGTTATTTAGGGAAATGTGGGGGACAGAGTCATTGGACCTTGAACCACTCACTTGTACTGTTAATAGCAAATGCAGATGCCTGACTTTGCTCCCTGTGGAGCTTCTTAAACCATGCTTTATCTGTCTGTCTGGGGTGAGACAAAAAAAATCTCTGATATTTATAACGTGCTTTGGATAAAGGGAGTGATCTAAATGCAAACTGTGATAGCCAGTGTTTATTGGCAAGCCTGTTCTGACACAGGCTCAGAAGCATCTCACCATAGTATTTCAGCCAGTCCTTTGAAGTTAATCACTATAGTTCCTTGTACTAAATTAATGCTTACGCTTATGGTACCATCTCAGGGCATGAGGATCATCTCAGGAGGTCCTTAGGTGTGGCTCTGACAACAACATTGTGAATGAAACTGCACTGATAGTCTGTGCCCTGCCATTTGGGTAATACAAATGATTTAAGTTTACTTCCAGGGGATTGGGTTGTTATTGTTGTTTTCAGTAAGAAATAACTCATCTGTTTTGGAAAACATTGTTTAATGTATAATGGAATATTCCACTAGCACTGACAGGCAGAGCTGCGCCACGCCAGCCAGCCAGCCCTGGGAGTGGCTGCAAATCAGGGAGCAGGCATCCCACTGAGGCTGTGTTCTGTGCCCCCCTCATTGTTATTTTCTATAGAAAAAACCCTGTTCTAGGACATGTTGTTTAGAAAAATTAAAAACCTGAATGTATGCTATGATCGAGTTTTTCGTTAGAGGATAAACCAGCATGGAATAATACTGTATAGAATTTGCAAAGCCTTTTTATATTCAAGATATTTGAGTAAGATAAATGGTAAAATCACCATATTCATTAAGCCCTGGGATAAAGTACTATTAGTCCTGCTGTGCAGATGTAGAAGTTGAACTAGAGGCAAAGATTTTTGTCTGGGAACTGAGGTAAAGATTTTTGTCTGCAAATTGAGGTAAAGATTTTTGTCTCAGACAGGTTTATAATTCAAAGTTTTTATTCAGTAGCCCTATGCTTAGACCATTCAATTCTCCCTAGCTCCATTTTATTGCAAGGATCTTGGTGTCTTCATTAAAGACCTAGTTTGAGGGTTCATATGATTTTTGTTAAAATGTCAGTGTTCATATATCAAAGAAAAATGTTTCAAGGCCATATATTGTGGGAGAAGTCTGGAAATAAAAAGTATCACTCATATGTAGCCTGAAGGCTCCAAGGACCACTAGACAATGTAAAAGCAATCAAAACCAAAATGTGCTTGTTTATGCAACAGTCATGATTTTAAAGAGAATTTTGTGATTTTTAAGGGATCCAACTCATGATTTTTCAGTACTTGGCCCTGGCAATACTGCTAGCCTGCAGTGGAGGATTTACATCTGATGACCAAGTTCCCCTGTCGCTTCACATACAGTCAGTTTATTTTGGAGGATCATCAGACACAAACTCTGTTACATGTTAACAGCATTGCCAAGCTCAAGGATTCAAAAAATCATGAGCTAGTTTATTCTACATGGCAAATGGATTAGTGAGAGAAAATGCAGCAACAACAACAACAGCCCAACAAATGCTCTTAATATTTGCTCCGTTGTCTCCTCTCTATGAGGCCTTCAGCAGTTCCGTGGTTCGGTACCACCACCAGAACCACCCTATTTATCTTTAAGGATGAGAGGGATTTCTAACATTTAATGAAAAAAATATGGGTCCTGCTCTGTAGTATCCATAATCTATTTTCAGGAGGAATGCAGTGGGAGACTTTTCCAGACCAAACTGGTCTGATCAGCCTTTGTTGCTGCAGAAATTGGAGGGGCAGCACCTGGGACCCCCATCCGTGCATTTACATTTGCAGAACACCATCAGGGGGAGCTCCGTCACAGACTTAGCGCCAGTGTTCCACAGCTGCCTCACCTGAAAAAACACCTCCACCTCTTCCTATGAGCAGTAAACAAATGCATCGAGAACATTATGGTACTTCCACCATCTTCATCATCACTACCATTGGGACTGGCAGACAGTGTAGAGGTGAAAATTTCCATATAGAGCAATGAAGAACAGAATGATCAGTGTCAAAGTAAATGGGGTCAATCACATGGAGTTTCAGATCAAAGCTGCTGCAATTACTTGTGTGATTCTGCTGCTTTGATAGTCCCATTCAATTGCAGAGTCTTGCTGCAAGTTTTTGTGACCCTTAAATGAGGTACCATCTTGAGGAAACCTTTCCCTTATCACCAAAATCTGTTTCTATAGAGGTCCTGCCTTGACTTTCTCAAGGATCCATCCAATCAGCTAAAGCCCCTCTGCTCTGAAATGTCTTTTATTGAATCCTATTATGTGAGAGAATGGGCCAAGGAATTGCACCAAATGTGAATGTGATACATTGTGTGATCTAGGATGCAGTATGGTACACCAGTCACAGAGACAGCACTCAGATACTTTTTTTCATATAAGAAGGAATATTCTTATTTTTAGAAAGTTAGAGTGGGATTTTTTTGATTTCTGTGAAGTAGAGAACTTAAAGATTGTGACTTGAGCTCTCCATGACCTGAAAATTTTCAATAAAGACTGAGGCATAGCGTGTTTCTGAAGTAAGACACAATGACGGGTAACAATAAAATAGAGGGTTAGGATGATCTCCATTTCATCTATATGCAGGAATAAATCCCACATAGCTATGCAAGATGCTATGAGTAATGGAAAATGTTGAGTTTTTCTTAAGGATAACTAGGGAGTAATTAGTTAAGGAAAAGAAAACTTTACCATAAAACCCAAACAACAGTTTGGCACAGTAAACCCAAATTCGTTGCTAAGACTAATTCTGTTTAAGCTAAAAATTGCTTTCATTTTGAACTTGTCCTATTATTCTTATAGTTGAGAATATGGGAGAACCTAGGAATTAACTCTTCATACATTTTGTTCATGCTGATTGAGGCACTTCTTAAGTGCTTTTAAAGATTTGCAGAAAACTTCCTCTATTGCTCAAATTATGCTGTGAGTGAAGCCTGATGAATTCATTCCCAAAGAAATAGATTCAAGTCATTGCTGTTCTATTGCCAGCATCTGTAAAACTGCCTGGCAAAAAGCATGGAAACAGTTCATGCAACATTGCTCTGGCCATTTGTACAACAATGTCCGCATTTAAAATAGTAACCTTATTTTCCTTTGTAAGGAAGGAAAGTAGAGGGAATAAAATTACAATTGCATGAATATTACCAGAACACCTTCTGAGAAACATATTTTTACCATGGTGAGGCTTTAAGGGTTTGGATGGCCTCCTCTGTATTGATCCCAGGACATCAAGGTCCCATGTGAAAAAGGAGTTTCCATGAGACTTTACAAGAAGACGGTTACTAGAACCTTTTGTTTCTGTCCTTTCCAAAATGTAAAAAGCAGCACAATCATTCTTCCTGGTCTTTTTGCTGGGATGTGAACTTATTCCCAGTGCATAACTGCTTCAAAATGCTGATGTCTCTTCTTCTTTCTCTCCAGCCCATCACTACCTTCAGCACACTTTTTGAAAGACTAGATCATGAGGTCCTTGTGGCAGGGAATCTCTTTTCTCCATTTGTATTTCAGCTGCTAAGAGAGCCCATGGATGCCACACAAAAATGGTGATGAATATTACAAGTCTACTAAAGTACTTTTTACATTGTGAAGGAAATGACATTTGCCTGCTTCTAATAAACCTTGAACCATTTATGGCAGCGTTAAATATGTTGCAGTCCACCTACAGGAGAACTGCGGCAGGAAGCATCTCCAGCCCAGCAGAAGTCCTGGTATTTCTCTCTTGAACTTTCTCTTCCCCTCATGCAGACAATGGTGTACAATAAAACTGTTGCAAAGCTGTGAAGTCACAATAAAACAACCCAAACTACCAGAGCAAACAGATTTCTATTCCAGTGAGGCCAGGACTCTCTGGAGCCCCAAGGATGGGACTGACTGCATTGAATGGCGTAGGAATTGGATCCTGACTGCATCTCCAATGCATACAATCATGTTCTTACATTAAATGTGCTGAAAGCAGTCACTTCTTGGTACTTTGAACACTAGTATTTCAAGGCTACACCAAAGTCCAATGCCTTTATTTCTTCTGGACTAGAGGATGTTGTCAGATGATCAAGCACTCCTTAGAATGTTAGCTGCATTTGTCAACACAGAAATCCTCAAGACTAGGATATCTGAAATATTTGTCAAGTTATTTGTAAGATTTCAGGGCATGGGAGCTGGCAGTATGCTTAAAAGTAGAGCAGAAAGCAGTGCCTTCATGCATCTTACCTATGGGGAGGAGTGTGTCGATTTATCCAGAAAAATTTCAGTATGCAACTATTTGGTTTTGTGCAATGCAGATTATCCTGGAGAAGCAACATCCAGACTGTTATGCATAACCTAGCATGCTCAAGACCTTACTTGCCTACTTACTTTGAGGTTAAGGTAAGCATCAGAATAGATCAGAAGATGTTCCTGAATTCAAAAGTATATGGGACCTGAAAGGGAGCCAATCCTGATTCTTCTTGAAAGACATGAGGACCTCTTTGAAAACCATGGGAGCTTGAGTTGCAGACTTGTCTGGAATAGTTTTGGAGTCCATTCCTCACCACAACTGAAATAATCAGAAAGGACAGCAAAATAGGTGAGCAGAGTTCACTGCCATTGAACAGTTTTCTTTCCTACTGTTGGAACCATGAACCGTCAGAGAAGACAGAGGGAGTGACAAAGAGAACTGATGCAGTGAGCAAATCTTAGGACACATGGCCTTCCTATGTCACTGACACAGACTGCTGAGCAGAAGCACACCAAAAAGTATTAAACAGGCAGTAGCTTACATGCTGACCCAGAAGCTAGAAGATATGAGAGAAGGATGTGATGATGGAAATTTCAGGGGCTGTGGTTAAAAGGTGAAAGTGACTCAAGCTGAATTAGGATGTGCAGTAAGAGACTTGAATACAGTAACCTCTTGAGATCTCCATCATTGACTGCTGTCAGTAAAGAATTTGTGGCCAGCAGAACTGGGAGAGCATTTTGGAAGGTGCATGATGCTCCTGCCAGATCTATTCCCTCAAAAATTGACCTCAGGGAGTATCTGCCTTAGGTCTTGCAAGGTAGGTATGACCATCTGTGAAAAAGGTCTGTAACAAAATTCAGTAGCTATTAGTTGCAACAAAAAAGTAAAATAACTTCCATGCTTTCTGCCTCTGTCCAAAATACACTTGAGAGTTTTGAATAACTTTTTCTATTCCACTTTCAGATTCTTCTAGGAGGACCTCTGAACTTCTTGATTATAATTGATTTGTTCCTTATACACCCTGTGGTAAAGGGTTTCTTGGCTAAACGATCTCTATGTTAATAGGGATCCCTGTTCCTCCAATTTTATCCCTGTTCCTCCAACTTTTTCCTTCTGCTGTCTGTTGCTAATCAAAAATCTCGAATCCATGTTGATTTAGCTCTGCTTATGAAAAATAAATGGAATATTTTGAAGGTAAAATTAAAAAAAAAAAAGAGACATGGCAAGTGGAATCTCAGATTATTCATATCTTAATCACCAATACAACCTTGGCAAACACAACTTCAGAAAAACATAGAAAATGGATTCAGGCTAGAATTTAACCCAGCTGCTGGTACAGGGTAAATTGAAGCCAATGAAAGACACAAAAAGAGAAAAATTATTACGACAAACTTTCTTCTTTGAGGAATGAGAGATGAACAAATACTACAAAAAATGTGTGGTCAAGGTTGACCAAGAAGTGAGGTACTTACTTTGAGGGAAAAAAGTACATCAGCAGAATTCCTATAGAACTCTTTACTAAAATTGCTGTGATGTCAACACCACCCACCTTCCCCTGGGAGATTTCCACTCCACAGAATGGGCTGGAAGGTCCTTTTATATGTGTCCTTGCACTATTTACAATGAATCTGGTTTCTGTTGTATAAAGACCACAATATTTATTTCAAAAATGAACCAGCCTTTGAGGTAGTTATGGGAGCAATTCTGCAAAACTGCTTCAGAGGAGATACATTGATGCTCTTGGAAAGATCCTTTCTGGAGGTTTTGGAAATATGGTCAGTGTTTCTATGAACATAAGCAATTAATTCATTGAAAGCAGTGGCTAAACATCTTTATTTTTGTGGAATTTGACAAAGGATTTTTGTGGGATTCATAGCTGGTCTAAATCTCACTGCATGCAAATGAATTTCTTTTGCATATGATTTGCAAATAGCATAACTGCTATGTGCAGACATGCTTAAAAATTCACTACTACTAACATTCCTTCTAGAAAGTAAAAATCCCAAACAATTTCAACCACAGTTGTCTCATCAGTGTTAGTTTAAAATTCAGAACTTTATACAGACAGCAGAAAAACTCTTTCTAGGCATATTTTTGCAGACATAAATTTATAACTTCTCTAACAATTCAAAGGCTTTCATTAATTTCAAATATTTTTTTAGAAAATGTTCATCAAATTATGTGGAACAATATTGGTGAAAATTTGAAGACTTTCAATCTGATACATAAGTAACATTTATTTTAATCTTTCCTATTGAATTTTAAAGAATTAGAATTTTCAGAAAATGCTTGCCAAGCTCTGAATATATTTTGAGGTTATTAATTCAATGAGTAAATTTGTGTGATTTATTTGAGAAAGTAAAAATACAAAACTTGGTCTTACTTTCACAGAACAACTTCTAATTTCTAAAATTACACTGTTCATTGATATGCTTTTAAAGACAATTACAGTTGTAATAAATATAATGAAACTTACCAGCAACCTTCTGTTATGTCAGTAAAAATATATATTCTTTGACCAAACCACCAGTCCCATTAATTTTTAACTTCAAATGTCAAATTAAGAGTGTATTGTGAGCTGGGAATAATATGTTTTTCATGTAAAGATTATTTTTATACCACAATGTTTACTGCTTGAATAAAACAACCCAAGAACATTTCACAAAATGCAATTTCAAAGTTTTGTCTTCTTTATTCCTTGTGTGTGAAGTAAAAAGCCTGTATGCTTTTTCACTCCACTATGCCCTCAGTAGGGGTAAATAAATCAAGAAAACTTTGAATGTCAGCAAACCTTCAGGGGAGACAGCTGTTGTATTCCATTTATTGGTAGGTGCAGGCAGTGGGATCCTAAATTTTACAATTGTTTGACATGTGATTTGTATGTGGCTGTCTTCTGTCTTTCAGAGACAAGAATTCTTTGTCAGGGGGGAATAATTTGTCAGGGGAGAGAGATGTCAAACATGGCTTTCTGTGTCATCATCATCAGAAAGGTTTGATGCGTTATTGATTGAATTTATACGGGATTTGCTGGGAAGTGAAGGATCTACTCTGCTATTCACCTGCCAAAGGCACAACAGCAGATGATCTCAGGTTGTGTAAGTCATGATTGGCAGAAACTAACTTTCCTTAGTTCTTGGACTTTTGCAGGCATGTTTCTAACTTGTGGCAAAAAATGTCCAGGGCCATGCAATACCAAGGACCCTGCTCATAGTCAGACATACTATCATGAAAAATACTCCTAAAAATGCACTGGCATGAAATCTAAGACAAATGTCTGGAGGTAGATGGATAGAGGTATTGATAAAGGTAGACTGCTAGAAGCCACATCTGGAATGATTTTGACATTGCTTTAATTTCCTGCCCTGGCCTAAATAGTCTCTCATTTTCCTTTCTCTTCTTCTTTTGTCCCAAATATCTCATGTACATGGATTTTACATCAGTGTAATTGGCTTTGGTGGCCTAAGCTCCCTGGTGGCTGTAAATTTTGTTCAAGATTTATGAGGTTGCAACTAAGATTAGAAACTGGATTTGAGAACAGCATATATCATGCAGAGATATGAATGGATTAATTTCTCAAGAAAATTAGATGGGTGAATTGAAAATGTTTTCTTCTGCTATAGTAATAGAGAAAGGGGGTTGGTATACTCAGTCAAAATTATGGCCTCTGAATCAAATCTTTAATATATTTTTCAATACATGATAATTTTATCTGTCATCACTATCAAATAGCTGTAATGTTATTCACTTAACATCATTCAAGAAACAACTTAACTAATGTCTCTGACAGAGAATTCATCTTCTGTTATTTCTCCAGCTGTATTTTCCTTCTTACAATCCCCAAAATGACTCTAGGACTGACTCCTCCTCCTAAATTACAATATCCAAACAATTTAAATTAGTATGTCATGAGATTGGAGTCGTTTTGTGTTCGACCTAATTATTAAAATTACTTTCTGAGAACTAATGGCATAATTACTCTTATAATTAGTAAAAGAACCTGTAACTGCTTAGACTGGGAGCAGCTGATATGATCAAGCTTTAAATTGAGAAAATCCAAAATTTTCTTGCCTGTCATCTGTAGCTCAGTACATTTCAAAGGGAAGGCTGATACATGCCTGCAATGACTATGTTTAAACAACTAAATCTTGTCTCCACCTTAGCATTTGATTCATTACTCACTGATGAACCTTTGTCCCTACTTGCCTGTTACTGGGAAAACATACAGCAGTGTCTACTACAGATACCAAAACATACTTGCTGCGGCACTAGTGATACTGCCCTGCGATAAAACAGGAATGGGAGGCTGAGAGAAACTTAAAAAAGGGCTCAAGTTAGAGGCTGACTTTCCCAGGGTATAGCTCTGCTAAGCTCACTGCCTAGCGGAGCCCTGGGGCATCCATGTCAGGCATCACCATTGCAATTTGCTATGGGTGTAAAGCTGGGACCAGGGGGATTAGGAATCTTTGCAGGCTATTCTTTTTCTTGCTCCTTTTTCCTTTCATTTTCTGTACCATCAGAGGACTGCCCATCTTGCTGATGCTCACTGGGACACTCTTGAACTAAGACACCCCAGGATACACCATTTGGAATGTGATCTACATATATGGAGTGCACATTATGCCCTTTTGCACAATTTCCTTCCTGAGAAAATATATCCCTGGTATAATTTTTTTGGCTATTTTGGCTGTGGATGACACAGGCATGTCTGTCTCTCAGATTAGATAGACCTCCTGGGGAAAAGTACATAACCATTTTACTTACTGTGTATGGCACCAGTTCTAGAAAACCTTTCATGATTATTTGTAGTATAATGCAATACATGGACTTTTTTATTATTGGATGAATGATGGAACCCCCTTCTGCCTGGATTGCATTCATTTTATTTTGTTAAGCAATCAGCCAGTGAGATGTTTATACCTCTTATTTTGATGCTAAAGATCCTGAGATTTTCAAGTAAATGGTTATCATGTGTTACTGTAGCTTTCTCTTGATTTGCAGCCCCAAAATGCCAGAAAATGTATTTTTGAATGCTCAGTTATATTTCAGCAGTAAAGAAGAACACCAAACCATTGCATCAGGGTTCAATTAGAGTAAATGGAATAACTGCTCATAAACACTGTAGTGTGTTAATATTTTGGGCTCAATACCCATCATGAAAGCTATGTGCATCTTTACTTTGAACACATGACCAGACAAATCCATAATAAATGACACAGAATTATGCTGTGCCCTACAGAAGTATCCTACACATCTCAATTTGTACATAAATGCAAAATGCAAAAAGGATATAAATTCCTCAAACAAGAGAGGAAAAATCCTTTAAATATACTTTCTTTTCTGTTAATAATACTGAAAATATTTTCCAGAAGGGTGTGTATAACTCAAAATGGGCTTGGATACTTCTAAATCCACAATACAGCTTTTTCTCCTGTAGCTGATTTCACTCAAACATAAATGACTGACAAACAAGATGTTTTACCCACATTATCGTTTAAAGAAAGAATGAGTAACAAATGTACAAGTAAGTTGCTATTTTGCATTTTCTTTTCATACTGACATCTTGAATAAGACATACATAGTTAAATGTTTCTCAAAATTCAAATGATGAAGGAATTGTTACCCTAATTATTAATTAAAATACTTTCTACATCCAAAAAATGCAACAGAAGATGTTGAGGCCTGCACCATCATAAACAGGCGTGAAATTCTCTTACGCACAAAAGCTAAGATGGGCTGCCATGACTCTGAGCAAAGATGAGAGTCTCCAAACTGTACAAAGATACCAGTGTTTGAACAGACCGACAGGGTAGGTGGTTCTCCAGCACAGAACAAGGCAGTGACTGGAAGAATAATGAGGACACAGGTTGCTTACCTTCTACGGTTCTGTGTTGCCATCACAAGAGTAATCTGCTCTAAAGAACTATTTATGGTTAGTGCTAATGGGTCATCCTTTGCTATGAGGACTTGGATCTTGACCATGTGTGGCTACTAAAATTTGCCCTTGGTGGTTTTTGTAAAGATGGAGAACTCTGTGCACAAAGATAGCTCCCTGAACTTTACTATGGAATTCCATTAATTTTAGCCTTTACTCGAAAATGTTTCCTCTCTGAGACGAGGACAGGCCATTTGTACATTGGCCTGAATCTTGCTTTTGTGTAGTTGATATATCTGCTGCATTTTCATTAATTCACTGGGTATACAGCATATTTGAAATGAAAAACATGATTGGAATAGATGCTAAATTTCTACACAGAGTGAGATTTGTATTTTTAGGAGCAAATTACTGTGGCGATATACCTGGAAAGAAGACCTTTGTTGCTGTTTTGCTTAACACCTTAAGCACATTTGGTTTTGCTGCATTAAGCTAAATTAAAATCCTACATAAATCCATAATCATATCATGCAGTTGTAAACTTAAAAAGTACCAGTTTTATTTCATGTTGTCACATGCTTTTAAAAATGACCTTTGTTATTAGGTGTTGGATTGTAACACATTACAGGGTCCAAGGAGAATTCACTTGGGACTTCTGTACAGCATTAGCTTATCAGAGACATGTACAAATGTTTTCAATAAGAAGGTAACCCTTAAAGTCAGGCATGGAAATAGAACTTAATTAGCAAAATAAAGCAAAGACTACAGCATTCTCGTTTTTTAAACAAAATCCAGGTAGCCTTTTCAAGAGGCCATCAAAGCTATAGGTACTCATTTTTAAACTATCATTGAACTTTAGACTTTTAATTAAGATCAATCTCACTGATTGCAGTAATAAAGTGAAAGGAAGACAAATAGCACTTAAATAACAGTGCTTCCGACTTCCAACTGGAGCAATAAATACATATAAACAGCATATTAATACTGCAGATACTAGATGTGCACTGGTGTCAGATAATGCTTCAGACCTACTCCTTCAAGAGCTTGCTGTGCAGGTTAGGAAACCTGCCACTGCCCACCCTGTTCCATGCCATCTCCACTCTCCACTCCAGGCTATATGTGTACAAGAATATGTACCTATATGAATAAGATACATCAGTTCTTTTCCCAAAAGGCTTGTGGGTTTAAGCTTTAAACAAGATTTAAGCAGTTGTTATACTGCAGGCATGTAGAAACCATGTTTCTGAGGTTCACCAGTTATAAGAAGGATTATGTGAGCTTTTATAACTGGGGTAAAAATGTTTGTTTTACGTGGTCCTTTTACAGCATCTTTCCCTTGACAGCTGAACACTTCCAATGATTTAAAACGGATCTCATGTTTCCTTTCCTTCCTATCCTCTTTCATTTTCAACAAAGAAGTCCCTTGTTGTTTCTGTTCCTGTTTCTCTCTGCATGTAAGGGAGTGGAAATGTTGTGTGCCTCAAACATGTCAGAAAAGTTCATGTCATCAAAAGGATTTTGACATTTTGATCCCAAAGAGACTGCATCTCCAGTCACGTCTTGAAGAAAGGAGGCCCATTGTCTGTGACCAGCTCCTGCACATCTCCCCCACTCAGGGTATTCCTTCTGTTCCTCTAAAGCTGAATTTAGAACAGTTCATCTGGGAAAATACAGTCACAAAAAGGCAAGCTACCCTAGCTGCCCCGAGCCATTAGAAGGGAACATTTCAGTATCTTCTTCAACAGTACTTCAAGCTTCCCATGCATGACCCTGTTATGTAAAAGAGAGATATTATGCACCCTATTAAGTAAAAAAGAGGTATTATGACCTGTGTGATGGCCAGATACAGCAGCACCATTTGCTTCTAAGGAAGCCAAAGAGCCGTGCAGAGCTGCTGTTACTAGCAAAGCTTGGTACGGATAGGTAGGCCAGGAAGAAGAGCCAGGGGCAATTACTGTCAGTTTTCCTTCAGGTGTTATTAATGAGAAATTAATTGGTGGCTTCAGGTACAGCACACTTTTTTTTCACCCAGTGAAATCCCTTGAGTAGATTACATTTTAAACTCAGTACCTTGAATCCTCTTCAGGGTATGGAATAGGATTTCAGAGGCTATTGAAACAAAGTTTGCTAGTTTTAAAAATATTCTGTTTTGTAATCACTAGGGAAGAAATCAACTGATACCAAATGGAAAATGTATACAATTTTCCATTTGGAAAGTTTTTTCAAATAATTTGGAATTATTCAGAGAATCAGAAAGACAACAAAGAGTTAAAATCCACAAGATTTATCCACAAGTGAAAGATAATGAAAACCAAAGAACATGGGCAGAAAGTAGGGCACAGTATTCCTCTCCCGATCCTGTGAACATAAAAGACTGTAGGTAGCAAAGTCTGATGGTCTCACTGCTCCCCTTTCTCAATCAAATCAGAATGACTTCTTTTGTACTACTTCTTTCCTTCTCCAGATTTGTCTAAAAGCCATACAAGGAATTTTTAATGGGAGCTTGTTGGTAACTTAGAGATCCATAGGGCTTGGAGAAGTGAAAGCTTCCAAATATGGCAGAGGAGATAGGATGAGTTTGGTATCACTGTGAATGCTTTCTGAGCATTCTTATCAAACATAGACTGACAGGTCTCATAAGCTGCAGCACACAGGGCAACAGAATTGTTATCATGTAGTTCTGAAACAGAGAGAAACCAAGCTCTCTTACGATACCTCTTCCCTTTTGAGTTTCTGATTAGTTTTGCTTGTAGAAAAACATGTTAAAAAAAGATAATATATTTAATTATAGATGTATTTAACCAACACTTAATATTATTGCATAGACAGATTAGATATTTTTGCGTATACAGGACACTTGCACCTCAATATTCAAGCTATGTTAAACACACAGTTTGCTTCCAGTACTTCAAAATCTGCTGACAATTGAGTGTTTAAGGTGTACCCTTGTCACTCATACAGAGGGAGTTTTGCATTAGCCATGATGTATTTAAAAATGCATAGGCGGCTCTGATTCTACTCAAGTTTGCCAGGAACTGAAGCCTTGGACATAAGAGCTTTCCTCCCTATCCACGTGGAGAACAAATCCCGTCTTCCCAATGGAAGGATCAGGCAAAAATTCCATAAGCACAATCTCATGTATACCCTGTGCAGAAATAATCCACAGAGAGGGCTGTTTGGCTCTTGCTGCATTCTTAGCTGGTCAATCACAATAGTGCAAAGATTTCTTGCCAACTCTCAAACACTTCTCTGACACAGTTTCTTTCACATTCTTGCTCATTTTCCTCTTATCTTCTATCTAAAAAACCTTAAGGAAACTCAGAAGGGAAAAAAAACTTTCTGTATTTATTTAAATAACATTAACACAAGGGTGTAAAATGCCAAGCCTGGACTGCAGCTTCAACAAGGCAAAGGACTATTTAAGACAGCTGGGAAAGCCTCAGCAGTTCAATTCAGTTCCCTGCTGTCTTACAGTGTCCCTTCCAAACTGACTGTGATTCACCCCTCATTTTCTAGATCCTCAGAAGTCCTCTGTCACAGTACCAGAGGATCATAGAGAGGTCTATAAAAAAGTGTATTTTAAACATATTTTCAGAGACTTGTTCATTCATATTTAACTAATATTCAAAGTAGCAGCTAAATTATCCTTGACTACTTTCCATCTTGTAATCACTCCATGCTTTGCAGACTGTCTGTGAGCTTGACAGAAAAAGGCATCAGTTCAAAAGGTTTCTCCTATTGATTTGAGACTGGATTGCCTTTATTTGGTTTTCTATTAGATCAGAAAGAGTCCTTTGAAATCTGTGCAAACCTGATTTACACTGGTATGACAGCTCTTGGGAGCCACTCTGATGATCAGAACCCTTCGTCCTGCCCCTTTCAAGTGCCAGTGGTCCAACCTCAGGTATTTGTCTACCTTGGCCATCCTTCTCCTCAGACTGAAAGCTCAGCTCAGGAATGGTGTTTCATGTGACTGTGGTGTGTCCACTGAGCTGCATTCCAGGGCAGTTGAGTGCTTCCATACAATGATGATGAGGATAGAAAGGGTGGGTCCCAAAGATCAGATCATCACAGTCTATAAACAATGCACACAAGGCTCTCAACGCCCCAACCCATGCATAAACTCTTGCTTCTGGAACAAATGACCCCTTCAGGGAATGATGCAGTGGAGGAGGAATATGAAGTGTGCAGGGTCTGGGCTGGCTGGGACCTGGGCTTGTAATAAAGATGCTTTTGCAACATTAATATATGCCTGTTTTCTTGCCAGCTTTGCAGAGTGCCAAAATTTGGCCCTAAACATTTAATGAAACCATTGAGATTTAGAATCAGACAAAGCAGAAAAGAAAATAGGAAAGTGAGGAGGGAAGAGGAAGAGAGAAAACTGTACAAAAGGCATCTGATTAAACCAGTGATAATTACTGATATTGTTCCTCTCTGAGCCAGGATCACACTTCAAAATAAAAAGTGGAAGATAATTTTGTTAATAATTTTAATCAGCTTCCTTTTCATGAAGGATCAGAGAATACTAACAGGCAGTTTTCCAAAAGACAGATGATTTGTAACGCCATCAACTCAATAACTGAAACAAGAGACTTATTCTCTCTTCCATTTGACTGAAGTAACGGGTTCCTCCATTGGATGAACAATAGAGAGCGATTGAAAAGCCTTGATTTGACCTAAATGAAATATTCTTTCCTAGCAGATGCTTTATCCTGTAGTTTATTTTTCTCTCTCCCTGCAATGAGCTTTACAACCATGTTGTCCTGTTTGTTTTCAGTCTTTGTTCCCTTTCCTTATACCAGGTTGAAGTCTGGCTGGCTTAAGCAGCTCAGGGTATTATCCAAGAGGAATTTGCTCGAGTTTCCTTGGCAACAGGAGCCACAAGAAGCTCAGTAAGGCACATTTTTGAGCAAGGCTTTTCGTTTTCCCTTTAACCATTCTTGATGTGCATCAAAGAGGGAGGAGCTGATTAGGTTCAAATTAATCAGGTAAACGGTGGTGAAAGGGAAGGGCTAATATTTGGCTCAGTTCTAAATTTGTCAAATAATGTGAAGCTGCCACTGCTGTTAGCATCCCTGCTGTTTGCCTAGCAAGTCTCAATAATCTTTATACCTAACAAGATTTGAAAAATGAGTAATTACAGTAATTACATGATCCGCATAATTTGATTTAACTTTTATATAGGAACTAATGCCTCCTAGTATTGAATGCAGGCTTTGGTGGATCGATGCTGCGTTTATTCCTACTGGGTCCCTCGTGGAGACCCTCAGGCGGCACTCTCCTGGCACCTACGTGTGCACACAGTCTCACCTTCGCAGGTGGTCGCGAACAGCCGCTCACACACAGAGTCTGTGCACGAACCAGAGACAGAGAGGCGAGAGGGGCTCTCTGCATGCAATTCCGAGGCGTTTAATGGCAACACAGCCGAAGGGCGGCAGAGGCAAGAAAGAACAACCAAAGCGAAAGCCCTTGCTGGCTTTATCCTGAAAACCCCCAAAGGCAGGCAGAGCATCCAAAACCAATAGTCTGAGGGCTAGGGGGCAGAGGCAAGGTTGAGTGACATAACAGGGGCCAATGGGAAAAGGGATAGAAGGGGGACGATGGCCAGGGTCCAGCAGAATCTAGACAAAGGGAGAACTTTCTAGCACTGTGTTGTAGGGAGAGATCACTTTTAGGGTAACTTGGGGGGTGTAAAGTGGACTTAGCCACCGCAACATCCTAGTTTTAAAGGCTACATGACTTTATTAGTTGGCTTTACTATATAATTGTTTCCTGCCACTGTTTCCTGTTATTGAGAAAAGTCATATAATGCCATTGCAGATGAGCTACCAGCTTGTAGTAAACATGGTACTCTAAATCACGCATAATACAATAAATCATACTCCTGCCATTATACTAATGCTTTTCAAATCTTTGCATTTGTTTTTCTCTGGAGTTGGAGGAAACACAATAGGAAGCAATGTTGTGAAATCCTGAAGAATTTCATTGTTGGTAGAGCTGCTTGAGAAATTATGCTCCTCCTCTTTCAGAATAACTCAGTACGAAAGGAAACATTAATTTGTTTAAATTTTGTTTTATAAAAGTTTTCATTCAGACCCTAAATGTTCAATTTTCTCATTAAAAGTACCAAAGTGGAAAATGTTTGGGTTTTTTTTTCTTTCACCCTATTTTTCAATTCAAACACCTTGGAAAGAACCCCAAACAACTAAACACCCCCCCCCCCCCCCAAAAAAAAAAAAAAAATCGCAAGGTACTAAAAACCCCAAAGTAATCAACCAGTGGTAGCTTCTGTTTGTTAGAAGGGTTCCCTCTCTCTCCTTCTGCCACTGCCATCCCAGTAATTTCTCTGTTTTCTGCTACAGCAAATTTTGGAAAACAATGGTTTTTTTAGTTGCTGAATGCAGTTTGGAATACTAGTTGTTATTCTTCTCTTTCAGCCATATGCAAATTTGTTTTCCAGATTCCAAAAGATAGTACTTTTTGTTTGTTTGTTTTGGTGGAGGGGTTTTTGTAACTGAAAAATTCATGGAACAAA
This sequence comes from Aphelocoma coerulescens, assembly GCF_041296385.1. Classification (NCBI taxonomy): domain Eukaryota; kingdom Metazoa; phylum Chordata; class Aves; order Passeriformes; family Corvidae; genus Aphelocoma; species Aphelocoma coerulescens. The sequence continues at coordinate 153,393,461 of NC_091015.1, read as the reverse complement.
ATCCTTTTGTGTAAACTTTCCATCACTGGTGTCAGAAAGAGGCAGGGGTTCTTTTGTTTGTCTTAAAAGCATGAGCAAAATTTCGTCCATCTTTCTAGAGGTTCTCATGGTTTATGAGCAGAACTAAAATAAAATAATTAACCACCCCAGGTTTTCCTTTAAATTCTCATCTGAACTACTTTACTTGACACTGAGGCAAAATTTTGGCATTGCAGCCTGTGCTTTTCTATCTCGGAATGCAAGGACTGGGACAAAACACCTGTTCCTTCTTGGCCCTTCCATGAAATAGGACTGTTTTAACTCAGTTTGAGTTCTTTAGCATTTGAAGAATCTTACTAATATTATTATATTATAAAAGTGGGAGTGCTGGTGAATGGGTTAACGGTCTTGTGCCTTGCGGAGCGTCCCACCACTGAGTGTACTTCCCAGAACATGCTGCTTCCTGGCATTGTCATGCCTGCTATGGACATGGAGAGATGAGCTTCATGATTATCAGCAGAGACCTCACAATGTATTTTGTGTGTGTCTAATAATAGTAGGCAATTGCTGTTATATAATTTTTATTTTTCTAGCGATCATTTATCCAAATGCAAAGAATTGGCATATTTTTTAGTTGCTGAGACATAGCTCAATTGTAGCTCATTCAGCAGTAGAGATCACTTAGATGATGCCCAGATGCTTATTTTTATAGCAAATGTTTTTATTACATTTCAGATCCTTGGCCTAGGAGTTTTTGCTGGACTTAAAAACTGATCTGCCTCAGGTCAGAGCCTGATATATCCTATTAAGGACACTCAGCTAAAAAGAATACTTCTCGCTGACACAGAGGCTTAACAGATTAATGAATTAGTCTGTAATACCTTCTCCTTCTAAGGGCTGGTTCAAGTTCTGCTGCTGTTACTTTGATTAGCACTATCTCCTCTGGTGCTGAGCCAGGCAATTCTGTATATTGACTGTGCTGGCATTTCTTACTGCCGTGAGAGAAGCAGAGAAAGAATCCTGCCCTATGAAGTTTGTATCGATCCAAAAGTAAAATTGTAAACATAACCAAAAGAGCTGTATTCTGGAAGGAAAAATGGGGTTGTTAATGGTGTGGAACAACTGATGTTGTATCCAGCCCATCCTTCTGCCTTTAAATATATTACATTGTTAGTATAAGTTGTTGAATATACTTTATATCAGCAATAATCCTTCGAAAGTTGGTCATTTCATGGCATTATTGATATTACAATCCACAGTGGTTTATGTTATTAACTGCCCTCTGTTTACCTCAGGTTGTTAATCAGAGAGCCAGCCATTAAGTCCTGGCAACATATGATTTCTCTAGGATTATTGCTAACATTTCTGCTGCAGTCAGGAGGGTTTTCTGGCTTACCTCAGCAATGAGGAAGTCTATAGCTGATCAAATGTGCTCTTGCATGCAACTGTCACTGCAACTGATGGATATTAATATGAAAGATGAAATCTATTAAAGAAAACCTTACTTTAAACCCACTCTTCAATCGAATACTAAATATTGACACTCTCCCCCACCCTCCCCACCCCAGAATTCTAGAATACACAGCTCTGATTATGACTGACCTTCTCAAGATTATAAACGGCAAGATGGGCAATATAATATCCCATTCTGCCTCACTTGAATTGTCATCTTTAATTAAAGAAGTTCTATGTCCCACATGACATTTCTCAGCAAAATGCCTCTCAGAGTCTTGGGGAGGGGAGGGTGAGGAAGACTGGGACAAGTGTTTCGGCTCTCTATTTGCTGTTTTCTCCATGGAGATTTAAGTGGTCAGTGTTGCAGCATTTAGAGATTGGCCCAAGAAATTCTCTTATATATTAGCTGATGCTAGCCAGGGTTTTGTGAATGCTTTAAGCAGACTTCCACTAAGCAGGCAGCCTGTGCCCTGTACTGTCACTCTGAAGAACAGTCATTCTGATCCTGAAAGCAGGATGTTATTGAGAGATTTTGTATTTAGTTGCTGGGATGTAACCTACTGTTGTCCCCATTTTGCAGATGAATTTTGGGGCATAATAACCATAATTCAATAAAATAATTCAGAATCACAGAATCGCAGAATATGCTTAGTTAGAAGGGACCACAAGAATCATCAAGTCCAACTCCTGGCCCTGCACAGCACCATCCCCAAGAGTCACACCATGTGCCTGAGAGTGTTGTCCTAACACTTCTTGAGCTCCTCCAGGCTTGGTGCTGTGACCACTTCGTTGGGAAGCTGTTCCAGTGCCCAACCACCCTCTGAGTGAGGAACCTTTTCCTAATATCCAATGTAAGCCTCCCCTGATACATCTTCAGGCTCTTCCCTCAGGTTCTGTCACCAGACAGAGAAGAGATCAGTGTCTACCCCTCCTTTTCCCCTCATGAGGAAGTCTTTTTCCTGCAGTTTTTCCTGCAGTTCTGTTAAGCAATATATCAGGAGCCTTAAACCTAGTAGTGTTTTTTGGGAAACCCTGTCATAGTGTGTGGACACACCTCAAATATCTTTGACATATAAAGTTTCAGGTAGAAATGCTGTAATGAGTGTGAGTGTGCTCCTGGTGATTGCTTACCTCCTGTCAGAGACTTTTTGAAGCTCACAGAAGAAATATCTCTGTATTTCAGTCCTCTGTGGAGCTTGCAGTGCTGAATGTGCTCAGAACAATCCTTTCTTACTCATGTTGTGTAAGACTGTGGTGGTTCCTGCTGTCACATGAATCAGTGACTGGACAAGACATCTGCAACTTCAGTTCCCTGGAGCCTAGTTGGCCTGAGGGGCCTTCCAGACACATCCCCCATTACTCTATTCCCCATAGCAAAGCTGCCCTCAGTGCAGGTGAAGTAGAGTCCACCCCTCATGCTGAACATCAGCCACTATATAGGAATGCATTAGATGTGAGCATTCACTAAACAAATCATGGAGATGTAATGAACTTTCCCCAGCTGCCCACTTACCTCTGAATTCTTCTATTTCTTTACTATTAATTAAGACAGTTAAAAAAACCCAAAGCTAAAACCCCCAATTGCATCTGCATTAAACATGGAAGAATCTCTTCCGTTGCAACAGTCAATCCATGTCACTAAAATTTTCTTATAGAAATTAGCCAAGTCACAATCTGAAAGAAGATGATGAAAGACAGCAGAATATGACTGGTCTCTGAAGTAAAACACTCCACTGAGAAGAAACTTGGTTTATTCCAAGTGCTGTGACTGATGACAGTGTAAGGTCTTACTCTTTGCTTGCTTGGAGGAAGACTTGGCTGTATTTTAAAAGCATGAAGCTTTGGTCTAACTTTGCTCCAGTAGAAGTCAAATCACACTTACATTTTTGATGCGCAAGGGTGAGCAAGGGATGGGAACATCTGTCATATGAGGAGAGGCTGAAGGAGCTGAGACTGTACAGCATTGAGAAAAGAAGCCTCAGGGGATCTTACCAATGTGTATAAAGACCTAACAGGGAATGGAGGTAGGCTGAAGATGGAGCCAAACTCTTTTCAGTGATGCTCCATGACAGGACAAGAGATAATTTGGCACAGATGAAAAAATCAAGAAACTACTTTTAAATGAAATAAAAAGCTTTTTCTGTGTGGGTGGTTGAACACAGGAAAAGGTTGATTGTAAAGATATTCAGAAACCATCTGGGGATTGTCTGTGAGCACCTCACTCTAGCTGACACTACTCTGAGCAGGGGTGTTAAATTAAGTGATCTCCCAAAGTACTTAACCAGACTAAAAGATTCTGTAATTCTACCATCTAAAAATATGATTCTAAGATATAAATTCATATTTCCAAATATTTTACACATTTATACATTGCTATATTGCAGTAAACCACATACAGACTTCTGTTTTCCAAAAATGACTCTCAATGTTTATGTATTCATAGGTGCATTATTTACAGCTACATTTTATTTAGTTATTACATACTTTTATATAGACCTGCAATTTTTTAGAAATATCTAAATGTACAAAAACTCAACATAAAATTAACCCTAGCTAATAAAAAAGTTCCCTAAAATTTTGATATCTTTCCTTCACCAGCCCTTTAAAACCAGATTTTCAAATAAACAAAACATTATGTTCCTCTTCTAGGGAACCATTCTTTTATGCTCCACCTGCTTTTCTTCTTCATCTTCTTCTTTCTTTGCCGTGACCTTCATCTCACTTCATCCAAGAGCTTTTACTTTCACAACCTGCATTTTCCTGATACACCTTTAAGATTTCCCTTCTTGACTGGGCTACCGCATTTATGCATTTTTAGACAGTACTGAAAAATTGGGATTTTAGCAGACAATATTTAATCACAACTGGATTAGAGGAGAAAGGGAACACAGTTTTTTGCTTCCAGAACTAAATAGTGGCAGGGGACCAAATTAATGTCCTGGCACACATTTTGGGAGCGCAAAAGTGATCGCCGTCCTCTCCTCTACATGAAAAGAGCAACTGCAGTGCAGAGCCCATGTGGAAAAAGCCCCATCTGTGCTTTGCCTTGTGCTGCTGCCAGTCCCAGGGGCTGTGTGGATCTCAGGGGTTTTGGCATTTCATCTTCTCTTTACCTGGGAACACATACAACTCTCTAACAGCCTGTGCAGAGTGAGAAAGATTTCATAAGGTTGTTTTTTTTTCCTTGTCCTTGTTTTTTTTTTCCTTCCTTTTATAGTCAGGGGCATTAAAACCTTGAATAAAAAACAGCTCTGAAAGGGAGGTGTATAGGGTATTGATGATGAGGCTTTAATTTATCCATATTATTAATCTTACCTGTTTTCATAGGGTTTTAGAACACAAAAAATTTTGCTTCACAGCTGGATTGGTTTCTTTCTATATTATAGCAGTAGTTCAACACCCATTTAGTACCTCAATTTTTACTCAATTGTATTTCTAGTTTCTGTGATCTAGTTTCTGTCCATCTCATTCACCTGTTGTGGAGATAGCCATATTTGTTTTCTGTCTTACCACAGTCTACTTCCCTTGTGTTGCTTAATATAGTTCTCCATCTTGTCATCGTATTTCCTGTCTTCTGCCATGAGTATTTGAATGGTCTTTACTTCTCATTGGTCTCAAACCCATCAACTAGAAAGGGAAGGTGTTGACAACATTTTCAGTTGTCCTCTTAAAGAATATTAAATCTTTTCATAAGCTGATCTGCTTCAAAAGCAGGCTGTCAGAAAACAAGCTATTACACATCTAGAACTTGGCTTTAATTTTCTTTCCATCATTTTTCTGGTTAAGTCATTCTCTTCATTAATGCACTCAAATAAAATTGGAAATCAAATAAATTACACTGCAGATAAAAATCACTGCTATAGATCTCATCTGTTCTCCAAAAGGATCATTCAGTAAATGGTGATTTTTTTTTTACTTTCCTGTTCATTTTAGAAAAAAAAAACCCACCTACTAAAAGTTTCTAAAACACTGTTGAAAAATATGCTCATTCACAACCTGAAATACAAAACATCATCAGATTTTATGTTTGGCATTCATGTTTTGAATCTTCAGAATATGTCTGAAAGGCACAGACTATTAAACATAGGCCCTTTGGAAATTAGGGATATTGTCAGTACAATTCTCCTTTTTAAGGATCTGTTCTGCCAAGCTCAGTTTGTCTCTGATATTTATCTGCTTTTACTCCTGCACATTTCTGTTCCATCCATTCCTGTAAGTTCCAAGTTATGTACATCTCCAATCTTTCACTGTCTTGATTTCAGAAAATGTTTAAGGCCAAGATTAGCCTCCTCAGTCAAAGGTTGTTCAGACATGTTCAAAAGGTATCTCTGCAAGTGTCTTTAAAGCAGAATTTTGTTAATGAGCACTCTGATGTTTGCTGCCTGATATAGTGTGTCACATGCTTCTCACAGTGCCAGGCCAGGCCCATATATATTCTTATGCTCCCAGAAGCAGTTGACCCAGACATATCTTCTAAAACTTACTTCTGTTCCATCACAGTTCTTACAACTCCTCATCTTTAAACTATGGAGACGTTTTCAGTAAATTGAAGTATAGACAAGTTTGGACAAATTATTTTATCTTCTCTTTTGCCTCACTTTAATTATGTCTGGTATTAGCTAGAAGATGTTCAGAACAGGGTGGTCTTTTTGTACATTCCTTTACAGTTTCAGTTTCTCAGAAAAGCTGTGATGTTTCCCTTTTTATTCAGTTTTGCTGTTTTAAAACTGGACATGAGTATTGTTCGCTGTTTTCCATATGGGCTAAAGTTATATAAGAGTTCAAATGTTGACCTTATTGGCAAGCTGGATGTCACCTCTGGCAGGAATCGAAGGATACAGGCTCTTTAGGAGAGGCAGGCAGCGGAGGTAAGAAGATGTGTCACCCTTTATGTCAATGACCAGCTGGAGTTCATGGAGCTCCATTGGGGAATGGATGAGGAGAATATATGGGTCAGGATTAAAGGAAGAACAAGGACATGTGACATTATAGTGGGATCTGCTATAGACCACACAACCAGGAGGACCAAAGAGATGAGGCTCTATAGAAACAGATGGGAGCAGCCTCATGTTCACAAGCCCACAGCTTCATGGGGGACTTCAGCCACCCAATATCTGTTGGAGGAACAATACAGGAGGTTCCTGGAATGCATTGATGGTAGCTTCCTTCACCAAGGGATAGAGGAGCCAGCAAGGAGAGGTGCTATCCTGCACCTTGTTCTCACCATCAAGGAGGACCTGGTGGGGAATGTGAAGGTCAAGGGCAGCCTGGGCTGCACTGACTACAAAATGGTGGAGTTCAAGATCCTTAGGGCAACAACAAGGATGCACAACAAGCTCACTGCCCTGGACTTCAGCAGAGCAGACTTTGGCCTCTTTTGTGATCTGCTTGGTAGATGTAGTGGGTTCAGTTTGTAACTGGGTGGAAACACCAACTTAGTGTAGTGGTTTGGTCCGAAATACTCATTACTGTTTACCTTCTGTGAAATAAGAATTAAGAGAAAAGCAAAGCAGGCACCAAACTTGAAAGAATATAAAGAAGTTTATTAATAGACCTAAAAGAAGGGGGAAAAAATAAAATCATACCACACCGTCAGAACACTTCTCCTCCCCCACCTGTCTCCCTCTTTTCTCTCTCTTTACATTGTCTCCCACTGACAATGTAAAAAGACAACCCTTGAGATGTTCAGTCTGTTTACCACTTCCATAATAACCTTGTTCAGTTCATTTAGGAAGAGGAGTCTCTCTTGCTCATACTATGGAGACATTATCAAAACGAGACAGCTGTCCGGCTTGGTTATCTGCTCGCATCATGTGGGAGTCCTTTCCCATGACTTGCAGCTTTTCCCACAACTGCTTTCAAGGGTCCAATCTTGAGCTACTGGGGTACAAATTTAAGGTTGAGCCGTTCAGAAACAAAAGTTCTCTTCACCCATCTCTGGGAGCATTTTCATCTCTGAGAATAGAGGCCCTCCCCCTTCCCTGGGTGTCATAGGTTAGCAAGCATAGTCCCAGAAGTGATGTCCTTGGAAAGGGGTGCTTACAGCTTCCTTTATGACCTGATAGAACCTATCAGCTGGCCAGTTTGAATATGGACAATTCTTTAAGCCACTTAAAGTTGTGACCGCCTCTGTGATGCACACTTAAGACTAGACATCCTGAGGCAGAGCCTCTCTCTCGTTTCCAGTGCTGGGACAGGTGGCTGCGGGCCCTGTGCGGGGGCCAGTGGGCCTGGCCCAGGCCCTGCTCGGGCCAGGCCAGGCCGGGCCACGGCCATCCTGGAGCCGTGCAGCCCTGTTCCACCTGCTGAACCCCCCCCACTCCCCCCCCCCCAGCCCTGCGGTGGGCAGCCAGAGTGGCTCGGCTCCCCCCCCCTCCACTGCGATAAGCCACATTCCAGCTGCAAGGCCTAGGTGAGATTTACCCTTTTAGTGCTGTGAAGAGCTGAAAACATGAGGGAAGAGAAAGAGGAGATGCTTAAAGCTGAAATTCTGTTGTAAAGCTATGATATATCAGAGTACCCATTGTAATTTCATGAAGATATGGGGGGTGGAGTGTTCAATTCAACTTGTAAGCAGAAGCACCTGCGCTGAGATAGGCAGATGCTGAAGCAGCTGTAATTTCATGAGAAGTTTGAACAGGAAGAGATGGAAGCGATGAGGACTTTTGCTCCAAATGGGAAAGGAGAAAACCTCAGTTCCTAGAGATGCTCCCAGAGATAGTCCTAGAGATGAAGATGAGGAAGACCCTTTGCTCCCAGGGAAGGAGAAGGGCCTCTGTTCTTAGAGATGAAATGCTCCCAGAGATGGGTGAAGAGAACTCCCTCGAAAGCAGTTGTGGGAAAAGCTGCAAGTGGGGGGAAGGGACTCACATGCGAGCAGAGAACCAACCCGGGCGGCTGGCTCATTGTGATAATGTTTTCATAGCATGAGCAAGAGAGACTCCTCTTTCTAAATGGACTGATCAAAGTTACTATGGAAGTGGTAAACAGACTGAACATCTTAAGGGTTGTCTTTTCACATTGTCAGTGGGAGAAGGGAGACAGGTGTGGGGATGTCTTGGTTTGAAAGACAGGTGTCTGCTAAGGAAGGCAGAAGCCCCCCTTGAAGTGGCAGATATAACCCCTTTCCCTCTGAGTTATTATGATTTTGAAATCAAGGGTCTTTAGGCAAAGATGTGGGAAATAGGAATAACAGTTCTTTACTATATATATAGATAGATAGATAGATATATAACCAGTCGAACAAAACAACAACAACTATGACAATAACAGCAAACACAAACCCAGTCCCGGCCTTCTCGGCTGTCAGGCACTTTCCCCTCGGGTGCAGTTCCGCTTGCAGCCGGCAGGGATCGCTGGCGGCTCCCGGTGAGCAGGGCAGGTGCGATGGTTCCCCCGCGGCTGCAGGGGGCGCTCCGGAGCGAGCTCGGGGAGCACGCGGCTGCTCTGGTGCCCTGGGATCCTGGGGAAGGATGGAACACAAAAAAACTTCACAAACCGCTGGGCAGCCGATCCTGGACTCCCGGAACAGCAGGCTGGAATGGCAGGCATAAACACAAATCCCGGGTGGCAGACGAGATGTATCCAAAAGGGGAACCCCCCCGGGGCTCCAGGCAGGCAGGGTGAGCACGGCTACAATGCAGCGAAGGCTTGAAACAGCAGCGGTGCAGGGCTGCCACAGCCCCAGCCTCCAGCAGGGCAGGGAAAGCAGCCTTGGGATCCCGGTGTTGTTTCCAGCAGAAAGGAAAGACGCCAAAAACGGGAACCAGCAGCTCTTCTCTCTGCGGCTTCTCTCTCCAGACGCTGAGAGCGAACTCCCAACACAGAGTGAAACAAAGAGTAGCCAGGCCCACCCCACCCCCAAAACGGGCTGCTCTGCTGCTTTTGTCTTTCTTAAGTATAGTCATTTGTCCCCTAGCAACATGCATATGGGAGAAAATTCCTCTAACAGAGAAAAAAACTAGGACAAAACTAAAACCCCAACAGGGGAGGAGAAGAGTTCTGACGGTGTGGTATGATTTTTTTTCTCTCCTTCTTTTAGGTCTATTAATAAACTTCTTTATATTCTTTGCCTGCTTTGCATTTCTCTTAATTCTTATCTCACAGAAGATAAACAGTAATGAGTATCTTGGACCAAACCACTACACTAAGTTGGTGTTTCTGCCCAGTTACAACCTGCTACACTGGGAGAAAAAGGGTCCTCATCATCTTCATCTCTAGGACTATCTCTGGGAGCATCTCTAGGAACTGAGGTCTTCTCCTTCCAATTTGGAGCAAAAGTCCTCATCGCTTCCATCTCTCCCTGTTCAAACTTCTCATGAAATTACAGCTGCTTCAGCATCTGCCTATCTCAGCACAGGTGCTTCTGCTTACAAGTTGAATTGAACACTCCACCTCCCATATCTTCATGAAATTACAATGGGTACTCTGACATATCATAGCTTTACAACAGAATTTCAGCCTTAAGCATCTCCTCTTTCTCTTCCCTCATGTTTTCAGCTCTTCACAGCACTAAAAGGGTAAATCTCACCCAGGCCTTACAGCTGGAATGTGGCTTATCGCTGTTGGTCACACGATCTTTGCCGGACAGCAGGGCAGCTTCAGCTGAATCTTGGCTGCACTGGAGGGGGGGCTGCATCATCTGCACGTAGCAGGACTGTCGGGGGCTGCAGGTGGAACAGGGCTGCACAGCTCTAGAATGGCTGTGGCCTGGCCCGGCCCGGCCTGACCTGGCCCAAGCAGGTCCCGGCAGGGCTCAGCAGGCCCCGCTGGGCTGCGCACAGGCCCAGCCCAGTTACCTGTCCCCTGGCTGGAAGCAAGAGAGGGCACTTCCCAGGATTTGTCCATTCTTAAATGTGGACCACAGAGGTGGTCAAAATTCTAAGTGGCTTAAAAATTTTTCAATATTCAAACTAGCCAGCTGATAGGTTGCGTCAGGTCATAGAGGAGCTGTAAGCACCTCTTTGCAAGAACATCACTTCCAGGACTATGCTTACTAACCCATGACAGTAGAGTAGCATGGGATAGAGCCCTGGAGGGAAGAGGGGCCCTAAGAAGCTGGTAAATATTCAAGAGTCACCTCCTCCAAGCTCAGGAGTGGCACAGCGCAACAAAGATGAAGTCAGGATGCCTGCATGGATGAAGAAAGAATTTTTGGACAAATTCAAGCCTACAGAAGGTGGAAGCAAGTAGCTGTATCTTTGGAGAAATATGGACCAATTGCCCAAGCAGTCAGGAATCAGGCTAGAAAAGTTAAAGATCTAATAGAATTCTGTCTGGCCAGGGACATTGAGGCTAGCACTAAAGCTTCTATAGGTAAACCAGTAAAAGAAAGACGAGGCCTTCTCCATAAGGAAACAGGAGATGTGGTTACCTGGGATATGGAGAAGGCTGAGGTTCTCACTGACTTTTTTGCCTTGGTCTTCACCAGAAAGTATTCCAGCCGCACCATCCAAGTTGCAGAAGCTTGGATGGAGAACAACTTCCACTGTAGGAGATCAAGTTTGAGACCATCTAAGGAGCCTGCAGCTACGTAAGTCTATGAGACATGGATTTGCCACAACACCCTTCAGCAGCCTGTTCCAATGCCTGACTCTCTTCATGGGGAAAAAGTTTTCTCTTATATCTAGCCTGAACCTGTTTAGCTTCAGTTCATGCCTGCTCTCTCATCCTCCAGCTGTTCAGCCCTGTGAAAAATCTGGTTTCACTTTCTTGGTAATGTCCCTGCAGGCCCTGGAGGATACTGTTAAGCCCATCCCAGAGCCATGCCCTCTCCAGGCTGCAGCAGTTCAGCTTGCTCAGCCCCTCCTCAGAGGGCAAGTGTTCCCACGCTGAATATTTTGGTGGTCCTTTGTTAAAGTCATTTCAATATCCCCATGTCTTAATCAAAATTGCTTTTGTTTTTATTCTCAAGTTTTGGGTACCTTTATGGCCTCTTGGCTTCTTCTTGGGACAGCAGGAAGAAGAATGGCACGGACGAAAGGCTGTAACCTCATGTCCTCACTCCTGCTTTTACCACACAGGTCTTCCACTGGTAACTCATTTGTGCTGTGTCCCTACTGAAGAACAGCCCTTCATGTCTTCATGGAAATAGCATGTTTCTCCAGGTTTATAGGTCTGATCAATGTCAGGCACCACCTTAGATATCAGTATGTGCCATTCACTGTAGTTTCTTCTGGTGCTTTCCCACACAGATATTTCCATTCATACTTCATTCATACCAGACTTTGTATTTCCATCACAGAGCTCTATGTTATAAGTCTTGGGATAGATATCACCCAGGAAATAAGCAAAAAAAGAGATCATTTCTTAGATAGTCCAAAAAATGTAGGGAAGAATAGACTTGTGTCTTGTTTGTATGTATGACACCTTGATTCCCCTTTTTGTATTGATGCTTGTATAAAGTGTTGAAGCTTCCCCCTTGGAAATAATGGAGGACTGCCTCCTAGCATGTGACGTGTCCACTGAATGCAGGAGATTGAACCAAACTCATGGCATTGATGGGACTGCAGAAAGGATGGGATACAATAAAACATTCATATTTGATGGGGTTCCACTATAGCTTAAGAAAGCGCATGACCTTGAGGTCAATTTTTTGAAAGAAAGGGCAACCTGAGCCTCTTCCCAGAGACTCCAAAGTGCTCAGCTTACCAGTCTTTTCCATGCAGTTTGTAGTATTCATTGTTACTGTCTGACTTCTTCACTGTAAGTGAAAAAGCAGTTGCTTAAAAATACTAACTTTATAAATCTAATCATATGGAAAGACAGACAGAATAGTTCTAATTTAGTAATTATTTTGCTATATATCTGGTAGATTTCTTTTTTCTTTCTCTTTACTTTGACATTTTTCTTCCTCATACTGATCCAGGCAGAATCAAGCTGAAAGCCTGAGCTCATGAGGCATCAGTTCCTATTTTGCTGATCTGAATTTGGATAATTTTCAGAAGCTTTGGCTGTTTATGTAAAGTGAACTTTTAATCCATTTCATTTTAATTTGGTGTTATTGTGTGTCATCTTCCTGATTTTGAGACTGTTTTCAATGTTCATGATAAAGTGAATTTGCCTGATGGAAATATTGGGAAATTTTCATTTTGTTTTCAATTAGAGATAAACAGGAATAAAACCTCTGTATCTCAACATTTCTGAATTTTGAGGAAACTTAAATCAGAGCCAAAGTCTGAAACTCTTTCTTTTTTGGGAACTTTACTGTGTAAATCATACAGCCCTGCTTTTCAAAGTGATGATATTCAGTGTGATTTTTATTAGTAGAAATAAGAGAGGCAAATTCTGGTGTTTCCTCCTGAAAAATGAGGGCAGATTCTTTTTTTTTTTTAAATTATTTTGTATTAAAATTTTGATTAGGGAGTCATCACTCAGAGAGAGCTTCTAAGTAAGTAGTATAAGTAACATCTGAATTAATTGCCAGAATTTTTGGAAGAATGAAGTGTGTGAAAAGTAGTTAGTTTTGTTCATTGTCACACCTACACTTTGCAGAAATATAGATTCCTTTTCATCATACTCAGCAGTAGATGAGGGTTAGTGTACTGGAAATGGTGCAGGTACAATTTCTCCTTTAGATTAATTGTAACTAATTGTTTAAATAGGTGAGCCAGTTTTGAAGAGGTCAATCAGAAACTGAAAATCAAGGTCAGATATAGAGAACATTTTCTAGTCTAGTATGAGAACATGAACGTATTGTTTCCAGGGAATTCTATTGGATCAGCATACACAAGATTGCCTTTCACATTTGTGTATAAACTTTCCCTACTAGGAAAACAAGTGGAAGCCATGTGACAGAATTGTTTCCAGAGCTGTCATGGGTTAGCAAGCATAGTCCCAGAAGTGATGTCCTTGGAAAGGGGTGCTTACAGCTTCCTTTATGACCTGATAGAACCTATCAGCTGGCCAGTTTGAATATGGACAATTCTTTAAGCCACTTAAAGTTGTGACCGCCTCTGTGATGCACACTTAAGAGTTGGAAACTCCGAGGCAGAGCCTCTCTGTCTCGTTTCCAGTGCTGGGACAGGTGGCTGCAGGCCCCGTGCGGGGCGCCAGTGGGCCCGGCCCAGGCCCTGCTCAGGCCAGGCCGGGCCGGGCCACGGCCATCCTGGAGCCAATGGGCCCTGTTCCACCTGCAGACCCCCCCCCCACTCCCCCAGCAGCCAGAGCGGCTCGGCTCCCCCCCCCTCCACTGCGATAAGCCACATTCCAGCTGCAAGGCCTAGGTGAGATTTACCCTTTTAGTGCTGTGAAGAGCTGAAAACCTGAGGGAAGAGAAAGAGGAGATGCTTAAAGCTGAAATTCTGTTGTAAAGCTATGATATATCAGAGTATCCCGTTGTAATTTCATGAAGATATGGGGGGTGGAGTGTTCAATTCAACTTGTAAGCAGAAGCACCTGTGCTGAGATAGGCAGATGCTGATGCAGCTGTAATTTCATGAGAAGTTTGAACAGGGAGAGATGGAAGCGATGAGGACTTTTGCTCCAAATGGGAAAGGAGAAAACCTCAGTTCCTAGAGATGCTCCCAGAGATAGTCCTAGAGATGAAGATGAGGAAGACCCTTTGCTCCCAGGGAAGGAGAAGGGCCTCTGTTCTTAGAGATGAAATGCTCCCAGAGATGGGTGAAGAGAACTTTTGTTTCTGAACGGCTCACCCTTAAAATTGTACCCCAAAAACCTTCAAGAGTGGGCCCTCAAAAGCAGTTGTGGGAAAAGCTGCAAGTTGGGGGAAGGGACTCACATGCGAGCAGAGAGACTCCTCTTTCTAAATGGACTGATCAAAGTTACTATGGAAGTGGTAAACAGACTGAACATCTTGAGGGTTGTCTTTTTACATTGTCAGTGGGAGAAGGGAGGAAGGTGGGGGGAGGAGAAGGGTTTTGAAGGTGTGGTGTAATTTTTTTTTTTCTTCTTTTAGGTCTGTTTAAACTTCTTTATATTCTTTCAAGTTTGGTGCCTGCTTTGCATTTCTCCTAATTCTTATCTCACAGAAGGTAAACAGTAATGAGTATTTTGGACCAAACCACTACACTAAATTGGTGTTTCCACCCAGTTACAAACCAAACCCACTACAAGAGCACCCATATAGACACCTATGTAAAGAAGAAACCATTTTCAGTGTACAACTATCCTACAAAAATTAGGAATTATGCTATGGATTTTTGAGTGTTGTCTCCCAGTAGGCAAGTTATTGCGTGACTGTTCACATATAAGCTCTACAGTACTCTTGTAACCTTAGAGGTACCAGAAGAAAAGACTCATCCTACCATGCTTCTCTTTTTGAAATTTTAAGGAAAACTGATTATTAGAGAAATGGCTATACTTGTTCCATGCCAGCTCAAATCTGTGGGATTTAAAATTTTGTAGTTCTTAAGGTCTGGTCAAATCAAAGGTTATGCAAATTAAACCTCATGTCTCCTTTCACAAATCAGAGCAAGAGGTGAGAATTTTTTTCCTATATTCTGCCCAAAACTTACTGTTCTTAAACCTGTGGAATTTGATTGCAGCTGAAGATGTTGCCTCTAAAATCTTCATCTTCCTTTTCTAAAGTGTCTCATGTCAGAGGAATGGTTGATAGAGTGTGTCCCTCAGACAAGGAGGTCATTTTGGGGCACAAACTCATTAACATAGTAAAAAGAGGCTTAAATGAGTTTCGAAAGCCCACAGGGCAAAAGTCCAAAGGCAAATTAAAACCCAAGCAGCAGCAACAGCAATTATTGATCTAGTCATTTGGATGGAATCTGACGATGAGCAGAAATCAGACATGCTGCTGAAGAGACAGAATGAAAATAACAGGGCAAACTGCCGAGAGAATCTATGCACAAGATGCAAGGATTCAGTGGCTCGAAGATTCAAACAATGGTGACATAAAGAGTGGCAGATGATGAATCATAACATCAAATTACAATGCTGGTTGCAGAAGAGCACAGCTTGTATGTAAGTCAAGAGAGGGAAAAAAATAATAGGTGCTACTATATACATCAAAGATAGTCACGGAGACTGAATTGTACGGTCATTTAAGGTTTTTCCAGCTATATTATTTTTTGGATTTTGTGCTTCTGTAAATTATCCACTTAAGCCATTAGAACTTGGTGAAAGAACAAATTCATATGCTTTTTATATTTAACAGCGTGAACCTTTCTCTTTTTTTTAATTGAGGAAAATTCTCCAAGTAATTTCATCAGCCCCATGAGATAAACATGTTTTGATGTGGTCCAGTAGAGGGCAATGACACCTATACGCAACAGCTGTGTTGGTACACCCTGAAAAAGCCCTCTTAAAGTTATGGTGAGAATAATTGCACCACCCCTCCCCCCCCCCCCCCCCCCCCCCCCCACCTTAACCTTTCAGATATCGGGTTAATGAGGCAGAACTCCAGTTCATACATATTATCCCAAGGGAACATGTTACTGTATATTTTCCTTTTGGATGTACAGCTGCAGTACTAAGTCAGGCATGATTTACATATATGATAGGTGATAATTAGGCCTAGAGCCTTGATGAGCCCATATACTGTGGATAACTGGTTTAGCTTGAATAAGATGAGCTTGAAAGTATTACATGAATATCGCTTCAATGATTGAAAACATTATAAATATTGCATACTGAGCTAGAGGCAGCCTCCATCATCTAATTCTCTGCAGTGAAGATTTATTTTCCTTTGAAGGCACACTAAGAGACTTGTAGTTGCTCAGCCTGGAAAAGAGAAGGCTCCAAGAAGACATTATAGCACTTTCCAGTACCTTAAAGTGGTTGCAAGAGAGCTAGAGAGGGATTTTTGACAAGGATATGTCGTGATTGCACAAGGGGTTAATGGCTTCAAAGTGACAGAGGGCACATTCAGATTACCTGTGAGGAAGGAATTCTTTGCTGTGAGGGTGGTGAGGCACTGGCACAGGTTGCTCAGAGAAGTTGTGGATTCCCCATCCCTGGAAGTGTTCAAAGCAGGGCTGGATGGAGGTCTGAGCAGTCTGGTCAAGTGAAAGGTATCTCTGCCCATGGCAGGGGGGGTGGAACTAGATGACCTTCAAGGTCCCTTCCAACATAAACCATTCTATGATTTTAGGTTTTTATTACTTCTTTTTAACATTTATTTAACATGGTCTGTCTCCTAAAGATTTCAGCATCTAAATCAGTCATAGATAGGTGAGTATTAGGTAGAAATTATTTGAAGGCAGACAAATAGTACTTGTATAGGTAGGTCATAAACTGTTCATTTTGGAAATATTTCCCTTAATATTTAAAAAAACTTCCACTCATATTCATCCCTATCTAACCTCTACTATTGTTGATGTAGGCTAGGTTCATTCTCTATACTACCATTACTTATTATTTTTAAGGCAATAAACAAGACATTGCCCTAACTGAAGGTACATTTTATAGTTAAAGCCATTGTCCTCTAATGCACCTTCACTTTGTCTTTCCTTGCTGTGTTAAATCCAAGATAAAATATGAGTTTATTGGAGTAGATCCTTCTGTCATACCTTGATGTGAGTCATTATCGAAATTTTTTGTATTTTATGTTGCTTGAAACTTTAATGACGTTATCAAGAGATTTTATATAGGAAGCTAAAAGTTCATCCAAATTCTAAAAGGTGTAAATTATGTCTTGATACTTACATTATGAAATACATTGATTATCATTCAAGGTCTGTGTTAAGAAGCTTGTACTCCATTCCAGTACTGGACAAGTAAGTTTAGGAGGCCTCATTATTCAGTGATTATGGTTGATGAGTGTGCTTAACTCTTAACTCTGTACAGAAATGGATAGAAGGACAAAATCCCTGACCTGAAGATTTTGCAACCTATTATGAGATAAATATGATGATCAGATGGAAAAAGGGATTAGACAGTGGGGTTATGGGGAAAACTTTAGAGGGCTTGTCAAGAATGTGATAGTATGATGACACATTCTTATCATGTGTGTGTGCTGACACTTTTTACTTAAAAAAAGTTTGTATTTGGGAGGGATCTTGTGCTGTTTCAACTGAAATGGGCTTTGGCGAAGGATTGAAGAAAGTCGGGTTCTGGGAGAATAGAATTAGCAGTTCAGGGTGTAGGTGAAAGATCTGGGGAGGCAGGAATTAACAGGATGGGCATAATTTGCGAAGTAGAAAGGAAAATGGAAAGTTAATATGAAGGAAGACAAAATAAATAGTCTATGTATTTGCCTAAGATTCATTCTCAGTATGTCAGGTTATTGCACTGGGACAAACCTGCCTCTCCTTCATCCCACAGAATTTGAATTATAACCCTTAAATGAACAATGAGAAAAAGCAGAGGCATTTAAATGGGTTTTAGTTGAGGTTACCTCAATAAAGAATGATTTGTCATACATAACAAATAATTCCTTATTATTAGCTGTGTGGTAATTTTAATGTTATTCAAGTAACTTGGAACCTTGGTGGTGGTGTTTTATTTTGCTTGCTCTTCTACTGTGAATACATTGAGGTCACTTCTGAACAGTCTTTGAAAGGTTGAAAATGACTGTGAAACCCAGTTTCTAGAGTAGTCTGCTTTTGTTTGAAATGGGTAATATATACTTTAATTTTTAAAATAGAAATGAGTCAACCAAATCATATGTTTGCTATTTCCAGAAACTTTTTTAAAGGTTTGAGGTTTTTTTTGTTCTGTCTAAAGTTATATTAGAAAGAATTTCCACACAGCTACTGCAAACCTGAATAAAATCTGTAACTTCTCATCTAAATTTATCATGAGTTTTTAACTATTTCATAGAAATCCAGACATATTTTTAGCAATGAAAACTGAGTTATGGCTTGGGCTTTAAAGTGCTCTAAGAAATTATTAGATTATTTATGAATTCAAGATGGTGTGAGTGTACCTATATGCTATTCAAAACCCTATCTTTGAAAAAAGTCCAAAATGCTCCACAACGTAACCGTGATTAGTAATTTGGAGGATGATGGATTCTTGCTCCAGTCCTGATGCAGCAGGCTGGCTTTTGTGTCATGCTTAATATAACACACTGGGATGAGTTAGTCATGTCTAGATATGGAAAATTATGGCAACTGAGATGTGGTCCATTTTCTCTAAATTAGATATTTTTCTTCAGTTTCCAGCATAGTGTCCTGCCAATAAACCAAGCCTGGTTGTCTCTGATTTAAGTAGTGACATACTGAAAACCTTGTGGGTTTGTGATAATGATAACACTGGCTTTTTGGCACACTGGGTTTGCTTTTGTTCTTATTTTAGCATGCATTTTTTATGTCAGGACTGTCCATATTCCTTTTCAGAGTAGCTGTGGAGCATCCCTAAGTGTCTTAATGTGCTGAGATAAAGAAATGTGTTCCAGAAATGACATTTTGAGTCATGGTTCACTCATTTTAAGACGGAAATGAGTACTTCGGTGCCTGAAAATTTGTTGATTTATTTAGACTTGTCCAGTTAGTGATAACATAAATGTTTGCTTCATGTTGGATTTACATTTTCTTAAGTCACATTGTTCTGTCAATCCAAATACTGTGTGGGACATATTGACAAGATTTATAATTTCTGATCTATCTTTAGGCTTTCAAAGATTATGAGATGAATGCGTGAAACAAAAAGGGTACAGTCTGTCCTAGCTTAGTTTATACCTTTTCATGTTGTTTTCTGGGAAATATCCCTATTGTCTCAAGTGTCATCCTATATGATTTCCAATTTTGGAAACTCCATTCTTATTCTCTTTGTTTTGCTGTGCATTAAGGGTTCCAAAGGCATGGCTCAGATTTCTAAGTCTTGCAAGACAAATATTGAATTCAGATTTTTCTAAGTAAAAAGCCCTTAAAAATTATTTATTTGTATGTTTAAATAAACACATATTTTGTTAATCATCTGGGATTTTGGTTTTTTATTTGCAAAATTTGTACAATTGAACCTTCATATAAAATGCCAAAATATGTGACTGATTTTTAAAATTATTAGTTTTTTATAAATCTATAAAACTTTTTGTTATAAACTTTATTAACAAAAGCAGTAGTTAACAGATATAAAAATAAGCAAGTTACATAACCATGGCAGGCTCCTGCAGTCTTTAGCTTTTCCCCACAAATGACATACACAACATTCTTGGCTGGAGCTTTATTCAAAACACATTTCAAAGACACAACTGTAAAACATTAGACCCTTCCAAAGAGCAAATTGACTAATGGGAAGAAACAAGACAGACCTGCTATGTGATACAAAAGAAGTCTCCACCTAACCAAAATTCTAGTTTCCAAGAAAGCTATCACCTATAGAAGTCAGGAAGAGAAAATTCTTCCCTTAAATTCACTTTCTAACTTGAGATAACTACAAATGGCTTTACAGTCTCCAGTCCCCCTGCTTATATCCTTCCTTTCATTTGTTGCATTCATGTCTGTGCTGAATATCTTCCCAAGATACATCAGTGAAGATTATAGTCAACCTACAATTTGACTTCTGAATGAAGTCATGGTCATCTTCTAGTCTAAAGATCATGTTCACACACAGGAATATGGGCAAATTTATCTTCTAGCATGAGGCAGACCACCCCTTTCTTAGGTTTTAATGACTTAATATTTACTTTAGATCTGAGGTTAAATATTGGTGCACATATTCATTCAGAGTTGAAACAGCCTGCTTAATAATTACTAATTTTTCCTCTTTCCTGCCTCTTAATGCTGAGTGATAGCTTTTTGTTCAGCTTGTTAGCTTTTTATTTGATAGAGTTAATACAAATAGTGAGGGAGGGGTGAGGAACTCACAAATCAATCAGTTGAACAGAATGCTGAATCTTCTCTACGTCTCTCAAATTTTTCAGACCTTCCACTTGAACTTAATTAGCTTACTGTATTTTTAATTACATTGTGGCCTTGCTAGAATTCATAAGTATTATCTGGACAGATAAATGTGGGATAGGAAGATTTTTAGAGAAGACATGGGTATTTAAGTGAGATTTGTGTCTTGGTGAATAAAAATAATCTCTTTAAGGGTATATTGAACTTTTGCCACTGGAAGGCAGTTAAGGGAATATGGTGCTACCATCTTTGTACTTATGTCCATTTACATGTGCATGACTACTAACAGCAAACTTCGGGCTGCACTGAACTCAACTCAGTAGGAACTCTAGCTGAATAACTGCTTTCCTATTGATTATGATGTTGATTTACTTAAATGAATTACTTAAATTCACATTGAAATTTTTGTCAAATTCAGTTGGGAATTTTTCCCCTCCTATAAGGCATTATGGGCCACTTTTGTTTACAAAACCTCTAGGTTTAAAATTAAGATCAAGGTTGATGAACTATTGAAGAAAATACATTTATTCGGTAAATGTTGTAGAATTGTTGGAGTGTTCTGTATAATCACAGAAGAATGATCTTTGCCTGAACAGCTACATTCTCTTTTTTGACCTGTTAGTCACCTAAGATTGATGCAAATACATAATGATGCAAATTTTCAAAGAATCACGAGGATAAAAGCCACCTTATAATTACCATCTTATTCTAATGATTGTGTCTACTCACATGGAGACAATTAATAACAGTAGGCCATGTGGATCATCATGCTGGGAAGACACGTTAATGGAAAATTTCATAAGCCTGAAGGTTTTTGTTTGTTTATTTTTGGGGTGGAATGGAATAAGACAGGAAACAAGGGGGTATTATCGAGACAAAAGGCTTTTATAAAATAAAATACTTTAAATATCTTCAAATCCTGTCAGAAAAAGGTGTAGGACTTATGCTTGTGTAGAAGTGACTATGAAATTAAATAGTTTGGGTATTTGTTTCTGTCAGATGAAAATGTTAAACGAAGTGTTATCTCTTAAAATATTTTGGTTGTGGTAGTGAGATTGTGTAAATGAAATACTTCTCAGATATATATTGGAATGTCTTCTCAAGTTTAACACTGTTTAAATGTGAAGAACTGGCTTCAGTCTGTCTCAGTCTCTGTGATTTAATTCCCTGAATCAACATTTTTGGACTACAATTATAAATAATAAGCATAATCTGGCTGGTCTCCTTTTTTCTATTTTGTGCTGTAAATGATGAGATTAAACAGGAAGATTAAGGTCACCTCACATCTTCTAGGATGACACTGAGATGGTACCATACCTTTGTTCACTTTTATAGAGATATCTATTTGCAAAACTAATGAGAGAATGAGAACAAAGTCAGAATAGAATGGAAGAATGCATGTATTTTACTTCAGCTGTTATCAAATAGTTTTACTGGTTTTACTAGCTGCAGTAGGCACCAAGGTTGTCCACAGTTCACAACAGCTTTATCCTGATTGCAGATGACATTACATCAGAAAGCACATCTAGTAATTTATGTTTCATTTCTCTTTAATTCTCTTATAAAAATTGCTTCCTAGCATTCTCTTAAACAGAGAAAGAATCCCTGACTTGAAGAAATAGAGAAAAGTAACACCCACTCTAAAAATGCATATGAAAATGTTGTATGACAAACTTGCTACTGAAGCAGATATAAATAAAGGTAGGTCTCTGTCTTACTGATGTTACGTCACTTAGGATGAAGAATAATTTGTATTCATAGTTTCCATAGATCAATGTTTCCATCCACTGAGTAATGAGCAAATTAACAAGACACCTACTGAGCTGTCTTAAGACACTACATGTGAAAAGAATTAATTATTTTTCTCTCTGGAATACAAATCTCCATTCATGGCCATCTGTGTTGCTGACTGTGTAGAAAATGGAGGACTGTATCAAGCAGGTGTATTTTTATGAATTATCATGCCCTTCTTAAAGGCTTTGACAGGGACAGTCCTTCAGAGAAGAAGGAAAAGTAGCCTGAACAGTCCCCACATGTCCCTTCATGTTTGTTGGTGAAATTTCAGCTTCCTTGAAGATTCATTTATACCATATCCATCAGCATAGCATCTGATCTTCTTCCAGTAGTACATTAGGCAGTATGACAAATATCTGTCACATTTTAGTTCCCTCTTCCTCTCCCCGGGGGAGAAAGACTAAATGAATATAGATGCACAGGGATAAATTCAGACCTGCTGTAAGTAATTGTGATTCCATTGATGTCAGTGGAGTTGCACCCTACTACTTTTGATTTGAAACTGGAACAGAGAGCCACATTGTTCTTTGTAAAATAAAAATAAACAGTATGTGAAGATGTTTCCAAACATTTCAAGAATATTATCTAGGACAGATTCTGCTCACAGTTAAAACTATACAAATCCATTTGAGTTAATGATGTTACACAATTATAAATGGAATCAACCCTACACAAACATACAGCTTACAAATGGCTGTGATTGTTAGACACACATTTATAGATGTACAGAGATCAACATACAAAACTGCAAGTTTGGCCTTCTGTCTTATAGCAAATAAGTCAGTGGGATGAAATGTCTTTGGGTAAACCATCCTTCACAGTTTTTGTGTACTCTCTGTATTTTCAACTGCAAATAGAAAATATTTTTAAAAATAATTTTTCAGGTGAGCTACTTAGGATTTACTGTGATCTTATGAGCCACATGTATGCCACTGAACACAGTCTGAGGGTTACCAAGATATGATATTTCTTTGATTCGGTTCCCATCTTGATGTGATAGACCCTATTTCTAATTTATCCAAGGAAATGATAAATTGAAAATACAAATAATCTTTAGCAATAATTCTTTGAAGTTAGGATACATATGAAAGTAAAATAGCCTAAGTTGCCATAAAGTAAGCCTGTGGGAATTCCCCGTGGTTTGACTGGAGGCTTCCCAAAAGTGATGGGTATGACGATGGCTTACTTTGCTAAGAAGAAGAAAAGTGATGGTATTTTTCATCACCCTTTTTTGAGTTTTCAACTGAACTGACTAATGTACTGCATTAATGTACTGTATTTAGCAAATAAAAAAGGTTTTTCTTCATGTTTAGTGTAGTCAATCAAGTAGAAATTTGAGATTTAGAAATACCCATCTTTTAAGTCATCAATGAGAAGGGTCATTTATACTTGTTTTTATCTCTACTTTTTAAAAAGTGCATAAATTATGATTTTGGTTAGTTCCCTAGGAGAAAAGAGTAGGCAGTTTCTTTACTCTCTGTCTGTTCTTTCTCTAAGACTCACATACACAGAGCCTTCATCGAGCCATATTCCTTTTTACCATGACCACTCACAGCTGGCAGGTCTGACTACTCATTGCTGGCCTTGCAGCCAAGCAGAGCTGCCAGCACATGAACCAGCTCTTTGCCATGACACTTGCTGCCCTAAGGAGTCCCTCATTCCAGCAGAGGAGGAAGCATCTCAGCACTTCTGCATCTGAAGAAGAATTCTTGGTATGGTCCTTGTTGTTGATGAGAGCTGTTTGTGGTTGGGCTAAAACACACATGAAAACTTCTATTAGCACACTGTTTTATGGAGTCAAGACCTCTTGACCAGAGCTTTCCAGCTCTCAAATGCACGTATGTGGTGTTGTTGTTGTTGTTGTTCCATCTCTGTGTAATGGCAAGGCCTAACTATATTATGCTGTTTCTATTGCCTCTCAAAATTTCAGAAACTCAGGAGCATGGTCTGGAGAGAGGTGCTTCCACAGGTTTGGAATGTTATGGATTTATTGTCGGTAGATCCAGACACAGCACAAAGATCTAATTCAATTTTCATTGCAGTAAGTGAAAATTTCTGTAATTTTAAAGGCCTTTGGTTTATGAACAGCACTAATTCAACTGGAACTGGAAAAGTCTATTTGTAATGGTTTTGACACAGAAAATTCATAAGCTCCAAGCTCCATTTCTGAGAATGACTTCCTATGGAGATTCAAAAGATTTCTATGGAGATCTTTTGCAAGAGAAGAAATTTTTTTTTCAGAAATACTACATGGAACAATTATAAATGGGTTTATGTTGGGAAGAGAAAGACAAATGCTATCAATACAATTACTGCCTTTTTCTTCTTGACTCTGGGTGATTTGTAAGTTACAAGTTCCTGATTCATATGTCTTGAGGTTATCTTTTCATGATTAATGCTACCATGTTTTCTAGAGACAGAAATTTCACACACTTTACCCTCACTTGTAATTTTAGCTGTATGACTACCTTTTTTGTGTCTATTATGTTTTTAGTTACCTACCATGGAGGAATTCTTTGAATCCTGTGTTAAACTATTATTGATCATAAGGGGTGGTCCTTTCTCCAGATTCTGGCTCTAGTCTTCTTAGCTGGGAGCAAGGCTTAATAAAACTGAAACAATAAATATCTTATATCTACATAACACTTGAATCCAAAAACAGTTTAAAAAGCAAGGATGAATTCATTTACCACTGAAATGCCAGCCACCTCTGGGGTAGAACACATGGTTCTTATTTTCATAGAGCTAAGCAGCTGTTTAACAGTACGAAACAACAGTACATTATAGTTTAAGTCATGAAATGAAGAATAATCCTGTATCCAATTGAAATGTAAGATTAAACTTAGATGGGGGGAAATAATTACCCAAATTGGTAAAATGATCAGAACACAAAGACTAACCCCGTTTTTTTGGCACAGTGGACCTTCAAAACACTAAGGACTGAGTATGGTAAGAAACACAATTTTTCATTACATCTAAGAGCTGTTATCTTCAGTTAGATTGAATTTTCTGGAGCGGAGTGATTTCATGCTTAAAACTGTCTGTCCATCAATATCCAGTCTTTCTGTGGAAAATACATGTCATTAAGACAGAAGAGATTTTTTTGGAGTCTGTTGTGGAATTTCTGATCAAATAGAGATTGAGTGAGAATGACTAGTAACCTGACTGTTATGCACATCTCCCAGGATGTGGGAGAATGAAATTCAAGTTCCTGTTAAGATTACTTTACAGCATAGACTTGGACCTGGGTTTCCTACATTTCAGAGGAAAGCCCTTAATCCTGGACTTGCAGCTATTCCAATTATGTTTTCTTCTTATTTTCCCATGGAAAAAATAAAAAAAAAAATTGAAAGGTCTTGGGTTTGGCTCAGTGTAGAATGTGAATTTTGCAATTTCAAAAACTTTCCTGGAACAGGAAAGTTATTTTCCACCCAGTTTACCTCCTGCTGCAATGTATTCCTTTGCAATATGATGAAAAGTTACTGAATTTACTGCAGTATTATCTTAGAGGGAAGACAATTGTTCTGTAGGATTCCTATGGGTTTATATTATACTGTTATGTTTCTATACATTCAGCTATGTAGCCTATACATCAGGCTAGGTAATCAGAAAATTTAATCTCAAAGTGGCAATGTATCTAGCAATTGCAGCAATCACCTTTTAAAATATGCTCCCAATAATACTAAAATGAACACACACCTACCTGCTCTTAAGGCGGAATTAATAATCCTCTCAAGGACCTATTTACAATATCCAGTAGGTGAACACCACAAGATGGGCTTGTATATCCTCATTCCTTCAAAAATTAGTAACATGACCATGCCTGGCAGAGACACCTTTTCACATTCTTCTCTATTGGGCAGGTTAAGGAGTCAGAAGATATTTTTGTAGTGAAGAAGGTGCTATCACTTGCTTTTTCTTTTGGCAATCACTTCCAGTAGTATTTATGTTCTTGTAGATGCCACTCCTGATACTGGTAAAAACCAGTATCTTTTGTCAATCAGGAAACCAAAAAAAATAGATTTAAGACTGTTTACATGTTCAAATCCCTCCAGGCCAGGTGTCAACAAAATTCTACCACTAATGAACAATGTTTGGTTTGATTCCGTAATGATTCTTCCATTCTATATCAATGCACTGAGCTTTCAAGTCTAATAAGGTCTATTGATTCCTGCAGATTTCTAGTATTTATTAATCTGTCAAATTCATTAATCATGTTACTGAAAGAGGTGGTACACAATTTTAAAGAAATATATATTACTTTCAGCAATATAATTTCTGTCTGGTATATGGACACTAAAGGTGTTGAGCTCAGGAACTGTGAAGTCAATGGACACATTTCACTGAGATTTGGATGAGCTCAAAATATTTATGCAACCCCATTGGCAAGGAAGTCTAGCATTGAAGAAACTTGAGTCTAAAGATTCCTCAAGTCTCTTGTTCTCTTAAGGCCAACTTTTATGGAAGTCAATGGGAGGCTAGTTTCCAACAAAATTAATGGCTGTATATTAATGGTTATTCAGAAAATTTAATTGTTTGGTCTTTGAGGAAAACACTAACCCTTTCTATTGTATTTGGACCACAGGAGGAGCAGAATTTTTTTTTAAACAAGGTAGGAATGATAGTTTCAGGGTTGGGAGAGAAAGCCCAACTCCAGTAACAAGAAAAAAAATTATCAGAAAGATTAGCCAAAGAACAACAAAAAAGAAAAAATAGATTACAGAGCTCCTCAACATAAATCTTATTTCTAGTCTGATGGGCTAGATACTGAGGCCTTTATAGTTAAATCAAATTGAACTTCAGTTGTCATGTATATAGTCACATGTATACTAGTCAAATGTAACATGTATAAAAAGTCAATACCAACATAAAAATATATTAGATGTTCTTGTTAAGAATAAACAAACATTGCCTTGTTTGGCAGAATTTTCAAATGCATATTGCTTCCTTTATTTATTTTTTTTATTACAATAAAAATGTGTTTTGTATTAAATCTATTGTTGTAAAGAAATTAAGCCCTGAAATCTGCCAGCATGGCTTTTTTTCCATAAAGTGGGAAAAAAAAGTCCTGTTTTAGATACTTGAAAACATTAGAAATCTGAAAATGAAAAGACCAGCCTTTGCGTAGCAAATTACTCCATAAAAATAAAAAGAATTCTTCTGTGTGAACTTAAATGGTTTGAAAGCAGAACACAGCAGAAGAGAATAGCGTGCATGGTCATAAAGGAAAACAGAGGGTTTAAGTCAATCTTCACAGATGTATCAGATCCATTCAGGAAGAGAAATAATAAAAAGTATATAAATCGGAGGTTATTTCACAGAGGTTTGGGTCTCATTCCCACTCTGCTGGGGCAAAGATTATTTTCTTAAGCCTGCACTTGTAAAGAAAATTCCAAAAAAATCCTTGCAAAAAGTCTTTTCCTAGATTTGTTCCTTAACTTTGAACAATATGGACAAAATTTTACAGCCTTTCATCTGTATTAAAGGGTATGACTTGCAAGGCCTAAGCTTTCAAACTTTACTATTTAGTGTGCTTAGGTTCTCCTTTCATCCTCTGCTGTGATTTAACCTTCACTTCATACTACACCTTACAGTTCCCTTGTGTCCATCTACATTTTTGTACTGTCATTAATTCTGTGTAGCAGGTTGCATATAACTCAGTGGTAAAAAGCTGTGCTTGGGTTCTGTTCTGCAACACGCTTTACAAATTCTTAATAAAAGACAATCCTTGCTCCAGAGAGTAAAACATTAAAAGCAATAGAAGATTGACTGGAAGCTTGCAATCCTACAATTTCTTCTGTCCAAGATCCCAGGGTAAGCCAGTGGGATCAGAAATAGTGTCTTATCTTCAAGTCCCTGAACACAGCTTGCTTTCTCTTCATGCCTGATTATTCCTTTCTCCCTCAGGAACTTTCTTAGAGGCTGCTGTATCTGCCTCTGAACATTCAGTAAGCGTAGAACATCCAGGTATTATGACCCAGGTCACTTATCAAGATAGAAATGGTCTGAGTGTTCAGAATGGTCTGAGTGTTCAGAGAGCAAATATTTATTGAGGGTAAAAAAAAGAATATGTTTTCCTTTTTTTTTTTTTTTTTTTTTCCATTTGTGGCATAATCAGTGATAATAGATAATAGAAGGGGACTGTCTTGAACATAATTTATTTGGACTTTAGCAAAACATTTGACAAAATGCAGGTCAGGGAGCATGGTGAGCTCCATGATGGCATCAGTATCTGATAAGACTTTATAATTAGATGTGTGGTAACATACAGATAATATAAAGCTAAATGAAGGAAAGGTTTCTGGCAGCAGTAAAAAAATGAAGAGCTTTTATGACTTGGGATTGGGACCAGTTCGGTTCAAGAGTTATGTATAGACTTCATGCTTGTGTGCATTTCCTGACTGTGAGTTGAATCACTGCAGTGTCCTGCTTTATCATGATGCAGCTGCACTCAAGTTTAAGCAAAACTGCCAGCCTTCCAATGGATATTAGGAAAAAAATTTAAAAGAAACTACACCTGATATGGGCACCTACCATATTTAAGGATGATCCCTGGTATCTTCTCCATTTGTTTTCCTGTGGCTTTACTTTTACCCAAGACAGTATTTTTGACGCTATTGTAGCTGATTGTGGCCACTGTGGTCTGTTACATGGCTTTTTCATGCATATTCTGGTGGTTTGAAATGGCTGGAGGTATCACTCAGAAGAGGGATTACACAATATTTTATGTTTTGAAAGGTCCTGGATAGGACCCCACCAAAATGTGGGTAGTCCTGGCTGGTGTAATGAAGCTATAGATATCATAAAGTAAAATTGTAAGAGACCTGTGGTTGCTTCAGACTGCCAAACCCAAGCTCTGCGATATTTATTAAAGCACCATAGTCAAGCTACCACCCATGTCTGTAGCAGACATCACATTGTGAAGTAATATTGGCAGTCATTGTATGTTATTCTGCTTCCTTCGTAAGTTTGGAAGTCTGTCTGCTTTCAGCCAGTTGTCATCTCATAGCTGAAAGCAGTCTTTGATGTGAGTCTGAAATGATGCTTGTGTTCACAGCCCTTCATCTGCTGCAAAATGTTTGTCTATGTCCACACTGCAGCTGTGCAAATATTGATTTGGAGTTTCTGCTGTCACACTGGACCATGCTAGGAAAGGAATATCCACAGGTCCTTATGTTTGAGGAAGTATATGGACAAGGACCTAGTAAGGGTTGTCTTTTCACAATAAGGTAAAAATAGGGACTTTTAGAGTCTGTTGACTATGCTGGTGGAAGGTGGAGACACCACTGAGATGAGCTTAGATGAATGTCTTTCAAGGAAAGAAGCACCAGTGGCAGGGAGCTTATGGAATGGAGATTTACCAAATCAGATCAAGGGACCTCCAGCATAGCCTTGCAGATCTGATTACGGGGGCAGCACAAATTTGGCATAGGACCAAAATTTCCTTTCCTTATGGGCAGAGCTTGAGAATGTTCTAGAAATGAGGAGAGCATTCCTGAATAGGATTAGCCTGCCTCTGTTCTCAAAATGTTTTGTCCCAGAGAATTCACAAGAAGCTCTTTTTTTTTGGTCTCACATAAGATGTCCACATGTATTACCCTTTGCAAGACAGAAGAGACAGAACTTAAATGAAATCCAGTCTCAAACACAATGGGGATGTTCTAGTGAGCATGGTGGCCCACCCAGATTTTGGAACTCTTTACTTTGCAGTCTGAAGAACATGCATTGGTATGAGAAATGTAAATTTTGATGATATAACTAAGGCCAGAGACTTGCTCCTATCCAAGTTGGTGTAAGGACGTGGTAAACTCCTTTTCATGCAGAAATTCACAAAGCCAAAAGTTCAATCTTGCTTAATATCTCTCAAAACAGTGATAAAAATCAAAAAGAACAGATAACCTGTTAACTGGGTTAGCTGATTTAGACTCTGGAAATGGGTTGTATTTAATTTCCTCCATATCCAATGACTTGATTTTTCAACCTCTTGCCAGTCACCTAAGGTGTCCTAAGTCACCTTTAGATCATTTATATGTATACATTCATTACAGATGTCAAAATGTCTTTAAGACACATTTTCCCTCCTGGCAGGTTAATTCCTAATATTTGTACTAATTTTGGCAACCTGATATTGCCACACTCAGAGTGTGTGATTCTTTACCTCTTTTCCATCTTTGGATATAGCTCAAGACCATGCTGATTTGGTATGGAATTGCTACACTGTGTGAAATGTAGAATTGATTACTTGCTTGCATGTATTGAACAGAATTTAGGAGGAAAATGGCTAGTTTGCTATAGGATCCTGATGTGAAGCAACAGAAATATAGAGTAATTTTGAATTAAAGAGCACACAGTACAAAGGTGCTACTTTGATGGACACCACTTCCCCATTTGATGGTCAAACAACAGGAAGATACATGACCTAATAAAATATAAGACTGGGAACTATCACTAGAATTTTAGGCTGTTGTTCCTTCTCTGTTAGGACAGGATCCAGAGACCAGAGGTAGTACTGTCTTTTGTCTGAAGATTTCCAAATTTCTTTTAAAAACTCTTCCAAAACAGCAATTTCACAAATCATCTTAGAAGTGCCACAGATGAACAGAATTATTGACTGTTAGGAACATGATACTTACTTGCTAGGAAAAAACCAAAGTGAGAGTACTAACAATTCTGGTTGAATATTTCTGGTGTATGCTGCCGCCTTCATCAAAACCAGAGAAAGTACTTTGTGGGAAATAAGAGAAGAAGGAGAAGAAACAGCAGAACAAAAAGTTTAGATGTTAATGTGCAGTTTTTTCTGGTTTGTTTTCCAAGAGACTCAAGCATGATTAAGCTGAGCAGACATTCCTTGGACAGAAGGCAAACTTTTATTACCAGGCAGGATCCTGACATTCTGAAAGAAGACAATACTTTTGAAAAAGAAGCTTTGAGTCTGCATATGACATAACAAATGACATTCAATCCTCCATTGTGACTTTTCAAAGACTGTAACAGGTCAGCATATTCTGAGTTTTGAAGAATCAGTTTGCCATATATATTCACACACAAATAGACAAAACCATTCTGATTTGTGGTACTGTTTGTCCTAGTGTCATTAAGTTCTCTATCTGTGTGCTTTGCTTTGTGCCAGACTAAGAATTATTCACCCAGGGTATTGAAAATAATTGAAAAAATCTGTCTATGTGCCTTGAATAAGTAAAATTCATGTATTTTTTTTGTAAAAATGCAGGTATTTTGTAAATCCTATTTTAAAAGGCGGTTGAACGTGCTGAAAATGCAAAATTATCTGTCTTTGCTCATACTACAGCTTCAATTCTTTATTCAGAGCTAGAGTAAATTACTTCTACCAAAGTAGGTAAAACAGGTTCAGTCTATTCTCAGATGAATGTTTTTATCTTTATAGATTCCGTTGGCAGTAATTAACATAACTAAAAATATTTGCATCCAGGTTATGTCTCATTTGCCCAGTCTTCCTGTAGTCAACAGAGAGACAGTTTTATTTTGTGGGTGTTGCAGACCATTTTAGTTTACTGTAGTGACTACCAAGAAGTTTAATGAAACGTATGTCCTTATTTAAGTACAACAGCCACATGTCTGCAACTCCCCAGTGTTTGTGATTTCATTGCAACATATATTTCTTCTTATTTTCCCCCCTTTATTTTATACTGAAATATAATTCCTTAGTGGTTAGACAAATATAACAGGACCTCATTATGTCCAATTTTAAGGATAAGGTATCCATGAAAAGGATGTTTCTGGAGATACATCACGAGAGAGTGTCAAGTTATATTTTTAGAAAGTTACTTGTCAGGAAGTACCAGAGGAGAATGATTTGAGGGAAGCAGTCAAAATTCATAGGTTCCATAGTAACTGGTTATACATTTCTTTTATTTCTACTCTGCAAGACATCAGCAGGCTCAGCAGCTATCCACAATATTTTTGAGATGCAATCAAAGGCCATCAGACAACTAACCACATCATTCAGATTATCTTCACAACAAGAAAAAAAACCAGTAATTGAACCATAGAGTTGAGACCAACTGAGCAAGAATACTGAGGGCATGTAGACAACAAATTAAAACAACACAACTAATTGGTAGCATTGTAAAAAATCATCTTAGAATAAAACATTATTATTAGCTGAATGCAACTAAATACTTGACCATTTTAACAAATTCTAGTGAAATAAATAATTGATTTAAAAATTTATGTAATATGTCTGTGCTGGAAATAATTTCCTCATTATGTTAGACTTAAGAATGACAAGAAGATTTGATGATATGGCTTTCTTCCTTCCTAAAATTAAAAGTTTTTATGGAGTGCTTAATTGTAAATGAAGCCAAAATACTATGTATAAGTTCAGTTAACTTCAGCTTTTCCTAACAAGCTGGTCTGATTTTCAGGTCTGTGTTGGCTGTGGGTAGGTCCCATGCAAACCCTGAAGCTCTGAAAATCAGACCTCAAAAATATACTGAGGCATTGAGACAGCCAAAAATTGTGGATGACAATTACAAAGAAGTGCAGGAACACTTGTGTTACAGTGGGGATACTGCAACACGCCTATATCAAACCAGGAGTCCCGTGGAAAAGAAATATATACGGACGGATTCTTGCTAGATGTTTCAGAGATGTTTATTTCCCCAGCTGCATGGCCGGGCTCTGCCGAGAGACTCTTACAAGTCAGGACCTGAGCTGCTTTGCCCGCGCAGGGGAACACAAACCAACCCATGGGGAACGAGGCTGACCAGGGACAGGGAAACCCCGTGTGTCTGTGCCCTCAGGGCTACATGGCGGGGGGAGGAGACCCCGACATTTCACCCGTTTTATTTTAATAAAAGGAGAATGAAGACAATTGGATAAACATAACAAGAACAGTTTCAAAACAAAACAAGCCACCCTCCTGAGTCTTTAAATGTCCAAACAGATTCTGTGGAACATCTTAGGGCTGACAGAAGGGAGACAGAACTCTCTGGACATGCCTGTGGGGAAACTGAGGCAGGAGAGGGTTCAATCTCTTCCCTCCCCCTTTTCATCCCCCCATCGGCATCGGAGAGGAATTGTAGGGAAATGGAATTGTATAAGGAAGCCATGGGGTGAAAAACGGATTAGGAATAAACTGGGGATAGGGTAAACTTAGGAAAGGGTTCATATTGGGTATAGGGTAAAAGGGGAAATTAGGCTGTGGGTAGGGAAATTGCTGGGATGGATATTGTTTATAATTTTGTGCATAACGGCTGCCTTTGACAGGAATACCTCCAGGCCCAGTAACATTCGCTGCTTGTAAACCCTTCTTTCCTTGCACTATATCAAATTCGACAGCTTCCCCATCTCCTACACTTTGCAGGTAATTTTTAGGGTTTTTCCTTTTAATGGCAGTTCTATGGATGAATAAGTCTTCCCCTGTATCATCTCGTGTTATAAATCCATAGTTGTTTTTTACATTGCACCATTTCACAGTTCTTGTGATTTTCGTTGCTAGAACGTCTCCTATCGCATGCTTGCGTGTTTGTCGTGGGTGCTGGTCCCGCGTGGCCGCTGCCTCGCTGACTCTGTCGTCTCGGCCGGACCCCCGCATTGCGGCTGCTCTGCGCTCTCTGAGCGGCGCTGCTCCGGCGCCTGTCTGGGCTCTGCGCGGCCCCGCTCCGGCTCGGCGCTGCACTGCGCGGCTTCTCGTGTCGCTGTGGAAACCGCCGCTTCTCCCTCCATAGGGCTCTCCGAGCCGTATGCACAGAGCGGCCTGCCACGCTGACCTCCGGTTCCTGGCTGCTTGTGGCCCACGGCACCCGCGGCGCCTGCGGCGTCGCTCCCTCACTCGCGGCCAGGTGGCCGGGGACCCCGAGACAGGGATCGGGTCCATGATAAGGCGCGCGCTCCCGAGGGGGCTGGGCGCATCCAGCGCAGGCACCTCCACTGGCACGGCTGCAGTCATGCGCTCCCGGGATGGCTGCCACGCGGTTTCGGCCACGGGAGAAGTATGATCTTCTGCTTTAGGGGTAATGGGATCATACAGATGCTCCTGAAGAGCGTCACTGATTATAAAGGATCCACGGACAGCTTCTATCGCTAGTCCATCCCTTAGCTTATCGCAGATCTCGTTCCAGAAACACTCCTGACAAGATCCAGGAGGTTTGATATCAAAAAGTAAGTCTCGAGAAATATAGGGGAACCCTTTGAAAAGCCAGATAAAAAAGTGTTCAAGATCTCCCGGTTCCAATACTTTTTTGTTTTGTTGTTCAAGGATTCCTTTTACTTCTAGATACATTTTTTTCTGTGGCTCAGAGAGCCCCATTTCCCACGATTCTTCCATAGTCTAGATATGGAATAGCAAAACAAAACCAAGAAGAGGAATCCAAAGTTTCCAGGGTTTACTCATACAAATCAGTCGCTTAGGGATCGGGGATCGTTCTGCCCCCAAATCTCCACCATTATTGTTGCAGTGGGGATACTGCAACACGCCTATATCAAACCAGGAGTCCCGTGGAAAAGAAATATATACGGACGGATTCTTGCTAGATGTTTCAGAGATGTTTATTTCCCCAGCCGCATGGCCAGGGCTCTGCTGAGGGACTCTGCTACAGTCAGGACCCGAGCTCCTTTTCTGCCCGCGCAGGGAAACACAAACCAACCAATGGGGAACGAGGCTGACCAGGGGCAGGGAAACCCCGTGTGTCTGTGCCCTCAGGGCTACTGGAGGGGGGAGGAGACCCCAACACACTTGGAATGCTTGTGGACCCAATCATCCAAGGAAAGCATGAGATCTAACTATTTTTTGCCTAAAAACTGCTTTAGGAGAAGCAGACACCTAGAACTAAGTCTGACACATGGGTCCCAAAATCTCTAAGCTCGCCCCGCATATGCTGGACCTTGAAACAGAAAGAGTGGTTCTCCCTGTAGAGACACACCAGGCTGAGAGCACAGCAGTGTGACCTGAACACACAAATGATGTGGATACACCAGCACTGTGCTGTGTCTGCACCAAATTACCAGTGGCCAAGAGTTAGTGCAGTTCTTCCATCCCTGTTGAGACCCTTGACAGATGGAGGCACTTGTGGCCTCTAGAGGGTCTGTCTTTAATTGGAAACGATAACCTGAGAACCTGTCTTGGAGTGAAGTCACTTCCCTTTCCCTTTCCCTTTCCCTTTCCCTTTCCCTTTCCCTTTCCCTTTCCCTTTCCCTTTCCCTTTCCCTTTCCCTTTCCTTTCTTTCTGACTTGCTCATCAGAGCATCAACCTGAGGTGTAGGAGGGCAAGATTAAATTACTTCTTTTGTCAGAACCTTCCAGTTTCACATTTTATACACTTGCTCAAAGCAGACGGCAACAGAGTGCCTTTCGAACAGCTCCTTCCATTCCTCTTCTTGAACCTGTAATGACCAAATATTTATTGACAAGAGTCTGAGCACCAAACTGCACCCTGTTGTTTAAGGTGCATGAGTATTAGCCAGTAATCCAAATCTTAATTTAGAATACTTGAATATAAATTGAAACAAGGGCTGAAATACAGATCTCTGCCTTGTCAGGTGAGTTTCCTCAAGCACATAGAGCCATAATCACATTAATAATTCTCTTTTCTGTACCAGTGAATATTTAATTATTCCATGCAAGCTTAAAGACTTTGAGCAGAAGAGGGCTGAGGATATGACAGACTATTTTATATCTTGGTCACTTGCACATTCACTAAGAATTCACTAAGAAGGTAGGAAATCCAGTTAGAAGTTTTTCCAGGCAAGTGAAGTCACTGAACTCACATCTTTCTCATGTTAAGAAGAATCATTGGCACTAACCGACTCTATAACTTAACACTAAACCCTAGACATTATTTTTTTTCATGTCTAAATAGTATGTATCCTTTGGGAATATCTTGGCTGCAGACCTTGCAGGTTGATCCCTTGCAGGTTGGATTTTTGTGAATAGCGGCCAAGGTCTTGTGTAGTTGTAGGTCTGTGCAGGTATTTCAGTATTGCACTAAATTACCCACAGAATTTCAGTGTCTCATAGGCCAAATATCTGTGCAGAGAGAATTAAAATTGAGTGTGTTTTATGTTGAGTAGACGTAGGTACCAGAGTCTTTTGGTGGTGGGAGTCCTTCAGCTGGCGTCAGCTCACTAAGGTGTGCATTTTACAGCAGACGCTAGAGCTGCACTGCATACAAGTCCTCTGAGTACTGACACAGAATCAGGCATCAATCTGAAAGTAAAAAATGTTTGTTTCTCATACTTGTCTAATATGATTTATTAAATACAGTAGATGAATGTAGAAAATTCATGTTACGAGGATATGAAAGGTTATTTATCAAATACGGAGTAATAATAATACAACACAAAATTAATCTGATAGTAAAAGAAAAGCTCAGCACACACTAATTGCTGTTAGTAAACTGTGATGACCTGTTCTCCCACTCAATCCAGGAGGTATTTTCCATATAAGAGGAAATAAATTGGGTCTGACTGTGTTTTCACTTATATGTGTGCAAAGCAGGAAACGTTCCATTAAAAATGATGACGCAATATGAGCAGTGGTTTGAGATCAGAACACAATCCCTAAAGTGTTTTGCTATACCTTAATCAGTCTTTATAAGAGATAAGTGTTAAAAGGATCCCTCTTGAATAATATTATCCTTCATTTCTTCTTCTGCATTAGTGTTACTTCAGATCCTATCAAGTGCCAAAAGGGGCACAAAGAAAAATGTATCTGCAGGCCTGCGCCCATAGGAGGTATTGCATAAAAATAGAACACAAACCTGACAAAAGCTTAAAGAATAAAAGAAAGAGAATGATATTCAGAAAAAAATAAATATCTCTGATTAAGGGACAGACAGACAAAAATTCTTAGATAAAAATATAGACCCATCTTTGTCAAATAGAGTAAAAATACTTTGAATCTTAAAGACAGATTATTCAACCTCTGTACTATGAAATGAGGATAGTAATCATCTTTAGCTTCAGCAGGAAAACTTCAGCCTGAATGAAGGGTGACAAATGCCCCCAGGTTAGAACTTGCCTTTCTAAATGTTCACCAGTGGAGCATAGGAGTTGCTTTGACTTCAAACAAAGATGCTTCTGGCACAGGTACAAGTCTGTCCTCTTTCCTTCAGGAAAGCTTTTCAGATGACAATTGATTTCTTTGGCAATGAGTACACAGACAGGATAATGTATGTGACACATGACTTTTAATTATCAATTAAAATGCACTTTTTTTGGCATATAAAAAAATAATTGTCTGAGAAACAGGTGGGTGATCAGACATCATTGCTAAAATCTGAAATATCTTCACAATTTGTTTCCAAATATGGCAAGAACCTCCAACTCACAATAATACAAAATGTTTTGAGGACAATTTTCTTGTCAAATTTGTCATTCTTTTTAGATAAAACCTCGTCAAAAAGTCTGTCCTCAAACTTACTGTATTTTATGGTAAGCTTTTATGGAGGGAGATGCCTTAAACTGTATGTAAAAGAGTTTCTTGATAGATATTGAACTCTCCTCTACACAACCTGAAGTGCATCAGAAAACTCCAACCTAGAGTGGACATTGCATCATTTTATTAGCAACAAGTAGTGAAACACATTGTACAGCATACAGAGAAGAAAGCAGCATATCTTTTCCTCAGCTCTGAGTTGTAAATTGTGAATGAAAAGAAAATTGGTGGTTTCCTTACTGTTAAGCTTGCATATTAAATATAGACAGTGATTATGAAATAATTTAAATTATAAAACCCAGTTAGGATATTATGTTGTCTTACTAAAATGTGTTTGGCACTATCCAAATTTTGTTTGCTAAGTAATCTGCTCAAATATTAATATCTGATGTACTATGGACTTTCTAGTGACTTTGCTCAGGAGAAGGTATAACAAACTTTCCAGGCTTTGATTACATATTAACCAGTGGCTTGTGGAACAGATATTGATGGAGGTGATGAGAGCTTCTTAAATACAGATGTTTCCAAATACATAAAAATGATCCAATAATCTGGAGATCTCCTGTAACTCCAGAAATAATTTGAAAAGCACAGTGAGACATTTGCCAAAGATTTAGACATTGACAAATAGTCTCCTTTGAGTATGTGAGTTCACTGCCATTCAGCCATTCATCCAAGCCACTGGGAAATGGGGATAGTTCACAAGCACTGGGGAACTGTTGGACTCATGTAGTCACATTCAAAATGAGATCATGAGGTTTGATGTCATTCAAAATATGATTATTTTTGGTTTGGGTGTGACTTGAGGTTTGAATGTCAGGAAATATGGGAAAATAAGGAGTGGAGGAGCAGAAAATAGGAATTTTGAAGTAGAATCAGAGAAAGACAGAACAATCAGCACAGATGGCTGCATGTTGGTTTCTGCTTGCTGAGTCAAAAGTAAGTCTGAAACAAGCAAAAGAAATAATGATTTTAATTTAATTAATTCCTTATACATAATGCTTACTCCTCAGGAGCGTTTGGCTCCCTGCTGAGAACATGCCATCATCTAGGCCTTATCAATGACACTCCCAGCCACAATTGTCTTTATAGATACTGTTGTGTTTACAGCATAGAAATTGCATAGACCAACTCCTGGAGCTTCTCTGGCTTCTGTAGTTGCATCCTGTCTTTCAAGAATATAAAACGAAGTTTTAAAATTCTCACCTACCCACAGAAGTGCACCTATGCCAAAATTTGGAGGCAGTATAATGTCCACCTAATTTTTAGGAGTTACGCTGGCTTTGCTGTGGGCAGGCTTATTTTATTGTATGGTTTAAGAGTGGAGTCCTTTAGCTCTGGGGGTCAAATCATTGGAGTGAAATTAAACAAGTGCTTGGAGATGTGCCACCAAAGTAGGGATTGGTCTTTGTGCAATTGAGAGAAACTCCATGAGCCAGGCATTCTAAGTAGGATCTAACCAACCAGAATGAGTCATTAGTTTTTTGTGATGATAGGTAAGAACATAAAAGAAGGGGGGAAAATGAGAAGAAATTAAGGTTATAAGGATGATTAAGTTGTTTTAGTGCTTTGATGGTCATCTTTAAAATCAGATTATTAAGAAACCATATAATTTGAGGGAGATTTGGTCTGATTTGAAATTTCTTTCCATAAACAAATGTCCTTACTTTATGGCCAGGTGTTTGGCAGCACATCCACTGAGGGAAAAGTCAAGGAGTTGGCTGATTCATGTTCTGTGGTGTTACACATTATTTTGACAGTCCAAGGAGGTGTTCTGGTTCATTGTGTTTTCTGTGCTTCACCTATTGCTGACAGCCTGTGGTGGAAGGATCAGCGCAAATCCATTGCTCCACAGATGGCAGCTGACGCAGGGGTCCC
The DNA here is from genome assembly GCF_041296385.1 of Aphelocoma coerulescens. Taxonomy (NCBI): domain Eukaryota; kingdom Metazoa; phylum Chordata; class Aves; order Passeriformes; family Corvidae; genus Aphelocoma; species Aphelocoma coerulescens. The sequence continues at coordinate 153,354,185 of NC_091015.1, read as the reverse complement.
CCACATCGAGAGGCATTGACGCAATTGCTCCAACAAACCACTTCATCAGATAATTTTTTGTGCCTCTCTTGCCAGCCCTTCTCCAGCACTCGACAGCTAACTGTGGCTGAATAGCAACAGGTAGAAAAAAACAAATGGTCACCAGGAGTACTGAGTATCATTGATAGGCATATCTCTAAGTATTATTGCATATTTAATTGGCAGACAGCCCTTTCCTTCCTGCATGGTTATTAGAGGAAGGTGCTTCCGCTGCAGAGCTACAGTTTGACCTACCCCATGACCTGCTTGGGCTGGAGCAGAAATGAGAAATGAAATGTCAAATAATATCTGCATTTATGGCTTGAACTCAACCAAACCTGCAAGTCTGTGGATAATGTAGAAGCAAAAGAGAATGTTCTTGCTTTTTTAGTGGCTCCTGTAACTGACTGCTGAGGCTGTGGGAGGTGAATGTAGTAGGTTCAGAGCAGGATCCACCACACCAGTCCACCCTGCTCTCTGTGGTGAGCTAGGCACAGCTCTCAGGTTTTTGCCATCACCTACTATTGACTGCTGTGGTTTTGGTGAAGTCATATAACCTCATAGTGTACTGACAGTAATACAGATCAATTAATAGAGATAACTTCGCATCTATTGGCAAATTGTCATTTAAGAAGAGTGAGGAGATGGAGAGATTTCCATTGACCTGCTTTTTGAAGCTGCTTCCTCCTTCTTCCAAAAAAGTTACACCTTGTCATTGATAAATGATGTTCTGTACATCCCAGAATTAATTATTTAAATTCCATTAGCTTAATAATAGTACATGATAACTCTGCCTGAACATCATTTTAGGTTTTCTTCTTTTTATTAAATTGGTATTTTGATTGATTTCAGTTATTTTTACACAGAGTAAAAGTGGGTCTTAAGCCAGGATCTTGCAAAAACCATCACATCCTTTATAAACTCAGGATAATATTTTGTATTGAGGGTGAATATTCATAACAACCCACTGCTAAAAAAAGGAGGAATCCCACTTGCTCTTCCCTTCTTTTCCAATCAACCCTGTTTCCTGCACTGGTCTGGAGTCACTTACTTTACTTTGACCCTAACAATCTTCCTATCTGAAAAGGCAGTTTTTTTCACTAGGCAAATTCACTAATTGTTTAACTATTGTTTTTTCTGACGGCTTTCTTTAGGTGGTTTAGTTTTCTACAAGTGTGGAATCCAGAAGGTAAGGGGCTAATATGTATTTCTTAGACACCAATATCCAGACGCTTGTGGAGCCAGCCAAGAATTGTTGGCAATAACCAAGGGTTGTTGATAATACACTGCAGTAAAGAAGAAGTTGTGGCAGGAGAAGGAGGTGATGTGGAGGTAGGGCAGCACTTTTCCAGGACAATCATCCTTGTTCTAGTTCCTAGACATAAGCACAAAACAATACAGTGCAAGCACAGGAATGAGATCAAGAAATGGGCATGGATTGCAAAGGGAGATCAAAACCACCCAAGACTGCTGAAGCCCTCCAACCCTGGAAGAACAGACTGTATATAATAACTATTTTGCATAGAAAGTGAGAAACTTACATCCAGGGTGAAGAAAACTTTCTTTCTCTCTCTCTCTCTTTTTTAATTTCCATTCCATATGTGCAATTTACTAATAAAGCTTTGTAAGAAGACTGGAGCCTCTGATTTTGTCATTGTTTTCACCCACAAGCCTCTATGAATCTTGAGTGCTCCCTTACACTTATGGGTGGGACATCACAGCAAAGTTGGGTTTTGATTAGGTTAATGAGCTGATTTACAGAGGGTCTGTTAATTGGCTGGGATGATCTGGACAGGCAGCTGGAAGGTGCAGTTCAGGGGTGGGGAAGGTGGGTAAACAGGACTGACCTGGATTTCTCTCTTTGGGCTGTGCCAAACTGTTTGCACATGCTGCTCACAGTGTGTATGGCTTCATAATTAGTTCCCAGAATTAATTCCCATGAATACCAGCAGGAGTCAAGTCAGCTTGACAATGGGATCTAAATATTTTCAGGATGTAGATAATCACTGTTCAGTGTAATCTTAGGCAAATTCTTTGCTAGTTATAGTCTGCAAATGCTTGAAAAAGCAAGATAAATAAACATTGACAGTGACAGAAACAGTCAGCTGGGCTCAAGCCCAGGGCTGAATCAAAACCCAAGTGGGAACCAGGGGTGTTCTGGTCTGAAATGGGGACTTTTACAAGAGAAATCACACTTTCTTAGTTGTCTTGGTGAAAAGTCTGGTGTAGACAATCAAGTAAGAAGCTTACATACCAAATTCTGCATTTTGATAGATTCCCTATCCTGGCATTTTTTTAAAATCTAGACTTGATCCCATGCATTTTATATGGTTGGGTATTGTATTTAGGGGACTCAGTACATGAAGGTACTGAAATTTCCATTCTGTAAGTTAGAAAAAGGAAGCATGTTTCTCTCCCCCTTCACTGTTATAATTTCCCATGAGTTTATCTTTACTTATTCCTGAGCAAATGGTACATTTCTTCCCATAAAATGATAGCTAAATTCTATTTGCTTGGCACTTCAGAAGTTTCCAAGTCACCATATCAGGTTTAAAAACAGTTTATATTTAAATGAATACTGAAAATATCTGTGCTATGCAATGTCTGATGTTAAAACAAGACTCACCCTAAGGCTGGGATCTGTCCTGTTTGAATACTATTGATACAGCTATTAACACAGCTGACTATAGGATTCCTTCACTCCCTGGCCCTCCTAATGGGCTTATCTTCTCTTTATGACATAATGGCATTTCCTATGGTGGGTTCACTCCTCAGCCTTTTCTGATAGCCCCTTTTTCCAGTCCTGGTCTTAAAAAAAATAGCAGTGATAGTAAAAAAAAATTCCTAGGTGGCCTCATTTGCTCAATTCAAGTGTGTTAAACACAATATACTGACCTCTGCGCAGAATGTATCAAAGCTCATTTCTGCACAGACTAATGTCCCAGCTGGGGAACTTGGATGAAAAGTGGATCTGACTACCAGCCTGCTCAGCCACTGCTTTGGAAGCATGAGCCTGCATGGCCCTTTGAGGTGTGATACAGTACAGCGTGTTCAGATACAGCTTATCTACCTCTGTAGACTGCTCTCTTGAATTGTAAATACACCTCCATGGATAAATACCTGAACTTGAGCAGCTTAAAACAAAATATAGCAAAAAACCAGAGAAACCAGAACCTTAGGATCTGCAGCTTGGCAAATGAGATGAAAAATATCAGCACCCACTTCAGAAAACCATATTCATTACGTTTTGGAGGAAAGTCATTACACAGCCCTAGTTTGATAACCCTATTTTGTTTTCAGAAGTGACATAACAAACCTCCTTCTACTTGTATAACATCTAATTAAAGTACAAAGATAAGTGAGAGTGGTTTAATTTTTTAACTAAAAACTCCCTACAAATATAGTAATTTTTTCAGGTATGACAAAAAAAAACGTGCTGTTTTCACAATCCACAGTCTTGTTGGAGTAGTTAATTTTGAAAGTAAGAAGGTCCATTAGGGGGAGGGTATACACTATTGTATTGCTCATCTTGTAACAAACAGAGAGCTTATTTGTCAAAGTCAAGAAATAGTTCCTTTTGGAGACATTTTCAGCTAGATTAATTATTTATTTGCTTCTGTCAGTAATTTTAGGTTAGGGTCCAGATCTTTTCAAAAACACACACTTAATTTGTGCTATCCCTGCTGCAGTTCTAAAGTTGATGATACTAAGGATGTGTTGAACTGTATTCAGATAGCTTCAGCCTGGCCAAGAGTTTTGCAGCAGGAGTGCTGAGACTTAGTCTAAGTGCATTACCCTGTGTTGTATCCCATGTCTCACCCCCATTCCAGGTTTCCTTGGTTCCTGGCTGGAGGGTACACACGGGATAGGAGGTTGCTGATCTTGGCCTGAAGAATCCTAAAAGTTTTGGTGGGGGTTCATGCGACTGTTGTGGGCAGATGAGCCCAGGGCCTTTGGGGAGTCTTGTGGAGCCAGACAGGCTCTTCAGGAGCTGAGGAGGGACTGCGACCCCTGAGGCAAAATCCTGGATGCAGATCTCCAGCACACACGTTTGGGCACATAGAGTGCTCCATTCCACTGTTGCATCCAGCCAGTTCTGCAGGCTGGTGCAAGGGTAAGTGGATTAATGGTCTGGCTCTTTTTCACTCCTCTGGGGTAACTTGGGAAGCCAGGAGAGAGCAAATCTTCTCTCATGACAGGACTTGCCCATTATCCACACTGCATGAAATAGCCACAGCCCACTCATAGGCTTCCTTCAGCGTAGACACAGCCCCCTGCTCAGGCTGGAGGCAGCGGCCACGAGTAGGGCCACTTCTGCTACAGGTCATGATTTCCTGAGGTTCAGAGTCCTTGCCAGGGGCTGATATTGGAGCCTCAACTACAAACAGCATGCTGTGCGCAGCCTGCCTGTCTGTCTGGGTGCTCAGCCTGTCTTAAACTGGCTCTCCACTGAGCACGGTAGGCATAGACATTTTATTTTCCAGAGGAAATATATTTTCTCCTCTGCATCATCTATAGGAAGGATGTACTAGGAAGAGGAGGCCTCCAAGCTTCTCTTCCTTCCCCACAGATTTCTACTAGAACAAGACGTACTGTGGACTATCAATTTTTTGTGATTTTTACTGTTCTTTCCTACTCAAGTGGTTGATTCAATGTCCTGCATAACAAAATGCTAGGCATAAAATATAAACCTTCACAATGTCTTTCCTGCATCTAATAAACATCCAAATGATTGAAGTTTTAAATAACCTAAGAAAACTAAATTTATTTCTTTAATTTGCGCTTCCAAAGAAAAAGAGTGCCTTTGGGTCCTTGGCAGACAGAACATTAGACTCTTTTTTTCTCCCCAGGTATGAAGATAATTTAATCTTTTTTCAAGTTTGGAAAAGTAAGATCCTGCAAGTAGAGGTAGGCAATTCATAGGAAAGGGAATCCAGGCTCTGTTCTGTGGCCCTGAAACCTGCAGGCTTGGTAAACAGCAGATGACCATGTATTTAGCTATGCAAATGTACAGCTACAAGCTAAATATTAAATGATATTTAAATTAGAACATAAATATAGCTATGCATAATTCAACAGGAGGATGCCTCTGCAGTCAAAGCAGACAGGAGGTCAATGACCCTTGATGATAGCTCCTTCAAGTATTAATATTAAGTCTATATAATGAAGTCAGTCCTTGCACAAGCTTTATGCTCACTCTGTATGGGGAAATAGGGCCCTCATCCATTATGAGCACATGTGTAGAGAGTGTGGTTTGAATCTCCCCTATGTTTAATTTGATGATTAACCTTCCCGGCTTTCCACATTTGTATTCAGAGTTTGCTGATGTTATGCCTTCCATTAGAAAGGCTATGATGAAAGTATTACATGCCTTGCTCTAGCAATGCCAACTAATTCTGACCCAGGTAGAGCTATTTTTTATCTTTAACATTCTAACACACCTTTCTTACAATAGTGTCAAGGAACTTCATCAGTTTTTCAATTTTCTTGTCCATCCCATAAGCATATCTTTTAGTACTGCTTTTGTTCTAAATACTTGGCCCTGAAGTTCGACATATTGACACTATCTGCTCTGCAGTGCACAGAAAAGGTCTGTATTTTCATGGCTCAACAGTCAAACAGCTGAGAAGTGGTTAAAACACACTCCATTTTACAGTAATTTATTTTCAGCCCTTGACAGATTGATTTCCATGGGGTTATTTGCTTCTTTCTGCGCCCTACTTCATAACAATGCTTACTAGAATGATTTATTAACTCAGTGCCAAATTCTTTGATACCTTAATAGTTAAATTAACTTCAGGACATGAGGCTAAGTTATTTTTACCAGGTGTTTGAGGTGATGTTTTTCAATAATGAATGAATAAGGTCATGAACTAGTAACACTTTGGTGCTTGTGTGTGCCAAAAATGTGCTTTCTCTAGGAGCATTCAAAGCAGACATAAACAAGCTGGATAATAACTCCTATTCAAAATACTCTCCTTTTTCTATGTGTACCATTGATTACTCAAACAGGGCATCTAGATTGCAGATCTCCCTCATAGCACTGATTCTTGGCTTCCTCAAATTGTTTTGAAAGACAATTTGTGAACTTTGTGTTCAGGAGTCTCAACAAAGCCAAAGTGTCTATGAAATCAGAATAGGTTAAATAGAGCTGCATGAATAATTGTTTTTACAGTTAACTGCTGAAGTAGAAAAAGAAAAGGTTGTCTTACACAGACCCAAGTTTTTTTTTTTTTGTTCTTTTACTGAAATGAAAAACAATTTGCTTTGGTTCAAGCAAAACTTGTCATTTGCAACCCCTTATTTTCCTCAGTTAAAGGAGCAGATTAATTTTTTAATGAAAAGACAAAAATGAGAAATAAAAAAGATGAGGTTGGACATAGCAAAACAAATTATTTACATTTTTAAATAAACAGGTCTTTTGAAATAAAAAAAAAATAGTGGCTAATTCAGGAGACTCACAATTGTTTGTCAGAAGGGAGTTTCTGGCAGATAAAATATATAAACAGGAAAAAAAATTTACTCCGCGGTCAGATTAGAGGTCTGTGCTCTACAAACAGAGAAGAAAATTACCTGTGTTATCAAAACATAACATTTATGCTCCTATCTCAGGCCAACAACTTTTCTCTCTTAGCCTCCTCTTAAGTGCCTATTTAATGATGTTGACATATCACTTCAATTTCCAGATAACTGAGTACAAACTCATGTAGCACACTCTTGCCTAACCCTAGGCTTAGCTCATGCATGCTGGGCACTTACTAAGGAAACTGTCCAGTAGCTAGTGTTGCACTGTAATTTGGAAACACCCACATAAACTTCCCTATATGGTCTAAGAGCCATTTTGTGCCATCAGCAATGCATAGTGCAATAAGATGAACTGAAGAGTAGTGATGAATAAAAATATCAGCCACGGTCATTAGGTTTATTGAACCCAAGAAAATTTAGCATGGTGTGGCTCCTGGGCCACTCTCAAGCTACAGTGCTATTGAGAAAATGAGAGTTAACAGATGATTGAGATGACCATAAAATGTACAGAGATAGGCAAAAGCTACCACAATAGAGTGGCCGTGCTCTGTTAAAGTCATGGAACCATGGATTATAGAAGGATCTGTGTAGTTTAACTTCATGATCAAAGAAGAACCAAAACCAGGTCTCCAGGAAATGGGCCACATACTTCATTAATGTCTACAGGGATGAAATTCAGTCAAAGGTACAAAGAAGGAGGAGATGTGATATGTTTATCATATATAAAAATTATCATATCTTTGATAATTTTTAAAACTCTATGCTAAGAATAATTATCCTGTACCTTTCTTCACTTCAGCTGCCCTCAGCCCACTCATATATTTCCCTTAGACTTTGAAAACATTTACATTTACCAAACTGTTTTCACTTTTCTAAATGTGAATCAGACAGTTACCTCTTCTCTCTTTATTTCTGAAATCTTGTCGCTTAATCATGCCAACCCAAAACAGCATCTCAAACCAGGACTGGTGTCTGTGTGTCAAACTGGAATTCTGTCATTAAAGGATTTCAGTTCCCAACTTTCACTTCTTTCTTTCTTTTCTTTCTTTTCTGTTCTTTCATTTCTTCAGAACAGCCTTCTGCTCACTGCTGTCACCCCAAGACACTTGTGTCAATAAAATTTTTTGTGCTGCAGAAGGTTGATATGTCTTTCAGCCCTGGAGGGTCTTATGTTCAAGACCCCTACACCTAATGACATGTGTTTTAGACAAAGGAAGGTTAATCTATAATGGTCTATGGGACCCTACATCAGCCTTCAAAGGTCCAATGACAACTGTGGCCATTTAGCATTTGTGAAAATAAAGTTATGGGAATCCAAACATCTGGGTATTTGTGCAGAGACTTACTGTAAATACAATTTTTCAGGAAGAAAAACAATGTGCAAGTAGACGTTGTGGTAGATACTTGAAAATGTATAACGTACCTTGTGAATCAATGACAGAATGGAATACTGTATATATTTTAATACAATTCCTTTGGAAATGACTGACATAATACAGTACTTACCAGTATTGACCAAATTTTTAGGTGAGAGAATCAATGAATTATCTAGCTTGGGAGGGTACTCTGGAGACTGTCTGGCCAACTCAGCACATGGCCAACTTACACCAGGTTGATACTTCCTTCATTTACCTTTTTGTCTCTAACAAGAAATATAAAACTAACATGAGACAAACTGATGTGCTGCTTGCAAAGCAAGATGAACCAACAGCCTTCTGCTCACTGCTGCGAAATCAGTTTACTGGGTCTTGTTACAGTGGCATTTGATAAGACTGTGGTTTCGCAGGATGAGGATGGAAAAAATACTGGGCCAGTTACTTTCCCTGTTTGCCTCTTGTACATGCACATGTACTCACATATAATCAATAGTTCATGACTGCTTTGTTCCTGAAAGGCACCTCGGCACTTGATTCTTCTCTAACACCTCTTGCCATGATCTGTCTTCCTTTTAGCAAGTCTGGGTACTATAAAAACTTGACTTCTTATGGAAATGACTTGGAGAAACAATGTCTTATAATCTGCTCCGAACTTCCTTGCTAAGCTGAGTTTTCTCAAAGCCTAAACTGCTGCCAGGATGGGTTGTCTTTTTGCCTTTTTTGTCACCATTTTAGTACTAAAGGAAGAGAGGTTAGATTGTCTCAAGAAGTGGTCATTTGCAAAAGCTTGGTCCAAGAGTACATTTATTTCCCTTGTAATGATTTGATTGCCATGCCCTAACTCCAAATGGCAGCAGATATTCTGAAAGGTATTTATTGCCTACCTACCTACTTTATCTTTTGAGTTAAATCATCCTCTCTTTCGAGATAAAATAAGAGCCACAGCTTGGATTTATTTGGGGAGGAATGGGAGAGTGTTGCCAATGTATTCTTGTCTTTGAATGATCTGATTATTTTCTTTTTAAACATGACACTAAAATCAATCCCTGCTCCTGTACTGCAGACAGGTATATCCAAGAGACTTACACACAATTAATAGACCTCCCAGTAAGTCTACTGCATGGCCAGGATACTGGTACTATAATGCTCTGATTTCTTTTCAGTAGGGAGGAGGAAATCATACTGTCTAGATGAATAAATAAGTTCCTAGACTACTTGTTTTCCTCTGACTTTCATCTGGCTTCATACTCTATACTGTTCTGCTCATATTTCTAGTCAGCATAGACACTCGAATTTCTTGAAAATTCCTGACTGAATGCAGAAGGAACATGACATAGCCTAAATAGAGGTATTTCAGAAATAGGTTTTCTGTTCGCAGGTGTTTGGTTTTTGACAGTGTCTTGTTTTTCAATGATAAAAATGACTTCCTGATACTGATGAATTCAACTGCTTTTGGAGCAATTTCCTGATTTGTTTCTGGTCTGGCCTTTAAAGCCATAGCTGGTAGCCACTTCTGAAAAAACCAAACCAATCTGGAGTAGCTGTCACTAGAGACCACAGATACTCGTTCAGGAGTAAGGTTATATGCAAGCAAACCAACAGCCCTCATTTTGTAGGTTAGAGACAAATGTACTAATTGACTCTATTGTGTTGCCTGTTATTAAACCCACTTGACTTCCATGCACAGAACAGCTACAAAATCAGATGCTATGTGCATTTAATTAATTAAATGTGATTATTTTGATTCATAGAAAAAAATGCCCATCCATTGTTCTGAGTGCTTTCACGTTAAACAATAAAACATTCTAAGGCTTTTTTGCTCACCCTTTTTAACGGAGCTGTTAGCCATTAATGGGCATCGCAGACTGACTCACTTGTGAGGGAGCATTTTGTTAATGTAAAGTACAATCCTGTTTGAAAGTTCTGGTTTGTGGTTTTTATTTAATTATAAAAAACTATATATTATAGTTCCAGAAGGAACCAAAGAAGTAAAAAAAGGGTGTGGATATGGGTGTTGGTATGCTTTTAAAGCAGGTTCAAGCAGCCTGGGTAACTTTGATTTTTCCTTTCAGCATTTTAATTTACATTAGTTGCTTATAAAAGCTTTTGATTAAATGAACTACTGCTGTATTCTTATGCTCATCAGTCAAGTTTGTCTTGCTGTGCTGCATTTATGTTGTGACTCAGGCCAAGCTGTCCCTTTCAATGTAGAGAGAAGGAAAAGAAATATGTCATTGCCATAAAAGGCTGAGCTAGCTCGTGCTTCTTTGGTAATTTGTTTTCTCCGAGGGGTTTGGCCAGGGACTGAGACTGTTTTTAGGTGATTTTGCTCTGGCTTCTCACCTAGCTGAGGTTCTCCACAGCAGCTGGTGGTCTCATATCCAACAAATATTTTTGAAAGCTTGCCTGTAGTATTGGCACTGGCTTCTGCATATTGGGCCCCTCCTATCCCCAAACTGAGCAGCTACAGGAGACCCCAGAAGGCACATGGCACCTGGGAGAGGAGTAAGGCAGTCCCCCCCCCACCAGAACAGTCCTCTGTGGGTCGAAACTGGGTAGTAGTTAGTATGACAAAGATACATGCAGACCTTTCAGTCACAGCCCTGACAAAATTCAAATTGCCTGACAGCAATCATTGGCTTCATACTGGTGGCCTGGAAGTGGGGAAGAAAATTGTATAAAGTTGTACAGTCATGAGGCAAGCATACAGATACACCATTACTAATCCCAGCAGCTAGTCAGAGTTCATAAATATTATTTTTTGTCCTGAAAATGTAGTAATTAATGTGCTAAGGAGAACAAAAAGCCTCTGTTCTTTGTGTTTAGCTCTGAGCCATTCTGAATGCCATAGGGAGAAAAGGGAACCCAATGCTTAATCATACTTGTATTAGCTTAGTTGTACAGCTTGAGATTGTATGTGTTGCAGCACTCTGCTTCAGAGTCATTAAGTGAGTATTTTATTAAGAACTGTCCTATGTGGCACTAAGACCTTATAGTTAGGTGTGTGCTTGGTGTAATAAGTTACATTGAGCCAAAAAATAGGACTTGGCTTACTCATCAAGATTTTCAAATTAGGAATGTCCATCTCTCTTAAAAGGGCATAAATGCTGTATTTTAAATGATTTCTTTGAAAGTTTCTGAGGGTTTTCTTTTACATGACAGCATGATTTCCCAGATTTTAGTTCAAGAAATATTCTTTATATTATAATATAACAGCTTAATATAATATATATAATATAATAAACATAATATTATATATTTTTATAATAATAATATTCTAACATCTTATTATTAGAATCAGTTGTTATCAACTGTATTGCACTGGCCAGAAGTTCTGCCTGGATTAGGGGCACCGTACATGCAAGTGCTACTGCAACCTCACCTGAAGCAGATTGAGATTTGATTTCATGATGCAACAGTGAGACAGGTACACAGGAGGATATGAAAAATATGAGAAGTGTTGTTCTTAAAAAACAAGATTTGCATGGCTGGTCTCCAGTATCTCATAGGCCATGAGTCTGGAGTGGGCTCTGAAAAGGATTTTGAGGTAGGAACAAATACATGGAGCATTTCATTTGTGTGAAGGTTCAGTGAAAAATCAGTTCTACCTAAGGAATGTCTTGAATCAAGATCATCAGTGGATCTTTACTGCATCCCATAGAGAAACAAAACTCTGGACTGATGACTCTGTGACAGTCTTTATTTCAGATTCAAAATATGTATTACTGCTCCTCCAGAAAGCAAACAAACAAACAAAAAGAACTTGCATGAAAACTTTTTCCTCTTCAGCAGTTTAGTAGTTTCTGTACCAATTGACAGGGGAAAGAGGAAGGCAGAAAGACATAAGATGATTTATTACCTCTTAAAGAAAAACTAGAGTTACTAAAACTGTGGCTTAAGATCATACAAGGTAGAAGATTTTTGCAGAGCACTGGTGAAAGATGGTTAACCATGTTTTCCTCTAAAAGAAAAGCTGCTCCAAAAGCGACCCTGTAGAATTGTATTGTTGAGCATTTCATGTTTATCTGGTTTTGGAAAAGCTTTCTTCTGGCAGAGGGAATTTTAAGTATTCAGAGCCATAGAGCTTCTCCATGAGGAGCTGCAGAGATATACTCTCCCTCAAAAAAAGGCACTGAGTAAGAGACATCTAGTTCCAGCAAAACTCTGCCTAGCACTGACAGCAAAATTATACATCCTCTGCCAGGCTATTTGCAGTAAGTAAGTCAATTTTCGGAATTAAAAATAGAGTAAAATACATCAGTTCTGCCTCAATCCATTGAGGGCTTGGCAAATGAATTTTCACTGCAGTCCAGGAGCCACCTCATCTCAAAGTCAACTGGGCACTTGTTTGAGTTATTAATGTTTCTAGATAGAGGGACAGAAGACAGAGTTACTTTGTTTGTGCAGAACAAACTTTAATGCTTTCCTGTATTTTTTGACTTCCTTTACTGGGAGGCTTCCAGTATTTTTCTCATTCTTACTGAGTTGTAAATACAACAAAAAATACACTCTACTGTGGTATTCCCAATTCACAGAGAGGACAGGGAATTAAATATTTCCTTTACAAGTCAGTCTTGGCTTTTTTCTTAAGGGTTTTCTGAGTCTCAGAAAACACACCTACCTACATGTGTAAGGTGTTATATAAAAAAAAGTCATCTTATTCCCCCTTTTCAACAGTGCTGTGTGAAAAAGGTCTTAATTTTTTTTTCAGTGTTGGATGATATCTCTAAGTAAATAAAGATTCTTTAATAGTCACACAGAAATTGTAAATAATGGATGTAAATTCTCCGTATTCAAAAAATATCTTGGTGTCCCAAAACCTATTTGCTTTTCCCCACTTAAATCAATTGGTCTCACTGCCTGCTCTTCTATGCAGACTTTGCTTGAGGAGGTATTTGTAACAATTGGCAACCCTTTGCAGTTCTGCAAGGGAGATCTGGGTAGGCACTTCTAAAGAGTATCTGCTTCCTTTTCTGGACTTGGAAAACTTCAAGAAAAAATTTATTCTAGTCATGGTCAGCTGGCATTTTAATAGTTTCAATTTCATAATAGATCCCCAATACAGCAATATGGTCTGAGGTTTTTTTCTTTTCCTGCTGAAGTCAGAAAGAGCATTACTTGGCAAATTAAAAAATACCTCAAAAGTTAATTTCAATGGGATTACTGCAGGAAACAGAGAATAGGTGTTTCTAAACTGAAGCCTTAACTTTACTTAAAACTATAATTCCTTCAATATGATTAGGCAGAAATGTGAATTTCAAATTTGCTGTATACACTTGCTGATTACTTAAGGTATGTGCAAATGATCATACTATTATATTGAATTAATACCTTAAATTTAGGACTTAGGTGCAGAGACTTTAATCCTAACTTTTGTCCCTCTGGTACAATTAATTTCATTCTTAATTATTTATTTTATTGATAATGGCAGATATTAAAAATATGCTAAATCTTTCTTTGCTCTTACAGAGGTGTATGTCTTCTTACTCTAAGAGACACAAATTCAGAAATAACAATGTACTGGCATGAATCTTCATCTCAAGTAAGGAAATACTCCTGTTTCTCCTCTTTTCTGAAATGACTGTGCACCCCACATCCAAAATATAGTAGGAAAACAGAATGGGGACCTTTGTAGAATAGCTGGTCATTACTCTTCCTGGGCTATTACAGCCAATGCAGGAGTTAATAATTTTTACAGGTTGGATTTTTGTCACAATGCATTTCTTTAAGAGACAAGAAGTTGGGAAGGATCTCAGGCAGAATGCTGTAGGGAAAGCAAAGCACAAGAGCTTTGGAGTGAAAATGGTACTGGTTTTATTTGACAATAAAAATGTTGTTTCTATGTTAGAAGAAATTACTCTCACGGGGATTTTTTCTTGTTGTAGCTTGACAATCTTGATTTACATTGTCATGGTTATATAGAATACTGTTAAAAAGAAAAAAGGCATATGACATCAGTCTTGAAATTCTTGGACATTCTTACTCATCTGTATGAGTATAAAGAATGGTAGTCAAGTGAAAGTAGTGTCTCTTAGTCAGGCACACTCACCCAAATAATCTGCATGTGGATTAGATTCAACAAACAAAGCTTAGATACCTTATTCTGAAGCTACCTTTAAACTCCAAGGCTTTGTTGTCACTTACCAAGCAGAGTATTTTAAACTATTAAATTATAGTATATATGTATATATTATATATATATTAAATTTTTATTCAGCATCCATCCTAAATTGTAGTTTCACAACCCTTCTCTTTGGTGATATCACAGGACAGAAATATGTAACCTCTCTAGGAGATCTTTTCTTTGCAGATTTAAAGCATAATTTCAGAGATACAGTGTTTTCAGAAAGGGTCCAGGGCCAGAACATCAGAGTGAGATAGGGTCAGGCCCCCTGTGTCATAAGTTTCAGAAAATGGGTAGGAAGTCTAAAGGCATGATGGCAGCGTACAGTAGCAACTACAGGAGTATACCAGTCTGTATTTGCTGCTGTTTCTGCTTTTTTATGAAGGAGGCAACGGAGCACCTTTGATAGGAGAGGAGGGGATGACCCTACTCTGCTCATTTAAGTCCAATATCTGCATGAAAGAAACTGCATACCAAGGCATGTACCTTTTTCAGATTTGTGAAACCTTTATGGCTTTTCATGGAATGGTCATTGACTCCTTCATGTATTTTAACAGTAGTTCAAGAATTTTCATCATGAATATGTTAAGCCCAAAATCTTAAAAATTCACAAAAATTTCAGCTGAATGTGCAGAAAAACATTTTTCTGCTGATGCTTAGGGAAATTAGCCCATGAGAACTGGAAGATAGCTCAGTGGGAGCAAAGCCAGTGAGACAGGTATGCTGTGACTGCTTTATTACAACCTGCAGAAGTGTGCATTTTGCTCAGCATGATAAAATGTTCTGCAGTTAATTCCCTCCCTCCCTCCCCCCCCCTTTTCTTTTGTGCAGTAGAAACATATTTATGGATTACTTGGTCTATTGGTGCCATTGTCTACTGGGTATTTTTCATTGCTCCCAGTGAAGAAAGGTTTAATATTTTTCCTACACAGTATATTTTTACCCTCATTCAGTTCAGTGCCAGTCGAGCCAATGGCTGGGGAATGACTTCAGGCAAAGTTATCTGAGAGCCCCACGATGGCAGCTGGGCTGGCTGCAGAGTGGGGTGCAGTAGGCTGACAGCGGTGAGGCAGCCCTTCATCCCTCCCTCCGGGGGCTTCCCCTCCTTCCCTGTATCTGTCTCTGTATATATTGGCAATCGCCTGGAATAGTGACTCACTCTCCTGACTGGTATGTAAAACCTTAAAGAAAGTCATTGTTTTTGCTGTAGTCCTGAATCTCAGCTGGGGGTGCTGGAAATTAAACTTCCAATTTCTGAAACTGTAGCAAGATCTAGAAGCCTAGTGACTGACTTTTCAAATAGATTTACCAGGTTTGTATGGTATTTAATAGCTTGTGTCTTGAAAGCCATTAAATTTACATTAACTTTATCACGTTACAAATAGTCATGGCTCAAACTTACTGTTTTGCAAGAACTCACTAGCTTGGATTTGGATACAATTTGTCATCTGCTTTTACTTTTCATTAAAAATATTTTTTGGTATACTGCTGCTGTATAGAAATGTAGCTCAAAATTGTCTTATGGAAGAGTTATCTAAACAGCTGAGGAGTGCTTTATTTGTAATAACTTTGTTCAGTGTACCATTTTCTGCAACCCTTGGAATCTTACTGAAGCAGCAATATGAGACTAGACCCTTAAACAATGTCACCAAGAACATTGCATTTCTGGCAGTGCCATCCTAGGTGCAAAAGCATGAGTACGAAAATGATTCATGCTGTCTATTAAATGCTAATTTAAATACTGGAATACTGTTTTACCATTCAGATGCTATGAATTATTGCACCTACTGTAGTTTGAGACTGTCGAGCCAGCTTGTCTAACATGTCAGGAAACTCCAACCTCAAAGGATTTTTTAAAAAATTGTAATTGTCACAATAGACAGATCTTCTTTTTATTTTACCTATATAGATAATAATCTTTCATACACCTTAATACAATCCTAATGAAATCTAAAAAATAAATTTCATAGTTCATCTGCTGGTTTACTACAGAGACTGCAGAGCAGTATATTAAAAATGTATTTCTTTTTCACTGTTACTCTCTTTATATTATCCATCAAGTAAATCAAACTTAGAATTCTAACTTATTAGCATAAAATCTCACCCAGACACAATCTGCTTGATGAAAAGACTTCCAACTTTTTTTTTATGAAGACATAAATTATACTGATATTACCAGGGAAAAAGAATTCTAGTAACTTTACTCCATGTTTTTGACAAAACTCTGTATTAGCTTATGGTTTTTAAAGAAACATAATGTTTTGTTTCAAATTCACAGATCTAAACTCACTAGTTTATTAGTTGTAATACCTGTCTTATGTTTCCTGCTTAAATATGTACTGATATAAACAAATTCTGACATTCTCCTGTGCATGCAAGCACACGCACACAACGTGTGCTCTGAGGAGGATCACACACACACCCACATGCACATGTGGGCACCTATATCTTTCTTGCCACAAAAGTTGGCAAGTTATGTGTTTTCATGGGAGAATCTCTGGACTATTTAGTTCAGCCACACAAAATATTCTGGTATAATTTAGGAAATCATTCTTTGGATCCAATCCTGTGTTTCTTGAACACCCATGTATTTCTGCAACTAACATGAATTAAAAGAAGGTTGGCTTCTTATCAGATGTACCCTGATGTCTTTATATTTCTTATGTAGGTAGGGATCCTGACAGATTCTGAAAAAATACAGCAAGGTTTGGAGGTGAGCTTCACTCGAGCTGTGATTACAGAGGCATTAAGTACGTGCTGAGCACAGGCCTTAGCAAATCTCCATCGATAACCTGCCAGGCTCGTCACGGAGCATCTTTACAAAGTGGGGTTGCCACACTGGTCTTTGCATGGAATTTTTAACATCTCATTTAAATGTCTCATCAACCTGTAAAATAAGTAGGTATCTCTGCCTGACATACTGAAACTGTTCCAATTACTGGGAATCTTCTCTTTGCTTTGTTTTTGTTTGTTCCACTGCCCCCCTCCCCCCCTGCCCCATTTTCTTGGAATTAATATATAAATAATTGTAGAATAATTAGTTGTACTTGCACAGATATATTTCTTTTCTCCACAGTAAGCCATTCCTCTGTCTACTCTTGGAATTATTTAATCTACCCGAAAAATATTTTTCAATCCATTCTTGCATGTGGTAAGCATTTTACATTTGGAAGGATCTAGCACCAAGAATCGAGCACTTTTCAGGGTGGGGTGGCATCCCCAAATGCCTGCTGGCCACTATGAGCCTCTCACTGCAGGCTGATTCAGCTCACAAACCTGGCCCCCAAAAGAAGGTGCTGAGCACTGGTGTATCAGGCCACTGATGTGCCCAAACCCATGACCATCTCCTCTGTATTCCATCATTACAGATGGTGTGGCATATGGGAGTGCCACACCAGCCTTCACAGAGACAGTGTGAGTCTTGAACTGTTTGATCCCTCATCTTTTAGGAGCATCCCTTTGCCTTTCATGTAAAAAGCTGCTATACTCTGAGCAGGATCACAGACTCAGACTTTCCATGTTAACCTTTACTAAGTGTGTGAGAGATGCTGGTGTAGCCTTCCCTGCTGTCCGTGCTGAGGTGCAGCACTCTCCGAGCAGGTGCAGTGCCCTGAAATGGGCAATCAAAGCAGGAAAGCTGCTGCAGGTGCCAATACTTCATGAGGAAGTTTCTGTTCCTCCTGATGCATGGGGGACTGACTCACAGCCTATCGCAGATATCTGTCAGATTGTCAGTGACCGTGATAAAGCCTTCACTTATCCCAGATGGGGAGGCTTAGAAGAAAATAGGAATTGCAGTGGGAACCAGCTGCTCACATGTCTGTGATGAGCAGGCTCACAGGAAGATTTTTACTCAATTTCTGTGCCTTGCATTATTTAACTTACCACCTGATGCAGTAAATCCAGAAAATTACTATTTGCTGAGATTTTCAATGTGTCTGTTTGTGCAGATACATAAGGTAAGCTTCTGGAGAATTTAAGACTACATGAAGGAATTTTAGCATGACATTTTAGCTGGTGTCTATTCTGTGCATAGTGCTCTGGCAGTGCCTGGAGCTTTCAATTCAGTTACTGCAGTCTGCAAGGATCTGCTGTGCATTACCCTGCTCTCTGCACAGACACGTCCTGCAGGCTGATAATAATCAGGTACACATACAGAACAATGATAATGATAAAAATCAGTGTAATAAAAACAATTTGCCTGGTGATCACAAATGTTATTAATTGATTAGCACAGCAGCTTTACATCGTGATTCAAGACAAAGACAAGTTTTTGTTTAAAAATACAGCTGTGAAAGAAAAGAGAAATGCCAAACAGTGATTCATATATAACTTTGTTTTAACTGTACTAAATAGCATATTTTTATGCATTTACATTCTGTGGAACATTGTAGCCACTCACACACATGAGGAAAAAAAAATATTTTAAAGTCAAAATTTATTTGTTAAACATTCCATGTTTTTCAAAGAAGTTTAAAATCCATTAATGCAAGTATATAGCAGAGTTCAAAAAAAACTCCTGAATTTTGTTTTGATCCAGGCTCTAACATTGGCTGCATTGTGTCACTGAGCCAGGCAGTGACACTTTCACGCAGAATGGATGGTATCTTTTTCTACATTTACAGCTATGTCTTTTGCAGTTGTTCAAATGTGGTACCCCTGAGAACATATATTTCTCCTTAGTGTGAATAAGGTTATGAAAATACCATTTCCCACTCATAAGTCTATCTTTATCCATTAGCACATGGAATTATATGTATTGCAGTTTTTTTTTTTACTTTGGTTTTTTTGAGTTTTTTAGACAGTGTTTTGAAAAGCAAATAATTGTTCTGAATAAAGGGTGGTGGTGAAGTTGTTGCCTCTGTTTTAAACTGGCAGTATTTCTTAGGATTATATTTCAACATAAGGGTTTTTGATGACACGTTTTCAAAACCTCTCAATTATGATATCTTGTTTTATTTACTACCAAAAAAAAAATATTTCTGCCCAGTAGATAAGTGAAGCCTTCTAACATTCAGATTACATACTCATCCTCCAGGGAATTGCTAACATCTTGGAAGCCATCTGCAGGATCTGGTTCTAGGAGGGATCGATCATCAGAAGCCTAGCAAGTGTCATCTATCCTCTTAAAGGGAAGGGCTGCTAATTCAACCTTTCACTCTCCTGTGAGTCATGGAGCAAATAGTCCAGCAGATGGATCTGAGGTTCCTTCAGACTTGTAAGTTCCTGACAATTCTCAATATGCTTATTAACCTTGTGCTTTTGAAGAGAAACCCAGTCTGATGCCTGAAGGCTTTCTATATTGACATTTCTGTTGCCAGTAGAGTTGAAGGAAAATACTATTTGTTTTTCATGGGAAAGTTGAGAAAGGAGAAAAAAAAAAGGTTGTTTTTAATTTCATTTTTATGCTGACATTTCCCATAAATGAAAACAGGAAAATAGTCAGTTTTCAAATATTGATTATATTTTTCAAAACAGGAGTTTCAGTATTAACAACAAATGCTTTCCAGGATCAAATTTTTAAGAAAGAGAATCCAATTCCTTTGAAAAATTCTTGTAGAGGAACAGATAAGTATTTACACTTAAAATGAGAGGCATTCTGTGTGTGAATATAACAACATTAATGAATAACATTAATATAGTTATTTTAACAAATGTTTGATCTTTCATGGTTTTTTAAACTACTTCTTTCTTTCTTTTTTCTTTCTTTCTTTCTTTCTTTCTTTCTTTCTTTCTTTCTTTCTTTCTTTCTTTCTTTTTCTTTCTTTCTTTCTTTCTTTCTTTCTTTCTTTCTTTCTTTCTTTCTTTCTTTCTTTCTTTCTTTCTTTCTTTCTTTCTTTCTTTCTTTTTCTTTTTTCTTTCTTTCTTTTTTCTTTCTTTCTTCCTCCTTCTCCTTCTCCTTCTCCTTCTCCTTCTCCTTCTCCTTCTCCTTCTCCTTCTCCTTCTCCTTCTCCTTCTCCTTCTCCTTCTCCTTCCTTCCCTCCCTGCTTCCCATGTAAAGTTTATTTTTCAATAAGTGAGCACTAGTGGACAACAGAAAGTTGATGCTGAATTTGCCCCTTCTTTGCAAAAAACTGCCACAGAGAGTACCTTGCAGAATGTGGGTGCGCCTAGTTTCCTTCCATGGAAGTTCATGAGGGTACCTTAAGACTAAGTCCAGATGCCTGGATCAGGTATTTGGCACCGCAATGCTTATTGCAAATAGACATAATAGTGACTCTAACATTACCGAGCTGTTAGCTTCAGAATATGAAACACCTCTGAAACATCTCTGTGTCAAGAACACATGGTCTCCCTCAAAACGGTGCAACCAGAAAAATAGGAATTTCTGCATATGGACCTATACATTATTTAAATTTAAATGATGGTCTCAAAGGAGAAAAACGGGGAAAAAAATGCATGAACAGTGCTGTGGGAGTGCCTGCTTGGTACGTAGTTCATCAAAAGCAGTGAATCACATCCTGCAAGGGCCTTTTCTCTTCCACCAGCCGTAGCTGCAATGTGGATACCAAATGCAGATGCTTTCCATGGCTGACATTAGACCCTACAGGATCCACACAGAGAGGCTGCCCTTTTTCCAAGTGTCTGCCCAGGCTTGCTGAACTGGTGCCCATAGTGATGCCTCAGGGCAGTGGTGCTGAGGGTTTGCTGAGGCTTGTTATGTCCTGTTGTCCTTTTCGTCTGGGCTTGTTGCAACTGCTCTTTTCTGCCTGGCTTAGCATCTTCAGTCTCTTCTTCCATGAAAAGTGCCAAAACTAAGACAAGCATCTATGGCCCCAGGAGGAGCTGTATCCATGAACTTGGGCAATTTTTAATTCAGCTTTCCAAGGCTATAACTGTTTACAACAGTTTACAATTTCTAACATCTAAAATGAGTTGGTTAGTAAAGATTGTGACTAGTACTGCAAAAATGGACAAAGTCTCCAAGTCATGTAGAATAACCCTGGGTCAAAAAGCTAAAAATAAGAGTAAGAGCTCTTTTTACTTTCCAAGGGAACAAAACAGAAAATCAGAAACATCATATAGCCTATCAGAACACTGACTTGTGTAACATTAATTTGTTGATGGTACTGAACAAAGTGCAATGACTAACAAGTAGAATTGAAAGTTATTAAAAAATGTACTTTTCTTTGTTTTGATCTTTTGCATAGAGGTATCTGTCATGTTTTTCCCCTTATGAATGTAAGAGAACCATCTCTTTAGCAAACTAATAGCAACTAGCAGCATTCAATGAAACTGATCTTTACTGCATATTAATCATGCAGCTTCTATGTCTGTAGCCATTCCTGCCTGCAGCCAGGACACTCAAGTACCTGTAGCATAAAAGAATGATGGGAAAAATGAAGCAGGAATCAAAAAGAGAGCAATTCCAAGTATCCTTCTAGATTAGCCTTACCATTCTGATTTCTGAATTGGATGCAAATTGTTCAGGCATTATTCTATGTTTTTATGGAAACATAAGTAAACATCAGTGGAATACAGCTCTGCTATGCTACTGCCTTTTCTATTCATCATCTTTACCTTGTCACCAGTCATCTTACATAGTGGTAGTTAATACAAGCAATAAAATATAACTATGGCTTCTCAGTCTTTGCTAAGCTAATGATTGTAAGCCCACAGTTCTCACCCTGACAGGCATACATTTTCCCCATTTGTTCTTTCTCTTTTTTAACACTAGTGTATTTCTTACTTTCCCTTTTCTTGCACAGAAATTTCAAACTACAGTCAGCTCAGTTTGCGTATTACCTGATAATAGGAAATGAATCAAGCTGTGTACTGCTCTCTGCGCCTTGCAGAGCACCATTATTACATGATAATAGTAGAGACAGATCTGTATGGCAGAACATATGTTTGATTAGTATCTCCCAACAAGGGCCTGAATTTTATTGGTATTTAATATCAATAGGCATCAGAACAGAGATCATCATGTTAGTGAGAATCTGTGCTAGGCTTAGTATCATTATCACTACTCATAGCCTTGGGTATTTGATATTATTATGGCAGTAGTAATGTAGGGTTGTAATGTCATGCAAGTAGTTTGATACCTATCTTTTCCGAATTTCATTCTGCTTTATATATTTTAAATATGTATAATACAGAAAACAGAAGATACCTAAGTGCCCTGCAGGGTGATGACAAAATTTGCTCTAAAGATGACATTCACTGCTCATTTTCAAACAGCTGCAGTTTTACATCAAAATTCTTGATGTCTCTGTATGTTTTAGTTCAACAGTTTGATAATACATAGCAGAAATACTATCATTTAAGTAAGTTACAGAATTCAGCTCAGTTGAAAAGTTATTGCAGACAACTCTCAGAGGAATGGCAAAAGTAATCACAAAACATAAATTTAAATGAATTTGAATTTTCATTATGTTTGATAAAACAGAAATTGAGCAAAAATATTTCCTTTAAATGTTTTTTTTTTTCCACCACAGCATCTCACTATTTCATCAAAAATTTAATAACACTTACCCTTTGACTGTAATCTCACTCCTCATGTGTGGTATCCTTGAAGAAATTCTGCTATTATTATAATTATTATTACTGTTAGTAGTACTTCCAGAGAATATATGTCTAACCATTCTACCCCTGGGCAAGATCTCCCTTTGTGCCCAGTGCTATATTAACTCAGAACTAAAAAAGTATCCCAGCCAAAAGCTTAGAAATCAAAGCACAGGACCACTTTGGTAGGCAAGACACATAAAAGAATGAGCAACAGTCTGGCTCACCACCACATTTTATGAAGAAACCATTGAAAAATTATTATTTTTGGTTTAAAATGTTTAAAATACCACACAAGCATAAAATACCATTACAGGTGATGAAGAGGGAAATGACAACTAAATTATATGAGAAAAGGAAGGTTATTTTCTGAATGATGGTGGAATCAAACATATTTTCAAGGGCTGCAGAAAGAGGGATTGCAAGAGAGCAAAGCAGAGACACAAGCCTGGATGCTCATGGATTTTGGCCGTGAGCTTGGAGCGGTGCTGCAGGGAAATGCTCCCCTGAGCACAGTCCTGGGAGCTGGAGTTGCTGTGTGCAGGGAGCTCACACTCAGCTGCAGGGAAGAGGCTGAAGTCCGATGGACACTCCCAGGTGAGGGGGGCCAGGGTCCCACCCTCACTGAGGAGTCACTGGCAGGGAACAGGGATGTGGGTCCTGTGGCTGCAGGGTCACACACTGAAAGGCCTTCACAGAGGAGTCTGCTGGTGCAATCTGTAGAAAGAAAATAGGAAGTGTGCTTCTTTTGGGGGGAAAGGAAACTTGTGTGTGTCATAGCTACTCCTCATTAAACTGTTTGTAAACAAGTAATTTGTTTAATCTGCCTTGGAGTATACGTGTTGCAGGATCAAATGTTTCTGTGAACTAGCCACCACAATTATAAAGGGCCATGAGATTATGCTTTGCAGTGTAGAGCTGATCATGGGCAATTTATGACAAGGTGAAATAATAATATTTATTTCTTGCCGAAGTCATCAGGAAGATCTGCTTCAGGGAACTGGAGCATATTCAGTAGAGAACTTGACCAGTCAGAGTAATTAAAAGCAGTTCAAAGATATCCCAAGAGAGAAAAAACAGTCTTGGGAAATAATATTGTGAAGTGTTCATGAGTTTTTTGGGCAAACTAGCAAAGGAAAATTACTGGGTAATTTAGCTAGATAGCTTCTCAGAGTGACTTAGAGCCTAGTGACACATCTTGATTTGAAAAAAGCACAGAGGCTTTCTGTGAATCTAAAAAAAAGATGCTGTCACTCAAAAGGATTTTGATAACTGGGAAATGTTATATTTTGGGAACTTCTGTGTTGGGTAAATTTAGAAGGTGCAATAAAGTTGCTCTGAACCCCAAAAGTGAGTGCCATGGGTGCTCAAAATTCACGACGGCATCTAATTTAATACTGGATTCACCCAAGAATGAACATAAAAGCATTAAGATAAAAAGGACCTTTAATCTCAGCAAAGGATGAAAGGAAAGAGTTAGTGAGGATGTCAGGTAGATTAATTAAAGGAGTCACAGTGAACAATATTAGGCAGTAAATAACATTAGGGCATAACATAATTACCATTTCTAAGGGTTATTTATCACCAAGTAACCCTTTTTGGTCTAGGCCAGTCTTAATCCCCGTGGGCTCATGTACTTTTCTGGAGCAGCCACACCTTTAATTATGTAAACCTTTAGCTTTCTTAATTTTTAGTGCTGATCTGTGCTTGGACAAGTTATTGTTACATTTTGGTTGGATCCTTCCAGCCCTCTGGCCCCAGTCCCTCATTTCTTGCTGGCTTTGTGAATTAGAGTCTGAGGCAGTGCTTGCACTGAAGCATCATCTCTTTGTAACTCACTGAGCCTTCCAGAGATGTCAGATGCCACCAGCTGTGTGTTTGTCAGGGGTTTCCTTGTGGCACTCTTTTGCAGTTTGGTTTAAAAAGGCTTTTTCTACTGATTTTCTGCACCCTTTTTTCCCCAAGTAGCAGCACATGACTGGATCCTGTAAGGACAGAGATGAGCCTCCCTTATTACCTGCTTTTTGTAAGAAGTAGGACATCTTTCATTTCTGATGTAATATCCTTTGCATTGTTTTGTAGTAAAAGCCAAGCAAGTGCCACAGGAAAACCTGCACTTTTCCCCTCTACTCCCAATGTCCAATTGACATGTATGTCTTTTAAGTTATAATGAAAACCATTCCCTGAAGGAAAATGACTATTTGGTTCAAGGCAAAACATTTACAAATGTTGACTCTTTACAACATTTTGTTTAAAAAAAAAAAGTGGAGTAAGCATTTTGAGGGGATAAGAAATGACCAGAAGTTCTTCAGCTATGCATTTCAAAAGAGCTTTTTTTTTTTGTAACAGAATTTGTTTTCTTTAAATATATATAAAAGCTTAATTAAATGTTTAAAAGGTCAAAATCAAACAAGAATGATGTGATATTACTGAGACAATATTCTTGGATTAATACCAAAATAAGCCTTTTAAAAATACTAAAAATTAACTCCTCAAGACATGTCTGAAACATTATATACATGTTCAGTGAGTGAAAAGAAGATGCTAGATCTTCTTTTACTGGAAAACATTCCTTGCACTTCCCAGAGAAGTGTTTATTATGTCAATGGACCTTCGCCTCTGCTCCTCAGGTTCTGGGGAAGTAATTAATCTGATTTAATTCTGATTTTTCAAAGATTTAGTCAATGTTTGTTGCTCAGACTTCCTCTGCAGACACTGAAGAAAGCTGAGGAACTCCAAAGAGTCCATACAGTTGGGAAGAAGTGCTTCATGGAGAAAGTATCTCGTAGAAGGAGTCTAGATAGCCAGATAAGGTCTGTAGTTAAAGGAAGCCAGGAGATGAACTTTAATAGAAAACTGCTTTGTTACAATGTTGACCATAAGTACAAAAGAAGTAATACCAGCCTTGCCTTTTCCTACTCTGAAAAAAAGTGGAGAGGTGAGAAGAGCTAGTGGAACTCAGAGATTTCCATGGTGGTTGCCTCAGAAGAGGAAATTCCTTAAGTGAAGGGTATTATTTTTTCTCCTGTCTTCACATTTTTCTTACAGTTATTTATAGGCATAAAGACATATATCCCATCTTCATAAATGACATAACCTCTCCTTAGTGAAATTGAGTAGTTTTCTAAAACTGAAAGATCAGTCCACAAGTTATAGGTGCCTAATTTATTAAGAATTTCTTTAACACCTGAGTGATAAGCAAAAGTTGGCTTGAGATGCTAAGCTGACAGCACATCCAAAAATATTGGTCTTATGTATATGGTGATACAGCTGTGCTACTTAAGCAACCTTATTATACTGTTCTGAGTTCCTGCCTCCACTAGGCATAAAAACTACATTTTGGTCTTACATTAACCAAGATTATGATCATTAACATGTAGCGAAGACTGAAGGTATCATTTAACTAAATTCTGATAAATCAAGGTAACACCTAAACTCCTACTTAGTGTTCTTCTCAGTTTGTTTAAACATGTGAAAACTGTACTTTCACTAAGATTCTCTATTTTTTTTACCTGGTATGTGGTCAGAGCACACATTTTTCCCCTAGCTTGGGCATACTATTACATGTGGTATGTCTAAGTATGGAGTGGAGTTTACCCTTTGTGCTAGCTAGGCTAACGAGTAAACACTGAGAGAAACTCATCTTGGTAAGTTTAAGACACATTAGGAATATTCTGATATACCTACACTATGCTTCTCACATGCCTTAATTGGAGCCTACTAGCAGCATATTTAGAATGTATTTAAATATTCAACTCCATTCAAGGGCTCCCAGTACTTAAACATTATGGCTGGCATACTTATTAATGATGTATATCCTCTTTTCCAAACAAAAGAGCCCTAAAATGGTTTTAAATAACAGAACAATGTGAAGTTGAAAGTGTGAGATACCTGGGAAATTTACTTTGTATCAAAATAGCAGTGGAAACACATCTTTAAAGATGGAGCAATTGAAATGAATACCATAAAAGCACTCATTAATATGCTGTTGTATTTATAATAATCCCCCTCATTTTTATTACAACACAGAAGTGCTGTTACATCAGCTGCTCTACTTTCAAATCTTCTGCTAAATAACCAAGCCTTTTTATTACTTAAGTGAGAAAATACATAATGCCTAGTCAATAAGTCTGTTTACCTTTGACAAAAACTGTGCAGAAACCCTGTGCTGGTGAAGGTGTTGAGCATCAGACAAGATGACAAGTGTCTTCAGCTTGAGTGAATCAGGGGCACTGAGCACCTGGTAGGATTGAGCCCTGCACAGAAAGGAAGAACTCAAGGTCAGCATGTGGAGTTGTGTTACACTTCCTTCGATATTTTGAAACCATAAATGTAGGACTGGATATTTTGCTTTCTTTTGGGAAGGTTTTTTCCTTCAGTAAAATAGATGGTAATACGTCTAAAAGTCTGCAAATATGTATTTAAAATGGGCTTTGTGCAACAAGGAAACCAAATGTCTCTAAAAACTAATTGCTTATGATTTCAAAATAGTCATCTTTCTGACCTGTTTTAGAGCCCTCCGTGCAAAGCTCAGAATCTGGAGGATCAGACATCTCCTCCCACGCATGCCCATCATGAATTCTCATCACACCATGGCAGGGAAAGGCAGATACTCTGACTGACTTCAATAGAAAGACTTGTCTCCTGTATCAAGTTAACAGTGAACCATTGCTAGAGCAAGTGAATTTGAGGACATTTTGGCCTGTAGGCCAAGTTCCTCAAGACAGAATCATTGGAGGAAAGGCAAAATGCCACTCACATTTGCAGTGTGGTATAAATAAATAATATTGGCCAAAAGTGAAACTACGCTGAAAGTCATCCTTGCTTTTAGTACAAACAAGGAGCTCCCTGTGCAGTGAACAGAATAAATGAAGCCTGGTTTTCTATGGATTTGTGCCTCACAGTTGGATTCTCTGGTGCCTAGTAAAGTGTAAGCCCCATTTAAAAGTTTTTCTTGCATTGCAGGTATTTAGGCCATCCATCTCCCATGGTGTGAGCTCAACTGAAGCCTGTTCCTAAATGGAGCATGTTAAGAACTGCTTTTTCTTCTGAGCAACGTCTTTTTGCTAAACTTGTGGAATTTTATCTCTGACACCCTTTTCTCAATGACTGAGGTTGGCCAACAGGTTCAAAAGTTAGGGATACAGTCAGATAGACAGTAAGCCTCACAAGCAGGGCCACTAAAAGATACATATATATGTAGATAATGTGATGTTATCCAAGACGAATCAGATTAATCTGGGTTGCCTGCCTCTTTGGTGCCAGACCATCACTGGCCCATGTAGAAGAAATTCCCAGAAGACCAGATGGGCTTCAATGAGCTTCCACAACAGGTAGATGAGTTCTTCACTTCTGGCACAAGCTGCGCTTATGAAACACATCAGTATACAAGTGTGCTTTTTGTACATCCTTTCCGTAACATTTCCCTGTACAGGGAGACTCTGAATGTCTCCTCTCTACTGTGCTAGGTTCTCATGGAAAGCCTGAAATATGTTAATTCCCACTAAAATCACAGAAGATTAGCTTTATAGTGAGCTATTTAACTCTCTTATGACTAAGATAATTTTTTTCAAGCCATTACTGCCTAGGAGTTTCTTTTGTGACATTTCTTGCTGCATTTTTCACTTCTAAAATTGCAGCCTTGCTTATGGCTTCTAATGACCTATTCTGGAAATTTTAACCTCCTTCAAACTGCAGGGAAAAAATGGATTTCAGTGAAGAAGAAAGTTTTTTGCCTGACAGAGATTGAGGCTCTAGTCTGAAAATTCCTCTGAGGCTGGGGAGGCCTGTGCCACCTTCTGCCAGTAAGATTATGCTGTATAAGTGGATTGTGACTCAAACAAAAGTGACTCAGTTGTGTAAGACATATAGATGTTGCCAGTTTGCCAGTACTTGAAAAACAAAGCATCATCGGGTCACTGCCGGTGATTAGGCAATTTAACACAACATCAAAAGAATCGAGGCAGTTATCTGATTTCTTCTGTATCTGCTGAGTTAATCTGATATAATTTCTGACCAGTCTTAAAACAAAATGAGAATAAATATTGTAGGAATAAATTAAAATGGATCAGTGAGAAAAGATATTAAGTTCTCCTCATTAATCTGCCATGGAAGCAAGATTAAAATAATTACAGTTTAAAATTTTACACAGGTTTCATTAAATTCCAAATATCCTTTTCAATAAAGGATTACGGTTCAATGACAATTGTTGGAGATGCCATCTAAGAGGACAGATGTATTATCTGTATTTTATAGTCATGTAAAAATGTAATAACTTTTGGTCACAATTAACTAATATAAGTTGAAGCTGGAATATTGATTGGCAATCACACATAGAGGCTCCAAGTAATTAACAGGAGATTCTTCTAATGGTTGCTGGACATGAATACTCCAGATACCAGATACTTGGCCAGCAGCCCCCCTGCTGACCTTTGCCTCGGAAGAAAGCAGACTTTGTAGGCTGTTTTCCTCTTCTGCCCAGGCTGACAGAGAGAAAGAGAAATCGAGTACTAGGAACCTGCATGCTCAATACAGGTGTACTGATGTGGAGGAAAAGGAATTTGTGTGGTTCAAGATTTGGCTGCCTTTCTTCCAGAATCAGAAGGGATGGAAGAGTACTGACAACTTTCTGTTCATGACTGGTGTCTGCAGATGGCACAGTTGGCAATGTATGCCTAAAGCACTGATTTTGCTACATTATTCATCTATTTAGTTCTTTTCAGATGAGTAAAAGAAGCCTGAAATGAAAATTTTATAACTCTGACAATGAAGTACCACAGATTTAATACTGGCATTTGCAGTCCTTGTATACTGTATGTGCTCTTACTTGGATGACATATAGCTCATGATAGGAAAACATTGTTTCTAAACCTAGAAGAGTACCTCTGGATCTGGTCTAAAAGGACCTTGAGTCCTGTGTGCAGTTTCAGTCAGAGCAATATAAGAAAATCATTAAGCTATGAGAGTGTCCAAAGGAGGGCAGAAAAGATGGTGAAAGGCCTTGAGGGGAAGCCATATGAGGAACAGCTGAGGACACTTGATCTGTTCAGCCTGGAGGAGAGTGAGGGGAGACCTCATTGCAGTTTATAACTTCCTTGTGAGGAGGAGGGGCAGACACTGATCTGTTCTCTGTCTGGTGACCAATGAAAGGACCTGAGGCAATGGCCTGAAGTTGTGTCAGGGGATGTTTTGGTTGGATATAAGAAAAAAGTTCTTCACCCAGAGGGTGGTTGGGCACTGGAACAGGCTCCCCAGGGAAGTGGTCACAGCACCAGCCTGGCAGAGCTGAGAAGAGTTTGGCCAGTGCTCTCAGGCACATGGTGTGACTCTTGGGGATGGCACTGTGCAGGGCCAGGAGGTGGACTTGATGATGCTGGTGGGTCCCTTCCAAGTCAGCTAATTCTGTGATTCTGTGACAGATTGTTCTTCCAGATCCATCACATGAAGCCCATGTGTTCAGTCATTGACTGTAAGGATTCTGGTTAGATTTGGTTTTCTTGCATGACTCCAGGTTAAGGAAAGTTCTAGCAAAAAAACCAGAGGGAAAGCACATTTGGAGACAAGGAAAATCATACTTCCATTTTTATGAAAATTCTTGGAAGGCAACCTTTTTAAAGTTTCAAAGCTAGGGGAAAGCAAAGTTACAAGTCTTTATTCTCTTTATGAGTTGACACGAAGGTAGGATAAGAACTTGGATATAAACATTTTTTTTCTTCTATATTCAGTGGTCAACTATTATTTTCCCTCAGGCAGAAGAAAACTATTCAGGTTGACAACATAAACAAATATTTCTCATTTCTATTCTTAGGTAATTTGTTTTTCACTTGAGTGTCCTCTTGTCCTGCTTCATTCACGTTTGCTCTTATAGGGAATATTTCTGTCCTATAAAATTTGGCATTTAAAAGTAATTTGAAATGCAGAGTTCCTTAAAACCAGAATTAAAATCTTTTAGCAGATTGAAAGTAATCATTAAAATAAATAAGGAGGTTCGGTCATAAGTGAATCTAGTTTTACCATAGTGTTTTAATTTAGAACCAATAATTCTTACAAAGACAAACCTTGCAGTCTGGCTCATAAAGTAGATGAAATGATACATACACAGTTGTTGGCACACTGTCATCTTTTTTAATTTTATCCTATTGGAGAATCTCGTGTCTTTCTCCATTTTCATTATGATCTTTTTTTTTATTGCTGCATTTATTTGTTACAACAAAATATAATTAAAATTGGAGGAGAAGAGAAATAGGAGTTAGAAAATCCATGTTGTTAAATGAGCAAACTTATTCTTACTGCCAATAAGAATATTTTCTTTTCCTCCTAGCTACCTGAGACAGCCTTTTTCCCCTAAGAAACAGACAACATTTTGAAGTTTAGTCCTTCAATTCCTCAAAAGAGACAAAACATTGTCCTTAATATCTCTACTCCTTTCTATTTACTTTTATCTTTGTTTTTATGCATAAAATCAAATTTCATACGAGTAAGAAAATATTTTTTCCTCGTTGGCTCAAACTTCAATGAAATAATATATATTTTGTGTGCTGTTTAAAATGTACATGACCAAAATAGATGTATAACCTTTAATGAAATTGCATAGTAATTAAGTATTCTATAATTTATTTTTAGCTCCTTACAAGACTGCAGACCTGACATTGAAGAATAACGGAATTTGTTGTGTTTCTGATTTCTGGTGAATACCTATCAAGTTATAGAATCCTGCTATATTTATTAATGTGTATTTAAATCCACAAGATAAACTGTATTTATTTTTTAAAAAGAAAAAAAATGTAAAAGTGAGAGACGGCTTTTGAAGAATAATACTAAAAGCAGTACAAAATGAGGCCTTTTTATACTTATGCCCAAATACAGTCACAGTAGCAAAATGCTATATGGCAGTCAATTAATTAGGGTTTTCTTTTGTGAGTGCAGAAAGTAAAGTATTTGACAACATGGAGTAATGAAGTGGTAAAGGGAAGATCCCCTTCTCTCACAGAGGCTGTTGAGGCGCAGCTTGGCCTGGCTGGTGTGCTGAAATCAAGTGCAGGTTCTATCCCTTGTAAGGCCACACAGCTGAACCTAATTTTACCATATTGCAAAGACCGGAATCTTCAGTTAACATCTACCACATCCTGGCCCCTTAATCTCTGTATTATATGGTGGCACCTCCCACAGAAAGAGTTCTAATATTCTCACAGAACCTCAAACTAATTGTTATTGCATGTCAAACATACGGACCTACAATTCATATTTACTAGTGCTAGCTGATTGCACTGAATATATTTAATCTTGTTTTCACCACTTGATCTTGGTTTTTAGTGAAACTTTCCCTGAAACAAATGCTCTTTAAAAATTATTTTAAAAGTACTGTATCTTGTATCAAGGTGTACTTTCAAAATTATATTTGTGAAAAATAAAAATTTCTTTCAAACTATCATACACTGTAAGTAGGAATGATGCAGCAATAAAAGAAGTTACTGACATTCTGAGTTCTTTCGCAAGTACTTTTCTTTACTCAGAAGATATCTTTGTTCATAGCATCACAGACCTAATGTAGTTGGCTTCTCTGTGCTGCTTTCCTCAGACCTTCAGGCTGACCTGTTCATACAGTCAGTCCCAAACACGCCTTACTCATTGTGAGTCAGACAAGTTTCAAAGTTTAAATAGGACATTTTTGCTGGCTTAATTCATTTAGATGGAAGTAGGTGAAGAAAAACTTGCCCAAAGACCTGAGTAGGCAGATTTTAGCAAGGTGGTCACTGCACTGTGAGAGTGTCAAGCAGGACGAGTAGGTTGGAAGGTGAGGCTGAAGGCAGTGCAAGAAGATCAGCAGACATGACCATTCACTGCTTGTTCTGTGCACTGGGACTTAGTCATGTGTCTCAGCAAGGGTCTGATAATATTCTCCTATGAACAACCCCTTTTTTTGTGTTTGAGATACAGAACAAAGTTGAATAGTTCCTAATTTGGTGCTTCTAATGTGGGATGGAAACACAGAGTGGGGGTTATTCCCCACCAGGAGGAAACCATCAACTTTTGGATTTGAATTCTAAATGATTAGATTATCTTTGGTTATGCTTATTGATAACCAGACACTCCTGCTATACCCTTGGAGTCTGGGAACGTTCAGGCTTGGAGTCTGGATTTGAGGACATCTTTGATTTGATTCACACTTGCTACTTGTGTACTTGCTGCCAACATTGTTTAGATAATGCAGCACATCTGACAGGCTCTGTAGGAAAAGCATGTCAAACAATGATGCTTTTTGTTGTGGCCTGGCTGGAATGTTAAACCAGACTTTAGACTATAGTGGAGTCAAGAAAAGATTAAAACATCTTTTTAACAAAGGCTTCAAATGCAGAAATTAAGCAACTTATTCCTTCCACATCACAACCCTTGGATCACAGCCAGGGTAACATTTACAATGTATTGAAGGAGCTCATTCATCCTTCAGATAAAGAGATTTTTTTTGGTTTTGTTTTGTTTTAAAAAAGGGAATGTATTTCCAGCACAAAATCTTGATCTGCCCAAGTGTGCCAGAATCACACTAGATGTTAATTCTCAAAATTATTTTATTGCTTTTGGGAATATATGAGGGGAGTATTACTTTTTTTTATTATTATTATATTCTTCTGGTCTGTATCATTCAATTTTTACATTTTTACACCAGTTACATCACTGATTGCTTTGACCTCTGATGTAAACCAGATGAAAGAACATCAGACAATATTTTGCATTGTGTTTCGTAAAGTGCATTTTTTAAAGACATTTGATACTATTTTTAAATCTTCAAGTCAAGTCCCACAAAGACATACAAGCAGGTTTTTTTTTGAGGGGGGGAACAAGAAAAAACCCAAACAAATTTAAAAAACCTCAAGAAACCAACATTCAAAAACTGTCCAGGATTTTTTTCTAGGAGATGTTTTAAAAACAATTCAGGAAAACAAAAATCTTTCGTGCAAGTGGTTATTGCATTCACAAAATGTGAATACTTGGGTCATTTCAGTCCAGAGTGAAGCAAGTTTCAATCCTTTTCTTTCTGCTTCTGAGGAGATTGTCTTCAGCATCAAAAAATAATATTGATAAAGGTAACTTCATTCTGCTGAAGGTGATTCCTTCCACCAACAGAAGAGTGAGCAACATAGCAGATAACTCTATCCTAGCAGAAGTGAAGCTTTGGAGAAACAAGGCTTGGGGAGCATTCTTCTGTAAGAAACATAAATTCAGTTGTGAATTTATGACTGAATTGTACCAAAACATG
This sequence comes from Aphelocoma coerulescens, assembly GCF_041296385.1. Lineage (NCBI taxonomy): Eukaryota > Metazoa > Chordata > Aves > Passeriformes > Corvidae > Aphelocoma > Aphelocoma coerulescens. Next base: position 153,320,383 of record NC_091015.1, on the reverse strand, counting down.
AGAATTCATGACGTGTCTAGATAAACTAAGTGGTACTAAGATACAGGTACTTTGATATACTTTGTATCTGAATGATACAAATACATCTGAACAGATGGAAATATATCACAGCTTTCTAGCTATCTGCATGTGCCAGTGGTTGATCCAACTAGAAGACAAAATTCCCCAATCCAAGGTATATACACACTGCCTCGACAGTTTTACAAGTATCCCTCTGGATTTCCAAATTCGTCCCTCTGACATACAGCAGACCCGATGGGCAGTGCCTCCGCCCTGTACTGCAGCTGCTCTCATTCTGCTCCAGCAGTCACCTACCTGCTCCATCTTCAATTCAATGAGTTTTTTCCATTGCAAATGTGAGCCACCAAGAACTTTACATGACTTTTTCATCCATTCCCTTCTATGGATCACTGTTAGGACTAAGCACTATGAACTATATTCATAAAATAAACCTCACAGACCATAAACTTTTCTTTAATCATTTATGACCATTCAGCTGGACATTTCTGTCCACAGCTGAGTCTTTATAGTAAACAATAGACTTATTGTGGGCCATAAAGCTGTGTGAAGCGGCCTCTGACATAGTAATGATGTAATATTTGTACTCAAAGATCTGCTCTTTTTGCAGCATCTTTCTTCATACTTTTTCCTATTTTATATTAATAAGACAGTGTAAAAGAATATTTGCACTTGCACTGAAATCAATACCAAATATCTTAGTTTACCACTTGATTACTAATATCTAGTACATTTTATCCCCTGTATTTGAGTGTCTAATAAAAGCTATTTGTAAAGGAAATTGTTTCCATAGAGAATAATAGCAATTCACATTTGATAATTTCACCTGTAAACAGAATGAACAAAGTGATTAAGAATATATAAATGAAATTTGGCAGTTATACTCTGGTTGTTTCAAAGTGCCTTATGTACATAGGTGAGCAAATAATGGGGTCTGAAAAATAATTTCAGTCCAGCGGCTCATATATCTGCCAAAATATAAGGGAAGAAAATCAGTGATGATGAAAGCAGTTCTCTTTGGGGAAAGAAGAGAAGCAACTTCTTCCCTGTTAGGATTTTAGGAATTCAAAACATGGGTGTTCTTCAGCTCATAATTTTTGTTCTGTTACATATTTCAAAATTATTTAAATTCTGTATTTCTCATTCTGTGATTTAAATTATTTTTACTGTTTTTAATTAAAATGTCTGACACAAAACACAAATGTTTTAATCAAAAATGTCAAAGCAAAGTTCTTGGCATTTCAAAATATTCCCAGGTATACATATTTTTTTAATTTCACTAATTTTTTTTTACATAGTTTTGGTTTCTGAGAATTTTTTTGGCAAATTTGGTATTCATTTAAAATTTTGCCTCACCTCAATTACATTAGTGTACATTAGTACACCCACATAACACCCTTTGAGGTAGCAAAGTGTCGTTGGCCTACTCCAACAAAACAAGATGCCAAATTATTTCTGAGGAAGGCAGGGAGAAATGAGTTTTATCCATTGAAATGTCAATGAGCTCAGCTTCCCACCAAAGGCACTTGGCATGCTGCAGACTTCAAGCTCTTACTTGTCCACAAGCTTCTTGCTCTGAGGCTTGGTGCTCCCAGCAGTACACCAGTAGGAGTCCTGTCCCACAGCAGACCACAGCTCCATTCAGACTCCATACCTGAACTTCCTTCCCATGTCAGCAGGACAGGGAGGATGGTACATACCTCAATCTTGTCATGCTATGGGGTTGGACAGAAACCTGGTTCAGAATCTGAAATAATTTTCAGGTTAAACACTAGGGACATATGGTTCTGTCTGTCTGTCCAACATGAGCTTCTCCAATTAACTTCCTTCAGACCCTCCTTTGACTCTTCACCTGGGGGAAGGGATAGCTGGATGGGGTCGGGCATCAGGGACCACAGCTTTTACAAGCCATCTGTTTCATAAATCTTCTCTTTTACATATACCTGTCACAGGCAGCTATGGAAGGACAGAGGACGGTGGAAGTACATCTTTGCCCAGACTAGAGAGTGGATTAAGTATGAGAGATGTGTGCCTGAGGTGGAAGAATTTACTCCACCTCTCTATACAAGACTGAGCCATGAGCACATACAGCTGTTGGGTGGGGATGACAGTCTTCTCTTTCTCCTCTCAGATAAATTGAGCACATTGTTCCTGAAGTCAAAGGCAGAGCAAGGAATTGAAACCTAGTTGCTTTTCAGGTAGGGAACTCAATTCTGTAGCAAGTGTAGGTTTCTGTAGTGACAACTGCGAGGTGTTACTTCATGGTCTTCTGAGGTATTGTGCCAAAGGTAAGAGGCAGAAAAGAACTATCCAGGCAAATGGATATAAAATGCATGGACCATACTCATGAAGAAGAAGAAACAATGCTTTCTGTGAAAAATTATCTAACTCAAGCACTGTCTGAAACAACCAATTATAGCCAGGAACCATAGTCAACTTTTAGTATTTGTATTTGGCCTGACTTAAGCAGCTTTAGAAAAGGACCTCAATTAATTTCTTTAATTGAATGAGCTGGACTTATCAATTAGTTTACTCACATAAGATATTCCTGTAAGTGTTTAGACATAATGAAATTATTAGAAATTTGTTAGCAATATCAAGGAAATCCAATATTTTTTTACCAAATTCCAAATTATTCACCTTTAAGCTACAGTGCATGAAATCCATGCAGACTTTGTGATATTTAGCAAATATTCTAAATGTCTCCTGCAAGGGCAAGGATATCATTTACAAGGAAGCATGCTGTGGCATTAAACACAACACAAAACTTAAACCGTGTGTCCCTCAGGACCTCCCCAAACACTCTTGCTTACAACAAACAGCTGACAATATGCTAAAGTCGCCTTGGTGCTTGTGATGTATTTGCCTGATGTTTTGACAGGTAAATCTTTGGTTTTAAATTTGTCATCCTGTGTGCTTCTTCACAGAAGACTCCAGAGATTGATGGTAAAATATGGAGTCTTTCACCTGTAAGGTCTTTGGCCTGTATCCACAGTAAGGAGAAGTACAAAATCTTCCATATCTCTTTTTATTTTCCCAGTGCATTTATGGTGAGGAAAAGACAGAAGGAGCTATTTGCAGTATGCAACAGAATGTTTAATTACTTGCAATTCTGCATGCCATTTAGGGCCTTAGTTGTTCAGCTGAAGCTCACACAGGCAATGAAACCCATCAACACTGGCATTAATTGGAACTCCTGTGAACAGTTTCAGCATTTGTCTTTCTATCTATCACTTCAAAGTGGAGTGTTGCTCTGCCAAAAAGATACCTCCCTCCAAGTGACAATGAAACAGAACATTAGCGCGCTGTGGAGAAATTCCTGTTGACTTCATCATATATAGACTGAATGTGGGTTCTAATGCTGTCTGTCTGGATCTCCCAAAAAGGAATTCTTGTAAATCTTGAGTGTTTTCTTTTATCAAAGACCACCTTCATGTGTAAAACTACTTCTTACGTGAAGTTGTATGCGCTACTTTATTAAAAGGGAAAACAAAACCAGGATGAGACTCCACCTTAGAATTCATAGAGTTCTGACAGAGGTTTTTAAGAGCTCTGAACAAACCAAAAACCATAACAGGGCTTTTACTGTCAAACAAGCAAGGAAGAGCTTAGATGAGATGAACTCCTTTCCTCTCTGTAATTTAACAGTTGCACCAGTGGAAAGAAAAGGTCTAAACAGGTAAAATAGCTTTGAAATATTTATTTGCTTTCCATGATAACTGTATGTATCCCAGCTATAACCAATTATTGATGCTGGTGCAGATCACAAAGTGATGTGACAGAAGGACAGGCTAGTTTAATAGAAAATTATAATAACAATGAGCAATGTAAACAACTAAATCAATTTCTATTGATATACCAGTAAAAGATCTTACATGATATACAGACCTGGCTTGTTCCTACAGATTTTTCTAGCTGTCCTTATTGAGTATAGCAGGTATTTAAAATTATGCTCTAGAATTTCTGACATGGACTAATTAAAGCAGCATTGCACTAAACTTTACAGTATTTCTTCCATGATAAGAGGCAAGTAGATAATACCTCTGCTTGCCGTTCCTCTAATGCATTTCCTCTGTTGGAACTCAGATACTATAATTTCTTCCACTAAGCTTTGAGTCAGGGTCTTTGCTTAATAGGGAAGACCTGGTTGTCCTTCTGCAGTCACTGCTCTTTCTAAACCTCAACCTTGATTACGAGCTGAAAAATTTTACATGTAGAAAATGATTGATGCTGCCAACATGCTGGCTTTTCAGAGATGATGCCAAGTATTTTACTGTAAAGGCAGACAGGGATGCTCAGACTCCAACAAAAAGCCATGTAAATAGTGAAAGATAGATACCAGTAGAAGCAACAGATTTTCCTACTAATGTGAAATGGTATGTCTTAAAAAATGTATTTAAACCATCTAAGTGTCAGTAAATAAAAATAACACTGCAGAGAGCATTTGTCTACAGGGGTTTAAAAGCACCTGTTGGCTCAGATTGCCTGGTAAGAAATTACCACTTCACTTACAAGGCAGTGTGCTGTGGGATTAAAAAAGAGCACAATACCTAAACCATTCCCTGTCTCAGAGCTACCTCAGCCACTTAATCACCCCATTGTAATAAATGGCTGCCTATATCCTAAAGGAGGCTTTGCTCTTTATGATGAGTCAAGCACACTGTCAGTGCCTACAGCACCTGAGCAGAACTTTTTTTTTCTGTAAATATTTATTTTCTCATTCTCAAAAAGCTAGTCTGTGTAAGCTGTTCCATAGCTGACTGGGAACGAAAAAAGTTTCTCACTACTAGTAACATATCTGGTACCTTAGAATACACCATACTTGGGTATCTGAAACACTTGTTTAAATGTACAGATGGCTCTAGATATCAGGGATCCCAGCTGGCCTCATCTCAATAATCTTCATCCATTTCACTGAACTAAGGGTTCCAAACTAAGAGCACAGCTAAAGTACAAAAGCCCAGACTACACTACAGAGCCGAACCTTCAGATTGTGCCCATGCAAATCTCCCTCACATTTCTAATATCATCAGCACTTTGCAGAACTGAGTGCCTATTTTCTGACTGATCCTTTCAAAGAGAGAAATTCCATCAGAACCAACTGAAATACAAACTGCATCTGTAGTGACAACTTGACATTTTGGTTCTTTTCCGTAGGTTTCAATTTGGTTCTTGTGAACAGGATTAAGTTGCATACTCTCAAGTATTGGAAAGTATCTGACAACTGGGCTGGGGAAAGGCTACAAAGTATTCTTGTTTTCCTTTTAATTCCTGTAAAGAAGAAACTAATCTTTCTTGTTTTTAATGAACAAGCTCTTTTTATGTGTGACAATAGATTTCCCTTTCAAGAAAGCTTGCCTCAGTGAGCCAGATGCTTCCCTGAGCAGTAACAGAAGTAGTCAAACAGTCCTGCAGACTGTTTGTGACTGGGAGTGGAAATGGGAAAGGATGGGGACTGTGGTGTTACAGAGAGTACTGACTAATTCTTGCCCCCACAAGATGAGCAAGGAACATAATTTGAGGTAAATGAACATTCATATTGTCCTCAGTGAATTTAAATCTGTTGGACTGGGTGGCTGCATTAAAAATAGGCACAAGTGCTGTTTTCCAAGCATCATCCCTTTACAAAATGCATATTGCAGCAAAACACATACTTGTTATTGGCCTTGCTGCAGAATCCTCATATGCTTTTATTCAGACTGGGCCTGATTTTATGAGGAGCTAAGTCATCACCAAACTCCCATTAAGTTCAGTGGAAACGGAGGTCCTGAAATTATTTTAAATATTGTGCTTTATTGTAACTTGTTTTTTAGCCTTTCATTTCCAAGTCATCTTTGAAGATTTGGTACTGCTATGGCTATAAGGAATGGTTTGCTCCATTTTAACCTTTCACTTTTTATTAACAAAATCAAAACCAGGAAAATTAGATACCTCCTGATTTTCATTTATTTTAATATTAAGGGAATGTTTGAAATGGCACAAGTCTTGGGGAAAGTACTTCAAGCCGTGGCTGCAGCAGCACTGGGGTTCTGGTCACAGACATCAAAGATAACTTGAAAAGAAGTAAAAAATTTGAAACCGATAATTCTTTACATTTGTGGATATATTTAAATAATTTTGTTACATATATATGAAAAAAAATGCTAAGAAAAGAGAATTGAGTACTGTTGAAAACCAGTATTTTAAATGTACAACTAAGTTTTTTTCCAATTTTGTCTTCTTTGGGAAAGACATGAGAAATAAAACTGTATGGCAACAGTGGAAGATTGAGTAAGCAGGTATTTAGGAGATTACCTGCTGGAGAGTCTCTGCCACTGGCTTCCTGTATGGCCATTAGAAAATTACTTATTACCTTGTTCTTGTTCCTAAACTCAGATTTTTCTACCTCAAACGTCCATGCACTAATGATAGATAGAGGTGAATATTCCATGTCTTAAATGCTTAAGCCAGAGTGCTTGCTGTTTATTGCCCAAAAAATGGCACATTAAAGTAAAACATGGCAATAAAAATACATCATATCTGAAATCTCTCTACTGTTCCCCTTATGTTGAGCCTGAATAATGTAGCCTGATGCAGATTTAAAAAAAACAGTCAAGGTATTATATTATTGTCAATTGTCTCTTCACTCCTTTTGTTTGCTGTGCCTCTGCTATCTTTCGTTTTCAAAATACTTGGGATTGAAACTATGGCTGAATTTATGACTCTGAAGGGAATTTTGCATTTGTATTTGTAAGCACTCCATAATTTTCATAACAAGACTTAAAGAATAGTTAGGAAAATTCTGTTTTTCAAAATTCCCTGACAGTGCTGGACTTTTGAAGAAGTTTTGAGGAGTTTGTGGGCATGAAAAATGAAAACATAATTAATTGATAACTAAAAATAGCACTGGCCCTAAAAAGTGTTAGGGCTACACTCAAACAAAACTTTGCAGAAGGCAAACATGTGAGCCATTAGCAACTAACAGGGTGTTGAAGAAGGTGAAAAATAAGCAAGAAGACTGGCCAGACACTATAAGATTTAGTCCACAAAGACTAGACATTCAGTTCTTTTATTAAAATGTCTCTTTCAAAGATTAAACCCAACAATAATTTAGAACTTTGAGAATTTATTTTAATTATTATTTTTGTACCTGCTTACATAAACACTCTAAGATTAGCAACAAGGTCTGTTATTGTATTACATTACTAAGAAAAGAACGGAAGTGTTCAAATCAAAGTGTATTAATATATTACTTTTTCTGCTTTGGGAGAATTTAATATAATTTTAAGAGTATCAGAACTGAATTACTATGCTTATCAAAAACTTTAGATACTGCCAGGTAAATCACAATAAAGGTACAATTTAAATATTTGAACAACTTTAAACTCTGTTTCTTTATTGATCATATCGAAGGTGTCGTTGGCATAGAGACTTCACCTGAGCTTTACATTTTAAATGGAGGCTTCTGAAAACTGCTGCATCCAAATATTTTTAGTAGATGAGGTAGGAAAATTTTCATTTAAATTGGAATAAATTTGGTCTTTGGGGCTTGGACTACTGATACCTCATTATAAATTCCATTATCAAGTATTAATAGTGAGATGATTGTAGCCATCAAATGCAGAGTTCATGGGCAGAGGACAGAACATGCACATCACAGGAACATCGATAGCAGGCCTTGATCCTGAGCACTGAGTTGCTGTTTTTTCACAGTTCTCTCTATAACAACTTCAAAATCTCTCTGACCACTGCTTAATGAATGTGAAAGTAGGATTGTTTCTCACTGAATGTAACATTTTTCCTTTACCTACATTGGATTTCATCTGCCACTTAACAATTTAATCTCCCACTCATTTTTTTTTGTAACCAGCCCTCATCTTTATTCCCCCAAGTAATTACAGTGTTTGTTTAGGAAATTCTCATGGGAGCCTAGGTTCCCTTCTTCTGCCTGAGTGCAGTATGAAGAACAGCAGAGGTCATTCTGCCCCATAAATAAAACAGTTCAACAGTAATAAATGAGAAAGAAATCCCACTGTCTTTCTCACAGAGGCTTTACCTTCCCATGGCTTTCACTCCCAGGGTTGGCCATTGTCAAACAATTCCTTCCCCTCCTCAGCTGTTCCACTCAAGTTCATGATTCAGCCTGAAGTGGTTTCCCACTAAGCTTGTTTTCTCTTGTGCTTCTGGTCCAGATGTCTGTGTGCATATCTCAGTGCCATGGATGCCAGCTTCCATCAAACCAGGAGGAGGTCTGTGTGCTGAGAGGGGCTGCCTGGCCACAAAAAAGGAAAGACAGAAGAGAAATGAGTGAGTGAGTTCACACCCTTCAGCTCTGTAACCACAGGTCTTGTGACCCCTGTGTCACCAGCAGTCTCTGGCATCTCCTAAGAAGAACACAGCAGCTTCCAGACAGATAGGTCCAGCCATGCCCTCCCCCCCAGAAGATGACCGCTTAAAATTGTCCGTGTGCTCATTAGCAACCAGGATGGTTGCTTCAGAGGCAGTGGAGTTTTTTGGTAGGAAGGCAGTGTAGATGTTCTGGATCCCAGCTCGTTCTTTCCATATGTTCTGCAATAAGCCAAAGAAAAGCTGTTCCACTCTAAACTTGTGTCTGGGGCTATGTAATCCAAGGAATAGGTCAGCAAGGGATGAAGGTGTCAGGGTGCAGCTTCAAGATGAGCTTTATCCCAGGAATGGGCTCTGTCTCTGTTTTCCAATTTGCAACCAGTTTTGACATCCTGCACAAAACCTGTGCTCCATCTACTCAGATGAAGGGGTTAAGAAAGGAACTCACCAGAACTCTCCTTCTGTTCCTTGGATGCTCTTACAAGAGGTCGCACAGAAAGATCCTGGACTAGTTCAGGACACAACTGCGAGGGAAGGTGTGTGGAGTAACAGAGATGATAGGATCTGAATAGGAACTTGCAGTTCAGCACAGCTGCCAAGTTTGGCAGCTGGGATAGAACAAATGCTAGAGCTGCTCACTCACAAGGAGGAACATCATTGCTACTTGGTCATGACCTCATTCAGGTACAGATTTTAGGGCAGTTAAGGTCATTCTTAAGCTGCTCTGCTGCTATTGGCAGAAGTTGGAACTTAATGTGAACATGACAAATATTTAATAATTTCTTAACGGTATGTTCTCTGCCATCCCTTCCCTGTCAGATGATGGGTCCTTCTGCCATGACAGTAGTTTTCCTAATAGCAACAAGATTTTGGGAATTCTTACTTTGGAGGCAATTGCCATATTTGGCAACTCTTTCCTTCACATTATCCCTGGGTTCCCATCTTAGGAGACCTTATAGTCTTCAGGAAAGTGGTCCCAGTGCAGGGATGGATGATGAGGAAACTTGGCCTTAGGTATCCTAAATGAAATCCTTAGTCACTTTAGGTACATCTGAAAAGGAAGTTTGATGAGTTACATTTTGTGCTTACTCAGCAGACCATGATTTTAGATGCCTGGTGTGTTCTCTAAATGTCAGAGCTTTCCCAGCAAAAGCCCTGGCATCAACATAATTCTAGAGAGAAAAGAGTTTTCAGGTTTTGACACTCCTAGATGTCATATAGATTTCCTAGAAATAGTTCTGTCAGCCAGTTCTCTTAGTGTGCTGGGCTTGTCTGCTGACAGAGGCACAGGTCACTGTAAGAACAGCGAAAGGAACTTATAAGTGTAGGAAAGAAACGGATCTTTTTGTGATTCTGACTCTAACTTGTGCCTCACTTCTCCACTTCTGTCATGAATATAAAAGAGCTCTAATACTACCTATGTTGCTCTGAGACTCTCTGGGCCTTTTTCTGCTCATGGGAGGTGGAGAGTGATTGTCTTTACATCACTTTTTTTTTTTTTTTCTTTTTTCTTCACTTCTTAAAGTGTCTTTATCTTAAACTGCAAGTTTTTCTCACTTTTGCCCTAATGATTCTCTCCCCCACCCTGCTGGGGGAGCTAGCAATTGGCTGGGGCCTTAGCTCCTGGGGGCTTGGCTGGGGTAAGCTCACTACCATGATTCAATATAAATGTTAAAAATTTTCAGTACCACATCTCCTGCATTTCAGCTGTGATGTGAATAATATTTTGATAGTCCCAAACAATGCAAAAATATGTCTGTCTGACTTACCAAGTCTGGTGTGATGTTTCCTGTCTGGCCTATAGGTCTTTATTCTTTCTCATGGCAGGAGCCACACAGAGCAAATGCATGGAACCCCCTGCCACAGTGACCTCCTCTTTGATACTGTTTTCCAGAACTGTTGGGGCATTGGTGGTATCCTCTTGCAGAGGGGTTTCAAGGTGATTATTCAATTTTGTCCTGCTGAAGGAGTAATTGCCAATTACAATATCACATACATAGTCACTTAAAGAAGTAAAGAGCACAGGAAAAAACCCCAATCTTTTCCCTCCTTCATTCTGTTCTTTCACTATGTTTGGGGACATTTGTCCACATGATCAAAGCTGCATTGCCAGTGAAAGGAGTCTGTGCACCTGTAAATCTGTGTGGGGAAGGAGCTGAGCAGGAGTAAATGACGACAATCAATACAGCCTTAACTAATTGATTCCATTCTATATAGAACACGTGGAATCCATTGATCAAGTCTGTGTGGATGCAATACTTACTGTAGATAACTTCTACAGAGTTAATGTTCTTGAATAAAAATAAACATGAAACACCACTGATTTTACTTCACACAGTGAAGAAAAACAGTCACTTAGATTAATTTCATGACTGGATGTATTTCTATGGCCATTCTTCTGCAAGAAGTTACAGTAGATAGTCTAGCTATCTCTTCCAGTCCTAATCACCAGGAACACAATTCTATGCAAGTCCTCTTCTTTGTATCCATGACTAAGACTATTTTTCTTTTTTACAGTTTTTGCTCTTCTTTTAGCCTACTCTTGCTGATTGGTTGAGAATTATTTGGCTTTCTCAAGTAGTTTTTCCCAAAGGACTACATCCCTTCCACCAATGGTTCATTGTTCTACCTCCTGAATGACAGAGGCTGCATGTGGATTACAGAAATAATATATCAAATTATGTGGCAGAGAAAGGGATATTCTGTCTTAAAACTGAATTTTGCCTCCCTTGCTTTGGTCTGTGTTCCACCTCCAACCATAACTCATTGGCTCCAACCTTTGCTGCACACAGGGTGTTCCAGATGGTAACGGCGTAATGAGATACTCACAGTTCTCAAAATTCAGCTCTAGGAAGCAAAATGGTCCCACTGCTCTAATGAAGGTAGGGCATGAGGCCAGTCTAGTAGAGAATTCATTTTGTTTTCTAAATTATGCCTCACCGCTAGTACTTCTGAAAAGATCAGAAAGTGGACTAGAATCTCTAAAAAGATTAATTGTATTACTAAAACTTCAAATGAAGCTGATAATCCACTGGCACTTGGAAAAGAAACAACTATCAGGAAAGCACTGAATTCAGCAGACATAGTTTTCTACTGAGGTGTGAATGAATGACTCTGACAGGGTCTCCTGGAGATTTTTAGCTGAAAAGTAAGCTGCTTTCTGTTTAATTCCCAGGTCATGTATGAGTGCTTAGACAAAGTTGGTTGGTGCATCACTGACCATATCTGCCAACATACTTTAGTTATGACCTGTAAAGTAAAGTGCATTTTATATTTATTTAGTCACTGGGTTTGGTCTCCTCTGAATTATAAAACTACGTCTTGGGTAAAATGCTGTGAGATTGTGCTGTGAATTTAGTCCATAAATTCACACCAATATTTGTTTTTATCAGTATTAGATCAGTCCTGGCAGTTTTCCTTACAAATGTAATTCCTGTGACAGAGTAGCTCTTTTTATTTCCACTGAAAGTAATGCAGAAAATTTTCAATAAGACATGGGCATGAACCAAAATGCAAGTTCCAATCAGTTCTGTGCACCTTTTTGCTCTATGACAAATAAAAAAGAATATTTTATTTATTTTAGCTTAACAGTCAAATCTAAAGTTACATACAAAAGAGATAAATGGTTTCTGCAGAGTTCCTTTTGAGGTTTATTTAAGAAGATTTAAAAATTATTTCTTCTAGAGTATTTTTAGCAGATTTCGTGCACTTTACTTTTTCTAAAACTTTATGGATAAGTGAAAGCAGTATTCCATGCATTGAATATGTGAGGAAAAAGTATATACCTAATTATGGTTTAAATAACAGACTTTTCCATTTGTTTCACATAGGAAAAAAAAATATTAATTTAGGAAGGACTTAACATTGTGTTTCTTCAATTAATATCAGAAGTAGTCTATAATTACACCGTAGATCTTTAATGGTCTTCTAAAAAATCATCAAAAAGCAAACAAACAAGCCTTAGGGATCTGAATGTTCATATTTCCACTGCCTACAGAGGCTTTTGAATCAGGCAAAAGAAAAAAGAAATTAGTCATGTTTCCCACATAGAATCATAGAATGGTTTGGGTTGGAAGGGACCTTAAAGATAATGAGTAGGGACAGTTTTCATTAGACCAGGTTGCTCAGAGCTCCATCCAACCTGGCCTTGAACACTTTCAGGGATGGGATATCCACAACTACTCTGGGCAACCTGTTCCTCATCATCCCCACAGTAAAGAATTTTTTCCTAATATCTAATTTGAATCTCCTCTCTTTCAGTTTAAAATTACTCCCTTTTGTCCTGTCACTATTGGAAGGAAAAGGTTTCACAGGTCCAAGAAGTGTGTTCAGCCCTTCAGATCTATGTAGGGACCAGATGATTTGTTGTGCAGGTTAGGAATGGGAAATGTTGATCTTCAGTACCAAGGGTCCAGGGAGGCTCTGTTCAATAATTCTCATAGATCTAAGATCTAAATCTCATAGATCACAAATCCAAATGCCAGACACAACAATGGCACTTAGGAGTACTGAGTGGGAAGTTTTCATTGCTGTTCAAGGACAAGGGTTTAAGCTGCATTTCTTTATCAATTTGAGGCACTCCTTTGCCTGTACCATGTCATGTTCTCACAAGAGAAGCTGTATCATCTGCTTGGCCACAGAGCTAACATATCTTCCAAATGAGGAAGGTTTTCTCCCACTCAGTTTTCCAACAGAACAATCTCATATTTTTAGTCAGCTTTTTCTTGGTGGCAGCAGAGGGCCTGAGGTGCATAGCAAACTGCTTATAAAGCCTACTGGCCTTCTTCCACTGTGTCAGGGGATGGCTTTAATGGCACATTCTTCTGTCACTGGCAGCTGCTCACACATTCCCTGTGGTCATAGCTATGGGTAGCAGAGAAGGCCTTCTAGATGCAAACGTGGTGCATAGATGGTTGCATTACAACCCAAAATTCCCTTGAGAATTTAATTTTAAGCCTAGGTTAGCCTAGACATATCCAGTGAAAAACAAAATCCAAGCTGATACTCTAGTCACAAATTGGATTAGGAAGATCATATGTATAAAAGATTTGAAGTGTATATATTTCCCTTCTTCCCATAATATAAATGCCAAAATGGAATCAAAGATTTTCACCACTAATTGAGTTTCTGTTCTTTGTCTGTTGAGGTCAGAATTGTAAAACATCTTAAAGATGCTCTCTGGAATTTTTGGTTTTGCTTTCTCAGAGGAAAGTATGTTTTGTTTTATAAAAGTCTTTTAATTAGAAATCAGATCTTATCAGGGTGAATTCTGTGACCTTCTGAAAGACTATTTTAGCAATGAAAAGTGAGTTAAGATTCTTATTCTCATATAATAGATATGTCTTTGGTTTTGTCTGATGTTGAAAATAAAAGATTTGTGTTATTTCCACGGCTGAGTATGTTGTAATAGCTGATTTGCACAAAATAGCAGCAGCATTTAATAGACCAATGACGAATAACACTGAGCTGGACCTCAAAAGGCTCCTTCACACTTTCCTGAAGACTGCTGGTAAACCATTTAAATATTCTTATTCCTCAGTTTTCCTGTTTGTAAAATAAAGTTTATTATATTCCATTCCTTGGTAAAGCCATTTGATTCATACCACTTAAAAACATGTCTATTACTAAGTGAATGGAAAACATTAATTTTTCAAGGTATTTTTTGGCATTTGTTTTGATATTATTCTAGTTCTATAAAACATGCAAGGAAAAAAATCCCAGAGCACAGAACATTTAGAATTTTCTTTTTTCAAAGCCGTATCTTATGCCCAAATAGAATGTTATCAATTCAATAACTAAGAGGAACCTGAAATTCCTCCTGTATGTTATATTTTATGAATATAAAAAACCCACACAACAAAAAATATATGCAGAGAGTCTCATAATTTTATACTTTTCAGAGTAAATAACTGTACTTATTACCTGTTTTGAACAATTAAATTATTATCATTATTTCCACAGCAGAGAAAATGTGGAAAAATCATTTCGGAGAGCCTCGTCTAGATTGGCTAGTGTTCAAATGAAGGCAATATTGCTGTCTCTCAATGTTTCTGACACCAGACCTAAATATATTTGTAGCTTTTCTGTAAGAAATGAGAGGTCTGATGTCCACTTTGATTATAACATTTAGTGGAAAGACATTTTCATGGTGAATTTGGGTACTCAGAAAAAAATCTCATAAAAGAGATTGGTCACTTGCTATTTAAGCTGTAAAGAAGAAGGTTTCTTTTCACCTATAGTGCAAGATGCCCATCCATTTTTTTTTCTGAGCTTAGCAAAAGCAGGTTCATTTATCATTTTGACTCTTTTGGCTTTTGAGTCAGCAGAGTTTGAACACCTCTTATATCTTTTTCCCTTTCCTATTTTTGAAAGACATCCATAAATACTATACTAAGCACAAATAAAGACAGTCTTTCTCCTGAAGAGCTTTACAAGTAAACACTTTGGAAGGCTAGACATTCTAGGAAATCCAGATGATTGGAAGGACTTGAGTGTTGAAAGGGTGCTGTGTTGGCCAAAGCTATGCATGAATGTTTTTACCAAAATATGCTACTAAATTTAGCCTAGGTGGCTCAAGAATTTTTCCTTTTTTACCCAGATAGTTCTCACTGTTATATTTTAGGGACCCATTTGGATGATAACCGGGGGCACATGAACAGCTCTGGATAACTACAACTTCACTTACTCCTTGAATGAGCTTCAAAGACCTGGAATACCAGTGTTTCTTACCTCTAATTAGGGCTGAGACACTCCTTGTGTGTCAGAATATGGTTTATCCCCATTTATTTTCTGTGTCTTCCTAAATAAAATCAGGTTAGTGACAATTGTGTCAAGAATCTCTTTGGGTTAGTCTGCAGCCAAGTCATCTTTAGACAATCTTACATGTAGTGGTTGTAGATGGTTCTTACTTCCCACCCCCCTGCCCCCCCAAATTCCCTTTACTGATCAAGAGCATAGTAAAATGCAGCATTTGGACACTGCTCTGGGCTTGAACTGACTTCATATCTTGATGCAAACCTCCTGAAGTTCATTCATAATACTGCTGCCTTTGTGCCATGGTATGAAGGTGCTGAGAGTGCAATTCACCTCTTCCTCACCGTAACTTTCTATTGGTGCACTCCCAGTTTAAATCTGCTAGGATGTGGCCTGGAAGTGAGGTGTCCCCTAGAGGGTATATACTTGGGAGTCTATAAGCACAATAAGAGAGGAATATTCATTTGCACTTCGGCAAATGCAGTAAGAAAGGAATTCACTCCTCTGACTTTTTGGAGTATCTCTGCATTACTATTGATTAGTGAGATTAAAACTTGAATCCCTGATTTTTAAAATTTTATTTTAGAAAAACAAGATTTTTTAAAATAAATTAACACAGAGAAGAAGTACCTTCTAATTATGAAAAATCTGCCCAAAACAAAGAATGAACTAATGGCTTATAACTTCTAAAGCACATTTTAAGGTTGGGTTATGAAGTGAAAAACCTTTACATATGGAGGTCTCAGAGGAGCTGTCATTCATTAATGTTTTAAACAGATGCTTCACTAAGCAACATATTTAATTAAATCCACAACTGTTGTGCTTAAACAAGACAGATTTTTACTAGAGCAAGCATAAAGTTGAATTCACAGCAACAATTAACCAGACTTGTTTGTACAGCGTGTTTTATCAAACAGGTAGAGTGGCTTTTCAAAGACATTAATTTAAGTGTTGATCATCATTAAAATCTCTGAAAGCTGAAGATCATAGTGTACATGTAGTCACTGCAAAGAAAATGTAGGTAGCTATTCTTTCCACAAGGTCTGATGCCATTTCCAATGGACTTAATGAGAGCTACGGTGAGCTTCTATATCTGTTGGTGATATATGTACATGCATATATATATATAATACTATGTTTTTTCATGAATAAATACTTCTAATATGTATGTATAAATAATGTTTTGTGAAGGCCATAAACAAGTGTATGGTACAATTGCTTATATTGTAAGCAAGTAAATAGGAACTGCTTGTTTATGGCTTCAACACTCAACCCAAAGTCACAAACCCTGATTTCACCAAATATCAACCAGGTATAGGAAGGACTAGAGGACACAATGACACCTTCACTTCTGTCAGTTCTCTGTCAAGGAACCTCATCAGGTTCAGAGAATTGCTCTATTATTAACACAAGAATTTTATTGGTATTGTATCTGGGCTAGTCTATTGACCTCAGTGGAGTTCCTCCAGTATAAATAGTAGCTGAATAATAAGATCTCTGTGTGGGAAAGTTCCTCTGACAATGTCATGTAAGACTGCACACTTTCTTATATTCCTTTCTCTTTTCAATAGAGTGCCTTGGAAGAAGCTAACTTCTTTCTTCTCAAAAGTAGCAAGGTCTTTAACTTGATCCATAATGATGGAAATTTAAGGACTCTCTCTGGGTGGATTCTATGCTGAGCTTCATCTGCTGCAGTGCTGTGATGTGCAGAACTCCACAAAACACATGAACTGTCAGAGGCATTTCAGGGTTTCTGTATTGCAGGAAAGGTTAGAAACAGTTGCAGCCATTATTCTTCTATGTACCATTCATTTCTAATGTTTATGCTTTTGTGGAGTAAGGCACACTGCAATGCACATTGGTGTTTTTGAGGAAATCTTACTGTCAATTTACATCAACTTGAACTGTCTAGTCTTAAATGCACTAAATAAAGGCTGTGGACATTCTTTCCCTGCTCTGACACAGACTCTTTATTTCAGCAGAGAGAAAAATATCTGAAGCTTTCCTGATTTTCCCAGTCAGGGCCTTCCAACTCTTCTTTGCCTCTACATAATTTGACCTGCAAATATTTGGTGAAAGGATTATTTTATGTGCTATGAAAACAAGACTTTTTTTTTTAATGACAACTAAATAGCATTGTGAAGTGGTCTATTTATACCTAACTTTACCATGGTGCTATTTCATTAATAGCACTATTTGCATTACTTAATTTATTCAATATTCAGAGACCAGACCAATCTGGTCATATTTTTGCTATCATGGTAGGAATTAATGATGATCTACTACTGTATTTCTGATAAAAGAGATTTGTGTCAAAGCACTTGTTGCTACACAGCCTGATAATGCCACACATAGAGAAAAAAATCGTATGGTTAGTTCACTTACATATTTATTTTTTTAAGCACCAAAGAAAACTAGTTTTTCTCCATTCCAGAGCAATCCCCTATCAGATTTTGCCACAGAATAATTGCATTGTCTGGTAAAATGACTGAGTTGTTGCCCATGACAAAAATCTTTGTTCTTTCGGGAACTTGTGGAGAAATTTTGCCCTGGGTGAAATTCTCAGTTTTGCTTAATCATCTGTTGTTGTTGATATTATCTGGTTTTATAAGAAAAATTCAGAATGGGGCTGGTAGCAGTTTCACACTTTCCACAGCTCAATAAATTTTTGAAACATGGACTATTTTGATAGCTTGTGATCCAAGCAATAAACAAACTAAGATGCATAATTTGGTATTTTCTCAAACTGTTTACAAAGGTCTAGAGAAAGGACAGGATGTTATTTTGTGGTTCGGCAGTTTTCCTTTTGACTGTTAGGCTAAAAGAATGAAATAGTATTCCAGAAGAGAGTTAACATGAGGTACTTTTGAATACACAGAAACAGGGGACTCAGTCCTCCTTTTGTCTTTCTCTCCATTTGTCTTCTTTGTGAAATAGCATTAGAGTTAAAAAGGGGAATCATGAAAGGTGTGAAGACTGCCAAGAGAGTTGCCATGGTTTTAAAAGCAGTTGTTGCCACCAAAGCCAGAAAACAAATCTACACAGGAGAAACATTAGGAAGTCTAAGGAATCGTCAACAACAGTATATGGGACGTGTCAGTACTCTGACTCACTGAAAAATACAAGGCTCAGTCTCCTTCAGATTTGATGGCAAAAATCCCATTTACTTCAATAGCATAGGATTGGAATTTCTATTTGGAACGTGATTATCAAAATTATTTTAGTTGGCTGAAGTTCTTTTTTTCTTATTTCCCATAACTTGGAGGTAAAATGACTTGTCAACAATAGATATAGTATACCAGCAGCAGTTTTCTTGTTAATGGTACAAGATGTTGAAGAATTCACAGTCTACAGGTAATTACTCTTCTCTACCTGCAAAAATTACATTTAATTTTGTGAAGCAACACTCTTTTCAAGCTATGGGGGTATTTCACAGTACCATACTGGATGCCTGTGCAGAGAATTGAAAGGTCACAGGTATTTTAGTGCAGTCTCTATGTTATTTGTAAATTCAAGAGACATGTTGCTCCCGTATTAAAGATACTCCAAATGTTATCCAACAAATTGTATTGCACTATGCTAGCTTAGAGAGGAGTGTACAGAACAGCAGGAAAAACAAAAGGTGTGTGAAAGAGCAGTTCAGGAACAGAACATCTATTATTCATAAAAAGTAATAATGAACTGAGACACCTAAAGAAGTTGTTGCTTTTTTTAACGTATTGACTCTAGAACTAGTTGCCATAGAGGTTTCTATTATTCCTATTAAAATTATTGTCACTGCTATTTATTGATTACACTGCTCTTCTAGATTGTCTGTAAACAAAATCTGTATTTCCAGCTTTTTTACCAATTATCATGCTATCTACTTCTGGGAATCAGTTTCTTTTAAAGAAATTAACATTTCACAAAGCAATAGCAATACTGCCTACAAGTATGGTCAGTCACACACTGCTTCCTACTTTAAATCCAAATGGAAAGCTTTGATAGGCATAACTACTTGGAATAAAACTGTGTTCTAATGGCAAGTACTTGCTGACCTGGTAATTAAAGGGTCAATTGAATTTATTGGATTTAAATTTTTACTAGGAAAGCAATTTTGATCATTTTTAGGTTAAGTTAAAAAAATTGTGAATAACTTCTCCAGTTATATATATATATATATATATATATATATATAAGGATCATATTTTTAGAAATACAGAGATAATTCAAAACATATGGGCTCTGAAGAGTGTCTTTGTACACAACCTTTTCAGAACAGGTTCTATCAGTGCCATTGTATTTATTCTGCATTTTCCTACAAACCACAGCAGGCTGAGGTGAGTAATTGAGATGACTGCCATGGCAGGGTTGCTGCGGGCGGTGGCGTCCCTCGGATAACTAGGATGACCAGGGATCCTCAAAGAGAGAAAGGATCCTGCTAACTCGGACAAACCAGGTATTTCAAATGCCTGCAAGACCTGCAGGACCTGGATGCCCTGAGTCACTGGGTGACTCAACCACCCAGACACCTGACTTGCCTCGGGTAATCCACATTCCTCCGGCTTTATAAGAGAAAGAGATGAACACAGAAACTCCCGTTTTCCATCCCTGGACATCAGCTGCAGAGGTCACTGAAGTTCTGATACTTGTTAAACTTTGGAGGTCTAAAACTCCTATCCTTGAGCTGCCTAGGGCTGTTTGGGATGGCCTCCCAACAAAAATCTCCCTAAAGAAATTTGAAATATTATGGTGAGATAGGCTGTGAACTTCTCTGACAAAGGGCCACCCCTTTTACCCCCACCACAGGGAGACACCACCACTGACCTAGAGACCTTCTGCAGGAGAAGGGCAGGCAGTAACCCGGGGACAGCAAGGGCTGCTGACAGTAGGCAAAGTCCAAATGAGACCTTAGAGACAGCATAAATCCAAACTGCTGACATGGCTAGTGCAGAAGCATTTTTGGTGGTAGTAGTGCAGAAAGACAAAGATTTGATGAGTGGACACAACTAAAAATCCAATGCACTGTTTTGCTGTTTATTTCCAGCTATTTTGATTATGTCTTTTCCACGACCAAAATGTAACATGACTAGGAAAGTGGTCCAAATGGTCCTCTGAATGAAACATAATCACTTTTATTTCCTCAAGCCAAAAGTATATTTAGCCCTGGAACAATAAATCTATCATTGTACTGATTGAAGCAGTGAATAGATATTGTAATCAAAGTGCATGTTTATGAAGTGATAAAGTAACTATCTCCAGAGGGTTGTGCCTCCAGCTCAGTACAACCCTTTTTTGGAAGTCATGGTGGCTCTGGAGACTGGACAGCTCCTGGATTTGTTTTCCTTTATTTTTTCCAGCCAGTACAACCGAATGGGCTCTGGGCATGAAAAGGAATGTAATGGTGAAAAACAGAGCAGTCTGCCCTCTAGTTTACCCTTTTATATTGCACCGAGCATTGCACTTCAGGCCCAGCGCTCTGAGAATTAACATTCCCTAGAAATATTTTTTATAATTATTTGCTACATCACTGCTTCTTTTATTCTTTGTTGCATTAAGATGATAAAAATAGTATTGTGCTGTATATATAGCCATCTACTTAAAATAAAACCAGCTGTTACCCATTAAAATATTAAATATTTTAAATTAATTTTTTTTTCTCAGTGTGAAGCAGGAATTTTAGAGTAA
The DNA here is from genome assembly GCF_041296385.1 of Aphelocoma coerulescens. Classification (NCBI taxonomy): domain Eukaryota; kingdom Metazoa; phylum Chordata; class Aves; order Passeriformes; family Corvidae; genus Aphelocoma; species Aphelocoma coerulescens. The sequence continues at coordinate 153,299,620 of NC_091015.1, read as the reverse complement.
GCTCATTGAATCTTGTAAGTATTAAATCATGAAGGGCAAGTTTCCTCTGTTACACTGTGGGATGTTTAGTAACATAGCAGTCAGTTTTAAGTGCTGCTGATCATCTCTGGGGAAATGTTAAACAGCCACCACTTTCACTGAAACCATTGATTTGTTTTGGGTTGATTTAGGCTTCTTACATCTGTTCAGGTTGTACATCATACTTAAGGGAAGTGAGAATAATAGTGCAACATGAAAAGATGAGCTTTCCACCTGGCACTGTCAAGAATGGAAAGTTCTGTTCATGTATGCAGAACCCTTCATAAAATAAAATATTTTTTATCTTATTAGCCAGCCACAACTGAGACACAGTTTTCTCTTCTCTTCTCTTCTCTTCTCTTCTCTTCTCTTCTCTTCTCTTCTCTTCTCTTCTCTTCTCTTCTCTTCTCTTCTCTTCTCTTCTCTTCTCTTCTCTTCTCTTCTCTTCTCTTCTCTTCTCTTCTCTTCTCTTCTCTTCCTCTGAGTTTGAAAAGTGTTTCATATGAAAATTAAACAAATGTTCTCTCAGAATGGCCTGATATAATGATATAATTGTACGATGGAACTCTTGGAACCATGAAGGTACTGAACTTATTAAATATCTTCTTTCACAGCTTGGATGAGCTCTGTACTGAAGATTGTAATGAAATTCAAGATATGCATGCAGGGCTGAACAGCCTGGAGTGAATTTGGTTGTGCAAGAAAGGTTTATGATGAGGGAGGATGAGAATGAATTAACACTGAAATTGTATTATATCATTCTCTGTAGGAGGAGTATACTTTAATTGACCTGTGTATGAAAAACAAAGAAATGTTAATAACCTTATTTACTGAAACATATAAGCTGTATAATAACTTTGTCTGACTCTAACATGAACATATGCATTATATTCTAGCACTTATGGTTACAATCTCTTTTATCCCTTCCTTCTTAACATAACAGAATCAACCAGGTCTTAAACCACACTGGGTGATACTGTGATAAGCATCAGGGTGTATCCACACTCTTCATCAAATATTAAAGAGGTTGAAGGCAGGAGTCTGGGATGACTTTTACACCCTGTGCAATCTACTGATTCCTCCAGGGTGTGAGCGTGTAAGGAATATGGGAACTGAGAATCAAGTAATTTCAAAAGCAGATCCAGAGGGAGGTTTATATATATGTCTGAGTACTATAATGGCAACAGGTCTTTCAGCAATGCAGAGTCAAGGAAAGGTATTGATAATATGTAGTATTTTACTTATATACTTGTCAATGTATTCCATTCCATTTCTGATTTCATTGCAATGCTGGCATCACCCATTTCAGAGTAACTTTTCCAGGCATTTGTATATGAATCATAACATGTACAATTATTTGAGCACTAGCCTCTCTTGCTTTTCCTTTTACTATTCATGCAGCTTTGTCACTTTCCTGGGATGTCTCCACCTTCCTCAGTTTCACCTGTGTCTCTGAGCTCATCATGCTCTTCTCCCTCCTCTGCCCCCGCTTGTGCCACCCCTGGGCACTGCAGATCTCAGTGGTCAGTGGCTCCAGTGAGGCTCCAGTTCCCCCATGTTGGTGCCTACAAAAACATTACTCCACAAGGAGACACTGGAGATAGCTTTTACCAGGGATTTAACCTGAATGACAAACGATGTTTTGACCATTACCTACAATGATAGCAGGAACTTCTGTGGCCCAGAAAAAGTATAGTGAAATACCATCTGAAGGCAGGTAAATTTTGAAAAAATAAAATAAATAAAACTTCTTTATTTTGTTTCTTAATGGTAGGGTAACTAAGTTTGGAGAGAACGTGCCTGAAGTTGTGTCGATTTTTTTTGTCACATCAGATCCTTCATTAAAAAATCCCCAGCACAGTTCCAAAAGATACTCTAGCTCTAAGAGAAATTACTTTGCTGCACAAACGTTTAGAGCAAGGGCCTGTATTGTTGAGAAGGCAGCGTGGATGTTCACAGTGGTTGTTTTAGCTACAGCTATCAATTCATCACCAGGAAGAAACTGATGATGGGAGTTTAACAACTCTCCATTTTTATTGTAGCCCATTCTTTTGCCCTACATTTGTCTGCAGGCTATGATCAGTGTTACTAGGAAAAAACTCACGTATAGGAAATATTTTTCAGCAGATATAGCTATTCCAAACAATACAGCATGAACAGAAAAAGCAAAGCTATTAATATCATAATTTCTGCTGATTTTTATAAGCTTGTCTATAGAGTCAAAATCATGACATTACAGATAACCCAGAGATACCTTATCTGCACTTCAGGATATGATACTTCATGACCTACATTTGCACACCAAAAAAAGAAAATCCACTCAAAACACTCTACCCAATAGCTTTTTACAAGGATCAACCTTATTTTCCTTAGAAAAAATCCTGAACAAACAGACAAGAAAACAAAACCAACAGCACAAAAACAAAAGTACTACAAAATCTTTGGGCTATTTAATCAATTAAAAGCTTTAATACATCTCAAAATGTTAGATTTCTACCCTGTAACACCTCCATATAGCCAGTATCTTGCATTTAATTAAAGTATATGTTCCAGAAAGGCATCAGTTGGAAGACGCTAACATGGATCAAAGGCTCTGACTGTAAGAATTCAGACATGCAGATGTCCTCCCTCATTAGCTCATTTCAGTGACTAATCAATGAAAAGTATGTGTTTTTCTTGTAGTAAGAGTCTCTTCTACTTTCTGGTTTTACAGTCCAGCCATAGTTTCTTAATAGTTTTATTCCTATTCTAATGTCTACCAATATATTAGTCTCTAATCTAAAATCTTTTCTATATCATGACAGTGTACACCATGATGTGGCTTATGGCAGGCTCAAAAAGCATCTGAAATATGCATTTTGCTTTTGAATCTTGTGATACCTGACAATAGAAAATTTTTACTCTCCTACAAACCATCCAAGAAATAATAAGATTTGGGATCCACTCAAATTTCTAACTTCTGGGACCAGAACTTTGTGCAGAAACTGTATTTAATTCCTTTGGAGATAGATTTGGGCAGTAAGAGTTATTAATCTATTCAAGAATGTCAACTTTTGATGTTTCCCTTTCCTTGTTTCCCTGTACCAAGTGGAGATGTAATGACAGTCTTCTTCTTAAGTAAATGCAAGACTGAGTGGGACTTAACATTCCTAATAATCCCAGAGAAGAAAGGAAGAAAATGGCCTGGTGGCTCCCAGCTCTGCAGCAGCTGAGGGAGCAGTGACCCCAGAAAGGGGCTTGAGGTGTCACATTTCTCATCTGTGACTGCCACTGCAATACAGCTCTACACTGGAGTTATAGTGCTTTGGTTATACAATACAGCTTTTAATCTATTATTTAATGGCTAAATAGGATTAAATAGCTATCTAATGCATTTTTTGCAATCACTTACCGTAACACAGATTGCTCCTCTTAAAAGGAAACTGGTATCCTGTTCATGATATTCCCTGGCATACTATAGGTTAAATCAATCTTTCTTCAGTCAGAATATAAGTTTTTCTGAACCCTTGAGATGAGTTTTAGAAATGTTTGTTATAGAGTTTATCAATATTCTTATATATTTCCTGATATTTTCCTCTCCCCTCATTCCATGCTTTATTTCTGCTGTAATATTTTCATGAACAAATTCCATGATGGAGTAGTTCACTGAATACGTGAGAAAAACATTAGTAATGCAAAGCAAATGCATGAATATTGCATAAATTCCATATATTTACTTCATGCCCTGAGGACACCTTTATTTGTACTAGATAGTGTTTCATGAACAGTTTGAGTTCCTGAAGCATGTTTGTTGTTTGGTTGAGCAGCTGTATCCCAGGATATTCACAGATGAAACCAAGCAAAATACATAAAAACAACTCCTCAGGGCACCATAAACTTTTAAGGCCCAAATCCTGGTGTCAGCTATTCATGTACAACTCCCAATGATGTCAATGGAAGTTTCATGAACATATCTGAAAACAGATGATGTCCTTTATCACAGCAAGGGAAAACATGAACCAGCAAAGTCCTGATGAAACCAGAAACTGGAGCTCATAAGAGTGACCTGAGTACTGTCAGTCCCACTTCAGGCACCCCTGAGTTGCCAGCGTTATCCTTTTATTTAGCTGTCAGAACAGATTTCTAAAAAAATCCCTGCTTTTCTATAGTTTCAGTGTACATCTTGGAGGGGAAAAGAATCACATCTAAAATATTCTGGTTATCCAGGCTTCCAGATGATCCAGCTTTGCTCATTGGTGCAATAGGGATACAGACTGGGGCTTTTGTCAGCACATATTTCATAAACTGATGCCAACCAATTCTACCGGGAGGACCAGCAGAAATGGACTCTGTTGTTGTTTCAAGGGAGTTTGGATTAGCTATGAGGGAAGATTTCTTTACTGAAAGGGGGGGGTCAGGCACTGGAACAGGCTGCACAGGGAAGCGGTAGAATCATTATCCCTGGAAGTGTTCAAAAGGCACGTGGATGTGGCTCTTGGAGCTATGGCTTAGTGGTAATCACAGTGGTTCTGGGTTAATGCTTGGACTCAATCTTAGAGTTATTTTCCAACCTCAGTGATTCTAGGGTTCATGAGCCATACCTCTGTGTTCCTTCCCATATTTCAGTGAGCTACCTGTGGGTGCAGACAGCATCAGCTGCACAAACAGGTTGTCTGGATCCACCCTACAATCTTTGGCCATCCAACGGGGATTTGGTGGTCAGTGTTCACAGGCAGTTACTTCTAGAGGCAATTTACTTTATGTTTGAGCTGAATCCTCCTCTCAAGGCACCTGACCATCTTCACCTGCTCTGGGGAGAGAGAAGGAAACTAAATTATTAATAGAGGAATCACAGTTTGGACCCTAGAACTTGGCAGTGTGAATCTAGAACAGAATGTTTACCACACTAGTTTTCCACCCCAGCATGACCTACAAAGCAGTGATAAAACAGCAGATGTACTGCTGTGTATGTATACCTGAGTAGAAAATAAATGAACTATACATTAATTACTGAAACCAGTTGTAAATCTTATCTGAGCACTTGAAAGAGTGACAATATTTCTGTTAATCTGGGCTTGAACTTTTCTTGATGATGCCCTCTTGAATGCCCCATTTGGTTCCCTCTTTTACAGAATGAAAACTCTAGTCCTACGTGTTAACAGAGCAATTGGCGAAACTGCACCAGGATCTGTGCTGAGGAAACTCAGCTTTAGATGACAACAATTGCTTAGTCAGCAGTGCATGCAGTCAATGCATTTTAACTAATTGTCTATTTATTTCTGCACTCTTAGGCTGGTGAGATTTTGTCATTAGACAGGCCAGATGGCACAGACATCAACACCTGTAATTAAGAGAGAAATAAATGCTGCAGCATCATGGCTTACCCCTGCCCCTGGCTTTTTAAAAAAATCCTGTTGGCTGTGCTTATGAGCTCAGCTGTATTTAGAATGCTGAATTTCTTAAAAGAACCCATAACTTTTGTAACATGACTCCTAGGAATCAATTTTAATTTCCTAATTTAGCTGATGACAGACTTGGGAAGGCCTCTTCTAGGAGTCCCTTCTTATTGCGCATAAAGAAGAGAATGCGTTTAATGTAGCCAGCCAGAGAGCAAGGTTTAAACATCAGAGTTTAAAGACAGTCAGTGATGAAATTCTGTCAACACAGCCTCAGCTGATATGCAACTCCATAGAATCAATTACCAGATTCAATTTTCTTCCTTTTTAGGCAAATTGCAAATATCTCATGAGCTATCTTTCTTTATTTTGTTTAGTTTTCCTAGAAGTCAGGCAGTGACATTGCCTCTGTCATAAACCTTAAGTATTTGTGTTTCAATACATGAATTGAAAGGGAGGCGGGGAAATGTGGGGGGAAAACCCACACTACCCCTATTTACAGACACCTCTTGATGAAAAAATGGTAAAAGCTGTTACCAATCAAGCATAATTTTATGGACTTGACTGATGGCACTGAGAAAAGAATTTGCAAGATCAAGGGAGAAAATAGTCTCAGTCCCTGAGTATATTTATTTTTGATTGAAAAACCTGAATATGCACGTTTCCTTTTAAGTTATAAAATCTGTGTCTAAAAACCTGCTATAGCACCAGCACATTAAAACACCTAAGCCGTTTACATTAGTATGCAAACTGTTTATTCAACTGAATGTACAACATATACTGTGTTTATATACTTCACTCTGTTTATATAGGTCATGATTTGGTTTAAGCAGAGAAGAACCAGCTAAAACTCACATGAGACAGTGTGTTGACAGTCTGGGTTTTCTTTTCCCTTTAAATCTTCCTTAAATAGGTGTTCCTCTAGGCTCCATAGATGACTTATAGGAGAAAATGCACAAATGAAATAATGTTTTTTTTCTCCTATCAGCCTAGACCTACAGGACCTATATGTCCTAGAAGTAGGATGTTACTTCCTGTAAGTGTCTCTGGTAATTCTGTGTCAGTCCAACATATGCCTTTGGCTGCTGACAACTTTCATTTCTCTATCACTTAGAGTGCTCATCCATGACACAAAAATTCCCATCATACTGAACTCCATTATCTAAATGAGATGAAGCATGGAGAGAAACTTTGGTTTCTCCTTTTGTATGTGCGGCTCTTAGGCAGTAATATGGGCACAATGAACTTATTGGAGCTGGGAGTAATGGTGTGAGATTGCTCACACCATTACTTTAGATGGAAATTGAGTCTGTGCTGTCTGCACTGAAGTCTTCTTGAGGCTCTACTTTCTGCTTTATTTTAATTCTCTTTGCCTCAAGGATAATGAATATGGAATTTTTCAAAGACCTTTCCAGCCAGCAGTCATTCCTTAGTCTCAATTATGTAACACTGGGATTTTGCCTTTGAAAAAGTTGTTTATTTATTTGCATTACTTTTCTAATATACTAATTATGAGCTACCCTGTGTGTCCTAACCCTCTGTAGCAATTATTTTAAAGCTGAAACCTAGTAGCAAGAGCTTTCATTTTATCAAATTTTCATTGTTCATGCATTCCAAATTTAGAGCTTGATTCTTTCCTATTCACTTATACATTGTAACTCCAGGCTTTTCTTTGTCAGTGAGCTTTGGAGTTAATTTCAGCTCTGATCACTGGCAGTTGGAACTTTTCAATTCTGCCATTTTATCATCACTTGTTCTTTTGTGTTATGATACCACCTGAGGAAAGTCAGACCCCATAACACAATGTGGTGTGCTGAAACAGACCATGGAAATGGTCCCAGGCCCCACCACCTTGAAATGGTGCAGCATGATGCTTTAAAATGATAAAACAATGATAAAACAATGTGCCTACCAGATAATATTTCATTAATTAGTTTTACTGTCTGTGAGAACACAGTCATACATGAGGATCCCATTGCTGGAAGAAAGAAGTCAAGCACATTAGAGAATTGCATTTAAAGTACAGTGAACTTAAGGCTGTTATCAGTTTGTGGCTTAGATTCAGACAATATGCACAGATACAAGAGGTAAGCATCTTATGAGGGAGAGATAAATATGTGTAAAAATAATTATTTATCTAATACCCACAAATTGGTGCAAATGCAAGTGACCAACCTGCTTAGGAAAACAGGTCTTGCTTCTTGAGAAACATATTATCCAGCTCAGCTTCCTGACACTTTATAACACAGTGTGTCCCAACCTAGGAAATGAATTGCATCAGGAGACACAAATGACCACAATCCCAACACTTTTGAAATCATATCTGTGATTCACCTTGACTTAGCATTGGCTGAGCACCTCCTTCTGTAAGTCACACCACACCCACTTATGAATAAAGCAGCTCAATAAGCAATCTATAAATTATTCAGTTTATCTCTGTTACAGGGAGAATATGAGTTATTATTCCTACTCTTACATTCTTGAATGATATCCAGGGTAGGAAACAGGTGTGTGTTTGTGTTTACAGTAGAGGTGATGGCAGAGAGGGGAACGAATACAAGGTTCATTCTAAATCCACAAAATAAAGGTAGCTCTGACAACTTGCATTTTGCCTTGGATGGCATTTGAATATCTTTTAAGAAATTGAATTTCTTATGCTTGATAGTGAGTTGTACATTCAAACAGATGTCCACTGTGAAGTTTTATAGAGTTGGATTAAATGTGTTGTATATTGTCATGCAAGAAACTGTCAATATATTTCGTCCTTGCATCATCTCCTTGATATCCATTCTGAAGATGAATGTGGTTTAACAGATTTGAAATTCAGTTCAATTGAAGAAGATGGTGTGTAAACCCAATCTTTATCTTTGTGAAAGACAAATAAGCTTAGATACACTGAAGCAATAGTTTTGTTTCAAGGTGGCTAAGTTTCAAATTCCTTTACTGTTTTGCCTGCATTTGACATGACTCACAAACGTAGAGCTTGATTCAGATGGAGGGACAGCTTCCCATAACTAGAATTAAGGCCCCTCGGCTGCAGAAGAATAAGACAGGAGCTGTACAGACACTATATAAAGTGTGAAATCTATAACTTCAATGATTTAAATCCTCCTGGCCCTGAAACAATGAATTTCTCTTCTGCTGATTGCAAACAGAAGCCCTTTTGAATTCGTATCCAGATCTGGACTACTTGTCTGGCCTTCAGGGCACTGACAGCAGAGGAAGGAAACAAATGCACATAGAACAGGCAACATGAAGTAAACAAAAAGGAAGACAAAAGCTGGGTACACACCAGCTAACCAGGTATCATGGAAAATAGAGCTCTGCTCTTGTTGGTATCTGGATTTTCAAGATTTGTGATAGCAGAGTGCACTGTATTCAGTGTAGAATTGTAAATTCAAGGCTATGTCCTCATGGGAGTGGAAGCAAACAATCACAGAGGCACAGACAAATGACATAGCACAGCAGTAACATAAGTGCTGCAGTGTTTAGTTCCCAAACAAAGTGATCTAGAAGCGAATTCATCTTGGCTGTGATCCTCATTATAGGCAGACCGAAAGCAAAGGAGTATGGCACCTCGACAACCCAAATCCCTTCATTGTCAACAGATGTGAGCACAGCTGCTCACACAATACCGGTGTTGAAACGAGCACTCAAGCATGGGCTGACGTGTTTAGGGCAGAACAGGACATAGCAAGTGTAGAAATCAAACTGGGGGTTGGGAGAACAACACTTTCTGTTCACAGAAGGACCGATCATATGCTTAACAGGTTCAATCTGTTCTCATCCTGATATAGTAGCACAACCACATGGTTTTGTTATCCTGGTGCAGCCTAGTCAAATGAAAGGGATTTTTCAAATTAGAACCATATTCCAATAGTTGCCTGTAATCCGTAACTCCATGTTTCTGTGTATCAAGATGCTTCAGGGCTGTATCCTCTCTGTGATAAACAGTGTAGTTTGGGTTAGAGGCAGGAGAACACCAGGTTGCCCTGGCTGTTGGGAGATGCTTCCACAGATTCCATTTTCCTCTGTCATGAGGGATTTAGATTTTTCAATTTAGTCCAGAAATTTCTCTCTTGCAAGATGTGGCTTAACAGAGTGGTTGTGCTCATTACTTTGTTGTAACAGAAAAGAGAAAAAAAGACAATTTGTTGTGCTTGTGGGGGTTTTTAACATAGGGGTTAAATGATTTTATAGTTATTAAATATATGTCGATCTTTTACTGAGCCTTTCTTCTGTCCTGATGCTTGCTTTCCTCCAGCCCCTACCGACAACAGCACCAGCCATATAGTCTCTTATTTCTGAGCCATCTTCCAAAGCAAAGTCTTATGCAGGATATTCCCTCCTGATAACTTCATGGTTTCCAGTTTACTGGGAACTGCTTCATCCTGCTGTGGTAAGAAACGCTTCACAAAGAGTGCACCATTGCAAGGCTAATGTGTAGTAATCATAAAAGTGAACTTTTCCTATATGTCACAGATATTCTCTAAAGATTTGAAAACACATCATGAACACCTTTCATTGTCCCCTGTTTTACAACAACCCCTTCCCATTTGGTAAGGGCCTAAGTTATTCCCTTTGCAGATGGCATAAAAAATTTCAGTTAAAGTTTCAAAAATTTGATAAGCCTGACACTGTGTACCAAAATTCCTATTAAGAAATAAAAATAAATAGTCTGTCTTTCTGCTTGATGTAACTCCCTCATTCATAAATATATGCATATTTAGGTTCTTGAATATGAAGCTGGATGTATAACTTGAAACACTTAAATTTGACTTTGTTAGAGGGACTTTGCTCAAGGTGATATAACGATTAAGTGGCAGAATTGGAAACAGACCCAGGTCTTCTAGTTCCCACAACACAGAAAAGTCACTGGCTCATACTACTTCCTCCCAGGGTCAATCTATATTTAATGTGAGCATTGTATCATTCAAAGAAAAAATAAATGGTTCCAAAACTTAACATGCATAATTTAGTTTACACAAAATTGACACTTTTCCTCAACAGAATATAAAATCTGCACAAGTATTCAGCAGTGCTGTGAATGCTGTAAAAATTAGAAGCTAAAATGTGCTTGAATTTCAAAGGGAAATAATGCTGGGGCACATTTCATGAACATATTTTCGTGCAAAATTCAGAGCTGATTCTTCAACTGAGTTAATCACAAGCAGAGCTTCATCTGATATAATTTTGGCACAATTTTCACCCTGCTATTTTTCTATCCGAGTAATTTTTCTGAAGAAATCAAATTATTGATGAAAGTAATAAAATTATTAAAATAACAGTTTAAAAATAAAAGTAGTCTATCATAATACTTTGGATAAGAAATTATTTGTGTAGTTTTTCTAATTGAATTCTTCTGAAATTAAATAAAATTTCATTATATTATCACAGATTTAATTCAGCCCATTGAAACTTACTCTACTAATAAAAGTGATAGCAAAGAAGTATTAATAAAATAGTAGTGAGAAAATGGCCTAACCCCGGCTACAGATGGTGTTAAATTTTACCCATGCCAGGGTCTTCTTTTGAATCTGATTTTTTTCCCAAAGAGGTCTTTCTGTGAATCCCTAATATGAATGGTAAATAGAAAGTGACTGCCAATTACTCTGAGTTGAGAATATTTCCTCAAACTTCTTGAAAAGCAATGTGACTGCCACACTGCTATGATACACCTTTTGATTGCTTAGGTTAATATATTTCAGAAGTTCTTTGAATTTCCTAGTTTTGGCATGTTTGTTAAAAAAAAAAAAAAGGAAAAAAACCAACAACATGATCATCAGTATTCATAATGACATGAAAATCACTTTCAGCTTGTTGAAATATCTGCTGAGCTTTTCTCCACTTTTAGCCATTCTACTAAAACTCAGTGTTATCTCAGCAGCTGAGCCTGAGAGAACAAAACAGGCTCATAACAAAATGATGCCCTAACATTTACACTTCAAAGGAGTTTTACAAAGAGCAAACTTCTCATACTTAATGCCACTGATTTATTACTCCTTAAGAAGTCATCTTATGCCCCAATCCTTATTATTCATGGACTTGTGAGGAAACCCAATGTATTCAAAGTGGCTCCAAGTACATGAAGTAAATTGTAGCATCAAAGCCCAGAACTCAATGAAATTGCTCTATGCATGAAGTCATTATCATGTGTTTGCAGGGCAGTGATCTCTATGAGCATGTAGGACACTGTGATCTTGCCTTTGATTGCTCCAAAGGCCTTGCTAATTTCCAACAATATGCCACAGGACTAAGAGGATCAATTGCTCGTGTTAGGAGTATGTGGGATCTGCAACGAAATGTGCCACCAAAGGAAAGTAGGAGATTAAAGAAATCAGATAGTAGCAATTTCAAAAATTTATCAGGGAATTTAAAAATATTATGGAAATGAAATTTTACTCAGTCAAAAAAGTGTGAGAGAAGACCAAATAATGGAATATGAAATAATGTCTTCAGGTTTTGGTCTGCCCAGGCTGCTTGCTACCAATGGGGAATTTTTTTCCTGACTTTAATGGGAGCAGGAGCAAGTTCTTTTAACTTTGAAAATTATCTGATCTAAATTGTGTTTGACAGTAGAATAAAGATCTTGAAGATATCTGACCCAATTATTTAATGCCTGTGGTGTTCCATTTACATGTCAAAGCACATGGGATACCACAATTGAGTGCTCTGTGGGGAGGATCTTTTCACTCCGAAGATAAACTCATGCTTTGCTCAAACTACCTTTCCCAGAAAGTGATATGTGAGAGTCAGTTTAATATGACCTTTGCTTTTGAATCAGCAAAGAAGGGAAGAAGTGAAGGCGTTCAATGTTGAGTTTAGTTAAAAAAGCATGTCTGTGGAATGCCAAACTAGTATGAGGATAAAATAGAAAAGAAGACCATCCAAGAAGACCATGCATATATTTTGTGTATTTAGTGCGTAGCAGAATGAAACATTTGGATACTAAATGGAAAGGCAATTACTCTTTAAACATGTGAGAAAAAAATTTTTGGGAGTTTCCATCTACCTTTCCAGCAGACACTTCTCAAAAGTTCACTGCTTTTCAAGTGCATCATTGAAATGATGAGACAAAATTATTTAAAATAGAAAGAGAGGTTTCCATTTTAATAATTGTGTCTCATTATTTTATGAATATGATGTCTTCAAGAATGCATTTAGCTTTAAACACAACATTTAAGTACATGCTGAGGTAAAGCCCTTTGACTTTTGAAAGGGCCTTCATGTAGTTTCTGTTGCTGAGTTATGAAGTTGGTTTTCTTTTGCCTGCATGAGAAATTTCAAAACTTAGTGTTGCGTCATGCTGGAGAAAGCTGAGTATCCGAAGTAAGAGTTCTGATTGTTTGTTGCTTCACATCTTATTCACAACCATTCATTAGCATTTGTAGAAGTCAAATACATGATGATGTAAAATACAGTCCTCTGTTTACACTAGCATGAATAACTTGTACACCATTTTTACATAGACTTAGCTAAAATTTAAATATAAGATTCAAAATTCTAGACACTGGAGGATCAGGATTTGGAACTGTAAAGTTTACTGGGACAAAGGGCTTTGGATGTAAATTGATAAGATTATTTCATTAAAAATACTCATATAAGATGCATCATAGGTTTCTAGCTAGACCTCAACTCCTTAGCATACTAGCTAATGAATAAAACACACTTCCAATGCCCTCCAAAGAGCAACAGACCTGTTAATGAGCTAGTTCTATGTTTCACCCCCTCAAAAAATCAAAACACAAGAAGTTTAGAAAAACATATTCCAAACTCTTTCTGAACTTGAAAAATGTTCCAGGCAGTTCTTATCCAAGCTGTTAAACAAAAGTTCCTGCAGTAAAGTAATAGCAGAACATTTTTTCAGTAACAAGAAATTAATGTCAGAAATTCCTCTGTTTTTGCTTTAAAATGCTTATCTAGCTTCAGTTCAATTCTTAGCTTGTACAGCACTTCTTCTGACAATTACTAATTATCTTTTGGAAGTCAAAGATACATATTTATTTCACTGTTTGCCCCTTATGCAGGTCCAGTGAGCTATAAAGATTCTGAGAGATTGAGCTATAAAGATATAGAGCTATAGATTCCCAGCTGGTTTTGTGGCAACTGCATTGATTTACATTTGCAGAGGACTTTTATTCCCCACAGGTTTTATTTCTGAGTGCTTTGTAAAACCTTTTATGTTTTTATCATAAACCATTTGCAACACACCATACATGAAAACATAATCTTTCTTATCAGAGGCAATAAAGATATCCATAGAATATAATTGTTCTGCTTAAGATGAAACAAAGATTCATTTGTAATTGTATGATTAGCAGGAGGCTGTGTCTTTGCTAGTCTTGCACACCAGGTCTAATTGTCCAGGGATGAGGCAGAATTTGACTGCAGATTTTGCAGCACCTTCAAAGGAGGCTGAGCGTGAAAGAGTGAAAACAACTCCCCTTCTGTAGACCCAAGCAACAATCCCAATGGATCTTACTCCAAGCATGCATCACCTGAGCTCTTAAGAAGAGCCAAACACCTGCTCGGCACTGGGGGAACTACCCTTACAGGTGTCCCAGTGACACAGGGAGGTGCTGTGCCTGCCAGCTGGCAGCCACACACAGCCCTGGACCTGTCCCACTGATGGTGCTGGGGACACTGCACTCGCACAGCTGAGATTCCAGCCCCAGCCTCTCCTGGCTCTATCCACCAGCTCAAACAAGGTGTGCTGAAAGGAGCTTCTCCTGTGGCCCAGCCAGCAGATGTGGATCTGCTCATGGCTTGTTGGGAAGTTGGGATCCCTGCTTTGAAGCTGTCAACAACCTCCTGGACAGGCAGAAGCCAAGCGCCCAGTTGAAACACTGCTCTCTACAAGCATCATACCTGTCTACCTGAGCAACAACTGTAATCCACAATAATAACAATTCCACCTGAAGATGTCCCTTGGAAGTGTTTAAACACCAAATATAAGATGAAATTATGTATTTAAAAAAAAAGCTGAAATTGTGCTCAATTTTGTTGTGACGGGACAAGTTTCTCATAATTTTCCCCAAAATGGAAAGATAAATGTACACAATTATTCCTTCCTATTAAGAAAATGACAGATCTGTAGGTAGTATAGCTGTCTGCTTTAGCAATGCCTTTCACAGTTACAGCATGATTAGAGCAAGAGGCAGCAGGCCTGCCCTTACCACAAAGATGGCTATATGTTGGATTGTTACAAATAGCCAAGTGCGTTATGATGTCTTATTAATATGCTAGCACAAGAAGAAAACAGAATAGACAAAAGAGCTGAGTCTGTTCCATTTCATGAGAAACATGGGAAACCACCAAGCAGAAAACAAAGGACACCTCAAGCTCCCTCCCTTTAAAATATTTCCCAATTAAAATGTTAAGCAAATACCATTGGGTTCAGACTGTTTACACAAGGCTGGTCTTGTCAAAGAATAAATGCTGGCAGGGCAGGCTAGAAAATGCCAAACTCTCTCATCTTCTGTATACCTGTAAAAAACTGCATAATTAATAGAACAGTTACTCTAGACAGGCCCCAAGGGCTAGAACCACAAAATCGTTTCGACCCCTCGCTGTCATGCCTACCTCCAAATGGCAGAACCTCCAAATTCTTTGACAGTTGTTCCTTAATCCTGCAGTGCCTAAATAGACTCACTGCCATGTTTTCATCAGTTACTCTCTCCTAGTGCTTATATGAATGGTGCCATGCCTTGCCTAGAAGTCCCTGGCTGTCCAAGCCCAAGCAGCACCAGGGTCACCTGCCCATGCCCACCAGGCAAGCAGCACTCCTGGGTCACCCCACACCTGAAGCATGAGCAGCTGGCACTGCAGGGGCTCAGAGCCCTCCTCTCCCAGTGTGTGGTCAATGGGTGCTGTAGATGCTGCACACTTTCCATCCTCCACACACAGGAGGGCAAAAGTTTTCATCCAACCTGTCTGTTCTCAGGAATGCAGCTCAAGACTCAGTTTTGCTGGCTTTCTCTGGACATGCTGGGCCTCCTGGACACCACTGGGAAATGAATTTCAACCTGCAGTCTCAAGGCCAAAAGAATAATTTTAAGAATATAGACAAAATCAGAGGCTTAGAGGGATCACAATGTCGAGGTAAAAATGAACTCCATCAGGAACACAGGAAAAAGATACAACTGCATTTATTTGCCCTTGAGAGAACCACACACTGTAACAGGTAGGCTCTCTTCCTACAGCACTGATGCTGCCATCCCAGTGCAGATTGCAGCCTGCTCTCCATATTTTAGGGTAAACTGGTGAATTACAAAGGAATTTGGTGCTGGGTGGTACACTAATCATTAATAAACATATCAAACAGTGTATAAATCTCTATAGAAGTGAATTCTCTGTACAGCTACTCATCCACCAATACTTGATAGTTAAAAAAAATCATTATAAACTAATAACAGTTGAAAGATTTTCTTTAGATTTAGTGTAGTGTTCTCTTTGCCAGTGAATGAGGAATGCTGACAAACCCTAAGACTCCAGGGCTGGTAAGCAGTTACAAAAGATAATCAGAATTTAAACACCTTAGCTTCTGAATATTCATACAGCTCAGTAAATATAATGCATTTATTAAAAATCTATTGCCATCCTTCCCAGAGGCAGAGGACATACAATGCCTGGTTGGTTTAATCAGTTTCCCTACAAATGAATGGTTTCTTAAAAATGCAGAGTCAGTATTTCCTCTCAAGACATCACCGGGCGAGCTGACCTCTTTAAACACTGTTTATTATAGTGACTCTGTACTGGCCCAGTAGCCCAACTCTCTCCTTAGACAATTAAACTGTGCATACAATAGGTTTCCCTTGAAGGCTCTTTGAAAGGCTGAGAATTATAAATGGAGATCTTAACAGCATCTTTCAGCTGTGTTCTGTGTCTCATTCCTGAATCAAATTTTTTTCCCGAAGATGTGTTCCCATGTCTCTCTTGCTATCTCAGGTAGAAACAGAATCTAATGACAGGGTACTGTGCTAGTCTCAGCTGTTTAACTAATTTCATTAGAGCTAACATTCAGAGATATTTGCTCTTGAAATATTTAAGGAAAAAAGCCAAGTGTTTTGGGATGTTTTACCAAATTTTGCATGCTTGTATCAAAAAATAAGGTTGTTTAACTTGATCGTCTGGTTTCTGTGTTTTAGTTCAACAGTAAGACAAAAGGGATTGCCTGAATGTCTCTTTGCAAAATATATCAAAAAGCTAAACAAAACCAAGAACTGGGTATTTTCTTTTAGTACCATAAATTAACTCAGTATAAAAGCAGAATATTTACATCAAAGGAGCACTATCTTGTGTCCACAGGGTTAGATTTTCATATTCGATAGCCTCCATGTCTAACTTAGGCTTTTAATTTTGATTCTCTGGGTATAGTTAACACAAATTCAGTGAGATATTTTGGTGGTACATACTGCTATTAATACCTTATCTAAAAACACTTGTCTGCAAGTCTAAAGGGCAACTTTTAGCTCAAAAGCTTTAGTGTTCATCAGCCAGGAAGACATTACTTTTTAACAGACATTATTAAATTTGACAAGATTAATTCTTTTTCTAGCAAATGTGGTTACCATTCTTAGCAATCACCAAGGCATTTGGATGGTCCAGTTCTAAATGTAACCCTGAAATTCTTCTAATTAATTTGCTCTTGCTTAATTTTATTTCACACCATTACCTTTATATCCACTTGTCTTAAACCTGTTTTTTTCAGAGAATTACATAGGAATCTATGTTGCTTAAATAACTTGCTTTCTTTAGAAATAATATCTACTAGATATTAAATCTGACAACAAATATTTATTTGGGTTTTCTTTCAGATTTGTCCTGGCTTGTTAGAAAGCATCCCAGAATGAGTCAGAGTGAAGATCAGGGTAATTTAAAGTAATTTTCTTTTATTATGTCTGGTTCTTTTATGGGAAATCCTTTCTTTGGCGGGATCTGCAGCACAGCCTTGCATTTCTGATTAAAACATTAGCCTAGACGGGTCAGTTCAGACCTCAGTCCAAGATTTTAGATTAACCCTTTTTGCTTTATGCTGTTCAGTGTGAATAATAAGGTTACTTAGTGCATTTGTCAACTATATATGTAGGCAAAAGCTTAATAAAAAAGAAACAGAGGCTGCATAATTATTTTTAGTGATATCAGGTTATTGCTACATTTTTCTTCCTCCAGTATGTAAGTTCTCTTTAAACTTAATTTAATATAATTTTATTTTATTTTTGGTTTTGTTTATTTTGTTTTGTTTTATTTTGGAAAGGCTCAGTCACAAGATTGGCGTTCTGACCCTTTTTATAGTGATACAAACTATTTCCCTGTTTTTCCAAAGATGAAGTTATTTTTCCCATTAACTCTTTTTCAAAGGGCAGCTTAAGAAACTCATTAAGAAAGGCTGCTTCACAAGTAACATATGAAATTAGATAGAATTCTTATTGTATCCATTTCCAACAGCACAGAAGAAAAAAATGAGTTAAAGCTAGATATCTTGTTATGAAAACTGTTCTGGAACAAATGGAAGCTCAAGCTAAAACCAGGTGCCATTTATCATATCTATTCTTTTTCTGTAGCTAAAGCCTGAAACATATTTTATTTGGAAAAAAAGAGACTTTTATAAAGCATTTTACCCAAACTGTAGCAATCAGCCAACATATCCTACATACCTTTTACCTTTCAACAATTTGCAAAAATACTGGCATAATAAGTGCAAGAACCTTTTCCATGGTTCTGAATATAAAGGGAGTATATATACTTGAATTAGCACTCAAATTATATCTTCTGTTTCAAAAGCCCTATGTGTACAACATTCAGGAAACAGAAATAAAGCCCAACTCCCAACATTAATAGACTGCTATCCAATTTGATAAGAATTAGAACTATTGTCTGAACTTGAAAGCACTGACTTCCATGGAGCCTGGATTTTGCTCATATTTTTAGTAAAATATTTTTTTCCGAGCTTTAAAAATCCTGCTACAGAATGTATTTAAAAATTATACAAAGAAAAACCACTGATTTTTCACATTCTTCCTCAGGTGAGTATCCCAGCTATTTGGCTGTGCACACAACATGTCAGAATTGGGGTGTTTGAAATGTTGTACCATTTGACATGCTACCTCCAGGAGCCTTCAGAGCCAACCACCCTATAGTATTTAATTTTTTTTCTTTTCTTTTTTGTTAGTCTATCAGTCTGCTAAGTCTCTCTAAAGCTTCTTTTCAAAAGTTTTTTTTTAATTGATTTCTTATTTACTTAGTGATCTTTTTCATCTTCTTTTTGCAGAGGGCTTACATTTTCACATAGTGCTAGAAAGGACTTGGGAGTTGCATATTAGTCATTTGTTTTGTCCTCTAACAGCATGAGGCTTTCAAAATCTATGTAAAAAGGACACACTTGACCTACTTAATAGCTCTGAATGGGCAGATGATTATAAACAGAACTATTTCAAATCAATTCATGTTTTAATTTTAACTTGCATTTGTTATTTAAAAAGACCCAAAACAACAGACTTTCAAAAAACAGAGGACATTGGAGGGCAGGGTTCTGATTTATCTACTGATTTTGCCTTCAGCATCATTGACAATAAATTATTGTTAGGTTTAAAATTACCAGTGTGCATGAAATATCTGCATATAATGTACTACTACTATTGCTTGTCCTATATTAATCTAAAAGCATCCTGGAAAAATCATTGATTAGTATTTGCACTGAAGGTAGTACAGTCTGTACACAGGACTTGAATATGGCTGCACTATAAGATAGAAAGAGATAGGACAACTTACAAGTTCATGCTGCACATAATTATGTGGTCGCTGCTTTATATGCCCTAGTGACAAAAGACTTACTGTTTATTAATTGTGAAAATATGACTATTTCCATGTGATTATGTAGAAGTTGGAATTCTGTAGCAATTTAAACAAGAAAAAGGGAGAAGGCTGGCAAAGTTATGTTGCGAGAGTTCTTTCAGTCTAGGTGTTGAGTGGAAGAAATGATGGAAGTACTTATGAGAAGGGAAGGGGATTTGGAGATAAAAGCTGGAACCATCAGCAGAGCAGGGAAGCTTGTAATGAGTAAGTGTGAAAAGGAATTAGTACAGAGCATATGCAGAGACTGTGTGGCTTATAACCTTAAAAACAATCACAAGAAAAAATGAATGTGAGGTGAAACTAATAAGAGATTGAGTTAAGTGACTCAGAGACTATAAAAGGGAGATGACATAGTCAGAGGACCAAGTAGGAAAGATCATCTTGATGACAGCAGTCTGGACTAATTGAAGAGGCAGAAATTAATACTTTAAAAAATTGCTTCGGTCTCTCTCAATAGGACTATTTGTTCAATTTAATTATAAGGTTTCTTACAGAAGGAACCTAAAAGCAATATATAAAATAAAGTGATACATTTTTTTATCTTCCCTGCTACTTTTTAAAATCCATATAATATTATATTTCAGAAAAACTATGTACAGGGGAAGTACAGGACTGGAACTTGATATTTGTGATCTCTAAAAATTATGCAACATAGCAGAGTTCTAAAAATGTAATTGTGAGCTGGGTTTTTTTTAAAATTTTTGATCAACCCAATCTAATATTTTCTGTTTCCTATATTATCAGGTTGTTCTAGTCATCAAAGGCTTACAAAACAGTATTAAAAACAGATTGCGGTAAGTATTTCTTTTCCCTATCTGAAAAAACCAAGCAATGGAAACACACATTCCCAAGGACTAATTGTCCTAGTTCAAAATACCCTTCATAATTCCTGGAAACTACAGAATACTACATTCCCTGAATGGCCACATCTCCCACAGTTGCAGCCTCCACCCCAAAACAATCTCTCCACCTTAGCTTCCTCTCCCACTCAGAGAGATTCTCAGGCTTCTTTTGAAAGCCCCCACCCCAGGTCTGGACTTTTGTCTTCCTTCTACTCCTGAGCCCTTGAAGTTCTTGCCAAGTCTGCAGCCCAGCCTAAGCCAGCAGGCTGGTTGGCACCTGCTGGGCCACGCTGTCTGCTTCTTTGCCTTTCAGTCATGGCTGTGTCCAGATTCTCCCTGACCACAAAGATTTGATTCCAATTCCAGGCTTTAATCTTGTCCTGAAGTAGTAGGAACCCCATTCTTTTTGGCTGGATAAGTCATTTCTCGTTTCTGCTTGGACCCAAATTATCTTTGCCATCAGTAAAATGGTTACCCATTCCCACGGTATTAGTGATGGGTGAAGTGAAGTCATCACTATCATATCCTCATGAAAGGTAGGTTGTAAACCAATACAGAATAATAACACTGGGTACAATGAGTAGTTTACACTTATTGGAACCACTGTTTGCCTTTTGTATTTTTAGCTTAGGGATAAAACCACACCCTGTCCTCCCTCCCCCGCCCCTTGATGGGCAAACCCAACAGAAACTCTGCAAGTTGAAACTCATGGAGCTTCCTAGCCCTTCCATAATTATTTTTATCCCCAGTGTAAAGGATGATTCAGTCATCAGTTCTCTGAAGAGAGACAGAGATAAAGACAGTGAAGAAGAGTATGCTGAATTGCTGTTGGAGATAATCCTTTCCACATGAAGTAGGAGCGAGTATTAGAGGAACAAATGTCCAGTGGAAGCTGGAAGGGGGATGCTTTGTAGAAAGCCTTGTGCAAACTAGAGCACTCCATTATCCACGGCAGAACAGAGATAAATGTTGTCACACAGCCACTTAACCAATCATAGGAGAACGATGTACATGAGCAATATTTAAAAAAAAATTTAAAAATCTGTCCTGTGTTGTTTATATTTTTGGTTTTCCTCTTTACAAAGGCAGGAGCTGGTACTAGCAGTGTATAAGGCTGACACTGAACATAGAGATACTCCTTGCCTCAACTGGTTTTGAGTGGAAGGAGGCGGAAGAGGGTGAATCAGTGAGTAAGGTGTAATGCAGTACAGGTCTGGGGAAGGCTGATGGGTCCTGGAACTGATGATCTCTGCTTAGAAGAAAGAAGAAAAATGCCCTTATTTGCGAGACTTTTGTTGAATAGTGCAGCACATGGCAAACAGCTCCCCTGGAGACATCAAGAAAAGAAATGTAAAGGACAAAGCAAATGAAAACTTTGACAGTCCACAAAGTGAAACAGAATTAGAGATCTTGAGTTTGTTTTAAAGAAAAGCCAGAACAATATAGTGTGTAGAGCATGAATTGTACCTAGTGTACTCTAAGATGGTAAATCTCCCTGAGAGGGATTCTCAAAAGTGACTAAGAAACATTATTCCTATTGACAGTTTCGTGTATCCTTCTGTTTTGGAAATGTAATACTAAGCCTAAAAGAGAAACATGGTGAAATTTTAGTTAGTTTATAAGGTTTAAGACCCACTGCAACGTTTCTATACTGGTCTCTAGTCCTGCAAGCTCAGCTGCTCCAGAGGATGTGTGCCACAGTGGGTTGTCAAGCTGCTGCCTCTGGTGGAGCCCTCAACTCCCAGTAACATGTCCATACAACCAAAAAATTTGTATTCTAATTTTTTTTCTTGGTGGAGACAATCACCAACAGCAAATTTTACTGACCCAGGAACTAAGTGCAATGGACAGTAGACACATAATTGAGGAATTCAGAAGAGAACAGCAGGGACATTAAAAAAAATGCTGGTTTGGTAAACTTGGAGATGTCTGTAAAATGTTAATGTCTTAATGTCTTAATCAGCTTATTACAGTTCATACAGTTGTCATGTGTGGTGTTAAAAGGCTACTCAGTGAGTAAAGAGTGACCTGTATGAAAATAACTTCTAACTTTGGGATCTGACTAACACAATTTGTCCCTGAAGGAGGGACAGTTTGCATGTAAATTTTCATTTGGATTATTTCTTGCTGTTCTTTTAATCTTCAAATGTGGCAGACAATCCCTTGAGTCTTATTAGACGTGGAGTGGCTTTCTAGCTTATTTTATGCCAACTGGCCCTCTTCTTTGAGGAAAATTAATTTTGTTTGTACTGTTTATCTCAGTAATGTTTGGTTTTGACTAAGAGCAAATTAACTTTTGTTTCAACAGTGAGGGTCTGGTCCACCTACTCAGCATTGTCTGAAAAAGGCCATACTAATTTCTCAACAGATTGCAAATGTCCCCTCCTATGTTCTATCCCTGGTGTGGGAAACCACCTACTGATCTTGGGATATGCCTCTTTTTAAAAGACAGGTCATTCCCAAGTGACACATTGGTGAGATACTGTAGGGATCTGGACTGAAATATCAGTGAGTTAAAAACCAGTGAGCTTGGCTGGGCAAGCCATTGCTTCTGAATGGTGTCAGCTTGTCTGGGACACCACCAGCAACAAACACATCAGATAGTCCAGTTACTAGAGGGCCTTGCACAAGCTCTGGGACAGCCACAGCCTCAGCTTACCTCAGCTGGCTCTACTTTAGCAGGGCAATTATCAGATCAACAATGGCAAATAGCATGGAGCTCAGCTCCAAAACAAGGGTATGGCCACACATGGCTCCGCACTCAACAACACTGAACCTCTGTACCATGAATATGGAATAAACATTTATGAGATGTTGACCATCGTTTGAAGCATGGCACAGAGAGTAAGGTGGGAGAATGTAGAAACAAGAATACTCCTTTTCTGAGCTAGTGCTGGCTTGTCACACAGAACATGAAGGTGGTTAAGCATATACTGAAACACATAGCCCACTGTTGGTCATCCCTTATTTGGACAAAAAAGAGTTTTGTGATTGCACGACAGGGATGGAAGACTAGTGATGGAAAGAGGGGGAAAAAAGTGGCTGCCATTAGCAGCTTGACCATGTTCCCCACATATGGGAAAATGTCTGAGCCATACCAGGTATTGATAACCACCATGGGATTCTGAGAGCCCCTGTGATTTAGAAAAGGGGTGAACTTGAGTCTACTGTGGTGCTGTCTAACATGACTCTAGGCCGTGGCTGTCACCTCAGCTTGTCACACTCTTTGTGTGACCTCTGCTGAGCTTCCTGCAACTCTCTCAGCCAGCTTCATGAGTACAAACTTGTCTAATTAACCAAATGCAGTAGGACCAGTGTGGATGCTGAAGGGCAGTGAAAGGTAGGTCACCAAGGTGGAGTCATGAGATGATTACAGTGCACAGAGGTCAGGCTTTGAATGCCAACTGATAGGGAGTGTTTGGGGGAGCTCAAGTGCTCTTTGTAGAGGTCACAGAGCTGCTTCAGTGATGCAGCAGTGGGGACTGCTCAGGGGACCCCAGTGAGGACGTGGATGGGAAGTTGCAGTGAGTTTGCTCTCGTTGTGGGAACCTGCAGACACAGACTTGCTGGGCAGAGTCAGAACAGAGCCTTCCCCAGCCCCAGAGCCATATTGAACAGCAGAAAACTGATTATGTAAGGCTTAAGAACTGCTTTCACAAGAGATGCTGAATCACAGTTTTCACTTAGTGTCTGTAGTGGCAACACTGGTTAGTGTGACCCCAGATGGCTCCTGTGTTCTGGGCATCTTGGCCATTCTTGCTACTTACTACACTTAGCAGTAAACTGTATTTTAACACACAACCACAGCAAAGTACTCTAATATTTTCTACATGTGTGTTCATATTCTGGGGAAACTAGCTCTGACAAATAGAAATGCTTTAGGTAAAAAAATTTCAGAAATTACTATTTTATTCTCCAGTTATCCTATTTTGTTCATCAAAATTATCCCTCTGTTCCAATATACTTCATTTTATGTGAACTATGTGTTTCTTCAGGAAATTAGCATATTATGTAACTAATAAGGAAGACGAACCAGAGAAAAGACTGAAGCTAAAAGCAAACCCAAACTAAAATGAGTACTAGATTAATGATAGGCCTATTGGCTAAGGCAGAATACAGCAGATGAATGACCACATCAACAAAATCAAGCTGTGTTCTCATCTATATTTTTAAATGTTGTTAATACTTTTAGTATTCCTGCAACTGACTGTGTCCAGAGGCTAGAAACTCAGATTCACTCTTAAATGCTCAGCCATTTATGGACCTACTCAGTTCATAGTGACGTACAGAAATTCCCTGTAGGTTGTTTAAATGGACTTAAACCCAACTCCTTTCCTGATACACACACATATGCCTTCTTAAAGCTACGACCTTTCCAAACTCTCTGCCTACACTCAGCAGAATTGTAGTCTACTGCTTTTGGCTGCTGCAAGGAAACATTTTTGCCTCCTGGATGGAGCTAGAATAAAAACAATATTATAGTAACCACCAGAAACTGGAAGAGATCCAAAATGATAGTAGCTCTTTGGCCTGGAAAACAAAATTAAGGAATACATCGGTGAAGAATGTGTGCAGGACCAGTATATTAAGTATCCCCTTAGGTTTCATTGTGTCCAGGTACAGTTGAATAGAGTGTTTTATCTGTGTGTATCAATAAAAGCTATCTGTTTCTAATGTGGAGGTTGAACTGTAATAAGCAATGCAGAACTTTCAAAACATATAATCTCAGAACCACAGTTTTCGCATTTTCTTTTTTTTAATTGCTTTTGTTGCATTTTAGAGTAAAATGAATGAAGCACAACACATAGTCATAATTTCATTTTTTTTCCTCATTAAAAGTAAATCTTGCAGTTGGCATCATTAAGCTATTGACATTCTGCTCCAGTGTAATTACCTTTATGACTCTGTCTGTAGTGCACCTTTTACTTAGAATGGGAAATACCTCAAATAGTCTGGTAAATTTTACTACTGCAGGTGGGGAATGTCCAGTTTAATGGCCCCACTGTATTACTCTTTGTTATTCACATGTGCCAAAAAATACACAGGATATAGATGGGGCTGAGTTAATACTGTTGGAATTTCCTAATTTTTTTAATACTTGATCTTGTATCCTTAATATTGTAGGTGAACAGGCAGAGGTAGGAGGACTGGGATGTCATACTTCCATTTTGGCAGTAAACAGAAGGTGGATAAATAGTTGGAGAATTCAAAGTAATTTAATCTGACAGGTAATAGGACAGACATCCCTAACAGAGTCACACAAGCATATATAGGTGTGTATACATACTCAGCCTTATTTGTTTCAGTCAACAAAATGTGATTCACAAATGTGCTTTAAATGGAAAAAAAAGGCATTTGTGAATCTGATGACGGTCTGTGTTTGTCAATAATTCATGTTTCACACAAAGGCAAATCAATAAAACACATTTTATGAGGCTGATATATTGGTTGTAACTGTGTTCAGCAGACAAGATATTTTGAATTCGTTCCCACAGAAAAGAATAATCCTCCAAAAGAACAACTGATACTTGGGCTTTATCTAATGAGATGGATATTACTGAGGCTTTGACTGGTTCAGAAGGCTAAAGAAGGCTCCAAAATGTAATTAAGATGCATTAGTTGCATCAGTTTCCCTTTTAATAGGGTACAGCTCTTCATGCAGATGTTAAAAAAACCTCACCCTGATATGTTTTTTTGACTCCGAGTGCCCAGAGGTGCCTGGCCAGCCAGAGGAGATATGCCAGGGCAAGCTCACTGACTCAAAGGAGAGGACTTGCAAAACACCCTGGGAATACAAGAATGGAAAATATCTAGGCAGGAAGCTCTAGTAATAATTTGGTCGGAAAGAGAGCTGTTTTCAAGACCTGTTCATGCAAACCATTCCATATATTTTTTTTTTTTTTATTTTATTTTAACCCCTTCTCTGGAATTTGAAAAGCATAAGCTATTTCTTTGGCATTGTGTTATTTTCTGCCATGTTCCAATAACTCTTGTGTTTAAGGATGTTAGTGATATATTGCTCATTTGTCAACAATATCCCCAAAGGATTTGTGCATATCATAAGGTGCTGAGGGCTAACAGTTCCCTTAACCTCCAAGTCTCAGTTGTTTCTTATTCACTGGTGCACACACAGAGGGTCCATTATATCTGGATGGCTGTATACTGGTGGGAGATGAAGACAGATTGAGGGTTTTCTCCTGTTTTCCCTAGCTGGCTAGTGGATGTTGGATCTGTGGTCCTGTGATGGAGGTAACAAGGCCGGGCAAAAGCACTGATGGGACCACTCCTGTGATGTTCTATCTCTCCATATGTGTCAAGAGTTCAGTATAGAGAAAGATTTAAATTTATTTTTTGTCAATGCAGGAATGTATTTTGCTACAGCACACAAGGCATTTATTTAAACAGTAACTCCAACAAACCTGCCAAGGTCAGCACCTTCGGTTTGTGTCTGTGGGCGAGCGGTGGTGATAACAGTGGGACCTGTGTGCGTGCTGCTGGCTTCTCTCACCCTTGCCTCACTGGCAGGGTAATGAATCAGCACTTTGGTACATGAATGTACTGTTCAGAGAGCTAAATTCTCAGCTCACTCTCTGTACATCTGTTGACTGGATACAAGTATATGTTCTAGTGCCCTTTCATATGTTCTTGGCACAGATGCATTTTGTTGGCATGAGCATTAGGCTGAGTTTGTTGGCATTTTAGGAAGTAAATCTGATTTAAAATGCAAACAGAAGAACAAATAGAATAAAGCAAACAAACACACCAGGAGAGTGTTCCCACAGCAGAAGCTGCGCATGGCTCACAGTTTACAAACACAGGCTTAGTCGTCCTGCCCTCTATCTCCCAGGTTTACTCATCCCATCAGGGAGTGAATATGGAGTTTCAAGTGAGCAGCACTTCATTGCTCAGATGGCAGATGCTTTCTGTCCAGAGGACTTCTGTCTGATGAGGAGCTGGAGGATGTCTTTTCTGCTCTTCCCCCAGCAAGCCCAAAGACTTAAACAGCACAGAAAAAGACATTAGTCAAAAAGACCTCTCTAAAGTCCAAGGCAAATGTATTTTCTCTAGGTTATCCACTAAACTAATTTTCTTATGCACCTTAATTTTAAAGAATCATTGAATATATGGAAGTAAAAAATTATAGATGTGCTTAAAAGCAAACAACAGCCTACTTAAAAAGCTTTTTTCAGAATAAGTTTCTTATCTACTAGTGAACTTTCCTATGCAAGAAAACTTTGATATGCCTTTTGAGATGTTTGCCTTGATGATGTGGGTTTAGCAGGACTGCTTGAGTCCCATACTTTATCATCAGAATGATAGCGTGCTGAAATGACTAATACAGCTAACACAGAATTTCATGAAATGACATGTCAGACAGGTGCTATTAAACATATGGGAGATGCTCTAGGGGACGGCTGTATTGCAACCCAGTAATGAGAGTAGCTCAAGTGCAACCATAGATGGGATCTTGAGTAAGAGCACCTCGAGGAGAACAAAGTTTTTTCATGTTAAAAAAACCCCAACAAACAAGTTCTGCTGCACAAAAGGACAATAGGTCATGTTCAAATGTTAGATGATACATTAGGTGAGAGCAAAACCCACAGTATGTAGGCCATGATTTTCTGAAATAACAGTCTTTTATGTTATCATTAAGTATATTGGTCACCTTAACAAAGGTCAGATAATCAAACTTGAAACACTTCCCTATGTTCACACATTTACTGTTTATTTGCTGTCTAGAAGCTTAACTGGTTATACAAGGTTAGGCTTTATAGGAAAAAGATTTTGTGATACTATTTTGATATAAAAAAGAATAGTAAATGTTCAAAGAACTTGTAATTAGAAGTTTTATAATTTGTCACCATTCTTGCCCTTATAAGGTCTGATTTTTTGTAGTCTTTATTATGGTAAAGAAAGTATAGCAGCAGTACTCATGGCAGAGTACAGAAAAACTGCATGTGAGAAAAGTTAGAAAACCCAAAATACAATATTTGGAACTTGATTGGGGCCTCTGATTTTTTTTCCTATTGAGTTCAATTAATTTTAAGTTCTTTTTCTTGTGTTATTAAAATCAGTACACACATAGAATAGTTTGCTGTCTGCTCTAGCTCAGAAAAATATGAAAGCACAGCCTGTACTGAATGATAGAGTCGTGCTTTAATGTCCAGCCATGTGGTTTCTCCATGGAAAACTAATGAGTTAAAGATGAAATTCCTCTTCTAGTTTGCATATATCTTCTTGCAAGGATTCTGCTGAGCAGAAGTATAATTGGAGGCTCTATACAATTGAGTCTTGTACTTTTTAATCCTAACATCATAGGCTACAAAACATCTTTCTTCCCACAAAACCACGATGTTTTTGGTCCTAGACATGATCAGTTATGGATATTTTTGAAATAAAGTAAACATTCTTGAAAATATCAGGACCATTCCCCTGAACTGTATTCAATAACATCTGGAAAAAGAGCAGGGTAAAAAGCAGAGAAACAGAAAGATATAACTAATGTCTCAAGGCTGAAAGAATTGTCCTTAGTTTCTGTACTAGGGTCTTATTCAGCTCTTATTGAATCAAAAGTAAAACTGAAGCAGCAAGTACAGGGGAGGTTTCCGTTCATGCTTCCCATGCTGTTTTCACTTATTAAACTTTGTTCTGAGTTAACAGGAGTACATTCACAACAGTCTTCCACATAAACTGTGTCTGAAATTGTGTAAATCATATTCAGAGGTGTACTGAAGGTGTACAGAGACATTTCACTTGTATTGTAGTATATGACTGTGGATTTAAAATACATTTTGTGACATAGTGGCTTTAAGATACCCATGATTATTTTTAGAAGTGTTGAAAATTGGAACTATATCCCTCTGTTGCCCTATTTCATTGCAATTTAACCAAGGGAACAGGGATAAGTCCCTTTCTCAAAATATTTCTATACAGAAAGTATAGAAATGTGTGTCTGGATCTTTTGAACCAAATTTAGTATCAGCAGAAAATGTTTTGTTGCTATTGCTTATATGTGTACAGCCAGAGTCTTTGGGTTTAGGCCAGAAGTCTTCAGGGAATGGACATTCTGACTGCAGTTGTTAAGCACTTTGCACTATGACTCTTGGTTTCTGACATGAACTCCAGGCTGCTGCTGCAATACAAATAATAAAGATGCTTTCCCACTGAGGCTGGAAGCCTTGGTCATATGCAGATGCCGTGGAGGAGGTAATTCTTGCTGAAAGCTTGGCACTTGCACAATCAGAATAAAACAAGTTAAGAAAAGGGAGAGAATGTCGAATTATTAAACTGTCTGCAGTGAAGAATAAAAAAAAATTAAGCTGGTATTTTTGCCTTCCCTTTTGACTAACTGAGCAAAGTCTGTCAGTGATGTTCTCCTGTAGAAAAGCAATTGGCAATACACAACCACTTAGTTTTGTTCCTGTAGGCAGCAGTTAATGGTAGCTTGAGCTTCAGTGGGGTTTTTTATGAGGTTATGAAATTAAGGATGCCACCCTGATAAGCTGACACACAGCTATTTTCCATTAGGTTGATCTTTTCAGCTTTCACAGACAGAGCTCACAAGTTATCCTTCCACCCCTACAGCTCACGTAAATCCAAAGTCTGTCCCAAAGACTTGCTTGCCTTGAACTTTTAAATTAATTTAAACCCCACTGTTGTGTCATATAACTCCTGGTGAAGATATTTTTTATCCAGAGCAAGGATGCTTTTTCTTCCTTGTGTATCCTATTTGGAATGCAGATTTCATCCCCAGGAATGGCCCTGCTATGATAATGATACTATACTTATCCACATCTAATCATGTATGTCAAATATTTTAATATGGAAAACCCCTCAATGTTTGGAAAACATCTTTTGACATCATTTGAATTATGTCAAGGATTGTCAAGACGCCAGCAGTAGCAGCAGTAGTGAAATCTAAGAAACAATTGGAACAGGGTAAGATATTTTTGTGTTTAGAATGAGGAATAAGAGAGAGTGTACAGTAGAGGGACTTAGTTGAGAGGAGCCAAGTGGTAGGCCAAAGGGAAGGTAATTGAGAAGTAGGGTATTCAGGGTTAAGATGCTTACAAGGAACACAAAAACTGGCTTATTGATGTGTCATAACATTCCTGTGTGACCTTAGCAATCCACAGGCCCAGTTTTCTAAAGAATATGAGGCAGATAACTCCTCGTTTTCGTATATAATTAGTTATAAAACTAATATAGTGTGTGGCTACTACCATATGATTAATTATCTTAATTCATGAATGCTTTTCAAGTATGAGTTTCAAGTGTTAGCATTACATACCCCTTAATTTTAAGACCCAATCCTGCAAATATTTATTAGCGCTTGCTGTCAAGAGTAAGTTATTGCTCACAAGAAAACATTAACTTCAATGGAATTACTTGTGGTATTGAGTGCTATCACAGAAGGGAATGTTTTCAGAGTTTTTATTTTAGCTACATAAATATATAGGTCATCATACATGTATTTCTATATGTATATACACATATACATGTTTTCATAAAATGAATTTTAAAAACCTTTATTTTTCTATGTAGTCCTTGCTGTCTTTTTTAAGTTGTGGGGTTTTTTTCTGCTAATGCATCCTAATTATCACTTTCTTCAAGGTACAACTAGCAAATGAAAATGCCCTGTGTTCTCTTATCATAAGTTTGAGCTGGTGAGGAACATTAATTAACACAAGTCTTATGGTTTTGGGACCAGATGAGTATGAATAAAGCAATTCATTGTTTTTTCTTCCTTTTCCCCCCTCTTTTTTCTTCTTTCTTTTTTTTAAGTCTGCATTTTTAAATTCTGCAGTGCTGTTTTCCAAAGTTGAAATGCAACCCTGAGGCCATTTCAGACACGGTGTGACGCAGGCCAGTTGAATTGACTGGTGGTTCTACTGTGGATGAGTTAAAGAAGGAATCACCCAGAGCAATGGTAGCTCTCAGAAGGGGGCCTACCCTTCAACAGTTTAAAGCCTTTGAAGAGAGATTTTCTTTGAGCAATGTGAAGTCTTTGTGGTGATGGGAAACATACATTTGTAATTAAAGAAGAACACAGTGTACAGTAGGAATAGTATAAAAGCATGCGATTTACAGTGTCTAAGGAGAAGCTTTGATGTAGGGGGCCCCACTGACCTAGTTTGCTGCTGAAAGCCCTAGAAACATAAGTCTGACTGACTACAGTTATAGGGATGCAGGCTGTGAACAACATCCTTCTGCCTATGTACTGCCACTCTACACTAAATGAATAACCTTTTGCAGTACTGACTGTATGGAAATACTATATGAATGCAAAATAACTGTGTTTAAAAACATTAATAAAGTTTGCTGTGCTCCTCTGGGGAAAATGTGCTAAAAAAGGACCATTGGGAATCCGTGTGCAGGCTGGGGAAGAGATTTATCTGGGAAGATTTTTTTAGGGAAAAAGATGTTGAAAACTTCATTCCAGGGAAGCCACCCTTTGGGAGGGTGTGGGGAGAGAATGAAAAAGGATGCTAACCTCTGTTAACAAGAGACAGAATGTAAAACTCAAGAAGTGATACCAATTCTAGATGGTTATGGTATCAGGGTCTGTAAGAAAGGTTGTGTTTGACAGCAGCCAACAAACCATTTACCTTTGGGGTATGGACTGCTGTAAAGAAATCTGATATGAGACCCAAGACTAGATATTCCCCTCCACAGGAAGAATGGGAATGGTGAAAGAGAATTGAAGGAAACAGGCTGCCATGATCTCAAACATTCTTCAAACCAGCTGTATGATGTGGACAGTACCAGTCCTTCAGCAGCATCCACTGACTGTCCACCAAGAGAAGAGCTGCAATTTTATGAGTCACCTTACATAGGTGGCAAAAACCCTGGGAAATCACACAGTTGAGAGAGTCAGAAGTGTTTCACAGTAGTTCCTGTACTACTTCAAAAGTGAAAAATAAAGTATTCTTTATTCCATGGACTCACGTTGAGATTTTTAGTAAAGCCACCTCAGATTTGTGTACAAATAGATTTGGATGGCTACATTCAGGCCATTTCATGATTGCACTTAATTTGGATGCTAAGTTGAGCTGAGGTGGGTATCTGGGGGTTTGGTTAGTGACCACATCTAAATAACATTGTGCTGAGGTAGCACTGTCTGCCTTATAATCACTTTGCCTGTGGGAGAGGGCCAGTCTGAGGGAGGTCACTGAAATTAAAATGGAAAACTTAATTACATAAAAATAATATGGGTGTGTTGGGTGCTTTGATGGACAAGGATGATGCAGGAAAAGAAGAATATAATGTAAGAGCTATTTATAAATCTTACCTAATGGGAGTAATAGACAACAAAGGATAAATCAGTGACTATTAAGCAGTGTTTGTGCCAGAACAAGTACAAGCTTTAAAAAGTTCAGCCTTAGACCTAGTAAACATAAGGTACTCGGTGAGGTATGGGAGAGACCCTGGGGATCTTGCTGCCTGTAATTCAGCTGTTGGCTAAGACTCCTGTAGTCACCTCCTACTCACCAGTCACTGACCTGATCCTAGGGCAGAACAAGCCTAAGGCTTTTCTAGGTTTGCAGAGTGCCCCAACCACCATCTGAGGCTTCACTGCAGGACCTTTGATGCCTGTGCATTTTGCCTGCATTGCCACAATAAATATGTCATCAACAATAAAATAAAATAAAATAAAATAAAATAAAATAAAATAAAATAAAATAAAATAAAATAAAATAAAATAAAATAAAATAAAATAAAATAAAATAAAATAAAATGTGAAATCAACTTTTCCAGGATCAGGTAATTTTTATTTCAAATTTGGCAGGCCCTTACCTTTTGGCTTAACATGCTTCAAATTTGGATCTATTTCAGGGAGGGAAGTTACTCCTCAGATATCATTTCCAACCTGTGATCATTATCCAGATGACTTGCCCATGCCCTTTTCAACTCTCCTTCACAGACATGTCCCTGCCTCAGTTGACTTTCAATTAAGTCTGAAGGAGCCCTTCTTCTACTGTCAACATCACCGCTGTCACCATTCCCACCAAACATTTGCCATTCATTCCTAGTTAACACTGAAATGTTAGTGGTTGCTATCTTGCCTTCCTAGGTTAGATGACATCCTTAACCCTTTCTTTTTTAGGAAACAATACAATCTGAAGTTGTAGAGACTAAAGCACTTTCGGTAAACATAAATTACATTTTCCCACCTGACTTATTTTCCTCCTTTAGAAGATTGAATTCTGGCAAGATCTGTTTAACTTGGAGTTCATTAAAGGCTGGACAAAGAGTGGTGTTAGAAGTCACTCACATTAAGTGAAATTTCATGTTGTAATTCTTATTTTTAACCACACAAGACCTTTCCTTTCACAAGTAACTAGCAGAGCTGAAGGTTGTGGTCCTTGTGGGCTTTTGACATAATTGCCCCTGGATCCCTTAAATTTCTCCTCCCCTTTATTAAGTCCCATCCCAGCTAGGATACTGCTAAGTACATCTGTATTTCTGAGAAATACCACTGTATCTGTCAGTGGTATTGGACTAGAACAATACAGTCATAATTACAGATGGAGACAAGAGATCCTCTAACTTGATCTCACAAACAGGTCTCTCTGGATTTATTGCACTTGTGGGCCATAATCAAGGCTGAACTCACCTCCACTCAGGTGCAAGTTTGAGACAAGCTTTGCTCATGCCTATGCTCATGCCCATGCTCTGTCTGCCTCGGTGGAAATACCACACGATTGATGCTGAGCAGTGAAGGCAGCCAGAGACTCTACGGACAGCCCCAGGTGCTGCACACTGGCTGCAGGTAGTCTCGCTGTACATGCAGCATGAAGCTGCATGTCCCTAGAGGCATGTGAAAACTTTGAGGCCCATGGGTCCTGAAATTCTGTACCTGGGTCAGAAATTGTGCTTGAGTTTAGCTTATCTCATGGCCTCAGCAGTAAGGGGTTGTATTCCCAGTGAAATTCAAAGGAGAATCCAGAGTACACACTGTTCAGCTCTTTCTTAGTCTTTACCCTTCCCCTGCCAAAACACCCCATTTTGTCATACATACACCTGCCTTTGGCCACTCACTCAAGATCTAACACATTAGTCTTCAGAAACAAGAATACAATATCAGGATTCACATCTGTCTTTGGAAGGTTCTGATTTTAAGCATGATAATAAGCCCTTTTCTCTACAGACAAAAAAGTGCGTGTTTCAGGAAACCGTCAAACCAGTTGTGAAGACAAAACATGGCTTTCATGCTATCTCAGCACTGGGGAGAGTTGAAGGTGTGTGAATCACTCAGAAATAGGTGTGAAGAGCATTATAAGAGTAAAGAAGAATCTAGCCTGCATAGTAAAAGCTGACCACTGCACGACTCAAAGAATTTCAAGGAAACACCCTTTTAATAGTCAGTGATTCTGTTGAGAAACAGCGTTATCTGCCCATCTGCCCATACATTTTGAACTGAATATTATGAAAGAGAAACTGCTTCAAGGTCCACAGAGAAGTGCTATTTTACACTATGTGTTTTATCTTTATCATTTTATGTAATATTTTTAGCAATATGAACTACCGAGCTTTGTCTCAGAAATTCTCCAAGTGTGGTCGTGTACAATGCTAGCAGATTATGGCACACATTATGAGGTGAGATTACTTCATTTTATGTCTAAGGAAGCTGAGGGAAAAAAAAAAAGTGAGCTCCAAAATCTTGAAATACTTTTTCTGCAAGGTAAGGTTTGTAGGTTGCAAACTCAAGTCATTGAATGGATGCTTGAGGAATGCTTTATTTAAAATACGTGAATTCAAAGCATTAAAAAAACCCCAAACCAACTCTGTAAAAGCTCAGCTGGACCAAAACTTTCAAGCTGATCCGCAGTTTTAAGTATCACAATTGAATATGCCCAGTTTGAATTCTCAAACTGGTTGCTCTTCAGGAAAAAGCTCTGAAGAAGCCTCAAGTTGCATAGCCAAAATGCTGATGCAGCCAAAGGTTCTGAAAATCTGGGCCTAAAAATAGCCCCTATAAGAGTCAACCTAACCTTCCCCTGCCTTAGGAGTGTAGAATACACTTTACCTCCTTTTGTCTTTACATCCCCTCTCAGTATTTTCCTCGGCACCAACAGGAAGAGCACCACCTTCATGGGAGGTAATTATTGGAACATCTTCAAGGCATAGCACAGTGCAAAGAGCTAAGGCGTGGCCAGCTCCGAGCCCCGCAGCACAGTGCTGTAGTCAGTGACTGGAGTGCACAGCTTTTGGGTCTAGAGCTGATGCACTGAGAGTTAATTTGTGTGTCTGCTCGGCCTGGCATGGTACAAATGTAGTCTGTGTGCTGTGCTCATATGGTGCTGTTTGAGGCTATTAATTGCTTTCCTTTGGAGCCTGTTCCTGTGATCTAGGACTGCAACCCTCTGCAACCACTGCCGAAGCAGCAAGTCCAGGGGACCCTTCCATTCACAATAAAACATTTATTCTCAAGAATTTGCTTTTTATAAAGTGAGGAGACAGGAGACCCACTCCAATGTAGTTTTCTCCTTCCATATCTTTTCCCATGGGGGTTTACACAAGACTTTATGGAAGGGTTTTAATTTTATTGGGATATTTTCTAAGCTACCCTTAAGTAATGCTTTTGAGCTCATTCATGTTCTCTGTGGTAGGGTGTTCTGTTGCAATTACAGACATACAGCAAAACAGCAAAGAGCTGAAAATAGAATGTACAAGTCATTTTTCTCACTACAGTTCAGAGGGAAGGCGACAGTATATGCCACTGCTTTGTGGAATCACAAGTATCGCTGTGATTCCCCCAGCAAGCCAGGACAAGGGCTTACAATGCTATTGTGATAATGTCTGGAAGCCCCAAGTAAAATCAAAGCTTCATTTTGCTTGCTGCTGAACAGCTTCTACTTTGAAGAATTTTTAATCCAAAACTTGAATCCTGCTCTCACATTATGACTGCTTTTGTGCAGAAAGTTATACTCCAAAGAGGGGAAAAAAAAGGAAAGAAAAAGAAAAATCCAATGTAATTTTATTATATGTTATTTCTACTATTTGGGCATAGAAAACTAAGGTGCAAAAGAACTGAAAAGCTTTTCCAACCAAATCTTTGATGTTCTAGTCTAGTGTTGATCTACAAAACTATCCTTCAGAGCTGTAGATTTTGTGATCTTTCTTGTGTAAACAGGTTGCTTGCTAGCCAGAGTAATCACTACATTTGTCTGGTGCTCTCATTTTAAAGCTGTCTTGGGCACACAGAGGCCTGTAGTGCATTTCTACACCCATTTTTTACATCCATACAGCCACCAATGCAACCATTCTTCCATTCTTGCCAGCACCTTTCTCTAGTCCTTAAGCAGAGATGCAAAATTCAAACTCACCAATAACATTTTTCAGACCACACCCTCATACACACCATATTTCCTTACTTTCCCTTTTTCTGCTCATATTTTATTGCATTATTGTCCCACTCCATTACTTTCCTCATTTGTTTCCAAATCAGCCTTCCAAAACCATACTTTTGACACTATCCTTCCAACTATTTGTTCCCATTCCTCCAAGTACATGCCTTGTCCCTAAAATACACACCTTTTCCCAGGAGCTTTGCATACCATGTCTCTCAAGCCTCCTGCCTGACTGAAGAGGATGCCAAGACACTGCTGGGAATCCCAAGGAACCACAAATCCTCCATGCATAGTAGTTCTGTGTACCTGGACACTGTTACTGGTGCAGCCCTCAAGGGATAAGAACCTAGAAACATTTGTTTAGCTGAGATTAAGTCTTATCCAAGATTAGGCAGTGCTACCAACCTGCTGCTCATGAAACACACAGGTGCCAAAATCCAGTGCTATACCAGCAGTGCCTGCTGTTCAAAGATTGTTACCTCCATCAATAAAAGTTTGCAAGCACCTCTTTCCATACTTTAGCTGTTGGCAGATTATTGCCTCCAGGACTAAAGCTCTGCAAGCGTGTACTTCTATGCATTAGCTGATAAACAATGGTGCTGTGCACAGCATTGACTCTCTGGCTGGTTTTGCCTTGTTTTTGGTGGCAGTGGCTCAGCTGAAGCTTGTGTTTTCTGAGCACAGTGGGTTAATCCAGCTGCTTTCCTGTGATAGGCCTTAGATTGTTTCTGATTCATGCAAATTGGGTCTGCCGTGTGCTTTGGCAAGACTGAGCTCAAGCTGATCAGCTCTCCTACGTGACATCCCCACATCCAGTTTTGACATGCCTCTCTAGAGCACACACCTCAACCCACCCTTCTGTGTCGTAAGATGTCCCAAAGCTCTCCAGCAGTGAAATGGCACTGACTCCCTTACTTCCCACAACCCTATTACGTTTTGGGCCAAGGTCACTATGTAGATGTAATGTAAGGACAGAGTGAGCCAAGGAGCAATTTGACTCTCTCCTTCCTTGATTATTTCTCCCCACAGAGGTCCATCACCAAAAGCAGGCAGGCTATTCCAGGTTATTCATGTGTGTTAACTTCAGAAATATATATCTCATGTACTACAAAAACAGATGATAAACACCAGATGCAGATGAACTGCCTGGTATCCTGAAGAGCCCTGGTAGCCCTTTTTTGAACATGGGGCAGAAGAGGTTCAACACATAATGGAGATCTCTGGAGATTCACTGTTGCCACACTTTTCAAAAGCAGATAAAACATCAAATTCACTGAAGCTTGTTCTATGTTGTATCCAGCTGACTTAGTTGTACCTCCAAAAATGGAGATTTTCCCACCTTGGTGGGCCTCTGTTTCACTGTTTCATCACTGTCAGTGAGAAGCATTTTTAATTTCTTTCCTGCAACTTGTGCAACTTGTGCCTTTCAGCCTTTGCTGTGCACTGTCAAGGGATTATCAATCTGCAAATACCAATTAGGAAGCTGAAAAACAACAGTTAGATGCCCCCTGAATGTTCTAATTTCCAGGATAAACCCACACAGCTTTTCATACACCACATCCTTGCATCTCTCTGGTTCCTCATATACTGTAGTCTCAGTCCCCTTAAATATCTTTCTGACCCTCCACCAGACTTCATTCAATTTGTCTGTCAGTCTTGTACTGGGAGCCCAGAAGTGCAAGTAAGATTTGAAACGTGGTCTCACAAATGCTAAAAACAAAGGAATAATCACTTGCTCCAACCTGTTGGCTACAGTGCTGTGGTACAGACCAGTGAACTGTTGGATTTTATCCACAGATGAAGGCCACCATTTTTGGCTCATTCAACTCCTTGCTTATCAGGTCCTTTCCTGACAGGGTGCTCTGTAGGTGGACAGCCCCCCCCCCCCAGCCTGCAATGTTGTGTCTCTCTGTGCAGGACTTTACCTTTGCACATTAGGGACAGCTGCCTTAAAACAAGAGAGCTGCTTTCCAGCAGCCCCAGTTTGTGGTTGACATTGAAGGTAATCAGCAGTGAATAAGGTGTGAGGACAGATCCCTCTCTTTAGAGGAATAGGAGACATCTGGTTTAAGACTTGTGCTGAAGAGTTCATTCTAAGGATATGCATGGGACACATGCTTGAGCTAATCCCACACTCTTACAAGAAGCCATTTGGATTCAGTCAGATTTGACCAAGTTGCAAAACAACACATGGGAGAGCTGAGACTCAACAGAAGCCTGAACTGATGTGACAACAAAGGAAGTAGGCTTAAAAACCCCAGAGAGCTACTGCTGCCTCTCAGTCACGGAGGTAATCAGCATTAACTTCCCAATAGCTTCTTTGCTTCTCCTGGATTCTCTGCAGCCTTCCAGACACGTGTCCCAGCAGTACAAACCAGATGTGTCCTTTTACTTGAGCAGTAAAAAAAATTACATTGCAGGCCTCTTGTTGAAGCCCAGTGAGGATGCACCCTACTTTTTTATAAGATTTGATGCTTCTATTCTCAGTAAGTCATATATTTTTGAAAAATCACTTAATGTTATGACGGCATAAAAAGAATTGTGATTTACTTGATAGAGGTTTGGGTATTCTGATCCTTGAACAGTGCTCAGTAACTTATGCATTCACTGTATATTCATTGTGATTGAGAAAAAGTGTAAGATGCATTAAAACACCTTTGAGAGACTTCCTTCCAGAGCTCCAAGAATTGACAGAAATGAGAAATAATTAGCTACACTGATCAGCTCTCAATATTTTGGTGTACTTAGTCATCTCTAACCATTATTACAGCTAATGTGTTTCTACAGAGTCTGACACTGCAGGTCTCTGTTGACAAAAATAAGAACTGAAAGTCTCATTTGTTTACCCCTTTCTTGAGCATCTCCATGCTCCCTGTCTAAGGGCTTGTTTTCAATACTGAGGAAAGCTATATTTCCTCCCTCTAGAAAAAACCACATATTAAATCTGCCCAGGTCAGCTCTCTTTTTGTGAATTTGGCTTATGATACAGTCTGAATACTGTGTCCTCCTACAACTACAAAATGCAAGAACAGGGGGGAAAAAAGGTAGGAAAAAAAGATGTAATTCTAGCATCCCAGAAGACCTTAGAATATGCTGTTAAGAATTACTCAGCTTATCAGAATCAATGAAAACTTGACTTTTATTAATGCTTACTTTTAAATTTTGCTTCAATTACCAATGCTATGTTCAAGTATTAGAAAACTCATACTTCTTGTATTGTTCAAAATTAGGACACCAACCAATTTCCATATTCAGTATCCAATAAGCTATGACTGCATTACAGCATTTTCATCTAAAATCTCACTTTGTCCAGAACTATATTTTAGCCCTACCACTGCTCCATTGCACAATGTTTGTCCTTTTACAGCTTGGAGTATGCAAATCTTCTGTGATCTTTTCAGATGGCTAACATCACTGATGTGGTTCTGATAGCTGTATAATTGAGGAATAATTGTACTCATTGAATACATATTGCATATTTAGATCAGCAGACAGGCCCTAATCATTTCTCACTGATAGACTTACCTGGAGAGCCATCATCACTGCAAGCTCATTGCAATGTTGGATTCTTAGTTGGCAAATCCTGTAAGAAAAGAAAATAAATGACCCCTTTAATATATGTTCTCAGAATTGTACAAAAGTGGTGGAAAAAATTCATCATTTGTATTTAAAGACAGGTGATCAAACTTTGGTTATCATGCAAAGTTTTTTAAAGCAGTATGTGAATTTTCTCCAGATTGATCTCAATTAATTTATATACACGTGTGTGATTTCAGTAATTGTTTAACTCAAGTTGAAATGTTCCTGGAAAGCTGCTGCCCAAAGGGTTAATTTCCTCCTGATAAAGGGTTTTTTACCAATCTATCTCATTTTAGAAAAGGATGCAAATGCAGTAATTGGATTTGACACAATGGAAGGCTTTCTAAGTAGAACAGGTGAAAACATAACTGGCAACAATTAAACACTAATTATCTGCAGTCATCAAATGGTCACCAGCTGTTCTGAACCACATAAGGAAGTACACACTACAAGGGAACAGCATATGCTATGGAGAGAAGTATTAGTAAAGACTACAGCACTGTGAGGAGATATGCAGGAGGTTCAATTCTAATCCAAGACTGATCCTGTAAGTCTTCCTATGAGTAGCTGTATTCTACAGATTCTCACAAAGTAGAATAGAATGTCTCAAGTTGCAAAGGACCCACAAGGATCATGAGGACAAAGTGC
The DNA here is from genome assembly GCF_041296385.1 of Aphelocoma coerulescens. Classification (NCBI taxonomy): domain Eukaryota; kingdom Metazoa; phylum Chordata; class Aves; order Passeriformes; family Corvidae; genus Aphelocoma; species Aphelocoma coerulescens. The sequence goes on along the minus strand of NC_091015.1, from coordinate 153,258,949 downwards.
TGAATCTTGTCCTGATTTCACCAGGGCATAATCACTGTGAGCTGCTAAGTTTAGAAACACTCATTCCTGGTTTACTGCCAGTTGTGGCTTCGTTGGAATTGCTCACGTTAACCAGCTGCTAAACTTAGTCTTTCTTGTTGGGCCTGTGTTTGTGCTCAGCTGAGGAACAGAACCAGCAAACCGGTGGGGCTGTGAGTGGGGATTTTTTGTGTTTGTTTGCTTTTTTCACACAGAAAGCATTTCCAAGTGCCTTCTCAGTTCTCTTCTTTTGTCTGGTTGCCTTTTATCCCACATTAATTAATGTAATTGCTACAATTTCATAGTCCAGTGGAGACTAACTAATGATACTGGAGCTGAGTGTTCTGTTTCTGCAATAAATCAAAAAAGCAGTTCATATAATATAGCCTTCCACTTCTTCCCACCACATCAAATTAAAAAAGATAAATATTTCTTTTTCATGGCTTAGGGTCTGGTGGTTAGATCACTCCCCCATGACTTCATGGGAAGGTCTGATACAATGCTTACTTCTGCCTGGGGGAAGCTCAGATCCAAAACTTCAGCTGTTTGAGAGAGTATCCAGTGCTCTGGTCTTGGGAGGAACAATCTCTGCAGCTTCCTTTGAATCTTGTTCCTCAATGTAGAAATTCACATGAGATTTATGGTGCTAGAAAAACAGAAAAGAAGAAGGGATATATATAAGCACCTAGGAAAAATAGAGTACAGGCATCTTGCAGGAGTAGGTCTAGTAAGCAGTTTTTGTTTAAAAGGAGACAAACCAAGATACTATCCTTGCAACAGAGGCCTTGTGAGCTAGGCTGCATATGGTTAGAGGAAACATAAATCTAATTTAGAAGTGGCCTACAAGATAAACCGCTGAAGGAGATGGAGACCTGCTCTATGAAAAACCAACTCTTCCCACCAGAAGACCACCACTGTTTGAAATGAAAAAGAGCTTTCCTCAGCAATACCTGGGAAGAGGAACTTCTGGTGCTGCTGCTTCACCTCTCATGTGAGGCTTGGAGCTGACCAGCCCATTACTATTATTGCTTTCCCAAACTGAAGCAAAGAAGGAAAGGGGGGAATAGGAGAAATGTTTTTTTTTTTGTAAAGGGCTTTTGGCACACCAGCCCTGCCTGGTCACTGCTAGTTAAAATGATAACTTGAGGTGAAATAAAGCTTAAAAATCTGTAAAACCTCAGCAGATGTCAGGAAAAAAAGGGGATCTGATTGCATATATTTACTTTCTCAAGTCCATAGATGTGTAGTGACATGTCCATGGTCTACAGCTGGATTTGTTAACAAACCCTGGAATATTCTTACATTTTTCCCCACTTTCTTAAAGAATAAAGAAAATGGAGGGAGGGACAGATGAGACTAAACTTAAGAAGTCACAGGGTAGGGAGTTGCTGCTTCAAAATCAAAACAAATTTCAATATATTTTCAGAAAAACAACCTGACTCTTCTTTAAACGTAAAGATTGTAGAGGGAAAATGGCCTTCATACCCTAAGGCCCACGTTATGACAAGACTCCAGTACTATCTACCCAAATTGTCAAGGCTGTAAGCAGGCGTGGGTTGCATGCAACATATTCAGTCAAGATGATGTCATGGACAGTTTTATATGTGAATTCTTTGTGCTGCACAATAGACTATTTTTTCAAGGCACAAAAGGTTAAATTGACTGGCATATTATTGGGTAGAACTGAGAACATGTAAATATTCCACTCAAAGATAAATTCTGAACCTGACTTTCAACCAAGAGCATCTCTGAAGTGAGGCTTGCCTAGAGACGTAATGTTTACCATTCTTTTTCAAGTCAAAAAGCTTGTGATTTTGTAGAGGGAAAAAACAGACTTGAAATGTATTTGATTTTGTATTTTTATAAGCTGGCACCTTACCTTAGGTAAGAAGAATTGTCTTGTTCTGAATACTGACCTTTAGGTTAAAGGTAAGCTCTTCAGAGAGATATATACAGCATCCATAGGGAAACACCTGAAATCAGCAGGCTGAGGTGTTTGGTCATAGTCACTTATGGAACAGTGAAGATGAGGAATCAGGCCCTCCCACATGCTGCTGTTCACCAGCTGTGGTCCTTCACTTCCCCTGTGAAATGCTGCTGGTTCTATTCTCATTGATAGTTCTATTCTCATTCTCATGGGTTGTTAGTAAAAGTGTCCAGATACTGGGAGACAACCACGTTAGTTCTTCCCCAGCCTGCAGTCATAAAAACTGAAATCCCCCACCTCCACAGAAAGGAATTAAATGTTCAACCTATAAAGTTTTGGGGTGAAGAAAAGAAGGACAGCTGAGAAATGTAGAAAACATTGCACGCCCTGAATAATCCAACCAGATGATCCATTGGGTTCTACTCTGCTCAGTGTGGATATATCAGGCAGAATAGGATCTGTAGCAAATCCAGGATGCCCCCATCCATTCCCACCAAGGAGTCAGGCAGATTTCATTCAACAAGAATTCCCTCTAAATATTGTGGAATTGTGCCATAATCTTAAAAAGTAAATTAATTTAAAATTCCAGACTTGTGATGTGTTGAGAGGGTATGAAGAAAAGTGAGCACAGCTTTTTTAAAATTAAGAAAGACAGTGAAGGGAGAGTCTCAAGACAAAATCCAGGGAGGACCCTAGGCACTCACAGGAAAAACAGGTTTTCTTTCATGTAGGAAGAACTTCAATCATTAGGCTGTAGCATGTGGCATAACTGATAACTCTCTCTTTCCATCCAATGACTTCTAAACCGTTGTACACACATGCAGCTACTTATAGGACGAGTGTCTTACTTCCCATTATTCTGAGTAAATTAGACTCTCACCTTCAGGAGGAAGGAAGAAATGATGTTGAACCCTCATTTAGCTGAATCCAGGTCACCTAATTAAAAATATCTGTAGAGAGCAAGAATATTTCTCCCTCAGGTCTCCCACTTCCCAAGCAAAGAATCCTACATAAAGAATAGCAGTAGCAATCGCCTTTTATGCAGAGCCTACTACAATTGCTATGTCTTAGGTATGCTTTGATAACATTTTTCAGATCAAAGCCCTAGAGAACTGTGGCAGGGTGGGGGGAATTGAGAAATGCCTGATTTTGGATTTCAGTTTGATTTAAACAGAAATTAAGTACTGAGCTCTTCTGTTCTCTCAAGGCAAGGAATTTGGGGTGCCCTTTTTGTATCACTGCCTAAGAAACACAAAAAGTAAAGCAGTTAGATATCTTAGATGCTTCCTGGGATATATAACAGGAGTTTTCAGAAACACTATTTTGGGTCTAAGTGCTTAGATTTCTTTATTTATCACAGCTACGATGCATGTTCTTTGCTCTCTCTTCTACCAATATAAATCCATATTAAGTGAAAACTAATACACATATAGGATTAAAAAGGGAGGTTAACTTGCCAAATTTATGTTATTGGTGGTCCTTCTTGAACCATTTATCACTTGGTAGTTACATGTTCAAAAGAGTATTTATACTGACTATTGTGATGTGTCCTACTGAACTAGTTCAAATTGGTTTCACTCAAATTTATCTTTGTCTCATCAAACAAAATTAACTTACTTAAACTTCACTCTAAAGATTGGCCTTTTGAGAACAGGAATTTGACAGCAACCCAAATCCCTTTATCTGAAGTTTATTGATATGGGTATTAGGAAAAACTTCACAAAAAGGGTGGTCAAGCTTTGGAACAGGCTGCCCACAGAAGTAGTTGGTTCACCATCCCTGGAGGTATTTAAAAGACATGTAGGTGTGGGGCTTGAGGACATTGTTTAGTGGTGAATTTCACAGTGTTGGGACAATGGTTGGACTCAATGATCTTAAGAATATTTTCATATCTAAATGACTCTATCATTCTATGATTCTATTACTTACTCTGCTTCCATAACACCTATTTCTTCTAATGTTAGATGTGGAAGCTGGTACTAAGGAAATGAAGGACCTTCCTTCTATGCTCATCTAGTCTGTTTTGTAAATTCTGCAAAGATACAGACACATTTCCATCTGCTTTAGGGGGTTCTGTTATCAGTCACATATGCTCTGAGAAATACTTCTTATATTTTAGTGCTAGACCTGATCAGATAATTCACAGTGAATAATTTATTTGAACAAATTAGACTTTCCTTTGTTTGTTAGTTGTCCAGAAGCTGGTTTTGATATTCTTGAATTTATTCATTATTCAAAAGCATTTGCTTGATAACTTCTATGAATAACTTAATGAGAATAGGTTTGCCTAAGGACTGTATGACCAGTTTGACATGAGGACTGAGAGCTTGGTGCTGTTGCTCAGGTATTTTTGATACCAAAGCAATAAACATTTTTCTACTTCTTGACTGTGTGAATAAATTGAAGCTACTGTATGCAAATACTTATATGCAAAAGTTGAAAATTTGCTTTTCATAACAAGCAGTAGTCAGTTATAAAGTGCTGCAACTGTGTATAACCCTAAAGTAAATATTTCATTTCCATACTTCCAATACTGCAAATAGGACATTCGCTTCTAAATGGGATTTAATTTTTTCACAAATGGGTCTAGATTAAGGGTTATTTTTAGGTAGCCAGCCTGTATTTGCTGGATGTCTGCTCTTTAACCCCATAGCTGGAAGAAATAAAAAACAAGAGGATTACTGCTGTTAGCAAATAATATGACAATTTTTAAAAAAATTCTTTCTTCTCTCATCATTGCCAGCTTTCTATTTCAAAATATAGCCTTAATCTTGTGTCTATGAAAAGTTAAATATTTGACAAAAAACCATCTTGAGCACTAGCTTCTTATTGGAAAATTGGAACACTTTTACATGGAATAAACAATAGCATTTTTTAAATTTATGAATTACAATATAAAAAAAATTATGCAGCAAATATTAAAAATGGATGATTATAGAAATCTTCAGAATCCAGAGTCTGATAAAACAAATGGAATAATTCAATGATAGGGCTGTTTATTTGTATTTAAAGCTGATTAAGCTAATTTCTATTTCTTTTAGTAAAAGGTACAGAGGCTTTATCTGTAATTAGATGCACTAAATCTTTCTGAGACATTCTATACAGAAAAATAAGCAGAAAAAGTGCAGTTGTTTTATGACTTATAATGTTTAAAGCACGGTAACCATGATCTTATTTTGCATTTTTGTTCATCATGACACTTGTGTAAGATTGATGAAAATGCATTAAGCAGGATATATTTATCTCCCTTTATATTCCTTTGGAAATGTCATTTATGTAGCACCAAAATGCTACGTTTTAGTTAGGCTGCTGCATATTCGACACGTAACTGACAGATGATGTCTAAGCATTATGCAGGGCTATTAAAGATGACATAGAATGCACAAATATATCAGTACATGAGGGAGAAAGCTGGTGAGATTTTAGAAAAATCGCATCACTGGGTGAAAGTCACAAGTGGAGTTATGTGAATTAAATAAAGGAGAGAAAATGCATCAGCATCAAGATAAAAATCAGAACTCTATGAGGCAGTGTATCAGGCCAAGAGTAATAAAATAAAATGGGAAAAAAAAACCCCAAACACAAATTCAGGAAATAAATATGGGTAGAGCAGAGTATAACAGCCTATTTCATATGCTTGTGCAGGTCTGATTTAATCTTAGAGCAATAGATTTTCTACTGTTTGAACATTCGATTGGGATCTGCGATATAAGAATTCAGATCACTTGTGTCTGTAAGGGGCTTCTCATCTCCTGTCTCCCACTAGATTTCAGTCTGAACTTCAGACTCCTAGCAATTTTCATGAAAAGTGCAGAACCCTACATAAGAAACTTGAATCCTTTAGTACTGTGGTTTTTAGGTTTTTTAAAGTATATGTGTAAAACCTCTTAAAAATAATCCACAAACCCTCTTCCTCCTCCCAGGACTTCATGAACCATGAAGTGGAAATTGTATGTCCTAGTTACTAGAAGAGACAGATTTTTTGAAAGCGACAATTGTCTCAGACCTTATTGTAGAGTTTGACCAAATAAGTAGAAAGAGACAGACATTAAAAGGGCTAGGGTGTTACAAAAAGTGATCCAATGTCTGAATGTCACTACAACTAGGCATAAAACAAAGTAAAAGTTACCTAGCTGGTAGTTCATATACATTCCTACTTTCCTAACTGACTAGAAGTTGTACAAGGACCTGAAACATGGGAGAAAAATGTGTTTGATGTTAAATCATTTTTCTCACATTTGTATTCTTGAATCTTGCATTTGGGTTACTTGTATTGCAGAAAGATGTGTCCTCACTTGTGCTCTGTGTTGGAATGAAGGAACAGCTCGCTCCAGGGACCTCTCCTGTTGATAGACATGGACATGACAACACCTGCATTGGTGCCTCCTGGTCTAGCCTGCGCCAGTAAGCTTTCCATCACCATGAGCTCCCTGTCCTCATTTAAATTTCATCTTTTCAAGTATTTTGTAAAGAACTTACACTGGGGACAGCGTTCTGCAGTAATGATGGATATGACTGAGTAGAGAGCACTATGAGAGAAGAGAGAATGGTAGTAAGCACTGTATTGAACAATGTGCAAGCATATATAAACGCAACAAAAACATTAATCTCTCAAGTAGGCTTTGTTTATATTTTAAGCAGGTTTTAGTTTAAAAGTTAACATAACTTCAAGTAATACTTGCTTGAATTTTTGTCTTGTGAACTCATCTATTTGGTTTTGCATTGACCCATTTTGTTTTGCTTTTAGCTTTATATTCTTTCCTCTCTCCCTTCTCAACTTGCTCTGCTTTTGTTTCCCTTGTGACACCACAGTGGCAGCACTGTAAAGCCCCACAGAGATCTTCTTGTTTCAATTCAATTTGACTCTCACATATTGCTTTGTTTCTTCCTGAAATTGTATTGCCATTTCCAGAAATGACATGGCAATATTTCATTATTAGTGGACCTTCATGTATTTGCATTAATGATATGAAACCATGCCTAATGGAACTACAGTGTGGAGAAAAGTAAAATTAAATTAGTGTAGCTTATTGTCTGCCGTGCACTGAATTGGCACAGAAAGTAAAATTGTGGATTACTATAGCATTTATAAAAATCCTGAGGAATCAGTCCTAAACTATCATCAAAATCTGTGCATGCTGATAAACAAACAACAAATATAAAAGTATAAAGTTACTCTTTTTGTCTCTGAGGAAAAGATAAAGTTGATGTGGTGGGTTCACCCTGTCTGGACACCAGGTCCAAAGCTGTTCTATCACTTCTCTCTTTAGCTCGGCAGGGGAGATAAAATATAACAAAAGGCTCATGGGACAATACAAGGTCAGTGAGAGATAATTCACCAGCTACCAACATGGGCAAAACAGATTTGACTTGGGGAAATTAGTTTAATTAATTGCCAATCAAATCAGAGTAAGGTAATGAGAAATAAGAGCCAAATCTTGAAAATACTTTCCCTCTTCCCCCACTTCCTTTCTTCCTGGGCTCAACTTCACTCCAATTGTCTCTACATCCTTCCCCCTAGCAACAGAGGGGGTCAGGAAATGTATGGTTGGTTCATCACATGTTGTTTCTACTGCTCCTTCCTCCTCAGGAGGAGGACTCCTCACATTCCTCCCTACTCCAGCATGGGTCCCTCCCATGGGAGTCAGCCCTCCATGAACTTCTCCAATGTGAGTCCTGCCCATGGGCTGCAGTTCCTCACAAACTGCTCCAATGCTGGGCTCCTTCCACAGGGCACAGCAGGTCGCTCCAACATGGTCCCCAACAGGGTCACAGGTTCTACCAGCAAACCTGCTCCAGTGTGGGCTCTTTTCTTCACGGGCCCATAAGTCCTGCCAGAGCCTGCTCCAGTGCAGGCTTCCCACAGGATCCCAGCTTTCTTTGGGCATCCACCTGCCCCAGTGTGGGTGCTCCAGGGACACAGTTGCCTCACCATGGTCTTCACTATGGACTCCAGTGCAACCTCTGCTCTGGTGCCTGAAGCACCTCCTTCCCCTCCTCCCTCACTGATCTTGGTGTCTGCAGGGCTGTTTCTCTCAGATGTTCTCACTCTTCTCTCTTTGGCTGTGGTTGCACAATGTTTTTCCTCCTTTTTAAATGCATTATTCCAGAGGCACTAGCACTGTCGCTGAAGGGTTTGACCTTGGCCAGTGTCAGGTCTGTATTGGAGCCAGCTGACTCTGTTGAATGTGGGGGAAACTTCTACCAGCGTCTTACAGAAGCCACCCCTTCTGTAGCCCTTACCATGCAAAACCTTACCATACAAACCCAACACAGTTGGGGAAAGGCATAAAAAAATCTTCAGGCAAAGATTTCAGAACTATTTTGCAGCTTTCTCAGAACATGGCTGGTTTTCTTGGTCTTAAGCAAACGACATATGAACTTTTTAAGAATTCTGACTAAGCCCTTTTGCAATGTTTTAAAAATTTCAAAAATTGGTGTATTGAAATAAAATATAAACAAACAGGAAACTCCATCAACTGTGATTCACATTTCTGAGCAGACAGCAGCATTGCACAACAGCTTGAGATTGGAAACAAGAAGGCTCCTACATCCAGATGAAACTTCATGGGGATTTCAGGCAGAATATAATTATTTCATATAATTATATTATATACGAACAGAATGTAATTATGCAAAACTGGAATTTTGTCAGGACACTGTGGTGAGCACCTATGCTTTGTGAAAAGCTTATGGGGATTTTTAATTACAATAAGTGGTCAGAATCTTAGTTTGATGTCTCAGCCAAGAGATGAATTGATACAGAACTACCAGACTCTCAGTACATGCCTGGGTAGTATGAAAATAACAGAACCATTAGACAGTTTGACTCACCTTGTAGTGATGGCAGAATGGGCTGTATCTGAAATCTGGAACAACGATTAAAAAATACTGTTGCTCTTCAACAGAAGAACAGTGATTATAAGGGATGTAACTCTGCATTCAAGATTCTTTCAGTCTGGGGAAAGATAGTCATCTGCAAAACATGCAGATATGTTATCTGTTCACTTCAGAAACACTTAAACAACTGAGCATCTCTCCTTAAAAATTACCACAGAATGGAATAACTTTTAAGAAGTTATCGTGCTGTGGAATGAGTCTTATGATATGAACTCATTATGAGTTGTAGAGCCTTCACTCAGCAGAGTGGATATTACACTGGATAGCTGAATACCCAAAAGTTTCTTAACTGGTTCAGTCCTATCTGTGTAATCTATCTATCTTCTCATGTCACACCCAGCTCTACTGTATCTGAATATCTTCCAAGTCTCTCTGGGGCAACAATTTTTTTCATTATTTTTGGTAACGTAATATAAACTGGAGGCTAAAGTATCATTATTTTATTGCTACCCCTGAGATATTTTTGTCAGATGTTAATTCATAATGTAGCAAAGTTCTTTCAAAAGAACAGAAACTAGAGTTGATACTTAGGAAAAATGGATTTGAAATGCTCATTAGTAGTTTTTTAACTTTTCTATATGTGTTGTGTTGAACATTTCCAAAAACACTTTAAAAGATTGCTAGGAGTCCTACTTTCAGAATTTCTGGCAAGTTTTTTTTTTTTGTTTTGTTTTTTTTGTTTTTTTTTTTTTTTTTTTTTTTTTTTGTTGTTGTTTGGTTGGTTGGTTGGTTGGTTGGTTTTTTTTGGGGATGCTTACATCTTGACCGAGGTCCTGGACTGAGAAAAGGGTACCTGATTCAAAATTCAGACTGACACAAATTTTATTTATTTTAAGGTCCCATATTGGTAGTATTCGTGTGAGTTTGCATTAGGTTTGTAAAGTCATGGTAACTGACTCGCAGATTAAAGCACACACTGTCCTCACTGAGTGGTGCCTAGATGGGATTATGAATTGGGGTGCCTCATATATTTTTTGAAATGCTGGAAGGAGAAAGAACAAGGTAAGTAAAGCTGACTGAATTGCTGCCCTGATTTTTGAGTAGCTACATACACAGATGCATATAACAGGCAATAAAATGCAGTTGTCTGTAGGCTCTCAACATGACGCAACCTGATTGCCAGAAACTTTAACTCATGCAAAAATATGATCCATATACAAAAAGTCAACTTAACTTTAGCAGAGCTGCTACTGGCTTCACTGTAATTAAGTGCTAATCGTAGGGGTGTGCTGTTTTGCAAGGCAGTAAACTGGTTTCCTGAGCGGATAAACTTGGAGGTCAAAGGCCAAGGAGTTGGCTCCGTCGGGGACCAGGATCGCTGCTGAGAAAAACAGCACACCTGTCCTGTTATTGTGATTATGACACAAATGTGAATAAGGCCAGTAAAACAAAGTAACCTAAAGTCTGGAAAATTTACTGACATAATTGTACAGAGTGGCATGTCGTGCACACCGTGAGCAGGGAGCTGGGTTCTGCTGGGTCCCACAGGACAGGGTCAGCTCCCCAGCAAGAAGGGGAGCTCTCACAGGACTCTGGGGCCACTGCCTCTTGGTGCCATCTTGGGAAAGCTGCCCTGGCTTTATAAGGTTATATTTTCCAAGCTGAAATGAGAAGATTAGTTAGTAAACTTCACAGAGGGGTTTCCAAGTGCAAATAAGAAATTATGTATAGCTCTTCAGTATAATAGGATGGGAAGTTTAATCTTTAGTAAGTAAAAATAGCAGCTGTTCCACACATTTCAAGCTATACTGTAAGAATTGCAAAAACAGATTCAATTAAAAAGCCATAAAGTTTCATGAAATAGGTGGAAAAAAACCCTTTGAGAGTAAGTTAAAACAGCCATTATTTATTCACAGATTTGGAAAGAAAGGGAAGGAGAGAGGTGCTGTGCTTTTACCACCAGAACAGCACATTTGTCAGTAAATAATTGGAGTGTTAGTAAGGACTGGTAGGGAACATCCATCCCAGCATAAAATGCTGTGACCTTACACAGGGAGAAGTATGGGTGTATTGTTTCTGCATCATGGATTCCAAATATCTGAGGATCATTTCTATGGGAAATAGACTCATATAGTTTCAAAACCAAGTCATGTTTTGATCCAAAGAGAATTTCATATGAGCAAAAAAGAAGTAGCTAATCCTCAAAGACCAGAAAAAAGGGGAAAAAAGGGGAAAAAAGCTCCAAACCCAACAGCTGATATTTTTGAACAACTATATTAACATTCAAAATACTCCTGACATATGGAGAAATGAGCTTGACAAACTTCCTGTCACAGGAATGAGTGAAACAAAGAGTTCAGTTATTTTACAAAGGCTGAGATGCTTCTAATCATAAGCAAAAATATGTATATACATAACTTCACATACAGATGTTTGTTCCAGCAGCAGATACTGTTAAAACATTTAGAGATCTATCTGGAGAAATAAGAAATATGGACTGGTTTGGGGTCTAAATGAATGTACCTCTCCCCCATTCGTCCTTGCTAATGCCTCATCACAGGACACCTCACAAACCTGGGCAGCATTTCCACATCTCTGTGGCACAGAGCTACTGCAGCCAGCCATCAAGAAAGTCAGAGAGATGACCCCTCCTGTCTGCACAGCTTATTAGAACAAAATTGTATTTCCACTTCCTCCTACACTGGAGAATCTGATACCAATGATATTAGTGAAATGGTATCACAGAAGTTGCATTTAGGGTCTGATCCCACCTCACAGTCCCTGTGCTTTCTTCACATAAATGATGACTAACAGCTAGAAGTGCTTATCCTGTGTGTCTTCAAGATGATGAGATGATCACTATTCTCATATGTATGGTATGAATCTCACCAGTGTATGTAAGTACCTGACAAGGAAATTAAAGAAGATGGCAGTAGGCCGTTCTCAGTTGTGCCCACAGACCAGATGAAGTCGGGGGGCAGAAATGGAAATAAAAGAAGTTCCATTAAAACATAAACATAAGAGACTTTTTTGCTGTGAGTGGTCGATAGGACAGGAATAAAGTACATGGAGTGTCAAGGATATTTTGAAGAACCTTGGAGATGTTCAAAACCTGACTGGACATGTCCCTGAGCTCCCTGCTCCCACTGACCCTGGTCCACACTGTGGGGTTGGACGAGGCCATCACCAGACCCGCTTTCCTACTTAGACTGTTCTGTGACTCTTCCAAAATAACCATCAGCCTCACAACCAGCATGATGATTCTTCTGAGTAATCTACCTGTACCTTTATTGATGAGGAAAATAAACTGTATGATTTTCACATCCCCTAGACAGAATACATGTATGAGTGGAAGACAGAGAATTGATTTATAATTAGACCTTTATTTTAAAATATCTGTGTTACTGGATTTTCAGTGGTGCAGAACTAATTTATGTATAGTGACTCTCCAATCACATATATCACTGCAGTAATACTATATGGTTACTATAGAAGGATTTTTTATTTATAGATCCCCAGGGGTATTGCAGATGCACAATACAGTTAGACCTATTTCATACAACCCTAGAAATTCTCACTGGAAAAGACCTTAATCCCCCCAAAAAATTAGCCTAACCTGTTAGATGAAGATCTTCAGTATCTCCAAATGGAGACTCCAAGACTTCCCCAGGCAATCTGCTACTGTACTTGGAGGAAGCTTTCCCTCACAGCAAAGTCAATCCCTCTTCCTATGATTATTTTATCTATCCTGACCATGAAAAATAGGGTCTTTTCAACAGCCTTTTATGTATTTGAAAGTTTGATGTCTCTCTTCTTGACTGAACAAGGCCATGTTTTCTAGATGTGTGATTACTCTCACTGACTCTCACCTGGACTCCTTCCAGTTAGTCCACATCTTTCTTTAATTTATACAAATGACATAAGAGAAAGGTCTGGCTTTATAGATGGCATTCCTGCACACACAAGGGTTTTTGGGAGTTGTGAGAACAAACCAGAAACACTGTTGGCTATTGGAACAAAACCAAGCTTCAAAAATATTGCAAAAAATGTCTTAAAGGGGTAAAAAAAAGTCATAAAATATCCTAAAGGTCTTCAACCCTTGCTCCCAGAACACCTACTTCTAGTGGTTTAGGATGCTACTACTTTTCTGCCAGAGGATTTTGCCTGAGTAGCAGTGCTGGACATATTCAGAGAAATTAAATCCAGATCAAGATGCACTTGTCGTTTAACTTGTTGCATAAAACCCCTGCATCAAGCCCAAGAGTTGCTGTTTGAACTAAGTATCTTTTAGAAAGACAGCCAATCCTGATTTAAGAACTGACAATGATAAGGAATATACCAGATCCCTGCACAAATTCTTCCAGTGGTTAATTGCACAACCTAATTGCTAGTTTGAATTTGTCCAGCAACAGCTTCCAGTCTTTGGACACTGTTATGCTTTTGTTTACTAAACAAAAGATCCCTCTACTATCAGAAATATTTCTTCAGCTGCTCACTGTAATGCAGCTGTCTCAGATGTTGGTTCACTTCTGTAGACCTCTTTTGTAGCATTTCTAATTTTTATATTTTGTTTAGCATGTTTAGTACTTGCTTCTTTATTTGGAATATTGCGGTTCAATAATCATGTAGTGGCACATACAAAAGTAACTACAAGAGCCAAAACTTTTGAAGATATTTCAGAGCATTTCATATCAAATCTTTATCGCTTGGGACCCATTGTGTGTGGATTTCTTCAATCTCATGCAGAATGTCCCTTGCAACAACATCTTCTCCTTCCATCCAGAAGTAAAGCGAGTTGGAAGTTTGAGCAACAACTGGACAGCTCAGTTCCACACTTAAAAGGTTGTCTCAGTTTGCAACAAATTTAGGAGGAAAATGCTCTGGAATGAACTCCCCTAAAGACAGGTTTTTGGCACTCCCCCCCCCCCGCCACCAATGTGAAAATAATTTCTCGGATGAAAATGAAAAACTATTTATTTAACAAACAAAGTGCTGGCGGGGCACAGGAAAAATGAATAACTGTTAAAATATTAAACCTCCTTGATGCAGAGAAAGTTGGTCGATTTAGAGTTCCCTCTGTAACTGTCTCGGCCCCTCCTGAGGTCCAAGGCTGGGACGCAGCATCCCTGCAGCCTCCCTGCCGGTCCACGGGGTCCAATGATCTGGTTCTTGGATCACAGGCTGAACAGTTCCAGAAGAAGAAGAAGTTACTGGAGGATTTTGGTGGGCCAGTATAGGAAAAATTTATTGCCTCATCTAACAGGCTAGCTGAAAGCAGGAAGGTACTCTCTCCCACTGCAAGCAGAGCCGAGCAATAGGGAGGAGTGTGTGAGTCCTTGAACACAAACCACACTGAAGAATTTGTCCGGCTTCCCCCCCTCTTTTTTGGACCCAGCTTAAAGCTGTGGGACTCATTTCTGGGCATACAGCAGATGATAGGGAAATACAGTATTATCATAAAATCACCCCAAGACAAGGATGACTGAAGCAACTTAGTCGGTGACTTAAGAATATTATTCTTGAATTATTTAGTTGCTTCTTAAAGTGATGTTTTTCAATTTAAGGATCTGAAAAATTGTCCATATGGTCTCAGCCATAAGAAAAGTGGACAGAACTGTAGCCATCTGTCCCCACAGTGGTCTGGGGAGGTTCTGCTCAGAATCTGCACCTACAGTTTGTCATACAGTAGCAGTACTGAGTCATGTCATCTTCTTGAGATTATTTTGTGTCTGGTTTCCCTGGAAACTCTGAGCATAAACAGAAGATGTAGGCCTTTTGTCAACTGAGAATTTATTGAAATTTGGCAGATTATGCAAGTAGCTACTGCACATGTGCAGATCGACTCAAACATGGGTGTGCAATGAGATGGTTTTATCCCGTGTATTTTGAATTTACCAGCTCAGGGACTGGAAGAGCGATATTTACTGAACATATCCAGTCTCTGCATCTGTGTTGTAGAGTCAGTCTGCTGATACATAGTAATTTTTCCACATTTAGGATGTATCTTACAAACTGCATGTTCCTATAGACCATTAAGGTTACTCAAGTCCTGCACTGGATGTGTGCCCTGAGCACAGAAGGCATTGGCATTTTGCACAGGGGGGCAATCAAAAGGCCAACTTCCCCTTTACCCTGTGGCAGTCAAAACTCATAATTCATAAATTACATTTTGTAAAAATTCTTTAAAGAACAAATAAGTATGTCTTGCTTTGTGGTTTTAATTCAAACTGATTGATCTAAAATGTATTTTATCTCCAAGGTACTATTGTCCTTTTGATTAATTTTTCAGATTTTTAAGATATCATCTTAGTGAAAACATGTAGTGTTAGCACTGAAGGTTTTTCCACCCCTAGGGGTTTTTTTACTTAGCTGTGTCTTTTCACTGTAAAATCAGAGGAAATATATTAATGTTGGCTAATTAACAAGACATTCTACAAGTCCTGAATTGTTTAATTCCACAAGTTCCAAACCATTGCACCCAAAACAGAATACAGACATTTAAATTATAAACACTTTCGCAGACACTTTTTATTGCTCTTTTACTGTTTGTAAGTGTTACATGTCAAAGTGAGAAAAGTACTAGATAAGATCGCCTATTCCTTTTTTTGCTATTATCATGCTTTAAGGCTGTGTTAGATAGCACTTCCTTCTAGCAAAGCAAAAAGAATGGGACCATCATCACAAATTTTATCACATAAAACAAGGAAAGGAAGGAATCCAAGTAATGTTGAGAGTAGGCCATATGATGATAAGCATCTTCACTATCTGTGCCATACATCGTTTGCCTCTAAAATTACTTTGATCTAATACACAGCCTTTGATCTAAAGAAATTAGCCATCTTCCCTTCTCTTGACAAGATGAAAGGTGAGACTGTATAGCCAGCTCTAGTGCAGGATGCTGTCTTAGCATGGTTCACTTCCCATTTTGCTCCCAGAAGTCCATGTGTGTGTGCTGATTCATTCTCAGTCTGTTCTAAAGCAACCAAATGTCTCCTTTACAGAGAAGCGGACAGTTCACTCCAGGGTCTCCTTCAGGTGGAGTATTCAAGCGATGCTTAGTTTGGGTCCCCTGACTCCAACAGTGTAACACCCAAAAATCTTTCTGAACTTGGGTGCTGCAACATTGGTCATAGGCATCAAAACTGCCAAGTGAATGGCTGCAGCAGAACTTTGCCATTATTTCAAGCCCACAGGAATGAAAAAGCCTATAAAATTAACAATTGTATTTCAAGACCAGAGGAGGATTAAAGTAAACCTTATACTTAATAGAGTATGAGCCAGAGCACACTGACCAGAGAGACAGGACTTGGCATACAAAGGTAGCTGCCAGGAGCAGCAGTAGCCAACACCAATTACATCAAAACAAACAAGCAAAAAATTCAATCCACCCAAATATAGATGCATATGAGTGTACTTATGTATGTGTGTGTGTTTGTGTGTGTGTGAGAGTTCTGGAGTGGGTTGTCCCATTTAGAAGTTCTTCCTCCCTCACCAGCTACAAGATTTGTAGCAGGACTCCACCACTACAACATTGCACAGGGGTAATGCTTGTATAGATCTGTGACTCACAGTGTGCTTTTCCCCTGTCTCTCCTATGCAGAGATTAAGCAGCTTTGTAGCTGATAAATAGTTTGGTTTAGGTGAAAGAGTAAAAGCTTTCACTTTTTACATTTTCTAGTCTCTTCCTAGTCTCTTCTTGCCTTCTGACTCATAATGACTGTTCACTCTTCTATAGTCTTTTCTAGCTGATCTCAAAGTATAAAACAGCAAATACATTTGACTACATGATAACACAGTGGGTTGTTCCCAGGATGTGTAACTCTATCTATTTAATTAAGTAGCAATTAATTTGAATATGTTCAACATATTCTCTCATCACTGCAGGATTTGTAGGAGTCAGTGTGTTACACAGCTGGTTGCTATTCTCTAGTTCAAAGTGAATGGGAGATCATAGGACACAGATGTAGCTGGGACTTTTAAACCAGATCTCAGACAGAAAAAAAGGTCTTTTAAGGAGAATCAGCTCATTACACTCTGAGAATAAGTGAAAGGTTATTAGCACTCACATATTGCCAAATTTTCTCATTTGAGGCTGCCTGTGTATCCTGTTTTGTGTAGAGATTTCATCAGATGACAATTGGACATTCATAATCAGATGTCCTGGTGACATCCAAATTTCCAAGTAAGCTCCACACACAGAACATAGAGTATGGACTGATTTAATTTCTACTGTCCTGTTGAACAGAGGGAGTATGATGTTTTTTATTATATTTTTACATAAAACAAAAAGAAAGTTTAACAGACATGAACAGGTTCTTAGCTAGAAAAGCTAATGAAATGTAGAAACAGTAGTTTTTTCTAAGCTCTATTGCTTAGTTTAACACTGTATGAGCGAGCATAGTTTCTTGCTTACTTATTTAACTTCATTATCCAGTATACCTTATCAACCCACAAACATTTTCAGTTTTTCACTTAGGGATTAAAAGCCGTGTCCAAATGACAGTCCCACTGAAGTCCAAAGTACTTTTGTCAAAATAAAATATGTAGAACTTGGCAAGAGGAAAGGGAATAAATATAATGGATTTTTGTCTTTTTTCTTTTTTTTTTTTTTAAGGTGAAAAGATGGAGAGTTTAATGGATTTTAGGTATGTGTTTGATAGATTAAATCTTTATATATATATTTTGGAAATGGCTTTCATTAACAAGCGGCTGCTTTTTGTACAAATTATCCAACAGTAATGCTAAAGGGTCCGGATAGGACCTCATCTGAAATACCTTCACAGTTTTGAATATCTCTCTATTTAAAAGATAAATCAAAACTGAACATGATGCAGGAGGAGTGTTGTAAATCCTCTGGTCCTCCCTGTTACTTACAATGATGACACTAAAAAGGTTTTGTTTTGGTTTATCTAGTAAAGCAAATACTGAAGAGTGAGTTATAATTAGATCAAAAGTGTAAGAGCAGACCTAGTAAAGGACTGTTTAGACTAAGGAACAAGTACAAAACAAATGGGAATCACATGAATAAACTAAGAATGAAAACTAGAAGATGGCTTAAGATCAAAAGACTAGTGAGGTTTTCATTCCCCTGTCCAATACGAGTGGTAGGAAATGGCCAGGCCTCCTGCTGTCCCCTGCAAAATGCACGGGCAACGCCAGTTCCCCCCTGCACTTCTTCCACATTATCTAGCCTATGCACTCCTAAAACAGTGTGGTTCAGGTTAAACTTCTTCTCTGAAAACATTGAAAATCTCAACATTTTCTTTGGCTGTTCATAGATTACTTTTGTATAAACCATGGCATCAATAAAAAACTAGCACTTTGCATTTGTTTGCATTCTTGTAGATGGTGAAGCAGTCTAAAGGTCTGGGGATGACCTCTGTGTTGATCTCAAGTTAAAAGAATGCAATTTTGAATTTTGAATCATGCCTGTATACTCAATGGTATATCACCAAAGTCTCCACCAAATCTTACCAAAATCTCTGGGTTTCCTGTGTTCACATCAAAATAAGTGTATCCCAAATTGCAGAAAGTGGAACTTATAATGCCAATTTTTTTTTTTTCCCAAACATGTTTGCTTTTCATATTTATAAAGACTTTATTGTAGCCTGCTTTGATTACCTTCAGTTCCTAATTCAGCTCAGATACCTTTATCATCTTTCAGGTCTGAACAATTACTATAAAACAGTCTGTCTCTGGTATAATCACAATGTAAAGTATATTTTTATGTTTAATATGAGGCAATTATGCGTTGAAAAGTAAAGCAACATGTAATTAATAGCAAACCTGGCTAATGATAGCTAAAATACATCAAAGCATGCTCCAGCCCATTGGCTAGTACACATGCTTTCGGCAAACTAACTTCCAAGCAAATTAACTTCTTTTCTAACTAGAGATCTTCTTGAGTTTTATAGTGGGAGACGCTGATTGAAGCTTTGATTCATTAATAAAATGATAGATCCATGTCATTAACTCATGCAGTTGATGCATAAGTTGATGCATGATCTTCCTATTAGAGTGTTTTACTTGATGACTGCCAAATGTGTGGTATTCCTATATGTGTTCAAATTCAGTCATAGTTATGGTAGCTGTGTTTGTGTCATTTATTCAGGACTTGGGTCAAGGGCTATTGTAACATATGGAGGCTCTTTGGAGAGTTAGCTTGGCTGTTGATTTCTTAGATACCGTTCCCGTCGGTTGGTTTTACTCATCTATCAGAAGTAAAATGAAGTCTTAGATGGTTTGTATGTAATTTTTATGGGCCCACAAAAGTTTATGGCCAAAAGCCTCTGCAAGGGCTATTCTAACCTTTTGAATTATGCATTACATGGACTTCATTCAGTGAAGTATTAGGGTCTTCTACCTAGATATTATCAAGTGAAGTAATACGGAGCCAAATTACAGCTAATCCAGCCTAGAATTAGATTGGGATCTTCAAAGAAATCACAGGGAGTTCAGCAGAATAAAATGTCTGCTCACATTCCTACTTCTAAATCCTTCTCTGTTGAGTTTACTTTGTAGAACTGAATCTGGGTGAGGAAATTATATCAAGAAAATAATTACTGGCAAGGCTTTGAGGAAGACCTTGCACAGGTCTTCATTTGTTTATAAAGTTCTCTCCTGATTCCTGTTTATGCTGCGGTTAATTGCTAAGTGAGTCATCAGGATGAAGGCACCATTTTTTTGTGCTATTATCAAATGTTTTGAAGATGGCTATGCTGTTCTGTCCCCTCTAACTCACTGGGTCTTGTATATTGATTGTTTATTTCATGAGGATTCAATGACATCATGCTTCCTTGCTCTGGAGGGTTGGGCCTAAACTGAGCAGAGTTGAATTACAGGGTTTCAAGAAGCCCTCTGTTCAAAGTGTCCTCACAGCCATGAGTCAACGTTCCTTCAATTTGATGCTGTATTTTCATAGCATTGTTCAGCTCTAATGATGAGCAGCTATTGCACAATTAAGATAGATGCAGTCTTGTTTCCCTGCTTACTAATCTGAAGAAGGTGGTTTGCTTTATGTTTTACCTAACAACAAGTGTAAGGTGGAGCTTTGAGAAGATGAGAACATGTTCAGACTCATTTTTTGATGGAGTTTTTTCAAATGGCTCTGAAATCATATATGGCCATCATCCATCATTAATAGCAAGTTTAACTATTATAGCAACACCTTTCTCCATCAGCTGAGTAGCATTTCAGTTAGATGCTTGCACTGAAGTACAGAAAGTATCACTATGCCTTACTACATCCTCATTTTTACACTTAATCAGAATCACTTAGTTCTGCATTTCTGATTAGCTGTCTCCTGCTGCCCTGTAAGTGTTGCAGTAAAAGATTTTTCTGAGGTTATGGCCACATGTCATAACTCATTCTTCTCTAATTTAGAAAAAATGCATTTAAATAGAAATAAAATTTACTTGTGGTCTGACTTCAGTCTATATATATACTATATTTACCTGCATTACAGCAACCGATTTCTTTGCAGATCTTCTGAAGACATTCCTATCACCTCTGAAAAAAAGGCAAACCTCAGTGCTTTGCAAAGTAAAGCAATAATGTCTGTCATTTGCATGAGTCTAAATCTGGGGTCCAGCTAGACACCGATTTTAGTTTTCTATTATAACCCAAAGTAGAAACAGTAGTGTTTCAGGAGCTGGTTTATGAGCAAATTAAACAGTCTGACCTTACAGGCATCAATACCCATCACAGAGGTACAGCAGGGAACTTCACCTTGCTTTGTACAAATCAACGTGCCATTCCTAAAATAGTGCAGTCTAAATGCTTGATTCATACAATGGTGAAATTGAGAATTGAACATGAATTCTGTCTTTTGTGGCTGACAAAATACAGCATGCCAGGTGACAGATAGGAATTACACATTCCCAGAAAGGGAATTAAAGAAAATAAAAAAGAAGGCCACAGGACAGGACAGCTTCTTAAAGACAATCCTTTGAACCCCAATATATGGGACATGTCAGAGGCAGGGCAGAGAGAAGATGCAGAGCAGAGGATGAGACAGATGCTTGAGGCCCACAGGGATTTGGGATAGTGTGAAAGGCCATGGCAGTGTCTGGGAGGGGACATGTAATTTACCTGGTAGGAGAAACAATAGTCAGGAAAGGCAAAGAAGAAATAGTCATGCTTTCCTATTGAGATTGTGGGAAATTGATCCTACGCCAAAGTGTCTTCTAGTGACTTCCAAAAGCTACATTAGCTTCATCCTTCTGCTACATGCGCACACTCTCTACCACAAGTGGTTCTTCTCATTTTGTTTGCGTTTTCTGGTGTATTTGTTGTTTGCGGGCTTTTTTTTTAATAGACTAATTATTTTTCAAGTTAGCTGAAAAGCGCATGTTTCTGTTCATGTAAACATCCAAACCTGCTTTCTTTCTATATCAACGCAAATATAAAATTACACTGACATTTTCCACATAGAGGAATTTCTGTAAAAGAGACACTGCTTTGGAAAATTGAAGGGGGTTGAAAATTGGATAACTCAAGGAAGAAAGAAGGCAGATAATCAGATGACCAGGCCAAGAAACTGGTTGCCCAAAGTCTGTACCAGGCCATAGCGAGGTCCTGCTCACTGTCAGATTTCCCAACATTACTTTTGTGTAGCTAGCGTCTCGCTAGCTTTTAATCCCAAGAAATGACTGCTTTCTGATGGTAACCTAGGCTATGGGAAAAAGTTCTCAATAAATTGAGAGCATGGACATGTATGCAAGGGGGAGTTTGTATGTGTATCTGCAAAAAATGTCGGTCACTCCCACTCAACCCAGCTCTGCTGTCCTCCTGCTGACTACAGGAACTTGTGAGGTTGGTACTAGATGAGCATCACTGTTTTTGGTGGTGTAAAATGAACAGTAGATACATCTAATAAATAAGTGGGATTTGATTAACATTGTAAAGACTGCTATTTTCATAGACTCCATGTGCAGAGACACTGTCCTGCCCACCCTCCCCCTCCTGAATCCATGTCCTTGCCACAAATGGAGTTAAAAATTCTTCACTTGAGAAATAGTTTAGGACAGCATACCCTTGCTGCAGCTGCTGCCATGTGGGAGCTTTTAGTTACATCTAAAGGCTTGTATTCTCTGCACTTTGTGAGTCTTTTAAATTTAGAAAGAATTCAATAAAGAAACTGAAAACTACATAAGGAGGCACAGCAGAACCCCCACAGCAGACCAAGCACCAAGGTAAAACCTTCCCTGACAGAACAAGATTTTTCAGGTTTCATCATGATAGTTAGTCATTAGAGTAACTTACTCGTTATTGCATGGGATGCACTTTTTATTTATCCTTTTGCTTCCAAAGTGTGCAATCCCTGCCTTGAACTTCCACCTGAACTAGACCTGACTTCTTACAAATCGCTGCTTCCAACTATTCAACTATTCTTGTGCTGAGGGACTGAATTACCCACACAGAAGGTGCCATGCCAGGATTACAAATGCATTACCCACTATGCCACAAGCTGGGGAGCATGACTATTAAAGTATCAAAGTCAGAGATTTTTATGAGAAGAATGAGTCATAGAAGCAATATGTTCTTTTCTTTCTCACTAAACAAAAGAAGAAAGACAGTGACAAAATAAAACCATCCCTCCTTCTAAATAGTAACATCCAGCAGTGAAAACCTAGTCAAAAATATCTGTCTGTATGTTCCCTCACTGTTGTGTATGTCACTGAAGCGGCAGGAACCACCAGTGTGACACTTTCTAATAAAAATCCTCTATTAAACTGTGCTAAAAATTTGGAAAATAAGACAGTGACCATTTTCTGCTGTTCATTCATATAAATTTGGGATGTCTCCCATTTATTGCTATTCTCATATTTTCTCTTTCCTGTAAAAAAGTAATTGTTTGTAAATGGATATTTATTAGAAGTGAAATATTTCTGCTTTATCTGATAGCCTTGAAAAAGAGTGTGCAGGAATCCCTGATGGTCTGATCAAATTTGCCTATATACTTTTATCACATCAAAGCAAGTGGAAATTCGGAAAAGGACTGGAAATCACAGATGCTGATAGGCATAGTGCTATTGGATGAAAATACCAATCTGAAATTATAAGACTTGCAGACTCACACCATGCTGAGGTGTGTTAGCAGAGCCACAGATGAATCTTGTGATACTAACCAATGCTGACCACTGAACCTACATTTTACACACTATTCCTTTGATTCAGAAGCCCAGATCCATCTTCATCTATTGCAAATCAGCTTGCTAGAGAAATGTTTTTCTTTTTGCATTCAAACATCTACCTGCCCACAAAGTTTCTAAATGCAACAACTTACTTTTTCAAACCTACAATGGATATTGATTCAATCCTGCATCTGCAACTGTCTTTCCACAGCAATATGCAGGCTGCTGCTATACTATTTGTTAATCTTTATACCGTGGTGATATTAGTGTCACTGTTTCATTTCCTGAATATCAGTTCTAAAGCAGGCGTGTAAAGATGGAAGGGTTTACAAGGAGCCTCTCTCTGGATGTGTTCATGTGTACTTACCACAATATTTCTAGTGCCATTTTACAGAAGGTGTAGCACAGACAGATTACAGAATGGAAATACAAACCAGGATGTGTTTAAATAATCTAGGGGTCCTAGCAAAGTCATTTGACTGAGTGCCCTGTATGCAAAGCATGTGACTCAGCAAGAGACTCTCTTTCCAAGTTCCTTTCTCATTAAGAATGGGGTGTGGCAAGGAAAGCATGTGTGACTGCTTTGGCAAAAACTTGTTAGCCAGATGAGTTTGGGATGGCTATATTCTTTGGGTGGCAAAGCAAGTGAGTAAGTTATGCTGGTCATCCTGAATATGTATCAGCATGGCCTTTGTACCACACCACACAGGCACTTCTGTATTGTCCCAAATGAAGCAAGAAACCCAGGCCATTATATTTTTTTTTGAACAAACAGTTTTAAAGTTATTTGTTAATGCAGGTTTTCCTCATGAAAAAAGGTTGTTTAACAAGATACCTAGAGGGGAAAATGTCATTTTGAATTTAATTTAGGCTTTCTTAGACAAAAGAGTGCATTCACAGCAAGATACAGGTATTTTAAGATTAGTACATTTTAGTAAAACATCCCTTCTACAGGTCTTCCAGTTTTTCAAGCTAGCAGTAATGAAAACTCCATTTTTATTAGTGATGATGATGATGTGAGAAAGAAGGAATCAACAGTTATTTCTATAGCCTAGCATTGGTGTATGTAGACTAGCAATTATAAGCAAAACAATTTATAAACTTCATTAAAAAAATACAGAGTGTAGAAGGTCCTGAGAAGAAATAAAATGAGTACTTCATAATTTCATTGTTCATCCTTCCACAAATTAGATGCTGCTGTACAGCAAGAGCACTCTAAGACAGACAGCTCTGTTCTTGAGACACAATGGAGCTGTTCACAAGTGAGAGTCCAGTTCTTCTGGGCAGGACAAGCAGGGCGGGCTCACCAGGCAGTCCCTGGCAGTGGAGTGCACACTCACGAGAACTGAGAACATGAGAACTGCCTTCCTCATTCAAAACGTTTAATGCACTTCTCTCACCTTCCTTTTGGAAACATGTAGCTTGATCAGAAAATATGTTTTGGGAAGGGAAGACACATTTTTGTTGGAAATGGCTATGCACCCGAAAGTGATTCAGGGGTTAAGGAAGGTAAAAAAAACCCAATCCTTTTTCTGAAAAGTGACAGGTTCTGAACTTTGAAAATGCCTGTGCTGATTTGTTAAATTTTGATGATGTACTTGAAAGAAGCATTCTTATTATATTCATGATTACAATCCTCCTCACTTCTTCCATGTAGTTTTTCCCCGTCTTCTGTCCAATTTTTCACAATCAGGGTTCACAATGGGGACTCAATGTGTGCAGCAGCTGCAAAACTGGGGCTGAAAATGAAAAGAAGGAATTAACCATACTTAATATTCTTTTGCTTCTGAAAACTTTCCAGCTTAAATTAAAGAATGTGTCTATACTTTTTTTAATACCCATTTTGATTTAATTGACCTTTCAATAGTTTAAGGGAAAGATCAGGGCAGACTTCTTCCTGTCCTGACAGTAGACCTAAAGGTACACAATATGCACAGAAGTTGTTCATTTGGGAGGACTAATAATCCTGAGGAGCACTAGGTTATAAAAGGCTACATGAAGCTCAAGATAAATAGCTCCTGCCTGGTGAGGCAGCAAAAGAAGCCAGTTTCTTGAAAAGAGGGATAGTTGGGTCACACTGCCCACATTTAGGAGCGTTCCTGAGATCCAGCAAATCCCAGGCTTGGTCTAAGCATGTATAATATATCATGTATTGGCTATAAAATCTTCTAGACTTTTAAGCAAAACCCCCCTTCTTTCTCACCAACTCACTGTAAGAGGCTCTTTCTAATGAAGTCTGACTATTCTATAGGAGTGGGTCAACAGTGTTGGGTTTTATACAAGCTTTTGAAACTGTAGTTTTATTCTAAAAAGGAACTTTCTCAAAATGGCCCTTCTCATTTAAAAATCTATTGGTATTGAATAATAACTTTTTTTTGTGCAACTAGTTTTTACTCATTCTTTTTTACTATAACTTTGCAAAACTGATAATAGAGAGAGAAACTGGATTCTATTCCATCCTGTACATTTTTAGCAGAACTCATGACAATGTCCAGTCGGCTGTGAGGAAATGAATTTACAGAAAATACCAAACATGCACAAGTTCCACGGAGAACTTTTATTACTCTAATGATATGTCTACCTGTGGGCAGTATAAGACAGAGCTCCTCTAAAATATTCTTCAAGACTTTCATGACAGAGGCATCCCAACTGCAGTCCTGTCCTTGGCAGGCACCTTGTACTTCTCTATACAGATATAGGGTGCCCCTCAGGAAGAGGCAATTCTAGGGATTTTTTCCAAGGAAATTTCTGAAAACATTTCATGCTTGAAAGAGAGACTTCTTTATTAGAAATACATACATTTTAAGAACTTAGCAGGAGAAGGAATGTCTTCAGAGATTTCTGTTCAAAATGAAAATAAAATCACTCATTATTAGGACACTGGCAAGGCCTAGAAGATGCAAATTCAAGTATTTTCTGTACTGAAGTCACTGCATGAATAAAATGCATGAACTAAAGCCATTCACAGCATTTTTACACATCGGGTGAGTGGGTTTGCTGCCAGTCTTTTTTTACATAGGTGTTTGTCTATTTCACATGTTATATGAAGCAAAAGCATTTAAAAGTTCATCAGCCCTGAAGAGAATGTTCTGACTTGCTGACTGGGCTGCTCTAGTTGTTTTTCCCCACAGCTGTACTCCAACTAAACTCTGATGTTGGCCCTGTGACATAACTTAGTAGGAGATGTTACCTCTCTAGTACTGAACCATTTCTGCACCAGCCCATACTCAGCTCTTGCTTTAAGCCTTTCACTGTGGCCTAATTGATTAATGTGCAGGACATGGTACCTGTAAGACCAGCAAGATCCTGTTTCACAGGTGTTGATTATGTATTCACAGTATAATAGAGGAGCTTAATTAACCTTTTCGAAACTGCTGCACATTAGCTGTCTGACTATTTTGCCTCTGCAGGTAGCTAAACTTCAAATTTTCTATTTTGTGACTATATTTGCAAATGCTCCTAATGGGCAAAACTTACCTTCAACATGCACACACTTCAACATGCTCTCTCTAAAGTCCTATTCTGATTATGTAGAGAAATCCTTCTCTAACAGTCACTCCACAATCCATTTTCTGCTCACCCATGTCATTTGAGCATCTGCTTTGCTGACACTGCTGGACTTGAAAAATTTCAGTATCTACTTAGTTAAAGGAAAGTTGATTAATATTTCCTGAGAACATTATGATCACTTGCCATCACTTGTTAAATAGCAGAGAAAATACAGTACTTTAATGTTTCCTAATGAAATCTTAAACTGTGAAAGGAAATAGATCCCTACTCCTTCTTCAGAAATGAGCCTATGTCCATCATTTCATTTGGCCTCAGTAACTCCAAACAGTATTTCTCTTTGTGGTTGGTTGACCCTGGCTAGACACCAGTTGCCCACCAAGTCATTCTCTCATTCTCTGGCATGGAATCCTCCAGGGGCTGCAGGTGGATCTCTGCTCCACCATGGACCTCCATGGGCTGCAGGGGCACAGCTGCCTCACCATGAGCTGCACCATGGGCTGCAGAGGAAACTCTGCTACAGCCCCTGGAGCACCTCCTGCCTCTCCTTCCTCGCTGATCTTGGTATCTGCAGAGCTGTTCCTCTCATGTTTTCTCTCCTGTCTCTTCAGCTGCAGTTGCCCTGTTTTTTCCCCCTTCTTAAACACATCATCCCAGAGGCATTACCACTGTCACTGCCGGGCTCAGCCTTGGCCAGCAGTGGGTTCCATCCTGGAGCCAGCTGGCATTGGCTCTGTCAGACATGGGGGAAGCTTCCAGCAGCTTCTCAGAGAAGCCACCCCTTTAGTGTCCCCCTTACGGTAGCCTTGCCACACAAACCAAATACATTCTTCATTTTAATCAAACTCTCTTTCATCCCCATTCCAATATATATTAATGAAAAAATGTCTCTTCATGTGAGAGCACTGCCCATCAGCTGCTATGACATCTCACAGTACCCTCAGAAACTTGGATGGTAGCTGCAGTAATTATGAACTATTTGGTTCTTTAATATCATTAGAAATATTCTTGACTTTTTAAGTACAAAATATATTTAGTAATAAAGTAATTGCAAAGCAGAACGCAAAAGGTTTAAAGGTTTATTTTGAAAAAAATTTACTCCTTCAAAATATTTTCCTGTAGCATGTTTTAAACACGGAGTTCTCTTGGAACAGACCTGTTTCCCAAACAGCTCCCTTTTCACCAGTCTGTGTTTGTCACTCAGAATATGACTTACTTGAAGTTCCCCTTCAGTGTTAACTCTCTCCAATATCTTACTGCATTGACTAAAGGGAGAACAGCCCATTATCCCTCTTATGGTCTGGTCTCTGTTTATTTTGTCTAAATGCTTCTTTAAAGGGTTTATAATTCCAGTGTCACTTTCTGGCAGTTTACAGCTTATGCTACAATTTTCCAGGCATCACTCAAAAATGTAATATATTAGCAGAGAGATCAGCTCCATCACACACTAGATTTGGCTCTAGATGGTGAGGTACCATTTTCTGCACCACTCTGCCAAATGGCATACCCCTGGTTTCCCTACCCACTTTCCTGGCAGTCCTAATTGGCTTTTCATGCCATTGGAAAAAAGCTCCCTTTTTTTCAGTTTTTGTAAGAAGTAAAAGTACGTTACATAAGTTTTACCAAACAGACTTTTTTTCTTTTTTTTTGTAGAGCAATAAAGAAGAGTAAGTTTATTTGGCAATCAATTAAGACAGCTAGAAGAAACCTATAGATTTTATCCCGTTCATCTGGCTCTTGACAAAAGAGATATATACAGATGACAAGCATACTTAAGCTACTCTTTCTTCCTTGCATAGAAACAATATGTACATGGAAAAAAATCTAGTTAAAATCCCAGGCTAGTGTGTGAGGCAAATTAGGTCTATCCTTTCAGAAGCTTTAATTTGTATGTCTGTTTTCTGGAAACTTTCTTATGTCAGCTAAGGAAATGTTCCAGGTTCTGATTGTGTGAGTGCACTTACAAGCAAATGCCTCTTGGATCATAAAATTAGTCCTATACACCAAACATAGCCCTGTTAAAAGCCTCACTCCTGATTCTGATCTCCTATCACTGTTACATGAACCCAACCAAGAGATCAGAACCAAGAACAAGAAATCAGAAATTCCTTGTCTTTTGACAGTAAGTAGCTTTAAAAAAAAAAAAAAATCCTTGAGTCTCAATGGAAATTATCTTGATGGACAAGTTATTTATTGGCAAAACTGCATTATTTTATGGCCCTGATCCAGTGGACGACTTAAGCATGTGCTTACTTTTAGCATGAGAGTATTCTCATTGGTTTCAATACAACTTCACATATTTAAAGCTAAGCTGTGTTTAAGTGCTTTTCTGGATTGTGGCCTGTTTCTTCTGTCAGTAACAGGAACTTAATGGAGATTATACCTGCTATGGAGAGATGATATAAGTTTAAACAACTGAAAAAGATCAGATTGTGTTAGACTGTTGAGTTCTATCAACCTTGTATGTATTTTAGATCACAGGACACTGACTCTTAGAAACTACAAGCACAATTTTCTCATTGAATGAAATTGATTTACTTTGTCACAAATATCCTGGAAAGTCTCTTTATTCATAGGCACATCCAAACTCAATGTATATGACCATTTTTCCTGTGGAATAGCTGTTCCCCTGGCTGATCTTGTAACCAATAAGGACTGAAAGATTCAGAATGAGACCAACAGGCTTTGTTTTGGTATCTCTTTATAAGTGAGATAGTGAGAATTTTCTAACTCTTAGTTTATCTCCACCACGCAGGTGTACACCAGGTCTCAGATATGTCTTCCTTGTAAAAGAATATTTCTTTATGAGATTTAGATTTTTTCTGTGTGGGTTTCCTAGGACAGAGATTTAATAAATGGGCTTCTCAGTTGTCTCCTGTAGTGACTGAGGGCTTTAAGCACTTAGGGTGAGATTTGCAGCCTGAGATTTGCAGCTTGCAGCTGTGCTGTTGGGTGGCTTTGTTACTATGGTCATGGTGTTATCTCATTTGAAAAAGGGCTTGAAGGTGGACTGGTGAGTACTAGCAGATTATCGTTACTATATTCTTCATTATAATGTGTTTTACAATTATTAGAAAAGGAGACACCAATTCACTTATACTTTCTACTTCATCTTCTCTACATTATCTCCCAGGGTCATTATGAAGTTGTACAGTTACATAAATGTATAAATCTATAAAGTCATAAAAATTACCAGATACTGTTATCTGCCATAACTAAGTTGCTGAAAAGACACATTCCTTTAATGATCATAGTCATGAAACCTCAGAAAGATCATTGGATCCAGACACAAAGAAGCACTTTACAGATAAATAGGAAAATGCACTTATCACCTGTGGTGGTTCCAGTACATTTCTAAAGTACCCTATATACCAGATGCACAATATATGAGACCATGTAAAGTGCCTCTGCAGTACTGCTGTTCTATTTCTTCTACTCGGCTGCCAGACTATCTATGCTTAGCAATATATTTTACTGGGAAGGCTTTCCCTGTGGTCACCTGAATGCTGTCATACTTCAAAATATAGCACACTTAGAAATTATGTGCAGCTGAGAAGCAGCTATGGATATCTTATTTCTAATGAAAAAGCCTTCTGTGTCATGCTTTTGAGGCATACAAGACTGGGTATGCCTGAAAAATTAAGCCACTGTGTGGTCTGCACAAACTGCTGGCTACTGAACAGCTTGAGACCAGATTTTTGTCACTGCATCAACTCAGGTGATGAGTTTTTGGGTCTTGGCATATGTATGACCAGACTGCAAAGCTGTACCTGTGCTGTTTTTTCAGTCCAAGTGTGGCATTCATCTGTATGTTGCTGTGTTTAATGTGTCCAGGTCACATAGTCCTTGTTCTGATGCATTAAGACAAGAATAACCCACCCCTGTTCACTGCTCAAGAAGTCGTCTGAGTGTCTTTGTATGTGAGGCTGGAGTTGTGAAAAGGTGCTGAAGAACTGTTACATCTCCACACTTTTTAGTTGTGCCCTCATTGACACATTTGGGCTTTTAATAAGTCCCCATTTATAAGCTGAAGACATTGCTAAACTCATGTGTAGTGAAGTGAAAAATTAGTAGCAAGTAACTGAGTCTAAGTTTACTCTGAAGTGAAATTAAGTGGAACCTTAGTTCTCGAGTTCTTTTGGGAAATGTTGCCCCACCAGCCTTCCAGGCCACCTGGCAAATATTGGCCCTTGAGTTCTTTTTTAATACTGAAAGCTATAATCACGCAAGATATCTTTGCTGTCTACAAGGACAAAAGAGAGACTCAGCACTACTTTTTATAGACTTTTCAACTTGGCCTGCTCCTGCTCCACAAATCAAACTAAAGTCTTGTTGAAAAATGTATTTTTGGTGTCTGTAAATCTTGTCTCACAAAGCTGTTGACACAGGTACAATTTAGGGATGGAACAGGAAACCTGGTGACTGAAATGTCCTTCTGACCTTCAATATTTGAACATCTTTTTTTTTTATTCCTATGAAACATATTGACATAAAATTAATGCACTTAGTTAAAAATTATATACATTATAGATTATTTGTAGGAAAGCTAAAGAAATAGCTAAAACTAAATGCTTTATAGCTTTCTACAGGACTTGAGAACAATGCAGTGCTTAAAGTTATGGTAGGATTAATATGAAATATAACTTGATGGCTTGGGTAAAACAAACAGAAAAAACTTCACAACACCACAGTTTGTTGATAAAGGCAGTGATAAAATAGTTCGGCTGTCTTGTCCTGTACTGGAGAAAAAGAGTGCCAAATTGTAAAGCAGAGACCAAGAGTTGCTACACTTAAGCAAGAATATTTTTCTCATGAAGAGTGTGTTCCACCCATGACAGCGTCAACTGAGAACAAATGGGTTGTGTGAAAAGCAGCAATAAGAAAAGCAAAAGGCATTTTGAAATATAATTTAGTTTTCTAGAAATCTTCATGGTATGTATAACAAGTAAAGGAAAAGCATTAATCTGCAAAAAGGGAATGAGATCCTGAACTACATATGCACAAGTTTCTGATAAAAAAATAAATTTACTCAGCTCTTAAGAAAAAAATATTCCCAAAGCAATGCCGAATTCTGAATAGAAACACACACAATCTTAATGGCTTTCAATGATAATCTTAATCCAGGAACCACGATTTTCGAATATATACAAATATGATAAAATAATTCTAAAGAATCTGACCAAAATTGTTTTGAGCATCACTCAGTAAAGTCCAAGAATGTAGAGAATTCATTCAAGGCATTTCTGGATTCTCCAGCTGGGACCATAACCTACATATATTTGGTAATCTAATGTAATGAGCAAAGTACTTGACAATTAATTTCTAGTAGTGTTAATGATTAATAAATCCTAAAGATTTAATACACCATTGTAAAATACTACAGATGAGAAAGAACCAATAACTCCACATTCTACATGCATCCTACTGACTTGTTCCTTGTTCCTGTTTTGATTAGTTGCTGGGAAGTAATGCAGAGATCTGGCTCATGAATATTTCTTTGCACTGATTGCATGCTAAAGTGCTGCACATTTTGCAGAAAACCTACACAAAGTTTATGCTGGTATCTGAAATTTTTGTGAGAATATTGATTAGCTTTTTGGGTTCTTGGCAGAGCTAAGCTGTGAGATTTTCTGATGAAGAAATCAGAAAAAATTAAAGATAATTTTACTTGCTTGGATGTGTTGTCTACCATCTTGATGCTTTCGTATAATGACTAAAAGTATTGATGAAATTGGTAAGATTCTTTTGAATTAACACTGTTTCCATGTTTGTGGGTGTTGGTCAGCCACACCCTTTTGCTCCTTGATGCAGGTAATTTTCTCCAAACTCCTTTCTATGTGCTGTTGAGAGCTGTTAAGCAGAATGTAGGAAACACTGACTTTTTCTTCATTTTTGTCTTAGTGAAAAATGAAGCAGGATATAGCCTGAATTACATACTTTTACGGCAATAGCTCTATGATATAAATTATATCTTGCCTCTCTTGAATGAAACCAGATAGTTACTCATATAGTAAGGTGATTCAGTTTTCCTTAAGAATATGTGGCCAAATGATGGGTTGAAATGTCTAAATTTTTCTATTTTTCTATTTTTCTATTTTTGTATTCTGTAAATGATCAAGCATAGCTTCCCCAAAATCATAATAGTTATTCTCCATATTATCTTCATAATAGTAATTATCTATACAGTCCTCTACATTTTACAGGCAAAATAAGTTGCAAATGTGTCTGAGTGTTCCTCAAGCCTTCTACAAAGAGAATAATTGCTGAGAACAAGTATCAGTGCTGTGTCCTTGGGAGACCTCATAGACATCCATGATAGGATTGATCATGCTGATCTTTAATGCCTGGAGTCTAGAGGCTGTTTTTGAGCTGGCTTCCTAGATTCTCCTTATATCCAGTAACAAGAACTAGGCATAGGAGTTCAGCAGTTAACTCACCAGGAAAATAATATTCAAAATGGGCAGAAGAACTGTGCCTAGAACTCCTACTTTTCTCTGCAGCCTGAAGTCAATAAGACTTTTTAAATATAGATTTTGTGTTTAGATCAAACATATGCCTCTATTTTTCATCAAATAAATTCCAACCCCATCCTCTCCTAATGGCCTCTAAAGCCATGATTAATGCAGCTTGTAGATATGGATAGAAATGTTAAAATACTTGACATCTTATTATTATTATTAGAATGTTTGTTTGCTGATTCTCCTAATTTTTCTCTGTCGCTGGGAGATATTTGGATATATTGTTTATAGAGTATGTCAAAGGTTTTTCATCCTATATTTTGCATATATTCCTTCTGGATAGATAATATATTATTAGGATATGTTTCTCTCTTCATGTGTGGAAGCACATGATGGAGAAAAGAGAGGAACTAAGTGCAGAGAGCATGCCCTCTGAATGGATGGCCATGAGTCAGATGTGTACTTCATGCAGATTCTGCTGTTTATTTTATGATAACCTTTTGACAGGAAAACAATTTCTCATGTACATACAATTCAATCAGAGTAATTCTATGTTTGAATGATTCCTTTCAACCTAGTGAATATGGGAGCAGCTTTTACTTCAATAGCCTGTGCGAACAAGGAATGGCAATTGGTTGAGTACAATTCAAGCACACTTAAAGGTCTAAAGAGCATTTCATCCTACTGTGCTCACACACTGAATAAATAGAAATTTGAAAACTCACTATGCTTAGTGAAACCTTTTCAGATCACTTTTCTTGTTTCTCATTTAGAAACTCATGGAAAAATGCATCTCTTCTAGTTGTACTTCAAGGGGATGAAAAGGAGAGAAAGGAAGAGATTCTGGCGAAATCCTAGTGTCACAAAAAGAAAAAACAAAATAAAAAAGAGTTTCTCATTGCAAAGCAGTGCACTGAACATCACACAGTCTCTTTGTTTGAGATACCAAAGAAGCAGCCACCTGAAATGTGCTGTGATAGCCTGAGTAGGAAGGGAAATATTAGTCTGTACTATGAGTTGAATAGTCAACTAGACAGTTACCTTAAGCATACTCAAGGGTTCTGTACTATCTATTCACTGTCCTGGTTGCATATCCCAGTATATCCCAGTCTTAGAGTAACTACACCAATCCTATAAGCTTCCAACCCAAGACAGGGTGTGTGACAAGGTTTTGGTAGTGGGGGCATTACAGTAGTGTCTTCTGTAAGAAGTTACTAGAGGCTTCCCTCATGTCCAACAGAACCAATGCCATCTAGTTCCAAGATGGATCTACTGCTGGCCAAGGCCAAGCACATTGGTGACAGTGGTATCATCCCTGGGATAACATATTTAAGAAAGGGAAAAAAAACATGGCAATGAAAGCTAAAGAGACAGGAGTGAGAATATGTGAGAGCAACAGCCCTGCAGACACCAAGGTCAGTGAGGAAGGAAGAGCACGAGGTGCTCTAAGTGATGAGGCAGAGATTCCCCTGAAGCCCGTGGTGCAGCCCATGGTGAGGCAGCTGTGCCCCTGCAGCCCTTGGCGGTGCACAATGGAGCAGAGATCCACCTGCAGCCCATGGAGGGTCCTGAAGCAGGAGTAGACAGAAGTGCTTGAAGGAGCTGTGGAATCCATGCTGGCACAGTCTGTTTCCCCCTGTGGAAGGGACAGCTCGTGAAGAACTGCAACCCGTGGGAAGGACTCACACTGGAGTTCATGGAGGACTGTCTCTCATGGGAGGGACCCCACTGGGGCAGGGAAGGAGTGTGAGGAGTCCTCCCACTGAGGAGGACACAGCTGCAGTGGGGGAGAAGGTGTTTTAAGTTTGGAGATCATTGCCCATTATCCTGATTAAACCTGATTTGATTTGAAGTAAATTAAATTAATTTCCCTGTGTTGAGCCTGTTTTGCCCATGATGGTAATTGCTGAGTGATCTCTCTCTGCCCTCTCTGCCTGACCCCCAAGCTTTTTCTTATATTTTCTCTCCCCTTTACAGCTGAGGGGACTGACAGAGCATCTTGAGCTTCAGAAGGGTCACCTGTTGAGTGAGAATTTGGACATTATCCTACAGCATCCACTTTTCTTAACTTTTATCTTAAAACTAGGTACGCTTTAATTTTAAGAAGAGCATTGGACCTGAGATGAAGGGACTCTGTGGGTACAATTTTACTCACTCTGAAGTCCCAATTCTCATGATGTAGAGTAACATTTGCAACAACTTGAAGCATGAGTTATTAATGAGGAACAAGGGACTGTCTAACTGGAGTGTTTCTGCAGACCCTGTTACAAGATCTAAATTTCTAAGTATCTTAGCAAAGCTGTCCCTGTGCAGTTGTACTAAAAAAAAAAAGGTTGTGATAATGGTATATTCTCCTTTTTCAAGCGGTATAAAAGGAATCTCTTCTTCAACTATACACAGAAGTGGTGATACTAGGAAAATTCAGAAATATGCCTGGGTAACAATTTCCTGCTGTCAAAAAGCTTATGACCTTGCTGAAGTTCAGAAAGTCAATAAAAAGAAGGACTGTCTTAGGGTTTGTGGGCTTGGTTTAAGATAGTTGAAGCCAACATTGTACATCTACAAGGATATAGGACCCACAAGACTACTACCATATCTCTTCTCTGCAGTCAGCTGGTCCAAAAAAACATTCATTTTTCTTTACAATATGGATCTAAATGCTTCTGCTCTGTGTGCATAAAAACAACTCCATGAGGAGTTTCCAAATCTATCCTGCCATTTTTGTTGGCCCTGTGCACAAGTATATTCAGGCTGCTAAAATGCCTTCCTCTCCCCTCTCTGGAGAAAGTGAATTGCTGCTTCCATTATTAGCTCTGAGAAAAACATCAAAACTACATCTAGTCCTGAATGCAGCATCATGTTCACTCACAGGATTGAGCAGCCATGCTCATATTACACTCGCCTGAGCCCTTCATGTTGGCTCTCTGTAAAGTAAAGGATTTATTTTAAGCAGTCCCTGCTGGTTTTCAAAGCTCTTAATGCCAAGGGACCTCGTTTTTGCAAGACTTCCTCCTCGAGCCTCCTCCCAGTGCATTTCCACCAGCTGACACCATATACTTCTGAGCTGTGCCACTTAGACCCACTTGCAACATCAGTATGAGCTTTACCTCCTGCTGCGATAGCTCAGAGTATGCATTTCACTTCTCTAGACTCTCTGTCTTATCCCATGTGATCAATACTTTTCTCCATTTGCAGTTGTCCAGGTAATAATGCACCTCAGTATGAAATTAGATCCCCTAGCAGAAATCTCAGGGCTGGGTATCTTGAACCCTGAGACACATTAAAAGGGTACTTAATTTTGGAAGTTTAGCCAATGACCATATTTTATAGTTTGTAGCAGCACAGTTCCTTTCATACAATAAAATGGTAAGCATATGCACCAAACATACCGAAGAGAGTCTTTCAGGGGAGTAAAAGTAGTAGTGCTCAACTTCCTATCACTGGCAATGAGAAAAAAAACCTCCAGCCCTGAATGCTCCTCAAAAGCTAATGTATAGAGAAGAGTAGTATTTGGATAATAATCTTCTACCAATATTTTCTTTTACACTTTATAACATGTGATTTAATCAGGAAAGGCATACCTGAAGGAGACTGGAAAACCCTGAAACACTTAGAGACTGGTGCCAGTGAGCTTCTCACATATTTACAACTACATGTTTTGAAACTTGAGAAGCCATTGCAGCCAAGCCATAGACTTGCTGAGTAGATTGGCATGAGATTGGAATTATTCTGCAGCTAAAATCAAGAAATATGCAGTACTTTCCACATCAGTGTATATTAGCACAACTGCAGAAGAGTTAAGTCCCTTCTGGTTTATCTTCCCATACTAGTGCTGATGTAGTCAGGTCACAGCTCTGGGCTGTGAAAGCCCTAAGAAAGTGTCACTATGGCACCAGTTTATTTGCATACTGATAGTTCCAAGCTTTGGGTTCTGGTCTTCCTTTTACTTTAGATTCATTTCCACAGATTG
Source organism: Aphelocoma coerulescens (assembly GCF_041296385.1). Classification (NCBI taxonomy): domain Eukaryota; kingdom Metazoa; phylum Chordata; class Aves; order Passeriformes; family Corvidae; genus Aphelocoma; species Aphelocoma coerulescens. Next base: position 153,222,094 of record NC_091015.1, on the reverse strand, counting down.
GTGGAATCAGCCTCAGGGACAGTTAGCCAAGAGGAGTGCAGATCTCACTGACAGGTCCAGGCACCAGCATATTAACAAAGCTCTCACACCACTGCTAACTTCTGCTGTCCCTGACTGTTACATACAATTGCTCACTCCATGCCTGTTTCAAAGCCCAAATTTACCATTGAATTTAGTGGGAACAGAATGAGGTTCCTTTTAGCCCATCGCCTGTCTGGGCTGCATTGAAGCTGCCTGCATTCAAGCAGCCTGGCAGCGCTCCATCCTAGGATCCCTGAAGCTTAAGATCACTTCATTTTTCCTCTCTTTGTGAATCAGAAGTAATTATTTTTGAATGTGTTTTTAGTAGGAAACTTTCCATAATATATTTTGAATTTATATACATCTATATGTTTTTCTGCTATATTTCCTTATACCGTGATCCTCGTGAGGAGTCTTTCTAGTCCAAATTTCCCTTGGCTATTCTTTGTAATTTTTTTTTCTTTTTTCACATTTTTTTAGCTTTTTCCCTTCCCATCCCCTGCCTGTTGCACCTATCTTGGTGCAAGATGTCTGAAAAAAATGTTTTGTTTTGTTTAGTTTTTCAGAAGGAAAAAAACCACCCCTGCCTACTTTTTCAGTATTTAATCTCAACAACAAAAAGTCTGCTCAGCACACATAAAAAGAGCACTGAGATAAGTTTTGGAGAACTCACTTTAGATGGCCTCAAAGCAAAGAATAAGTAAAGATGTGCCAGGATTGGATTACCCACTGCTACATCTACCCACAGACTACACAGACAAAAAGGCCTTCTTGTGCTTGTGGGTCACCATATTAACCCACAAGGTTCAGTCAGCAAACACGTGTCCTTTTCAAAAGCTGCCCTTTTCTCAAAGCTGTGGTTTTTTCTATCTGTGGTTTTGAGCAAAGTAAGCAGAGCTCTCTGCCAGTATTTCAGGCTACCCATCACACTGAGACATCTTGTCAGAATTCAGCCATCTCTGTGGAGCTGGCGGGTACTTCACTGAATTTCACAGAAGGAGGTACATTTTTTTTTTTAAGCCAAACCATAGATCACATTCCTGCTAGTGCGTTGGGGAAAAAATTTCCTAGGTACTCTGTTTCTTTTTGCAAAGGGTAAAGGATTTTAAATGGAACCCCCTGCCAGGTCTCCTACTTACAGCTCTGTCCATAAGTCAGGAGTAGTACAATATCTGCTGCTAATCCAGAAGCAATATGCTGCAGTCATTAAGGTAGTTACTTACTACTGTGCTGATGAATGCACAAAAAAGAACAGAAAGGAAATTTGGCAGAGCAGATGGTGGATAATGATAGTGACAGTGAACAAAAATACTGTCGAGTATTGTGTCTGTTGGGGAGCCCATTCCCCAATGTAAATATAAAGTAAACATGACATAGGTATTAGGTAATTTTACAACCTACTGTTTTTGGCAGCTAGTTTGGCACTGGTCATTGTGTCTATTTTGGGGATCAGCTGTATGGTCCCAGATTGCCATTTTTCCTCTGCCTTTCTTTCTCTTAAATTTCCTACAGTATATTATCACTTCATTTTAGTTTCACTTATTTCCTCTGACAGTAGAGCAGGCCAGGCAGAGTGACTTCCTCCCTAAAACTCAATCTGTGTGAATTCTGCAAAAACCTTCCAAATGAAATGCTTTATTAAAACACATACATATTCAGCTGCTCACCTTCTCAAACACCTTTTTCCTCTGGGTGCTGCATACACTAAAGATGCTTGTCTCCTCTGAGGTGGAAGACCTTTCTCCCTTAAGAGGTACCGCACCTGGCATACATGACACTTTAAAGTGCAATTTGGGATTCAAAAAGAGATTCATTCAGGCCTTTTTTGTTCATTTCCAGGAAATTCCTTTTTTTTTTTTTCTCTCCCTGCAGCCTGTTTTGCCACACATGCTTTTCTGACATAAAACAGTGTAGGTTTTGAATTAGATTGGGTCACGTGCTAAAATGAAAATAACTTTGTATAAAAGGTTATCTGCTCTTCTTGGTCTTCACACATTTTACTCTCCTGGCCTCCTTTTTAGTACAAACTTTCTAAAGCCTTTCAAAGATAAAAGGAAAAATGTCAGGAGCAAACCTTGTTGAAGGTTTATACACCCACCATTCAGGTAATGTCTGCTTGCAACAAATTTTTTCAGCCTACTAATTATGGGCTTTTAGGGATCAAATTAACTAGGTCAATTAATGAATCCCAGAACTGAGTTATAACGTATTCATATAGGGGGGTAGTATCTGGGATTAATGAAGTGATTCTGTACTAAAAGCATCAGCAATTAGTATTTTATTTGGAGGCTGAGGGCTGAGGCAAGATTTTGTAAAAGCCAAGGGGTTCTGCTGCTAGCTTCGTGATTTAAGACAGAGGTGTCTGCACATAAAACTTAATGATACGCTCACAAAAGGTAAAAGGATGTGTCAGCTTTTCTCTGAATTTGCATAGATATATTTGTATGTGTCTCTGTGTGTGCAGTCATTCTACTCAACAGAAAATCCAAACCATTTAAATTATATTAGATGATTGTTGTTCTTTTTTTTTAAGAATTGAGGTGATTTAGAAATTTAAAGAGAACACGGTAGTGTCCTTGTTGCTTCTCAGCCCATGAGCAAGCTGCATACATCAATGCCTGAATTATTTTCAGGTGATTTAGTTTACTCCTAGACTCAGATTGCAAAGCTAAAGACGTGTAGCAGTGGAGGCCTTTATGCAGCAGAAATGATCCATGGCCTCTTGGGGCACATTAGGCCATCTCAGTTCACAGGTCTGGTTTGGACACCTCGCTGAGCTATTCAACAGCAACCCACGCTAGGCAGAGCAACCATTTCCTCTGCCTTTCCTCTGATGTATGGGCTGCCTATGAAGGCTGATGTAAGGGCAACAACAGGTTGGCAAATACTTTCTTGAGAATCTTCTACGATCATCATACCCACCCAGGTCTGGACAGAGAAATGCCAGCCATCTTTGGCTTCCTGTAATACTTTTGGTGGTAAGGATGTAGACCTAGATAGTTTGGTAAACCAGACTCCCTCTTCTCGGAAATGGAGTGGAAATGAGCACTTCGTCACTACATAGCAAGCTTCTTAATGCATGCAAATTTTCCTAACTTGATATTTGGTTTTAAATGCTTTGTTTTGAGAGAGACTTCATATAACCAACATTCTCCATTATATTTATGTATAGAAATTCTTTTTTTACAGAAAGTATAACTCTGAGAAATTATAACAGCAGCTATGTCTTACAGATATTGCTCCTTGAAACTAGATTTGTACTGTTGTATGGTGAAATGAAAAATGTTCTCTCAGGTTTGGACTTGATCCATATGCCAAGAATACATATTAGTTTTATTTAGGTTGTTTAAACCTTTACTTCAGTGTTTCGTGACTGAATGTTTAAGCATGCATTTTTCATAGTTTTCTCATTTTTCCCCCCTGAAATTCCCTAAGCTGCTTAGACAGGAGATGGAGGAAATGAATAAATATCACAAAACTGATTGCCTATAAAACACCACTGGATTACTGATTCACACGTACAATAATTGTTCTTTTAAAATAGTACAAAAAAGTAGTAATCCTTTAAAATGCTCCATCCCCATTCTGCAGCTGATGAAACATGCATGCTCACCAGTTGCACCCCTACAGAATTCCTAAGAGTGCATCTGAATTTAGACCACAAATAGACATCCAGACTTTGGTGTTTTCATTTCCACATCCATACAGCTTTTGTGCAGCCCAGATTGCTTTGCAAAGGTGGGTGAATATTGCTGGTTAGGTCATGGATAAATCATTCTTTTTACTCAGGGACTGGAGTTAGTTTTGCTAAGCACAAAAATTTGAGGGCAACTGTAAGCAATGTTTTTTCAAAGTCAAAAAATCACATCTGACAACACCAGATTTTATAGCTGTATTTCCAGTTATATCAGAAAGAACTTCTTTAATAATTTAAAGACTATCAAATCATTCAATTTGCTCAGTCTCCTTGTTTCAGTGACTCTTTTTCACTTTCCCTTGTAGTTAGAAGAGGAGCAACTTAAAAGAGAAAGGAACAGAAACGGATCTGGAAAAATTTAATGCCTATAGAGCAAAAAGGAAATGGACAACATTGGTGATAAGAAGGAAAACAATTCTTTCTCAGTTCCTTCCTACTTCTGAGGAAGGCAGCCTGCACTTCTGAAGGGCCAGTTAGTTATCTCTGCCACTGCACTCGGTGAGAACTTCAGCTGTTAATGGACAGGTGACATTACAGACCCTGTGAGTCTCTTACCCTCAACTTCACTGACTTTCTCTACTTCATTTCTCATACTGGGATTTCTTCACCCCCTTGCAGTTCCCTCTCTTTGGCCAGAGCATAACTGTTTCCTCGGACTGCCGAGCGAGGTGGCCAGGTCAGCTGTTCATGCCTGCCTCCTGCAATTTCTGTCGCTGATGGACCTCACTGCCACACCCCTCCTCAGTTTTTACTTCTCCAGTCAGTTTCATTTTGTGACTGAAATTTTCTCTTTCTCAATGGCCAGTGTGATTTTCCCAATCTGATACTCTGTGTTCAGCTTTCTCCAGACAGAAATTGGAAAATAATTATGAAAATCATCTAAAAAAAGAAGTTGCAGCTCCAAAACAGAAGACAATTGGTCATGCACATGTAATATCATTGACTTAATTTTTATTTCTAGTTAGAACATTGGAACTTCCAAGTTTTTGTAAGTATCATAACAGAGAAAATAAAGAAATTAGAATTATTCAACACAGAGTAAATTAAGGATAAACATTTTTAATTTGTGAAAACTGTCTCCTCTTTTTTGTTGCTTTGGTTTGGGATTTTTTTTTTTTAGTTTTAGTTTTAGCTTGGGGTAGGGAGCTTGGTTTATGTACAAAGTTTTCACTGTTAAGAGTATTTTTTAAGGAAATAGCACAATATTTTTTTTAATGATAACTACATTTACTAACTTCTACAATTTCTTTGTATTTGTAAGACTGTAGAAAATGACAGAAGTAAAATTTCAGGTACAGTATAGAAATGAGGCTGGACAGGAGAGTGAGAACAGAAAATACTGAAATTTTGAAATTATCCATTTAAGCCATGACATACAGGACGTATAAGTCTAGACATGGCAAAGTATATTGACATGAATTTCAAGGAAGATTTTTTTTTTTCTATTTTATAATAGTTTTCAGGCTATTTCTTTTTAAAATTGCAGGTTACAACTCTGACAAAAAGTCATATGCAGAAGCCTGACTATAATGGAGCATTCTGTCATCAAGTTATACTAATGCGATATAAGATTTGACCTAAATATCAGCCATAATCTCTCTTTCTGACAAATTAAATAAATCTAGAAACTCCTTGACCCACCTACAAAATTCGAGGGTGCAGAGGAGGTGCATGGACACTGCAGGATAGTCACAAGAAGATGTTATTAATTGGCTCTCGGAAAAATAAAACTAGAGGGAAGTGTGGTGTAAGATGAGGGAAAGTGTCAGATGGTTTGGGGAAGAGGCAGGCTGGACTAAGAAACTGGTGGGAAAAAGAAGACTGACATGTGAGTGAGCTTACTGAAGTGAGTTGATACAGATGTGTCTTTTCTTTCTTTCTTTCTTTCTTTCTTTCTTTCTTTCTTTCTTTCTTTCTTTCTTTCTTTCTTTCTTTCTTTCTTTCTTTCTTTCTTTCTTTCTCTCTTTCTCTCTTTCTCTCTTTCTCTCTTTCTCTCTTTCTCTCTTTCTCTCTTCCTTTCTTTCTCCCTTCCTTTCTTTCTCCCTCCCTTCCTTTCTTTCTCCCTCCCTTCCTCCCTTCCTTCCTTCCTTCCTTCCTTCCTTCCTTCCTTCCTTCCTTCCTTCCTTCCTTCCTTCCTTCCTTCCTTCCTTCCTTCCTTCCTTCCTTCCTTCCTTCCTTCCTTCCTTCCTTCCTTCCTTCCGAATTCCTTCCTTCCGAATTCCTTCCGAATTCCTTCCTTCCTTCCGAATTCCTTCCTTCCTTCCGAATTCCTTCCGAATTCCTTCCTTCCGAATTCCTTCCTTCCTTCCGAATTCCTTCCGAATTCCTCCCTTCCTCCCTTCCTCCCTTCCTCCCTTCCTTCCTTCCTTCCTTCCTTCCTTCCTTCCTTCCTTCCTTCCTTCCTTCCTTCCTTCCTTCCTTCCTTCCTTCCTTCCTTCCTTCCTTCCTTCCTTCCTTCCTTCCTTCCTTCCTTATTTTCATAATAAGTAATTACTTTGCTTAGTTTTCTGGAAATTCTGGGCAATTTCCACATCCTTCTTCCTAAAATTTTATAGGATTTCAACCTGTGAAGTTTCTACACAAATCCAGTAATCTTTAGACAATTATGTGAACTTTAGGTTTGAGGATTCAGAATACATGCATTAATAAATCCATATAGGAAGTTCCTCTGTGTGATGCTCAGCCAGGAAGAAGAAAAATGGAATGAAGTCACAGTGTTTTCACTGCACTACCCATAGTTCTCACGACAAGGATTTTTGCTGTAAAAGCCTCAAGATTGGTAGGTGTGTAAACAAGAAATGTGTCATTCTTGGGTTTGGACTAACTGATACTAGGGTTTCAGACCTGTGAATTATAATACTTAAAATATGTATTCTCATTTAGGAATACAGAAGTAGCAAGAATTATGGAGTCCAGTCATTAAAACTGTTGGTTAAAATATTTAATGCATTAGAATGGTGAAGTTCTAGCTTAAAACACAAAGTAGCTTTGTTTTCTCTGTCACTAGAAACATTCCAGTAAATTCCAGCCAGAACTTATTCTTAGTTTATTCCCATAGTGCCAACTTTCATGAAAACCAGTATCCTTAAGAATCTAGTACTTACTGATTTTTAACCAGTACTTAACTGATTTTTACAGATGTAAAGCATATCACCTTTCAGTCTTGTTTCTCCTAACTTGGCCATGTTCCTTCAGTCAGCACATGTTCCCCACAGCAGGATCTTTTAGAATCTGTTCTCTGCATTTAAGTTTTAATTCATAATTCTTGAACATGTATAATGAGAAGTTTGAAAGTATTGCAAGACCTCATACAGTGCCCAGGCTCTTCTAGAAACAAATCTTATACAAACATAGACCGTGGGAGTTTTCATTGTACTGGCAACTTAGATAATTCTGCAATTAGCTAGTCCACTCAGGTCCTTTCACATCTTTTCCAGCTGATGAGCTCTCACCCTGGAGCAGAACTTTCTTTTATGAGCTTCTATCCTGTCACTCCTCAAGAATGTACAGCTCTTTTATATGATAACCTGGTTATCCTCTACTGATAAAAGTACCAAGTTGAGAGGTATAAGCAGATTGGTATTTTGCTCTCTTGCTTCCTGAGTGAAAAGCAGACATTAGACTATTAATCACCATCTGCTTCAATACTGACTCTTGAAGAACTCTACCACTAATTCATCTCCAGTTCCTCTGCCTGACATCTTCATACTTAACATCACAGATTCTTCATTCCTTTCTTTGATTTTAAATAACAAGCTTCATAGTTGGCACAATTTCCTGAAGTCTTGATATATGAAATCCAGTCCATTTCCTTTGTCTAGAAAACCTGTCTAAGGTGATCTACATCCTATTAGATCCTATTAAATTGTCTTTAAATATTTTTTCCTTCAAAATATGTCCTAAAACAGTCTACAGAGTTATAGGCTTACAGATGCCTGATTACTTTCTCCTTTCTACTTTTTAACTGCACGCACAATATTTGGTGTTTGGTTTGAAAGGTGTGTTCTCATAAATCCTGCAAGGGAGACCACCTAATCCCCCTGACTTGAGTGCATTAAGACTCATGACTTCTGTTTCCACCACAGTTGAGATAACAAGGGTGTGTAAATGAAAGCTGCCATGAAACATTCTGTTTTTCCTCCCAAATCAACATAATTTTCCTTTTTGAAACCTGAGGCAAAATTTGTTTCATTTTTTGGCCACACCTAGATTATCTTTAATCTCTGTTTTACCTTGACTGCAAAGCTGTCCAACTTCTTTCCTTGTGCATTTTAGTCTCAATTTATATGGCTCAAAAAGGAAATACCATATAGCTCGATATCTTCTTCCCAGGCCAAACACAGAATCTATTTTAAAAGTCTAAAGTTTCATCTTTCATTTGTAGATTACTGGAGAGTTCTTTCAAAATTTTCTCTAAAGTAAAATGTTCTGTAAGATTCAATACTTGTGACTTTGAAATTCCAGGTTTCTTCCATGGTCAGATCCCTTGGGATTCTAGCTTTACTTGGCTTTATTGAACATTTCCATTAGTTCATCAAGGCTTGTCCTTCTGAATTGTAAATGTTTAGTTGAATATCTTACTTTTTATCACTTTATCTTAAATGGAATCAGTTTCTATTTGCTTGATTTAGGTTCTTTCTCTGTTTTCAAAACCATAACACATATAATGAGTCTAATAAAAAGTATTTCATCTAGGTTCTGGTTCTCTGTTATTTTCTGATTTTAGAAGATTTATTTGGCTATCCTTCCACAAAATGGTCCTGACCCAAACAAGTTATTGCATTACTACACTCTTTTATTTCTTTAGCTTCCACACTGCATTTAGAGCTCCAGCATTCTTTTTTCTTTTTTCTTGTCTTAAAGACTGAGTCTCCTTGAATAACTGTGTTCCATTTGGAATTGCTGTTCTTTGCTATTTTTATCTCTATAACACTTGGTTTCATCTCTAATGTGTGTAGCTCAAAATCCTCCCTCTCTGAGGAACATAAAATAATGTATAAGCATTTGTTAGTTTTATAATATACCAATGAAATAACTAATTGCAATGGTGGAAGCTGCAACTGCATTGCACGTTGAGAAGGTTGAATGTAGAAACACCAAAATTCCATGGACAAGTCCACCCTTGTTCTAGATGGATTCTTTTACTACACTTATCACCATAATATCTCAACATCTTCAACAGTGCGGTAAGCAATATGACTAACATCTAACATTTGCACTTTGTTTTCTCTTGCTGTTATTTTTCCTCTCAGTGCAAAAGCATTTTGGTTTTAATTATTAGCTTTTTCAGGCCTCTCTTCTATTTGTTGTACTGAATGGGGCGTAAAGAATGTCATCTGTCACCTGAGCAAAGGAGAAAAGGTTTCAGTAACTGCGTGAGGCCAGTTCCAGGGTCCATTTGGCTTTAGACCACTGTCTTAGACCCCTGTCCTTCAAAAAAGTTTTCCTACTTAGATTCTGACTCTAATTAAAGTATTGCAACATGGAAACTGATCTGCTGTTGAGGATGTTATCCTAACTTTGATTGGCATGTAAAAAAACCCAGAGATTAATTCCTTCATGTGTCACTTTGGCAGCACTCCTAGGACCTTGTCAGCCTGCACAATAAAAGAAAGTCTTATGATCTGAAGCTGTGTTTTTCCCAATAAGCATTGGCATTATCTCAGATTTCCTCATATCATGATTATATACTCATTTTTTGGGAAAATTGCCCCTAACTTTACAGCATACTACAAAAAAAGATCAGGCTCTCAGCCATTTCAATGCAGTGATGACAGGAAGTAAGGATATCAATAATGACATCAGTGTCCTTTACACTGAATTCCTGTGGGAATTTCCTTCAGGAAAACAACTTTCTGAGTTAACCTGTGGCTCAGTTGGCTCCGTCATGTTCTATCTTTTGGTGGCTGATTAGGTGCAGATCAAATCCATTTGGGTATGTTGTCATAAGGCAGGCAGAAGGGATGAGAGGATGCAGGACAGAAATTACGGTAGATAGTCTATTTAGGAGCCATTTAGGAGTTATCATTCAATATTGGTTTCTTTCCTCTGGCATCTGATGCTTTACAGAAGTACACAGAACTCACCTTACCCAATGGCCACAGGCAGCCACTGTCAGATTTGCCGAGAGACTCCTGAGATTTTTGATTATGCTCCTGGTAAAGGGAGCACCAGAGTGAAAGCTGGCCTGTTTTCAGAGGCAGGATGAAGGCTTTTAGGCACCTCAGCTCTTAAGCAGAGATTATTGTACTGACTCTCTAAGAGCCAGAGATCTGTTAGAAATACAGTGGACTACCATTGTATGAATAAGATTTATTTATAACTGTAGGATGTCTCTTTGCCATTCTATAAGGCCACAAAATCACTGTTGTCCTGGTGTTTAATATGGTTCAGTACCACTGTGAAAGCACTGCAGTAGTTGTAAGCACGGCCACCTCTGTTGTCTTCTCTGCCATGGACCTTCTCTTTGATCCAAATTTACAGGACAGAATTTGGAGGATTTTTACCTTTCTGCTTCTGTCCTTAATTCTAAGTTTCCTATTGTAGTGAAATAAATGAGCTACTTCTCTATTTTTTCTCACAAATTTATAAGAAATATGATGATGCACCCAAACAGCTTTTATTTGCTTGTTCTTGCTTTGCATGTAAGCAGAGCACCATGAAGAACCCTCAGTGATTAGACAGAAGAATTGAAGAGCTCCAAGGGGGGCAAAGTAATAGAGAAAAACCTCTGAGTGCAGGAAGAAACATCTCATAATAACCTTCCTGTAGATAAAAAAAGTCAAAGGCTGAGACGTGTTAATTTGAAAAGGCAGATGGAATTCTTGTGTGCATTTGAAAAATGACAACTCCAAGTATGCTTTCAAGGTGAAACTTCAAAAAACACCTGCCTGAGTTAGGGGCACAAACCTAACTGGAATCTGAGTGTTTTAAAAAATGTCATGCCAAAATCACTAGAGAAAAAAAAAGTGCTGTAGACTTGAAGAGTAGTATCTAAAATATGGCCATTTTTGTGCCCCTAGTCCACATCTGCAAGTAATTATGGGTGCAAATGTGGCTATGTCAACATCTACATACATTAATGTACCTGTTAATCTGATAGTTAAATGTCTGTTTGTTATCAAATAACATACTCTGCGAAACTGTTCCCATAGTTATTTGTGAGCGTAAAAAGGGAAGCCATGTTAACGTTAACTCTTAGAATTCTAGTGTTGATCTTTTTATCATGCACAAATGGAAATCACACTAATATCAAAGATAAATATACATATTTGAGGGAGACATTAATACCTTTCCTCATTTCTATTATATTGAGAACTGTATTTTCCACCTATGTTGTTCTCATCAATTCTCTTTTGTAGCAATAAACAAGCAAGTTACATGAACTTGCATGAGCAGAATTGTCAGTAATTAGTTTTTAAATACTATCCAGTTCAGGAGGCTAGGCACTGATCTTACTGATTATTTAAAATTGCTCTTTAAATGCTCCTTTAAACGTTGAAGTGAAATTTAGATTTAAAAACATAATTGCAAACCCCTCTACGCAAAACCGTAACCAAAGAAAATGTCAGACTTGTATATCTATGGCTCACTCAAAGAAGAGGGATTTAATTTTTTTCTCTTTCTTTCACAGATATGTACTGATTAGTTACTATCCTGAGATTCGACATTTTCCTGACTAGATTGTAATCAAAATTGTTGATTTATACTAAAGAAAAATACAGTTTCACTGAACTGACTTTCCAATACAATTATTTAAGAATAAAACCAAAACCATTCTGATTATGAGCTACTTGCTTTCATCTACCTTTGTAGCTTTTAGGGTAGAGTTATTCATTTCAGATGTCTGGTATGTACATGAAATTTTTTTCCTGGAAAACTTCAGCCATCTTTGGGACTATGATTAACAGGTTATATTGTTATGCTGATTATAAAAGTGTAAACTACCAGCTACTTTGTTAAGTTTTGGCACATTCAAAGTGTCTCAAGAACCTGCAGGGTGAGAAAATCTTAGCCTCAGTGCTGAAGAGGTGCTTAATGATATCCTTCTGAAAATCTTATCAAACTAGCTGTAAACCTCTGAAAAGTCACCTTTAGCTTGTGCCAAGAAGTTTGTCACAGCCTGGAAGTAATCTCTTTTTAATAACACTTCTCTACTCCTAGAGAGCTCCTTAGAGATCTTGTAATCTGCAGCCAAGAGGACTTCTCTGGTAGGTTTCCCCTGCTGAAATCTGCTGTGGCTCCTGGGAATCACACATCACAAAAAAAAAGTATACTGCCTGCCTTTTGCCACCTTAAGGAGTACAGTATTGTCCATTCATACCTTGGCATTTCTGGTTTTTGCTTTATTTATATAGACACACATAACCCTCCAAGGCACTACATTTGAAGATAACACATTAAAAGAACGTTAGCCCACATTCTTGCCTCCACCAGCCCTTTGTGTAAGCAATGATGCAGGCTCTAATTACCTGTATACATTCAATAATTTTTTCCCCCCACCACCTCACTCATAACAAGGCCTGAGCTTGGGACTCAGTCAGGATGGTATATTGAATGGAGCTGTATGGTAAACAATGTTTTATAGACCTCTTCCCCTATTTGTTGCAGAAGCTCAAGATGTGTGATCAAAACAAAAATACTGTGGGATTAAAAACAAAACAATGGTTGCCCAAGTAAAACCAAGACAGGTTCTACTGCAGTCTTTGACACTGTGGGTATGTTTACTGTGGGTAAGTGTATACTGTAGAGATAAGTGAGTAGTTCAGGCACCAGGAACAAGGTGCAGCAGCACAAGGCAATTCATTCTTTTAAGTTAGGCACAGAGCTACCTGAAGCTTCTACAGCTGGGCTGGTTCACGCAGCTGGGTTAGCTTGGGTGGACAAGAGTTTGCAATGCAGAAAATACACAGAGCTTTTCTGTGTTGCTTGGTTGCATACATCTTATATTGCAAGGATGGTCAGTCAGCAATTTTGCATTTCTTAATACCTCGCTCACTGTCTGGGATACTGCTTTGGTGCATGGGCTCAACACACGTAGCCACAAGCAGAACTGATGGGAGACATACATTGAACTGAGCTGTCACAAATGTTAAATGATCAGCCAGCAAGCTAAATATTAATTAAACCAAGAATCTTTACTGATAATTTCTTATGCAAAAACAAGGTGTCAGTATGTCTTTCAATAGATGTCTCTCAACGCCATCATTAGACTTCAAAGAAGAGCAAAAATCATACACTACTTCACATCAGTGTGATAATATTTAAGAAGTGCCATTAAAAATAAAAAAAATAATTTAATGTAGTAAGAGATTCAAACATATAAGAAAGGAAAACTGGGACCCTGAACCCAAGATTAAGTAAAAAATCCATTGTTACCTGTATATAATAGAATCATAGAATGGTTTGTGTTGGAAGGGACTTCAGGTATTGTTTAGTTCCAACCTTCCTACCATGGGCAGGGACATATTCCACTAGGCCAGGTTGCTCAGAACCCATCCTGGGGCTTGAAGTCTTCCAGAGATGGAGCATCCACAACTTCTCTGGGTAACTTGTTCCAGTGTCTCACCACCCCGGCAGATATTTCTTCCTTATGTCCAACCTAAACCTGTTCTCTTTAAGTTTAAAGCCATTTATTCCCCCTTGTCACTACATGTCCTTGTCAAAAGTCCCTCTCCAGATCTCCTGTAACCCCTTTAGATACTGGAAATCTGCTGCAAGGTCTCCCTGGAGCCCTCTCTTCTCCAGGCTGAACAACCCCAAATCTCCCAACCCATTGCCACAGGACATGCTCCAACCCTGTGATCGCCTTTGTGGCCTGCTCTGAACTTACTCCAACAGGTCCGTGTGCTTCCTTTGCAGGGGCCCCACATCTGGATGTACTCCAGGTGGGGTGTCACGAGGGCAAAGCAGAGAAACAAGAATGTTTGAGACAAAGTTTTTCTGCTGTGTACACTGAGTCTGAAGTGAGGCTACACAGCCAACTGCCATTTAAATGCTTCCTAAATAACTGGAAATTTATAATGTTGGTGTGGTTTGGGGGTTGGTTTTGTTGAGTTGTTTTTTTTTAATATGGATACCTTTAAAATGCAATAAACACCATCTGCATGACAGAATGAAAAGCAGCTGCACTCTGCTCCCTATTTTTCTCTCAGAGATGATTTTCATTCAGATCCCTCCTTTTTTATTTTTCCCAGCCTGCAGTCAACTGAGGATTTTTGCCGAACTGTTCAGAAACCTTGCTGCCTTGCATACTGAAATCATGAAGTATTGTATATCTCTCTCTAGAAAGGAAAAGTAAATACCAGAGTGTTCTAACTGAGGTCATACTTTCTCCATGTCTAGACATCTTTAGTAATCTCTCCCTTTTATAATACTGCTGTGCCTTCCGTGTACTCAGCTGTGAGGAAAGTACTTTGCACTTAGTTGCATAAAATATGCCGAATTTCCAGAAAACTTTCAGTACAGCATCTCAGATTGTTATGGCTGGTGTGTGTGATCTTTTATGAAATCAGATTTTTTCCTCTGAGGAACTTTGCTCAGTAAACCAGTGGCAAATTTGGAATGAAAATATGACTGATGTGGTTCCTTAATGCCCAGCTTGTTAAGCAAATGTTGTTGAATCCAGTCACCAGTAAACAAGCTAAACTTCTTGTTCCACTAGAAACATATTTTACTAAGAATCTTTGTAGATCACTCTTTATGCAAAAAATAATGTCACAAGTAATGGTTTTGAGCAGAAAAAAGCAAACATTTAATAAATCATATGCTGAATCAGAGTTTGCCCTCATAGTTCCACTTTTTAAATATTAATATTCTTTCCTAACTCTTTGTACATAAATAATCTTTTAAGAGAGTAACAATGAAACATAGACAATCCACATCAAATGAATGTGAACTTTTGATGTAATTATCAAAGGTCTGTTGGATTTAGTCTAATTTTAATTAGTATTGGGGTTTAACCAACAAATTCAAGTCTCACATGGATTTTTTAAATCCAAACTTTATGCCCCCTTGCACGAAGGATTTTGGCTTAATTTGGCCCATTATAAAGGTACTGGTTATTCATAAAATTACGTAGAAGTTCAGATTTTGAAAACAAAAGGGCTGTGGATTTGCTTTAGCATGAAACAATTAGCTAATTGGTCTATGCCCTAAATGAAACTCCAGTAGAGGTTTCTGGGGTGAGTTTTTTTCAATATTAGCTGTTGGAGAAATACTTTAATGTTTAAAAAGAAAATACTAACCTGAAATTCTACCTGATACATGGAGTCATAAACTAAGTAGATCATAAAATCATAGAATCATTAAGGTTGGAAAAGACCTCCAAGATCATCAAGTCCCATCTTTGACCAATTGCACCTTGTCAATTACACCACAGCACTAAGCGCCATGTCCAGTCTTTTCTTGAACACTTCCAGGGATGTTGACTCCACCACCTCCCTGGGCAGCCCTTTCAGTGAAGACATTCTTCCTGATCTTCCTGATCTTCCTAATGTCTAACTTGAACCTTCCCTGGTGCAGCTTGAGGCCATGTCCTCTTGTCCTGTCCCTTGTTACCTGGGAGAAGAGACTGACCCCCACCTGGCTACAGCCTCCTTTCAGGGAATTGTAGGGAGTGATAAGCCCTCCCCTGAACCTTCTTTTCTGCAGGCTAAACACTCCCATCTCCCTCAAGTGCTCCTCATCAGACTTATGCTCCAGACAGACTTGTGCTCCAGACCCTTCACCAGCTCTGTTGCCCTTCTCTGGACCCAGTCCAGAACCTTAATGTCCTACTTGTAGTGAGGGGCCCAAAATTGGACACAGGACTCAAGGTGTGGCCTCACCACTGCCCAGTAAGGGGGGACAATCACTTCCTAGTCCTGCTGGGCATGTTGTTGGCTCAAAAGAATTTTGTAACTCTTCATGAACCTGCACATCATCCTTGCTCAGGAGCCATGCTAATCTCTATATTGTTCCAATTTCAGTGTATATACTAAGAAAGTGAAATATGCAACACCATCCTCACTTTCAATGTTGTGGAGAGCTTAAGCATGGAGATACTGGCTATTGCAAATAACTATAAAATAGAATTGCTACATGCACATTTGCAACATGTTCCTATGTGCTTTTACTGATTTCAGTCCTTTTTCCCTGGGAAACACCAAATGCCATTTGAACATGCAAAGAAACACAACGTTAATCAGACTGAGATTACCAGACATAGAAGGCCATTTGAGTTTTGCTAAGAGATTAGAAATGAGTTCTATATTTTTTCCTGGTAGACCTTTAACCAAGGAGGAAAGCCCACCCAGGCAGTAAGGGGTGATTCATGGATTCTGAAGCCAGAAAGGACCATTAGTACCATTTAATTTCTAGCCACAGGACCTGTATTACTTGTTTCCCCTAGGAGGTCCTTAGAGATGGGAAAGCTGATGGCCCATTGGTGGCTGCCAGCCCTCTAGTCTGTTACAGCTGCTGCAGGGTGAGGAGCTGAGTGTGGCCATGGGAAGGGTGCTGGATGTGAGTAGCCATGGTCACCCACCTGCAGGATGGGAAATAGGTTTGAGGGTTATGAAAAGGAGTGGGCCAACACGAGGAGCCACATTTCAGGAGAGCCCACTTCCCCATCTCACTGCCCCTTCTTTAACTTCCTCTCCCCACAGCTGCTTTAGCCCCTCAAATCTCCCTACAAGATACAAATAATCCCCTCAACTCTATTCCTCTTCACTCACTTCTCCAGAGCTTACTCTGATACCACCTTGATGCCCATACAAACTTTGCCTAATGTCAAAGATTAGGTTTCTCCTCTGCATCCATTTTGGATGAGTTTTTCATGCTTCCAAAGATGCACATGTGCTTTTCCCTGGGTGCATGGGCTGGAAGCTCTGCTCTGCAATACACTTTTGCTACCTGTTCGTGGCAATTCAGTGTGTTCAAATTTCTGCCAAATTCAGGCCACCTATCCAGGAGATTCAGCTCACTCTAACAGCTGACTCCTGATTGCTTTTCACAGCATCAACTTTGTGTCCCCTTCAAACTGCACCCAGCGTTCAGATTATTTTCAAATAAGGGTTAAAATGGCTTAGGACCAAAAGTCTTGCAGTGTCTTGTTATTAATGGCCCAGATAATTAATGCCTTTCCATTAATGCATACATTTTGAGTGCTATCAGTCAAGTAGCTTTTAAATCATGTAATCTGTGCTCTATTAATTACATATAATGCAGGATTTTAAAACACAATGTCATGCGTAGTATGTCAAATGCCAGTGAAATTTAATTACACTGTAACAACACAGCTACCTTTGTCAACCAGACCTATAATCTTATAAAAGAAAAACCTAAAGAAGATAATTTGACAAGAACTACTTTCTCTGAAATTACATTGAATGATATAGCTTTATTTTTAGCACATAATTCCCTGTTGATAGAGTACTGACTTTGTCCAGCTTTCTAATTTTTTTTCCTAAGATTAGTATCAGAATAACTGATGTATCATTTCCTGGGCCATTCTCTTTAAATGCTACAATTGCTTTGGCAAGTCAGCAATTCCTTGAAATATCCTTTCTTTCCCAAGGCTTGGTAAAGAAAATTAACTCTAGTGGTCCAGAGACCTTCTTGACTAATTCTTTTAAAGTTTTAAGGTAAGAACAAGGTTTGAAGTATTTTGTTTTAGCAGAAGATATTAACTATTCAGATGCACTAATTGTTAGGTTTAATTACCTTTAATATTTTATTCCAATTATTATTTAATTTTATTTTTTAAAGCAATCTGCTGGCCAAAATTGCCATTCATTTATTTCTGAAAGGAAGAAATGTAGGGATCAGGACCCCAGTGGGACCTGAAGGCAGATAAGTGGCTGGTACTCAGCTCTTGTTCTGACCTAAGCGTGGGAGTGCTGGTTCATCTCACACTCAGCCCATGAGGTAGCTGTATGCCTTATCTTTGGTAAGCATAACAGGACAGTCTGCAGGGAGTGGTTTTTTGATAAGAATGATGAATTTACATGTATGCTGGTTCTTTATCAGGCCCTGTACCGGAATGTACCTAGAAATGTTTTGCTGTCTACTTTTTCCTCATCGTTACAACCTGTCATGGCACTTAGCAAAACACATTGTACCAAGAAACTTCTCTTTTCCTTTCTAACAGTGGTGTAACTTCATGCAGTTCAAGAAATCTTGAGGACTAACAAGAAACTGTGGATCTTCCCACAGCAAGGTTTGTCTGTAGAGTGATGCACCTGGAAAAAGTACAGCCTGTGGTAAGCATCAAAGTGCCGTGAATAACTGTCTGCCCTAGACAATCCCACAGCTTTTCTCGTATCTCGTGGTTTACCAAGCCTGAAAACAGATGTGGGTGACTTGTTGCTTTGTAGTTTGTTTGTTTGTTTGTGTGTTTTCATCTGAGATTTTCACATTCTTGAAAGGTGTTTTTGTTCTCCTGATCTTTGAAAACTTGAAAATGTGCAACCTAGAGGTTGAAAACCTAGACACAAACACAGAAGTTGAGATTTCATTGTCTGCAAAATCTAATCATTACACAAACCTGGTGACTTTCTGGGTCTTACCATCCTCAGATTTCAGGTCTGGCACAGCAGAAAAGCTCTAAACAATGAGTTCAGGAGTATTTCAGACCAGCTATTTCCAGGATACTACAAGTAGATGTCTGGGGAAAGCTGACACACGGCTGACTTTTTTTTCCATCACCAGCCCCAGTCAGAGGTAAAGTACTGTGCTGCACAGACCTATGGGGTGAACTAAGGTAATAAGGATCATAATAACTGTACACAGATAATTAGTCACTACTTATAAGGAAAACTCTAACAAGATCATAAATGTAATAACTTTATTTGTAGAATTATGAAAATCAGCACTGAAACTATTATTTATAGGTGAACTGAAATAACAGAATCAAAAATATTTGCTCTGTTATTATTATTATTATTGAAATGGTGAACTGTTCAGTGTATTTCATTCAGCATCTTTGATGGACATGACTTAAAGCTGACATTCATTATTCCCGTTTTTTTTGTTTTAGCACACTTTGTTAGGAAGGATGCTCAAGCAGTCCTTAATTACAGTAACATTGCTAATAAAACCCATGCATGGGTACCTTGATATCTATACATTGCTCTTCAGCACCTACCACCCCTACAAAAACACAGTATAAAAAAGCCCAAATAAAATCATGGAACAGCCATGCTAAAAAGTGAGTTAGTTGACCTACATAATGAGCACCATTTAGAAAAAATGTAGCTTCATTTCTCTCTATCTGTCTTCTCTACATTGCAGGGGGCAGTTATTTCTTTGTTTAATCTTGTCTTTGACCAAAGTTCAAAAGTCAATATTCTGCTGTCAGGTGCAGGCTTGCAATTGAGGGATAGGTAAGGAACTTAACTAGGAAGATTTGTGAATAGGGAACTGAATTTGCATCTAATTTGCTAAGCAGACATGTTTACATGACCTTTAAAAAAGGGAATTAGAGCAGTTTGATCATGAGCTCTAGGCAATCTGACATAGTGAGGTCATTGAATCAAGAGGCTCAGGTACTTCTTACATGAGAGCTGAACTGAAAGACAATTATTTTAATTTAAATGCAATTTCATATCGAATTCATAGCTGTGTTAGCACTATGAAATTAATGTAGTGGCACTATAAATGACTGTCCAGAAGCTTCTCGGGTTGCAGCAAACACTTTAAGGCTGTCAGTTCATCTGGGTCCCTTCTTGCTACCAAACAGTGCAGGAAGGGTATTGCGGAGATTTGGTGCCAGAACGCAGCAAGTGATATTCGGGACGATATCTAATACTTACTGGGGTCAAATGTATTACAACATTAAATTCTCAGAAGAACACCAAAGCTTGGTTAAATTACATAGGGACATTTAATTCCTAGACTCCTTTAATACCAAACTTTCATTAGACTACAAGGATGCAAAGGATGATTTTGATTATATGACCTCTCCTGTGTCTAAGAGCCAAGCATCTCTTGTTCTGTGCAAGCACTACATGCCTCAATGGACTTAGAGCACTGGGTTTTTAAATATGTAGAGAAAATAAGTACTTTTCAAAAGTGAGAAGGATATCAGAGCTCTTATTCACTCTCCAAATGCTCAACAGCCCACTTTTCAGGAGCATGTTAAAACTTTGTCTCTTCTCCACCCACATGGGTATAGAGGATCTTTGTCTCAGTGTGCCTTACATTTTCAAGGAGGATAATACATTGCTTACCAGGGGGAAAGGGAGGGTGGGAAAAACAGAATGTCTACATAGTCTCTGCCAGGAAGTCATGAGTTTATTCTGTCTGTGTTTCCAACTGACAAGGAGCTTTGTGTGTGATGTGTGACTCTGGACAGAGTGGTGCTAAACCTACTTTAATAGACTCTGTCCATTGCCTTTTTGGACAACCCACTAACCAACTGCTCATCTTGTTTGCCGTGGGAGTACAGGCAGAACTGCTCCCAAAAAGCAGCTGACAAGTAATGGAGTGTGGGGGCTCTCTGGGGCAGATTGCCATTGGTATTAAGATTACCTATGTCGTGCCTGTGATAAATGTGAAGTTAACAAGCAAATATTCCCAACATAAATCCATTGAGATTTCACAGGGTAATAAGTGCAAAGGAGTAGAACAGGAATGCAGGGTTTCCTATCCTTTTAATGGCTCATTAATACTAGTTATAAATGTTTAATGGCTGATTACATCTTCATCCTGTACCAGGCCCCCAGACATGTGTGTCAACATGCTCCTCTTGTTCCATGGGTTACCTGGTTTAATGAGTATTCTATAATACAAAGGCAGCCCCAGCAAGGTGACCTCGCTCAGCCTTGCTCCCAAGACTTTCTTAGATGTCCTTCTTCAGGTAGGCAGGTTTCTTCCAGCACAGCATGCCAAGTCCAGTTCAGAAGATAGGTTTTCTGGTTCTCTGCTGGGACAAATAAGGGACATTTGAGATAATGAATAGTAATATCAGAAAGATATGTATTTATGGTAATATAATATAGGTTGTGGACTATTTTTAGGGAATCTTTTCTAATTCATTCCCACACTAGATGAAAAGTTCTTTTTTCTTTTCAGTTTTCTGAACCATGTTATCCATAAATTTTTTTTTAAGTCTTAGTAATTTACTTAACATTCATAATCTTGTTTAATTATAGCTACTTGTGATTTTCTATTCTTAGATATCAGCTTTCCAGTTTATAATAATACAAAAGAAAATGTAGTTTGCAAAAATATTGCACAGATACATAGTGCTCAATTTTGATGAAGCTGGGCACAGACTGGGGACTGATTATGTCTCTATTATGCCTAGTAGATTGAGAAAATCAAATGGTCTTAGCATCTGGGTTGTAAGGCAGTCTAACTAACAACACAGATGTTACTGCCAGACTGCATACAGCCTTGTAGTGGACGAGCAGAGTGGAAAGATCTCCCTTGTCTGCAGACATCCCATTTCTCCATTATGTTCCCATTCTGCACCTCACCTGAAAGGTCCAATAAGCACCTAATGCCCTTTTAGTTCTCAATTATGAAAATCTATGGCTTTTGGGTTATGATTAAAGTTCCCTTCATTGTTTCTGCAATTTTTTTAAATGGAAAATATTGATGTTTTTGTTGGAAAAACAAATTCATTGTTGTATAAGAGGAGATTTACTCTAGCTTAAGAGTTAAGCCAGAAGAGAAGAATGGAAACGTGAAGACCTCAGCCATTACTTCAGCTGCTTTTCAGAATGCAAAAATTTATGTTCTGGTTGAAAATTTGAGATTTTCCATTTATGATTTCAATTACTCTTATTTTTCTTTACATTTACTGCATTTTTTTTTTTTTGTGAAAATTGCATTTCAAACCAGTCTACAACACTATAGAGAGCATTTGCTTCTCAGTACTTCAGTGAATTTCTGATCAGTTATATCTGCTAATTTCTGCAATAAGAGTCCCAGACATGGTTCATGGTAGATGCTTTTCAATGCAGCAGTTCTCACCTGAGATTCAACGGAAGCTTTTGACATGTCTAAAAACTCTTCTTATTAGCTAAGGTGAGAGATAGGCTTCAAGTCTGTCACCCACCAGCCAGAGGCCAACAGGACATATACAAATATTTTTACATAGATGCAAAATTTACAGTGCATGCAGGAGAACATATAGACATCATAAAACATGCATGACTGGGACAAGAAGCATTATCAATAACTAAAAAGCAGATTTTCTAGCTTTTTTGCTTTATCTTTTTTTTTTTTTTCTACTAAGTACTTCACAGTCCTGACCTTTCCAGCAAAATTTCATCATGTAAAATAATCTGAAATGCATGTCTTCACTTGGTCCCAAGTACATGCTGCTTCTGTACCCTCTCAGTGGTTGTATGCTCTGCATGAATCAGTAATCACAGCAAACAGTAAACACAAAATCAGGAACACAGCCCTTCTTAAAAGGAAATGTATAAGAAATTATTACAATGATGATGGTATCCAAATATCTGTTACTGTTGTTGCTTTGTGTAAATAGTTTAATTTATAACTCCTCACTGTTCAGGAACCTTACCAAGTTGTTCTCTTCCCAGATGATTTATTCCACACTCTGCTCCTGCAGGAAATGGTCAAGTCTATAGGCTCTGCTCTGGATTTCTGCCTCCTTAGCAGGAGAACAGAAATACTAGGAGATGAGTTGTCCCTGACAGTTTTCCACACAGCAAGTTTGCAATCAAGGGTCTTTAACAGATTTTCATCTCCTAGTTTGTGGATTTTCATTTATGGTGTAACAAACCTTGGCAGAAATCCTGAGCAAGCTTCCAGTCACTTGAATTGAGCCTTTCCTTGGTCTGATTTACTGTAATGTCTGATGCAGGATGTTTATTCTTTTCCCTCAAGCTATTTCATCTTGGAGAACCACTCAATGTTTCTCTGATTCAATGGTGATAAAACCCAATCCATCTATCAAGATGCGTCAGCAGACTAGGTCTGCTCACACCCCTCTCCCCACACACATACACAGCATCAAAATGCCAACAAACTGCATGTTGAACATATGTGCAGAGCAGCTATGATAAGTTAGAACAATTGTTAACTTATTCACTGTGCAATTCAAGTACATCTTGTACATGAGTTTCCAAAATTATTTTAATAACAATCATCGTTGACTACACAGTTAAAGATAGTTGGATCTCTTCCTGAAGGCACATTCCCACAGTCATATCCATGGCACATCCATTACAGACAGTGCTGTTAGTTCTCATTAGCTAGGACAAACAAGGCAGTGAGTCACAATCTCCCTGCATAAAGGATCCCATTGTTTTAAACTGATAAACCAGAGATTCTGCTCTGTGCTGGTGTAAACCTGACATTGATTAAAGCTCCCTGGGATGTCAGAAAGGCAGCATTTGAATGGATGTGGACTTGAGGTGTCAAGGAAATCTGCCACAAAGATACAGTGATACAGTCAGTTTGTGTTTTTTGCAATAGAAGTTACTTCGCTTCTCTCATGTTGGGGAAACCTATTATATTTGCTGCAAGTATTTTCCAAACACCTCTAAGAAAACTAGGCTGAAAATAAACAGATTGCACCAAATATTTTTAAAATTTGCCCAGTAAAATAAATTGTGTTTATACACTTTTCACTTAATAGCCTATTTCTAGTAGATGGCATTTTTTTCCAAAGTATGCTGAAGTGTATCTAATTTACACTATGAGAAAGTATTCTTCCTCTTATGCTTTGGCTCTTGTTTTGTTGTTAGGTTTTGTAAAACCTTAGCTCTAATGGTGAAAGCCAAACACAGAAATATTTTTACCTGCACTTTGCCAGTAACATCAAAAGATGTGCTATTATCTCAACAGCAATTTGGACTGGTTATCAAATGATAATCTTGGAATAAGTGAGTATGATTTGTGACGGCACTTATCTTTTGTAGGTGTGGTTGGCAAGTATTAAATTTTTTTTTTTTTTCTTGCTGGCTAGCATGCCAAAGACTTCAGGCAATAAGTAATTATTCCATGTAAAATATTTATTCTCTGCCAGTCATATGTCTTTCTCAAAGATCTGACTTTGCAGCAAGCATTTAAAACCATGTAAAAGCTTAAATATGGGACCGGAATGAAATCTGATGTAAGCAACTACAACAGAAATATGTGTTGTGTGTGCTCAGTAGCTCTTGGTGAGTAGAGACCAGTTGTAATTCCTTTCTGCATTTATTCAGAACCTTAAGATTAGATTATCCAATATTGGACACTCAATTTCTGTTCCAGTTGTGACCCAGCCAGGAACTCACTAAGGTGAAGATTTTTGTGTTTTAGAGCTGCAAAATGAAACTTCTCTTCCTTTTATTCCATTACATGCTGTAGGTTATTCCCTGCCTGAAAATGTTTTCTGTGCCTAAAGTGAAAGCTCCAGAATAAATGCACAGTGTAAAGTCAGATTGAGCACGGCAGTCCCCAGCAGATGCTCTGCTTCTGAACCGTGGCCGTGGCCCTGAGCTCCTATGCAGTCACAACCACTCATCCCTCACAGCAAAGCACACAGTGCCCTGTCACATACTGGGAAGGCTAAACTGAACACATTAAAATAATCCATGCTAGTTTGAACCTGCACTAACTTATTTAAAAATTTATTTTATCAAATCTAGTCCTAAGCACTGAACTCATAACCTAAGACTTACTTCACCCTTCCAAAATCACAAAAGAGACACAATCAACAGAGGAGATAGGGTAATAAATGTGCATGTACAATCTCTGTTATCTGCCTTTTCAAATAAAATATTCACTTCAATATTTACATGTCTACACCATTAATATCCTCTTTTCCTGACTCTAAGTTCAGTATCTAGATACAAAGCTGACTTTATTTTCTCTAATTCCTTGAGAGAGTATGCATACAGCTGCTGATGCATTGGTACTTGCCTGAAGGACTGGCAGGTGGTTGTACTTCTGAAAGGTGTCAGGGCCCTCTTAAGAAATTTTGGAAGGCACAAACCTCACCTCAATTGCAATGAGAAATCAAAAGAAGAAGCTTCAGGAGGTGAAATAAACTTCTGAAAGAGAAAACTGTAAAGTAAGCATCTAAGATCCCTTTCAATTTATTAAATTTTGCAGTAGGGAAATTTGTCAATGTAACTCCAGCTACTTACAAGCATTACCTCTGGCACATGCCAGTGTGGCAGGTAATTTAGACCCTTGGATGTAATTTCAATAGTTTTTTGTCCCCTCTGTGGTGGTTATGAAGGGACTGTGACCAACAATGAAATCTTTAGATAATTAGAAGCCAATCCTTGTCCTTATTGCACAGCTAATCTCTTGCTACACTTTTAATATGCTATTGCATTCCAGCAAAAGCTTTCTTCCAATGCTGAAAAACCCTGCATAAGTAATTCCCATTCATAACAGTACTTTGATGCCATTTATTTACTAAATCCTTCTACTTGGTAAGCACAAACATTGTTTATTCTTTAAAGTTCCCAGAAATGCAGTATTTTTCCACTGCAACTTTAGTGAAGACTAAGCTAGGAAATCAAGTTAGCAGGAATGCTGGTGTAGTATTAATATGGTGTAAAAACCACAACCACGGCTTATTTTCATAATTTGACAGACAGGTATTATACTGATCATCTTTTTAAACTGATTCTATCTTGGAGATTACACTGATATGTTAATAGCAGCTTCTGATGTTAAGTTGATAATGTCATTTATATATTGGCACAACACTGGTAGATTGACAAGACCTAAATTCTGTGGCAAGACACAGCAAGATTTAAAGAGGAACAGAAGTAGTTGAAAACATGATGAAAGAGAGGGATGTGAGCAGATCAGGCTGCATCCTTGGACTTATTAGCAGGGTTGTCTGTTAACTTCTTGCTAATCATGCAGCATTTACATGAAAAAAATGATTTAATTCTTGAACTTACTGCTTTGAAATTAGATAACTGCACAATCTCTATCTGCTGCTAAACTGCAGACTTTCAGTTTCCAACAACTTAAGCTATCCAACATATTGCTGCATGTAAATGTAGCAGGCCTGTACCTGCTCAGGAACATGAAGGACCTCCTGGATTTGTTTTTACAAGGAGGACATCCTGATTTTTTGTCAGTGCATGTGACATAACCATCATGAGATTGTCACTGTTGTATAATTCTACAAGGAAATGACAGGTTCACAAACCATTCTATATCTGATTTGGCCTGAAACGCTGCTGTTATCTCTCACTTCTGATCACTTGAATGTGGAAACACTTCTGGGCTCCGAACACTTTGAAAGGGATTACATATGAACACAAAAAGCAATATTCAAAGGGGAAAGTTTCGCCTGACTTTTAAAAGTGTTTGGCAAAGGACATCCAGTGAGTTAAAAGGGCTGGGAGTTCCAGACAGAAGGAACAGGGTATGCAAATACTCAATTAGCAACAGTATGAGGGTGAGACTTTGGAAGAAACAGAACAATTTAGAGATGAATCTCTGGGAGAATTGGCAGGAATGTAGGTGACAAGGAAGTCTTATAAATCATGTAGTGAAAAAAGCATGGAATGTTTGATAGCAAGGAACAAAAAACATTTGAAAATAGTGCTGCACATTACCCAATTAGAAGCAAACTCAGTGAGAACATTTCAGGGTAATGCAGGGATCAGCTTACTTCCAGGCAAGAGTCCAGCTCACACATTTTAGAATGGCTACTGTGGAAGCAAAGTGTGTATAGGAAAGTAGGCGTGAAGATGATTAAAATAACCAGGCCTGCTCATGATTGCATGGGATGAAGACAGAGTAATTAACTTGGCTAAAGGAGTGTCTTATCCTTGCGATATATGTAAGCTGATAAGAAGCTAAACAAGTGGAGGCAGCTGAAAATTGAATGAGATGGAATGGAGACTTCAAAACAGCTCCAAAAAAATTGACTCATTGTGCTGCTGTAAAACATGTCCATTTGATCTGCAACGTGGAAAGAGCACTCAGCTTGGTCTCCATCCTGAAACAATTCACATCATAGCAACACTTGGGTACAAATAGGGCTTCCACAATGTAGTTTTTTCTGTGTTCCAACTAAAGATTAGTTTACCACAGATTACCATGGAATATTTGGCAAAAAATTTCTTGCAAAAAAAAAATTCACAGCAGAGAGATCGGCATAACAGAGACAATGAAACCATGGTTAGAAGGGAAAAAGATGTAAAGTATACATGCAGATCCTACTATCTGAACAGAAATGAAAACTCAACATTGATCCACTAATACAATTTTTAGAAAAGTTATTAGAAGCAGATGTAAGGAAATCAAATTTTAGTTTTCCCTTCATCATCAATAATTCCAAAGAATACTGTTGCAGTTTCCCTCGGCTTTGCCAAATGAAATTTCACAACACGAGAAAAAGAATTCTAACTCTCAAGCTGACCCTTATAATTCTGAAGTAGTGAAAATTAGGAAGAACCTACAAAATAAAGAATGACGACAATTGCAGATAGTTGAAAGAACAGATCAGGAAATGACTGTTTAGGATACTCTGAATAACTTCTGTTTGTCTGACTGTTCAACTATATAAAAGAGTTGGTTTAAACAGAAATCTATATTTTTCTTCATAATTTCTATATAAAGTGAAAAAAATCAGCGCAGCAGACCCACAAACAAAGAACCAAACAAAAGCAGAAGCATTTGTTTTACACTTAGGAAAAGCTTTCATGTGATCTAGCATGCAAATTTTACCCTAGTCACTTGTACTAAACTTTAATGAAGCTGGGCTTTCAAAGAAAGTCAAGTAGGCTATCAGCTGACCCTCCACACAACGTTCTTAACAGCTGAAGTGCTCAAAAGTGTTATGAATTCTGAAGACCTGCAGTGGTAGCATGACCTTTCTCATTCTTACCACGGTTCACAGTAATGACTTGAATACATCTGAAGAATTCTTTTCAATAGAAACAGCCCAACCAAACATCACATTATGTTAATAAAAATGCCTATAGAAATAGTGTATTTTGTTGTCCTTGGAATTTCAGTTGAAACTCCCAAGTAACAGTTATGTAAATTTTAAAATTTATTATTTTGAGAGAAAGCTTTAAGTTCTTTGAATAATTAATTAACAGTATATGGAAGAATAAAAAGTGGGTTTGATTCTGTGTGGACAACTGGAATGTACTCCCTGTTTTCGTTTTCATCATTGGCTACCTTTTTTCTAAGTGCATATTTGGTGATCTTTTTATCAGAATGCTTGTATTCAATACAACACTGACATGACAGGCTGAGAAAATGAAGTATGCTTCTTCTCAAAGCAAGTCTGCAGTCCAGATCTCAAGGAATACTTTTATTTCATGACCCAATACCGCTGATGCTTAGAGTTTTTAAGGTTGTATATGTGAAAATGAATCTACAGAACCGATTTCTCTAAATGAAATAACTTCACTTTCTGGTTTTAAAACTGAAGGACGGTATTCTCCCTTAGAACCTGTGCTGGTTTTGGCTGAGGTAGAGTTAACTATCTTCACACTGGCTGCTATGGGGCTGTGTTTTGGATTTGTGCTGAACACAATGTTAATAATATAGAGATGTTTTTGTTATTGTTGAGCAAGGCTCACACAGAGCCAAGGCCTCTTCTGTTTTTTGTACTGCCATGCTGGGGAGGAGGTTGTGGTGGGTGCCTGGTTTGTTCCTAGGTTCCAGCACTACAAAGACTGTAGTGGGCTGACTCTGACTGGATGCCAGACACCCACCAAAGCCTCTCTATCACTCCGCTCTGCAACTGGACAGGGAGAGAATATAAAATGAAGGGTGGGTTCATGACTTGAGATAAGGACAGAGAGAGATCACTCACTGTCATGGGCAAAACCGACATGAATCAGAGATATTAATTTAATTTATTAACATAAATTATAAATTATATTATGAATTAAATAAAATCAGAGCAGGATAATGAGAAGTAAAATAAAATCTTAAAACAGCTCCCCCCCCCCCCCCCCGCACCACTTCCCAGATCTACTTCCTCCACCTGAGCGGCACAGGGAGACAGGGAATGGAGGTTGCAAGTGCTTTATTACATGATATTTCTGCCACTGCTCAGGGAGGGGAGTTCTTCCCCTGCTCCAGCATGGGGTCCTTCCATGATCTTCTCTAATGTGAGTCCATTGCACAGGCAACAGTCCTCTACCAATTGCTGCAATGTGGGTCACTCTGTGACGGCATGCAGCTCCTCAGGAACAGGCTGCTCCAGCATGGGTCCCCCCCAGCTTCACAAGTCCTACAAGGAGCCTGCTCCAGTGTGAGTTTCCTGTGGGTTGACAGGCTCCTCTCAGGCATCCATTTGCTCCAGGTGGGGATCCTCCCCAGGCTGCAGGTGGATCTCTGCATGCCCATGGACCTTCATAGGCTGCAGGGGCACAGTTGCTTCACCATGGTCTGCATCACGGGCTGAAGGGGAATCTCAGCTCTGCTGCCTGGAGCAGCTCCCCCTCCTCCTTCTCCACTGACCTTGGTGTCTCCAGAGTTGTTTCTCTCATGTATTCTCACTCCGCTCTTCTCTGGACACAATTACAGCTGCACAATACCTTTTTTCTCCTTCCTAAATATTTTACCACAGAGGCATTACCACCATTTCCAACTGGCCCAGGCTTGGCCAGCAGCAGGTCCATCCTTGAGCTGGCTGGGATTGGCTCAGTCAGACATGGAGGAAGCTTCCAGCAGCTTCTCACACTAAAAAAAAGGTAGCTTCTTACTACCAAAGTAGGTAGCTTCTCATTACCAAAATCTGGCCATGCCAACCCTGTACAGGGTGCCTGGGAGGTTGGGAGGAGACACCATCAGGACAAGTGACCCAAACTGACCAAAGGGATATTCCAGATCATATGACATCATCAGGATATACTCAGGATATAAAGCTGGGGAGAAGAAGGAGGAAGGGGCGGTACATTCAATGTGATGGTGTTTGTCTTCCCAAGTCACTGTTACATGTGATGGGGCCCTGCTCCCCTGGAGATGGCCAAACACCTGCCTGCCCGTGGGAAGCAGTGAATTAATTCCTTGTTTTGCTTTTCTTGTATGCTCAGTTTTTGCTTTCCCTATTAAACTGTCCTTATGTCAGCCCGTGAGTTTTCTGGCTTTTACCCTTCTGATTCTCTCTCCGATTCAGTTGGTGGGGAAGTGAGTGAGGGGCTGGAGCTTGGCTGCTGGCTGGGGTTAAACCATGACAGAACCACAATGCAGAAGAGTAATAATCAAACTGATATCTTTGTTCTGGTAATGATAATACAGGCATTTCTCAGTCATAATGAGGTATGCTAGTGAATAGATGAAAAACTGGAGAGTTCACACTACTGTCACAGACAACCATTCCAGAGTCCACTTCTCCAAGATACCAGCACTTTCCAGTTCAATAGTACTGCTCATGAGATGCCCAGCATTATCAACTACAAAGATTTTCAATGCTTGTCAAGTTTCCAGACCATGAAAATCTACTGTGAGCTCTAAAACTTAGTTTTCTCTTTCAGAAACTTATTAATTTTAATCAAGATTGTGCACCATCCTCCTTTTCATATTCTTTCTGGAACTGAACCAAGAGGAGGTCAGGAACTTTTCTTGGGCTTTGTTTCAGAATTTTTATGGCAGCTACTGAATTAGTTGGAGCTTTAAAACAGTCAGCTTTCTAAAGCTGAGAACAAATAAAGCCAAATCTATTGGGAGAAAGAATTTAAACATAAAAATATGAATAATTAGGAACTGTTTAAGAATATTTTACTAGATGTCCAGAAGCCACAATCAATAAAGAAGGACAAATGCTCTTGTAATAAGCCAACTTGGCTGAGAAGGAAAATTAAAGCCATTCTTAAAATACTCATGCATACAATATTTGTGTGTCTCTGTGTGAGTATGTGCACATAAACTTATCAATACATATAGAGTAAAATGGGGAAAAGGGATTGAGTAGGCAACTGATAATGAGAGCAGAATGACAAATATGAAATGAGTATCCAGAAAAGCTAAAATACAGCCAAAGATGCTTTCTAATACACAAGTAACACTTCACTGTGTTGTACAGAAATAACATAAAACTGGAACATAGAGATGGAGATGAGACCATATAGTTTCACTCACTCACTGACTTGGGTACAAATTAAAAATACAGGTTTTCATATAGTGAAACATATAAAGACATTCATCTCAGAATATAGAACATAGTCTGCAGCCACATCCTCCTTTTGGGGACAGCGTAGAGCCTAGAGCAGAAGAACCTATTTCTCATTTTGACAGTGACCTCTGCTGTAATTAATTAAATTATTAATTATAATAAGGCAAAGTACTTCCTTTCCCTTATTACTATATTGTTAATGTATCAGGCGTTATTGAAGCTTGAAATATGTCCAATCATGGTACTCAAAACTTAAAGGATGTATTTATAAATTGGAAAGGGTTCTAAAAAGATCTATAGGACAGATTAAAGGATTGGAAAAAGGGGCAACACTGAATGAACCAGAGTTCTCTTTCTTTAGTGGAAAAGTAAAATGGCTAATGGACAGAAAAGCTATAATTTATATATTTGTAGTCACAGCTGTAAACATTCAGTGGGTTAACAAGTTTATACCTGGTTTCTATTGTATTTGCTCTTCCCCTTCCTTCAAAGAAAGTATATCATGCACTATAGCATAGCATGAATACTACACACTTGTTCAACCACAGAAGTCAGGACAAGTTTCTTCCAGCTTTAATCTGTGACTGCAACATGAGTTTTGCTGGGGCTTGAGAATCGTATTGAGAGAGAGGAGAACATCTAATCTGAGACTGCACCGGAAATCCTCACCCAAGAACTGAAATTATTTATTGACACCAGCTCTTTCATCTAAAAATGGACCAACTGAGGAATTTTTACATTCACACTGTGAACAAAATCATGGAAACAGACTAAAATAAACCTAAGGAAGAGGGAAATACAATTGCCAACACTTTCCCCCAAAAAAGTGTTCAGCCTGGAGGAGGAAGGCAGTACAGGCTGAGAATGAGGAGTCTGTATCAAGGGAAACTGAAATACTGGAAATGCTGGTTAGTATCATGATCAAGATAGAGGTAGAAAAACCTGTGTGGATGGTCTGTTCATGAATAGTTATTGAATAAGAAGAAACTCTCTATACAGAAACATTTATCTTTTGACAGAGATCCCCAGGAATCTTATTAGCCACAATCTCCAAGATGAAAACCCTAATCTAAAACATTATTACATCAGTAATAGATTATTTTGACTACAGCTAAATAGTAGCTTTTAAAATTCCCATCTCATTCTTAAAACCTTGAGTTCTTTGGAGAAGCAATTGGTCTTTTCTACATTCAGAAACCATCAGTAGTTACAGGCAAGCAGTGGGCTACTCTCTCTGAAAAATCCCTCTATATAACTTGCATTATTTCTGTAATAAATTTTTGTAGCTATTTTTTTCCCTTTTAGATTTAAAGGGTAAAAATGTTATTAACACCTTGAACTCAGGAATTGCATGATTATTCCTGTGAAGAACTGAGTATCTCTACTTCTCAGCAAGGTCAATGAGAACTCAGAGTTGGAAACATCTAATTGGTAAATAAAATTTCTATGCTATAGAAAGAGTGAGAGTCTGGAGCAAAAGATGCACATTTAGCAGCAAAAAGAAATGTTATTTTGAAATTAGATATAGAAATATTTGAAGTTCACACACTTGAAAAATTATAAGCAATATCTAATTTGCAGAGTTTTAAATTGAGTAGAAAGAAAAAAGCAACAAAACCAACCCCACCAAAAGCACCAAAACACTTCAAACAAAAAACAAAGCCCCCAAATACCAAACTTAAATTACTTATTCTGTTCTTATAGAGCATCAAGTTTTTGTCTGGTTTTTTTTTTTTCAATATGACCTAAACCTGCAAAACACTTCAGTTTCATAGAAGGAACATTTGAATGGAAAACTGTTTCATAAAAATTTATCTCTGCCTCTTCTATGAAAAGTCTATGTCACGAAAGTCAACTTAGAATACACTTTGAAAATTTTCATATTCCATGATACTGCAATATTAAAACAAGATACAAATTAGGAAAAAAAATCTAGTAAATTATTTTAATTAAAACCTTTAGTAATTAACGTACTGGTCTACATATAAATCTTTAATTGTATTTGACTACTGTCATTCTACATTTTTTATCTGGTTAGATGCTACCTTCCATTTGCACAGTAGAATATAATCCAGAAGAATGAAACTTTGAAGATACTTCACCAAGAGATTTGTTGGGCTAATCAACTCATACGAAGGTGATCTATAGGTGTTACATGTTAGAAAAGAGTCTATTGGGGTACTGAGGCTCAAGAGAAAGATACTTCAGCTGAATCAGATTCTGTGGCTTTTCTTCCAGTCATTATGGAATGCAGGACTCCAGAACTATCATGATACACACACTGTAGCATGTCAGTTACTGCCTGTACACCTAATTTTTTCTAATTTTTTTTCTTCTTGTGCTCAAGTCTGAAAAGCCTGTGAATTTGTCTGCTCTCAAAGTGGAGACAGAGCAAGAAGAATGAGTGCCTTGCAGCTGAATTTCATCAGTAGTTTGTAATTCAGAAGTTATATTTGCAATTACTATTAATATTGTTTGTTAACTGACATTCAACATTGTTTGAGAAGAATCTAGCATGTGATTGAAAGCACTCAAAACCTAGTTGATTTTTACAACCACTGAACCAAACAAAAATTCCTACCTGAAATATTAGTCCAAGTCTTCATAATAATTTTCCTGTTTAGAAGAACAATAACTGACCTGGTACAATACAAAAAGTGAATCAGTCCTCTGAAAAATCTTCAGTATCAGAACCCAAATTAACACTATGCCCTTCTGAGTGAGGCAACAAGAAAATGAGATAGAGCCTCGGCCATTGCATTCAGATCTCCCAGAGCCATTCACAACACCCCAAGAGACAGAAGTCAGGAGTTGAGAACCTACCTGGGGCTAATCTATAGTTCAGTTCTCATGAACAGAAATTCAAGGAACCAATTAACCTGTAACATAGCAAAGTTCAGAAACAATACTTCTGTCAAGCAGTCTTCCAGGCAATCTGCTAAGGATTTGGGGAGTGAGTTGTCAGGAAACTTAGCTGTTCAAGAAGTTTCCATCAGACTATGTAGGATTAGAAATTTGCCAAAGGCAACACATTTTGACAAACTCATATTTTCTGATGGAAAATATTTTCATCAGGAGTTTTTCCATCTCTCTTTACTATTGTACTAATTCAACTAACTTGTGCATATTTTTCATACTTACTCTGCAATGATCTTTCAACAAGAAGACCTTTGCCCATGACATTCTGATCCAAATCAGATATTCTTTACCAGATGCAGCTCAGTGTGCAACTACTGAGCTACTTCTTCTGGTCCACCTCTTTCATTCATGATCTTCCTCACATGATCATTTAGATGTCTGAGCAGAACTTAATTAATTCTATAGCAGCTTACTCCCAACTATATTATTTTCTGGAAGTCCAGAAACTTTCTCCATTGTAGGATAGATTCATAACTGCAAGGTTATATGGTATGACAAGTCTAATATCATCATTTTAATGAAACTGAGCTATGATATGGGATTTTTTTGGCTGCCTTTCAATTAATTTAGTTTTCTTGAAATAAAATTCAGGAGATTTACCTCTAAAGAGCTATTTTTTATATTAAAAACATATTGAAACAAAGAAGATTTCACTTGAACTTCCACATTTTCTGTAGTACTCACATAGTTTGACATCTTCTCTTCTTTTTTCATCACTCAGTGTAAATCCAAAAGATAAGTGGCTGAGATCATACCTTCTAATAATCTTCCATTATTTATTACTTAGGACTGCCTTTTTGACAAATTAGTCTAAAAACTGCATCCCTCGAATACACTTGCATTTCAGGCTGTAGTGGTTAAAATTTCTCTCGGAAGATTAGACTTGTCCAGGAGAGTCTAGAAGAAAGGAGAAGATTTAATGCTTGAGGATATTCATTTTTGGGCAGACTGCTACATAACGCTAACCGTGAATCTATGCTGGAGTCTGAAGGAAAATGAAGAAACTAAGGGAAAGCCAGCAGAAAGCTGGACTAGTTTTGACAGAAAATATTTAAGTGTCTTTCTTTGTTGGCTAATGAAAAGTTCAATATTTGAAAAAAATTGAAATTAAACTATAAATTTTATTTCTACTAATTGAAAAGATTGCGAAATCACTAGCATATACATTGAATTATAAGAGTTTAGAAGTGTTTAAACCCAAGCAGAAAAATATTTCATATTAGCAGTAGCTTACATAGTTATACAACATAAGAAAAAGTGGATTTCAGATGAAAAGACATTTATCTCATTTCTTGAAGATAATATCCATTATCCCATGAGCTAGTCCTTGAAGTCAAGGATGGCATCATCCTTTCCTGGACTGTTGCAAGCTAGAGAATGAGGCAATACTGACAGTGAATAACTGGAACAAATTCATTGGTATTTTCAGTGTTTGCCTCATTCTACTATGATATAGTCCAACAAGGAAAACACCTCCCTACAAGCAGCAATTATTATAAAACTTAGTGTTAGGTAGATAGTAATCCTAGAGCTCACTCTATCATGGACTCTCTAAGCAGGGAAGAGTTATTTCTCCAAGGGGGCAAGTTATGTGAATTCCAGTGGAGTTAATCAATCTTCATCAAAGGGCTTTCACAAATCTGGCTAAAACCAAACCTATTCAGAAAGACATGGCTTGGAATGAGAACATTAAGTTTATTTTATTCTCATGATAACATTTGGAAGGCCAACGAGTGCTCAGGAATAGGTGATGAAGTCATATGAATAGGGTGAAGTGTTATCATATCATGTAGCTCACAAAATCAGAGCATTAGGCTGAAGGCTGAGCAATCCCATAGGCTTGTTCAGGCTCCTGTCTTTAGTAGTTACATTTCATTTATGCCAGATGAATGACATATTACATAATCAGATATGATAAACACCATCCAAGGACCCTGAGGGGATGCAAAGCTGTTTATGGACCATATGGGCTTCTGTGGAGAAGAAGCAGCAAGAGACCTAACAGCCCTGGACAAAGAAGATGTCACATGAAAACAGGTGATGGCTAAAGCATCGGTATAAAATAGGCAATGATCATGGGCATTACCTGGAAGCAGTACTATGAGCAAGGTGTTCATGCTCTTTCCATTTCTTCTAATTCCAGTGAAATCAGGGTGCATGCATCTTCCTCTAACTGAAAACTATCTCATCAAAGATGTATCTAACCCCATCATTAAGCTACTTTTCATGAGATATAATTATTGTTTTTAACAGTAATATTGTTGCAGTAATAGTCTGCTTTCTGTATACTCCCCACTATTCCCAGAGCATCCTTCCCCAGGTTTGCACATTCCATGAGGTCAGCAAAATCAAGGGTATTCAGCACATCTACCTTTGCTATGGCAGCTCGTAGGGAGATAACTTTTTCCCCATTATGGTACAATCCACTTCATTGTTTCACGTCTTGCAGATTGGAAAAAGAAATTCAGGAAAATAAGGTTTCCTTAAGTAACCAGACTCCAGATGTTTAGCACCTACATACATGCAGAAGCATAACCTATGCAAGCACCCTGTCTTGCAAAAGGAGTAAGGTGTTGTTGCAGGAAGAAGTGCTGGGCAGCACGCAGGGTTTCCCTGCCCATGGTCATGGTTGAGCACCAATGAGTCCTTTTAGAATACTAACCTTTTTTAATTGTAGATTTTGCTGCTATTTACACACACATATATAGTCTTAAGTTCCTGAGTTCCTTAGGAAATGCACTGGATGAAGAAGGGCTGATGCCAAATATTTTGGTCCTCTTAATTATTATTGTTCCACTGAAGTCAAGATAAAAAACACCCAAACCAAAAAAAAATAGGATTTGCTAGAACAGGTGGACAGTTCTTCCTTAATTACAATATATTTAAGACTCAGACTAAAATGTAAACAATACCAGAGGAAAGCTTTACTAATTATTTAAGAATGGATAAAGTAACTCCCAAGTGGGTGGATTGTCCTGTGTGTGAGGCATCAAGATTTGTTTTGTCAAAAAGTACTTTTTTGCAGACAAGTCTTTGTTAACATTGCTAAACACCTCTATAAACATTTTGAAAGAGCTTGGGTCATTTTTCATGGACAAAACTGAACCAGTACCTCTACCCTCTCATTTCAAAATGCCTTATTTTTTGATTCTTGATACATTAATGTCTTGATACTTAATGAATCACTATGGATCTCAGCTGTAGTTAGAAACAGAAGTAATTTTACATTACATCATTATGAAATACAAAAGTCAGTTTTCTCTGTCCTTCCAGAAGTGAACTAAAAAAGCACATCTAAAGATTAGATGTAATTCAAACATAGGTAGATGTAGACATTGTCTAATTGAAAAGAAAAGAGGAAAAAACTCTGCAGTTGCCAATGACCCTCAAAAAGTTGATCATTACTATATCCAGCACTGAGAAGGTGAGCAAAGATCCCTTGGACTCTTTTCTCTCATTAGTGACTAACATAGATAAAACAGTCAGAAAACTTCTCATATAATTTTGTTGATTATTTGTTGAATAATTGTTGGTATTGATGCCTTAAGAGGCCTCCTAGACACAGAGATTGGACAGGGGTAAAGGAATAAAATAGGTATTTATTTGAAAGGCCTTCAAAGATGCACCCTGGGAGCCACAAGCTATTGCCAAAAATGGGCCCCAAGATGGACGACAGGTCATGAGTTCTTCACACTTTTATAGGTTTGGTTCATTTGCATACCAGGGTTAATTCTCCAATTAAAGCTTCAGTTCAATGATTTAATTTCCCCTCCACTTGCCCCCCTTAGAAGCTCTTTGGACTATACGTTTTGGGCCTAGGAGGGTCTGGGTGTCCTTGGAGAGCAGGCCTGGAGAGGCTTTGTTACGTCTGCCTGGCATGAGAGAGCAGAAATTAACAGGCCACAAGAAACTTCAGAGTTACACTCTAAGCAGTACAGGATTTGAAAAACACAAAGGTCAAGATCTAAGGCATCAGTATGACCATCCAATCAGGCTGAGACATAGAAGATTCCCTGTAGCTGTTCCAGCAGAAAATGAAAATACATCAGTAATTCTTCTGTAGCTTGTCCCTAACCTCGGGCTCCAAGCAGACCTCACTCAACAACTCCAACTCAACCTCACTGCAGACATTTAACAATCAGAAAATCTGACAGAAGAAATGACCTTGCATGTTCGTGACTGGCTAAAAGATTGTTGCCAGCTGTGAAAGAAAGATGTGGTAGTTACAGTTCAAGAAGATAACCATTTTCAGACTTTATTACCATTGAATGCATTATGATGAAAACCAGTCACGACAGACCTCAAAAGCTGAGGCTAACACAAAACTCTTTCAACGTTGGATTACTGAGATGCATATGTGGGAAAGCTTATGAGTGGATTTTAATTTTTTTTCATGGGTACATATCACATACATTTCTATGATTCAGGGTGGCAAATCTGATGAACATTTCTTCAGAATTAGCAATGCTAAAACTCAGGAGACCTGACTTACAGAAGAGGCCTGTGGAACTGGCTATGGAAGTCAAAACCAACTGCAGCCATTGTACAATAGATACAAAGCTTTGAAATAAGAAAGATGTGTGATCTCTTAAGGAAGCATGGGAAATTAGATGCTATTGCAAGTAATAGGAACATTGTAAAGTAACCATCATCAATGGAACAAAAAGTGCAGAGGGAAAAGCTTTAAATAAATATAAAGGCAGTAAGGTGGAATTGTCTAACATTATATGATAGTCTGTAAAAAAGAGAAGGAGATGGTATGCATAATAGTCTGCTCAGCTGATCATTGTTTCAGAAGACTGATGAAATAGACTCTAGTAAGCAATTCTCAGGGACTAGATTGTCAAACTGTTACATGGGAAAGAGAAAGGCAAAGTAGTCCAGAACTTTCCCCTTCCTGGTTAAAGCACTCTCTGGATTTAAATTCCCATGGGCCCACAGAACCGAAACTGCAAGCTGAGACACTGATGTCTAGCATCTCTTAGGAGAAAATTCACAAGGAAAAATAAATGTATTAACCATAAGGAAAATATAAAATTATGTTTGAAATGAGAAGTTTCTTCTACTCATCAGATCTTCAAATCCAAAGTAGAGACAAGAGGGTCGACTGAATTTTCAGGATTTTCCTTCTTACATCAACTGTCTTTATATGTTCCTCTTTCTTCCCCTGTGAGATATTAACAGTGAATAATAACAGTGAATTTGGTGGTCAAGAAATAATCCCATTTTTGTGTGTGTTCTGAAATCAAAACACTTTAAAAACTCCTGGTTTCTGGTCAGTTTCCCTTGTTAAAGGATTTTTTTTCCAAACTTTCACTTTGAATGAAACTTACCCCACAAATTTTCTGTTGGATTAACTAAATATAGGAAGGAAAGGGTATGTGAAAAGGGGCTTACTAGTATTACTTGATAGTGATTAATTACTTCAGTGTTAGAAGTAGTGATTGAGATAACTGGAATTTCAGTCTCTGTGGCATTAACAAAGCAGCTCTTACAAGGGACTACCTTGAAATAGATTCAAATAAACATGATAAAAAATTTATTCCACTAAAAATAATGTTCCAAGTTAGAGACACACCTTGAGATTTGGGGTATAATTTATCTAAGTATCCCTTAGAGATCCTTTCTTCTCTGCAAGCCACATGAAAAATCACAGTGTCACTTAATGCTCTTTTTTACCTATAAAATATTTTATTGTTAGTTAGGTAGCATGTAATATATAGTGTGTAATTTGGTTCACATGGTAGTGACTATTCTGTTCCTTTCAAATTGCAAAGACTCATTACCATGAAGCTAATGAAACATCAGCACCTAGACCAGACTCCAAAACTGATGGATCCATATTCTTTCCCATTCCAGAGTCAACAGGAATTTTCTCAGCAATATCAGCAAGAAGCAGATAGATGGTGATCAGATTTTCCATGAGATGAAATGGCTGTCTTAGTGAGAATGAACCCATTCTGAAAGCAGAGCTTAGAGAACATGTCAGCAAAAGTAGAAATTTCATGGGGGGAATTTCCCTTGTCTCCAGCATAGAAAGTATTATTAGCATAATTCCTCAAGCACACACTAGCTAAGATACCTGTGAGTTATTTATTAATAGTTAAAGGAGTTATTTGGCATCCAGCATCAAATATAATTCTTGAAAAAGGCTGACAGCAGAATATATTTGTTAACTAGAGACATGCCTAAACTTTGCCAAGAGAAATACTGAGCTACATGTGCACTTACTGAAGGAGAGTGTGCCTTTTTTAAGTTGACGTCCTTGTTTATACAATTTCCTTTTTCATCTTGTCTTATTTCTCTAAATTTAGATTGATAATAGTAGCAACAGAAATAAGGTAGATTGCACTAGAGTTCTGCCTATTATACATTCAAAGAGTACATCTTTCTTCAGCATTTTCTTTATATAGCAATAGAAGACCACCCTTGTGATACCCTAAAACCTTGACTTGTTTATATTTTGTTCATTTTCTTTAGTTTAATGAGGTGATAAATAAACAAGCTTCTCAAGGAATGAGAGGCTGTCCGTGCTAGAAACTGAAGTTCTCTGTTTATTCATAGGCCAGATATAGATGCCAACAGACACCATGCAGAAACGTCTGACAGTAATCATGCAGTTGTTCTGAGGGAACAAGATCAAGTTAAGTGGTGGTTATTAATGTAACTCCTTGCTGCTCCACATTTGGGACCCTTTCCCTGAGCTGAGGTGGTCAATGCTATCGACCCATGGTCAAGTATGTGGAATACAGAGAGGGAATCAAAGATAAGAATTGACTTGTAGGCGGTTCTCTCACAAACCTCCTCTCTTCTAATTGATTTTCCATATGAAATAAAAAAAAATAGAGCGAAAACTGATATCTGTGACATAGTAATTCATAAGAAAGCTATGGTATGGTAAAATTGCTCAGGCAGAGTAGTCTCTTGAGCACCCTGAGCAGAGGCGTGCTGCACTGCTATTTAGATCCTCTCCCTTTGGCTGCCTCTCAAGACAGACGGCTTCTCAATCACGCTGTAGGCTATTTATCTGGGCAGACGTGGCAGGGAATTAATCTACCTGGCGTGCTTGGACACGCAGGGTCCCATATGCTCTTAAGGGTACCCTCCAGCCTGTCTGAGCCCATACTTCCAAGATCACTGTCTAGTTCTGATGATGATTTTGACTCCTGGAATGGCCATCAAAAGCAACACAGAGAGTCTCTTGGAGTCCATCACTACCGATGATCAAGAACCTTGGGACTTTTATGTGAGCTAATGCAAGTATCAAGCTCTATTATGTATAATATGGCAAAGAAAAACAATATACTCAGGAAGTTTCACAAGATTTATCCTGGCTTTTAGATACTGGGAAACTGCTTTAAAAACTTCTGAAGCAGCATCGCTGATGTCAAAGGTCAATATTTTCAAATTATGTTCTCACAAAAACAAATCAAATAGGATATTTATTTTACTGTGACATCCAATTTGTTTTAAAGTTATTTTTGCAAGTCTACTGACAGTAGATAGCATTTTGCTTGTAACTGCTCTTTTGCTGGTAGAGAAAGGAGATCCAGGCTAGAATGAATTCTGTATACACACACACAAATATTCTATTTACTTTCCTGTAAATATTTGTTTATTCCCTAAAAATTAGCAGTCATTATAGCTGTATGTGAAAGAGATATCCACACACTGATGGCAGTTTGTCTTGTTTTGTTTTAAATCTTAAAACTAAAAATAAGGGAATATTTTGGACAATAGCAGTCACACGGACATTTTTGCAGGACTGGGAATAAACATACTATTTAGGATATTGCTAAGACATTACAAGGCAGAAAAGGAGGCAAAATTACAATTACGTCTTTTAATATAAAGTTATAACTCTTTCAGCCCTGTTTTATTCTGCAAACACTATAATTTACAGCAGTGATTCTCTACTAATCAGGTGTTGTTATTGCTGTGTTCTCTTTAACCAGGACATTTTAGTGTTAAAAATTATAAAAGATGTCAGTCAGTTTTGAGTGTACTGCAATTATTTTTATGGCTGATAAACTGAATGAATAACACCCTGTGTGCAATATAGGCAGAGCAGGTTTGAACAGTCCTTGGTTTGCTTTTGATTTACATGTCTATACAAAGATGTGCAACTCTTAAAAAATACGGTAATACTGCACAATAAAACAATTGGATTAGAAATGATTCTACTGAATATTTTTGCTTTCTTTCACATAATATTGCAGTTGCAAAAATATATACACACACTAGGTCAAAACCTGTGTGCACTAAAATACAGCTATTAAGGTTTCTTTTTTAAGATAAACTGATGAGATTGCAAAGA
This sequence comes from Aphelocoma coerulescens, assembly GCF_041296385.1. Classification (NCBI taxonomy): domain Eukaryota; kingdom Metazoa; phylum Chordata; class Aves; order Passeriformes; family Corvidae; genus Aphelocoma; species Aphelocoma coerulescens. Next base: position 153,180,082 of record NC_091015.1, on the reverse strand, counting down.
TTCTTGGAAAGATTAAAAAAAGGGATATGTTGTGATTGGTCTCGAGGTCATTAAAAACAACGTGGGTAGAAAACTTTTAGTTGGCACCTAAATCACTAAAAGTAAAGATAAAGAATCCTTGAATGACAAGAGGCAACTTCTCCTTTCCTGAACCAGGATTATCCTACAGAGCTTCAAGAAAACCCCAGAGTAAAGGTAAGGAAGAAACAGTTTTAGTGCAACATCCCTTAATTGTACACAGATGTTTACTGAGAAATGTAGCTTTATCATCTGCATGGCGGAGAAAAACAGGGATTTTATTTCTCTGTCTGTTATCAATTAAATCATCAAAACAATTATAATTTGAACTACAATGTATCATTTCACTTTTAGAATGTATGGGGAGGAGGCCATCTATGAAGCAGAAATCTGCTAACCATCAAAGCAACAAAGAAACATTAAAGTTCAATGGACAGTTTGTTCATGTTTTAATCTAGGTTTTTTTTTTTTAAATGGAAACCATGTTCACATGGTCAAAGTAACACTTGCATCAAGAAAGCCTTTGAGGTTCAATCCAGTGAGACAGACAGGTTTTTTTCTCTTTTTTTCCCTTTATTTCCCTCCCTGTCCCCCGCCTTTTTTTTTTTTTCCCAACACCCACAAATGTTTTCAAGAGGGGAATATGATCCTAGGAGGTTCCAAGGTGGCACCGCTAGACTTTTTATCTGGGAAATTATCTGCTGAGAGGCAAATTTGACATATGAATAGAAATAAAATGCTTAACTTATAACTATATTCCTTTGGAAAATGGTTGCAACTGGAAACTAATTCCTATTAATGCTAACATTCTATTATCTTCCACTATGCATGTGTTATACTTGCTCAGTGTTATTTTTTATGGTATCTATGTTTTAAACTATTCATCTGACCTTAGAAAAGGAATATATTCCAATCCTTTTTACTGTACGTGTATCTTGCATCAATTAATGAAATGCCAGGTAAGTAGTTTCCTTACAGTTTTTAAGCTGAAGAACCTGTAAAAACAGCAATGACACACTGAAGATTTTTTAAGAAAACAGAGATGTGTTTCTTATGGGAACAAGTATGTTGGTATGAAAAATTAAAATCCTCAACAAATAATGCACATGGGATGTTAGATACTATTCCAAGGTGCTTCTGTTTTTTGCTACTAGCAGTTATTTTCAGAAATTATTTCCTATAAAAATATTAATATCTTCTTTTGCTGTGAAATTTAAAACCCTTTTTCCTTCTAAAATTAAGCAACAATTATGCCACTGTACTTCCTGATGCAATACCTACCTGGGACAAAGGGTCATATTCATAAAAAGCTTTCTGTGGCCAGGGCTCTTTAATACTTTCATTTTAAAGCTGAAAATAAAGATACATTATTTTATTAGAGATACACAAAATGTCATAATTACCCAGTCACAGAGATTAGTGTCTCCTTAAGGTAACCTTTAAGCAAAGATGGATTTTTCCACC